>NC_058099.1:31863750-33088125 GCF_020171115.1 Neogale vison
TCCGAGAGTCATACGATCTAAGCAGGAAGGACCATGGTAAATGTCAGGAAGCTGAGGCACAGAGAGGTTCAACTGACCCACCCAGGCACACAGCCAGTCAGGGACAGGCAGGGTCTGGAACCAGCACGCCTCTGACGATGTCGGTCTCTGTGAGACCAGTGCCTCCAGCAGCCACTGGGAAGAATACTTATGCTTACCCTGAGGTTCACGATCGGAAGGCTGTATCTCTCTGCTTTCCTCACAACCGTGGAGAGGTCTTGCAGATGGGAGGATAGGAAGGCCCGGTAGGTGGACAACAGCCCCGCAGCCCTGGCCTGCTGGAAGCACTGAAAATCAGCTCGGAAGTCCCCAGAAAACGGCGTGTTCAGGGCAACCAAGTGCAACTGTGAAAAGTAAGTGAGAGCTAAAAGTTAGAAACCAAATCCAACCCGCATACCCATCTCAGGTTGCTGGTAAGACCCTGGATTCCCCAGGATAGAAGGTGCTACAGGTGGTGTCCCTCAGCCTCTGCCTGAGGGAGGCTTTCCAGCCCTGGCCTGACCGTCTTTGGGGCAGGGAGCTCGGAGCCCAAGCAGCAGGCTTCAGCTCTCTGACCCACTCTAGATGGTGACCATGTCCTCTGTGTAGCAGAAAACAAAACAAAAGCCTCCATCAGAAAGGACGAATATCCAACTTTTGTAGCAACATGGACGGGACTGGAAGAGATTATGCTGAGTGAAATCAGTCAAGCAGAGAGAGTCAATTATCATATGGTTTCACTCATTTGTGGAGCATAACCAATAGCATGGAGGACAAGGGGCGTTAGAGAGGAGTAGGGAATTTGGGTAAATTGGAAGGGGAGGTGAACCATGAGAGACTATGGACTCTGAAAAACAGTCTGAGGGGTTTGAAGTGGCGGGGGGGTGGGAGGTTGGGGGTACCAGGTGGTGGGTATTATAGAGGGCACAGCTTGCATGGAGCACTGGGTGTGGTGAAAAAATAATGAATACTGTTTTTCTGAAAATAAATAAATTGGGAAAAAAAATTCAGGAAACTAAAAAACAAAACAAAACAAAACAAAAGCAAGCACTTTAGAGATCTGAACCCAGGGTGCAGGCCATCTGCTGGAGACTCCTGGGTCTGCCCTAGTTCAGCTTCCAAAAGGGATTTAAGCCAGCTTTGGTACTGGATCCCAGAACTCCACCACGCTGGCTGGCCTTGCCCTTTCCTTTACTCCCCGAGTAGGTTGGGGCTGATCATGAGGGTCCAGAGGGAAAGGCACTGAAAGGAGAAAGTCATGACATTTCTGGCTAAGACTGCTGGGTAGACCCTTTTAGAAACTAGGGGTCACACAGTAACTCGAGCCTCACATTCCTGCCACCTTGGGCAGCGGCCAAAATAAAAGTCGTTCCATAGTCTGTTTTCTCCCACACTTCTTCTCCCCAAACCCATGCCTCTCTCCCAGCCTTTGTGCTGTGCCCTCTGGAATACATTCTGTGGCATGTGTCTAGAAGTGGTCCTCTCCCTCTTTGATGTCACCTCGGAGAGGGCTGGCCCACGTCCCCAGAGAAGAAAAATATTTCAAAAGGTCTTAAACCAAAAGACACGAAATGAGCCCTGTGGGGTGAGGCAGGAGGTGGTCAGAGCTTCTCTCCCCATTCCTGAGCTGCCTCTCTGGGCTGAACGTCCCCAGCACCAAGCTTCTACATGGCCCAACACCAAGGGTCGCCATGTTGGCATTCTCCCACTCAGCAAGGGTCTGGCCGCCATGAACCACAACATTCAGACCATTCCACGCAGTCTCCCCTATGCTTCTTGGGACATTCTTCTCTGTTTCGCCACCCCTTTCCTTCCCCATTTTGAAGAGAAGAGACCACGCATGCCACACCTCCCAGTTTCTTCCTGTTTTTCTATCCCTGGTTCTGCCTGCATTGTCAAGCTGGATAGAGGTCCAGGTCAAGCACACCCTTTGCCCCCTACCTGAGACAAGGCTTCCCCTGCAGCCCTCCCAGCACCAGCCTGAGGATGAGGAGGCAGCTGCAGCCCGCTGCTCACTCACCAAGACCACTTTCAGGCCACCAAACTTCCAGCCTCACACACAGGCTCTGTCTTCCTCCTTCCCACTGACCTGAGGACCAGCACCCGAGGGACAAGGCCCTAGGGTTCCACAACCTTCCAACCAGCATACTTCTCGTGGCTACACCCAAGTGCAGTCACCAGAGGATGGCGTCCCCACACCAGGGGACACCTGAAGAAGGGGCACAGGTGCATGCATCCCTCGAATCCCATCCATGTCCACCTTTTTTTTTTTTTTTTACAAAGATACATAAGGAACTATCTGGAATGATGGTTGTTTCCAAATGGCAAGACGGGGGGCTTTTGTGCTCTCATGTCTGTATTTCTCTAAGAGCCAGGACATTTTTAATAATGAACATGCTATCGTTTTTATGAAGACAACACAAGTCCAATAGTCAAATGTTAAAAGGGTGATCTGGGGAGTGGTTGTAGTTTTGGTAAAGTTATTGGGGATTTACTGTTTCCTTCTCCATTCTTTTCATTTATTGCCCAGATTTTCTACAAAACACACATGACTTTAGAATGGATAAAATACTACTTTAAAACATCCTTCAGCTGCTGCCCCAACTTCTCCCCTTCATGGCTGAACTTTTGGAAGGGTGACCTCCCCACGCATCTCTCTTTCCTCATCTCACCTCCTATGTCCTCTCAAGCATTCGGAATCTTGTTGGCATCCCCCCCACGACCCAGATATGCTCATCTCTGGCTTCTAAATTTGGGGGACACTATTTTGTTCTTCGGATAGACCTCTTGGCAGCTTCTGACGCTGCTGGCTTCTACCTTGCTTGGCATTCTTTCCTCCTCTCGGGCTATGGCTTCTATTTGTTCTCATGATTCTTCCATCAGCTCCTTTCTGCTTTTGCTCTATGCTCTCCAGCCCTGCTCAGTGCACACACTCTCTTTTGGGAATCCTACCACCCTCCTCACCCAGGTCACAGCTCGGCAGAAGACTCCCAGGTCCGTAGCACCTCCAGACCAGGCCCCCAATCCGACTCCCTCTGGGAGGCCTCCATTCACATATCCTATGGGTAGCTCAGACTCACTGTGCCCCCGAGGGGGTCCTGACTGGTGAGTGGCAAAACCCCCCAAAAACACGTTTCTGCCTGCGAATCCAGGTCTTGTTCTTTGAAAACGCCCCAGGACCCTCGTTAAAAAGGCATGGCCTTAGGCCATTCAATCTCATTCTCCTGGCTACGCTCGATTTGGCTAGGAGTGGGCAATGAGCCCAAGATGACCCCTGCAGATGACCTCTCCACACAGACCCTGGACCGAGTCAGGTGTACCGGGCTCTCCAGCTGCAAGACCCCCTGGAGCTGGGACCAAGATCAGTGCCACGACAACCCAAAGTGGCGTGCAAGCTTGTGGATGTGACCTATGTGTGCGTGTTGGGATGGGGGTGGAAAGGCGGCAGGAAGAGAGAACCTTGCAGAAGCCGCCCTGTCGCAGCGCAGACAAACAGCAGGGACAGGAGTCCCACAGGAGTCCCAGGAAGCTGTACTTCCTGCTGTTGAGTTTCAGGAGGTTCCTGCAGTGATCTAAACACCTTCACTTAAGCTCATGAAGGAAAAGGGTCAGCGCTGTCATTCTGGCAACACAACGGCCCTCCGGAAGAAAAGCAGCACCCTTGACGATCCAAGCAGAAACCTGGGCGTCGTTCCCGACCGCCCTCATCCCCGCTGCCCCGTATCTGTACCGGGGACCAAATCTGTCACTCCTGTCTTATTTTCTCCCCAATCGTATTTTTCTATGTGTTCACCGCTGTGATCCTGGTTCAAGGAATACAATAGCCACCTGACTGTCCTTGGGCTCCTGGGCCTGTCCCTTCCAAACCATGTGTACACCGTAACCAAGGTAATCTCTGAAATGCCCATCTTAGAGACTCTTTTCTTGTTTGCGACCCTTCAGTAGCTCTTCATTGCCCGCTGGAATAGGTCAAAGCCCTTAGCTTCACTGACAGGCCCTTGCCCTCTGCCAACTAAACTTCTCCCTTCTCTGCCTTAAAACCTGCCTCTTCAGCCAGACGAAATACCTGCTGTTCCACGAATGCCCAGTACCTCCCCCTGCCTCCCGCTGTTCCAAATCCCCTCTGCCACGAGTATGTCCACTCTCTCCCCCCCGCCTGCCTCTCTCCTGCTCTCAACTCTCCTTTAGGTCTTAGTTTAGGGGCTCCCTCTAATAAAGAAGGCAGAATTTTTTGAGGTTCCTTGTTCCTCCAGCACCCAGTGTGTGCCTCGCCTCGATGACTTACCAACTATCGTAACTCCCTGGTTTTTGGGTTGCCCCCCACCCTAGTCTCTATGCATCTTGAGGGGAAGGGGGAGGGCTCCAGGCACAGGGCGGGGGAGTACACATTGGTGGACACGCACCCAGCACCTGCAGGGGGGAAAAAGCATGAACCGTACTTACAACAGGTCTCTCGTAACTGACACTTGAGAGCGGCATCAGCGGAGGCGGATGTGGCTGTCACATAAAAGAGGAAATAAATGGTCCTGAATAAGCATCCAGTCTGATCCTCAGCACACACCAAGGGGCGACTGTGATGCTTTGCATCATCTGTCATTGTCTCCAGGACACTCTTAGGAGTTTCATGCCTCCCCCTCCCTGGGCCCCCCGCTCCCCAACCAGGAAGACAGGATCCTCAGGAAGGGAGGGGATATTCTCCAATCTTTTACAGGGAACACAGAACTGAGGAAGCAGAAGACCGCGTCTTAGAACCAACTTATCCACTTTAACTCAGAGCCTCTGTTTCCCCACAAGGCAGGGTGGGGATGGCAAGATGTGCCTCAGGGGGTTGCTGCAGGGCCAAAAATGGACAATGGAAGTTGCTGATGGTCTTATCAGGCAAAGAAGTCACAGAGTGCAAAAAGTAAAGGGGCTCTTCTAGACCACGTATGCCAACCACGATTTCACAGGGGAATAAACTGAGACCAAAAGGGGTTCGAAACCCCTCATTGCCCAAGAGAATTTAGCTACGACATGGAAATAGCAGGTCTCCACCCTCTGGGTACGGTTGCTGCTCTGCTCTCCTATGAGAGCATTCTGTTGGCATTTGGGAATTTCTGGGCTTCCGCCAGGGACTAAACCCTGCAGAGTTGGCTGGGCAGAGGTTGGAAAGCTTGGTTCTGGACACTGAGGGGGCCTTCGTGGATGCTGATGAGTGACGGCGGGAGAAGGAAGGCAGGGTAACTACTCACATTGCTGGAGAGCGCGGGGGGTGGCGGGCTGTCGGCAGGAATGGGGATCAGTTCTCCTAGCTGAAAGAAAACAATATGTTGAAAATGAAACATCAACCGGAGAGTGTCAGCCTAGTTTCAAAACAGAAAAATGGCATTTCCAGGGGGTAGATTATTATTTTTAGAGGGTATCTGCAGGCAGCTTGTTAAAAGGAAGCTTAAGAATTTACCTGTAATTTCTTCCAACCATCTCGGACCCGAATGAAGAACTCCGTGCTGTCCCTCAGGTAGATGAAGGTCCCTTCAATGACCAGATGTGCTTTCTGCAGCATGTCATCCATGGTGCTAAATGCTGTCACCTGTCAGAAAGTTTTCCATTCCCAACAGTGCTGTTATCGCTAGAGCGGTGGCCGGATTCCCCTCACAGCCAGTGAAAGGCTCTTTGTGCCTTTGAGACATATGTAACTTCATTAATAGCCAAAGGACATTTCTTTATGAGGAAACAAAAACACCAATTAGCTCAGAGCACAAATTGGAACTGTAATGAATAAAGGAAAATAGGAAGATGATATTCTAGGGGCATGAGGACAGTTAAACTATACAGAAGGTTGTCTTTCTTGGGTCTTGGCATCTGCAAAACCATGGGTACATTTTGCCACTTGGATCTGTATGATGGCTTCGTGGCCGTGACGTTAAATGAGTTCAACTCCTGCTAGTCCTTCTTTTTTTTTTTTTTTTTTTTAAGATTTTATTTATTTATTTGACAGACAGAGATCACAAGTAGGCAGAGAGGCAGGCAGAGAGAGAGGGGGAAGCAGGCTCCCTGCTGAGCAGAGAGCCCGATGCGGGGCTCAATCCCAGGACCCTGGGATCATGACCTGAGCTGAAGGCAGAGGCTTTAACCCACTGAGCCACCCAGGTGCCCCAACTCCTGCTAGTCCTTAAAGAGTTTCAAGTTTGCTTTCATTTGGAATAAGAAACGCAAGCCAGTGGGCCATTCCACTTAGGTTTGGAAACTTTTTTGCCCAACTGGGTACAATTAAATAGATTTCAATTACAATAAATTGTAAAATTGTAAAAATTAAATAAAATTAGATTTTATTTTCATAAAAATAAAAAATTAAACAAAAAAGTTGTAATATTAAATACATGAGAGGCAATGGGGGGTCTGTAATTTCTCTGTCTAGAATCGTCTAGGAAAAGATCAGCTGTCCATCTTGGCCACTCTAGGAGCAGCCACAAAAGTTACCAAAACCTGCTGAGAGGCATCATACCTCTGAGAAACATCGGCCAAGAGAGCCTATATTTTTTCATCTTAACTGAGAAAGAGCATAAAAAGTTAGTTTTCACCTACTCTTGAAAATCATGACTTTGGGCATCAAAATGGCTTAGACATGCCCCCAAAGTCACCCATTGTCAACATTCTGTCAGCTGCTGGATGATTTTTTTCCTTTGACAGCTACATTTTCCAGCTAAAATCCAGCCAAGATCTCAGAGCATTCCCAGGACTCTGGGCATCCTTGCGAGGTGTTTGTCCCTCTTCCTGGGCATGGTAATCATCTCTGAGCACTCGCTACACTTTGGGCCCACGGTGTGCAGGGGAACGAATGCACGAGAGATGTCCGGGGGAAGGAGCAAGAAGGTGCAAGGACCAGCAGGGGCCCTGTCGTGAGCCTGCTGATACTCTGATGCTTCTGGTGTTGGATGTAATCGACTTGGTTCTTGTGACTGTTTAGTCAATTAAGGATTAGAAGGGTGGAACCAGAGTCATAAATGATTTTGTATTCTCTTCTCTTTTTACCTGGTAAGTCACCTAAAGACACCAGAAAGAACCTCTTTACATGGAATTATACCAATTCTATGCGGAGACCTAATTCTTACCTAAAAAGTGTGCCAGCCCCTACACCCCATAGCTGAAATGCTAAGGAAACCCAGCCAGAGCAGAAGGAGAAATGTGCAGTGGTAATAATACTGACCAGGTTTCTGGATCCAGGAAGCCCTGGCTGTCCTGGAGGGCCGGGCGGGCCTGGAAGGGCCACAGCTAAGACAAAGCAGAAAAGAGAGGTTACAAAAAGGAACCCTCTCCTCAAAACACCTCAGGTGTCGGTGGGGGTGGTCACCAAGGGGAGCCCTCACAGCCCCATTCAGAGCACTGCGGAGCCCTGAGCCTTCCAAGTGCAGCTGAGGGGCTGTGGGCCCAGCCTGGGACTCCGCCATGCTGACAGGTTTCGGAGAGAGTCGGGATTCTTGATGGTAACCGCACATGAAGCCACACTAGGACTTTCTCAGTTTCGCAAGTGACTGCATCCCTGTTGTTTCTGTTGTTCATATAGGACAGTCTGAGTGGAGTTTCCAAAAATGTCTTGAGGAAACAACAAGCTCCCTGAACCCCTGCCTCCTCACCTGTGAAATGTAAACCAGCCTTTCCTCTTCCCTGGGCTGTAGTGAGAACGGAGAAAAGATCGAAACCAGGGATGTGCTTTACACAAATGACACAGGATCCCCGACAGAGGTTCGCAGTGTTTGAAGAGTCAGAGCCCTCTTCCCTAGAAAAATGCTCGAGCCTGTGCTCTCCTCCTACCTCTCCAAACCCCGCCCCCCACTCCCACCCCCAAATCTGCAAAGCTCTTGGCAGTTCAGGATGTTTTGGCAAGTTCCCAGTAAAATTATCCTATGAGATTGCTCCTGGGCAAGGAAGTCCGCAGTTCTGACACAGGACTTGAAAATCATTACATAGATGCTGAATGTCTGGCGAAGAGAGGGTTGGAGGACCTGGGTTTGGATCTCAGCCAAGTCCTTAGGACGATTTGTGACCTTGAACAAGTCTCCTAGCCTCTCTGAGCCTCAGTGTCTTCATCCATGAAATGAGTTTTATAATAATATCCATTCCCTCTCCCTCCGGGGTCGCTGCGAAGATTAAGTGGGCTAATTGACAGGACATTTTGTACCCGGGGACGGCGTGCCCTAGGTGCGACACAGTCCTTCGTCAGTGGAGCGAGGAGACCTGAGCGGCTGTGAACAACAGATTCCTGCATCCTGTAGTGTCCCTCCTCCTGCCACTGCTGCGCATCCCCCAAGGTTATGTTGGCTCCTCTGGTTTCATCTGCCCAGCAACTTCTTTCTTTGTTGGACGAGGATCCTCACTTCCTCTTTCTCTTGAGATCTTCCCTCCCCACGACCCCGCACCATTTGGATTCAGAAGGCACCGTCCTGTTCTCACGTGATCCCGCCTTCTGGCCACAGGTGACTGGCCCACAGCTGGGCATCGGGGCCAGGCCAGGTTAGTCAGAATTCTTCCCTAGGCCTTCTCCACCCCAGGACCTTTCAGACTAAAACCGAGAAAGAAGGCCAAGATTTCCAGCTGAGCGGTGGAAAGTCTGAGCTGTCAGTAACCATATTTCCCACCGTGCAGGGGATGTGGTCTGTGGTGAAGAAACGTGAAGCTAGCACACAGAGAGAAGCCGAGACAGGAGATGGCCAGAGAATCCCTGCAGGGGTTGAGTCCGCGGTTCTAGGCTATGCCTGAGGTGAAGCTGTAGGCCGGTCCCTCCCACAAAGAAAGATTCACCTCCTTCTTCACATCCAATAAATTTCCCTTCTGCTTAAGCTAGTTTGAGTTAAATTTCCATCACTTGCCGCCAAAACCCTCCAAAAGCCCAATCCCCAAACCACCTCCTGTGTAAGGTTCTCCCTGATGTCCCTGACCCTTCCCTTCCTGGGGGTCCTTTCGTCACACACGGCTCGTGCCGGTACAAACAACAAAAGTGACACACACATGCTCTGACTGCTGCTTTTCCACCATGGGCCCGGGAGGCGGAACACGGGCTTTGGAGCGATGCTGACCTAGGTCTGCTTCCCATCAGTGCCCCTAATTAGCTATGTGACCTTGGAAACATTTGTGGGTCTCACTTTCCTCATCTGTGAAATGGAGATGCTAGTACTTTCCTTGAAGGGCTCTGTGAGAATTCCACGAAATGACGTAGGCGAGGGACGGACGGAGTGCGGGCGCTTGGTGAACGTTCAGTAAAGGGAGATTTTCCTGTACTTCACCTGCTTGTTGTTTGAGGGAGTGAGACCTCTGGGTAGGGAGAGTTTTATAGAGAGTTCGAATCGACACTCGTCCTGGAGTCCCCTGAGGGCCAGGCATTGACAAAGCAGCCAAGAAGTTCCCACCCACCCATGAAAAGGTGTTCCATGTCTCTAGGCTGTAGGGAAAGGCGAACAAAAACCACCGCAAGCTTCCTGTTCATGGCGCTGGGCGCCGTCTGGAATAAAACGGGTAGAAGACTAACAGGGATGAGTGGCAGCGAGCAGACACCGGGGCCGGCCTGCGCTGCTGGAGGGGCTGCAGAAACAGGGTGGCCACTTTGGAAAGCAGGTCAGCAGGTTCTCAAAAGGCGAAACAGAGTGAACACGTGTCTCTGGCACCCGGCAAGGCCAGGCCGAGCAGCACACCCCCGAGAGACTTGAACACGTATGTCCACCCAAGAATGCGTATGCGAATGTTCCCAGCAGCATTATTCCCAACAGCCAAGAAGCAGAAACAACGCAGGTGTCCAGCAGCCGAGGAGTGCAGCAGCAGGAGGTAGCGGGTTCACGCAGCGGACTGGCACTCAGCCCGAGCGAGGAAGGAGGAGCTAGGGCATACTACAGCACGGTTGAGCCCGGAGGGCATCACACGGAGGGGAGGCAGCCAGACACAGAAGGCCATGTGGGGTGTGAGCCCTCAGATAGGACAGGCCCAGAGAGGCCAAGCCAGAGCAATAGCAAGTACACTTTTGCGTGCCCAGGTCTGGGGCAGGGGGTGGGGGGAGGAGGGCAAGAATGACTGCCCATTGGTGCAGGGTGTCTTTTCGGGATGATAAAAACGTTCTGGAATGAGAGGAGATGACAACATGACCTTGTGAATGTATTAAAGACCACTGAACTGTACGCTTTGAATGGGTAAATGTTATGGTGTGTAAATTACATACCAGTTTAAAAAAAGAGAGAAGAAAGAAAGTCCTGTCCAGGAAATAGCTCTCTGTCACTCAGTGTGGCCCGGACTTGCCACTCAGCTGGGGCAGCTGACTCTGAGCACAACAGCAGAGAAGCATGAAAGACCACGATGCACGGTACTAACCTGCTCCAAGGATGGCTGGGGGTCCTGGTGGCCCTGGGGGTCCTGGTGGCCCAGGGGATCCAGGTCTTCCAAAGCCAGGAGGCCCAGGCAGGCCAGGAGCCCCTGGGGGTCCCTGGGGCCCGACGACAGTCTCCCCTTTCTGGCCCTGTCAAGGCAAGAGCACAGTAACAGAAAAGAAAACGCAGCATCAATTCTCTAGAGGCCCCAGCTGTCTCTGTAGGTGGTTAAAAGTCAGTAATTAGCCTCCATGCCAGGCACAGCTCTGGCAGAAGAAGAGCTAGAGAACAGCAGTGCAGTCATCATGCTCCATGTCCATGTCCACGTCCATGTCTATGCACCGTGTTCAACTCCACAGAGCCCTGCAGTCAGAAGGGCCCCAACTTTGCATTTCACAGATCGGGAAACTCAGGCACAGAGAGAGGATGGGGCTTTTTCAGTGTCAAAGTCAATTCTCGAAGAAGAAGTGGACCCCCCGTCTCCTGGCTCTGCGGGGTCCACCCTTGTGGTGAGCTCTGGGACCAGAGTTTGCTTAGGGCTCCTGAGGGTCATGATCTGGTCATTATCTCACTGGAGGCATAACCTGAATTTCTCTCCTGTGAGCTGGAGAAACTTGGCATCCTAAGAAGACCAAGCCTATCTAGGGTTTCCTTCTTTGATGACATTTCAGAAGAATCAAAGAGCCCCTCCTAAAATATCTCCCTCCCCTTCCCTTCCACCTTCATTATCTCATACATTCACGATTCGTAACTCCTTGGGTTGAGTGAATTTTCCACCATTGACGTGAATAAGGAAATGTGGTGAATGACCTGGAAGTTGCCAGAATGCATCCGGCCACAGCCTGCTCCCTTTCCTCCATGGGTCTCGGCCAACCTCCCCATCAGTAAAGAAATACAAGGGAGGGAAGCCAATCCCCAAGTCCTGTCTCCAGCTTGTGGTGCTGTGACAGACCCTTGTCTCTCCAACTGCCTGGTCCTGCAGGGGGGCTTCAGGGAAGCTGGGCTCACTGAGGCAGATGGCGAGGAGAAGTCACTACTCACAACCAAGCCGGGACTTCCTGGCAGGCCTGGAGGCCCCGACACAGAGAAGTCACTGTGAGAGTCTCCTTTTTCTCCTTTGATCCCCTGGTCTCCATTCTCCCCCTGTAAGCCAAGAACATTCAGTAAGAGTAAGAAGAAGCAGTCTATGACCTAAGCCCAAGTACTTGGAAACACGAGCCAAATGTCTGGTAGAGAAAAACTCACCTTCAAGCTGTTTAGAAAGTGTCTCAGGTAAGCCGGATCTACAGGAGGGCCTGAAAAGGAAATGCTGTGTAAAATTCACAAGTATAACCTCAGCAATTCAAAACCAAAAGTTTCCAAGGGGCACCTGGATGGCTCAGTCAGTTGGGCATCTGGTTCTTGATTTTGGCTCAGGTTATGATCTCAGGGCTGTGAGATCGAGCTTCGCACTGGGCTCCATGCTTTCCTTCTCTCTCTATTCCTTCCCCTGCTAGCATGCCCCCCCAAAATAAATAATCTTTAAAATAAATAAATAAAAGTCTCCAAGTTGGCAACCATCATTATTCCCTAGTGGAGGTGACCTCACATTGGTTTAGCTCACAGAGTAGGCACTAGACTTGGGCCCCTAGGCTGGGCCCCACAACCCGGACACTGTGGGATCCTGGGCATGTCCCTGGCCCTCTGTGGGCCTTGTTTTGCACAGGAAGCATGAATGATTGGAACGGTCTCTCCTGCCAATGTTTCATCGCATGTATGTGTGGCCCATGACTGGGTCTCTCTAGAACTCCATGGAGCTTGCGGTCAGTGTGGTAGTAAAATGTGTCTTACTTTCTGGCTCAGTCAGTTGGATTTCCCATGAACAAAGATCCAAGGCAAGATCCAGAACAAGAGTTGGAATACCTGGTGGTCCCTGGGCCCCCTGGTCGCCTTTTTCTCCTTTTGAGCCGGGAAGACCCCAGGATCCTTTTTCTCCTTTAACACCTGTCATCAAACACATATAGGTTCTGTTTTGTTTTTAAAAAAAAACAACAATGGAAAATCACCTTCATTCTATATAAAATATTTCTGAGACAAGTTTTCACACTGAGCCCCTTTAGCAAAGTCCACTCAATAAACAAAGGCCTATTGAAGGTATGAAATCCTTTGCTAAATGATGGGGAGGGCAGAAGTAGATACATGAGACACAATTCCTCACCTTGCAAAGCTCTGTCTGCCTGGGGAGATGGACATATGAAGGATAATGCAAGACAGGACAGAGTGAGTGCTAAACTTAGGGGCTGTAGTGCATGGTGGGGGCCCAGCGGAGGCTGCCGGTAACCCTCTCCTGGACAGCTGCATGCACACACCCTCACAGGCTCAACACCCCGTCAAGCTTCCAGTGCCATCTCCTCTCTGCCTGTGCAATACGGTGGTGCAGGGGAGGAAAGGAATCTCTCAGGGGTGCCCTCAGAGGACACCAAGGGAGCTAAGTATTCCATGTACAAAGCTGGAAGGATCCCAGCTGTGTCCCCCACCACCATCTCTTAGGACTTATGAGAAGCAACCTGTCTCTCCAACTCTTTCTATGGAGAAGAGGCAGGGGAGGGAGCCTTCTGGAACTTCAGCACTGGGGAAGGGAAGCAATCCCCTGTGCCCACTTTGACAGGTCGGGGAGACACCAGATCTCTGCATTCCTAGTTCCCAAGAGGTGTGACAGATCAACAGAGCAGTACCCTTGAGCCTAGAGATGGGGCTGGGGGCTCAGACTTCTCAGCATGGGGGAAGGGGTGTGAGTACCAGAGGCATGATGCCGCCACCCTGGCCGGGGGTCAGCAGGGAGATGCAGTCTCAGGGTGAGGGTGGGAACGCCTCCACCCACCCACGGTGAGATCATACGCAGTGGTGAAGCCCCAGGAAGGGGCTACTGAGCTCCCCACCATGGATGAGGGTGCTCAACACAGGGAGCAGAAGTGACAGCCACAGTAAGTAGCAGGACCCAGGCTTACCAGGGTCCTGTCCAGAAATGTCTGTTCCCTGCCCCCTGCCTCCCAGAGTGGCTCTATGAGGACAGGGAACCCCCAGGGATCCGAAACAGCAAATCTAGGTGCACCCTGCCTCCCCAATGTCCACCTTGCACCAGGGGCAGGGGCAGAGCCTTGAACTGGACCTGAGCATGGAGGGTCAAAGCCGTCTGGCTTTGCAAAAGCAACAGAAAAACCACGGGGCCAGATATCAACAGTGGGACTGCTGCCTGGCAGGCTACGGACAAGAGAGGTCAGTCTTGGGGGAAAAAATGACCTTTACCCATTTAAACAGCAAGTGTTCAGAGATCCCAATCAGAAGGGGGACAAACAGGGATGTGGTGTGGGGACAGGGAAGCAGAGTGACTGCTCCCCTGCTGGCTCCTGTCTCCTGACCTATACCCTCTGTGGGTATCTACTAATGAGACACCCAGAGCCAGAGCCTCTCACGCTCTCCTGCGCACAGACCTCCAGGAGGAGCTTAAAGGGAGCCTCGGACGAGCAGGTCCGCAGTGCAGCTAGAGACGCTGCATTTCTAACGTGCTTTCCGGAAGTGCTGCTGCTGCTGGTCTGAGAACGTGCAGAAGCAAAGGGCTTCTGAGCTCCCATGGCCCTTCCCTGTATTTGTTCCTCGCACACTGCATTATCATGGTTCTTAAAATAGTTCCATCTCATGGAGACTAAGGGCCTGGGTGGCACGAACGACATAGGATTCACCTGCCGCAGCCCATTCCACCAAGATGTACAGAACATGCAGACGTGTGACAAAACCAAAAGAGGTGCCCAGCCCCCCAGCACTGTCCCCACGACCACTGCTTCCACCACACGCAGCTAGATCTTCCCAGCCATGAGTCGTAGGTCCAGCACTGGGAGTGGAGACCACCTTCTGCAGAGCTACAAGAGTCTGGAAAAGTCCCACAGAACCATAAGGCAAAGACGGGACACTGTACCATGAAAGGTGATGAGTTCTGAATTCCCAGGATGTGTGGTGTCAACCTGGAGAGGAAGAGAGTCAAGGTCATAAGACATCCTGTCATGGAGTCAGGCCCTTCTTGGGTTCTCCCAAATGCTCAGCTCCCCAGCAGCCCTCACTGCATAGGCCAAACCAGGCCTTCAACGTGGAGGGGGTGAGGGCAGTGGGCATCATAGGCCTGGGGGACACTCACTGGCCAGACAGCTCTGCAAAGGGAAGGCACAAATCTTCAAGATAACAAATCATGGCTAACTATGAGTGTCCTTAGCCTCCTTTCTTATGATTTAGGACTGATTCATGCCAGAGGTTAAGCATCTGAGTGAGTGATGTTCATGGTCACAAGGCTGGGCCAGCCATGAGCTCTGCTGCGGCATAGGATCAAGGAAGGACGTAACAAACAGGAGCTGATGATGGAAGCGGTAATTAATAAGGGGGGTTAGCATTTGGTTCATGTGCTATTCTAGACTCCACATTTCGAGTCAGGGGCCGGCACCCAAGTTATCCTAGATAATCACTCCTTTGCAGTTCATTCCCAGACTCTTGCATTTTTTATCTATAAAATAGAGCTACCTGCAGCCCTGCTTTTAATACCCAGCTTCACCCTTTGCCAGCTGATACGTAGAATCAAAGTGACCACTCTGGTACCGGGATCCTCCTGCTTTTGGATGGAGGGTCACGAGCTGCTCAGAGGTCACCAAGAGAAGAACAGGGGGTATGGATGGGAACCCCTACAAACAACACTTTGGAGCTAGGGAAGAAGGCTGCCATGCGAAGCTGATACCGTGCGGCTACACCGATAGGGTCCTCCACTCCCAATGTGGGCTGACACTGTGGTGTCAGAAAGGGGCTGAAAGCAGAAGGGGCTTATGGCATGATGGTTGTGGACAGAGAGCAGTTCTCTTCCAAGTGTCCGTTTTGAGAGCTGGTCCAGAAAGGTCCATGGTGTCCAGTGAGACAATGTGAAATCAAAAACTCATCAAAAATGCTCTGAGCTCATCACTGGTTTCTTTTCAGGGACCTCATGACCCCAGGGGCCATGGCTACGGCAAAAGGTTCTAGCATAGGCCGTGGTGACAGCAGTAGCATATTTACAAAGATCTCCAAGTTTGCCGAGTGCTGACCCATGGTTGTTCCATTGACCCCTGTGACCGTGTTAGCGGAGAGGGGCTTTGGGCACAAACTCACGGGGTCCCTAGAGCAAACAGGCTCTCCTTCTGTATGATAAGGAGGCAAGATACAGCCGTCTCTTGGAGGTGTCCCTTCAGGCCATCACCATAACATGACCTGGCTTCCTGTGGTCCTCATGGAGATCTGGGAGCCGGCAGGCCCCTTGGTCATCTTAGTGGGTCTTGTCATCAGCCTTCCAGGCCAGAGTTCCCAGGCCCTGGGCTGACTTGTGTGCCTCAAAGTTTTGACGCAGACAGATGTCCAGGCAAACACACAGCCAGACTGCGTCATTTTAAAGCTTCTGACCCAAGCCTCACCACCACACCCAATAAGCATCAATTATGAACCCACTGCAAGGAATCTTTGTAAACTGACATCTGCAAGCTCCCGAGAAGGGAGGCCACGCCTGTCTAGTTCACCCCTGTGTCTCCAGGGCCCAGCAGAGTACTCGGCTCTGGGCAAGTCCTCAATAAATACTTGTTGAATGAATGAGAAAGTGATCAAACATGGTTCTGTGACTAATGCCTGTGTGTGGGGACAGGCCCTCTCTCCCTGGCCCTCCCCATGGAAACAGGACCCTCCCAAAACAGGGAAGTCCTCAGCGACAGTGCCACTGTCTGAGTCACAGTTTGCTCACTCGCTACAAAGTGGACGGGAGTGCTCGCCTCTCTGGGTTGGGAAGGGACACCCCAACTCAGTTGTAGGTCTTAGCCCACAGCTCCTAATGCAAAGAACAGTGATTGGAATTGCTGTATTTTCCCATCGATACTTTTAAAGGGTTTGTTTTCCTTCTTACTGGGTGGTTCCATGCAGGAAGCTGATGTGGTTAAAGTAACGAGACACTGCTTTCCTGATCGCAATACAAGGAACACTCTGACAATACATGCACCTTTAGAAGACCCAGTATGTTTCATTGCCACCGTCTGTTTTCTAGAAGCTTCCAGCTAGTTACTTCAGGGTGATGGGAGATATCGAAGAGGATGTCCTTGGACTGCAAGGGCTCAAGACAAAGACTGGTCACCTTCTCTAGGTTGCTTTCTATACCCCAGTCTGGCCTGTAAGGCAGTGACTCCACACTACTTACCGGCGTTTTGCAGTGTGGCCGGACTGGTATGGGGAAGACAGCCTGTGCAAAATGAGAACAACAGAAGTGAGGCCATCAGGACCCTTGACTCCAGCTTAGGCCAGTCCGGGGTCATTCCCGCTGAAGGTCTCCCTCCACCACCCGGCTCAACTTACTCCTTTGATGTTAACCACAGCTCCAGGGGGCCCCGGGGGGCCTGGAGGACCAGGTAAGCCAGGCGGGCCCTGAAGGGAGAAGAAAGGTCTTTTCTGAGTTCCGGTTATTGTGTGCAGAGGTGATGTGGGTTATTTCCTCCAGGATTTGGGGACACAACTCGAAAAGAAGAGTCCTCTTTGGTTTTTTTTGTTTTTTTTGTTTTTTTTAAGAAAGGAAGAGTCCTCTTAAAGTTCACTTCTCCCACAGGTAGGCCTGACACTTCTACAGAGCACGACTGCCTCTGGGACTCTCAGGGCATCTTTCTAGCAGCCCATGGCGGGGCGGGGGGGGGGGCAGCGGAACAGACAGTCTCCCTGGTTTACAAATGGAGATAGAGGCCCAGAGAGGGGAAGTGACCTGCTCAAGGCCACACCGTCGGAACTCAGATTCTAACTCCCAGAGCGGGGCTCAGCCAACAACAGAACCCACCACCTCTCCACCAGCACATCCCTGGTATGGAGAGGGGGGGCAGGAGGGGTGGGGAGGGTCCTTCACCAGACTCGGTACCGGGGAGAATGTATGTAAAACTCTTCCTCAATAGCAGAGCTATTTTCAAAGTCAGGTCAGCCCAGCCTTAACACCACACAAAGATTTCTTGAGCGTGGATCGGAAGCAGGACTGCTCAGCAGGAGGGGCGAGGTTCTGACCACAGGCATGAGGAGTCTGGCCTGCTCGGAAGCCACACTCATTATCCTAAGTGAAGGCATGAGTGCCTGCTTTCCCTAGCAGCTGCAGCGGCTTGACGAGCTTGAGCCAGTCCCCACAAGCTTTAGTAAAACTACATTCCTGATTTCCACACATTCAAAGGAGAGACAGTGTGGCGCCAACAAAAGGAGACTTAGCAGAGAGTGTGGGACACAGTAGGTGCTCAATAAACATTGACTTCTTTACTGTAGACCCTGGAGCCTGCTGCCATCCCCAGTGGCTGCCCTCTTAGGAGCTTCCGCCTAAGAAGCTGACCTAGCTTCGATACCAGCTCACGAACACATCCTGAGCCCCTAGAGATGTGTGAAATCCCAAGACTGGGTATGGAGGGAAGACAGATTACTACCCCAGGGTCAGAAGACTGGGGTTGGAGACCAGATTTCCTGGCCACATCTGGATTGCTTTCTCCCATCTCTGTCTTGGGTCTGAACAAGGAAGCTTCTGTTCCACTAAGGTGTTCTCAGGGACAGGGAGCCTCCCGAGGGTGAGCTGGAGGATGGGGAGGGGTTGAAGGATCTTTGAAAGGCAATGGAGGAAGGAGAAAAACACTCCTAAAGATTCTGTCTGCAAGCCCCACTTGCCGGACCTGGCACACTCTCGTCCTCCTTTGGGTACTGGACTCAGGGCTCTATCCCATGGGGGTTGGGGGGGAAGGGCTGGGACAGTGGTCACGTCACTCACCGGCATCATGATCCCTCGGTCCCCTTTGGCGCCCTTGAGGCCATTCAGTCCCGGGCGACCCTGAAACCCACAGGTCATGCCTTAGTTAACCCACTCCCCGGCAGCTAGCCCAGCCCACGCGTCTGCCCCTCATGTCCAGTCGGAGGAACACCGACACCTACAGGTCGTCCGGGAAGGCCAAACTCTCCTTTGTGTCCAGGCGGTCCTTTGGGCCCCTAGAGGCAAAACAATTACCAGATTAGAAAGAACGGAAAGTCAAGAGCCAAGGCGATGGGGGCCACTGGCCTGCCTTCATGAGCAGGGGTGAGGATGAATCACGGAGGGGAGGAAGGAGGACAAGAGCCTTATGAAGTAGCCACCTGCCTGTCCCCTTTCTCCCAGCCTCTCTGCTCTATTCTGGGACCATCTGTTCCACCCCTTACCTCCCCTGGAGCTCCTGTAGGCTCTGCCACGCCCCAGACTCCCAACCCCACCCTTTCAGTTAGAGTTTAGGAAGGAACAAGGGATCAGGAGCACCCAGGGAGCGGGGTGCAGGGGTAGCTTAGAAGCTGGATCTTTACTCTAGGTCTTAGGTCCCAGGACATGTCTCCAACTGGAGTAATGTAATCCTGCCTCATTTCTCATGTCCGTCCAGCCCGAGAACCTGCCCCAGGATTGGGCTTCTGCCTTGCTCCTACTCTCAGGACCAGAGTCTTGGGCTAGCGCCCCGATTCTCCAGAAGGGTCCTTGACCTGTGGACCCTTATTCATTCCAGCGCTGGCTTTCTATGTCTTCATGCTTCTAGAGACACAGCCCTGTTCCAATCTCCTGCAGGAACCCTCATGCCTTCTGGCATCTGGGAGTTCCACAATGCACACGACCTCTTTCCAGAACAGGCTCTACCTCCAGTCTGCCCCTTCCTACTTCTGTAGGTCGGGCTGCCCAGTCTGCCAAGGGAATGCCTAGTTTAAGCTAAGCCCCTTCTTCCTGCTGCCATTAACATACACGTTCACGCCCTGGAAACTGGCAAATAAAGCTGAGCGGAAACACGCTCTGACTATAACGGACCCAGCCCACATTACTCCTCATGAAAGAAAAGCAAGAACAGAAGGAATCACAGGGCGCAGGCCACTTGGTGGTATGTTCTAGTGCAGAGCTTCTCAAATGTCAGTGTGCCCGGCATCACCTCGGATCTTGTCAAAATGCAGACCCAGGAGGTCTGGGGTGAGACCCAAGTCTTCACATCTCTAACAAGCTCCCAGGGGATGCTGATATGCTGATCCATGAGCCACAAGCAACATGGCTTGAGGGAAATTGTACAGGAAGTGTAAGCTGTACAGGTCATGAGGGCCACGGCTGCTCTATAAGGCACCTTTATGCAAATTAGGAGGTGCTTCCTTCCAGTCTGTACTTGGCAAGCTGTGCTCACACCAGACTTCAGTAGGAAGCATCAAAGCAGCCATCCCCAGCAGCCTGCTGGCCACCATTGTTAACTACCACTATTTCCCATGGGACCAGATGATAGTAAGTGGTTAACCAGTGGTGAACACAATACTCCCCCAGTCTGCCTTAACCCACAGTTTCTCCTCTGCAGGGCAATCCATTCTGCCTGATTTAAAGGACCAAAGGGCTCAGAAGGGCCTTTGAAGGATGCACCTTGGAGGTTATGGCCCATTCATTCACTGAAGACATGTGTCTTTGAGTCCCTTCTCCCCAGACCTGAGGTCCAGCTTCAACTGAAGAAATTCTGGGGGCAAATCTCCAGGCCAAAATGCTTCTGAAGAAATGCTTCCTGGAGGCAGTGGGAAAACCCTGAACATGGAGTCTGACAGGCTTGGTCGAGATCCCCAGTGTACCATTTACAAACTGTGTGACAGATGGCAGGCTCCTGACTCTCTTTGACTTCAGTGTCCTGGTCTCTAAAATGAGGATTCTGAGAGTCACCCTTCCGAGTGCTGAGGATGAAATGAGATGGCGTGAAGTGTCGGTGTCTGAGCCACAGTGGGGGGTCCTACACCTGATTTTTCTTGTTCTTTAGTGGAGGGGGTGGAGACTATGACAAGAGAGGCTTGTCGTTCCTTCTGGAGAGAACTGGCAGTTTCCAAAACCATTCAGCAGCCCAACTGGGTTACTGATTCCCAGAGCAAGTAAGGCAGGAAGGGCCCTATCATATCACCTCGTACTAATCCAATACCTTTCCCTTACCGATGGGAAAACAGAAACCCAGAGAGAAGTGGACTTGCTCCAGACCTCATGACAAAGGAGCCATGGATCCACAACTAGAATCCGAAAAGAGAGAGGCTCTCTGGGATTCCTTGGAGGGGCTCCCGGGGCAATGCTGGTGAGCACGGGGTACCTGTGCAGCAACATCCCGGCCTCCCCACCTTCCTGGACATGCAGCTCAACCACACTTCTGAGTGCGCCCTCCGCCCATCCCACCCTAAGCATCTGAGCTCTTTCTGGCCAGTAGAATGTGCTAGAGGTGATGTTCATCACTTTCCATGGCCTCTTTCCTCTCCCTAGTCCCAGCCTGCCAGCTGGAAGATGCCAGTGTGGTCTCGAAGCCACCAGATGGTGGAGTCACAGGATGGAAGCATCCTGGGTCCCCTAGTCACAGCTTGGAGGGAAGGGGAGAGGCCCGCCGAGGAACCACCACCATAGGCTTGGTGGGAGTGAGGAACACGCCTCTGCCGTGTTAAACCGGGGAGACTTCTACTGCCTTACAATTAGCTTACCCTAATCCACATGCATCGGGCAACATCCTTTCTATTTTCACAATGGGGACAACTCAGTCTAACGGGACCCACGTATGATAAACCCTTCAGCCCCCAGACCAGACCCGGCTGAGGGGCGCACCAGCTTACCATTGGTCCTGGGGCTCCGTGCTCTCCAGGTTCACCCTAAAGCAGGAAGACATGAACTTGTCATTCAGAGGGCCACAGTCCATGGCGGGAACCAACCTGGGATGCTGACATAGATGGCTGCCTTCAGGGTCGGGTGACACAATTACCTTTTTCCCCCGCAGCCGTTCCAGCGGAATGTCCCCTGTCAGGATGGCACCTGGCTCTCCCTTCTCACCCTGCAATTCAGAGAACTTTTGATGACATGGGGCTCCTCCTCACTGCCTGAGCCCCACATTCCTGTCACCCTGCCCCACCCCTCCAGCCCCACCGCTTCAACATAACCTGTGTCTGGAGAAAGAACCGCCAGCAGCCTCCTCAGGGTTATTGCCTCCAAACACCACAGGACCAGGCAGGGGTCCTGCAAGCTCCCCCCGCCCAGGGCTCCCTAGTGTTGACAGATCTGCATTGTCATCCCCTACCCTCCTGGGACCAGCCTGACAAGGTCCCTCCCACCTCTTGCTACACAGCACCCCTCTGAGCACCTCTGACTCCCAATTATTTTGTGGCTTTCTTTCCTAACAATCCTTATTCTTGTTAAAACATCTGTAACTGGAAAAGAGACAGGTGAGAACACCAGGAGCCTCTCTCAACAGAGAGAGGCCTCTCAACAGAGGCCTTGGGTGTCCATGTGGAACTTTGTCCCCAATGCCAGGCTCCCGGGCAAACCTGATCGGGCAAAGTTATCTCAGCTGCCGGGAGCTCAGGGGATAGGGAGACTGGTGGCAAATCCCACCCACAAATCCTGTCCTCAGCAGAGCCGTCTCCTTATCCCAGGAGGCTGGTGGGTGCACAGAGAAGGCTGGTGGAGGAACCCTCGATGCCACCCTGAGGCTTTGGCTCCAAGCTTCAGCACTGGCCCCTGGGGGGGGGGCTGGGCTGGACCCCACTAAAGTCTCCCTCCCACGGGGCCACAAGCAGCCAGGACAGTGATGCCAAAGCAAGCAGAGCAGCCTCTTCCCTCTGTCCCCCTAAGCGCCCACCTCATGTTCAGCTCTTACCCCTCCGCCGGTGAGGGAAGGCAGTCCTGAGCACGGCAGCCGCAAGAAGGACAAGCACAAGAGCGTTAGAGGCGGAGCGAGAGAAAGCCTGTTTGCTGTGAGGCCTGGCAGCTGGCTGGGCGCCCTCCCAGTTTTCAAGATGGCAGGAGATTAGGGGCGGCCATGGCATGTAGATCCCTCTAGAAACTGTGTAAGGCAAGAGCCACTCTTGCTTAACCAGGCTTCCTCCCAAGCCAGAGCAGCTGCTTGCCAAAGGCCCAAGGCAGTGAAAAGCATCCCAGACATTGCCCCATGTGGTGCCAAACGTAGACCCCCTTCGTCCAGCACACTGGTCCCCCTCCCCCCAAGACTGTGGTTCAACAGACATCAGAGACTCTGTTGGGGGACCTGGGTCGGGTGTTGGGGGGGGGAAAGAAAGAGAGAAGCTTAATGCTCCCTCCTTTTGGAGAAATAACCACCCTCTGTGACTCTCAAGGCAGGCTCCAGGGCTGCTCCTACTGGCTTTGCACAGACCTTCCTTGCAGCAGTGGACATACTTTCTGTCGGCTAGTTGCACGTCCGTTCCTCCTATCTTACTTCTGTGTCCCTAGTGCCTACTACGGGAAACTGGCTGGCACACCCCAGGGAACAGAAATGCAGCGGATGAGCACACAAATGGATAAATGAATTAATGACCCAGTCCCCAGTCATTTGCAATCTGTGCAGGGATGTCATTCTCCACCTTATCTATAAAAACCAACTGGGGAGTTAATTCTAAGAGGCAAAGGTGGAAAGGTATAAAGGTACACTCTTTGTCCTGGGAGCTCCAAGGACATGCTTTTTATTTCAAAGCTTTTGGACCAAGACTGCCATCCAAATGCAGAATGCCCAGCTTATAATTTCTAAATGTCAGCATTCATTGTACTCATTAATTATATATTTTTTATTCAATAAATGTCTTGACTGCCATCTGTGTACCAGGACCCATGCTAAGCACAGGAACTATAGAGAAGAAACTGGCATGTGGCCTGCCCTTGGGGAGTATACACTCTAATGGGGGGGTGTCCAACAGGGAGTTAGACAAAGCACAGCACCTGTAACAACAACACTCAAGGGCGTGTTGAGTTTTTTCCCAAACCGAGATGAGAATCCATTTCTCCTCCCATGGCCCACCTATACCTTGGAGGACCATGGAGATTAGAAAAGTTAAGAGCTGGGGACTGATGGCTAATAAACAGTTTCTTCCTGGCATGAAAATGTCCAAGAATTGGGTGCACCTGGATGGCTCAGTCTGTTAAGCATCTGCCTTTGGCTCAGGTCATGATCCCAGGGTCATGGGTTTGAGCCCCGAATCAGGCTCCCTGCTCAGCGGAGAGCCTGCTTCTCCCTCTCCCTCTGTGTGCTGCTCTGTCTACTTGTGCTCTCTCTCTCTACCAAATAAATAAATAATATCTTAAAAAGAAAGAAAAAAGAAAAGAAAGAAAATGTCCAAGAATTGGATAGTGGTGACAATCGTTTAAGGGATAGCTTCTGTGGTACATGAATGATATCTCAGGAATTTTACGGAAGTTAACAGTGACTTTCAGCCAGTTGGAAATACTTGGCCAATTCTGGATCGTGATGTCACTAAACACCCGGCTCCCTCTTACCTGTTCTCCTTTCAGTCCTGGAAATCCAGGCACACCGGTGTCCCCTTTTGGTCCTCGAGGGCCCTGGAAGGAATCATCAGAGGCTATTTTATGGTTTGTTAAGATTAAAATGCTTTAGCCAAGTGGAATTATTTTTTTTCAAAAAGTAGAATATGAAGGGTCATTCTTCTGATGGGAAGAAATCACCATGAGCCAGGAAGCCGTGATCTGGCAGGGTCTGGCAGAAAGAAGAGAACACTGAGCGAAGGCTTCCTCTGACAGCCGCCACTGGAACAGCCTCGTCCTGCTGCCTCGGGTGGCCCTGTGGGTTCTTCCAGGCCATCCCGTAGCCAGCCTCCACCCACCATTCACCTTCCGTGACTCCTACTTCTTCTCGGGCTCCCTACCACTTATGGGGCGAGATCCAGGCAGCCCAGTCTAACACCCAAACCCAGCCCAGACAGCCTTGGACCTCACCCCCTTCTCCCTGTCACCCCACCAGGGTGAGCCTTTCCCCTTCTCCTCTGGGCCTCCACCCATGCCTGTCCCCCTGTAGGAAGGCCCGTTCACCCCCTTGAGGAGCCAAGTTCTGCACACCCAGCCAGAGCTGACCTCTTCTCAACTCCAACAGACGCTCAATACCTGTGACGATGACTCACAGCCAGATGTCTGCCCCAAAAAGGCTCACATGCTTTACTGCCATGAAACTTTCCACTAGTCCCTGTCCTCTCCGCTGTTAATGGAGTGAGTTATGCATGAGAACAGTGGCTTTCAAATATTTGTGATTTTTTAGCGATGAAACTCTCTGCCATCCCTTTTCAAACAAGACTTAAATGAAAACCCAATATATAAAATATGTCAAACAGAGCTTCTTTATTGGAGGTCCCCCAGAACCTGCCTTTACTCCCTAAAGTAGCCCTGTAGGCTCCCTCAGGAACGCAGAACTACTCATCTAGAGGAAAACGTATTCTGGAACATGCCACCAGTTTGAAGCCCCCATGCTGGGGCTCAGAGGTGTGGCCTCTTTTCCTAACAAAGAGGTGTCCTCCTCGGCTGCCACTCTCTCCTGTGTCTAAGGGTTACTTCATACGTATTTCCAGTGTCATTTTCGGATATCCTCCTTTTACAAAACGTAAAAAGTTCAGAAAAGTAAAAAAAAGAAACAGAAAAAGAAATTGCTTATCATCCCACCATCAAGAATCAATTTATGTCACAGTTTTGATAAATTCCCTTCATTTTCCCAGAGACAGTGTATAGGCCTGCTGGCAATGGGACGTTCCAAAGCTGTAATGTCTTGGAGAAATCATGTAGTATTCACTCTGGAGCCTTGAGCTTCAGCACAGGTTCCAAGTTCTAGACAGAACTGATCAGTTTCTACACAGAAACGCATATTCACCTTCCACAATGGAAACCCCAATGGGGTTTCCTATGAACTATTGGACTTCCGGTCTATGATTCCACTTCCCCCATCCCCCATCGCTACTACCTTCTCACTTTAGGAAACTGATCTGCTGGAACTGTTTCGACCATATCTATCTATCTACCAACTGAAATGTTTGACTCATCCACTTGCATTCATAGAAAGCCAACCACGGGGTCTGGTTTCCGCTGGTACTGTGGAAGAGAGAGGTAAGACCCAACCTCCACAAGCTGTTCACAGTAAAATTGAGGGAAAAAAAAGACAAGGACACAAATACCTGTTATTCAGGGCAGAAAAGAATCATGGCAGAGCTGAAAATAAAGCCTAAGGGTCTCAGAGGAGGAAAGGATCCCTCCATGTGGGGGCCAACGAGGACAGGTTACATAACAAGGTGGCACCAGAGCTTGGTCATGCAGAACGAGAGTGGCATTCCACGGGGAAGGAACAGAATGAACACAGCCCCAGAGCACAGAGGGAGGAGGGCCACTGTGGTACTTACTGGAAATCCTGGCAGCCCGGGTATGCCCTCCGGACCCTGTGACATAAGAAAAACCAAGTGGATGGGTGAGGAGTAGCATTTCCAGCAGGAGGCCAGCAGGAATGCGGGGCCTCAGGGCCCACCCCTCCCTCTGCTCCCTCCCAGCACCTCCCAAAGGCCCAAGCATGTTCCGTGTGGAGGACCCCATGATCCGTTCCTAGACGAGGATGCCGAGGCCCAGGAGGGGAAGGAACCGTGCAGAGTCACATGGCTAGTTAGTGACAGAGCCAGAGGGAGCCCTACTCCCTCTCCACCGCCAGAGAGGACCCTATATTTGAAGTCGCTGACTCCCGCTCTGGGAGATCACTCAGCATCAACCTCAACATCTGTTCTTGAGAATAAGCCCCTCATTTCTGAGGAGTGGGCCCGGAGAGCATACTGAGGTATTTGCGGGTGGAAGTGGGGGCGTTTGGGTGGCGTTCTTCTCCCTCAGAGAGTCTGGTTCACTACACATTGGTCAGGGCTCTGTCTCCTGACCCGGGCACCCACATACCCATTAAAGTCTGTGAGTGTGACACAATACATAAAGAGAGAGACAACTGGAATGCAACACATTTCTCAATGCCCTGTGCGTACAGGGGGGGTGGGGAAGCATGAGGGTGCTGGCCGGGACTTGAGTCCCATCAGGGAGGGAAGGTCCTCTGAAGAGGACAATCTTGGCCCTTCGTTAGGACTGAAAAGGACCCCTGAGGACCTGGATTTGCTAAGGCGGGGGCGGGGGGGGCACAGGGATTGGCAGGGAAGGTAGATTCTAGAGGTGGGCAGAGGGAGAAGGGGCGGGGTCAGACAAGGCCCAGGGACTCTCAGAACAGAGAGGCCAAATATTTCATCTGAGCCTGTACATTGCTTTAGTAATAACCCACCTAATACTCTAAACCTCTAATAGTTTGGAAAATACCAAGAGCCTCTGTGAGACGACTTTGGCTTGATAGCATGTTTGCTTTAGGGATTGATCACCGGGGTGTTTTGAGTGATTTTCCAGAAATCAAGGGAAGGGAGCCCCAGGGGATGTAGTGCAGAAGAGACAGGAGAAGGCCCTACCAACAGAGGTGACCCGGCAGGAGAGACTGGCTCTAGAAGAAGCCTTGGGGAGAGCAACAAGGGCCCCTGGACATGGATGGTGGGGGTTCCAGGCCAACCTCAGTGGGGACTGCTGGGGGGGGACCCCCAAAGCCAACTGTGTAGGTATGAGCTTCAGTCTCCATGTGGGCTTCCACAGAGGGCAAAGCAGGTCCATGCCCCAGCCTCTCACGAGCTGCCCCAGAGGCTGGTGAGGTCTTATCAGAGAACAGGCTCAGGGGTTCAGCTGACCTCTCTCCCTGGCTGTTGCCAGCAGATGCTGGGAGGGGTGATGGGAATGTATGGCACAGACTGCAGGAAGGAGTTTCCTTCCTCTTAGGTCCTGCTGTGCCTTAGACCAACTCTGTGAACTAGCTTCCCTGAGTGTTCCTGGTCTCTAACAGGGGCTAGAAGAACTGAAGCAAGTCACATTCTCTCCTTGTGTACCACTTTTCCCATGAGCACAAGGTTAGGTCTCTCTAGGCTCTTCCCATTCTGCGAAATGAGATCGTGTTAAGAAAAGCAGGCCAAAGCCATCACACGGATGTCACTGGGTTTGTTACTTCTGATTCTCTGATTTCCATGACACATACCTCCGGTACATGAGATTGGAAGCTTCTACTGCATTGGACAAAACTCCCAGGACAATCAAATTAATGTGATCGCAACTTCTCAGAAATGCAAAGTTCCTTTTCCCTTCTATCCTGATACACTCTAGCTCCACGCTTCAGGAGCTAAAAGGGTTCCAAACCAACCCAACTTCATTTCCGCAGGGGCCTCTGGGTAGGACCCTCACTCTGGTGGCAGCTGTGGATACGCACCGGAGGCCCAGCCAGCTCAGGGACGTCTGAGAGATTCATGAATCCGTGGGTGATGTTGATTAAGGACTGAAAAGAAAAAAAGCAGACAATGAGACAGAGGGTAGCACACATCCCACTGGTGGCAGGCTTTAATGGAGGTCACCCCAGGGTGACAGAACACAGGTAGACACCATAACATCCAAAACTGACTGCCAACACACCCATCCCCTCCCCCACTTCTTATACAACAGCACTGAGCTGCCCTAGCACTTTCTTCTTTCAGTTAACCTTAAACTTGCATAATACGTACATGCCTGCTCTCTTTTAAAATTTTAAACATGTGTCTATATTTTTAAGCTATATATATATACATATGTATATATATATATATATATATCCACAGTAAGCTTGCAGTGTTGGTGGTGTGTGTGTGTGTGTGTGTGTCCATGGGTCTGTTTTACATAAATGGTATCAGGCTACCTGTATGATTTTTCAACTTGCTTTCTCTAACTACTCAGCATGGCCATCTTTCCATGTGGAACTGGCCGTATGGGGTATTTCTAGTTTTAAGATATTGCTAAAAGCTGTCTTAAAGGGCCATACAATTCACACTGTTGCTAGAGCATATGAGATTAACTATTTCACCACGCCCTTACCCATGCTGGATATTTTTAATACCCCTCTCTTCCCCTTTTTAAACTCTAGTCATCCTTTTTTCCAGTTATTTGGGATTTTTCATCTACTGGTATGACGTCATGTGTCTCTAAAGGGCCACAGTTTCTCACCAATGTGAGGCCCTAACATGAAGGGGACCTTGCTCTGGTCCCAACCACATCCCAGCCTTCTCTACAAATTTCCATCTCTCTCCACCCCGTCCACAGCCATCAGCTCCCTGGGCCTTGGATACACATTTATACTCTGAACTGTGGGCCTGCCACCGGAATTCCAGAGGTCCTGTCCTTCACACTTACCTGAAGATCCTCTCAGCTCTTAAGTCTCTCAAAGACACTTCCTCCAGAAAGTCTTCCTGAATTTCTCAAAACCCAAAACATCTTCCGTACTTGTTCCCTCACTTATGTTCCTCTGCCTCTCTGTTACAGCTCTATTACAGCCGTTCTCTTGACTGCAAATGCTGCCAACCAGAGGAGTGTTCTGGAAGCCCCATGTGAGAGAACGAAGGTACTGGGGTAAGAACAGACACAGGGGTATGCTGGCGGCTGGGAACTCTAATGCCAGAAGCCAGCTATGTGCCCTCTGTGTAACCACCAGCACTGAAGGCCCCAAAAGCTGTGGACAACCTTATCTCCCTTCAGCAAAGGCACAAAACAGTCATTCTCCAACCTGGATGATACGTACACTGGACAAGACTTCGATGCGACCTGGTGGCCCCCTGGGTCCAGGGGGTCCCACAATGCTGGCTCCATCCATGCCTCTGTCACCCTGGATACAGCAGTGATAGTGGGGAAAAAAGTCATTGTACACAGATAACGCTCCTAGAACCTGGCTGGGAACCCCCACCCCCATCTCAGATCTGTGACCTCACCTTGGGTCCCTGGTCTCCTTTTTCTCCTTTGGGACCCTGGCGAAACAAACAGACATTCTTTGGTTTTCTTCTCTTCACTTTGCTTCCTCTCCATCTCTCCTCCTGCCTTGCCGTCTCTCCCTAAGCACCCACATGAATTTTGCCCCCAGATAATGGGGGTAAAAGATGATGGGCAAATTCCCCTTCCGGAGTCAGAAAGAATGAACACCCATAGAAGGTCTCCGCCAGCACGGAGCAAGTGTCCTCTTAACCCTGAATCCCAGAGCCTTCTGCATCTGCAGGAGAGGGAAGGGTCTTATTTAATCGCGGAGGGGGCTATGCCACCTGCCCCTGTGAGGCTTCTCTCCTGGACTGGTATGCTCAGCTCTGGGTCCCATCCGACAAGGATCATGAGGTCTTTAACTCATTATCTTTGTCGGATGGGACAAAGATGGGGAGGGGTGGTTCTCTTGAGAGCAGGAATCATTGCAGAGGATGGATAATACCTCCCTGGGGCTAGGGGCAGCCGGAAGGAGCCCCTGTCAGGAGCGCAGGGTTCTGAGATAAGGAAAGTGTGAGTACTGAAGGGAGCAGCAGGTAGGATAAGGAAAGTGTGAGTACTGAAGGGAGCAGCAGGTAGGAGGCAAGAAAGCCGAGATGCTTGATGGTAAGGGACAAAGAGAAGACTTTCAAGTTTTCCCCTATGATGTTTTATACAAAACGCCTGTGCCGCTCCTCAAAGAAACGAGCTATAAAGAGCACTTGGTGTCCCCATTGCATGGCTGGCAAAGGCACAGAGAGGGTGAATTACTGAAAACAGCAGAGCCCGGATGGCAGCCCCCCTAGATGAAGGCTTCCGAACTCAACCTACACTGGGAGCCACTGGTCCGGAGAGTCCAGGTTCATGTAACAGCCTGATGCTTCCAGACCCTTCAGGATCCTGGGAAAGAAAGAGAATGAGTATTTCTTACCCAGTTCCTGAGCACCAACTTGTGTCTGGTGGGGAGCTGGGCCCCGGGGCTGGGCTCAGTGGAGGGTCACCACCGTCTCTGTCATTGGACCAACATCTGTTAGCTGGTTTGCTTCACAGTCCCTAGTGCACATTGTACTTTAGCCACAAAAAGGGGGCAAAGTACCTCAAGCCCAAGTCCCGTTGTACAACCAGGACCTGGGGGTCCTGGTGGTCCAGGAGGCCCTGGGGGTCCCATGACCCCGGGAGAGCCAACTTGTCCATTTTTCCCTGGAGGTCCCGGTAAGCCTCTGTTGCCAGGGTCACCCTGTAAGGAAGACGACAGGTTTATTGTGCAGCCCTGGGTTCACCAGCGAAAGGAGCAACAGACAAGCCTGAGTCCGAAAATCATTCTTTGTACTTAATGAGGCTGATGGGTTCTCTGACAGGCACTGTTTCAAGGTACAGAAACCTCCGTCCTGCTAACTGACATTTCATGTGGTCACACGCTGATGCGCTCTGTGCATCCGGCCCTTTGGGTGGAGGGCGTGAGAGGGGAGCAGACATGGTATCCATTCTGCTTTCCCCAAGCACTTCCTGAGATCCGTTTTCTCTGCTCCCAGACACGCAGACCGTCAGCACTCCAGCCCAATGGAGCAAACCCAGAGAAAGGCCACGAATGAGAAGAAAGTATTTTCCTTTTCTTTTTCTTTTACCTTTTCACCGACTGAGCCGTTAGGTCCCCTTGCGCCCTGGGGGAAAAAACAAAACAAAAGAAGACACACACACACACACACAAAACAAAAAACAAGAGAAAGGGCCAATTAATATACATCTCATTTGGTATAATCAGAAGAAAAAATGCAGAATTAATGACTCTTAAGTAACAGGATATTAAAAGGGGCTGATGTCTCCGAGCCAAGGGCATATTACAGTTGTCAGTTTGCGAGGCAAATTACACTGAAAGCTGGAGAAATCCATTTTTCAACTGTTAGCTCATTACCTACCTCAAGAGTGAAAAGGAGAAGTTAAAGATGAACCGGGGAGAGACTGGAGAGGAATAATTCCCTTGGAGAATTATCTGTATACTGGCTGGTCCCTTTTCCCACCTTCCCACAATGCAAGTAGAGGTATATGTCTCCTACCTGAAGCCAAGAAAGGGGCTTCAAGAACTTGATACGTAGGGGCGCCTGGGTGGCTCAGTGGGTTAAGCCGCTGCCTTCGGCTTAGGTCATGATCTCGGGGTCCTGGGATTGAGTCCCGCATCGGGCTCTCTGCTCGGCAGGGAGCCTGCTTCCCCCTCTCTCTCTGCCTGCCTCTCTGCCTACTTGTGATTTCTGTCTGTCAAATAAATAAATAAAATCTTTAAAAAAAAAAAAAAGAACTTGATATGTATTGCCTAGACTTTTGGAGATTTGTGGAATGATGACGGACTTTCTTCTGGATATATCTAAAGACTAAAAGCTGGCTGGGGTGGCCCCGGAATGGGATTGGCGGGGAGGGTATCACTCTAAAGTGTGTTGCATGTCCATTCCCAATGGGAACCACAGTACAGGTTGAGAGAGGGGGCTTAGATGTGGATTCCATAGATGAGAACCAGCGATGAGCTCTGAGTAGAGGGGAGGACCAATGGGGGGCTGGTGGCCAGGAGCGGTCAACCACAAGAGACACGGCCCTACATCACGGGACTGTGGACAGGGCCCCCCAGTGGGAGAACCTCTCAGGATTCACAAAGGAAGGAGCCAGGAAAAGGTCCTGACATTTGATTGTGATGTACCCGCCTTCTGCGGCTCTGCCATTCTCCCCAGTCCCTCTCTCCCTGGGCTGGATGGCCGTTCATATCAAATCCATAGAAAGGACAGAACAGAGAGTTCCAAAATAATATGCTCAAAAGTCAGATGGCAAATGACACCGAAACTGAAAATAGCAAGGAACGCTAAGGCAAAAACACAGGAAGCTGCAGCCAGAGACTTCAATGGTAGAGAGAAAACACAGGGGAGAAAGGCTCCTGCAGAGCGGAGGCAGTGGAAGCCAGGAGCTGGATGTGGCTCTGATGGGCAGATAAGTTCAAATTCTGGAGCAGGAAGGCTGGCAAGTGGTGCCCGTTCCCCCTCACCTCCTGGTCTCACGCCTACCTGAACAATGAACGTTGTTTACTAGAGTCAGGACATAGGGCCGAGCCTCGAGTGGCTAAGGGAACCCAGGGAGGTCCAGGGGTACCCCAAAACTCATAAGACCAGCTGCAGAGGGGCCCTGCCTGATGGTACACCCCACTGCCCCCATCCTCTCCCCGAAACCTGCAAGTCTCTGAAGTAGATGCTGCCCAGCTCTCCAAAAGAGGCCGAAAACAGACCCAAGAGAGGTTCCAATTTCTGAAAGCAAACAGACAAGCAAGAAACACCACACATCCGGAGGGAAGACAACATAACACTGTGTAAGGGAGGCAGCAGTGCGGACTGAATGCATGCCCGGGGAAGGAGCGGGAAGAACACAAGCCAATCAGGACTCTAAGTGTATACAATCCGTATTCTCAGGGAGAAAAGGGAGGGCTTCCTAGCCACAAGACGTGGGCAAGCTATCATGGCATAAGCACAGATCACTTCGAGATCTTAGAAATAAAAATACATAACCATCGAAAGGAAGTGCTCTATAGGGACTGAATCACAAGAGAGGCAACGGAGGAGAGAACTACAGAATCTGGCTGTAGAAGTTCCCCTGCCTTCCAGCGGGGACATTAGTAGGTGGCGGGACGGGAAGGGGGTGCCGGGAGAAGGAAGCGGTGGTGGCCGGGCTCAGAGGCTTCTCTGCCTACCAACCTGACCACTGAGAAACTACATGGGACTTTTCACCATGGGCAGAAACAGAGAAGAATTATATTCCAGTTCCTCCTCCTAATCTGGAGGCTGCAGTTTCTGTGCCGGCTTTTCTCGGGTGTGACCAGCCAAGCCGTCCTCTGCGGCCTGTCGCCATCTGTCCATGAAGGAAGTGCCGACCTTGTGCACCTTTCCAGTCACAAGTCACATCGCAGTCAATCAGGGAGATTGTGAAAGAGAAATTAAACGAGGCTCCTCTCTCGACTCCTGGACTCTATCCTCCAAAAACCTTATTGTGTTCCCAGCTGAGCGTGTTAAAGAAAATGATGTTTGGAAAGTGAAAAACGGTATTTTTCACGTTACCTTCCCAGCTCTTCAAATTGAGAGTCCATCTTGTAGCAGTTTCAAAGGAAGTTCTGGAAGGTATTTTGGACCTTGATTAACTGGTCTCAGAAACAGATGATTTTATCCAGCTTGTACATGCAAAAAGGTAGTACTTGGACCCATTCCACTGGCTCACAGATTTGGTGGCCACCATTTTGGAACCTGAGCGGATTAGCTTGGGGCACAGAAGAGCTCATCTTGGAATTTACGTGAACACATACAGTGGGAACTGGGAACCCCAATGACAAGAGTCAGCAAAGACTCCCTGCTCCCCAAATGACAGGGTAGAGCTGTCCTTCACTGTTCAGTGGGTTCTGGAGGATCCTGGTATTCCAACCAGCCCAGCTGCGGGGTTGGCTGTGGCAGTGAGGTATGGAGAGACCAGTTCCACAACGGAAATACTGCCAAAGACCGAGGTGCAGGAATGCTACAAAATCACGCTGCAGAATTCACTAGAAACTTCCGCTCATTACCGTAACTAAATTTGCTAAGGACTTTATTTGACTTCAACGTACAAGAACATCAAAGAACCTAATAAATACATTGATTTTTTTTTTCCTGTTGTGGTATCTGAGATGTTACAACTTATTGCCTCATATGTGTCTGTCAGCTGAGCTCTTGGTGTTTGTTACACTGATAACTTCAACTTGTTACAATTAGAACTGACCATGGTCCATTTGGTTCGATGGGGGTCTATGATCCTGATTTTGTACCAAACACGTCTGACGGTCAAAGAAGATATGAAACAGGAAATCGGGCCAGTACTGAAATGTTCAAGTGACCTAAGCTGTTACCAGCCCCAAAACCCATTACTGGACCTTTATTAAGCGTGGTTCACCGTGTAGGTTCTTGAGAGCACCCTGCTCTGCCGTGTGTAAGATTTAGAGAACTGCTCAAATCCCAGGTGGGGTTCAGTAGAGAAAGGGCAGCTGATAATGATTTACTTGCATTTCCCCTCATCTCATGGGCAAGACAGACTCTCCTACATATATGAGGCCCAGCGATGACATTTTGGCAGGTCAGTGGGATCACTCGAAGCCCATTACTGGGAGCTCAACGCCCCTCCGCAGTTCTGGGCACTGATTCAAAACACAAACTCCTTCCTGCCTGGCTGTCCCAGCACCTTTTGACATCGAAGAACACAGTGAATGACTCAGACTGTAAAAGGAGGACAAGAGTGGGGATTGTGAATGCTACACGTGTGCCGAAGATCTGGGTGGTACAGTGTGCCGCGCACAAAGCAGGAAGGAATGTTCCAGAGATCCATCTCTAGCACGTTGCAGAAGCGTCCTTTCCAGAAGCATTCTGTAGCTGGGAAAGCAGGCTACTCTTGTCCTGTTCCTTCATGAGCTAAAGATCTCAGGGTAGCAGCTCCTCTTAATTCGGGGAAAAGAAACTGAGAACGCCTGTCATCGAACTCAACGTAATGTAATCTATTGCGTAAATTCTTTTTTTTTTTCTATTGTATAAATTCTTAATGACCATACACATTTTGATGACAATCCCAATTTGAAAATAATGAATATATAGGATAATATTCTTTTGCCAGCCAAATAATTCCTTGGGGGAAATTTCTTTATTCTTTGGGGGAAACCTGCCCTTTGGACAACTGCCCAGACTGGTCTCCACACATGGCGAGACAGAAGAGAGGCTGTTTTCTGGGCAGCGTGAGGAATGATCCCCTTATATGTGGCCATGTACCACCTGGCAGGAAATGAGGTCCTTGTCACGGGAGGTATGCAAGCTGAGGAACAGATACCGTGGAGGGGAGTCAAGGATCAAGTGATGTGTCACTGGATCCTACACTGAGTGACAACCCAGAGACTGCTCATGTTCTCAGGCACCTTTCTGTTATTTGACATCCCTACTATGCTCCTCGGGTTACTTTTGTCCTTTAAGAGATTTTTTTTTAGGTAAATGTCATCTGCAAAGTTTCTTCCGAGCTTTCTAGATCTAAGTTTCCAAGTCCTTCTCAAGTCTGCTTTCACTTGACCAGAAAGTGTCTTCTACACGTGGTGCGACAAATTCGGATTCATGCAAATTTGGGGGAGAAAACTGTAATTTATCTCCAACAGTGATCCTGGGCGAGCCTGCTCCCTCGAGCAGTTGCAGACGGTACCCGCCCCGTGTCCGTGTGCGGATGTGGCTATGGGTATTTTTAAATACCAGACGAGCATGGGAGGGGTGTGTACGGGTGGGTAGGGGAGAGCTGGAAAGAAGGACAGGGAGGAACGGTGTAGGTCTGTGATGTTTCCTGCAAAATCTAATTTCTTATGAAATAGTTGGTACATGTAAAAACGAGTCCTATAAAGCTTGACAACTAGTTTCTTTCTTCTTTTTCTGAGAAATGAGCTTTCCATGGAAATCGAGTTACTGTTTCAATTAAAATAAACACACTTGAGAGCTGATGGAAACTGGAAACTCATTTCAGCAAAGGTGGCGGTGTCTAGGGAGTTAGCTTTTTCCACAGCTTCATACAGTGGGGTCCGCAGAAGGCCTTGCTCCCCATCCCAGTTGGGAGGGATCCTCCCTCCTCTGATCCCCAGAGAAACTCACGACTGCATCACTGCAAGGAGGTTTACTTTTTTTTTTTAGTGTTCCATCATTCATTATTTGCATATATGCCTCATTTTGATTGTTCTCCTTTGCAGGATATGGCTTATCTCCTCAAAGAGGCTGGAGACCGATAGAAGGGCAGGACCTCCACCCCTGCAGCATCATGTGGGGTTTGCAGACTGAGGACAATACAAGCTTACAGAGAATGAAGAGACTGAAGGGAATGGCCCATTCGCTGGTCAGACACTCACAGAGGCCTGAGCCAGATTCTAAGGACACATAGACAGCGCTAGAGCTGTTTGTTGCAGATAAGCTAACACGGGCTCGGAGGGGTCCCGGGCAGAATCAATGCTGTGCTAAGGGGAAGTGCAAGAGGGACAGCTGCTTTCTGCTCATCAGGAGTTTGAAAGGGTTTCTCAGAGGATGTATCTGAACCGGCCCTTGGAGAACGAGGAAAGGAAAAGTCACCTGAGATGGAGAGAAAGCATGTGCAAAGGGCAGGGGGCCATCCAGGAAGGGCAGGCCCAGAGCACCACAGTAGGGCTGCTGGCTGACCCAGAATCCATGTGCGGGAGCGGCAGGGGATGGAGCTGGGAAGGCAGGTCTGGGCACTGTCAGCCTTTGGTCCTTCAGGCAGCAGCAAGGCTTGATACCTTCTCAGCAGAGAACAGAGGGAGCCTGCCGCTGCAGGAGGAAGGACAGGTGGGGCAGGTGGGTGGAAGCTGGATTGCGGGTGGGAAGAATGTGACACTGGTGAGAAGCCTGAAGCTGCTGTGCGGACGAGGGGAAATGAACCTCAGATCAGGGTGGAGAGAGGCAAGGCAGGTGGATGAAAGATGGGCCAGTCCCCGAAATGGGTGGGGCAGGGCAGGAAAGGGAGATGAAGGAGGACTTAGAGAAGATTCTGCGTTTGCGTCCTCGGGACTGGGGAGAAGGCAGCATCACTCACTGAAGCTGGAAGATGCTGAGCTCAGGTTTGGGCATCAAGAGCCCTGGGATGGAGACATCCAGCAGAGAGAGGATTCAGAGGGGATTAGAAAGGGTCATTCACCTAAGAGGCAAGGACAGGCCTAGAGGTAAGTGAGAGGTAGTGTGGCCTGGTGGCCCCCATACGTTGGGCCCCTCCCACCCTGTCCTTACCTTCTCTCCCTTCATCCCAGGAAGGCCGGAGGCTCCATCAGCTCCAGGCTGTCCCTCGGGGCCCTGGGAACAACAATGACAATCAGGCCACAGCATCTCCGATAAGAATCAAGAATGAACCTTTCCTAGAGAAGGAGGCCATAGCTCGGAGGACTGAGCTGGTGAGGTCAGTGGGTCCAGGAACCTTGTGTCGGTTTAGGGCAGAATACAGGCCTCTGGCCCCAGCATGGTCACTGCTGACCTTGCCCCGAGGACGAGTGTCCTTCATTCTCTGGATGGCACCTTCCTCTCTGGAGGGGATCTGGGGGCAGGGAGGCAGACCAGATGGCCTCTGGTGGCCTTATGCTCCAGGCCCAGCACTCCGATGTCCTAGGATTCCAAGATTCCACCTGAGTTTGCCTCTCCTATAATGACTAAGATAAAGCAGCAAAGGAGGGGGTAGGATGGTGTATTTCTTGGCTTCTGCCTCTTATGAGTCTTAGCAATGACTCAGCTGAGTCCTTTTTTGCTTACAAACATTAGCAAGCTGCTCACTCTCTGTTATGAGCCTTCATGCTGGGGTCTGGGGGCTCTACATGCCTCCCTGGCTAGAGAAAGCCTCATGGCCACTGAGAGGGGGAGAAGACCCAGCAGCTCACCGGGGGTCCAGGTTCACCAGCAGCTCCATCCTCTCCAGGCGATCCAGGGGGTCCCATGAAAACATCAGTTCCTGGTTTTCCTGGAATCCCAGGTGAGCCAGGTGGGCCTGGAGGGCCTGGGGGACCCTAAAAAATCAGAAAGTCTGTTAAGAAACAGCAGGGGAGGGGATAAACATATACCAAGCATTTATGTTCCATCCATTCTTTCCGTTCCTCACACTAACACTACAAGTAGAGAGCGGTGTTTGCACTTAGCTGATGGGGGAAACTGAGGCTCAGTGAGATAATGACTTGGTCTGGGCTCACACACTCACAGCTAATTATTAAAAGAGCTGGGATTTGAACCAGGGTCTTTCTGAGCCCCTCATATCATGTGTTCTCCCCAGTTATACGTGTACAATAAAAGTCCAATCAGTTAGACTTTTCAGAGGTGTTCTAATTTAGTTTTCTGATTACCTGACAGAGCAGTCAAAAACTTCCTGTTGCTAACCCTTATTAAAACTCTTTAGCCTCTTGCTGGGTTGGCTGATCCCACCAGCCTGGAAGAGCAATGTGGCTCCCACTCCATTTACCCAGTGAGTCCAGAACCTTCCTGCTCTACCCTGAGGTGTGGGCAGGGGGTGGGGGAGGCAACTGAGTGGTGGGGAATCAGCACAGGGGGGTCTGAGTGAGGTTGGGGGCCTCAAGACAAAGCCACCAGTTGCAGCTGGGGCAGGGAGGTGCTGCCCAGGAACCAGGAACCAGTGGGGACTCTGCCTTGGGCGGGAGGCTGAGCGGGTAAGACCAAAGAGGAAGGAGTGGCTGAAGAGGTAGGAGGGGCTGCCTCAGGGTAGGGAGGATTTCCAGAAGAGTCTGGAAACCAAAGTGTGAAATACTACCTAGAGAAGAGGCCAGTGGTTCTCTATAGTGGGTACAGGGAATAGGGGCAAAGCCAAGTAAGAGGTGAAGGTCACAGGCATATGCTGTGGGACAGCCCTGGATGCCAGGGAAAGGGGGCAGGGGTGAAGTAGGGGTCCTGAAGAGAAACTAAGGCTCATATTCACTTGAAACAAAACTGATCAGAGTGGAAAATGTCAAACATAGACACATGTGGGGGAGAAATATAATCCTCCCGATGACTGGGAAGGCAACCCCAGACACCAGGCGGTTCCGTCTTCACACTCACCCTCAGCAGCTCCTCACTGCGCACCAGATCGCCAGAGCCGGAGCCAACGTCTGAGCCCCAGCCCAGGCCAGAGCCCTCGGTCTCAGCTCCTACCTGGAGAGAGAAGAAATTCCCACCACTTGGCTTCACCTACCACTCCCTAAGGACAGCCTTGTCGCCAGAAGTCTTTCCTTACTCTGTAGCCCTGTAACTGCAGCTGCCAACCTTCCTTTTGGCCTTTTCTCCTGGTTCCCTTCTACCCCTCCCCTCCTCCCCCACCACATCCTGCTGCACAGCCAACGGGCAGCCCATCCTTGAACATACTGTGCTCGTTCACATCTTCTCAGCCTCCCTTCCTGCCTTCCAAACCCCTACTCATCCTTCAAGGCCTAGTTCTACTGTCACCACTTCCAGGAAGCCCTCCCACCCCAATTCCTCCCCATGGAGGTGGAATTCATCTCTCCCTACTCTGTGTTCCTCACCAACCTCTGCTGAGGTCTCAATTTGGTGGTAGGACCACCCGACTTGAAGCTCAGTTGTGTGAATGTCTGTCAGCCCCTCCAGACTAGGACCCCTACAGGGTTGGCCCATCCTGAGATACCGCTGGATGTCCAGTATCTTGGCACAAGATCTGGTACCAGGAAGGTACTCCGTGCTTACTTGTTGAATGCCATCAAATTCCTCCAAAGAACAAAAGGGAATTTCTAAAAATCCCTTTCTGGAACTTAATTCCTGAGCCCAAGAACCAGGTGAGGCTGAACTCAATCACAGAATGTGCACGGAGCACACGCTCCAAGGCCCCGAGGAGAAGCTGGGCTGGAGGTCCCGGCTGGGTTGAGAAGGGAGCAGTGGTGTGGGAGAAGGAAGGTGGGGACTGCGGGGGCCCGCTGACACCGTCTGAGGGACTGGCTAGACTCGGGGCTTGGAGACTGACTGGATGGGGGTGGGAGGCAGAGGGCCCCTGGAGGAGGCTTCCTGATTTCTGTCTTGGTATCCAGGAAGGTGGGGCACCAATCCCAGAAACAAGGCATCCTGAAGGAGGAACAGGTCTGGGGCATTGTGACAAGTCATTCAGGATGTGGTTGAGAGACGTACAGGCCATTCAGAGCACCGGATATAAACGGGATGTAAAGAGACTCCGCTCCTGAGCTCACTGAGGGTTCTGACAGAGGTCAGGGCCCCACGTGTCACTGGAAGACACCCTGAACCTTAGGCTGGGCCTATTTCTTGGCTTCCCAGCCCCTGCATGTTGTGTGTGCGCTGAGCCTGGGTGGGGGTCTCACCGTGGGTCCGGTCGGCCTGGCAGGTTCGGGATGGCCGGGAAGCCCCTCCCCAGCTTCAGCCTAAAGAGAACAAGATGGTCAGTGGAGTGCTGGCCGCCCCCCACCCCCTCCACACACACACTGTCCCCTCTGCTCCCTGTAGAAACCGCTCATCTTTAAGGGGAGGCTTACACAGGGAGGGAGAAGGCTTTGTTCTTCATAAGCCAGCCCAAGGGACACTCAACCACCCTGGGCCAGGAGCCCTTCATCTCTGCATCACACGCATAGCGTGCATGGGAATGATGGAAGGAAGGAGGCAGTAGGGACCCTCCCCATCCCATCACCTAGGGTCCCCCCGCCCCACACCCCGGTCCAGGTGCTGCCAAAACAAGGTAGCCAGGCCCATGTGTCTCCCTCTGAAGTCCTGGCCACCCTGCTCCCCCCACCAGCCCTGCACCCTGTCCACAGGGTTATAGGCCTGTCTCCCTGGGACGGGGGACTTCTGGAGGGCAGGTGTGGCACCTGAATCTCCTCCAGGCCCCAGTGCCTGGCACATGGCCCTTGGTGGGTACTCAGGAAATGCTTTCAGAGTGACAGGAATACCCACTTGGAAAGGAAAAGGAAACAGAAAATAAGAAAATGCAGCATCCCAGGGGGCATTCAGCTGTCACAAAGGGTGCAGAGAAATGGCTGGTCTGACAAAAAAAAGGGACACAATGGCCTGAGCCACCAGAAGGAATGGAAACACGAACAGTACATTTGCACAGAGCCTGTGTGGTATGACCTGCTCCTGGGAACTCTGCTAGCATCCGAAGTCCACCGAGGAGGCCAGCCTAAAAGGAGGACACCACCCTCCCCAGACCCCAAGCCCTCCCGCCCCTCCATCCCCACCGGCAGCCCCTCCGACCCCAACAGGGCTGGAACACCCTCCATCCGGGGGAGGGTGGAAGGGAGGCAAGAGGACCGGGACCAGCAGGCAGACCAAAAAGATCCCCAGAGGCAGCCAGGTTGCTGCCTCTGGCTAGAGCAGGCTCTGTGGGTGGGACCTCAGCAGGCTGGGGGGCTCCCAGGGGCCCTGGCCCTGGTTACCATGGGCACAGCCCCTCGGTGACAGTTCAACCTCACTGCTGCTTCAGGAACATTCTGTTATCTGTCTGTGGGGACAGACACCAGACAAGGCACTCCCACCAACAGAACCTGATTTCATTCTGACAACATCCTCGAGGGGTAGTCTTCGCCACCCCCATTTTACAGATGGAGAAACTGGAGCACAGAAGTGGCAAAGACCTCTCTGGAAATCCCACAACTCAAGTGGCTGAAGCCCCCAAGCTCCTGGGCTTTCCCAGGAAGACAATCAGGGGCAGAGACGGGAGCCGAGCTGGAGAACACCATAACTGGAAGGACCCTCCCATTACAGATGGTGAAACTGAGTCCTGCAGAGGTTAAGGACACCGATCAATGAGGAGAGGTGGCCAGACCTGAGCCCAACACCTTTTTTTTTGGTTCTCCCAGACTCCCAATTCAGTCTCTTTGGGACTCAGTCCTCTTACTGCTTCTGCTATTTCCTTGATCAGAACTGACTCTATTTACCCCAAATAACATGCTCCAGGCACCTGACCAGAGCCAATGTATTCCCCAGAATGGTCACAGTGCCAGCCTTTTCTGCTTGGGGCCCAACCTGCCCTTTCCTTCCCACATGTCTTCTCTGAGTCAAGATAAGAAGATGTTATTGAGCCCTGGTCCGTGTCCCAAAGACATGATAGAGCAGCTCAGCTCCGATATGGGAGCCCTTTCATCAGCTCATTGTGGCCTGGGGGCTCGGCTCTGCTGTGCCCCTCACACCCAGCAGACACTAGGGTCTTGATAAGTATTCCCCAAATGACTAGTGGAGTGACCTCATTTGGGCCACCTGGACCCTGAGGACAGGCTTCCGGCTCATGTCTGAAGATGGGCGGCTGGGGACAGTGCAAAATACACAGAGACAAAGTCCAGACAGTAAGGCTTTCACCCCTACTCATCTCCTGGGAGCTGTGTGACCCTGAGCAAACTGCCAGCCCTCTCTGGGCCTGTATACATAATTGACTGGATAGAGCCATGCATTAGGTAAGCTCTACCATGTACTGACTCATGTGATTCTCACCACCACCCATGAAATAGGTGCTGAGACCCCGTGTTACATAAACAGAGAGAGAGAGGTGAGAAATGCGTCACAGAGCTATGGCAGAGCCAGCCTTGGATGTCCCTTTCCCCCACTGCCTTGGGTGACTTTGAGACTCACAAGGACCCTAAAGTCGGCGTGGGTGCACTCTTCGCTGCCCCTACTGTGCCTTTAAAGCATTTGCTCATGGACCGAGGTTTCCATTTCCCTTCCCTGCCAATTCCTGGCATGGTGACCTGTCTTAGGGGTGACGTCTCTTCATCAGTCACATGCCAGAGCGAACTACAATCGGTGTGGCTCCCCCTTTCCCCATTGTCCCCCTGCCTGGACTCTCCTTAGAGCTTTTGCAAATTCCCACTGTAAAAGTCATAAACACCCCTGGTGAAAACACCAGAATGTATTAGGAACCTGCCAGGCCTCCCCAGTCCTGCCACTTTGAGGACACAACTGCTAACACTCAGGGAGGGTGTTTCCTTCCCGAATTCGTGCATGAGTTTATTTTTAAATAGTGAAGACCACAGAATGTACTCGCGCTTATAATCAGATTTCATTGTTCATTGTTATGTTGTATTTCTCCCACCATTAAATACTCCTAATAAGTGTAATTTTAATAGCTGCATAATGTTTCGTTATTTGAATATACTTTATTCCATCAACCCCCCTAAGACTGTCTTGTTAAACTGTGCCTGACTTTTTTCTATTATAGGTAATATGGAGATTAGCAAATGTGTCTACAACCAAGCCTTTTTACACAGCAGACTATCTCCTTTAGCATTGATCCCCAAGACAGGAGCCTCTGGGTCAACACTACGTAGCTTCATGTGTTCGCCAAGAGGTTCTCATGAGTAAGTGAGCCCAGGGGCATTGCCAGCAACGGGGCTGGTTTAACTAGACCACCGCAGGGGGGTTAGTCCTGGAGGGCTGTGATGGGTCCCACAGGTCACACGCCGGTAACATGGGTCAAGGCTTTGAAAGTGCAGGTGACCAGGTGTGACTCTGGTCACCAGACTGTCCCTTAAAAATATTCACACCTGAAGAGCAGCTTCCTTCAGATTCACAGCTGCCCATGCTGGGAATCAGCTCTGGGGCTCTAGTTTCAAAGCACGAAGTTACAGCCCTTAGGTGAGGGCAATGCTGGGCATGCGTACAGAGCTTTCCAAACATTCCCAGACCCGCATCCTCTGACTCGGCCTCACAGCTGTCCTCCCGTGAAGAGGAGGGAATGAGGCCTAGGAAAAGAACAGGTTTGCTTGAGGTCACGCAGGTACGGCCCAGAATTACAGACACTCGTGGGAGAAGGGACGTGGAGGTCACCCCCACACACCTCTGAGTCCCTGCTGAGTCTGAGAAGCTTCCCTGAGTCTGGGATGGGACTCACCTGACATCAGGGTCTTGGTGTCTTCAGCCCGCTCTGCCTGTTACAAAGTTCTCATCTGAACTTGGGGATAACTGGGGACATGAACCCAGGTACCCTACCTTTTTACCTCTTGCTTTTTCCTCTGCATTCTGTGGCTTCCTTGTGTGTTCCCCGGTCGCAGGCCCCTCAAATGCCCAAATGTGGAACTTCATGAACCAAAATGAAACCCGCCTCTAAGCAAGCCAGGGGCAGATCCCTCCCAGGATGCCGGCCTTTCTTTTTCCCTCAGTAAGACAGGGCACGCCAAACCTTTGTGCCTCTACACCACTCACCAGAGTGACCCCTCTCTCTGAAGCCACCGTGGGTATGGACAGTGGGGGCCCCTCGGGGGGGCTGCCATCCAGCTCTTCTGCCACAGTCCCGGGCAGGGGTTCCCCTGTTGCGGCTGCTGCTAGGTCCTCCTCTTCACCAGAACCCTGAAAAGCAAAACCAACAAGAGGCATCACCTCACCTGGCCTGTGACGCAGCGTGCGGCAGGCTGCCCGTGAGTCTGGGTGACTGTCATTCCTACAGTGCCTGTCTAACCTCACAACACTTGCTTACCTTCAACTGTCGGTACACGCAACATTCACAGAAGCCTAGACTCAAAATTCCCCTCCCACACGTGCATCTCCTCTTCCCATACCTCCTCTGCCCACCCCACCCCCATCCCTAGCGACCCCTTCCGACTTGGCAGCACTCTGAGAAAATTCTTGGACAAAGCTAGGAAGTAGCAGGGTTGGGAACCTGATTCCCTGACCTGTTCTCGCACGCTCCTTCCAAGCACCCTGCCTCCCTCCAGGGGCGCCGACCCTGATCTGGGCTCTCCCAAAGCTGGGAAGGCCAGTGACTGCTCCTGTCCCAGGATGCTGACCCCTCTCCCTGCCGCGAGCCAGACGGAAAATATCAGGAGACACTTACAGAAGCGACTGCCTGCTCAGGGGCCGCTGTGGGTGTGGGAGGGGCCAGGCCACCAGTGGGGACCCCGTGATTCTCCTCTTCCTCAGAAGTGCTGGGGGTCACTTCCGCCGCAGCTGCTGGTGTTGTGAACATTGCCTCCCTGGTTGCACCCTGAAACAAAGATGGCATGAATAGGCCCCTTCTTCTACCCGCCCTGCTTCAGCAGGTGTATGGCTGCAGGACAGGAAGCCGCCAGGCCACCAGATAGATAACCCACGTGGCCGTAGCTTTGCTCGAGCAAGACCCACCTTGGCCCACAGAGCCCCGGAACTCCAGGCTGGAGTGCACCTCTCAGGTCAGGGCACTCGTCCCCCAGACACCCCCACGGCACCCCGCTGCCCAGTGCTTTGGCTGGTTAAAAGTCCGACGAGCTACCCGGGTGCTCCTGGGATGGTATTTCCTTGACAAAGTGGTATTTGAGCTGAACTTTGAAGGCTAAGCCAGGATTAAGGGCTGGGCAGAGGGAAGAAGAGGTCGAGGCAGAGAGGAGAAGGTCTGGGCATGTTCAAGAAACTGAAGGAAGGTCAATCAGGTGGGAGCCCTGACAGCCGGGGAGACAGTGAACCAAGATGTAGTCACCAAGGCTGGCCGGGCCAGATCCTGAAAAGCCTTGTGGTCAGGGGCGGGGGAGCAGGGTCTGCAGCAACGGTGATGGGAAGCTCCAACCAGAGGGCTATCCCCACAGGAGGAGTTGGGGGAGAGGACAGAGGACATGAGCCCAGGGCCTCAGCTGTTGTCTGGACTGGGGACATGCTGTCTTAGTCCATAGGCTGGCACCAGGGAAGGGAGAAGGAGGCAGGTGCCCAGGAGATTTAGATAGAAAACCAACAAGACTTGATGCTTGACAGGATGTGGGGAGTAAAGAAGACGGAAGAGAATTCTGGATCAGCCATCTAGGAGGCAATGGTCCCAATCATTTGAGGTGGGGACACAACAGTGGACATAGGGAGTCCAGGTTTGAGTCTGAGTCTGAAGAACTGGCAGGACTGCCACTGTAATGACATTTTAGGGACAGACCTGCCACATGTCCTGAGATATTTGCATCCCACCTTCACGAGCTGGGAACACTATCTCCATGCTGCCTAAGAAGAAGGTTGAGGAGACTTGGCCCTGCCCTTGACCCTGATCCCCTCTGCCCTCTGCCAGCCTGTGCTTGTGTCCAGAAATCGGCCATGGCTGTGCCTACCATTACCTGTCCCGCCCACAACTAGGCTCCCCCACCCTGGCACCTGCCCCACCACTGGTGGAGGTGGTGGGTCCCTGAGACTGCCCCCACTCGCTGGCTCTCCATATCCCCCCAACCGGGCTCCCCACCGGCCTGCTGGGGCTTCAGCACATGAAGTCCCCAAGTCAGCTGGACTCTAGCACACGCATACCCAGGCCTTGGCCAGCTCCCCTTCAGAGAAGTGCCCCATTCAGGCTCCTTTAGGTGAGCTGAGCAGAATGAAGATGGGTCCTCAGAGAAGGTCAGGACCCGTCCAGCTGCGAACTCAGCGCTGGGGCACTTCGCACCCCTTACCCATGTAATCCCTTCCCTGGCGTCCTGGATGGGCATGGACAGGGTCACTCCGCCTGCAGGTACGCTGCTGGCCTCCACTTCCCCGGTGGTGCTGCCGGCCTCCCCAGATGCAGTGGCTGCCGAGCCTTCTTCAGCGTCTACACCCTGAGCAGGAAGACATCATGAGGGAGCCAGAGGCAGCAAACCGCCCGGGGCCCGTGAGTGCCTGCCTGCTGGCACTTCCTGGCCCTCAAGGCACCTGCAGCTCCCAGACCTCACCTCATACTAACGCCCTGAACATGGCACCCACACAGAAACCCACACCTTGCACACCACTCGAGGCTTGAGCCCTGGGTCAGCAGGCCACCTACGTGGTTCACTCCATCCCTCGCCGTTACCCTTGGTGCCGCGCACCACCATCCTTGCCTTCTCCCTTCTGCTCCTCCCAGAAGGAGGGCTCTCACCAATGCCCCAGTCGTGGTGCTGGGACAAAACCCAGGGACTCGCAACGCCCAGCCTTCTTCTTGTTAGAGGACTTGGCTGCCCTCACTGACAGCTTGCTCGTCTCCCTCTCCTTCGACACCTCCCGCGTGCCTTACCCTGCCCTCCCCGCAGTCACTAGCCGTCACGCTTGCCTTACAAGCCTTTACTCACCGAGACTCGTGGCGGGATATGACATCACTGACCAAACCCAAAGCAACCCAATACCACCTGCTGCCCGGACCGTGACAGCCTCCGATCCCAGGCCCCAGCCTCCAGGCTTGCTTCTCCTACCCTTTCTCCACTTTCTAAGCCCTACTTTGATGAGGCCACTAGCCCTTCAGTGACTTGCCACTTCTGAACACACTCTAGCTCCAACTTGTGGCTCCCCGGGTCTCAGGGGCCTCTCTGGCCACATTCCCTGCCCCTCTTGCTCACACATGCCCCTTGCATGTTCCTGTTGATGCCTCCAGGCCTCTGCTCCTGCTGGCCTGCCAGCTGCTGGGCTCCTTCCAGGCATCCCCGTGGTCTTGCCTTTGGCATCCTTTCCCTAAGAAGGTTTCCAGGACCCCCAAGTCTGGGTTCTGGGCCCCTTTCAGTGCTTCTCCTATTGTACCTCTTAGAGCTCTGTCCCCAGGAACTGGTCTATGCTATTTGCCTGTGCCCAGCATAACACATCTGTCCACAAACAGCTGCTGACTGACTCAGCAGAGCCCTCAGCCTCCAAATTGGTGTCCACTCACACTGGATCCCACAAGGCCCCCCACTCTAAATTCTGCAGACTGAGAAGGAAGACCAGTGACCGCCCCCACCTGAGATAGCCGCCCTCCCCCAGAAATGGCATAACTCTGAGCTACTCACCAGAGTGACCCCTTCCCCTGTGTCTTCAGTGGACAAGGACAGGGCCGGCCCCTCGGTGGGCACACTGCTGGCCTCTGCTTCCCCAGTGGGGCTGGGGGGCAGCTCGGCCTCCCCGACCGCTGCTGTGGCCGCCAAACCTTCCTCAGTACGCACACTCTGAAACAAAAGCATCGTGAGGGACCATGTCACTGAGCCTGTGGCTCTGACCAGTGTGCCTGTGGAGGGACGGATCAGACGGCTCACACCCCTCTCCATCAGCTTGTATTTCTGTAGCTTCCTTCTCTCACAGCGCTTTTTTATCTGTGACATCACCCCCACACCACGGACAGTCCCAGAATCCCAGAATCCTGGGGACAGGAGAGACTGCAAGGCAAACGTTTCTCCTGTTTGATTCCAAGCATCTGTTTGCACATGCCCAGTGACCGGGAGATCCCTGTCTCCTGAGTCAGCCTGTTCCAACTCCAGACACTTCCGTCTAAACACATCTGTGTCCCTGTGACCTCCCCCAGGTGCCCATCCAGGAGCCATAAAAACAAGTTGAAAGCCTTAGCCCCTGACAGAGATTCAGAGAGATGCAGGCAACAACTCTGACCTCCCCAGGCTTCTCCAGACTGATCCCCCCAAGATTCGTCTCTCCCTGTGACTTAGTTTCCTTGGGAAATGCTACACAGCTGATGCATGAAAGGGATATAGCAGTTTGGCTGTGAGTGGCTTCAAACTATGTTATATCTCGGTTTCCAAAGGTTATTTTTTTTTTCTTTTAAATTTGGAGGGTGCGGGAGTCATTTTATTTTGTTTTGTTTCACAAAAAGTAGCTCTTTTGGATACTAAAACCAAGAAGCTGATCAAAGGTAGATTTCCTTACTGAGGATTTATAAGGGGACAATCATAAGGAGAATATAAAGTGCAGTATTTCCCAAATGTATTTGACCACAGAAACTTTTTCCCTACAACATTAATCCTTGCAGAATTATTGTCTCCCCCTGGCCCTGCAAAAAAAGAGAAGGTGGTATCACAGATTTTAAAATGAGACTCTGCTTCAAATTGAGCTGAAGTCCCAAAGGCCTTAAAGTATAATTAAGAATGATTAATTCATTGTACAATTAAGTACACTTCATATGCCAGAAGGAGGGACCAGACCACTTGGGCAGGATGTACTAAGAGACAAGAAAGGAAATCAGTTCTATCACGGTTAGCTGCCACCTGCCTTCAGGCTATAGAGGAAAAGGTAAAGAATTCCTTTGGAGACAATCATCTGTGTGCGGGGACCTTCTCCTCCCTTCTCCCCACTACAAACCATTTGTGAGCTGGATATGTGGTCCTTGGAAACTGAGAGACAAAGGGGCTGAATTTTGATATTATGGTAGACTAGACTTTGGAAAAAGCTGTGAAAATAGGTTATTATCAGGTGACATCTGGGAGAGCATGAGAAGTATCTGAGTTCCATCCCACAATAACAGAAAGAATGAGCTGAATCTGTGGGATTTTAGCAGAGGTTGTTGTGAAAAGAAGACATTTGCTTTAATTTTGTACTTTACTGTGTCTAACATTTACAAAAAATGTCTTTGCGGGTATAAAAGCCAATTACCCAACAATGGAGTGGACACGCACGTGTGCAATCAATCTGGTTCTGTCTAAAAGGGGCTCCAAAGGAAAAGGCTGTGTGTCTTCACAGATGAGCAGGAGGGAGGTGGTTACCATGGGGAAGACCCAGCACCCATCCTCCAGGGAAGGTATGAGGACCAGCTTGTGCTGCATCTCCTCCCCCTGACCTGGTGTGTGGTCTACTCTCCTCCATACAAGGATGTTCAGCAAAAACCCCCTTGATTCTTTACCATGCCCCGTACAAGTTCCCATCAAGTCTGCAATGAGCAAACAAATTGACTACCGACTTGGCAAATGAAATTTACCACTCACTCACCTCTTCAGTGACATGAATGAAGGCTCCACCCCCTGAACCAACATCTGTAACAGGGGCACCATCCGTAATGGGGGCACCGTCCGTAATGGGGGCACCGTCCATAGTATGAACTCCCTCCAGTGTGTCATTCAGGACCTCACCAGACCCTACAGAAACAGGCATTCTATAATTGATGACTGTATTTTGTAACCTTGGAAAAGAATGAAGCATCGCTTTACCTATTAACTTGAAAAGATGTCTATAATACAGGATTAAGAGGGGAAAAAAACCCAAGTTGCAGAAAAACCGACGTTGAAGGGCAGTATCACATGGTGCTTCCATCAGCTCCAGCACCACCTGCAGGTGAAAACCCGGGGGCCTCAGGTTCCTCATCCATACATTGGGAAGGATAATTCCTATTTTACAAGGGTGCTTAGAAGGTTATGTGCTATAAGGATTCAATAAGTGAACACACACACAAAAAAAGCACTGAGGACTGTCCCTCAATAAAGTTAGCAATTTCGTTAGCTATTCATAAATGTTCACCGTCAGCGTGGTTCTGTGTGTAAAGGGAAAAAAACTATGTGAGTGTATGTGTTTTTTTTTAAAGATTTTATTTTTTATTATTTATGAGAGAGAGAGATAGCGAGGGAGAGCATGAGCAGGGAGTTGGGAGAGGGAAAAGTGGGCTCCCCGCTGTGTAAGGAGCCCGATGGGGGTCTCAATCCCAGGACCCTGGGATCATGACCTGAGCTGAAGGCAGACGCTTAACTGACTGAGCCACCCAGGCGTCCTGTGAGTATCCAGGTTTTATCATCATCATATATATATATATAATTATCATTATATAATTAATATGATTATTAAATAATACATGTGATATATGGAAACATATGGTTGTGCAGATAATCCACACAACGTTGGCTAACCCAAAAGGCTAAACACTGGTTTCCTCCAGAGAACAGGTAACACAACTACTATTTTGAAGGGTTCATACAACTCTGCATTGCTTGAACTGTTACCAGTAGCATGTATTTCTTTGCAATTTAAAAAACAAGTGGAGGGGCTCCTGGGTGGCTCAGTTGGTTAAGTGTCTGCCTTTGGCTCAGGTTATGATCCCAGGGTGCTGGGATCGAGCCCTGCATTGGGCTCCCTGCTCAGCAGGGGGCCTGCTTCTCCCTCTCCCACTCCCCCGATTGTGTTCCCTCTCTCTGTGTGTCTCTGTCACATAAATAAAATCTTTTAAAATTTTTATTGAAAATTTTTAAAAAATTTAAAACAAGTGGGATCCTAAAGCAAAGAAAAATAAATTATACTAATATGAATGTACACCTATCATGGGCTGGGTCCCCTGCTAAGCATATCCCATGCAGTACCCCATTTAATCCTCCCGCTTGCCCACCTGTCCTACCCACAAGGACCTTCCCACCACCTGACATCTGGAGGAGCAAAGCCAGGACAGGGATCCCACGTTTCCAGGCTCCTTCCTATCACCCCAGGGCATGTGTGTGCTGCCCTGATGCACACATGAACACCTTATTATGATTAACCCCATTTTGCTGAGGAGGAACAGGGCCCCACAGAAAGTAAGTGACTAGAAGGGGCCCTGAAGCCAGGTCAGCCTGTCCTCATGTCAAGCCAGGTCCATGCATGCTGTGCGCACACATGTCCCACGGTGAGAACAGTGTGGGCAGAGGAAGGTGCTGAAGGATCCCCCACCACGCCAATCCCGGCAGGCATCACCGCTCTCCCTTGTCCTCCCAGATCTGGCCACCAGGGGGTGCTGTGCAAACAGCCGGCCAGACCCCAAACCTCTTGAGTCTCCACTCCTTGGAGGATGTTAACAGGAGCATGGGGGGAGGGATGCCCTGGGCCAAGATGGTGTCTGGAAAGCTTGGAATGAAACTACTAGGTAGCTTTCCCCAGACGGAGACAGGGCTCAGGGTTCAGGCCCCTTCCTCCTCACCATCTGGGCTGTCAATCCGACAGGAAGAACAGGAACACTTCAGCAAGCTCGTCTGACAGTTAACAGAGTCTGGCTGATCCCAGGGAACGGAAGAGCCAGTGCCTGGATCCCTGTCTCTGTCTGCATTGGCTCCCCCTTCCTCGGCACTCACCCCCGAGTCTAGGAGAGCCTCCAGCCTGGCCCTGTAGCCTCTGCCGGCTCCATGCCCCTCCTCAGAGATCCTAATTCCACCCAGGACAACAGCATTCACAATCCATAAACCACCTGGACATCCCTGGCTGCGCTCAATCCTCTAAACTACCTGGGAGGCAGGGATCGTAAACACTCCCAGGGGGCAGGTAAAGACTCTGAAGCTTGGGGCGCCTGGGTGGCTCAGTCCAATAAGCGTCTGCCTTCCGCTGTCATGATCCCAGGGTCCTGGGATCCAGCCCACACTGGGCTCTCTGTTCAGCGGGGAGCCTGCCTCTCCCTCTCCTCTGCCCCTGAGCTCTCTCACGCTCACTCTCCAAATAAATAAATAAAATCTAAAAAAAAAAAAAAAAAAAATCTGAATTTTGGAAATATTAAGCAATGTGCTCCAGGCCCGAGAGCAAATAGGTGGCTGAGCAGGGCTTCTGTCCAAGCTGTCTGCTGTTCCCAGTCTTCCCCGGCAACACCCTGACTCCGTGACGGTATTAAACGATGATACAAACTTTTTCCTCTTCAGTCCTGGATACCTTCTCTCTCTCAGAGACTTCCCAATTTAGTTGTTAAAATAATGTGCATTTACTGATGGCAGAAGTGAGAAGAAGAATGATACACAGGATTACAGAAGGCTTGTTAAATCAGAAGTAAGGACAGAAAAGCCCGCCAAAATCCTACCACCCAGATAACGACTTGGAACATTTTGTTGTCTATTACTCTCTCTCTCTCTCTCTCTCACACACACACACACGGCTATATATAAATAGATAGAAATAATATACTCAAAGTTAGGGTTGTAGCACACAGAGTTCTGAAATCTGCTTTCCTTATGGCGTATCGCACGAGTCCGTCCCCGGGTCCTTACATTTCCTGCATCATCAATATCAAGGCTGTACACATGCATGAAAGGCAGCTTGCCCACCAATCTTTTCCACGGGCAGAGTGGGTTTCTGTCTGTGTTTTCTGCCCTGCACGGTGGTGCTCTGGTGCAGGCAGTAATCTCAGTCCGAAGCCAATATGCCCCTGATAAAGGGCAGGAAGTGCAGACCCCTTTCAGCCTTGGACACATGTCACGCTGCTGCCTGGGGGTCACAGCAGATCTTGGGTTTTGACCAGTGTCCTCTGCACACATTGGGGGACAAGAGTTAGGGGTGAGAGCCCTGGATGGGGACACAGGGCCTGCCGCTGACCTGTGAGTGCCTGCCTGTCTCTCTCCAGCCACCAGTTTCCACTGTGGACCTCACAGGAATTCAGCGGACCTGATCCTATCCTCTGAGAGTCAGGAGTTTGTGGCCAAAGCTGGGAAGGGTGGGGATTCTGGAGTCAGGCCTGGGCATGAGGTCCGTCCCACCACTCAGTAGCTGTGTGACTGTGGGCTTATCACTTACATTTTCAAGCATCCATTTTTCCACCCATAAAATACTGGCCAGGGCGCCTGGGTGGCTCAGTGGTTAAGCTGTTGCCTTCAGCTCAGGTCATGATCTCAGGGTCCTGAGATCGAGTCCCGCATCGGGCTCTCTGCTCAGCAGGGAGCCTGCTTCCCTCTCTCTCTCTGCCTGCCTCTCCATCTACTTGTGATTTCTCTCTGTCAAATAAATACATAAAATCTTAAAAAATAATAATAATAATAATAATTTGAAAAAAAAAAATACTGGCCAATAATCCCAACCAGGACATGGACCGCCAGGACTGGAGATGAAGTATGTGAGCACTTGGTACAAAGCAGGTATTTAATTAACAGCAAATTACTTCAACCTTTTCTGTTGGAACTCAAGCCCTTCCAGAGTCTGGGGGTTAAAAGCTCAAGTGTCAGGGGCGCTTGGGTGGCTCAGTCAGTTAAGCGTCTGCCTTTGGCTGAGGTCATGATCTCAGGGTCCTGGGATTGAGTCCCGCATCGGGCTCTCTGCTCAGCAGGGAGTCTGCTTCTCCCTCCGCCTCTGTCCCTCCCCTACACTAGCACACAGACACATACACCGTCTCTCTCTCAAATAAATAAATAAACTCTTAAAAGAAAAAAAAGCTCAAGTATCCAAGTTCAAATGCAGGTCTGCCCTTTACAAGCCAAAGAGCCCCAGCTAGGTCACCTAACTTTTCTGAGTTGATTTCCTCATCTTGTCTATAAAATGAGAATGGTTCTAATTCCCTCCTCGAAGGACGGAGGGGAAGGTTCTATGAGAGGCTCTATGGGGCATACGTTGCGCAGGCTGGGCACACAGGCGTCACCTCATGAAAGTGCCGTGGGTGAAGGCGCAGTGGGGACTTGCCTTGCTCCAGGCTGCTGTGCTCAGTGATGCTCAAGTTGGCGGTTTCTGGAGTCCCCTCAGGTACAGGCTCACCAGAAAGTTCAGCATCGTCAGAAGGAGGCGATGGAGTTGGAGGTGTGTTTATGGGTTCAACTTCTGCTTCTTTAGACTGAAGAGAGGAAAAACGAGACCCAAAAGGATTCACTTGGGAGGAAAGCAGGATAAATAGTAGGGATTTTCACTGGAGGAAATAAAACGTCCACAACACGCTGAACAAACCCAGAAAAAATGCCTGGACCTGTCTGTTACATACGTAGGCTATCGCTGAACCTCCCGGGATCTGAGCAAGGTGCATGCTAGGGGTCATGAAATTCTGTTCTGTTTACAGTAAGACTCGGCTCATCTTGGCTGACGTTCAAGCACAAGGACCCTGCATCCCAGGCCAGTGCAGAGGACATGATCAATAGAGATCTCTTAGATGAGGGAATGAACGAGTAAACAGAGGAACCCAGGTGTCCTCAGTAAAAACCATATAAATCCAATGCCAGATGTGTACTGCGCACCTGCGAAATAGAAGAGGGGGGTAAGTTCCTTCCAAGGAAACTTCAGGATCTGGGCAGCTTTTCCAAAAGCAGTCAATGTCTTAATGAATTTTACCAAGTAATTTACCCCACCCCCAAGAGTTGGAACCACAGCATGGCTTCAAGATCTCGGCAGAAATCCTGATAGGGGGTGGGGCACAAAGATCCTTGACCCAGGATCAGGAAGCAGCTCCTAAGCCCAGGGCTTGGGGATGTTCACAGTCTCATCTCTTCCTGAGCTCAAGGAGCTGCGGGTGGTGAATGGAAGGGACCAGCGTTGGCCCTGTGGTCTGAACAGGAAACCACCCAGCCACTGAGATTTTTAGAGCTGATTTGTTATGGCAGCATGACTTGACTATCCTGACTAATAACAAGATTATTTCCTTTATGTCAGAATTTAGTATACAAAAAGTAAGTCTCTGGTCCATTAGAACAAAGGGGATTCTTACGAGCACCATAACCTGGGATTCAATGGTTCAGTTCTTATGATCAAATTTAGGTCCAATCTCTGCACTCTGCTTACTGGCTACGTTTTGTTGGGCAAGTCGTGTAAACTTCCTCTTTGTAAAATGAGACAATGGTGCCTGCTCACAGGGTAGAAAGTATGTGGAGGTGCTCAGGACAGAGCCAGGCCCATAGTATGAACCCACATATGGTAGCTATTATTCACGTCACTGGAATTTCAAATTTTTGAGAAAGAATAACCCCTCACTAATGCTTTTCTTTGGGTGTCGGTATATCCAGCCTGTCTGCCAAAACCTTCTTTCGTCAAACTTGTAAGGCATTTGTTACAGACCCCTGTTCAAGGCACAGCATGAATCTGGCCCCTGGTTCAGACCAGGGGTCCTGTGTCCAACAGGTGTCCGCTGGTTTTCAGGGGTTTGTGTGGACGTGGAACCAGTGTGGCTGATGACCAAATGGGACCGTCGAGTCTCAAGACTGTGTTAAAAGCATAGAGGTTGGCTGAGCCTCTCTCGCATTCGCAAACACAGTTCTTCATTCCATGTGTATTTCCGGAGGCCCTACTGTGTGCCAGGTCCTCCGCCGACCCCCAAGGATACAGAAATGGAGAAAAAAGACAGAGTGTGTACCCTCTCATTGTTGGACTGTGGGGAGACCCAGACTCAGACATGGTGTGGCTGAATGTGGCGTGTGAGGGCAGAGGGGAGAGTTGAGGACAGGAGGGAGGCTCCGACAAGAGGCTGGGGACTGGATCCTGAAGGGGAAGTTAGGAATTGTCCAGGTAGGGTGGTGGGTGTGGGCAGGGCCCTCCAAGCAGAAGGATGGCCGGGACCAAGGCCTGGATGAAGGGGTTACAAAAATTACAGAGCCTGGGAAAACTGGGCATTTAGGTGTGGCTAGAGCAGAGGTCCTGGCTGTGGATCAGAATCACCGGCAGAGCTTTCATAAGTACAGTCCCTTGAACCTCACTCCAGACCCCCTGAATCTGAATGTCCAGGTATGCAGCCAGGAAGCAAGTGTCCCCCTACCACTGCCCCACCATCACCCGCCCAGACACACACGCAATTCTGATGCACAGCCAGGACTCAGAACCATAAGGGCATTAATTCTTACTCAGCACGATAGAACTTTCCAGAAATGGAAAGGGGTGTCAAGAGAAACTGACTTAGGGGGAAGCATGGGGTAGCAGGGACTCCTGCCCTAAATGGGGAAAGAGGTGAGGAAGGCTGGCTTTTTAAGTCCCTCACTGCTCAGACAGCCCATGATTCAGTTTGCTGCTCATGGTTTGTGTCTTGCAGGGTGGCAGGCTGGAAGGGGTGAGGACAGGGAAGTGAGATTCATTCCAAGAGAGAAGCCAGACAGAGATGGGAGGGGAAGGTCTGAGAGAAGAGGGAAACTCCCTGTCCTGGAGGGGTGGCCACAGAGTGGAGCCATGGAGCCTTCCAGGAGATGGTGACGCAGCTGACAGAGCCCTAGTCCCGAGCTAGAGACCTAGCTCTCCACCTCTGGGCTGGGCAGCCCTGGGGACAAAGGTTTCCCCTCCTCTGTGCCTTAGAGCCTTCTCTAAGGAGCCTTAGAAGCCTTCCTTCTAAGGAATGAATGGAAAAGCACTCCCCAGCAAACAGCAAAGGGAGCGAATGGACACTCTGCAGGACCCTTGCCAGGAGGAACGGGACTCCAATCCCAGGAACACACCAGTTGGCTCCTGGACCCACCATCCAGAGAGAATTCTGTTAAGGACTAAGGGCAACCACAGCGGTTTGGCATGCCCAGCACCCCCCAGTCACCAGCCAACCTAGAAGCAGGGGGCAGGAGGGAGCCCCAAGAGGACAGGGCACTCTAGCACAATAAACTTACCAGTCAAGGGCGACACCCACCCCCACATGCCGAGGGCTGCGTGTGCTGCCATGTGCTGGGCGCTGGGGCAGCAGCTGCTGGGGAGGTCTGCTACATCTCAGCGGAGGTGGGGGAAGTGATAGACTCCTGGTCAAGGACCAGAAGGGGGCGGAGCTGAACCACACCTACAGGGACTTTCATCCGCCCCAGTTATCTCAGCACCACTGAGGACAGTGGGGCTAGGAAGTCTAGGAAGGAAAGTGTTGCCTGGGGAGAGGTGGGCAGGGGCCATGGAGTCCCTCAGCCGACTTTTCTCTTCTTCGGATCCTGGAGGGATGTTTCTTACCTCCTCTCAGCAGCAGCATGCTTGTGCACCTGCCCTGCCCTGGTGGCCTGAGGTCCTGACATCACCGCTACCTGACTCTGCTCCCTCTCCACCTCCCCCTCCACCAACCCCCTCCCCGCCGCCCCCCCCCACCCCGTGCAAGGTGGTTGGAAGAATTAAATCAAATCACATATACACAAGCACCAGGCCCACAGCAGGCAGAGAAATGCTGGTCCTCTTCCATCCCCTCCCTTCTCCCACCCCTGTCCAGAGTGTCCAGCGTCAATGCCTCCTCCACCAGAAAGTCCTCCCTGACCCATTCCTGCCACCATGATCATCTTATGCTCTCAAACCTCACTCCCCTTTCCTGCCCCTCTCGCAAGGCCACCATGTGTTACTGGCATCCCTGCCCGAGCTGAACTCAAGCCTTGCTGTGACCTGGTGCACTGGGGGACAGCATCAGGTTAGAAGGACCAAGGGACCACCGCTCTGTGCCCTGCTGCAGATGCCCTGGACACACCAGTGGTGGGGTGGAGGGCAGAGCTGGGGCACACAGGATTACAACCTTTCCCAGAGCAGCCACTATCACCGCGCAGACCACCTCGGACCCTTGCCTCCTCTGCCCTTGTTGCCCTAGAGCTGGCTGTAGTCCTAGGGATGAAACTTGACAACACCGCCCGGGGCCAGAAGCACAGGGCTGTGGCCTGAGAACTGAATGGGGCATCAGGGGGCCCATGCTCTAGCCTCAGCTCTGCCCAGACACCCAAGGGGCAGGCTCATCCCCTGTCTGGGCCTCAGTCTGCCCATCTGTACAAAGGGCAGTCTCCCATATACCTCTGGACAGAAAGAGAAGAACTTTACGCGCCACCCCCTGCACTAAGGGACGACAGTTCCATTCTGCCCCACCCAAACCTCTGTCACCAAAAGTCTATAATCTATAGCCTCTGCCTTATTCCCTTGCTTTCTTTTATCAGAGATGAGTCTGTAGAATGTGCCAGCCTGGTCAAGGAGATTTCTGGGCTTCTCTGTTCAATGACTCAGACCCTGCTGGCTGTTTTCATTAAAATAGGCTCCTGCTGCCCCCACCGTCTGACTCAGTACTTTCAAAACCACTTCCTCGTCTGGGCCACAGAGTACATTCCCGGGAGGGAGGAGGCCCCAGTCACTGCAAGGACGGTGCCTTTCCCATGGGAGCAGAAGGGAGCTCCTGGGAAGGCTCTGCATGTCCCAGGAGAGGGGGCCCTGCCTTCTTTCTCAGAGCCCAGAGCCCGGAACAAATGTGATGCCAGCCACCATTTAGGGCCACTTCCCTCGTGCCTGACGCCAGGCCTGACCCTGCACTGCTTCCTCTGACCCTCCTAACACATCCTCGAGATGGGACTCTTAATAGCAATTTATGGAAGAGGTGTAGAGGCCCAGAGAAGCTGAGTATGCTACCTCAGCTCACAGAGCCAGGAGGCACAAGAGCACAACGTTTGCCTTTGGACAGTACTCTTGTGGCCATGGCACATGGTGGCCAGGAGATACGGACATTCCAGGGCACTGGGGATGTGGCCAAATACCCTGGGCCAGGACTTTCCTGGCCTCCCCAGGTAAGCCCGCAATTGAAGCCACAGATCTGAGAACAGAGATGTCCGGCCCGGGCACGCTCCATTGACTCTGGGCCCCTAAGAGCTGGCGGAGAAGGTACGGCACAGCTTGAGTACTCACTGGGGCTTGAGTGTAGGTGACCGCTTCCAAGATCTCAGCGATTCCCTCTGTCTCCTGAAGCCCGCTAGCCTCTCCTGACGCCTGTGTGGAGACAAACGATACCAGCAGAGGGCAAGTCACAGACGGTCACTCCTTTGGAGAAACTGTGTGCATGCAGTGTTTGTGTGTGTGTGTGTGTGAGAAAGAGAGAAGGAATGGACAGAGAGAGGAATTGAGAGCAAGCACATATATAATTGCTATTCTTTTTGCTGTTCCTTCCATATTTTATTGCTCACATGGACAAAAACCTAGTCAATATACAGTCTAATATACCTCCTTCCGTTGTGTCCATTCAACCTCTGCCAAAGGGACTCCCATTTGCACGGCTGTCACACAAATGTTACGCTGGAGAACCATGACATTTGGAGAATGTCTTCCCATTGCTACCTTGACTTCATAATGAGCCGCCTGATGTCAGCCGATGAGCCTGAGGCCATCACTTTGTAACGAATACCCTATTCTTGGACTCTGGGGCAGCTTCTACTTTTCCAGTACTAACCGCAATGCAGAGAGAAGGGAATGCATATATGTAAGGGCTCCCTTCTCCCAGCCTCACAGGAATGTCAGGCCAGGATCATGGCCTCGGGGAGAGCCAACATTCTTACAAAGCCAAATTCCACCTCTGAAGGGTTTCCCCACTAAATGGGCAGCCACCATTTAGGGCCACTTCCCTCGTGCCTAACACCAGGCCCTGACCCTGCACTGCTTCCTCTGACCCTCATTTTTTTTAAATGAATGAAATCAACTTCTGCTTTGCTTTGGGGTTGACACCCCCCAAAGAGAAACAGAGGTTCTAGAAATATGGCACACTGTGCTCGCTTCTGACTTTTTGCATCAATCTGAGGCTTCTGCCTAAAACGCCTTTTCTTTCTCATTCGGCAGATACTTGCTTGTCATTGGTCAAGTATCAGCTCCTCCCTTGCCTACTCTGGTCCCTCTTCTTTCACCTTTGTGCCCCCACCCAACCTAGAGAGCTTGGGTTTGAGGACCACGTAGGTCACCCCACGGTTCTGTCACTGCCTCTGGGCACGGAAGTGTGCGTGAGCAGCTTGAGGACAGAGACAGCTGCCAGCGTATCTCGGTATTTCCAGCATCCCCCAGGACTGTCACCTAGCAGGGACTCAGTAGATCCTGGGGGAAGGGAGGGGGGCAGAAGGGAAGGGGGGCATGGAAGGACCCGTCTTTTTCCCTGCCTACCACTCCATCCCCAACTTAAAAAGGGATTCATTTGCCAAGCATAAAAGCTAAATTTAGGCTCATTTTTATAGGAATTTACACTCATGTCTTAGAGTTTTAACTTCGATTTTAGAATCCTGACACCCTTTCTTGGCAGGAAGTCTGGAAACCAGGCCACAGACTGCCACAGCCACTGGAGAACCTAACACCTTAGAAGAAAGGCAACCCACCCCCAACCCCCCACCCCCCGCAAAAGAGATGGCTGAAGCTTTTTAAAAAAATAAAGCCAAAAAGCCCAAAATAGGACTTGAGGCAGAGCTTGACAAGTTGAGGGATTTTAGAGACTCGGTGACGTTGGGGAAGAGGAATTGCCTGGGCGTCCAGCCCTCCCTGGCCGACCGGAGGCTGGGGGTGGGGGGTAGGGGATGGGGGCTCACCGAGGACTCTTCAGACTCACACAGCTCCTCAGGGATCCTGGGGTCAGGGTGGATGGTGAGCTGCTGTATGGAGCCCTAGGGGAAGAGCACAGGGTCAGAAGCCACCATCTGCTTGTCCACGGCACGACCACGAGTGGCAAGCATGATTGTTCTTGCAACGGAGCCCAGGCCACCAAGTGTGAAGACAGGCGTGAGAATGCACGGCCTGGGGCCATGACAACGGAACAAGCCACCTCTTGGCCCACTCTCCTTTGGGGGCGGGGGTCCTGGTTGGGCCAATGTAAGATGAGCTCTGCTAGCTGGAGAAGCCCCTGAAGGCTACTGTGTTCAAGGTACAGACTCCCAGCAGCCTCCTACCTGGTCCCAGGTCCCCAGCCTGCCTGTGGCAGGCCCTGGGATGCCCGACTCCCCTCTTCCAGAAAGTGTCGAAGCTCCTTGGTGGGCAGGCCTCATGGGAAGAAGAGCGGCCAGCCAGCCTCCCGGCCTCCCCCCCCACCTCCTCTCTCCACCCCTGACAGTCCGTTGTCCATGATGACCCCAAAGTGAGTGTGGAAAAACTGTAACTGGATTTTCACTTCTTCAGACTCCCTGACGGTCTCCTGCTGTCCTACTGTCCCGCTGTCCCGCTGTCCTACAAGTAAACCCAAACTCTGACCCCTGGTACCACCCCGTATCACCCAGCCAAGGAATCAGTAAGCGGGTGTGCTGACTAGATGCGTAACTACTTAGAGATTTTCTTAGAATGGCTTATTCATAAACGCCTGTTTTGACAGGAAAGTTAATTTTCTGCTTTTTTTTCCCCCAGAACCCATTGTCCAAATGGAGAGAGAAAAGCTACCTCTCCTGCTGGCATTCTAGCTTTCTCCACCTTCACAGAAATTACTTAAATGTACATGACACTCCTCTCCAAAAGTAAAAACAACAAAAAAAAATTGCTGAATAAATAATAAACCTTCCTCTTTTTATCGTGTCTTAAAATGCACAAAAAGCTTTTACTCAGACCATCCCACCTGAGTCTACCATTCCATGGAGTAGGTTTGCTTATCATTGTGCCCAGATAAGAAGACCCGGAGAGAACTGGAGGATCCACGCTCTAACATCACCAGGCTAAACTGAAAACGGGACCAGAATCTAGGTTTGGGGTCCCAGGACTAGCGTTCTTGCCACCGCACACACGTGCCTCTCTGAGGCTTTAAGAACAAAACAGTAAGAACGTTTGCTTGGGTTCCCTGCTGGCGTCTGGGGCCTCCCTGATCTGTGCAGGGCTTGGACTCACGGTGAATCTCTCCAGCCCTGTGGCTCCTGCGTTGCCCACGAAGATTCCCGCACTGGGCTCAAACGCCAACGGCCGGGAAGACCGCTGGAAGGGGATGTGGCCTTGTTCCTCGCAGTCCATGAGGAGGGCCACTTCCTCACCCTGAACGATCACGGAAAAGCGGTTCCACCTGTGGGTCATCACGGGCACCGGGAAGGCAGCAGCCTCGTGGGACACGTGGGAGCCTGGCTCCGTGTAGTAGAGGATGACCTGCTGGCGGCCATCCTCCATGCCCGAGAGCCGCAGGCCCAGGTAGATGATCTTCTGGAAGGCATCAGTGATGGCAAAGAGCACGCCGCCATTCTCGCTGCTGGGCTTCACCGTGACACTGATGGCAAAGTCCCTGAAGAAGGTGGGTGGGATGAGGGTCCTGGCCGGGCGGCCGACGTTGGCATCAGGCCCGAAGCTGTAGGCTGGGAAGCCACCGTAGCCAGTGACGAAGGACACAGATGAGGGCAGCGGGACACCGATGAGCTCCGTGAGGTCCAGGTGGCCCTGGGAAGCCAACTCTGTAGGGGGGCGAAACAGAGGCCATGGCTCACACATATATTCTACTAAACTTGGAAATGGGGAAGAAAGGGAAAGTCCCAAGTGAAATGGGATCCCTCAGAAACCTCACTGTAGTTCCGTAATTGCTGGTTTTCAAGCATTTTCAACAATGACCCACCACAAGAAATGCATTTATATTGCAACCCAACAAGCAAGTTATGATAAACATGCACCTGTAACACCGAAACAATGTTTCCTAAAACGTTATTACTTTCAATACCCCTCAGGCACTCTGATATTTTCCTTTTGGGAATTCTTCGCCTCTTCTATTTTATTAAAAGCATGCTGGATGGGTCCCTGGTTCACTCAGTCGGTCAAGTGTCAGACTCTTGGTTTGGGCTCAGGTCATGATCTCAACATTATGAGATCGAGTCCCAAGTTGGAGTCCATGCTCCCTGGGGAGTCTGCTTGAGATTTCTTCCCTCTCCCTCTGTCCACTCCCCTCAAATAAATGAACAGAATCTTTAAAAGCATGCTGGCAACAATCCACTAAATTGATTTCATCACCCACTAAGAAGTTCTGACCTGCAGTTTGGGAAACATTTTTAAGTATGTCCTGGATTATTCGCAGACTATGTAACGTTCTCCCGTCAATTTACAGATAGTTCCTCATTTCTTTCTGTAAAACTGGGTAGGTTTGTTTTGAATGAGGTCTACTCTTGAAGTGCCCCAGGGAATGGGGAAAAACTGGGACAAGGTGAAGTGTTTCTAGATCTAAGACAGTTGAAATTCACATCATCGTCATGATGGACATTCCCTGAGTTCTTCTGTGCAGATCCCAGCTCTAAACTCTTCACATACTTGAGTTCATCTAATCCTCACAACAACTCTGTACCCTTAGCCTCATTCTACTTCAGGGAAAAGTTAAGAAATTTGCCCTGGTTCAAAGCCAGAGTGTCTGACCCCCAGAGTCAGAGCTCTTATCTGGCTGAAATCCTAGGGCTCCACTGTGGTGGTCTGGAAAGGCCCTCAGGCTTGGAAGCCTTAATCTGTCCAACACTGATGCCCTGGGAGCAGGCTTTGAACTGACTTGCAGTGATGGGCACCCATTCCGAAGGAGATGCCAGGGTCCCAGCAGTGAGAGAGGAAGGCAGGTCTCAGGGACAGGTAGCCAGGACCCCTGCAGACAGGACACCTCCCGCCCCCGGAAAGGACAATGAACACACAGGACACCTTGCCCTCAGAAGTGAAGCCAGATCCTGAGGACACAGCCCAAGGAGGAGGCCTAGAGTGAGTGAGGGTCGGAATCAAACAGGGTACTTCCTCAGAGACCAAGGAGCAGAGCAGACATCTGGTGACTGCCTGGGCTACGGCCAAAGGCTAGAGGCCCCTGAGAGCCTGAGTGACGGCAGGGTTTGTGTCCAGAGAAGACCCACGCCATTCAAGGACTGTGAGTAAAGCCCCATCTGACAAACTGAGCCTGCCTTTCAGTCTACCAACTTGCCCGTCTGTGTGGACAACTAATTAGCTGGTGACTCATTTCACTGCCCCACGGCTGTGTGTCCTTCTGTGATATGGGCCCCACGAAACTGATTAAAGGAGGCCATCCATGTAACCCTGGTAAATACGGTGGTGACACAATAACCATCCACTACTCTTTCCTTCAATGACATCTACTCAACAAGCCCAAGAGGTTTGCCAGCCAGGGGTCATCAACTGCACTGTGCTGACACGGAGAGGGAGGCCAAGATGGGGGCCTGGACACCCTGCCTCAGTGTTCCCTGAGCGCCCTATACAGAATAAAGTTAACCAGGTTTTTCATACGTGATTTTCCTTCGTCCTCACTGCAGGCCCGGGGTCGTCTGCCATTTTCCCATCCTACAGATGAAGAACCAGGGCTTGGGAAGATGGAGTCACTCCCTGAGGTGACACGGTAAATGGCACAAGTTTTCAAGCCATGACTGGTCTGACCTCAGGTTGGTTCCCTGCCTCAGTCTCTTCAGACAGGGGTTCCCTCCCAGGGGCTTGGGGGGGAGCTGCACCTTGTCGGCTTGCCATGCCAATGACCCTTGAGCAGCACGAGGATGCCAACTGAATTCTGGGTGACCCAGGAACTCAAACTTCCCTGGAGGAAGAGGGAGAGAGAGATGGTGACTCCAGTGGGCCGCCCCAACTGACCTGGGTTGCAAGAGTAACATGTGAACGGGATTTCGAAGACTTTGTTTGGACAAAGGAATGTAAGATATCTCATCAATCACGTGTATATGGATTATAAAAGGAAATGATAATTTGGGGAAATACTGGGTTAAATAGACTATATTATTTAAATAATTTCTAAAGAAACTGATGAAGAACAGATCTGGGTCCACCCCTCTGCTGGAGACAGTACTGCCCTGGGAGAAGCCCTCAGACACTCTCCAGTCCTCTTCCCCTGGCCATGCCCCCGAAGGCAGCCTCTCTGAAGCCCATGGCATGCCTATTCCCATGCACGTCCTTTGTCTGTTTGCTACCTGAGCACAGACATGCTGGGGACAGATTGTGCCACCACTGCGCATGTCTCTAACCCAGGGTCTAGTGTCTCTAGCCCAAGCAGCACTGTTTGGTATGCCGTGTGGACTCCTCTGACCCTTTTATAGCCCCCACCCAACACTGTATTTTGAAGGTTGATCTTTGTTGATGCATTTGGCTCTGGATCTTACACTTTCCCAACAGTCCCCTACAGCATCCATAAGCCGTACAGACTGGCTCACTTTCCTGTTGATGGGAAGGGAGGTTTTCACCGCTATTCAAAACACGACCACTGCGGACTTCTTACCCACATCTCCTGGTGCTTACCTGGTGGGGGTGGGGGAGGGGGATGATTGGATGCTGTGGGACTAGACATCTGCAAATTCACTGAATGTAGCTACAGTGGCCTTCAAAGCACCTGTGCTGATTTTTTTTTTTTTGCATTGGGACATAAGTGATATATAGCATTGTATACGTTTAAGATATACAGCCTGTTGATCTGATATACTGCTGTATTGCAATCTGATTACCCCCAGCTTTAGCTAACGCCTCCATCAACACCACGGTAACTATCACCTCTTTTTTGGTGGTAAGAACATTTCAGATGCTGCTGTGCCCACCAGCAGCATACTCTTACCAGCACTCAGGGGGAGGTAGGGAGATGGCCCAAGGGAGCAGTCTGTGCGGCTTTTCAACTCTAGCAATAATGTTTATTTCTGAGACTAAGCAATATGTAAAAATATTCATTGTAGTATTGTTTATAAACCATGTCATGGAAAATATTTCACAACATTTTAGCAAAAACAATTACCCATCTTCAACAACAGAGCAAACCTGATCATGTTGGTGCTCTGCTGAGTAGTCTCCGGCCGCCTAGCCCAGGCCTCCGGGTCTGCAGTCTGGGGGTTGGAGGATGCCTGCCACCTCCTGGCTTGAGAAGACTTGGTGGTCCAGACCCAGCTGTGCTCCCTGCTCCCCAGCAAGCCCTGACGCAGGCCTGGGAGAGCCCCACGCTGTGGCAGGTCCTCCCCACCAAACAGTAAGTGTGCTTCCCTCTGTCGCCCACCCCATCTCATTCCAACCAGTTACTTTGCCAGAAGATCTCCTTTAAGACCCAACCCTGGCCTCGCTTCCCTTGAAATCACTTGTTTCCCCTCCTGCACCCACACCCTCCTCCCCTCTGGAGGCTGCAGTAGATGCCCTCTCAGGCCACACTGGGATCATCCGTCATTGCCCTCGGCTCACTGCATGTCACTGCTGGGCCACTTGTCTCTCTCTCCATTAAACCAGGACAGGGACTAATCCACTCATCTCTGGGTTCCCAGTATCCAGCCTAGTCCTGACGAATGAATGAACAAACGAACAAATAAATGAACGCAGGACTCAAGTCAACCCCCTCATTTTACAAAGGGGTGAAAGTGAGATTAAAAGAGGGAGGAGACTGCTGGCTAGGAACTCAGAGCCGATTCTCCACCAATGCTTTTCCTCTCCAGTTTGCAACTTGCATTAAAACAGGAATTAATTTTAAGTATGAGAAACCCCAGAAGGCATACATGAAAAGATTGATAAATCTGGTTAAATTTAACTGCACCGAAATTCTTCAAGTTCTGCATAGCAACAAAAATTCCCAAACTAGTGTCAAATAGAATCCCAAACTGGACAAAATTATTTGCTACATTTAGTACAGACAAACTAGTCACCTTATGTACAAAAACAGAAAAGCAACAGCCCCATGGAAAAATGGAAGAAGAACAGGGAAATTCTTTCCACTGTTAAAAAAAAAAATTAAAATGGCTCTTAAATATATGAAAAGATACTCCACCTCCCTCAGGAGAGACATACAAGTTAAGGCAATGAAAAGACACCCATTTCCCTCAGATTGGCACACATCAGAACATCAAATAGTACGCTGTGTCATGGGTTGCTGGTGGGACCACACGCACTGGTCTGTGGGAGGCTCTTTGACAATATAAATCAAAATTACAAGTGTACACGGGCTCTTTGATCCAGGAATTACACTTGCACGGATTCTCTAACAGATAAAGTCACGTATGTGAAATCTAAAGCATGTATGAGAATATTCACTGCAGCATTGTTGAAAATGTTTCTAACTGTCCATCTTTGGGAATGGTTAAATAAATAAATAAATAGATAGATAAAAGGCTTTAAATAAATAATAATTTTAAAAAGAGTTGATTCCTTAGGTACTGATACGTAACCATTAACAAGATGTATTAAGTAAAAACAGTCCAAAACAGAAGTGCAGAACAGAATCACTATGAGCTAGAAATACATATATTAATATGTATTTCATATATAAGTGATATAAATATATATGATATAATTTAAAATATATATTAGAATATCTCTAGAAGGATACGTAAGAAACCGGGACTAGAGATTGTCTCCAAGGAAGGGAGCTGGTGGCGGTGGTGTTGGGGGGGGTGGGGGGGAGACAAGAGACTTTCTTTTCTCTAGATACTCTTTTGTACTTTTAGAAATTTTATACCATATACATGGTGTGAAAGAGACATTTACATATTTTAAAGACATTAACTCCTTCCATCCCCTTTTAGAAATTATAAAACCCTCTCTCTTTGCTTGTCCTCACTCAGATATGGCCTGTCTCTGTATGGAAAGAAAGGGGAGAGAAAGAGTGAAAAGAAATGGACACCCCACTGGGATTTCTTTTCTCCCCTCCAGGTTTAAAGATAAAGCAAAACAGAACCAACAGCACCCTGCTGACAGCCCTGCTTTCTTCTTCCCGGATCCAGCGTGAAGCTCGGCCTCCCGTTCCAATCTCCCCCCTCCTGAGAAGAAGAAGGAAGCCCCTTTCCGGTGGGCCGCCCCAGCTTTGGAAAAAAACGTGCCCTTCCACGGGAGTAAATGGGCCAAGCTCTCATTCAGCCAGTGGCTTGTTTCCAAGTGGTGTCCCCACGGTTTCAGGGACAAGTGGGGGTTCAGAGGACCTGGGGCTAGAGGCAGAGAGGCCAGGAATCCTGCTTAAACCAGCCCAGCGCTGCCATGGCCAGTGCAGCCCAGGCTTCCACGTGGCAATTCTGGGAATCCTGTAGTCCCCAAAGAATCTTGCTTTAAAAAAAAAAAAAAAAAAGAAAGAAAATCACAAATCTCTCCAACCTCCTGGTTTTATAGATAGGAAAATGAGTGGCCAGGGATAAAGCTCTGTGACTATAAAGCCACAGCCAGGAAGTAGCAGCTGAGCAGCAGGCAAAGAGGGACAGAGGGGAGGTGTGACTCTGCCTCACTGTCCCAGCCCCTCTGGGCACTGGTGATGGGTTGGCCATCTGGAGAGTGGGCAGAGGAAGCCACCTGCGGAGGAGAATTCTTGGCATTGGGCAGAGCTGGGTTGGGATCCAGACTTCACCATTTACCAAGTGGGCAGCCTTTGGGTGGATGACTTAGCGGGGACGTGGGGACATTCGGTTCATCTCATGTGTGGGGAGCCAATGAAACGAAGGGTGGGACGTGCCCGTGCTCAGCAAATGGTAGTAACTTGTGTTCTACTTGACTGAAAGGTATAAACTTAGCAAAAAGCAAAGTCTGCAAAGAGGACCCTCCCTAGCCGCCCCCTGCCCTCCTGCCGCCCAGGCCCCAGCTGTGCGAGGGAAGACAAGTGCGCAGGAGTCTGGCCATAAGCCTTGTTTCACTGGGTTGGCCACAGAGCGAGCCAAGCTGCAATCTGCAGGAAGCCCAGGTCAGCCCAGCTCTGCTCTCAGCAACCCCAACCTCCCTCCAAATGCAGTATCCCGTGGCGGCATGGCGTGGTGGAGAGTGACCCCTGGCCTGGAGTGACCCGTGCTCAGGGCTGCGCCTGGGCCTGCTGGCTCATTTCCCCTTGGCTTCTGCAGGAGGGCCACCTGCTCAGGCGGCCACCAGGGAGGGCAGAGAAGCCAGGGAGCCAAGACAAATAGGCCCGGCAACTTGGTCCATAGGCTTGTCCTGGGATGGCTCTGCGCTGGGGGGAAAGTGGGAGGGTGGGGATCACAGCTGGTGGGAAGACATCCCACCATCCTGGGATGGGGGGCGGGCTAGATCGGAGGGGGCGGTCTGACAGGGGCTGATCCTGGAACTCTGGATCTCTCTGGCCTCAAGAACCTTGGGGGCCCTTCATGGGAAGGGGCCACACTTCTCCACAGATAATAACATCTATTCTCAGAGGAAGCTGTCTAACTTGAGTGAAATTATTTATCTAAAATGCTTAGCGCACAGGAAGTGCCAGGCTCAGAATCTGAGGCCCCCGGGAAGGTATGTGAGATCAGGCTCAGGCTCCACATCTAACAAGGACCTCACTGCATGCTCGTCCATCATCTGGAGATCCAAGCTCCCTCCCATTCCCACAATGCTAGGTCCACAGGCCCAGGGAGCCCTCCAGGCATGGACATAGCCATGGGGCCATGAGAGAGGCCAGGGATCAGGGGGGTATGGTGAGGGAGGGAATGCAGGACTCCTCAGTTGAGCCCAGCTCTGCCACTGACTCCATCTGTGCCCTTGGGCAAGCTTTCTCCATCCCTGACCTCAGTTTCTCCATATGTACATCAAGGAGTTAGACGAGATGGACTCATGGAGCCATAGTCATATAAACATAGTCTAGGTATCTTCATTGCCTTCCAAATACCTCCTGGGGCTGACTCTGACTTCAGTCTTCATCTCTCGCTTCCTTAATGCATAACAATAGTTTCATCTCCAATGGAGATTTCTCAACCCACTTTTTCAATCCAAGAATTGATAACATTTATAAAGTCCCCACATTCTGCCACTGTGCCACTAGGGATATGATGCTGAATCTAGAATGCAGGCACTCAAGAAACTCATGATGTAGGTGTCTTGGTTAGCAGTTATCCATTCATGCTACTTACAAGCTCTAAAGCATTCCATGGCTCCCTAGTGCCTGTAGGATCAAGTCAAAATTCTAGGGAAGACACCCTCTGCTTCATCTCTTCATCTGCCCCCTCACCCCCATCTCTGTCTCTGCTCAAGCTGTTCCTTCTATTCCCATCTTCTCAGAGCCGAACGGTCTAAGAAGAGCCCCACCCTTCCACTTCCTGTCCTTGCTCAGAGGCACTCCAAGACACCTGAGCTCTCCTCCCACCCTAAACACAGAGCCACGGCTTCAATCCCCCCTCTAAACACTCAAATCAGGTCTGGGCACAGAGCAGGCACTTAGTGCCGTGGCCTGATGAAAGGGGACAGGTCTTTGGCTCAGGCTCCTGAGCACAGCTCTGGGCGGCCCCTCCTGAGGGCACAGAGAGGAGGCATCAGATGGTTCTAGAGATGGACCAGGCAGAGGAAAATCTGAACAGTCACAGCAGGGTACAACTTTCCTCCCAGGGGTCCAAAGCCAGTTTCCATGGAAACCAGGGCAGATTCCTAGTGATGAAGAAACAAACAGGGCAGGGTTCAGGTTTTCATTCCGCAGAGACGACAGCAACCTGGCCAGAGGAAATGAAACATAGGAAACTTTCCCTCTCCTCTCCGCAGCCACAGACTCCAGGACATCTGGCATCTCTGTTCCCCAGTCAAACCTTGGTTTCTCCTTCTATGTAATGGGCTGGTTCAGCCCTTCCATCTGTGGGGTGAGGAGGCAGTGCCTAGGGCTAGTCTGGGCTTTGGAGCTTTGCCTCCCTAGGGAACTGTATTTGGCTTCGCTAAGCTCCATCTCACAGATGATCATCTGGGACCGGCGCCCAGTGCTCGCGCTTGTTAGCATTTAAGGCCGGAAGGAGCTAAGGAGCGTTCCTCTGGCTCTAGGTCAACTAGGGCTGCAGAGAAGCCAGACAGGGAGGGAGGCTGAGGACACCCCAGGATGGTGCATGGCAGCGGCCCCTGGTGGCCGCAGGCAGAACTGCGCCTCCGTGAAACCCAAGGAAGGTTTCCCCAGGCTACAATTGGGAGGGACATATCCTGTGCCTGGAGAAACTGGGAGGACAGAGATGGCAAAAACACAACCAAAGGTCTGGAGGGTCAAAGGTCTGGGAGGGTCTCCAAAAGGCAGACTTGAGGTCATGCTGGTTTCCGCAGCCAAGTCAGGCTCAAAACACAGATGCCTACCTCCTATTCTTTTCACTTTTCTTGTTCTGGCTGCCTGGGAAAGCAAAAGGTGGCACCCACATCTCTCATTCCCACCGGTGGCTGTGAAGACCCATGGGACACTTTCATCAGCTTAAATGAAACCCAGGATTCCTTCAAGCTGGCTGGTGTATTCCACTGGAGACAGGGCTCAAGGGGTCCAGAAGACCCTATGTTCCTGGAGCTAGAGCCAACAGGCTGAGGGAGTACAGGTAAAGTGGGGGTATCTACCCTGGGAGCCCCAGCAGGGCCCCTCTGCACTCGGGCTCTGGGGAGAGAGGAGTTCCCCAATACCTCTTTTGCTCCAGCAGCATAAACTGCGGAGCCTCAGAGAACCAAGTATCCCCCTCTTGCTCCTTCTCAGGCCACCCTGCCTAGGAAGGAGACATTCTTCATCTTCTCATGACTGCTCTTTCCCTTCCCTTTGGATACCCCTATAGGGACATGGCCCCTGAGGACTCTGGGTTATCAAATCAGACCTCCTGGCCTATGGCTTCCCTTCCTCTCACTTCCCCCCAGAGACAGGAAACAGGGAGGGCAGCAAGACACAGACTCTAAGCGGGAAGAGCACAGCTCACCATCTGGAGAAGGAATTTCCTCTACCACATAATGACCAAAAGGCCATGTGCAAGGCTTGTGTGTGCCTATGTCCACTGTTGGGGAGTTAGGTCCCTCTCCTGAGAACCCTGACCCCTGCTGGACAGTTTTCAGTCTTCAGGCCTCTTTCTTCTGATAGACAGAGGCGGTCTCCCTTAGCTTGCGCCCCGCGGGGCTGAGCCCTTCTCCGCACTCTGGGACCACACACAAGTCGGCCTTGACTTTTCGCATCATGGCCTGTCAGAAGCAGGGGGTGGGGGCAGGGGCCAGCCTGGGAGGCAGACTCTCACTAGCTCAATGTATGATCTTGAGCAATCCCTTGTCTTCTCTGAGCCTCAGGATGCTGGATTCCAGAGGCCCCTGCCAGGCCTGCAAGTCTCCAATCCTGCGTCCTTCTCATCCGCCGTCTATTTTTCCAGTTTCTCTAACCACTCTTCACTGTCCGTTCCTCCAGCCCACAGCATTCAGGCCTGGAAGGAATGACTCCAACAGGGAGCAGGACAAACCCAGCCCTCCCCAACAGACTTCCTCATCTTTGGGCAGCACAGCCTGGCCAGAGGCATGGAGCGCTGTGCCCAGGAAAATGTCACAATTCGGCCTATAAGGAAGCATCGCCCCACCCAGTCTGGAGCCTGCAGAGGCTCCCAGCTCCACCTGAGTCCCTTCCCAAGGAAAAGGAACACAACAGAATTCATACTGCATGGCATCCATCTGCACCCAGCAAAAAGATGCAAAAGGTTCTTAGAAAAACCTGTCACCCCATGCATTTCTTAGAAAAAGAACCATTTTCCTGCCAGGAGGAAAAAAATCCTGGATCAACTTAGAAAGGAGACCTGGGCTTGGCAACAATCAAAGACCTCATTTTTCTGAATTACAGAAGAGCATTTTCTACATGTAAACTTAGAACGCCTCCTTCCCTTTTCCGGTTTTCATATATAGCATAGGAATTTTCATGCTCAATGAAGTTACTGTGTGAGCCCTCCTCCCTCTCTTTCTCTCTCTCGCTCTCTCAGGCCTTTGGCGTAAACCAAGAGAAGGACGGCTTTGAAGGTGCCTGGCTGTGGGCGGTACCTGGGCACGTGGGCCGTGGAGATGGACCAGGTGTGGGCACTGTGGCCTGTCTGCCCCGCCCACCCAGCAGGAAGGTGAAGTTGTCCCCCACCCAGCACCCTCTTGGCTACCAGAGCATCCCCTCACCTGAGCAACCCCAGGAGGGGAGGCAAGGCATGATCATTCTCTCCTTTCAAAGAGGAGGAAATTGAGCCTCAGCCTACTGGAAGCCCCAGTGCAGGAACCAGCACTGAAGACTTGACGCTGGGCCTCTGCCCATGACAAGCCACGCCCTCCCAGGCCGCCTGTGGGACTCCTCCGGGTTCAGCCGCACACCTCTATTCTATGTCCCCATGGTCCCCACCCATCTCTCCACCCAAACACCCTCATTTCTCTGCCTTCTGCTGGTGCATCCCCTTCCCCCTCTGATATGACGACACATAAGCTTCTGGGCATAGACTGTGGGGACCCCTCTCAGTCCCCAGTGCCAGCAGAGCCTGGCAAGAATGACCTATGAATGAAGACAAGCAAGAAGAACGTCGGCAGCTAAGATTCACCTGTCACTTGCTGCATGACAGGCACAGTTCAATGAGCTCCCCATGAATCATTTCATCTTCTACAGACTCTCTGTGAGGCAGATAAAGTTATCATCCCCATTTTACAGGTTAGAAAACTAAGGCTTGGAGAAGTTCATCGCCACTCTAAGGCCATGAGAACAATCAATAAACGATCAAAGTCAGGATTCGAATCAGAATGGGTGGTACAGCCTGGTATGACGTTTCCAGTCCTAGCCACACATCACGGTCACCCAGGGAGCTTTCTAAAAGACAGAGGTCTGCCCCTCCTGCCTCACCCTAGGAACCCCAGTGTCTTGCAGGGTCTAGCCTGAGTAAGTGTGATACCCTCCCCCATGGGGCGGGCCCAGGTAAGAGTTACGCTCCTCCCCCAACCCCAGGCTTGTCTATCAGGCAGACCTGGGCTTGAGTCCTGAGTCGGCCACTAACCCATGTATGGCCTTGGGAAAGCCACTTCCCTCCTCTGAGCTGTATGGAGGGACAGCAACAGAGCTGGCTCACAGGGTCATGGTGAGAATGGATGACACGATGAGGGGCCGTGCCTAGCGGAGGGCTGGCACGTCTGAAAACTCAGGACCAACTGTGGGTCCTAGCTAACTGGACTGGGCCAACTCTGGGCCCAGCCCTCCCACATCCTCGCCAGCCAGCCTCCAACTCTTAGCCATTGAAGAATTAATATCATTAGATAAGTAGGCCCAACAAGTAAGGAAAGTGAAGAGTTTAGCCTGGACTCCCTCCTTCTGTGACCCGGGTCTGCTCCCTACCGCCTCCTGCAGACTGTCACACACATACACACACATGCACACACACACGCACTCTAACCCCTTGGCCCAGGCAGAAGTCAGCTCCCGAGCAAGAGCCCTACGCAGGCCTCAGGAAGCAGCGGTGGGCCCTGCTGTCTTGTTGCAGCGAGGCTATTCCCCAGATTTGTTCTAGAAACCTGGGTACCCAGCCGGCGCAGTGGCCACGTGCACCAGGTGGCGCGTGAGAGCCGGCAGGTGTGGGCCGGCAGGAGCCTCTGGGCAGAGTTTTCTAGTCAACTCTTCTTGATGCATGGCCCTTCCTTTTCCATTTGGGGAACAAAGACTCATTGAGTGTGAGGAGGGCCTTGGGTCCCAAGGATGACATCAGCTGCAGTGAGTCATCGGTCCCAGCAGGCAGCTCCGGAGGGCTCAGCTCAGGGCACCGTGAGGGAAACTCACAGAAAACAAGCATGGAGGGGACCAGGCCTGTTGGGGGCACCTGAGGGGCACAGAGGGGAGCACGCAGCAGCCTGCTAGGAGCAAGCACCTGGCAACACGCAGATCCTGAACACTGCCAGGCTTGGCGCCAGATGGAGACAAGAAACCAAGAGCCGGAGGCCAGGCGGGGTCAGTGTAGACATCTGGACCAGAGGGCTTCAAATGGCATTCCCAGGGGCCGGGGTGGAGCTCCGGGGAGGGGGTGCACAGAGGAGGCTGCCAGTGGTGGGGTGGGGGTGCGGGGGAGGGGATGAAGGGAGGGAAGGCCTGCCTGTAGGGCTGCTAACACACACGCACACAACCACACGGATGCTCACGTGCACACACAAGCACCCTCACACACACAGACGCCTCTAGTCCTACACACACGTTCACACACACTCCCACTCTGGCACCTTTGCCCACACTCGTCCCCTGTACACACTCACGGAGCCACATGCACACTTGTCTACTCACACACTCACACATTCACACACACTCGCCTACCGTCATATGCACGCTCGCCCCAAAGCAACTCTGACTCCATTCCTGCTTCATGGATTCAGTTCCAGTCACAGTCTCATGGGAAGATGGGGTTCAGTAGCTAAAAACCCACCCACCAACAAAAAAGCCCACCATCAAAAGCCTTCAACATCACTGATATTCACAAGGGAGCACGGCAAGGGAAGCTGCTGGCCAAGGGGCCCACGGAGAGTCGGCAGCCCACTCTTTCTTCTCCAGCTACCTCTTGAAGAGTTCGGAGATCTTTGCCTACATCCTACACAGAGGGTTTCGGTTTCTCTCATGTGGGTATATTTTCTGCCTTTTTCCCCTTGTCAGCAAAACCTTCTCAGAATGTCAGGTTTGGGGCATGTCAGCATCGAACCCAACTGACTCATTTTCCTAGAAGCGGCGCTAGAAAAGGTTGATCGATGAATATGAACAGCCGACCCATCCAGGTGATGCTCGGCACAGAGCCTGGCACAGGTAGGTGCCCCGCAAAGGCAAGTTTCTGGAACTTATGAGTGCATTTGTGTGTAACGATGGCTCACGTGTGTTCGCCCTCACTGTGTCCTGGGTGCAGGGGCTTTACCCACGCTCACTATACAGCAGAGTCACAGGGGAGATTTCCAAAAATACTATGGCCCGTGCCTCACTCCCACAGATTCTGATTCAGATGACCCAAGTGTGGCCTGGGCTGCTGAAGTCGCATGAGGTGATACTCACAGCCCCTGAGTTCCTTTTGTTTTTTGTTGTTGTTGTCGTTTTTAAGATTTTATTTCTTTATTTGAGAGAGAGAGAGAGAGAGAGAGAGTGAGTGTGTGCAGGGGGAGCAAAGAGAGAGGGAGAGAGAGAATCTCAAGTAGACCCCACACTGGGCATGGAAGCCGACATAGGGCTCGATCCCAGGACCCTGAAATCATGATCTGAGCCAAAATCAAGACTCAGACACTTCACCGAGTCACCCCAGTACCCCAACATAGCCCCTGAGTTCTTCACAAAACCCCCACTCTTATGGTTCCCAATACAGAGATGTGGGAACAGAGGCACAGAGCAGTTAAATCACTTGCCCAAGGGCACACAGCTATCAGGTCCCAGAACTGGCAACTTTAATCCTTCATCTGTCAGATGTGAGGAGCTGACTCTCGTCTACCCCCTCCTTTCCAGGAATGTCACTTTAATCCAAGGCTGCCCCTCTCCAGGGAGCACCCCTTATTTAGCCCTCAGGGATCTTGGGCCCATCTGCCTCTTATCCCCATTGCCCTGACAGCCCCTCTTAGGATCACTAAGAGCCATGATCACAGCCTCTCCCTACCAGCTACGAGGAAGAGGGCTTTGCTGCCAGCCAGTGACCGTCTCTCCTGGGCTTCATTTTCTGAGCAGATCCCGGAGCGTGGAGACTCCAGTCCTGCTGGCCACTGGGTAGCCCATCTCTTATCTTGGCTGACCAGACATATTTTCAGAGCTGCGAGAAGGAGCTCCAAGCAGAGCAGTGTGGGGGAGAAAGATAGCTCTGGCTTCAAATCTCGGCTTTGCATTTAAGAGCTGTGCAACTTTGGACAAAACACTTCCACTCTCTGAGTCTTGGGCTCTGAATCCATAATATAGGAATAATGTCACCTACTGCAGGAAAGAATTTTGAGAACGACCTGAGGTAGATAATAGATATAGAATGCTGAGCTGAGGCCCTAGCAAATGCAGACATTTAGACGAGCACGTTGGCTGGGGCGATTGCTATTATCATCAATGACATAAGCTTTCCTTCCTCTGGGTCTCAGTCTTCTCACCTGCAGGTAGGACGATACTGCTTCCTTCCTTAGGTTGCAGAGAGGGCCACGGTGGCTCGGAATGGGAAAATGTTTTGTCAAGCACAGCCTACTCTGGTGCAGGGAACAATTTATAAGGACAGATGGCTCTAAACAGGTACTGGTTGCTGAGAGTGCTCAGCTCTGAATCTATCCGATGGACGCGGCCAGCATCAATTCAGAAGCAGAATCCCTGCCCCGGGCTGAGAATGACTCGAGTACCATGGGCCAGCACAGAGGAGCTGGAACCTGGAAACTGGCTTAGCACCCCACTCAATACCCACCCCACACACCCCAGGGCAAGAAGCTGGGGTCAGGCCTAACTGCAGGTGTTGGAAGAAACAACAACTAAATAATAATAATAATAATAATGACCACGTTCACTGCAGTGGGTGGAATGATGGCTCTCCGAAGACATGTCTGCACGCGCTCATCCACGTCCTAGTCCCCAGAACCTGTGAATGGGACCTTATTTGGAAGAAAGGTCTTTTGCAGATATATTTAAAAATTTATTGGTAGATGTATTTAAGGATCTTGAGATTAAGAGATCATTCTAGATTATCCAGGTGTGCCTTAAATCCAATGACAAGTGTCCTTAAAAGAGACACACGGGGGAAGGTCGGACAGACGAAAGGGAGACACTGTGACCATGGAGGCAGAACCTGGAGGGAGGCTGCTGCAAGTCAAGGAATGCCAACAGCCAGCAGAAGCTGGAGGAGGCCAGGAAGGACCCTCCCCTTGGGCCTCCAGACGGGGAGTGGCCCTACCAACACTTTGATTTTGGACTTCTTGCCTCCAGAACTTTACAAGAATAAATTTCTGTTGTTTGAAGCAACCCAACTGTAGTATATGGGCCAGGGAAATGAACACATTCACTGAATGCTTACTGTGGGCCAGGTGGCACCTGGACTGGGCCATTCGGTGCTCACGGTAGCCTGGATTATACATGTGACTGAAGTGTAGAGGCATGGGTTCACACAGATGGTAAGTGACAGAGACAAGATCTGAACCCAGAGAGCCTGAGTTCAAGCCCCACAGCCCATCTGCTCACCCATGGCCCTAAAGGTTCTCAAAGTGTGGTTCCTGGGCCAGCAGCAGCAGCATCACCTGGGAACCCAAAGCTACAAATCCTCAGGCTCTCCTCCAGACCTAATGAATCAGAAACTCTGCAGCAAAGGCCAGAGTGTGTGTTTGGACTAGTCCTCCCGGGGACCATCCCCCTCAGGTTGGTGATACCTGTCATACACAGTGCTGGTGGAGGCTGAAGTCATGGCCCAAGTCCAGAACAGAGGCCAGGGGTGGAGAACCAGGCAGGAGATGTGAGCAAACACCCAACAATGGAGAAGTCTGTTGCAGGGCTGGGACCCAGGAATAGGATTGGGCAGGAATCCAGCCGGCAGTGATGAGCTACAAATTAGTGACTTCCTAGACAGGACAATGGAATGTTGAGTCCCCTGAGTGACTAGATCCTAATGATTGACAAAAGGAGGGCCTCAGGGCCTATAGTGAGGTGGCCAAGGGGCCCCAGGCTGGAGATAAGCAGATATAGGGAAGCTTGGGAGCCCCAGCCCAAGGGCCTGAGCTTGTCGGCTGAGGGTTCTGCAGCCAGGAGTAAGCTGATGGCCTCCGAAGGAGCCTGTCTTGAGCAGAAGGAGCCCAAGCCTTCCAGAGAGGATGGCCATAGCTACTTCCCTTGCCTCCCCCAGCTTGCCCTTGCCCTACACTTGGCTTAGGGGTCCTGAAGACATCCAGGGAAGTCCACTTCAGCCACACTGGGAAGCTGGGCCTTAGGGCCCACTTGTTCTAGATGACTACAAATGAGTCACTCCATCTTGCCAAGAAATCCTCCCTGGGTGAGTTTCCCAGGAAGCTCCAATTTCTCACTACTCTGTTATTATCTGTTTACTTGCCTGTGTCTCCCACTGGTTTATGAGCCTTTCAGGGTCCAGACATCATGTTCTGGCTTCATTTCTGTATCTTCCAATTTCACCCACCCCTCTAGCGTGGGACCTCGCCTGAGGTAAGTGAAAACTGAGCATGGGTGGATGGACAGATGGATGGACGGACAAATAACGCACATGTGAGTGAATGAACGAGCTCGGTAGATTCTGGACAAGAGTGACTGCAGACCTGCCCTAATAGTTCCTATTTATTGTCATCAGTCAAAAGAATTCTAATGAATGTCAACTGTTGTCACTGTAATCCCACCAGCACCATTAGCTCAAGACACACCTAATAGCCCAGCTCTCATCGGATCCCCGCTATCGAGATATAATAGAATATTATTATTACAATATTACAAAGGCTTGATGTTAACTTTTGTGAGGGCTGCAGTCTTCCATCCTTTTGGCTGACCCTTAAGCAAGACGGCTTTGAATGACCAATCTTCTGCAAAATTCCAGCCCTTGGCTCTCACCCACTGACTGAGTTGGGAGTGCCTCCCTTAAACACATTGGCCTCTCAGACTTCAGACCAGATTCCAGCCGCCCCCATATCCCCCCTCCCTGAAACGAGGAAGATGTGAGCAACTGCCTTTCTCCCTGACATAGGGTTAGAGTCCTGAAGTTTGGCTGGAGGCCTCGGGGAAGTTGTTCTTAGCCTGTCTGGGTATCAGACATGAGCTGGGGCCACTGGACAAGTGGGATGGGATGGGACAGGCCAGCCCTCCAGCTCCTAGGGAGAGAAGGGAAAGATTCCTGCTCCTAGCTGCATCCCCCACCCTCACCTAAGAAACAAGGGTGGGAGAGGCATCAAGTGGTGGGAGGAGCTTGGAAGCCTTCACAATTCTGGAGCTGTCTAAGTCTCTCTCTAAGTGAGGCATATCCTTGGGTGTTTCTTGAACTTTTTGGCACGGGTGACACTACCTGGTCAGTAAAATCTCTCCAAGAGTTGCTATCACCTGCCTCGATTCAGCCATCACTTACATTACCCCAGCTCCAATGCAGCCACAGGGGAGAACAGATCCTAGAGGGATCTTTACCCCAGCTCCAATGCAGCCACAGGGGAGAACAGATCCTGGAGGGATCTTTCCTTTACTCTAACCTGGTCCCCGTCAAGGGTTCTGGCCTTGCCTATAACCAACGTCCCATGGCTGACCTGGCCCAAACCTAGCTCTGGGGTAGACTCTGGGAGATGGAGAGGATGCAGTGTCTGGTCCCCAAGTAGCTCTCATCTTAGTAGAGGGGACAAGACACCAACGCAGAGCCCCGGTCCTGGTGGCCTGAACTGGAAGCCTTTGCACAGGTGAACGTGGTAGAGTGAGCAGAGCACAGGTGACCCCACTGTAAGGAAAATGAGGACTATGTGCATGGTTCTGGGGAACGGCACCCAGGCCCCTAAGATAACCTCCTGCATTAGAGCAGCAAGGAGAGAATTACAAATCCGGGGAAATACAGACGTAGAAGTGTTAAAGTGAGTATGCAGTAGCTCATTAATCCCAGGACAATTTGGCCAGGTGGGGACTGCCGCTATCTCATTTTGCAGACAAAAGCCCCAGGGCTGGTAAGCAGGTGGCTGGGACTCACAGAGGGTCACCTGAGGCCCTCCCCAGCTCTTTCTAGTCGCACCACTTTTGCTCATAGGAGACAGGAACCAGATTGCAGAAAGTCTTGAGAGCCAAGGAGACCAAAGTGTATCCAACAGGCCACGGGGAGCCTCAGCAGGCTTCTGAGGAAAGCCACTGCTGACCATTTTAGGAGGCATCCCCACCTCACCCCGAGTGGCTGCCCCTGGCAGCCGGGTCCCCTTCCTTCCCCTGCCAAGGAGAGGGTGGAACTGGGGAACTGGAATGCGGAGCGAAGGCGGTAGGCTGGCAACAGCCGGAGACATACTTTCCTGCAGCCTCTCAGGGCACTTGGCATGTAGCTCTGCCTCGGGCAAACCAAGCTGCCGTGGGAGCAGCCCGGGGCGTCCCAGCAGACGAGCTGGTGTGAACTGAGCCAGGGCGGAGAAGCCACCGGGCAGAGAAGCCGCCGGGCAGAGTGAGATCACGGCTTCGGCAGGCCCGTGAAATCTCACCCACGTAGAGCAAGCCCAATGGAGGCCTTCAGAGCTGGGGAGGACCTTGGGGAAACACCAGTCCCATGTCCCCAGGAAGGGAAAACCAGGGCCCAGACTGATGATGTGAGTCACCCAAGATGGCATGTTCCCATGGCCATCTAGTCTCCAGACCACTCTCCCCCAAAACCCTAGAGAAGGCGCAGCGTGGGAAAGCGCCTCAGCCAGGGCTCGGCACACAGTAGGGGCCCAATGTGGGCATGAATGCCCTCGTACCTGTGGTGGGGGCCTGTGGTCCACACATGCAATGACTTGAGTGCTGATGGGCAGGTGGGGAAAAAACCCCTAAGCCACCTGCTGACAGCGGTCACCAAACACACTGCTTCTTCCTACAGACTGGCCTGCTCAATGGCGCAGAGACTGGCTCCCTGATGGACTCTGGAGCCTGTTGGGCTCTGCAGTGGGATTTGAGTCTCAGTAAACAGCTGGAACAGATGGTGACCCTAAAGTCATATTTTGCAACAGGCTGACTCTTGTTTAATCTAGATGAAAGTACAGCTCAACAGTCCCCACATGTTCGCCGGAGGGAGAGCGGGGTGGTGACCAGAGCGGGGGTGGGGGCAGAACTACCCTGGAAATGCCCCTACCTGGAGCCCTGAAACTGAGGGTGACGTCGAGGGAATCCCAGGAGGGCCAGCGTCACCCCACGGGCGCAGGGGAAAGGATGGGGGATTCAGCGCCAGACAGACCCGCGTGCAAGTCTTTGCTCCACCACTTACCAACCGGCGACCTTGGGCCAGCCCTCTGACATTTCTGAGCATGAGTTTCCTTATGTGGGCATACACATGGCCAGAGCCAGCTCTCTGGGGGGGTGGCGTAGGGCAACGTCAGGTGCCAACCACACCCTCCCTCCATTCGTTCACTCATTCATCCATCCACCCATTCACTCACTCACAAATAGTATCAAGCACCAACCACCACGTGCCTGGCACTGCTAGTCTTGGAGAGACGCCGGTCTTCATGGTCGGTGTGGTCTAGGACTGAGCATCCCTGGCAGTATCACCACTGCGGGCTTTTGAACACTGATGCCCGGCAGCCACCCTGGTCAGAATCTGCAAGGATGAGGCCAGCGATGCCGCTGGTGCAGCAGCGTGAGGTTTCTGGTTTAGGGAAACCTCCCGTCCATCCACCGAAGGCCTGTTGCTTCTGGCTCTCTCCAAGCACTCCCCTAGCATCACTTGCTGAATGCCTCACAGAGCCGCAGAGGTAGGACCTCTGCCCACCCGAGTCCCACATCCAGGAGAGGAAACCATCCCTCCTTCTGAGTGATCTGCCTGAGACACATCACTCCGAAAAGAAAGAACTGGGATTTGAAGTCCATCTGATGTTTCCAAAGCTCATTTCTAACCACAGGCTGCCATACACAAAAGGGACCTCAGCATCTGTGAATGCCTGCCCTTGGCTCTCCTCCCACGTCTCCAGGGGTGGGACAGACCAAGCAATCATTTATAGTCACGCGGCGCTGGGGGAGTTCTGGGTGGGGCAATGCCCCCACCTGGACATCAGAAGACCCAGATCCAGGCTTCTTGTAGGTCAGCTATGTGGCTCCCATCTTTTTGTCTATAATTTAGAACTAGAACAGATGATCCTGAAAGCCCCACATGTTCGGGGTCCCCAAGGTTCCCAGGGCGGTTTGATGGAGGCAAAGTATCTGGGGGACCTCCAGGCCCTTTGCGAGGGGTGCCCTAGGAACGCAGCTCTCCAAGGTGCACAAACAGTGGTTCTGTGCCTTCTCCCACAGGAGCCACCGTGGCACGGACCATATGGGGAGGAGGCTGCCTCCAAAGGGCAGTTCTTAGAAACCCTGAACTTGAGTGGGACTGGCCAGTCCTCCGCCTGCACACACATGGGCAGCATTTCTCACATTCCACTCAACCTCGCCATGCTAATGCGGCCCCACACGCTCATTCCTGGAAAGGTAAATGCAGATTGAGAGGGGAAAGCGTCTCGTAGCCATGAACACACACACACAGAGCTACTCACTCAACCAGCCTTCGCAGAGCACCTGCTGTCTGCCTGGTAGAGGTGCTGGGGATCCAGCAGTGACAGACAAGTTCCTCCCCTTAGGGCATGGACAGTTCAAGTACAAGAGCTATAGAAAGCAATGATCTCCATCTTGTCAACAACAACAAAGAGTGAATCCCTTTCACACACAAGCGCATTAGGTATCAGCATCTGCAATGTTTATACAAGAGTGGGTTCTGGCATCCATTGCCATGATTCTGAACCTCTCCTACAAGTTGGGGACCTCAAATCTATATATAACATCATCTCCACGTATGCATCCTACCATCAGGGAGACGGACCCTGTGCCTGAGGATCTGGGTCTAGATGAAGAGCCCCAAGAGCTCAGAGACTTAACGAAAGCCTCCTGCTTTAACTCTCAAAGCACTCAACTTTTGCATCCTGCTCCGTAATATATGTGTGCTGTTCCTTTTAGTATAAACTGTTCTTAATTGTTCCCCAGTCATCCCTGGACTCCCCACCCCCAGCCAAGTTGCCAGCTTCTGAGGAACATGGATGCGGGAAATAAACCACGTGACTCTGTGTGCCACAGTCACCCAGCCAGGAGCCGGGAGCACAGCCAAGGTGAGGTCTCCAAAGGGGCGGCCCGGACAGGAGGAGGTAAAGCATCATCCCTACCCCACCAATTCTAAAGAAGTTGTTTTCCTGTGTAAACCCATCTAAAAGCTTCCCGCCAGAGTTATGAGCCCCAGGATCTTGCTTCTGTTCCCTGGAAAGAGATTTCTGCCTTGTGTTTATGGACACACCTTCTGAATACTGAGATCCAGAGAGAGAGACAAAAGTCAAAATAAGAGTATCAGATCTGGATGGGCCTGAGAACTGGTCTAACCCCTTCGTTTCATAGACAGGAAGAAGCTTTTCAAAGCCAAGATCAACTACAGTCTCACTGCAGAGGGCGAGTCTTAGAATGCTTTCCCCCGTGACATTCATGGCCTCTTGGTGATGCAGGGGTCACAGGGTGGCCTGTGGCCTGGGTGGCTCTCACTGAGCCCTGCTCCCCACCATTTTTGGTACTACCAAATTTGTACCAAAATTTTGCTGCTACCTCTCCAATGCACTTCTCCTGAGCAACACAGAGGCAGAGACCGTGTTCTTCCTCGCTGAAGCAACTCACTCTTCACAAGTAGAGGCACAAGCAGGGCGGGAGGAAGGACCTGGAGGCCCCCAGCCCATGGATTCTGGGCTATGGGCACTGCAAGGGACCCATGGGACAGAAAGAAACCAGGATACTTACCCAGGGCCAGACTTGGGAAAGCAGCTCCTGGATGGAGGTTCTGTTTTTGACCTGAGACTCCCCGCAGCCTCCCCTCCCACACCTACACGCTGTTGTTTCCACCCTCTCTTTATTCTACTCCCTTGATCTGGAACATTCCATTTCTCTTCCAACCCCCCAGACCCATCCCCTTTCCTGGCTAAATCGATTCACCCCTCACATCTCACCTTCAATGTCACTCCTCTTGGAGACTTTTCTGACCCCCCCCTCAGTGCTGATCAAAATGGACAGGGCTGTGCTTTCAGAACTCCCTGTACCTCTTCCTAACATTTGCTCACCACGTACAATTATTTAGGGTTGTTTTTTCTTTTTTTTACAATTATTTATTTAGTGTCAATGTCCCCCATAGATTGTAGGCTCCCTCAAGGGCGGGAACCATGTCTCTCTTGTTCATCATTTGCTGCCCAGACATACCACATTGCCTTGTACCAAGCAGGCAGTTAATGAATATTTATTCAGTAATCATGAGTGAACAAACGAATGAACGAAAAGCCTGAGGCACCTGTGTGGCTTCGTCAGTTAAGTGTTCAACTCTTGTCTTGGGCTCAGGTCATGATCTCAAGGTTATGGGATGGAGCCCCGAGCTGGGCTCTGTGCTGGGCTTGGAACCTGCTTGGGATTCTTTCTCTCTCTCTGCCCCTCTCCCTCTCTTTCTTTATCTAAAGAAAGACAGACCTACCAGGTATGACGGACAGGATGGCAAAGTCTACTGAGGTCAGAAACTTCGGGATTAATTCTATCCCACCCACCTACCTGCCCCTGCAAAGTCCTCCTTTATCTGTATTGCACTTTTCCCACAACAGAGTATGGCTTTTTACGTTCCCCCCACTAGAAGATCAATGATTCCAAAGCTGAATGACCTTGTTCCAGTCCTCCTCATCCTTGGCGAGATGGACCTGCAGAGGAATTCTGAGCCCTGATAGACTGAAGCAGGTACAATCATTGTGCTAAGAGCTATAGGGACATGAGCCCATAGGGGCCTCATCACAAGAACTCTGAGATGAGCACAATTATTATCTCCCATTCTACAAATGAGGAAACTGAGATAGAAAAGGATTAGTAAGCCATCCAAAATCACCAGCCAGTACGTGGAGAGCCTGGAACTGAACCAGTTCTGTGAGCCCCCACAGCTCAGACCCTTAACCACCCATGCTACAAAGTTCATGCACGAACGTCTGCATCCCCAAGGGGCATGGGTGATGCCGACCTGGGACTCTGCATTTCTAGCAAGCTCCCAGCTGATGCCCATGGGCTGGTACAGGGACCAGTTTGAATAGCAAGTCTATAGAGGAGGAAAGGCAAACGAAGATTTCAGTAGGGCAGGGAGAGTATCCCAGTCTGCGGGGAGGCATGCATGAGCGAAGGCCGGGTGAAGGGAACAGTGTCAGAGCCCAGCAAGCAGTTTGGCATGGCTAGAGCCAGGGCATGAAGGAGGGATGGGAGGGGACAAGCAGCCTTGAGCTCTGGCCCAAATAGAGTGGAATTTAAGGTGTAATGGAAAGCATAGAAGTGTTCTAAGAGAAGGCGTGACGTGATGGGACCTGTGTTTCCACGAGCCGCGGGGTGTGTTTGGGAACAGAGACACGGAGGTCCCGCCATCAAGGGAACTGCTACTACAGTCCATTAGAAGGACACGACACAGCATTGACTCTGGGGTGGTGGGTGGGCAGAGGGATGGAAGCGGGACATTGGATGCAACAGACATTGCAAGGGTAAGACCCATTTCTTTCCAACAAAGCAGCAGTGCTCTTTCCACGTACTAACAATTTCTCAGCCCCTCCAAGCACGGGGGCCACAATGCAGAGCCAGAGCCGGCAGCGGACATAAAGTCAGGCGCACACCGTTCCGAAGGAGTCTCAAACAGAACGCCTCTTAGAAACCGGGCGCACCAACCACTCCTTCCAGTCTAGCCACACTGTCTCCACGGGGAGCTGTCTCCAAAGGGCTGCCTTGTCTTGCCTTGCTCCAGCACCAGCATCTGAGTCCCAGAGTGGCAGTGACTCGGTCAAGCTCCCACAGCCAGGCCCAGCATCGAGGAACTGGACGGCTAGGCTAGTGCTGGGCATTTCAGAGAATTTCCCCAGCGGAGAAAATGAAGACATTCAGCTATAATTTGGTATCAGCCCGCACTTGCAAATATGAAACAAGCAAAAACATTCCATTTCTTCAACTGGAAGTTTACATTCTAAAAGAAGCGGGGGGAGACCCTGAAACGGAGCCATCTACTCTAGACAGTTAAACCTGAAGTAAAATTAGAAAATGTGTCACATGGAAAAACTCCGCAATGAGAAAGAGTTTCTACCCACCCCCTGCTTTTTTTCTTCTTTCCGTGGGAGACTGAGTAATTTGGCATTTTAACTAGACGGGGGAGAGGGCAGCTGTGGTCTCTGTTTTGTGCCAAATGCACGGTTGTCGAGGACAGTTTTGTATCCTGCCTTGTGGACAGGGGTGCAGTGAGGCATCTGCCTGGCCACTGGATGAACAGGGCTAAGAGCTGCTGAGTTCAGTCACTGCCCACCGAGTGCCACAGTGTCTGGGCAGACTGAACTTGGGCATGCTAGAATGTTCCTGCTAACAGTGCTTTTAGGGTTCACCTGGCCCAATCCCTTCACTTCTCAGATGGGAAACTGAGGCCCCCAAAGAAGCAGAAATCCATACAACCTTACTTCTCCTACACCATGCGACCAAACATATTCACTGGCTCTGGAGATTAAGATGTGGACAAAGGAAGAACAGGGGAACATCAAAGCTGAGCCTCTGGGCAGGTGTCTACCACACCTCCCCCCATCATTGCCATCTGTGCCTCCTGAAGATAGGGGAGCCCTTCCATGGCTGATGGTCATCTGAATGTACCAGGTTTCTACCGGGTTGTTCATTTCAGAAGCATTGCCTGAGTACCTACCAGGGGCCAGGCATGGTGCTCGGGGCTGGGGTATAGAAAATGTCCCCAGTTTAGATGCTCGAGGTGGCCCTCCCCCAGATTTCAATGTGCAGTTGGAGCTCAGGCTTTGAGGAGGGATATTCTGGGCCACAAGGCCAGAGCAGCACTTTGGTGGGATGTCAGGGGTCTCAAATGCCATGCTAGGTAGTGTTGTCATTGTTGTCTAGAGCTGCTGTAACCAGTCACCACAAATTTAGTGACTTACATCAAAAAAGAAAAACAAAATTTTATAATCTTACAGTTCTTTAGGTCAGAAGCCCAACCCAGGTCTTACCTGGATAAAAAGTAAGGTCTCAGGACAACTGGGTGGCTCAGTTGGTTAAGCATCTACCTTCAGCTCAGGCCATGATCCCAGGGTCCTGGGATTGAGTCCCACACCGGGCTCTCTGCTCAGCGGGGAGCCTGCTTCTCCCTCCCCCTCTGTCTCCCACTCCCCCTGCTTGTGTGTGCACACACTCTCTCTCTGACACATGAATAAAAATCTTAAAAAAAAAAAAAAAGTAAGATATCAACAGACTGGGCTCTCTTCCAGAAGCTTGAGGGGAAAATCCATTTCTGCCTTTTCAGCTTCTAGAGGCCACCTGTGTTCCTTGGCTCATGGTCCCTTCCGGCGTCATCAGCATCAGCACAGAAGGCCGGTCAAGTTCTTCCCATGTTGCATCTTACTGACCTCCTCTCCTGACCCTGCTTCTACACTTAAGGACCCCTGTGATTATGCTGGGCCCACAAGCAACTTCCAGGACCCTCTTTTTTCCAGGAACATCTTTTAAGGTCAGCTGATCAACAACCCAAATTCCATCTACAACCTTACTTCTCCTACACCATGCGACCAAACATATTCACTGGCTCTGGAGGTTAAGAGCCAGTTAAGCTCAAGCTCTAACGTGCACACACATCACCAGGGAGCCTGTTACAAGGCACATTCTGATTTACTGGGTCTGTGGCTGGGGCCGGAGATGCTGCTGCTGCGGCTGGTCCTGGGACCACATCTGAGCCGCCAGAAGCTAGAAGATTCCTGTGGGCCACAGCTGGAGGATACACCGAAGGGTGGCGGGAGACAGACCTATGTGCTGAAAATAAAGATGGAAGAAGCCTATTGCTAAGATGCAGGGCTGAGAGGGGAGAAGCACTTGGAGGGCCCAACGGAGTTTTGGGTGGGATGCTGTAGAAATGGCATGAATTGAAGTTCAGTGTGTCCGCCAGCATTTAGGCTCTTTGGACTTCTAGTCTAGAATCGTTGTAACTTCCCAGCACCCGAAAAGCCTACCTTCATTTTCTTCTGGTGACACGTACTCTATCCTGACCTATCTGTTATATCCGGGTCCCTGCCACACCCCCTACGCTGGTTCCCGCACCCTCTGTCACAGCAGATGGCTGTGGGTGGTCTCCCAGCAGGGCAGCGGACACACACAGATTTTGCTAAGGTCAAGGGTTCATAATGCTGGGTTTTCACTCAGATCTCCACAGTCTCAGGCTTTGAATGATTCATTCATTAATGGAGTCAAGTGCTCATTGTGTCCGTTTGGTGCCATGTCAGATGCTGAGGAAACATGGATAAATAAAATAGGTTTCCTGCCTTCGGGGAACCCGCAGTGATGTGGGAACAGGGAAGGAAGGAGGTACTGCACGGATCAACAATTACAGGCCCGATGCTTACCTCCTTACTCTTCTGAGTAGGAATTCTTGGCCCAATGTATAGCTAAGGAAGGTAAGGCAGAGAGAGGTCACTCAGTGCGAAGCGGCAGAGCTGAGATCTGAACCCAAGACCCAGGCTCCCAGAGCTCATCTGCCTGAACTATGCCCCCTGAAGCTCCCTCTGGGATCCAGTGCCAGCCATGCCCCTCCTCTGTGTTGCAACCACGGGCTGGTACTTTCTTCTCTGGGACTCGGGATCGCCACGTCGGAAAGGAGGCCTTTGGGCTGCACCAGCTGTTCTCAATCCTGGATGCACCCCAGAATCACACCAGGAGCTTTTAAAACCTGCCAGTGGCTCAAACGCACCCTGGATGGGTCCAGCATCCTGGAAGGGGGTAAGGCTGGGCATCGTGTTCGTTCTGAATCTCCACGTGATTCTAAGGTACAGCCAAGGTTGAGAACCACCAAGGCCCTTACGACCTGACTCCTGGAATTCCAATTTCCAGAAAGACCCTCTTCTGTCCAGCCCTTACAGGACATGTGCAAAATGAATGAACAAAGCAGGAAGGGAGGAAGGAGGAAGGATTGCCGACTCTCTTCAACTAAGGGAAATATGGGGCAGTCATGTAGCACTGTCCCTCCCCCTGCTGTCACTTTTCTCCTTTGTTTTGTTTAAGATTTTATTTACTTACGAATATCCAACTTTTGTAGCAACATGGACGGGACTGGAAGAGATTATGCTGAGTGAAATCAGTCAAGCAGAGAGAGTCAATTATCATATGGTTTCACTCATTTGTGGAGCATAACCAATAGCATGGAGGACAAGGGGCGTTAGAGAGTAGTAGGGAATTTGGGTAAATTGGAAGGGGAGGTGAACCATGAGAGACTATGGACTCTGAAAAACAGTCTGAGGGGTTTGAAGTGGCGGGGGGGGTGGGAGGTTGGGGTACCAGGTGGTGGGTATTATAGAGGGCACAGCTTGCATGGAGCACTGGGTGTGGTGAAAAAATAATGAATACTGTTTTTCTGAAAATAAATAAATTGGGGGAAAAAAAAAAAGATTTTATTTACTTATTTAAGACAGAGAGAGAGCGCGAGAGAGAGAGCACAGGGTGGGGGTAGGGGAAGACAGAGGAAGAGGGCAGAGAAGAAGGAGAGGCAGACTCCCTGCTGAGCAAGGAGCCTAACACACAGGGCTCGATCCTAGGACCCTGAGATTGAGACCTAAGCGGAAGGCAGAGGCTTAATGGACTGAGCCACCCAGACGCCCCATCTCCCTTTGAATTAGAGAAGTAGCAGTAGCGGATAAAGACCAGCTGAGCCCCTCTTGTGTACTGCTGTGGGGAGGAGGAGAAATCACTACTGCCTTTCCAAAGAATGCAACAGAAGCTTTAAAAATGGGCATGCACTAGAGCCAACAATTTGCTTCAGGAATTTGTGCTAGGGAATAACTGTGGAAAGGGTCAAATACAGAACTACAAGAATGGGGTCATCACGATAGTTTTTACAGTAGCGAACAACCAGAAACCGTCAAAAGGCATAAAAGGGGACTAGTGTAATTATGGGACATACGTACAATGAAATACTATTTCAATTACAAAGGATGTTAGGGACAATATTTAATGTTCCAGAGGAAGGGCTTAGATGACTATTAAGGGGAAAAAATGCCAAGCAATGAAACACAATGTACAGAATGGGCTATTCTCTTTATAACCTATACGCACATTAAGGCAAATAACTTTGAAAAATTGTCCACTAAATGTTGGCAGTATTTATCTCTGAGTCATGAGACAATATGTGGCTTTTGTAAACTCCTCCATCCTCCAGATCTTTACACGGACTATTACTTTGACTATCAATTTCTTAGTGTAATTGAAAAAATAAAGCTTTCAAAACCCGTTTCCCTCTCCCTGCCACCCCATCTGCTGGTGAAAATGGACATCCCTACTCTGGTAAGGCAGAGGCTCGCCTGCACCTGCATTAGGACACACAGGATAGGCTCCCTAGCAGTTAAGTCAGCTACTGCCCACTGGTCTCTACTACTGAGCTCTGAGGCGCTCTAGGATATGAACACTCGGACCAGTGCATCTTTTTTGACACCAATCACACATCCCAGAGGTCCTCTGTGAAATCAGGCAGTTAGGAAATATGGGGAGAAGACAGAAATCTATATATCTATAAATATATATCTGTATATATATCTATAAATATAATTACATATAAATGTTATACATATAAATATTATATAGATATAGATATAGATACAAATATATCTATATAGTAGCCAGAACACAGAACATGGCAGTTTTTCAAAGACTTCAACAGATGTTCACTTTGTAGAAAGACTCATTGAAAAAGCCCTCCTGGTGGTAGAGGGGATTTAAAGCTGGGCCTCATGCAAGTCCTCAGTGATGGAAGGGTGACTCCTGGAGACGTTTAGGGCAAGGTTGCCCCCTGCAAATCAGACTCTAGCCAAGCTCCCTCAAGCCCAGGAAGAGGCTCTCCTAATATCTGAAGTCAGGTGTTCTGCTCATTTGAGGGAGATACCAAGATCCCTAGAAGAGTTTTCTTCCCTGTCTAATCCTTCAAGTCATCCATGTCATGCAACAAGTGCAAAGTGAATTGGATTGGATAAAATTGGTTTGGTTTGGGTTGGGTAGGGTTGGGTTGGGTTGGGTTGGGTTGGGTTGGGTTGGGTTGGGTTGGGTTGGGTTGGGTCGTGCTGGGTTGGGTCAGGCTGGGTTGGGTTGGGTTGGGTTGTATTAGATTAGTTTGGGCTGAGTTGAGTTCTGATGGGGATAACAGGTGGGATGCACTCATTAGATAACCCCAGTCTCATATCTCCCTCATTAAAGCTTTCCCAATAATAGGTCTGGATCTTCTTCCAGGTTCTGCTCTAACCCTAGACTTTCTCTCTCTTGAATTGGGGTGGGGCAGAGGAAGGTGGTCAGTCAGCAAACCCGCTCCTCCCAATACCTCTGATGCATCTCTGCTCCCCTGGGCTCTGTGCCAACAGTAGTATCTCAGGCCCCATGATCTGCAGCTCTGGCTTTGAAACCTTATTTGCTCATCCATTTTCCTTATTGCACATTAGTGTCTTCGGCTGAATCTTATTATAAGATTTCCTCCCTTTTGATAACCCTCACCCACCCATCACCACTTCAATACTCCCACTACTAAATCATATCATGAGAAAATTCTGTGATACACCAGTCTGCACTAAAAAAGTGTATGGCTTAATAAATGAGACAGGGGTGACTTCCCTAACCAGATTCTAAAACATATTATAATGCACTAATTATCAAGACCAAGTGAGATTTTAAAAACACACATATGCACAAGAAGGGATCAACAGTAGAGATTTGAAAAAAATTTCTATCATTTAAGAAAAAAAAATCACATGGCAACCAGAAGCAACACAATGATGGGTAAATCGCTCACATTTTAATTAGTATTTTGGGGAATCCTGGGTACCACTTTGGAAAAAAACTGACTTCAGATTACACACTACATAATCTATGTAATTAACCCAATTTACTGTCCATTTTAAGCAGAACAAGCTGTAGACATTCAAAGAAACCTTGAAAATAAACTCAATATTTAGCAAGCAAAGAAAAGATAAATGTACAACTTCTGACAAAATGGAGGCCATTAGGAATAAGATGAATGGGGATAAACTAGACAACAAATTGTTATGCAATTACATATAATGAAAAAAAGATAAAGAGCAAAATGACATTAGCATAAATTTATAACTGGTTATTAAAGTTACCGAAGGAAAAAATACTAAAAGTCCCAATAATATACCCTCATTCCAGGCCCTGGGCTAGGTTCTAGGATTCAGAGTTGGAAAGGCCCAGTCCCTGCCTCTTGGAGATTCCTGTGTAGTAGGGAAGGCAGACTTCATCAGTGATTTCATCAGTGGTCACCATCCATCTGAGAAGCACTGTGACTGAGGAATGGGTTAATAGCGCCAGCCCAGAGGAACAACACCCAACCTGCTTGGTGGAGGAGGGCTTCCCAAAGAGAATGGGTAAAGGATGAACGGTGGGCCGTCAGGGGCACGAGGTGAAAGGTAGTCTCAAAGAGCAACCAGCCTGGGCAGAGACACAAAGATGAATCATTGCATATCTTATTCCACCAGCTAGAAGTGGTTTGGTGTGAGCCCAACTCAGTAGGGGGGCTCTGTGTGACTGGAGAGACTGGGAGGCCACAAAGGGTCCTCTGCAGCAAGGAACATGACCCCCTCTGAGGTACAGTAAGAACCCAGCGCGAGCAATTAAAGTAAGAAGGAGAATGACTAAATTTGTATCTAAAACAGATCCATCTAAATACAGAAGAACTGGACGCCTGGGTGGCTCAGTGGGTTAAGCCACTGCCTTCTGCTCAGGTCATGATCCCGGGGTCCTGGGATCGAGTCCCGCATCGGGCTCTCTGCTCAGCAGGGAGCCTGCTTCCCTCTCTCTCTCTCTGCCTGCCTCTCTGTCTACTTGTAATCTCTGTCAAATAAACAAATAAAATCTTTAAAATAAATAAATAAATAAATAAATAAATACAGAAGAACTATCCAACCACTTCTGTTCATTGATGGGCACTTCTGTTTAGGATAATCTAGTCAAAAAAAAAGGAAAACAAAGGCCATTCATCAGAAGATGGTCCCAGCAACACTGTTCATAATAATGACAAAACAGCTGAAGTCCAAGTGGTCAACTCTGGACAAACGAGGCATGACCCACACCATCAAAGGGCTCCCACGGAAAAGGGAGACAAACATACTGACACTGGCGGGGGCAGGGGGAACAGTGGGTGGCGCCAGGAGAGACAGATGAAGGTCGTGGGGAATTCCATGATGAGAAAGCTTATCTGGCAAGATGCCTCTACCAGAGTGCCATGTGAACTGGTAGGTAGCATTAGGCCTTCGAGAGAAACGGAGGGCAAGGCAGTCTCTAGATGGAGAGAGGAAGTCACATCTTGTGCTAAGTCAAAGAGACTATAAAACCCTAAGATGACATGGGAAGCTATGAGTGGCTCCGTGGCCAGTTCTCAACCTGAGCTCTGTCATAAAAACACACAGGAGGCACAGGAGGCCCCCAGGGGCATTCCCCACTTTCTATAAATCCGAAAAGTTTACCCAGTAATGAAAACACTACCATCATTTATCTTCATCGCAACTTCCAATGGTGTGTAAGCAACAGCAGCTCACTACAGACCATGACCCCGGGGAGGCAGGAGGCCAGGGACAGGACATCTCAGGTGTGATCCTTCCCCACTCCTCTCTCCTTCAAGAAAGCATATCAGATGGCCATGAGTGAGAGTGAGATGGTTACAGAAAAATCCCAAACTGGCTCTGATTAGCATTCAGATTTTCCTCCAAGAAGATCTGCAGATGGCCAACAAGCCTGTGAGAAGATGCTCAACGTCACTAATCATTACAGAAACGCAAATCAAAACAACAAGAAGGGACCACTTCACACCCACTAAGATAACCGTAATTAAAAAATGGAAAAAAAATAAGTGCTGGCAAGGATGTGGAAAAATCAGAGTCTCGCATGCTACAGGGAGAACTGTGGAATGGTGCAGCCACTGTGGAAAGATCTGGGAATCTTTACAAAACCCGAGCATGGAATGACCACATCACCCAGCAGTTCTACTAGGTATATACCCAAAATAATTAAAACAAGTACTCAAATTCTTGTACACAAATGTTTCTAACAGCACTATCCATGACAGCTAAAAGGAGGAGAAAACACAAATGTCCCCACTGAAGGAAGAATGGATAAACGAAAGTGGTATATCCATTCAGTGGAATATTACGCAGCCATAAAAAGCAATGAAGTCCCGACACACACTACACACGGATGTCTCTCAATGATATCATGCTACGTGAAAGAAGCCAGACACAAAAGACCCAAGTTATTTGATGCCATTTATATGAAATAGAACGGGCATATCCATAGAGACACAAAGCAAATCAGTGGTTGCTTAGCACTGGTGGGGTGAGCCTAGGGAAAATGGCCAGGGACCACTTAATAGAAATTAGACTTTTCACTCTTTGGAGTGATGAAAACATTTTGCAACTAGACAGGAAACAGCTGTACCACAATATGAATGTACAGACTGCCACCAAACTGTACGCACAAAAGTGGCTAGTTCACCTTAGTAAAAAAAAGTCAGAGAAGATAACCAGAGATCCAAAAAAATACATGGAAAGGCAATCAACTTGATAATCAGGAAAACATAAATTAAGACTACAGTAAGATTCTAGGGGCCCCTGGGCGGCTCAGTCATTAAGCACCTGCCTTTGGCTCAGGTCATGATCCCAGGGTCCTAGGACTGAGCCCTGCATTGGCCTCCCTGCTCAGTGGGAAGCCCGTTTCTCCCTCTCCCACTCCCCCTGCTTGTGTTCCCTCTCTCACTGTCTCTCTCTCTCTGTGTCAAATAAATATATAAAATCTTGAGGAAGAAAAAAAGACCACAGTAAGATTCTACAATGTACTCATTAGAAGGGCCAAAATTCAGCCCAGCAACAAGACCAAGTGCTGTTAGGGATTTGAAAAAGTGGGCGCTCTTATACCAGGCTGGCGACCATGTACCTCGGGGCTGGCATTGTCTGTTCGGCCTCAGCGGCACACCCCATTACCCAGCACTTGGCCCCTAGACACGGAACCAACAGGTATATGTGCCCCTGTGCACTGAGACACATGTACGAGAATGTTTAGAAACACATAGCTCTATCTGCCAACATGGAAATGCCCCAAAGTCTGTTGGAGAAAAATGGACAGATAATGTACAGCATATTAATCCAGTAGGAAATGATACAGCGACAAAGATGAATTCACTACAGCCACATACAACAGCGTAAATGAATCTCAAAACTTAATATTCAGTGATAGATACCATGTGTAAAGTTCAAACTCAAGTCAAATGGAACTGCAGACTTTGGGGATACATGCTTAGGTACTACAGTTATTTCTAAAAAGTAAGGAAGCAATCACCATAAAAGTCAAGGTGATGGTGACCTCGAGGGCAGGGAGGGAATAATCACATCCAAGGGGTCCAAGAGAACTTCTGGGGCTATCTTGTTTCTTTCCCTTTTTTTTTTTTTTTAAGAATTTATTTATTTATTTGACAGAGATCATAAGTAGGCAGAGAGGTGGGCAGGGGTGGTGGGGAAGAAGGCTCCCTGCTGAGCAGAGAGCCCAATGTGGGGCTCAGGGCTTGATCCCAGGACCCTGGGATCATGACCTGAGCTGAAGGCAGAGGCTTTAACCCACTGAGCCACCCAGGCGCCCCCTATCCTATTTCTTGACCTGGGTTATATGGATGTGTGATCTATGATAAATCATTGGGCTATACTTTCTGTGTGCACTTTCTTGCATGGGTGTTAAATCTCATAGTAAAACAGTTTAAAGAAAACTAAGTAAGTTGCATCTATCAGGATTTTATTAGCAGGAACAAATTACCTGTGGAACCACTGCCCCTGTCCCCCAAACCACTTCCCTATCTGCTAAAAGAGAGGTATCCCAATGGCACTGTAACTTTATTGGCTCGGCTATGATGTGTTAGGGGCACAAGGATTGGTGTGGGGGACAGGGTCCCATTGACAAGGGTCTCTTTAAACAGGGCAGGCCAGGAAACCCTCAGGAGCTAGGAAGCCTTGAGACTTTGGGCCTTGGTTTCCTTATTAAAGCACAAAGATAATAACTGTCCTGGCCCCTGCCTCCTGCAGTGATTCTGAAGACTGGATGAAGGTAACTCAGACCTGCTCACACCTCTGCCTGAAAGTATAAAGCGGTTTGTTTTAAGTGTTGGCCTGATTAAAGTGCATGCAAAATCTGGTTTGCAGGAGGATATTTCATGTGTCTGGGAAGAGTCTCTGCAGAGGCTCCGAGGGACGCCTAGTACCCATCAGTTGCAAATGGCCCTTTCGTTGCCCTTTTTGGCTCCTGAGGGTTTCCTGGCACTTCCTTTTTACGTTATGGATGGGAACAGGACTTCCTCTGTGTTGTTTCTAACAACAGACTTGGCATCAAGGAGTCCAGCCTCCAAACACAGGAGAAGAAATAAAAACACCGAAGTCTCTTTTCCCTGAATCTTCTTCCTTTTTGGAAGTGGGGGTTATAGCAAAATTCACAAAGACCACGAAACACGAAGCTGCCCTCTGCCGCTGAGCCAGCAGTATCCTCTAGCACGTGAAAATTGCTATGTTTCGACATGGGCCATGGTGCTGAGAAGCCAAAGCTGTGCTCCAGCTGCCCTTTGATCTGCAAGAAATGCCAGGCTGGAGTCTCGGGCAGGAAAAAGTGGTCTTTGAATTTAGGTCTTGCTCCCAAGGAGACAATGGTCTAGGCTGTCTGAGGCTTCCTCTGGCACACAAAGAGTTAACCCAGGCCGCCCTCCACAGTCCATTTCCTGCAAAGGGAAGGAGGTTGATTCCCCTTCTCACACATATCTTCTATTGAGGCTACGTACTGATTTTCTAAATTCAAAAGGGGTGGGAGGCTACCCCTGGGCCAACATAGTTCCGCAACAACACAGCAAGGAGAAAGAGCTGAGGGAGCAAGGACGGGAGCCCAGGGAGCTGGGCTCAAATCCCGCCTTTGGGACAGGCCACTCCTAAGCCTCTCTCAGACTTCATTGCTTGTTCACACATCTGTTTCAAGGATCAGAAAAGTTCTATCACTTACTTTGTGCCTAGTATGGGTCACAGTGTGGAAAGCATATTATTTCTAATACCTCTTTTAATCTTTGCAGCATCCCTAGGAGGACAGGTGGTCTAATTATTGCCCTTTACTGTAAACGGAGGCACAGAGACATGAAATTCATTGTCCTGAACTGGGTCACCTAACTCAGCCACAATTCAAGCCCAGACAGCCTGAAAACACACTTTAACCAAACCAATTTTATTTATTTATTTATTTATTTTAATCCTCCGTTTGTTGTATTACATTTTTTAAAAAAGATTTTATTTGTCTCACACACACACACACACACATCACAAGTAGGCAGAGAGGAGGGGGTGGGGGGAACAGGCTCCCTGCTGAGCAGAGAGCCGGATGTGGGGCTCGATCCCAGAACCCTGAGATCATGACCTGAGCCAAAGGCATAGGCTTAATCCACTAAGCCACCCAGGCACCTCCCCCCCAAATCTTTTAACTCAGACCCTACCAGTCATCCACCCGCCTCTGGGTTCTGGTGGGGAAACTGAGGTTCGGGGAACTGAAGAGACCAGATCCCTGGCTCTCCTCCACCCCCAGCTCTTCTCATCACCCATGGCACCACTGCCCACGACGGATGGGGGACTCCCTTAGGTAATTCAAGACTAAGTTAAACATCGAGGTAATTCGGTCCCGTTATTTCTTGCGCGGCAAAGGTGCCAGGTGTCCCTGCTGGTGGTCACGCTCCCGCACCTGTGTCCAGAGAGGGCACCAGCCCTGCCCTTACAATGAACCAGCCAGCACGCACGACCTGCACGCGGGCGCTGGGTGAGCTGGAGCTAACTGTCCCCGCGGAGCCGCTGGCGCTGTCACTGTGCTTCCAATGTCCCTCTGTGCCCACGATCCGGGGGGCCGCGATTAGCTTCACAGTGGCCGGACCGCTAGCCACCCGCCCTGCGAGTGAGGGACTCCCGCTCGCCCCTCGCATCCTCTGCACCGCCGGGGGAAGCTGCGGGGCCGCCAGTGCGCACCGCGCGGCGAGGACTCCCTTTTATGTCCAGGAATGAGGAGCGCACCGCAGGCACGCCCGCCGCCAAAACCAACTTCCCCGGAGGGCGCGGAGGCAGACGGTGCCACCCTTGGGCCGGGTCGCTTACCTGTCGCGGAGCGGGTCCGGGAGACAGCGGGGAGAAGCGCGGAGATCGAAAGCAGCAAGAGCAGGCGCCAGCAGCGCGCGTTCCTCCTGCAAGAGGTGGCGGGGGGCGAGAAGGTGAGGCGGGCGGGAGGGCCGAGGGGCCGAGGGACCGGGGCGCGGGGAAGCGAGTCTTACCTTGGCGCCATCTCGCAGGCCTGCCGAGCCCCCGAAGGCACCGTGCGCCCGGCTGCGCGCTGGCCGCCGCTCGCCCTTCCTGCGGCGAACAAAGGCGGCGCTGGGCAGCGGCGGCGGCGGGCAGCCTCGTTGCTCCCCTGAGTCACCAGCGCTCTGAAACCCGACTCCGCCGCGCCCTGCGCTCCCCCGCGCGCCGTGCCGCGCCCACCTCGGCCAGCGGCGCCGCACTCACGCCCCGGGGGTCCCAGCCGCCGCCGCCGTCCCCACGCCCCTCTCCCCACTTCGACGGACGTGCGCTCCCGGCCGTGGCCGCCACGGGGACGGCCTTATGTAACCTTCGAGAAAAGCCCCACAGCCGCGCTCCTCTGGGTACGCGGGGCTCTGCCTCCCTTCCGCCCTAACGTCTGTCCCAGTGGGGGCTGCCCCGCAGGCGACGCGCTCTCCTTTCATGGGCCAATGGAATTCTCTCCACCGCCCAGGGAGGCTGGAGTCATTGTGATTTTCTTCAATGACGGATGAAGAAACTGAGGCTCAGAGAGATGGAGCGAACGTCCAACCAAGATCACACAGCGGGACCGAGTTCTGACAGCTGTGCCGGCCCTGAACGCCTGACCCATAAACCCCACAGAAGTGGCCCCGTTTCTAGGGGTTCGGTGCTACATACAAACTCATGCAGCAAAGATGATCCTAATAAAAAATTTAAATGTTGACAATTTGCAAGGTTTTCCTCTCTACAGCTTGCCTGTTCCCTCCACCCCCCTGCCAGGGAATGTTAAGTTTCAGGACAGCGAGAATTTCTATTTGTTATCTGGTTAAAGCAGTACCTGGTGGTAGGAAATACCAATAAACATTGGGTGAATGAAGGAGCGTGGTCTCAGGTGAGACCACTCCAGGCACCGTGATGATATGGGACAGGGGAACCAGGCTCAGCCTCCAAAATCTATCCCTGGTGTGTGTGACTGCCCCACGTGAACAGAGCTTAGCACAGGGCCTGGCACTGGCTAAACCCTCAAATGGTGGCTTTTTATTATGATTACCAGCGAGCACAGTAGAGCAAGATTTGGGGGTACAAGGAGGCATCATGGAGGTCCGTGGAGACCTGCATAGTTCTCAAGCCTTGCAAGCCCCAGGGGCCTCTCTTCTTGAAGCACAAAGCAGCCACAGCTGGCTAAGGCACTGTGGTCAGTTCCCAGTTTTCACTTACAGTAATTTGCGTTAGTTCCCAGAGATGGGATGGGGGATAGACATGGTAGCTAACATTTATGGAGTGCTGATTATTTCCCAGACCCTTGCTAAATAAATTCTTTACAGGTTCCCCCACCATCGGAACATAGAGTGAGCCTATGAAATCTTTGCTGAGCCAAAATGATGTAAGGTGAAGAAGCAATTACCACTAATTTATCTAGAAAAATGTTTGAGAGTTCCCAGACCCCAGAAATAACCCCTCTTAGGCTTTTGTGACACTTTAGGACACATCATGCTAACGATGCCCAAAATAAATTGAGATAAAGTACAGATGCTCACAGATACGGTCCAAAGCGGCGGCAGCTTGATGCCTGTTGGGCTGGGGGGGACATCCCACTGCTTGGGGTCCCTGCTGCATCTGTAATGTTTGCCTGCGAAACGCAGAGCACTATTTTCATTTTGCCCCTTTTCTCCCCAAAAGTGAAAATCCGCTTCGGATTTCTTTTAGTTACAGAAAACAAGTACTCCTGTAGGTCTTTCATAAAAGCAAAGTGGCAAAGTGTGAACGTTTGTAAAGCAGGGGATGCCTATATCTGGGTTATCTCACTTAATCCAGCCCTGGAAAGGCAGGATTGCAATGATCCTCATTTCATACATGAGGAAGCCAAGGCTTAAAACCTGCCCAGCGTATGAAGGACAGGGACAGGCTCCCATGCTCTTCACCACTCAATCACACTATGGACCCAATGACAATAGGGTTAGACCCATTGGAGACATGCAGCACCCCAGCATGAAAGGGTTAATGCCTGCACAGCCAGTGAGGGCTCTGAAGCGAGGCCATCAGGAGCTGGGTTTCCAGTCCAGTTCTGGCCTGGGCTACAGAATAAAGTTGGGCAAATCCTACCATTTTCTGGTTTTTTAATTTCTTTATCTGTATAGTGGACACAATGGTCCTGATGTGGACAAGTGGCTGTGGGTCAATTGATAAAAAAAACGTGGAAAGATGCTCTTTCCCCCATAAAGGGCTGCATATCTGGGATCTGTACACAGCTAGGATTCGTGTGAATGGCCCAGAACGGGAAGAGAGCAACATGGCCTGGAGAAGGCAGGGGAAGTTTCAAGATGAAAGTGAAGTTCAACCAGCCTCTGGGTCCAAGGAGGAGGCGGGCAGCAAATGGCTAAAGACATCCTGGATTGGAGAGCAGAATGGTAGGCAAGGCAATGCTACAGAGCCAAGACCTTCTATGACATGCCAACTGATATGTTTGAAGGTGGCCTTGAAATTATTGGCATTCCCTACACATTTGGAATCCTGGAACATTACATAGAGCCCTGAGAAATCTGATCCAGCCACCTCCCTCCTGTCCCTATTTTATTGATGGAAAAACCAAGGCTCAGAAAGGCCAAGTAATTTACAAGTTAACTCTCCAGTAAGTGACAGATTGACAAGTCCCAGAACTGAGGAGGAAGATTCGTAAAAGGAGAGCAGGGGTAAGGTCCTCAAGTGTTGCAGAAGATCCTTAAAGGTGGTGAATTCCCAGCCACAAGAGAGACACACCCCTTAACAAACAAGAGGTCCCAGAGAAGGCAGGAATTATGAACTGGGGTTCTGGGATCATGCCTCCCGGTGAATCCTGGCTCTGTTACTAAGGAACTATATGAAATGTGGGCAAATTGGTAAAACAAAGATGACAAAGCATTCTTCCTATCAGTTGTTGGGAGGATGGAGATGTTTCTGACATACACAGCATTTATCGGAGTGTCTGGCACAAGATAATGCTCATTTGGATGTTAGCTTCTGTGATTGATGGTGGTGAGATTCTGGGAGAGGGTGTGGCTGGAAGAGAGACGACACCCCCCCAACCCCAGACCAGCCTTCAAGAGGCTAAGGCTCCAGCTGCCAAAGCAGCTGTAGAGCTAGGATGGCCCCATGCAGAACTAACACACAAGGCAGAGTACATTCTAACATAATCATCTGCTTCAGGCTTCTTTCTTCATCTGTTCGTACTCTCTGTGAATATGAATTCTCTCCCGCTTGCAGCCATTCTGTGTGGGAATACCTTACTTTAGTATGAATTACCAACCATAGGGAATTTGCTTTCTTAGTTCTCTATTTCTCTATTGCTTACAAGGTATCACATCAACTGGACATAGAATTGACCTCCTTAGAACTCAAACTTAGAATACATTTCTACATTGCTTAGAAATAGCCCTATCAGCCACAATTTTCTGCTAGGTCAGTGGTTCTATTTGACTTAAAACCAGATGTTGTGAACTGGTGGCCATTGGCTCAATTTGGCCTACAGGTATGTTTCGTTTGACTTATCTGGTGACAAAACCAAAATTAAGTTAACAATATTGGGTAATTATGTGATTTTATATTAAAGTCTAGATTTCTGGCTTCTTCTTAAATTTTTGGAAAACCTGGCAATGTGGGGCCTGCATTCCCTGTGCCAACAGTTGACTACATTGAAAAGGGGCTGTTGTCTTCAGGTAAGGCTGTGCTCTCCACTTTTCCATAGTCCCCACCATTCCCTATTGTTCCTCAACACCAAAGCTATGAATCATTTGCCATTACATCCACCTTGCCTTTCTCATAAAAAAGAGAGAAGTGGGGAGTGCCTGGGTGGCTCAGTTGGTTAAGCACTCAACTCTTGATTTCAGCTCAGGTCATGACCTCAGCATTGTGAGATGGAGTCCCACATCAGGCTACATGTTGGGCGTGGAGTCTGCTTAAGATTCTCTCTCTCCTTCTCCCACTGCCCATCTGTACCCCTCCTCTTCTAAAAAAAAAAAGAAAGAAAGAAAGAAAGAAAGAAAGAAAGAAAGAAAAGAAAAAAGTAGAATGGACTGAGTGCTTATGTCTCTGTAAAAAATGGGTAAAATATAAAAAGATGTATAAGTATACAGTCAGATTTCAAGAAAGATGTGGAAGAACATATTTCTGCATGTTTAATATCTACCTTGGGGGAAAAAAAAAAGAAAACTAAGATGCTGTTTTGAAACAAGCCTTGTCCCCCTGTTATGTTGCTACTGGAAGGATGAAGGCACGGCTGCATTTTGCCTGGTGGACTTTAATGGTGGTCCCATTCATAATTCAAGGTACATACAGATGGCCTCAGACGTACAATGGTTTGACTTCCAGTTGTTTGACTCTACAGTGGTATGAAAGCAATATGCAGTCAGTACAATAGAAACCACACTTCAAAGCATTTTGATCTTTTCCGGGCTGGATGTATGGGGGTTGATACTCTCTTGTGATGCTGGGCAATGGCAGCAAACTGTGGCTCCTCATCAGCCACCCAATGCGGGGGTAAACCCATACACTTATAATCATTCAGACCCATGCAACTATCCTCTTTTTCACTTTCAGTAAGTATTTGGTAAGTTACATGCAATATTCAATGCCTTATTATAAAACGTGCTCTGTGTTAGAAGATTCCGCCCAACTATAGGCTAATGTAAGTCTTCTGAGCACATTTAAGGGAGACTAAGCTAAGCTACAGTGTTCTGTAGGTTAGATGCGTCAAATGCATTTTCAACTCAGGATATTTTCAACCGACCTTGGGCTTATCAGGACTTAACCACATTGGAAGTACAGAAAGATCTTCAGGCGTAAGGTGGCAGATTCCTTTACTACTCTGGCAGGGGCGTCTTGTGTGCACAGTTCACATTTTTCAACTTCTGCTTACATATTGGATAATATCCAGTTCACTGGAACCTGAAGATGAACATCTCCAAAGCACATTTCTTCTGCACAAATGCCTGGAACTGAATGCATGTGAATATTGTTAATTTTGTACCTACGTCACCCGAGAAGCCAGGTCCTAGAAGGCTGTGGTAGGGTACCACATTTTGGAGTTAGGCCTAGAAGTGGGAACTGTGAGCTCAGGGGAGGGTGCAGGGCATCCAAATGGCCCCAGCTGCAGGTGTGGGAGGGATGGGGGTAGGACGCCAAGCCAGGCCATTCGCCTCCTGCCAGACTGTGTTTTGAGGGTTTCAGCCATTGCCTTCCATTCAGGATGAAGTGGTAGAAATAGCCAAGGGGAAGCTTCATGTCAAACCCAAGCGGGTCTTAAATTGTTTACCACGGCTTCAGTACAATCTGAGAGATTAAGACATGTGGAGACGTGGGGATCTTATGTCCCTGGCTCTTCCAGGACTCAGCCAAATTAATGTGCTGTTCCATTTTCCCATGATCTACCCAAGTGTCCCAGAAAACACAGTCTCCAAAAACATTCTCCAGACTGTCTCCAGAAGCTGGAAGGGGTACAAAAATCAGTGAGAAGCATCCCAAGTTTTGGTTTGGGAAGAAGTTACCAAGCTCATAGCACACGTCTTCCTGTGCCTGCTTCTTCAGGACGCAGGGATAATACGTCCCTTGTGGAGTGGTGGTGACAGAGTTCCTGCCGGCACCCAAAGCTTGCATCCTCATCTGATTCCACGGGCGGAAAGGGGAATAAACTTACCTAGCTGACTAGAAAAGAATTTGCTAGAATGACCAAAGAGGGCAGCCTTTTGGGTGATCAAGAGAAAGCAATGACCCTTATTTAAGGCCCCAGTTGCTTTCCAGCGAGGAGCCTTGCTCTGATGACCCCTCTGATGTGTTCTGTTGTGCAAAAGGGGAACAGGGGGCTCCATAAACAACAACAACAACAACAACAAAAAACCAACAATGGTGAATTTGAAAATCTGACAATCCTGAAGGGAAGTGGACCAGGAGGGAGAGTGTGTCGGATGTTCTTCAGAGCCACTGTCAGTGTCTGGTCCTTGAACCCTCTGCCTTTGACATCTGTGTGTATTATAGGCAAAGGCTTCCAACTACCGAGCCTGCTTCCCTTTCCCTGAGCGATCTCTCTGGCTGCTGGAGCCTGCTCTGGCCGCCTGGACCGGAGGTGCTGGGAGCTGCCGCGGACCGAGCACCTCTCAGCCAATGACTGGCAGCCAGCTCCCTTTCCCACTTGGTGGGAATGCATAGAGACCCCAAGAGTCCCCTGTGCCCCATACCGCTTGCTCCCACAGAACACCTCTAGCTCCTTGCCCCAGGGCTCCCTGTGGAAGCTGCCACACGTGTGAGCCACTCAGCATGGGCCACCTGGAAAGGATGTGCAAATAACTCCCTGGGAAGCGAACTTTCTGCTAGTGGAAGCCAACAGATATGTGTCTCTCCCTACTTCTCCCAGATGCCCTGTCCCAAGAGAGCCGTGTGTAAGGTGTCTCAGAAGGTGGTCTTCCAAAACAGACATCTCTCATCTAATGCGTCTTATGGGCCCCTCCTCCTTCCGCGCCTGATTCCCCTTTCCTTCATCCCTGCTTCCTGCAAATGTATTCCCAAATGCCAGACTGACACCCAAAACTTCCGCCTGAGAGCCTAGGGTAAGGCAGGGCCAGAGCTTACCTCTCACTCTCTCACCCTCGTGTGTCGAAACAGAGTCTCTAGATGGTTGTCATTTCCCTCTCACCAGGTCCAATCGGCATAATGCCATCGACAGAGGGGACTAGCATCACGACCTGTTGCATGTCCAGAGGACAGAGTCCCTGTGGGCTATATTATAATAGAGACCAGGAGAGTTAACACTGCCCTGGGGCAAAAAAAAAAAAGTAGACACCTGGTACTCTCCTTGCCATATGGAAGAAAACTGCTTTCAGTTTTCCCTACTGATGGGGATCGTGCCTACCCCTGTCAGACCATGGTGCGCCCCAAGTGCCAAAGGCTGTGTTGATATATTCCAGTAAAGACACTGCATCTGGCATGACAGCTCAAGTGGGGCTGCCACCTGGGCAAGTTTATGGCAATCCACTATTACCCATCACAACCTATTTGGCTTTTGCAAGAACCAGGGAGATGAATTAGTGGAAGTATAATGGGACTGACCACGTCTGCACTACTGAAATCTTAATCGAGGGTCTAATCTCTGCCGTGCTTCCTGGGAGGTGGTATTGCTTCTTATTTACTCTTGGAGATGGAGAAAGGGCGGAAGTTTTAAGGACTTCCACTTGGTCCTTCCCACCAGGCTCCGTAAGTGTGACAGCAGCTACCTTATGAGGGTAGGGAGGAACTCAAGTGATTTCATGGGGATTTCTTGGCCCCTCCATATTCCATACTGATGACAAATGAAACAATCAAGGCTGAGATCTTGAAAGAAACTCTCTGACTGGCTGGACTTGCACTTGAAAAGAACATCTTGTTCTCACAACATCGGTGCCCCAAATCCTAGCATGGGAGCCGGATCTGTTGAGAGGGCACGTGCAAACCTAAGAAGCACAGGCATGGACCAGATTAGGCAACCCTAGCCCACCACGTCAAATCCTCCCGTGTCCCCTGTCTCCAGGTGGCCGTGTGCTCCAGTCACAGCCTTCACTGCAGCCATCACCTCCGCAAGGATTCCAGCCAACCGTGCGTGCAGCCTGGCAGCCTTTCACCCAGACTGGGTACCACCCTTCTCCTGCTTTGGGACCTCTCCTTCCATGCAGAAGCCGGAGATGCCGCAGGATTCACTTAGTGCCCAAGCAACTTGGAAATGCAAGGGAAATACTGTGTGGCTGATTTTTGAACAATGGGAGATAGAAACTAGTGAATAGATATTTTTCCCTCCCTCTTCCAGATGAACCACCCTACAGATCAGCTTCTTAAAAGAATGTCCCTCAAGAGAAAGAAATCGATTCCACTTGGTACCTCTTTAGTATCTTTGTTGTTCCTTGATTCTTTCCCACTTCCCTCCTTCCAGGGATTGTACTCTGTAATGAATTAGCGCAGAAGTCTTTGCCTTGAACTTGAGTTCCGAAACCCAGGTTAAGAACTGAGAATAAGAGCTTTTAACCAGTACCCACACAGAGGCCAGAAAGTCTGTAGATGACGCAGCCGGTGAAACATTTGTAGCCGGCTTGGCCGCAGACCCGTGGAGAAACTCTGAAGCTAAGGTACAGCTTGTAGCTGTTTGCATTCCAGCAATGGAAACTCCTCCTGACTGTCCCCTTCCTGAAGCCACAAGAACAGAAGCCTTCCATCAAGTTTGCCAAGTACATAAATGCCTCGTGAAAATGGGATTTTAAGGACATTGACTGAGAGATGAATACCATATCTTGGTCAACAGAACAGAACAAAGGCTGCCCACATGGGATGTCTTGATAAGCCATCACTGGAACTTAGCAGGAACAGGAGTTCGGCATCAGAGGTAAGCCTAAGAACTTCAGCTTTCTGAGAACTTGTTTAGATACTGAGGGTGACTCTGAGCTTCCAAAATAAGCTCTGCCACAGAATGGCAGAGGCAAAGGTCACTTTCAAGGGACAGAAGGACTCCATCCAACATCTGACATGAGAGTAGCAGAGATTATCTAGAATCAGACTGTATAGCTTTAAATTCGTGGATTGTCTCTTACTGAGTGTGTGGCCTTAGGAAAGTCACTTAATGTCTCTATGCCTCAAGTGTCATGAATTGAAAAATAATTACAGTGGGGTGCCTGGGTGGCTCAGTTGGTTAAGCATCTGCCTTTGGCTCAGGTCGTGATCTCAGGGTCCTGGGATCGAGTCCCAGATCGAGCTTCCCATTTAACAGGGAGTCTGTTTCTTCCTCTCCCTCTTCCCTTCCCCACCACTTGTGCTCTATTTCTCTCTCTCTCTCTAATAAATAAATAAAATCTTTAAAAAAGAAAAAATTTTTATAGTAATATAGAGTGGGCACATGGCAGTCACTAAGCAATTTTCTGTTTTTTATTATTTAGTGCCTTTGTCTTTTCAATATAAATAAAAGCCCATACTTACTGTCATAGAATATCGGATCTAGAAGGGGCACCTGGGTGGCTCAGTGGGTTCAGCCTCTGCCTTCAGCTCAGGTGATGATCCCAGGTCCTGGGATCGAGCCCCGCGTCAGTCTCTCTGCTCCGCAGGAGCCTGCTTCTCCTTCTCCTTGCTGCTCCCTGTTCTTGTACTCTTTCTGTCAAATAAATAAATAAAATCTTTTAAAAAATAGAATACCAGATCTAGAAGAGTTCTCAGAGACTGTCAAGCCAGTCTCTCCTCCTGCCCTGACAGAGAAAGGGACTTGCCCAGGGCCAAAATTAACCCAGGGCTAAGCCAGGGCCAAGTGCCCTAACCCTTGTCCAGTGATCTCTCTGCCTTGTGGGGCTCCTACCAAGTTCCCCCATATACCCAGACTCAAGACCATTACAAATCAGAAAGATAATAAGAAATGAATGTTTCAGTCTCATAAGATGCCCACTTTTCTAAGGGCCACCCTAGAGCATTTCGCTCTGCTATTCTGCATTAGTCAGCCTTGGTCCAGACCAGAGTTTTTTAACCTGTGGCCTACACACATCAGAATTATTTTGTGGGAGAATGCTAGAAATGCAGCTTCTGAGTCTCTAGCTGAAACCTTCCAAATCAGAATGTCTGTAGGCAGACCTTGGGAACTGGAATTTTAAGAAGTTTCTCTGACCCACCTTCTGCACACTAAAGTTTCATTGCCATTGGCCTGAAGTTTCAATACCTCTGTTTCTCCTAACATGTGCTTCCTGAACTTTACCTTGGCACTATGTGCATTAGGACACTTTCCAGTTGAAATATAACCCCATACAATGATGCATTTGCCATATCTAGCTCTGACAGAGTGGGGAGCTGCAGCCAGAGGGAGAAGCAGGGAGACCGACGTGGGGACTCGATCCCAGGCCTGGAGCATGACCTGAGCCAATCGAATCACCCAGGCACCCCCATTTCCAAATTCTTCATCAGCACCAGTGAGTGGAAATATGAAACATGGAGGGAACCCTTCTGTAAGCATGAGTCATCTGCTCTCACCCCCACTACTTGACTTACAAACTCTCAGGACTAAAGTGAAAGCCCCAGGGACTTCTGATGAGCCAAATGAGTCTTGCTCTGTCTCCCAAAGCCAGATGCAAACAACTGTCCATTACCAAGGCCTGCGGTTTTCACAGGGCCCTGCTCTGAGGTTTTCAGAAGGCCCCGCTCTGAGGCTCATGGCCCATGTGTTTTGCATCTCTCCCTGGGGTGGGGGAATGGAGGGATCCTAGCCATTCAAAGGTTATACCTCCCAGTGGACCACAGAACCGGCCGGGGGGGGCAGTGGAGTGGGGGTGAGCGCTGTGATTCAAGCCAAAGGGGGCTTAACGGACTGTTTCTCACTTTCCTGAACCAGAGCCTGTTGCCCGCATCAGATGAGCAGCCTGGTTCTCCGAATCAACTCCTCACTTCCCTGCCCTGCAAGCAGGCCAGGTTCTAACATGCGGGAAGAAGGGCAAGAATAGACGCCAATCATAAGGCCAAGGGCAGGGCCAGGCTCCCGGAGTGGGGCCTGTGACACTGGTAGGCAGGGCCACCAACCACCCTTTAACCACCCGCTGACAACAGACAACCCTCACAAACTAAATAATCAGACCCTTCCCTCCCGCTGTGCCCTCTAATATTCTTAACACACTCTTACCTATCATCATATCGACATATTACTTTAAAGTGGTTGAAAAGACGCCATCTTCAGAAAAAGTGGCCTCCCCCTGCCTCTTGTGGACAGTCCCTTCTTATCTTGGTTTATGTTTTCCCCGCTTCCTGGATTTAGTGACTCAGTGTTCTCGCACGTACAGTCACTGCGTAAAGACCACACACTCGCCTCGCAGGCCCCTGGTGCTGACCAGGTCTGGACGCCCCGTGGCTCCCCTGGCTTCCTGCACCGCTCCAGGCCCTGGGGGGTCACGACCCTTCCAGGCCTCCCATTCCGAAGGACCTGCGAGATTCCAGGTTTCACTACCAAAAAGTAGACAACACAAAATTCTGGCTGGCACCGGCCCGAGCTGGTCTGTGTTCTCACAATCTAAACAAGACTATGACGACCCACCGAAGTATGGGCCTTCATGGCCCCCTCGCCGCTTCTCTCACACAAGCCTCACGGGAACCTTGGAGGTGGCAAAGCACCTCTTCTTCGCCCCACCTCAGAGAGGAGAAGACTGAAATTTAGCACGGTAAGCAACTCACTCTCTCAAGGTCAGGGGGTCAAGAAAGAGCAGAGTTGACATTAGAGCCTGGGTCTCCTGGCCTCACTTGTCTCTTCACTCCATCCCCTCAGCAAGGCAGCCGGGCTTTCCTCCGAAGCCCGGACACCAGCCCCTCCACCTCTCCAGCAAGACAGCTGAGAGATTCTCACCTTCCCAGGAGACGCTGCAGGAGCCTCACGGAACATCCACGGGCAATGGGAGCTTCTCATCACCACATGCGTCCAAGGAAATCCCGACAGGCCTTGTTCACCACGTCAACATGGCAGTTCACAAGTAACATGTGCCAAGAGGGACTATGGCTGATGTAGGTACCTCGCTGTTTGCTTGGGGTGGGCCCATGGGACCCCCGATTCCAAGAGCTGCCTGTGGTCTGAGGGTTCGGAGGAGGAATCTGAGGTGGCATTGGTGTCTTCAGCCCAAGGAGATGGCAGCATGCTAGAGGTAGCCCGCAACGGGGAGGCCAGACCCTGAACCCAGAAAACAAGAGCCCCTCATCTGGGTCCATTTCGTGAAGAAGCAAGTAGCTTCTCCACTGCAGAAATTCCTGGAAGACTCAGGTAATCCACCCAGAGAAAATAGCTGATGGGTATGCTGATCGCATGAGCCTTCGAGAAAAACGTCGGACAGTGCTGTGTGGGCTCTTTGTAGAAAGGCTCAGCAGTGTAAAACATCTCAGAAGAGACTCTCATCACAAACAAATAAAATAAGAAACAACTTTTAAATTGTTTTCATTTAAAAGGGCAAGCTTTTAATGACTTAAAAAATGATCAGAACCGCCCTTTGCCCAAAGTTTTACATACATGTGTTACAAGGGATTTTCTTGAAGCCAAATTTCCTTTTTTTGGTTTGTGAACCTCATGAAATGGAACACCTACCTTCTTCAAAAGATACTTTGAAGCCATAAAAATGTTCATACACTTCGACTCAATAATCCCCTTCTGGGAAGCTAGCCTAAGAAAATACCCTGAAATATGGAAAAAGCCATATGCAGAAAAATATTCATCAAAGAGTTGTTTAGTGAAAAACTGGAAGCAGCCCAAATATTCAAAAAAGGAAAGAGAGGATGGTAAAGTAAATTATGGTATAACCCTTGAAGAAATGTTCTATAATCATTAAAAATGATGGGTATAGAGTTTATGAAGGATCACAGAAAATATGATAAAGTACTGGGTATGGAAAGTCTTGAACAATATTTGCATACATGTGACTTGCAAAAACAGGAAAGGAACATAAAAATATAGTTGTCACTGTGTCAGAGTGGTAGGCATATAGATTTTCCCTTGTTTTCGAATAGTTCTGATATTATTATATCTCTACTTTTTCAAAAATTCAATCCTTAAAAAAAAAGTGTGATGGGCTGTGGGGACAGTAAATGCTGTTCATGCTTTAAGTAGGAAGAAACATTAGTAGACGTCAGGGGTAATTAAGATGCGGAAACTACCCATCTCAGTGCCCAAATTATTGTTTTTAGGATGCTTTCATGTTTTAGAAAATAAATATATAATACATGCAAAAGGCAGTTTTGTTCAAGGATCAAACCACCCAAATTATATTACTGCAGAAAGCATTCAGGGTTCACGGAGTCTCTTATTTCTGTGTTTTTAGGTTGCTAGGAACCACTTACAAGGGGCTTCTTGTCAAGGAGCCTGGAAATGATGCTTCATATCTCTCTACATTTTTATTTCTTTTGTAGGACTCAGTATGCCATGGATGTGAGTGTTGGACTCAGAAAACAAAACTCATTTTCTCCCTCCACCATCCAGGACACTTAGAATAATACAAGAATTGAAAGGAATTCAAGTTCATCTGTGTATAAATCTCCTGGGTAGAAGCCCATGTCATAGCCATGTGGGTGGGGCGTTGGACATTCAGCAACCTGGGAGTGCCATGGAAGTGTGAACCCGGAGTCAAAGTCCTACCTGGGGACAAGACAAGGCCCGTGTGCAAAGGTGAAAACAAACTGCAAATCCAAATCCAAATCCCTAGGAAAATACAAACTGGAAATGCAAAGCAAAGGAACACAGTTCTTAACATAATTTTTTTAAAAAAGGAAACATAAAGACACCTGCTCCAGTTATCCATTGTTGCACAAAAGACGATCCTAAAATCTAGCAGCTTGAAACAAGCACCAATTTATAGTATTTCATGATTTTATGGGTCAAGAATTTAGGCAGGGCTCAGCTGGGAAACGCTTTTGCTCTTCATGGCCTCTGAGGGCACCCACTGGTACTTGGCTGGAAAATGAATCCAGAGGCTCCAAGCGTCCCCTCATGTGCCTGATGCCTGGGGTGTCTGGCAGAATGGGCTCGGCTGCAGGTGTCAGCCACAGCTCCTACACTGAGCCTCTCTGGTATGGCAGTCTCTTGGGCAAGGTTGGGGCTCTTACGTGGTGGGTGGCATCTCCTGGAACAAGCATTCAAAGATACCTAGCCAAAAGCTGCAAGGCTTTTTGCAACTTGGCTCAGAAGTTCCAGAACATCACTTCTGTCCCAAACTGAAGTTCGTCAACACATCATTAATGTCAGCCCAGGTTCAAAGGCAGGGAATTGGACCCCATCTCTCAATGGGAGAGATAGCGAAGAATCTGTGTTCATCCCTGGTCTACTGCAGCATCATTCCATGTGACTGAGACCAGGAGGGAAACTGCAGGGAGCAAGTGGACCAAGGCAAAGCGATGGAGTTCATGCGCATATGCATGGTGAAGGTGCATATGGGTACCACACTTAGAGAAGACACCTTGTCAATATGTACAGAATGTATAAAATCAGAGGAAGGCCATGGGGATTCACCAAGAATTCATTTGCCCTAGAGCTGGGCTTTCCCAGTGCTGGCTGCCACTGGCTTCACCTGGGGGCTTTCAAAAACACTCCTGCCTGATCCCACTCCCAGACATTCTGATGTGCATGGTCTGAGGCATGGCCAGAGGCAAAGGGATTCCTAGAAGCTTCCCCAAGTGACTCTAGCGTGTGGCCAAGACTATGAAATCCTGCCACGGGGGCTTGTGATACTCCTCATAAAAATCAAGTGAATGAATAAAACCAGCTTTTTTCTTATTGCACTTTAAGGTCAGATGCCACTGGATAGGGTCTTCAAGTCCAAAGATTTGGGAGCTTAAAGAAAAATTTAACTCCTCGGACACTAGGGTCAACCCTGGAATGTTGTCACATGTTCAGAGCTTAGAGATTTTGCCAAGACAGATTTAAGTTTGCTTTTTTTTTTTTTTTAAAAATCACATGGTGAATAGCTCTGTGTTGATTCCCCCTTCCCCTTATTATTTTGCAATGGCCCATGCTCAAAGACTTGAAAAACTGAATGCACCATGTCCCCTTGATATAGATGTCTAAGAATAAGTTAGAAAACATTTGAAATATATTTAGAAAAAAAATACCATTTTGTACTACAAGGATTGAGGGTCTATAGAAAGACGCCTTTCAGAATAAATGTCAGGCATTCTTTTAGGATGAATAAGTCCCTACAGAGGTCCCATGGCGACCAGTCTGTTCATCCTCCAGTTCGACTCATAACTGCTCATTGATTCTGTGCGAGGCCTTCTGGAATGGGGTTGGCGCTCCAACACACCCCTGGATGATGTGGAAACTCGTGATCCAGTCCTGGGAAACTGATGCTTTCTTTCCTTTCACAAACCCAATGGTGTTTGCTCAGATTTCTCTTTTTCACTCTCTGAATCTTCACACCCCCTGGGTCTGATGAGCAAGGGTTGCAAAGGAAGAGGCTTGACAAATAGTGCAATGGTTCTCTGAGTAAGGTCCCTGGACCAGCAGCAGGGAGCTCATTAGAAATGCAAACTCCCCTATGCACACAGCAGACCTACTAAATCAGTAATCCTGGGGTGGGGCCCAGCCATCAGTGTGTTAACCAACCTTCCAGGAGATTCTGGCCCACTAGAGCCAGGAACCACTGATTAAGCACACAGACAGAACATAAACAGACTGGGCTTCAAATGCCAGCTCTCGCTTACTTCTTGGGTAAGTCACTCTACCTTCCTCATCCTAGTTCCTCATCTGTAAACTCAGAATACTGGCACATCCCGCTGTAGGGTTATTTGAGGATTTAAGGAGCGCATGCAAGCAGATGATAGAACACTGCTCTTTGCAGGGCCAGGATAAGGATGAGACAGGTGAGGCACCTGCCGTGCTCGGGGTACCTCTGTAAATTCTGCCCCCATGTGGGGTTCACTTAACTCACCCTAGTACCAGCCCTGGTTCTTTTTTTTTTTTTTCTTTTTTTAAAGATTTTATTTATTTATTTGACAGAGAGAGATCACAAGTAGGCATAGAGGCAGGCAGAGAGAGAGAGAGGAGGAAGCAGGCTCCCTGCTGAGCAGAGAGCCCGATGCAGGACTCGATCCCAGGACCCTGAGATCATGACCTGAGCCGAAGGCAGCGGCTTAACCCACTGAGCCACCCAGGTGCCCCAGCCCTGGTTCTTGATATTCCAAAAGTGCTCAGTAAGTGGCCGCTAGTATTATATTACTGAGGAATCTGAGGTTTCTCCATTTTCGGGATCTTGGTCAGGCAGAGTTCCAGAGTCAAGTCTTTGAACAGTTTGGTGTAGAGGAAAGAGCCCTGGCTTTGGAGTTCACAGGTCCAAACTCTAGGAACATCAACCCAGCAGTGAGGTGCAGACCAGCAGCAGAAGAGGAGCAAGCTTAGTGGCCCACGACGGGCTCCTCCTATTGGGCGGGGCTCTTTCTTCCCCTCTCCTTCCTGAGAGAAGACAGAGCCCACTCTTGAGTTTGGACTCTCCCATCCATAATCGCTGGATTTTCTCTATCCATAGACACTGACAACATCCAAGATCCATTCCTGATTGAAAGTCTCAGCAAGGGGCGCCTGGGTGGCTCAGTGGATTAAGCCGCTGCCTTCAGCTCAGGTCATGATCTCAGGGTCCTGGGATTGAGTCCCGCATCGGGCTCTCTGCTCAGCAGGGAGCCTGCTTCCTCCTCCTCTCTCTCTCTGCCTGCCTCTCTGCCTATTTGTGATCTCTCTCTGTCAAATAAATAATAAAATCTTAAAAAAAAAAAAGTCTCAGCAAATTAGGGATAGAAGGATAATAGGAGGTCTCCTTTATCTGTTCAAGGGCACCCACAGAAGAACCCACTGGTAACATCTTCTTTAATGCTCAAAACTGGCCCCTCCCCACCTTGGATCAGGAACGAGGTGAGCAAGTCTCACTGCTGCTGAGGTACCAGAGGTTCTAGTTAGTGCCTTAAAGCAAGAAAAAGAAATGAAAGGCATCCATATTGGAAAAGAAGAAGTAAAATTGCCCAAATTTATGCACTGATGCCATGATTGTCTGTAGAGAATCTTATGGAATCTTCTGCGAAGCTACTGGAATTAAGGAGTGTGCTCAGCAAGGTTGCAGGATACCAGATCACTGCAATTGTATTTCTACGTACTAGTGACAAAAAATTGGATTTTGAAATTAAAAAACAACATTACTTACAATAGCATAAACTGTACAAAATGCATAGGTACAAATCTAGCAGAAGATGTGAAAGGCCTGCAAACTATAGAACACTGCTGATGAAATGAAGACCCACATCAGTGGAGAGAGAGCCTGTGACCTCATCCAAGGTCACCAAGACTTACACCTCTGTATTCTTCTTAGTCTTCTAGTTTCAGCTTTTACATTTGAGTCTTTGATTCATTGAGTTAGTTTTTTTTTGTTTTGTTTTGTTTTTTGTTTTTTGAGATTTATTTGAGAGAAAGCTCAAGCAAGCAGGGGATGTGCAGAGAGTGAGAATATCGAAGAAGACTCCTGCTGAGCCTGGAGCTCAATCTCACCACCCTTAGATCATGACCTGAGCTGAAACCAAGAGTCAGATACTTGACTAACTGAGCCACCCAGCTGCCCCTTGAGTTAGTTTTTACATATAGCATGAGGGAGAGGACCAACTTCATTCTTTTGTGTATGGATATCCACTTGTCCCACTACCATTTGTTGAAGACCCTATTCCTCCCAACCCCATTTCAATGGTCTTGGCACCAGTGCAGAAAATCAATTGATCATGAAAGTGAGGGTTTCTTTCTGGACTCTCAAATTCTGTTCCACTACATGGATGTCTACCTTTAGGATAGTACTACACCATCTTGATGGCTGTAGATTTATAGTAAGTTTTGAAATTGTGATGTTACTCTTTTTCAAGATTATTTCAGCTTTTCTGCATTTGGACAACTGATCTTTGACAAAGATATCAAAGTAGTTCAGTGGAGAAAGCACAGTCTTTCCAACAGATAGCGTTCCGGAACAATAAGACACCCATATGCCCTTGGTTTTTACTCTCTCCTTCCTGCTACCCTTGCTTTTGGCTCAACCCCCATTTTCTGAAATGCTTCTATTCTTCCAGAAGTCGTTTGCTTACGTCTTTTCAAAAACATAAAATTTAATTAAGTTTAATTCAGTTAAAGTCTTCTTAGTCTGTGCTTTCTCTTTTTGCAGGCTGTGACTGATCTCCCCATTCATAGATTATTTTGGAAATCTGGGAGCATGAGCAGCTTAAAGAGAAAGACTGCTGGGAGTGGGGGATGGGCAGCCTGTGAATCTGTCCTCGGTGCCTTCCCTAGACAAATGGCCCTCCCTCCCCGGGCTGGTCCAGGGAAAGGCCTGGGCAACCACAGTTACGAGGACTCAGGCACCTGCAGGACCAGCGGGCATGGGGCAACTGCTCTCACTTGGTTTCTGAAGGAGTAAAGACCTCCTCAGCCACTTTGTCCATTAGCATATTGTGTGTCTGTGTGACATAGATTGAGAATTTGGTGCACATGATGTCCAGCTAAGCTGTGCAAACAGGCCTCAAAAGGCCCAGATCTGGCCATCGGTGGAGCAGGAGGTACCAGAAGAGTTCTGTGTAGCACAGAGTTCTCACGGTGTACCCCCTGACCTGCCACCATCCACCAGCAGCATCTGTCTCACCTGAGAAACAAATTGAAGAATCACCTTCTTAGAAATCAAATTCTCAGACCCCATCTGAGAATGGGGTCTATTGAGTCAGAAATTCTGGGGTGAAGTGTGTTTGTTTGTTTGTTTTGTTTTGTTTTATGTGCCCCTGTTCTTTTTTAAAAAATTTATTTTAATTCAATTGGCCAACAATTGAATAGTACATCATTAGTGTACTATTAGTGTACATCATTATAGTAATAGATAGTACATCATTAGTGTTTGATATAGTGTTCAATGATTTCATTAGTTGCATGTAACACCCAGTGCTCATCACAACACATGCCCTCCTTAATATATCCATCATCCCACTCCCCCATCCCCTGACCCACCTCCCCTCCAGCAACCTTCAGTTTGTTTCCCGGAGTCAAGAGCCCATCATGGTTTGTCTCCCTCTCTGGTTTCTTCCCATTCAGTTTTCCCTCCCTTCCCCTACCATCCTCCGTGCTATTTCTTATATTCCACATAGGAGTGAAACCATATGATAATTGCCTTTCTTGGATTGACTTATTTCACTTAACATACTCCCCCTTCCAGTTCCATCCATCCCGATGCAAATGGTTAGGTATTCATCCTTTCTGATGGCTGAGTAATATTCCAGTGTATATATGAGCCACATCGTTATCCATTCATCTGCTGAAGGGCATCTCAGCTCCTCCTGCAGCTTGGCTCTCAGCGTTCCATGTTTTATCCAGCCCTTCAGGTGGATGGGATGCCCCTGGGAGTTAAAGTGCTTATCCGCTAGGCACTGAATTACCAGATTTCAAATGCTGCTTCTGCCATTTGCAACCCGTTACTTAAAATCTCTGGGGCCCAGTACCCCCATCTGTGCAGGGAGGATGATAATATCATACCAGGTTCCTGGAGGCTCCTGTTCACGTTAATGGAACAATCTGTGTAAACTACTCAGGAAGCAGTTAATCATCACTAGCTTATAAATTGAATCTCTCTTGCCTTCGCTGTTTCTGGAAATTCATTGTCACATATAATCATCGCATAACACTTCTTAAGATCTCTCAAAGAAATTCGTATGATGGCCTCATGTTTCTAAGAAGCAAAGTGGGTACTGTCATCACCCTCGTTGCATGTAGAATGGAGGCCCAGATGCTGAACTGTCTTTCTAGGGTCACAGTAACGAAGTCATGGATCTGAGAGGTAAGCCACTTCCAGCTGGAACATCTGTGTCTTTTGTCACATCACAAGTTCTCAGAGAGAAGGCCTGAAATCATAGGTGACACAGGTTTAACTGTTTTAATTAGCTGCCTCTATTTATCCCTTGTAGGAAGAAAGATGTGGTTAAGGTGATGCAGTTTGTCATATATACACTTCTTTGCAGGGGTGCCTGAGTGGCTCAGTGGGCTGAAGCCTCGCCTTCGGCTCAGGTCATGATCCCAGAGTCCTGGGATCAAGTCCCACATCGGGCTCTCTGTTCAGTGGGGAGCCTGCTTCTCCGTCTCCCTCTGCTGTTCCCCCCTGCTTGTGCGCTCTCTCTCTCTCTCTGTCAAATAAAACAATAAAATCTTTAAAAAAAAAAAAAAAAGTTCTTTGCAGGACCCAGCCTAGCACCTCACTCACTGCTCCCCAAGAGTCTTCACTCCTGAAAGGGGAGATGCTGTCCCATGTGGTGGAACGGGCCTACTCCACCCCACCTTCTGCCTCAACCATCTCCTAGCTGAGCATGTGACCCTGAACAAGGCAGCTTGCTTCTTAGAACTTCCTTCTCCTCTTCTGCAAAAGGGGGTATTATCACCCCCCTGCCCAGCTCCCAGAACAGCCTTAGGTGTCAGGTGAAATGGTAGATGTGGAAGGACTTTGCAAACTATACAGTGCATGGACAAGCATGGAATCAGAAGCTGCAGAGGTAATAAAGGAAGTTTGCTGAAGACAGATACGGCCACCCCACCCACCCAGCACTCAACAGCCCTGTGGTCTGGCAAAGCCAAAGCCCTGTGCAGCTGGTGGGAGGTAGGTGGGGACTGGGGGAGAATTCTCAGGGTGTGTGGTCTGACCCTTGCTGGGGAGCGGCCTGCGGGGCAGAGGGAGCTCAGAGATCCTGCCAGGCAGAGCCGCGGGCATATGTGCCCACAGGCGGGAGCCATCAGCTCAGGGAACCCCTCTGCTGCCCTGCTTGCTGACTGGCTCAAGGTGCTTTGGGATCCCCAGAAGTGAAACAAGCTCTTGTCCCAGCTGCCAGTTCACAAGAAAACCCTGGGCAAGACCCTCATTTCTTCAGCCTGAGTTCTACAACACAACCATCTGGTTCTCAGCCATCCTGCCTCCCCTCTGATTATGCCTCCTGCATCTAGTACATGAAAGTTTTCTCGATCAATAGCCTTCCCTAAGTAAGGCCGAATGTGTTTGCCCCTTTGCAATTCTCACAAGCACATCATGGAGCTCCAGAAGATTGTCTCTGAGCGGCTGAGGATTGGAGCTAGGGAATCGGGCTGCCTGAATTGGAATCCTGGCTGATTATGTGTGTGTGGCTACAGGAAACTGGGACCCTTAGTTTCTCCATCTGTAAAAGAGAGATCATAAAGCACTCCCACCTTACTGAGTTGGGGATCAGTGAGATGATGTGCATCAAGGGCTCTGCCCAGCTCCTGGCAGAAGATCATCCAGCAGCACCAGCATAGAGAGGACCACCCTGAGCTGATGCCAGGAAAACACAGGGACACCTAATATTGTTGGAAGCCTGTGAGCACACACACACACACACACACACACAGGGGTGGTCTACTGCATCTTTTGGGCTCATGGAAAAGCTGGAAATAGTCTGAGGCCCCGAGCAAGCACACCAGGCCTCTAGTCTGGGAACTACTGACCTAAAAGAGTATGAACGCTTCTTCCAGCTCCGACAGCATCTCAGTTGTGCTGAAAGTCAGCCAAACCTCTTAAAAGCAGCTGGGCAGCGGTGAGTCCAGGGCGGACCCCAAGAGGAGCCGCCACACCCCAGAGAATGGTCTCCAGGCCCGGGTCCCCTGGAGAAGTGTCACACATCAGAGGGAAGCTTGCAGCCTCCTGTCCAGCTCATCCAGGAACTGAATCTCCACACCCCCCCCACCTCTCTGATCTGAAAAGGCCAGGAGAGAGGAAGTGGTTATTTCAAAGGCTGGCTGAGCCCCCTTCACAAAAGGATCAGAAAGCCTGAGACTCGAGTCCCCCCAAGGAACTGCTGAAAGAGAAAACTTTGCCTGTTTCCTTCTCTTCGTCCCTTTTCCTCTCCCTGCAGGCTTGTTCTAAATATATATATCTTAGAGGTCAAGATAAAGGATGGCAAGGAACAGGAACTAGCCACCGAAGGTAGAGAGAAAACACGGGAGCTGGGCTGGGGCCGGGTGGGGGGGGGTTGTTGAAGGGGGTTGGGGGGGGGTCAGGCATGCCAGTGAGATCGTCCAGGGCAAAGGCCACAGCTGATAAGAATGCTGCACAACCCTCCCATCTGTGATGCCTTCACATTCTTGTCTCTCTGGGTGCTCCCACCACTCCCAGGAGAGCCAAATTGGGACCTCTTATTTCCGTTGCAAGGAAGGAGAAACCGAGAGCTGGAAAGGAGGCAAAAACACTAAAATCAGAGCTCACTTTCATTGAACACTTACTCATTTGCCAGTAGGTTCTAAGAACCTTGCACATATTAGATAACGCATGAGGATGTATTCGATCCCCACAAGAATCCTATGAGGGAGGTACTATTATTACTAAATCCAATTACAAATAAAGAAAGTAAGACACAGAGATGCCAAGTAACTTCTGTTCTGTCCAACAGCAGAGCCCACACTTGTGTGATCACTGGCTATGTCAGCCCTGCCCAAGGACCATGGGAGTCAGTGGAAGGGCCAAGAGCCAAGCCAAGTTCAGGGCTATATCCCTGCCCCTCCTCTGTGGTCAACACCAGGAGGGGCTATTCTAGCCATCGGATCTATACCAAAATCAAGGACCGACTGTGTGGGAGGGAAGGAGCTCTCCATCACTGAGGGGCATCCTAGCCCAAACTACATGACCATTTGGGGTGGAGTGGGGGGATGTTATGGAGGTAATGGGTTAATGGGGTGGGACCTAAGGTTCTTCCCAGACACGAGCATCTACATTCCAGGCTGGAAGGAGACAATCACTGAAGTTGCTAAGCAAACCTCCAAAACCAACTTTCAGGTCCCATTTTTCCTCTCCATCTCATGTCATTCATTCACTCTCCTGTGCTACGATTTCCTTAGAGCCTCATATGTGCCAGACACTGGGTCACAGAAGACAGACCAGACAGACACAACCCCTGCCCTCCTGGAGCTTCTGCCCAGGGACCCACACAACCCAGTGGCCTTTCTGGAACTTCCTCTATGAAACCAAGATTTGGGGCGCCTGGGTGGCTCAGTGAGTTAAGCCGCTGCCTTTGGCTCAGGTCGTGATCTCAGGGTCCTGGGATCGAGTCCCGCATCGGGCTCTCTGCTCAGCAGGGAGCCTGCTTCCTCCTCTCTCTCTCTCTGCCTGCCTCTCTGCCTACTTGTGATTTCTCTCTGACAAATAAATAAAAATCTTAAAAAAAAAAAGAAACCAAGATTTCCCACTCTGGACCTTGGCTCATTCTACTTCCCTGTCACCCACACCTCATGCTGAAATGAAACTCAACTCAGACGCCTGTCCTAGTCTTCCCTACAGGGGTGCCATTCCTACCAGGCTCCCAGACCACTGCAAGGCTCTTGTGGCCCTCATTGGTAGCCATGCTGACCTACTCTGAATTTCCAGTAGATGCTGTGGGGATGGTGAGTTCCTGCCCAAGACCACAAGCCCATGGACAGCAGGGATCCAAGGCCAGGAATCCGACGCAGAGAAGACACTCTTCCGCTCACTCATCCAACAAGCACTCACTGAACACCAAGGATGTGGCAGGAACTGTTCTGCCTGTGGGTTTATACCAGCAAACAAAACAGGCCCGGAGCCTGCCCTCACTGATGTTCTAGGGCCCTCACTGATGTTCTAGGAGCAGTTCTAGTCCATTGATGGACAAATCAATGACTAAAACAATAGGCACTGAGTCATGAAAACTCCTTTTGAGATCCTACACCTAGAAAAAGATACATTTTAGGACTGTTCATATAGCCACGGGCCACATATTTATCTAAACTAAGTAAGCTTGTGAAGGAAGCCTACATTCCTTTTCAATGTGAGTGTTTAAAAATCACCGGAAAGAGATTGTGTTGGAATTAGTCTTTGCAAGAGGACCCAGCCTGTGGGGCCCAAAGCCTGGAGGTATTAGTTGGAGGCTCGGGGGAAAAAAAAAATAAACTAAGCTTTAGAGTCACAGAAATAATTCAATTTGAGGAAACAGCAGGCTGAGGGACAGTAATAACAAAAATAATCACCACGAACACTTACACAACACAGACTGTGTGTCAGGCCCGGGAGAAGCCCCTGGTTCCCGACAGATGACGAGGCTGTGTTGGAAGGAAGGGGAGGCCATGGGGGGGGGGGTCCCCCTGACTGGAGCCGTCCCTCTAGATTGGACCATTGTTCACTGGGGCTCCTACTGTCCCATGATCCGCAGCAAGCTTGCCAGCCAGGGCCTTTGAAATTCCCAGGACTTCAATAGCAGAAAAGACAGGTCTTTGCAAGTGAAAGGAAATTTGATTTCCTAAAATAGAAAAACTGTGCTCAGGGAAGGAAACTCCCTGGAACTACGGAGGCATCTTTACTCCCTGAAAAGAAGATGAAAAAAATTACATGTATTGAGCACCTATTAGAGGCTAGGCATGGTGCTAGCCTGATGGAAACCGTCGTTTCCTCGCTGCTGGGTGATATTCTAATGTGAGGCCAGAGCCAGGAATGAATGAAATCGATACTGCCCGTCTCCAGGGCTGAGAGGCAGCCAGGATGTCCCTATGTAACTGTCCCACTTATTAAAGTATTTACATGTTCTAGCCGGTACAGAGCAGCTGCCCCAGCCCCTGGGTGCCCCAATCCCTGCCCCAGCTGCCCCAGGCCCTCTTCCCATCCTGCTCCTGCCTTCCCTGTGACGCAGCTACTCAGGAGTTCTCTCTAGCACAACTGGGAGCCTGGAAGTCCTGGCTTCCCTCGGTAGCCCAGCCTGATCTGATTGTCCAGTGTCTGTTAAAGGTTCAGCTTATCACCCCTTGCCTGGCTCTCGTGGATCTCCTCAAGCCAGTGGGTATCTCACTTAACCCCTAGCAGCCCTGTGAGGGGGAACTTTGGCCCTCTCAGACTCCTTCCAGCTCCTCAAATGTCACTGCCCCCAAGCTTCCTTCCACTTCCACTGCCTTCTTATTCCTCGACGTGTCCTCTAGTGATCTGGCTCCAGTGATCCGGTCTCCTGCCTACTCACAACCCCAGAATTTGATTCTCCAGCCCGAACCTCTCTCCTAAGCTGGCCCTATGGCCAACTGCCTCCTGGCTATCTCCCCGGGAAGTCCCACTGCCCCCTCGAGCCCAAGGTCTCCCCTAATAACTGAGGTCAGCTTCTCTCCCAGACCTCTCCTCCCCCGAATCCTGCAGCATTCTCCATTTCTCTCATTCACACAGGCACGTATTCATGTCAAAAACTTCCACAGAGCCTCACAACCTGCCAGACATGGTGCCTGACAGTGCATACAAGGAAGGAACCAAGATAAACCTTCAAGGAGCCTGCAGTCCCTCTGGTGCCCCAGCTAGAAACCTGCGCATCACCTCTAATTCCTCCTTCCCTCACCCCTGTGGGAATGTGAAACAAGTCCCATAGTTTGCCTCTTTTCCTCCATCTCCACTGCCAAAGTCCAAGCCCGGATCGTCACCTCTCTCGTCCAGGTGCCCCCCAGCGCCCCCATCCACCCTCCTGCAAGGCACTCTCCAGTTCTCTGCAAACAGCCAGAGGGCATTTCTAGCCTACATCCAAATCTGCCTTCTCCTTAGCTTACAGACTTCCATGGCTCCCCACTGCCCTCAAAAGAAAGTCCACACTCCCTGGCCTGGCATTCAAGGCCCATCCTTACCTCTCCTACTCCAACAGGGTTGGCCAAGCAGGAAGTGAGCTATGGGTGGTGAGGTCATTTATTCCCAACGACTTGCTGACCCCTTATAGGCCAGGACACATGGACACACAGACCCCGTACACACACAGAGACCCACAGGTATAGACACGCACACGCGCTCATGTGCATCCCGAGACATGTCTATCCTTGTGTGCACACATATCGATGTAGCTGTCAGACTTGGCCAATAAAAATACAAGGTTGGTTGTTTGCCCAATGGAACAACAGATTATTTTTTTCACATATCTGGGATATACGTAGGCTAAGAAATAATTTGCTTTTCAACTGAAATTCAAATTTAACCAGGCATCCTCTATAGTACTGGGTGACCCTCTAAATCGAAAAAGACTTACAGAAACATCAACCCCACACAGAACACGGCTTACGCACTGGACACACATGACACACTTAGAGTTCAGTTCATGTGTGAGTGTGTACCTCACAGTCACGCCTCCATGACCAATGGGCCTGTCCCCACCTGAGCCTGAATCACGGCAGGGCCACCACATTGGTGGCTGTGGAGAGCTCTTCAGGGAAGTGTCATTCCATGAATAAATGCCTAATTGACAGGAATTCCAGGGCATCGAGCTCCAGGAATGTCGTGTGCCCGGAGTGATCCCTGCGGAAGTCGGGCTTCCATTGAGTACAATGCCCTGGGGCTGTAGGGATAACAGTGGGGAGAGGGGTCTGTGGGACCTGAACCTCTAAACCTAACTTCAACACATCTGCACTGTGTGTCTTTGGGCAAATCAATTAACCTTTCTTAGCCTCTATGAGCTCTCAGTACAATGGAAATGTTCCCCCCAGTAAACCAACTCCTTAGGGTTAGGGTGAGAATCACTAAATGACATAATGTATGAAAGACTTTTTTAGAATTTGGGATAAAAATTAGTATTTGTCAACTCTTATAGTCAAGGCACAAAAATCAAACAAATGCTAAGTGTGTTCGGATTCAGGGATAGAGTGGGTCCTCAGGTTGAAGGGAAGCATGGGAGAGGAAAGGGGCTAAAATGTTGGAACAATTAAATTCAGGCAATTAAAGAGAGTGGGAAGAAACTTTTGGGGGTGAAGGATATGTTTATGGCATAGAAAGCGGTAATATTTTCATGGATGTATACCTGTCTCTAAACTCATCAGATTGTATACATTACACATGGACAGCTTTTTGTATGTCAGTCACACATCAAAAAAGTGGTTTTACAGGGCGCCTGGGTGGCTCAGTGGGTTAAGCCGCTGCCTTCGGCTCAGGTCATGATCTCAGGGTCCTGGGATCGAGTCCCGCATCGGGCTCTCTGCTCAGCAGGGAGCCTGCTTCCTCCTCTCTCTCTGCCTGCCTCTCTGCCTACTTGTGATCTCTCTCTGTCAAATAAATAAATAAAATCTTTAAAAAAAAAAGTGGTTTTACAAAATAATGAAGTCAGGCAATACTATGAATTAATTACTATATAGTCACATCATAAGTAGGTCAGTTTCTAAATTTAGCACATGTGGGGAAAAAACTGGGTATCTTCAAAACACTTTGAAACCATTTAGGATTGCATACACAATGTCGTCCAATGTCAAGTAGTAATTCTTACGCACACTAGAATTGAGAACACCTGAAATAAAATGAAGGTGGGGAGGAGGAAAGGAGCTTCTCTATGCAAATGTTTGGGCACTTTCTGCTCTTAAAATGACTAGCAAATCTCCAGTGAATGGTGGGAGTGGAGAATTTCAGAATTTCTGCGTGCCTCCTCTCTAGTCTTTTTTTTTTTTTTCCCTCCCCTCTGTTCTTTTGAAAACATTGTTTCTATATGGTCGACATTAGCATGGTCCAGCAATATTTCTGATTTTTTTCCACCTGTGAACACAATGGAATTGGACGTCCCTGCTTCCTTGAGCTCAGGGGACCAGGTGACCTGCTTGGGGCCAATGAAATGTGTTATTAGGGGGCAGAAGCATTAGAGTGTGGTAATAACTCTTCATCATCTCTTCCCCCAGCTGCAGCGACCAACAACATTCCAGATGGTGAACGTGAGTATCCAAGAGAGGCCAGTGTGGAGTGGAGACCCCACCAACCCACAGTGGATATGAAGCATGCGTGAGAAATGACCACCAGCTGTTTTAAGCCATTCGTATTTGGGAGCTGGGTGTTCCTGCAGCAAAACCCAGCTTAACCTGACTAATGTGCTTCATAATCCTAGTACATGTAAATAGATTTGTTTGTTGTTGTGAAGATTTTTTTTTTTTAAGTGGCTTTCCATCTCACGGGGGAGGAGAGTTCTAAGTCAGTTTGTAAGTTTGGTGAGTCTGGTACAATGTCACTGCACTTAACGCACTGCCCATGCTCCTTCCAGAAAGCATCTGAGGCAGCTCGGCAAGTCAAAATATATATTGGCAAACAGTTTAGATAATGATGGAGGAGAGAGATGGGAATCCATTCAGAGAAAACGGGAGAGGATTGCTCCAAGAAGCTTTGCCAGAAGGCAGGAATGAAATATTGTATCATGGATCAGTGAAAGCATTTAGGCAAGGGTAATAGAAGAAATTAGTACCAAAAGGCTCTGGGCCAGAGGGCTGGGAGTGGACCATGTTTCCTGAATGCCTGCTGGGTGCCAAATAGTGGGTTACATGCAGTGAAAATATCATTTCTTTACTTCCTAGTATCACTAAAGCTCAATGAAGCAGAAACTGAGGCTCGAAGAGGTCAAATAAGTTGCTGGACGTCACACAGTGGTGGAGGAAGGCTTCAAACCCATGTTGGCCTTGCTCTGACACAGATGCTCTTCTTGGAGCCATAGGAAGGCTGAGTCTGGCAGGATGCACCGGCCATGGCAACAGGCTAACGTTCAGCTTCCCAACAGCTCAGATGTGAAGGTCTAACAGAGGGGACCAAGATGTCCAGAGGGTCAGCCCCACACAGGGCAGCCCTGCTTATGACCTCCTACTCAGCACCCACAAGGGTCCCACGCTTCTTGGGAGTGTCCTCTGAGGAAGCAGCAGCATTCCAGGTCCAGATGTAGACAGCTGTGCGCTTCCTGCAGCCTCGGGTGACTCATGCTGGGACAAGAAAGCCGCTTCTTTCCTGGATTCCCTGTCCCCAAATCCTAATCTGGGGAAAGCTGCCTTAAGCTCCCCGAACACAAGACTCTGTCTGGGTGGCTGGCGCACGAGAGGGGTGGAGGCCCATGACATCCAGAACAAAGAGGAAATTCAGGGTGGGAGATCATTTTCTCTCCCTGGCACGCCTCCTGCGGCCATCTGGCTGAGGGGGCTGTTGTTCAAACCTCTGGATCGCGGACTGTTTGTTTTTTAGGACTTTGCAGCTGATTATTTTCATCAGATTCCCTACAACCCACTGCGCTGGCTCCCTTCACAGGCAAACCTGCGTGGCCAGCACGTCCTCTCTGCCGGGTTCATGGTCCCCTGACAGAGAAGCCGCAGCCCAGCCGCACGCTCCCCTAACCAAGGAAGGGCGCTGGGCCCGGATGGGGCCTTTGCCTCTGGGTGCCTGGGCCAGCCCATCAGTTGTCCCAGCTGATGTCAACCGGAGAGACTGGCGTGAGAGAGGCTTTGAGAGATCAGAAAGCTCCTGGTGGCCAGACCAGCTCCAGCGGCCATCCTAGCTCTGAAAAGGCCAGGTCACCCCTTTCTGGGCATCTCCAGAGAGGCAGAATGTGAAGATCCCAGAGAGGCCCATTACTCTCACTGTATGGAGCCTGGGCCTCCACTTCCTCATCCAGGGGGTTGGGGACAGGAAAGCTTTATGTCCCTGGGCTGTAGCATACAACTGGATAGACATATAATGATATAAGTAAAAGGCCTAAGACCATGTTTGTACATAGCAGGTTCTCAGTAAATACCACGAGTTCCCTTCTTTCATCTCTTCAATGATACGATGCCCTGGCCCTGGCCTTTCTGTCCCACTGCTTCCCAAATAAGCAAAAGAGCTGGTGGTCCTCACTGTGGGGGACGGGATGTAGGGACTGAGGACTTCCCTTCCAAATGCGATAAGAACAGTCCATTTCTTCAGAGTAACTGGGTGATAACTCTTCACCCAGAAAATCGAATTCAAATTGTTTGGCAAGATGTGAGCTCCATTGCTCAATATGCCTTCTGGACGTCAGCCTGTCTGTGGGGATCAGAGGGACGGACCCAGGAAGGAAACCGGTCATTCTATGGGAGGGGAAGACGCGTCTCCTCTACTGTAGGAATCACAAAAAAACTCTGTGTGAAAATGGGGCAGCCCCTGACCTAAGAATCCCAGTTATGGCAATTTCTAAACCAAACATTGGTTTTCACTGTTTGTATCTTAAACTGTCAGAACTCCTCGCTTCTGCCATTTGGTGGTAAGAGAGATGGGAATTCCTGTAATACCTTGCCTGGCTCCCCAGTCCCAGCCCTTTCTTCTCCCTGCAGCCATGGGGGCCCCAGATCGGCAGCACTGCCTTCCCTCGGGTGCTCAGAGGTCTCAACTCGGGTGGGCCTGGCAGCTGGGCCGGAAGAGCTTTGGACTCCCTCCTGATACCAGTCTGGGCCTTGCAGCCTGTTTCCTCAGGATCACTGGAGTCCCTGACCCAAAGACTTGAATTCCAACCCCAAGCCCCAGGCCTATGCCTCCCAGAGTTCCTCGGAAGCTACCTCCATAGTGGCCACTCCTCAGTCCCTGTCACTGCTCCAGCTGCTGCAGGCCTCTCTCTGGACCTCCATCACCATTGCTTCCAGCCCAGCCCCACACGGAGCCCTGTGCTGTGCAGCTACGCTGACCCGCACCAGCTTGGCAGCAGTGGCATCTCCCTGAACATGGCTATGGTGCCCCAGTGGTCCTTCCTTACCTGAGGAACCCATTGTGCACAGGACAAGAGAGCTTTAGGAACAAGCAAATGACAACGTGGTCTGAGAACTGCAGTGGAGAAGCATAGGGCATGGAAAGGTCATCTTAGACGAGGAGAACACACTCTACCCCAAGGTGTGAGAAGGGAGCTCTGGGGAGAAGTATGGTCCAGCTAGTTTAAAAGCAGAGCAGAAGACCAGACTGGGATGGCCCACTTCTCATTGATTCAATGGTCACCTAACTTCACCATAATTTGTCCTTTTTGTGGCCATCTTCTAATTCACTTATTTGCCTCTGAACTATAAATTCAAGGCAGAATTGTGTCCTAAGTTAAAAACTATGGATTTCCGGGGCGCCTGGGTGGCTCAGTGGGTTAAGCCGCTGCCTTCGGCTCAGGTCATGATCTCAGGGTCCTGGGATCGAGTGCCGCATCGGGCTCTCTGCTCAGCAGGGAGCCTGCTTCCTCCTCTCTCTCTGCCTGCCTCTCTGCCTACTTGTCATCTCTCTCTGTCAAATAAATAAATAAAATCTTAAAAAAAAAAAAAAAAAAAAAAAACCTCTGGATTTCCTTCAGAAGAATAGCTGGTAAGGGAGAGCTGGGTGTGGAATCAAAAGCCCCTGGGGGAAGCTGTGCATCTCTTAATCTTTAGAAGTGACTCTGACCACTGTAAACCTCAATTTGCTCATCAGGGAAGCAGAGAAAAGAATCCCATCCAGACCAGTTGCACAGTTCAGACAAAGAAATGTGTGTGAGGCTACTTCATGAAAGGGCAGCCCGTCTGCCCCTAGGAGAAATTTGTCACAGCAGCAAACCATCCCATGGACTGATCCAATAGCTTCCCCACACGGGCAGATAGCTACAAGAAAAATGCTAAATCTTCATTTCCCGCTGTTGGCATGCCTGTAATTGCTGGGCTTGCTGGTCAACATTTACCTTACAAATGAGCTCTTAGCAGGCCTGGCATTTTGTACCTGTGTACTCCGGCAACTGTTTTTCAGCAGAGAAATCCCACCTGAGCAACAAGGATGCACACCCAAGGTCCTTCAGAATAAGCTTCTGTGCATGCCAGATGGGCAAGTCCAATGGCAAAGTGTGGGTGGTTGGGGTGCCGTTTTAGGAAAAGGCAGGAGGGAGGAAGGAGGGAGCTCTGTTTGAGGGGAAGGGAAATGCTCACACTTGCCCAAGGCTGAAGAGAACTTGGTGAATGTAGCAGGTACATACATGCTGCTGACCGGCTCCCGACCTCTCAGGGTGGCCCAGGGAAGGAAAGCTCTGGAGGGGAAAACAGAGCTGGAAGTGGCTTTCAATTCTTTTTCAACTGTGGGCCTTGGAAAAACAGGAAGACAGCATTCAAAGCAGGGATAGCTCATAGGTCGAGGTTCTCAGAGCTGGTGGGAGCCCCACTGATGTTGGTGGGGGAGGGGACACCTGCAGGGAGACACGCCACCCCCAAACCTCCTGACAGAGCCCCATCCTGAGCTTGGCCTGAACTGAGGGGACAGAAGGAAAAGTGTTGGATCTGAAGCTTGGAAGCTCGCCCTTGATGCCTTGTGTCTGGCCCCAGACAACTCCCTTCTACCCTGCGACCCTCGGTTTCCCCTTGTGTGCAGCTGGAGGACGGGACAGTGTCATCTCTCGGCATCCTTCCCAAATGGAGTTGTGTGTCTCTGATGACTGGTGAAGAAACTCCAGGCCTGGAGGAGGGTGACTGGTCACTGAATTCCACATCCCTCCTCTCCGTCTGCTGGATTTTCCATCAGCATCTGTGCTTGTTTACTGAGCTCCTAACAAAAGAAGGCTGCACACCAACACTGACACAGGTGTGCAGAGTACGTCCACCATGTTGTCCTGTTCACGGCTCCCAATGGCCCCATGACAAGATAACCGTAGGTAGCTGTGGCTGATTGATCTTCCCTGCCAAGCAGTATTCTCGGCCCTTTCTGGATTTCATCTTACTTAATCCTCACCATGCTGGGAAGCATAGCTACCATTGTCCCCATTTTACTGATGTCCCCTCGCCCTGCCACACGTGAGCTAGTCCACAGGGCTCCTCTAGATGCCCGTGGTCCTGGAGCCTCTGAGCCTGATCTGCGCCCTCTCCACTGGAGCTCTAGTCCCTGGGCCAGCTCCCGCCTCTTTGCCTTGGGCCCATATTTCCACCCAACTGTCCTTGGCTCTGGTCTCCCTCCTACCAGAGGACAGTCTTGAGAAATCATTCTTCTGGTGCAACAGGAAGAGGCCACTCGGGTGGGCTGGGTGCTGAGGGAAACGCTGAACTGCCTTCCATAGGTCTGCTCCCCGCCAGAGGAGGGCTGGTTCCCATGGCAGCCTGACAAGTGTCTGTTCTAGAAACTTGGCCGTATGTTCTTCCTTCCTTGTTGGCCCACAGGATCTGGGGTCATGTCTGCTGGGCTCAGCCCTCCACCTGTGTCCTAGATCCCAGGACCACCTTCTCCTGCACAGCCTCCCCTCCCTGACAACTCACCACCTGCCACCCCCCTCCCACCCCCCGTCTCTTGGGCTGGCTCCTTCCTCTCACTGCAGCTGAAGTGCGGCAGAGAAAGCCCAGGCACGGAGTCTGAAGATGGAATCAAATCCAGCCCTGCCATTTATCAAACACATGACTCTGGACAGGACAAGCCACCCAGCTGAGACTCGAATTCCCTAATGGAAGTTGGGGCTATGAGGGCAATGGGATCGTACGTTCTCTCCAGTTTGATTTCAACTACTCCCACGTTGCTGCCTCTGCTCCATGCTCACCTATCTCTTGCCCGTGGATTATCTAATAGATTCACCCAGTAGATAGTCCGGGCACATAGGCCATAGGCCCTGGTATCAAGGTGTCCACAGTCTAGTGGGACAGAGAGACAAAAAACAGGTGATTACAAGACAATGTCCTGAAAATTGTGATGCCAGAGGCGAGAGAGCTGAGGCAAGGGGATGAGAGGTGTCTAACTCAAGTGTCCGATGCCTGCAGAGGCATCCCAGAGGAGGAGACATCAAGCTGGGAGCAGAGGGCTGGGAGCAATCAGCTCTCTGAAGGAGGGAAAGAGTATTCTAGACAGAGGCAACAGCTTCACCAAGGCTCAAAGACAACAGAGCGTGGGCAGAATAGGGGATATGAGTGTGATTTGATTTGGTTGGACCACAGAATATATGCATGTGGAGGGGGAGGCATGTGGGTGTGTGCCTGTGTGTGCATATGCATACAAGGTGGAACAGAAGAGGACAGAGAGGTGAGCCTGGAAGGGTGGGCACACACTGGTTCATGCAGAATAAGACACTAAGAATTATACCAAGAGCAATGGGGCTCATTGGAGGGATTTTAGATAGGGAAGGGACGTGGTCAGGAGTGTATTTTAAAAAGATCCACCTGTCTGCTATGGGCAAAGGGGACCTGATTGAGAAAAGAAAAGATCGGGGCACCTGGGTGGCTCAGTGGGTTAAAGCCTCTGCCTTCAGCTCAGGTCGCGCTCCCAGCGTCCTGGGATTGAGCCCCACATCGGCCTCTCTGCTTGGTGGGAAGCCTCCTCCCCACCCCTCTCTGCCTGCCTCTCTGCCTACTTATAATCTCTGTCAAATAAATAAACAAAATCTTTAAAAAAAAAAAAAAGAAAGAAAACAAAACAAAAAGAAAAGATTGATAATAGCAAGCATCTCTGAGGATGTGGAGCCATTGGAACACCCATCCTCAGACACACGGAGAAATGCACATGTAACCTGCCTCATCCTGTAAAGAACTGTCTGCAACACCTGGTAAAGTCGATATGTTTGCTCTTGACCCAGCAATTCTGGTTCTTGGGAGACATGTGTGAGGATAGTCACCGCAGTGCCATTTTTCATAGTGAAAATAGAAAGACCTAACCAGGGGTCTTGTAGAGGAGCAACTCTGTAAACTATGATTAATTCCTACAAGAGAATCTACATGATGGTTAAATGAATGAACTAGGTCTCCATGCAGCAAGGACAAATCTGAAAATACAATGAGCAGTGGAAGGGAAAAAGGCAACTTGCAAAAGAACATGAAGCTGATACCATATGGTTTGTGGGTCATTGGTAGAAAAACATATGTGGGAATAAATCACATCCATTTTAGAATAATGTTTACTCTGTGACGGAGTATTAAGGGATAGGGTGGGAATGTAGCTGAGGTTATAATGTTCTACTTCTATAAAAGACAGAACTAAAGTAAATATGGTGAAATATTATCTATTGAATCAAAATTTATTATTTGCTGTATTTTTTATGTGTTTGAAGTGTTCTGTTTTGTTTTGTCCAATTAAATTGACAATGGATTGGCAGAGGACAAGACAAGGAGGGGACAGATCTGCTGGGGGGCTTGGGCTGTGTCCAGGGAAGGGATGCCAGTGAGCCAGATCAGGGGAGGGCCCACAGGGGATGGAGAGAAGTGGATGTCAATGAACAGTACTCAGGAAGTAGAGTCAGCACAACTCCCTCCCCAAAGCGGTGTTTTCCCTCCCTCTCTCTCTATCCTTGGGTACTAATCAGAGTTCTGCCTCCAGGAGGCTTCCTCAGCTACTCCACATCTTGGAGATCTCTCTGCTCTGACATCCTGAAGCCCTTACCATCTTGGTTCACTCCAGCAACAATGCCTGAATTTAAGGTGTCCATATGTCTCATCTCTCCAACAAAACCAGAAGGGTAGGAACCATCTCTCATGCTCTTGATGGCTGTCCCTCCAGGCCTGTCTGTGGCTAATTGCTGAATCCCAGTCCTCACATAATGCCAGACCCATAGTCCATGCAAGAAAAATTCTAGTTGAATGAATAAATGAAGAGATAAGTGAGTGACTAAACAAGTTCCAGAAAGAATTATTGAGGGAACTCCAAGATGCAATGTGGCAGCCCTGAATTCAAACCACGACTTTGCCATTAATAAGCAGTAACTTTGGGTAAGTCACTTCATCTCTCTGGATCCATTTCCCCAGATATGAATTGGAGAAAATATCCATCTTTCAGGATTAATGCTTATGGATATTATATACTGCTTATATACACCTATGGATGTTATATGTTATGGAATTATATCTATACTATATCTCTAAGATGCTTATTATTTTCTCCCCATCCACACTCATGTTTCATAGAATTTTCCTTGTCCCTAGCCCAGAAAATGTGACCTCTTGTGCCAGGTGACCCAGTCCTTTCTGCAGACAGCTGATGGAGCTCCAACTTAAGCTGGGCCAATCAGATGTCCCTTCCAGGAATTTGGACTACAGAGACCTAGTCAACTGACATGCCTTCATCAAACATTGAAGACCAGTCTCCTCTAACCATGCCCTCAGCCTACACAGCTGTATATTTTAGCCAATGTGTTGCAATGCAAGTTGAGAGCCTGGGAACCGGGGGCAGGAGTAGGGTGTGCTGGAGAATAGGATGCCATCCCTCTCTCTGGCCCCATACCACAAGCCGCCTTGTAGGGCTTTTGGGGACAAGCCTCCTCTCATTCACAAAGCGAGTCCTGACTTGCTCTTCCCCAAAGCACTTAAGTCTAGCACCTGGCACTGAGAAGGTGTTCCAGCAACGTGGATGCAAATGGACTGTGTTGGATTTGAATGGAATTAGACCAGGACTTATAATAAGAGACTGAAAACAGGCTGGTTGAGTGCAGAGAAATCCAAATCCTAGGAGGCATGTTTTGAGCAACTAAAGACATTTAACTTGTGGGAGAAAAAGCTTGTGGACAGCAAACAAGAAAAGGGATCTGATGTTCTCTGAGACTAAGAGAACCAAGTGTGGCATCATACTAGGAAAAACTGTGTCAGATTGGCTCATAGACATATCGGGTTGTCTCCTAAGGCTCCCTGTTCAGGAGGTATATGGGCAGAGAGCAGGGGCCATGCCGCCACTACTCAGGCACCGTCTGAGGGGCCTGGGCTAGATGACCAGCAAAGCTCCTTGCAGCTGGAAGTGTCTACGTTTATGCTGTTATTTACTGGTGCAGCCTACATGAAACGGCTAGTCAAAGTTCAGAGACCTCTCGGAAACCTTGGCCATGTGTTCTGAAGTAAATATCCGACAAAGAGCATCCATGGAATAACTGTTACAAATTATCATTTCTGATTTTATTACACAGTTTTATTAATGTTGGATAGAGTTTTAAGGAAAGCTTTTTTTTTTTCCTAAAAATGTTAATGGGTTGCCTGTCAGCTTCAAAAGAAGGAAAGCGGCTAACAAGAAAATTGTGTAGTTGGAGTGTTAACCTGGAAGTGGAAAGCAGCAGGAGAGTTCCAGCAGAGGGTCTGGTATGCGCCCAACACAGGGACATGTCCTGTTCTTTCCCTTTCTACAGCCCCCATGAAGTCACCAAGAGGACAAAATCAAGACAAGATTAGGCCAGCTGGCAGAATCCAGTGCGAGTTTGTTGTCTATGTGATAGCAGCTGACTGAAGAGAGACAGGCAACTTTCTGCAGTTGTATCTGGAATAAGAAGTCCCCTGGCCTCATCATAATGCCTCCACTTGTCCCTTTCAGTACTCCTGACACCTTAGCAATCCACTCCCTGAAGAAGCAGGACACGATCAGAAGAGGCAGAAGAAAGCAGAAAAAGAGCTGGAGGGGCTCTTTGGGGGCTCCATCCTGCTCCTGTCTTCTTCTTGGGCCTTTTGGCATCTTGGTGTTGCCAATAAGCCAACCCCACATAGACCCAACCATCAAGCAGGCACATAATTCCATGCATCCAGCTTCCAGGGTCCATACATCAAAGTTAGAAAAGCACCTACATGGCAAACACCAACGACGAAGGATCCTATCACCAGACAAATACTTACAACCATATATTTTTTTTTTTTAAGATTTTATTTTATTTATTTGAGAGAGAGAGACAGTGAGAGAGAGCATGAGCGAGGAGAAGGTCAGAGGGAGAAGCAGACTCCCCATGGAGCTGGGAGCCTGATGTGGGACTCGATCCCGGGACTCCAGGATCACGCCCTGAGCCGGAGGCAGTCGTTTAACCAACTGCGCCACCCAGGCGTCCCACAACCATATTTTTTTTAACCTTGTCTGCAAGAGCTTTTAAAAAAATCTAATACCTGACATCTAAGAACCATAAAATCAGAATCTCTAGGGGTGGCACACAGATATCAACATTTTTGCCTTAAAAAATGAGATATACTTGACATACATACCTCATTAATTTGTAGATCTTACCTATACATCTTAAGGTTACATAGACCTGTATAGTTTGTACCCCTGTCAAGACATGGAATATTTCCATCCAGAAAATTCCCTCTTGTCCCTTCCTAATCAATCTCCATCCCCAGACTTCAAGATGCAACCATTGCTCTGATTTTCCTACCTTGAATTATTTTTGCTTGTTGTGTCCCTTATTTTATATATATATATACACACACATATATGTATATATATATAATGGAATTCTAGAATTGGAATCATTCTGTAAATAGAATGATAACAGTATGAACTCCTTCATGTCTGGCTTCTTTTACTTAGAGTATGCTTTTTAGATTCATCCATATTTTGTATATATCAATAGTGCATTCCTTTGTCATTGCTTATATATATTATTTATATATTTATATTCCATTGCATAGATTAATACAATTCATTGCTCCATTCAGCAGTTGATTTTGGTTATTTCCGGGTTGTGATGATTCTGAATAAAGCCTCCATCAACATTCACATACAAGTCTTTGTGGTGACACGTTTTTCTTTCTCTTGGTTAAGTACTCAGGAGTGAGACTGCTGGTTTAGATCACAAGCATATGTTAAACTTTATAAGAATCTCGCAAACTGCTTCCCAAAGTATTCCATTTTATACTCCCACCAGCAATGGAAAAGCTACAATTGCTCCACATCCATGCCAGCCCTAGTTACGTCGGGTTTTTCAGTAACCTTCTTTATTTTAGAATAAAATAGTTTTAGATTTACAGAAAAATTGCAAACATAGTAGAAGACAGGTCTCATGTATCCTGCACCCACTGTCCCTTATTGTTAACATCTTATGTTGGTATGGTATATTTGATACAGTGAGTGAACCATTACTGGTACATTCTTTACATACTGAACTCCATTCTTTACTGAGATTTCTTTAGTTTTTACCTAATGTCTTTCTTCTGCTCCAGGATCCCACCCATGATACCATATTACATCTAATCATCATGTCTTCTTAGGCTCTCCCTGGCTGTTAAGACCTAGACAGTTTTGAGAAATGTTAGTTATCTTTGAAGATGTCCTTGGGATTTATATGATATTTTCCTCAAGGTCAGACTAGAGTTAAAGATTTTGGAAAGGAAGGCCACAGAGGTAAAGTATCATTCTCATCATGTCATACCAAAGGTATGTACTGTCACCATGACTTAAGACTATCAAGGACCTCAATCATCCGGCTGAAGTACAGAGAAAAAAATGTTCAACACCCCCACATATTTATTTACCTCTTCCAATTCCTTCTGCAGTGTTCAATTGCCTTTATCTTATCCAATAAATTTTTAATTTCAGATGTTAGGTTTTTTAGTTCTAGAATTTCTATTTGGTTCTTTTTTGTCATTTCCATTTCTCTGTTGAGATTCTCCTAACTGTTCACTTATTATGTCCATCTCTTCCTCTTTTTCTAAACCTACGTAATGAGGGAGCATGGGGCTGGCTGAAGACAAAGCAAAAGCTGGCGCCTTACACCCCCCTCTCCACCCCCTCCCCTCCGTCCTACCTGTAGCATCCCTCAGGCAGCCCTGACTGCCATGAACAATAAGCAAATAGTTAACTTGCAGAGCTCGCAATCCTGCTAGACAGGAGTCTCCCTTGGCTTACAAATGTCCTAAATCTCACTAACAAAGACAATTGATAGCAGGATTGTGACACCCCACCAAAAAGTCTCCCAACTATCTTAATGTTAATAGCTGGTCTAAAAGACAACATTGATCCAGCCACAAGGGCAGGGCAAGGCCTCTGGTAGGCCTGGGACATCCTGGCACCTTGTAGGCCCTCTTTAGCATATGAAAACTCCACTGAAATCTCCCTTCCCCTCACCTTCCCCCAACCGCAGGGTACATAACCTGTCTTCCCTCACAACCCGGGGCAGCAGCTCTTCCTGCCCACGGGTCCTGTCCCCGTGCTTTAATAAACCACCATTTTGCACCAAAGATGCCTCAAGAATTCTTTCTTGGTCATCGGCTCCGGACCTCAGCCCACCGAACCTCACCTAGGTTCTAGAACTTCATCATACGCATGAGTTGATAATAGCTGTGTAAAGCTTTTATCTACTAATTCCATCATTTTATCATCTCTAGACCTGTTTTTATTAACTGTTCTTCTAGTTTGGAGCACATTTCCCTGCTTTTTTGTGTTTCCAGTAATTTTTGCTTATTTGCTAGACATTGTTGATACTGTTAACAGTCTGGATTGTTACCTTCTTTTAAAGAGTGTCATGTCTTTTGTTATGTTTTGTTTGTTTTGTTTTGTCTGGCAGGCAGTTAGCTTTATTCTAAAGAGAGAGAAGCACAGACTTCCTGGGGTCTCAACTGATGGTCCAGGATACTAATTGAGGACTCTCCAATATAGCTACTCAGAAATCCATTAACCACCAGCACTATGAGTCTACCAAAATCTCTGTTGAGCTCATGCCCTCCAGGAGCTGTTTCCCGCTAGACTTGTCAGAGTCTAATTCTGTGTGTGTACTACTCAGCAAAAGACACAAGAGGACTCCATGAAAACGTCTCATCAGTATTTTTTAAAGCTCCTTTTACAACACACAGCCAAGGTTGAGAACATTGACCATTAATTCCCTAATTGTGAAGAAGTTGGGAAAAATGCTCTGGTACCAAAGAAAATGCAGAACACATGCAGAACTGGTCTGGGACAAAGTCATGAAGGGTGTTTATAAAGGAGTTCTACTCCAAAATGTCTCTAATTTGGGAGACATAAAAGAACAGAATTTAAGATAAATCAATAAGAGAAGTTTGGTGTGCTTCCTGTTTTAATACGAGGAGCTACGATACTCTTGCTTTGCTTAACAGGACTTTCCTATCACCTAAAATGCAGACACTGAAGTGGTATCTGGTTAAAAAGTGTTCCTGAGGGGCGCCTGGGTGGCTCAGTGGGTTAAACCTCTGCCTTTGGCTCAGGTCATGATCTCAGGGTCCTGGGATCGAGCCCAGCATCGGGCTCTCTGCTCGGCGGGGAGCCTGCTTCCTCCTCTCTCTCTCTCTCCCTGCCTCTCTGCCTAGTTGTGATCTCTGCCAAATAAATGAATAAAACCTTAAAAAAAAAAAAAGTATTCCTGATGCACTAAAGCTAATATTAGGTAGAGGAATTTAGATCAAACCTTAGTGAATTCCCATCAGTTGTCAGGTTCCAAGCTCAGAGGATAGAGAGAAGTTGAAGAGGTCATTCCTGTCCCCAAAGTAGCTCCCAATCTAGTTGAAATCCCAGTGCATAGAGAGCTAAATGAAATATATTTCAGACTCTGATATATCCGTGGTACAGCAGAGATACATTCAAAGTGCTTTTAGGGGTATAAGTTTCTAGCTTTGAGTCTTGTTATGCCCCCAAAATGGGTCCGTGATTAAAGGAGTGAAACAATACAAAGCGAAGGTCAAGCAAAGCTTTATTTCACACCAAGCATCAAGAATCAAACTGACTGGCCAGGGCCACGCCTCTTACAGAGAAGGCGACCCCACTCTCCTTTACGGACTGGCTTGTAAGGGCAAGGGCCATGCGGTTGGGCCTGGCCACACACAGGTGGCCAATGAAATTGTAACACACAGAGAAACTGCACAGTGTTGCTAGGTGACCAACTGAATTACAGTTTCACCTTGGTTAGGATTGGTGCCCCAAAGGCTCCCAAAGGGTGGGACCCATACTCTTTGGTAGCTAGGGAGACAGTATGCAACTCCCCACTGATCGGATGAATCCACCTGGCCTGACCCATCCTTGTATCTGTGCTTTGTTACCTGAGGCTGGTTTCTGGGACTTGTTTTTAAGTAAGTCCCCTGGAGGAAGGGGAGCAGGGACAGTTTAAGGGTTAAACAACAAGGTTATTGTTTAACCTCAATAGAAGCCTCTGGCTAAAATATAAAAATATAAAATAGGTCCTTACAGGTCTGAAAGTCTTCACAAAGGAAAATCTTTTAAGCTGAATTCCGTAAGGACAAGAAGGGTGAAGAAGGTGGGGAAGTGAGGAAGGGAAGGATATTCTAGACAGAACATATTCAAGAGAGAATGGAACATTAGAGAAAATTTGGGAAGTTCAGAGTAGAAGCATAGCTTATAGAAAGGCAAAAAGAAGATGCCATCACCCTCCCCAGTGAGTGTAAAACCAGTTCCCGTTGATATATAATGAATCACACTTCACTTAGTAGATCCTTAGCAAAGGTTTAACAAAGGTCTGTTGTAGGGGGGGGACATCTAGACAGACAGCATACACAGAATCAGAGATGTCTATGTGAATCTAATCTGAAGACTGTAACCTCACTGAAGTCACACATCACATTTTAGCATAAAACTGTGGAGAGTGATCTTTACACGTGGGTGGTGTCCTGTTATGCATTTGCACAGACAAAATCTCTGGGTGTGGGGCACCTGGGTGGCTCAGCGGGTTAAGCCTCTGCCTTTGGCTCAGGTCATGATCTCATGGTCCTGGGATCGAGCCCCGGATCAGATCAGGCTCGCTGCTTGGCAGGGGGCCTGCTTCCCCCTCTCTCTCTGCCTGCCTCTCTGCCTACTTGTGATCTCTTTCTCTGTCAGATAAAGAAATAAAATCTTAAAAAAAAAAAAAAAATCTCTGGATGGAGTGGTGGACTGGGAGGCTTAAAGGTCAAAGACCCTTGGTCAAATAAAGACCTCCCATGGTCAGTGAATGTTAAGTCTGAGGCCTGTGGCTCCCATTTACTACAAACCATAAAGTCCTATAATTTCCTCCAACCCTCAGTCCCCTCCTCTGTGAAATGGGCACATTAAGGCCTGCTCACTCTGCTGTCTCATGGGATTCTCAGGAAAGAACAGATGATCTACTTTGTGTGGAAAAGCCTTGTAAGGTTTACAGTCCGATTGTGATGCAAGGGGTTATTATTACTAATAATAAACAAGAAGAATGTGTGACAATGACCAGAACTTCCTGTTGAGACAACAACTCCATGAAACCATTAAGAAAGGTAGGATGTTTGTCAATTCCACAATGAGAGTTATGCGCTGGTATTGTTTCAAAGTCTCCAGGGAATAAAGGGTTTGACAGCAATAAAGAATGAGCCACTTTGTCCTAAAGAGTCTTATTCTCCTTAGAATCATTTCAATAGCTTTCTATGCCTCCCCCAGGCTTTTCCTGCCTATTCTGCCATGACAGATGAGAATTGAGCATTATTCAGTTAATTTTTTCCTTAAAAGAATTTCTCTCCTTGTGCTAATACTCCCATAATTCAAGTCTGTGAATATGCCCCCTCTCCCCCAGGCAGCCCTCGGGCACAATGCTGAGACCCTACAGAACATGATTTCCTCAATGACCTCACAAATTTCTTTTACTTACCAAGAAGGAAATGCGTGCCTGACGCTAAACCAGTTTTCCAGAACCCCTTCATTCCCTTTTATCAGCTCAGGATGCGAAGCTTTCCTGTGGACACTAGTTGGCATTTTTAATTTGTTAAAGAAAGGAGTGTGGGCAAAGCCTTCTGGGGGACGCACACTGCCCTTCAGAAATGCAACAGAAGGATTCTTTCTTGTTGGTCTAATGATGCCTGGTGGTGATTTTGGTGACCTTTGGGATGTCATTTTCATGTCCTGGCTTTATACACAGCAACCGACTGCCCCCCTCCCCCATATCCGGTCACAAAGAGCCTGTGGTTTCTGGTCCCACTTGGTTGATGTGGGAAACAAAGGTAGAAGGAAATGTAGATACAATTAAATGTCCTTATGACCTGCAGCCAACTGACAAATCCTTGAGGCAGGCAGAGTATAACGTTCCTCCAGGAAGCTCCAAACTGTCTTCATGTTAATGGCTCGCTAGAGGAAAAACAACCTCGGTTTGACAAGAGCAGGATCTCTGGTAGCCTGTAAGTCTTCTTTAGCAGATGAAAATCCTTTTGAAACTTCCCTATCTTTACTTGCCCCAGCGCCAAAGTATATAATCAGTTGCCCCTCACAAATCCCAGGACAGCAGCTCCTTCTGCGCATGGATCTTGTCCCAGTGCTTTGATAAAACCACATTTTTGCACCGAAGACATCTCAGGAATTCTTTCTTGGTCATCGGCTCCAGACCTCAACACACCAACATTCAAAATCTACATCATGGTAATGCAAAGCCTTTTCTCAAACTTCTTCCAAATGACACTAAAATAATCAAACTCCTATAATAATGGGGAAAGACTGCATCACCACCAAAACCTGGAAAGCATTCCCTTTGGCTACAATTTTACAGCACTTCTCATATTTTAATAGGCCTGCAAGTCATCTGAGTATCTTGTTAAAATGCAGATACTGGGAGTGCCTGGGTGGCTCAGTTGGTTAGGTGTCTGCCTTCAGCTCCGGTGATGATCCTATGTGTTGGGTCATGATCCTATGTGTTGGGTCGGCCGTTCTGGGAATGCAGGAGGAACAATAGAAATGACCGCTGGGGCCGCCATCTTCCAGTCCCCTCCCCCTCTTCCTTAACCCTAGACTCTCCCGCCAAAAGGGTGTACGCCCAGGTCATGGCTCCATAGGTAACCCGATACCTATGCAGGAAACAGGAGTATCAGGAGCCCTCACCCCATACGTTCCGATCACCAAATATGGATGTGAGCCCATGCCCTACCTTGGCCAGATAAAAGACCACCACCACCACCACCAACAACAACAACAACAACACCCCCACGCCCCCCCTCCCCCGCGACCTCCCCAACTCCCCTTTCTGGAGTTGAGGAACCTCGCTGGAAGGTGCCCACCTCCTCCCGGTGCAACTTTCCTGGCTCCCCTTCTCCTGAGCCCTGAAACTTTGCCCGAGAATGCCTTTAATAAATCTGGCCTTGTGCCTACCTTGCCTGATGCTGTGTTTACCCACCTGCAAAACCTTACTCTATGGTCCTGGGATCAAGTCCTGCATTGGGCTCCCTGCTCAGTGTGGAGCCTGCTTCTCCTCTTCCCTTTGCTACTCTCCCTCTCTCTTTCTCTCTCTCTCTCTCTCTTGCTCTGTCAAATAAATAAATAAAATCCTAAAAAACAAAAAAACAAAACCCACTGTCCTGCAAATCCTACTCCAGACAGCCAAATACAAAACTGAAATTAGGGGTTGAAATTAGTGGGGTTGATGTTCCGTTTCATGTCATCGTGGCTTGAACAAAACAGCAGAGTCTTCCGCTCTTGCCTAAACTGGAGGGAGCAGAGCCGGCTGCCACAGCCGTAATCCTGTGACTCCAGAGACTCGGGCCTTTCTGGTTCTCTGTTTAGTCTTCACAGAAGAAGCTCTCCCTAGGCAGCTGTACACTAGTGGGCACACGGTATTTGCTATCTCAGACCTCATGAACATTTAGGGCTTCCTTGGTCCTTCCAGCTCACAGATGCCCCGCTTGCTTCGTCTAGAAGGTCTCACACAGCTACTTGCTTCTGTTGTTCTCCAAGGCAGAACATAAATTTTTAAATAATATAGCAATACACATGACATGAAATCTCTTACCTTAATCAATAAAACTAAACAAAAATAATGAACATAAGAGAATAACTAGGCATGTTTGAATGAGTGATAACATAAACTTCTCCTAACAGACATGAAACTGTATCATAAAAGGGCAAGAAAGTTAACAGTGTGCTAGCAGCTGAAAAGAAGACAGCTCCACACAGAAAAGTAGGGTCAGAAATAGTCCTGACTATTTATAGAGAGCAGTAGACGCTAAGGCTATTGTTTCTAAATCAATGAGAAAAAGATGTGTTGTGGTACAATTTGCTAACTACGTGGGAAAAAAATAAAATGAGGTGCCTACCTCATACCATTTACAGATTCCAGATGAATGGAAGTTATAAATGTAAAAATGAAACCATGAAAATATGACAGGAGAAGCTGTATGTCTTTAAATAATCTTGGGTTGGAAAATGACTTTTAAACCTGCCAGCAAAGACGGGAGAAAAAATGAAAATGTCAATCGATTTGATTCTTAATTTTCTTTCTTTTCTTTAAGATTTTATTTTTAAGTAATCTCCACACCCACTGTGGGACTTGACCTCATAACCCAGAGATCAAGAGTTATGCGCTTCACCAACTGAGCCAGCCAGGAACCCCAAATCTTTTTTTTTTTTTTTAAGATTTTATTTATATATTTGAGAGGAAGAGAGAGAGCATGAGCAGGAGGAATGGCAGAGGGAGAAAGAAAAGCAGACTCCCTGCTGAGCAGGGAATCCTACAAGGAAGGGGCTGGATCCCAGGACCCTGGGATCATGACCGGAGCTGAAAGCAGCCACCTAATCGACTGAGCCACCCAGGTGCCCCTATTCTTAATTTTAAAGGTCGATATGATTCTTGTAAAGCCAAAACTGAACTGGAGTAGGGAAGTAAGAAGGATCTGGGACAGGCCTAGCTAGACTAGCGTAGTTCTTCATCAGGTCCGTGAAGAAGCATTGGTAGGTCATACCAAATGGACACTATAGCTTTGTCTGTATGCTAGCTGAAAGTTGATACATATAAATTGATGAAGTTCTGGAACACAGGTGAGGTTCAGTGGGATGAGGTAGGAGCCTATGACCAAGAAAGAATTCTTGAGACATCTTTGGTGCAAAATGGTGGTTTATTAAAGCATGGGGACAGGACCCGTGGGCAGACGGAGATGCTGCCCTGTTATCCTGAGGAGTGGCTGATTATATACACAGGAGTTGGGTAGGTGAGAACAAAGAGGGTGAAGTTAGTCTCTAAGGAATTTTGGAAGCAAGGTCTTCAGGACCTTGAGGGGCTAGCTATTGTTGGGAGAAAGGTTATTTATTACTAGTAGTAAAAATCTTCTTGTGAGACTCTTTAGATGTATATCAGTGGGCCATATACTTGGGAATGATTTTCGACACTATCTTGGAGATCTAGAGATAAAGTTTCACATTTCTCCTATCAAGCGTCCTTGTTAGTGAGATTTGGGTTTAGAAGAAATTTAACTTTATTTATGGCTTGAGGAACTGAGTTATTTGCCTCTGGAAATTGTGCTATTGTTAAGATAGCTTCTTTGTTGTAAATCTCTAGGACATTGGTAAACCAAGGGAGACTCCTGCCTTGCAGGACTGTGATCTCTGCAAGTTAACTATTTGTTTTTCTTTTAGGGCAGTCACGGGTGCCTGGAATGTCACACATATTACTGAGGGGAGTGGGTGGAGAGGGGGTGCAAGGTGCCAGCTTTTGCTTTGTCCTCAGCCAGCCTCCTGCTCCCTCATCAATATGATTTTTAATTGTTCAAAAAAGTATGTGTTCAACATGGGTGGACCTTGAAAACAGTATTCTAAATGAAAGTCAGACCTGGTAGGCCACATGTCATGGGATTCTTTTTTTTTTTCTTAAGATTTTATTTATCTATTTGACCAAGAGAGATCAAAAGTAGGCAGAGAGGCAGGCAGAGAGAGAGAGGAGGGGAAGCTGGCTCCCCGCTGAGCAGAGAGCCTGATGTGGGGCTCGATCTCAGGACCCTGAGATCATGACCCAAGCCAAAGGCAGAGGCGTAACCCATTGAGCCACCCAGGTGCCCTGGGGATTCTTTTTTTAATGAAAATTCCAGAATAAACAAAACCATAGAGTTGGAAAGCAGATTACCAGTTGCTGAGATGGGGTGTGATGCTGATGTATATGGGGCATCTTTGGGGGATGAGGAAAATGTTCTGGAATTACTGGTGATGATTGTATAACTGTGTGAATATACTAAAAACCCTGAGTTGTGCACTTTAAAATGGTTCAGTTTATGGTATGAGAATTATATCTTAATAAAAAAGAAAAGAAAGGAAAAGTGCATGCTACAATTCACTACCAAGAGTGGCTTTTGATCTTCTCAACTGATCCTACTGCCTCTGTAATACAGTGAGTTAAAAGAACTCCCTTGGGTTCATTAAGGTTTGGTTCCTAAGCAAAGCTCACTGAAGGGGTCTTTCTGGCCTGATGGCCAAGGTGGGCTAGATGGGGACCTGCCTCCTCACTCTATGATGTGGGCCTCATACAGGATGAGCCAACGCATAAACCCACTACCAGGTTACATCTATCCACACATCCTCTAAACAACTCAAGAAATTCTGCTTTCAGTTTACAAATTAGAGTTAAGTATGTCCAAACTTCCAGTGGGTGGATTTGGCCATCTGTAGTTTCAGAGCATTTCTGAGCTTTTAGTTCCAAAACTATGGCCTTGAACTCATGAGGATTGGGATCCCCTCCCAGAACTCCGTCCACATCACTTTCCAGCAACTCTGTGTCAGCGGGCCTATTGTCCGTCGGATATCGTGTAAGTTACAGACGTGGCTTATCAGAGCAGGAAGGAAACTCAGACATAATCAGTCTGACTACCCTAACTCCCGCCTCCTACAATCACATTTAATAGATGAGGTCCAGAAAGGAGAAGAAACCGTCCACAGTTTACCCCCACAGTTAAGTGAGGAAACTAGAATTAAGTTAAATGTCTGTGTCCCAGTCCCCAAAGCCCATGTGGTTGTATATCCAATTATTTCTGTTGCAATATTGGCCTTAGTAACTCCAGTTGCAATTAAATGGTCTCCCACATAGTGAAAAGCAATGGAATGGCACAAGCCCAGCATGAGGACATGGGTTTTAACCCTTTCAGCATGCTCCTGACAATACAGCAATTTGAAAGCCCAATCTCAGAACAGGCCCTTAGGCAGACACTGTGAGAACACATACCTCCTCCAAGTTTTCTAGGACTCAGTAAAATTATCCTTGTTCATAGCTACAGATGGAATGAATAGGAGGGACCCAAGCACCTGCAAAGCAAATCCGAGAGTCTCATAAAATCCTACAGCAGAAAGGAAGCATCTTTCCTCCTCGTCTCCCCTGTCAATGAAGCAGTTTCTCCTACATTGCCAGATACCCATTCATTCATCCATTCCATCAACAAACACTTTCTAAACATCGACAGTGTGCCTGGCCCTGTGCTGGACATGGAGCCATGGAAATGAACTAAGCATAAACCTGCCTTCCAGAAGCTCCCGATCTATTGGGAGATGCTCTTTACATGACCAGCCCTGACAGCAGGGAAAGGTGAGGGTCAGAGAGCTTACGCAAAGCACCGTGGAAAGACAGGAGAGGTCATGATTCTGGTTTGTGGGTCAGGAAGGCTTCCCAATGTTGAAGATATTTAAGCTGCATTTTGAAAGTTTTCAAATGGCAGAGTGGGGGGAGAGTTCTTATGGCATAAGGAACAGATGAGCAGATGGGCAAAGGCACAAAGCACGAGGAACACGGTGTGTTCAGGAAAGGGAGGCAGACTGGGGTCCCTGGAACCGTGTTATGTGGACCTGTGCCCCATGCGTCTCCATCACTAAAATTTGGGCTTCTTGGGGTTAGCTAGGGCCTATCCCCTTCTGAATCTTCACCACCTGACACAGTATGTAGCATCTAGCCAGAACCCAGCTAACTTTTTCCAAACGAACAAGAGAAAAGAAGAATTATCATGCGTTAGGCACTAACTCCATGGCAGGCATTGTAGTGAGTGCTTTTTTTTTTTTAAAGATTTTATTTATTTATTTGACAGGTATCACAAGTAGGCAGAGAGGCAGGCAGAGACAGAGAGAGGGGGAAGCAGGCTCCCCGCTGAGCAGAGAGCCAGATGTGGGGCTCGATCCCAGGACCCTGGGATCATGACCTGAGCCGGAGGCAGAGGCTCCAACCCACTGAGCCACCCAGGCGCCCCTAGTGAGTGCTTTACATACATGAAATAAATCTTATGGATTTGGTATTATTGCTACTGTTCCTATTGTTATAACCACCCCATCCCACTTTAACAGAGGAGATGACGAAGACACAGGGGCCTCCCACAACAGGCAAGAGGACCTTCATACCCAGGTCTCTGTCAGATGAATGTCCTCTCCTGCTTCAGGTCCATCTCTCCACTACCCTAGTGGCCAAGGCCATGTCTAGTTCCTGGACTTTGCTCTTTTAAATGCTGCTCTCTCACTGTAGGGGGGATGAATGGTGGGTGAAGGAGGCTGGGGCCAGGTCATAAAGAGCCTTGGCCACTACACGTATGGTCCTGGCCTGGACCTTACAGATGAAGGAAGGTTCAACACAAGCCAGCACATGTGGCCTGGCCTTTTAGTCCCTAGCAGGAGCTTTGCCATGCACTCTGAAGCCAGCACAGATTTCCTAGGAAGAGAGAAATGGAACCCTAAATTCCTTTGTTCTGCGTCAAGGCCGTACAACCAGGTATCTGAGAAGTGGTGAGTGGGACAAAAGCCCCCATGGGTTAAAGCTTTCTCCACATGATAGTCTCAAACATCTGGCTCTTTCCTATGCTCTAAATTTAGAACAACTAGATACTAACTTCCTCCTAATCAAGATAAGCCCAGGGCCGAGAATCCAGACAATTGTGCTAGGTCATTTAATTGCCTTCCTTTTGGAAACCTTGAGCCAGCCATAGGGAAATTCTCTGGCCAAGGCAAAGAATAAAGGTCAACACCGTGTCGTATCCTGATGCCTTTTACAGACCCCAGGAGCCACAGGAGAAATGAATTCCAGTCAAACGAGTTGTGGATTTATTTTTTTGAGTAGAGCCAGTATTTTAAGATTCTCCAAGTCATGGAAAAATATACACTAAGAACATGAAAACAACACTCAGTGTCTCCAATGGCACAAAACTTACTTCTCATTGTTGTCTAAATAAAACCAGGCCAACTCCATCAGGGGGCTGTGTTCCATAACCCACCATAAAATGATGTGTTATGAAATATTAATGGAAAAAATAGTATTACAAGTTATTCCTACTTTTCCTGGCTGCCCACAATTTTGTTATTAACCATGCTTTCTTTCTCAAAGCTTTTTTGTTGTTTTTCTGACTATGAAAGTGAGATACTTATTATTGAAATTCTAGAAAAGAGAGAAACAGAAAAAAATCATTGCAACCCACTATTAACAAGTGATTTTAAAAAAAAAAAAATTGGGGCGCCTGGGTGGCTCAGTGGGTTAAGCCGCTGCCTTCGGCTCAGGTCATGATCTCAGGGTCCTGGGATCGAGTCCCGCATCGGGCTCTCTGCTCGGCGGGGAGCCTGCTTCCTCCTCTCTCTCTGCCTGCCTCTTGTGATCTCTCTCTGTCAAATAAATAAATAAAATCTTTAAAAAAAAAAATTGAGGTCACCCTGTATATAAAACCTGAAGTTTCTTTTTTATTAATCACTTATAAGTAGCATAACCCTGTACACCCAGGCTTCTCTAAGTATACCATTTTTATTAGTTCTAGGAGATTGTTCAGTGTGGAAGTGCCATAATTAATTTAACTAATTACCAGCCGAGGGAAACTCAGGTTGCTTCCAGTCTTTTGATTTTAGAAATGAATGTATGAACGTTCTTATCCAACTGTCTTTGTCCTTCTCTCCAAGGGTTTCCTTAGGAAGTAGAATTACTAAACCAAGAGGTATGAAAAACTGAAGGTCCTTTATAGCTATTGCTCGACAAATATTCACTGGGTGCCTACATGCCAAGTGTGGTTCTGGACACCCGGTGAATGGGAGACCAACTTTCTGAACTCTGGAGCTGTATCCCTGTGATGATACCGACTTAGATTCCCACTAGCCATGTCGGACCCCCTCAACCCCCACCAGTGTGACGATCTATTCTTGAGTAAACCTTGGGTAATCCAACAGTCTATGGATTTCATTTGCTAGCATTGGATGAACATGCCTTCCCATCTACACAATAATCATCTCCATTTGTATGTGTGAATTGGGGGCCATGTTCATTTCTGTATGAAGATGTTTGCCTCCTCTCATTGGCCAATGCTTGTCGTACATTCTGGATGTTCACGTGCTGCCTGCCATCTTGTGCAGATACTTTTCATCTGCATTCTGGGTATTCATGGGGTTAATTTTCATTCATTTGACACCCACCAGCACAGGGGATGGAGAGGTGGACAAATATGGACATGGTCCCCATAAGGGAGACAAAGCTGCTTCATGAGAGAATGATGGCATGCAAGGGTCCCTCTTAGGACTGAGAGCATGAGTCTTGGGGACAATTCCTGAGGAGCAGAGGCTGAGATGGGGAGCTTTGCAGGGAGTGCCCTTTGGGAAAAACCTACAGAGTGAGGGAAACAGAAAGGGAAAGGGAAGCAGTAGCAAGAGAACGTGTCCTCCTGCAAAGTTTCTCGGGGTCCTAATCCCTGCCGGCTCTAAAGCATGACCTGCGCAGCAGAGATTCTCTCCATGAGGCGAGGGAGGGTGGTCTCCTATGACCCCAGCCACCAAAGCAGACACTGGCCATGAGATGCCTCTGGAGGGTGGGGAACACCACCTCCCGGGATGGTAGCTGCCCAGAAGAGGCAGCTGTGAGTGTCAGCAGTCAAGGCTGCTGCAGCTGGATGTGGGAGCAGGAGCCTGGTGAGGGGGATCTGGGTGGGGCCCCCTGCTGTGCTCCGTATGCGTCAGAGAGGCTGAAAGGTTAGATGGCAGAAAGGGTGTGAGGGGGGCAACGCGACCGGTGTTGCCGTTTGCAGAGATCAGTTTGCCTTCAGTGTGGAGAACAGGCAATGGGCAGGGTGAGAGGGCAGAGAAGGGCTGCAGGGTGCAGTGAGTTTGGGGTGTGCACAATATCCAATCCCATCCCCCTCACCCCCGCCTCCAGTGGAGTCCCTGGATCCATGATTAGCGTGCCAAAGCCTCTGAGAAACCACAATATGGAAACTTGATTAATGTTGCTCAAACCCACAATTCTCAAGAAATCACAGAGGAACAGAAAGGACGGCGCAATGATACATACGGTTAACCCCAATATAAGGAGAGACCAGAGCCTGGACTACAGGAGGCCAGAACTGTGGGGGCAGTGGGTGTGGTGACAGCATATCTAGGAATTAAAGACCACAGGACTTCACTGAAGATTAGATATGGAACAAGAGTGAGGGAAATGTCAAGGATGACTCCTGTGTTTCTAATTTGAGCATCTGGGTGGTGACGTATCACTTTTGGAGAAGGAAGGGGTCGAAATCAACTGTTGGGGATGGGGAGAGGAACCTGCATCTGCTGTTAGATGTTACCCTTAATATTTTGAGCTAGTAAATGCCAGCACAATGTGACACATGGACAGAGTCCTGGAGGACTGTTTTCCATCCAGCTCTACCAATAAGCAACTCTATAACCCTGAGCAGGTTCCCTTCACTCCACTGAGCCTCAGTTTCCCCACCTGAAAAATGGAGATGATAAGTCCTATTCTAACTACCTCATCCTCCTACCATTTTAACCAAATAAAATAACAGAAATAAACATACATCCTAGGGGTGCCTGGGTAGCTTAGTGGGTTAAGCCTCTGCCTTCGCCCAGCACAGGTCATGATCTCAGGGTCCTGGGATCGAGCCCCGCATCGGGCTTTCTGCTCAGTGAGGAGTCTGCTTCCCACTCTCTCTCTGCCTGCCTCTCTGCCTACTTGTGATCTCTCTGTCAAATAAATAAATAAAATCTTAAAAAAAAATACATCCTAAATTGTAAAGGCGACCCCAACATAAGAGGGGTGTTACAATTACTCCTAGCATTCTTTAGTGGGCACCCCAGCCATAATACCCCAAGGAATCAAGTCAGAACAAGCCATGAGGTTAACAGACCTGGAGACATAAATCTAGGAGGTAGCTATGTTATAAAACTAATTATACAGATTGACTTAGAATATCTCAACATTTTTTTTTTTCAGGCAGGAAAACGATATTCTTCTCTGTCATGAACGTCTCTCCCTGTCTCAGTCTCAGTCAACCAAGCCTTTCCAGCAGGGTCACCCCCATCAAAACCTGCTCTCAAGGGATCACCCCCTGACTGGCATTGCCAATAAACCCCGAAGCATGTTCTCCCCTGGGGATGCTTGACCCTCCTCAGCAGAGAAGCTAATTCTCTGACAAAGGTGAGATTCTGAATGGTAGCGGGGGCGTGGGGGGGGCAAGCAGAACACTTAGAGGTACTGAGAGTTCCAGAAGCCAGTCACAAAGGACAAGTGCTGGAGGAATCCCCTTCTATGACACACCTGGAGCAGTCAGATTTGCAGAGACAGAAAGTCAAAGGTGGGCTGCCTGGGACAGGGCGTGGGAAGAATGGAGGGTCAGTGTTTTATGGGGAGAAGGCTCTGGAACGGATGGTGGTGAGGGTCACACAATAATGCAAATGTTCTTTGTACTGTTGAGCTGTGCACTTAAAAATGGTCAGGATGGGAAATTTTGTGTGTATTTTACCATAATAATAATAACGTATTGAGGAGGTTCAGAGTCATGTCATTATAAGTTTGTCAAACCCAGAGAATGTGCTATAGCAAAAGAGAAGCCTCATGTAAACGATGGGCTTTAGATGCTGATGCCCCTGCAGAGGTCTCTCAGTGGTAACAAGCATCACACTGCAGTGCAGGACAGTGGGGCAGGCTGTGCAGGTGTGGAGGCGGGAGGTTTATGGGAAATCTCTAGATCCTCTGTTCAACCTGGCTCTGAATCGCTAAAAAATGGTGCTTTTTTTTTTCAAGATTTTATTTATTTATTTGACAGAGATCACAAGTAGTCAGAGAGGCAGGCAGAGAGAGAGGAAGGGAAACAGGCTCCCTGCTGAGCAGAGAGCCCGATGCGGGGCTCAATCCCAGGACCCCAAGATCATGACCTGAGCTGAAGGCAGAGGCTTTAACCCACTGAGCCATCCAGGTGCCCCTAAAAAATAAGTGTTTTTAAAATAATAATAAAAAAGAGGTACTGAGGTTTGCCCTGGTACTCAAGCAATCATTAGGCAGTGGGCGCGTGCTACCACACACGCATGCACGTCACGCACACACACGTCACACACGCGCACGTCCCGCACACGCACACAGCGCTGCCCAGCCTTCTATCTGAGCGAGGCGCAGAGCACTGGTCGCAGTCCTTTGGACTCATCTGGGGTTTACTCTGGAGCTTTTAATATTCAAAGGAATCTTTGTTCTCGCTGAGGAGCCATTTCTCATCCCATTTAGCGCTTACATAAGACATACTTTGGATCTGATATATGGGGGGAAAACATTACCCGTTTCACTCGTTCTGAAAAAACTAAAAATAACGATCCTCCCCATTCCCTGGAGCTAATAAAGACTGCTTGGAAAGAACAGAGGAAAGAAAGCCATGGAGTATGAAAACCTGAGGCTGGGCACACAGAAGGCTGGGTTCAAAACCTGGCTCTGCCCCTTATCTGTTGCGTGACTCAGGCACAGCCCTGTCCCTCTCCGGGCCTCAGGCACCTCATCTACCCAATGAGGGGGCCATGCTGGAACCTCTGCCCTCTGAGATTCCTTTGGTTCTGACACCCTCTTTTCTGTGAAAAGGAAGACGGGAATTGAGGCATCTTATTTTGCTAGGCACCCAGTAGATGAATCATTTTTATTATTCAGAAACTTTTCCAAATTAATTTTGATGTGATCCTGTGTGGTAAGAAACAGCTAAAGTCATCTCTCCTCCCATTCCTGTTCTAGTGTCTAGAAATAGTCATTAATACTCACAGTCTCCACTTCCTCGACTCCCACCCCCCACCTGGCAGTCCAGCTTCTGACTCCCCAGTCCTTTGAAACTGTTCTTGTCAAGGTCACCATAACCTCCCCTGGTGGAATCAACAGGCATGTGTCCCAGTCCTTCGCTTCCTCCCTCCACTTCTCAGAAACATTTCACGGTGAGGGACCATCCTCTCTTTCTCAAGACTCTCCACCCTGGGGCTGAGAGGGGAAAATGACTTTGCCGTCCCAGAGCCCTGAGGGCCAACGCCAGGGTTTGTACCCAAGATGTTAGTGCCAAAGCCTGGGCGTCAATGGGGTAGGTACCATGTCACCATTTGGAGGGATTTGCTTTCTCACCGGGATTATTTTGCCACCAGATTCTAGATTTTCTAGGCGATTCATTCATTCATTCATTCATTCATCAATTATTTGTCAAGAGCCAACTCTCTACCAGGCGCTATGTAATGCAATGTAGAGAAAGACCTGCCCTCTCAACATTTATAATGTAGTGGGAGACTCGGGCATTCAACAGCTAAGTACAAGAGACAGATGTATATTTCCAAACATGAAGAGTTCTCTGAAGGAAAATGCCAGGTGCTGTGAGAGATGAGAACAAGGGGGACCAATAGGATGTGGGCAAGTGCCACTGGGAGAGAGTGACAATGACAAGAGAAGTTGGCAGAAAGGGTAGAGAGGAAACAACCCCCAGTGGGGTCTGGCTGGGGATGGCCTCTTGAAAGGGAGACCCAGTGGACTTGGCCTTATCATGTTCCAACAGCCTTTGCTTTTACTTAGAGGGAGGTTTTTTGGTTTTGTTTGGGGGGTTTATTTATTTATTTATTTATTTAATTTCTTTTCAGTGTAACAGAATTCATTGTTTATGCACCACACCCAGTGCCCCATACAATCCGTGCCCTCCATAATACCCACCACCAGGTTCACCCAATCTCCCACCCCCCGCCCCTCCAAAACCCTCAGATTGTTCTTCAGAGTCCATAGTCTCTCATGGTTTGTCTCCCCTTCCAATTTCCCTCAACTCCCTTCTCCTCTCCATCTCCCCACATCCTCCATGTTATTTCTTATGCTCCACAAATAAGTGAAACCATGATAATTGACTCTCTCTGCTTAACTTATTTCACTCAGCATAATCTCCTCCAGTCCTTTCCATGTTGTTACAAAAGTTGGGTATTCATCCTTTCTGATGGAGGCATAATACTCCATAGTGTATATGGACCACATCTTCCTTATCCATTTGCCCATTGAAGGGCATCTTGGTTCTTTCCAGTTTGGCAACTGTGGCCATTGCTGCTATGAACTTTGGGGTACAGTTGGCCCTTCTTTTCACTGCATCTGTATCTTTGGGGTAAATACCCAGTAGTGCAATTGCAGGGTCATAGGGAAGCTCTATGTTTAATTTCTTAAGGAATCTCCACACTGTTCTCCAAAGTGGCTGCACCAGCTTGCATTCCCAACAACAGTGTAAGAGGGTTCCCCTTTCTCCATATCCTCTCCAACAGATGTTGTTTCCTGTCTTACTAATTTTGGCCATTCTAACTGGTGTAAGGTGGGATCTCAATGTGGTTTTGATTTGAATCTCCCTGACGGCTAGTGGCTCAGGGAAGCAGATGAAGACTCTGGAGGACCTAAAGCCCCATCCCAACCCCAACCCACCATGTGGCACCGCCGCTGGGGCCAGGGCCAAAGGAGGCTGCAGCTGGACCATTTCAGGGCCTACAAGGGACCAGAGTGACTGAAAAGGCAGAGCAATGGGCAGGAGGTCAGGCAGGGCTGGATCCCACAACACTTGGAAGATACCCCAAGGAGGCATCCAGTTCGTGCTCCAAAAAAAATACTCTGCTGATCTGTGAAGACGTGGGTGGTGGAGGGGGTTGGGCACTGGGGGCAGAAGGGTAATTTGTGGACATGGGGAGGCCAGTTCTTTTATGCTGATCCTACTCATTTCCAACAGGGGTAGAATCAGAACTATTTCGCTACAGAGGAAGGAATAAGACCTTTTTCCTCAACTTCCTCATGGAGGAATCTCGTATCTTTAAGAAGCCCACAGGGCCTTTGGAGGTGACCTGGTCCCCCTCCTCAGTGCACAGATGAGGAAAGCGAGGCTAGCCAGCTGCAGGGATGCCCAGGCAGGGTCAAGCAGCACAGGCAGAACCGAAACTTTGTCTGCCTGTCTCCAAAGTTCTCACCTTGTCCATGCACCACCTTTGGATGCCACCTGGACCAGCTGGCTTTGTCTTTCTGACTGGAAGTGGATGCTCAAGGGCTGGAACCTGATCCCTAGAAGCCTGCCCCTTTCTTCACATGCTCTAAGCTCCCTCCTTCGGGGTGGCAGAAAAGAAAATGTTCCCGCATAAAGGCCACAACCACATGGCTGTGAACAAAACAGTGTCCCAATCGGTGCTCCTGTGGTGGGGAGCAGCCCAAGGCCCAGATGAGGAGAGCTGCCTTCCCCAGCAGCTGGTATGGGAGCTGGAGCTGCTGCCTGCCACCCCCTCTCCCAGGAACAGAAAACTCAGGAACATGCGCTGGGCAGGAGCCCGTGGGAACTGTCCTGCGCTCCCTACTCCAGAGGCAGCTGCTGATCAACCTCCCAGTGAAATTCTGGCCCAACCTCGGTGGTGGTGGCAGCGCACGGGGAGGGGGCACCTTGGCCTGTCACCAGGAGCTCACCACAAGTCCCCCAGGTCTGGGGTGGCCACCTCTAACCCCGTAGGAACCGTGTGTCCCCTGGGTCCCCATCCTGACCCTGGAAATCTGGAGCGCGTTAGGGGGATTTGGCCAGATGCTGCTCTCTCCAGTTTCCTGTGGAAATTCAGAGAGACCAGGAGGTATCTCACTCAGGGGAGGAGATGAGCTATGTGAGGAAAACGAAGGAAATAAAACACCAGGTGTTTGTTTGCAAAGCGATTATCCCTCCCTTGCTTGGGGATCCTCAGAAGGAAGTCCAGCTCCAGCAGGGCGCTTGGCAGCGAGCCCCTGGCCAGCCCCAGCTTCTGGCCCAGCACCCGAGGGTGCCCAGAGCGGGGAGCCCGGCTCTGCACACAAGGTCCCGGCCCATTTCTGAGCCTTTCCAGAGACTGCTCCTCTGTTTGCAGTGCCTTCCTTACCTTCTCCCTCTGGAGAACCTCTACTCAACCCTCAGGGACCAGCCCCGGCTCCCTGCCTCCCACCTTGCCAGGCCCCAAGGGTGGCGCCTCCTCTTTCCTCCTTCACCCTGGAAACATCTCTGCAGTGGCCATATTGTTATGCTACCTGGGCTTGGAAGGTGAGGAGTTATTGCACCTGCCTCCCCCACGAGCCTCCAGCAGATGCTCCACCTCAACCCTCTTGCCTCCGCAGGGCCAAGCAGAGGGCCTGTTGCGGAAGAATCTTGGAGAATGGATGTGGGGAGAGAGAAATGGAAGGACGGAATGCAAGACGGAGGAAGAAGAAAGGAGGAAATATGGATTTCTGCAGGATATTTGCAAACCCTTAATGCTTCCTCATCAACTTGAGCCAACACCTGCCTCTGAGAATGAAGAGGCCCGCAGAAATCCCTCCATTTGACTGGACTAAGGCTGAGCCGAGTACCGCAAACCCTAGGGGCTTGAAGGAGACAGGGGATCATGCCTCACTCACGTGAAGTCGTAGGGCTCGACGAGAAGTCGTAGGGCTCGACGAGGCTGCTCTTCGAAGTTGTTCCGGTCCCAAGCCGCTCTGTCCTGCTGCTCCGCCGTTCCCGGGGTGTTGTCCTCTTACCGGTGGTTCGAGATGGTGTACCACCACGTCCCCAGCCGTGGCACGGGCGGAGGGCAAGGGAAGGCACGCTCCTGCCCGCAGAGCATGGCTGCATTTTGAGCGCCTTGCGGGACCCTCGCCTCACCGCGCCCCGCCTCGCCGCCCCCGCCCCCGCCTCACCGCCCCCCTCCCGCCCCGCCACCGCCGGCTCCACACCACGCCGCGCCACGCCCAGCGCAAGGCAGGCTGGGGTTTGTGGTCTTGCGCCTCCGAGTGCCAAGGTGTAAGTCCCCTTTCGGTGTTCGAGAGGGGAAGTGGATTTTGGAAACAACCAGAAATCTTTCCCGAAATAAGAACTGACAGGATTTTTCACACATTTCAAAAAAAAAGCCCCAGCGTGTCCATTATGTATTTGTCGATGCCGACCGACCCGGGAAGAAACGGACGCTCAGGGCGGGAAACGTCTTTGCGTGAGGGCGCCGTGAGCAGTGAAGGACTGGGACAGGTTATGTTGTGTAACTAGGCATTTCGATTTAAAACTGCCCAAATACTAGGAAGAAGAAAAGGAAATTACGGCTGGGCAGCTGCTTATATGGACAAGATCTGGGGGTCTGAGGTGAACCCCAGCTCAGTGTATCTGCTGTTATATGTCTGTCCCCAGAGCTACCTTCTTTGAGGCTAAGGTCCAGAACGAATGGGTGAGCGGTCATCCTTCCCTGAGCTGGCCGAACTGTACCTGGAATGCTGCGTTCTGGAGGCCAGCCCTTAACGGGAACACTGAGTAACGGAAAGATGTCTGGGGACTAGACGGGCTGGGAAAGGTCTGAACACCCTGTCCTGTGAAGAATGAATCGCAGCTGAATACCGTGGAGAAGGGCAAAATCTGGGGGAAGTAATTCCTTATTTTCTCATCTCTGTCACAGTGAGGACCAAGTGATCTCTTCTGGGTGGCCCTGAGGAGCAGGACAGGGACCACTGGGAGGAAGTCACCGGGAGGCAAAGCACATGCAAAGAAAAGGAGGTAAAGAGAGTGGAACAGCGACGCAGGTGTGGCTCTGGTGTGGCAGGTGTGGCTGGTGTGGCCAATGGTGAGGCCTCACTGTCAGAGGGCTCTCAACCAGGGGTGGAGGATTCTTCTAAGGCAGAAGTTTCTACCTGGAAGCTCCAGAGGGCAGGTGCAGTCAGATGTGTACATGTGCAGGGCACACATATGTGCTTGCCTATGGACAGGGGCCACAGCTTCCTTGAGATTCTCTGGTCTGTGACCCAAGCAAGATTCAATGGGCTGGGCCACCGGGCATCTCCAGGGCCCCTGCCCACTCTAAGATGCCCCACCCCAGTGTAGGTGCACAAACATCCCCAGTGAGGAGGGATAGAGAAGAATTCAGTGGCAGAAGGAAATAGGGGGTTCTCCAGGACTGAAGATGGCACCATGAGTTCCCCTCTCCCCTGCCAGGAGATGCCATGAAATCCAACTATACAAGCCTCTACTTAGCAAACTTGGAGAAGACATTCCTCCCCTTCCTGAGGCTGGAGTGTCCCAGGACCCCACCTGCAAGGGGTCCAGGGATCCTACCGTTGTCACACACAAGGTGCAGGGACTGACGCAGGATCAGCCACATCATTTGTGGGACTCAATGACAGAAGAAAATTGAAGCCCCGTCTTTCAAAAAGTATTGAGAATTTCATGATGGTAACGGTACAGCATTAAACCAAGTGGGTCCCTTTTATGTGTAGTACCTAGGGAACAGGTCAAACACCCTGACTTATCAGAGATGGTCCCACAGCGAGTTGGAAGGTCATTCAGTCTAAATCTCAGGCCTCCTGAGCCCTACCCCATTTCTCTATCACAGCCCATCCCCTCACCCTTGCCCTCAGCCTGGCTGGTTTTGGAGATCTGGCTACAGCCTGGTGGTAGTGGGGCAGTGGGGAAGGCTGGGGAGGGCCTTGTGGTTCCTCACACCTCAAGGTCTCTGGTTCCATAGTGCTAGGCAAGAGAGGCCTGACCTGACCTTTCCCAGGCCTGAAAGTTCCTCTGGTTCTGTGGGCCTGGCCCAGCGGCAGTTCTGGACCGTGCTCAGCTGATGGTGCAGGGGTGAGAGACAGCGCCAAGAAGGGGGAAGGAGACCCTGAAAAAACACTCTGGCAACCTCACGATTTCACACCCACTCTGCCCAGAGCCATCGGCAGCGGTCAGAGCCAGGTCATTCTTTATGTGACCCAGCAGAGCCTGGGGCGTGGTTGAACACTGCCCCGGTCAGATCTGCTTTTAGAAAGACCACAGTGCCAAGTGGGGAGAAGGAGAAATTGAGATGGGAAGTCTGAAAGGGAGGCTGCTTGGTGGGAGATGCTGTGGGTCAGGGAAGAGAGAATATGGGTTTGAGCTGAGACAACAGAAATGGGGAGGGCAGGGAGGAGACTGGCCTGGAAGATGGCCAGAAGGACTGAGGGCCTTTCAGTACTCCTGAGGCATGGGGAGTGAGTCTGGAGGTGACTCCAGTTCTGGCTTAAGTGGCTGAGTAAATGGTACTGCTATTCAGGGAGACACGTGTAGCAGAACACTTGGTTACAACTGGCTGACTTTGGTGACAAACTGACCTGTGTGAAAAGGAACAGGGGAGTGTGCTGGCTCATATGATGGAACAGTGTGAGGGTGAATTTCTCTCACCTTAGTCACACCTGGATCCAGGGCCCAATCCATATCATCAGTATATGTTCTCCCCTTCTCTTGCCTCAGATACGCTGTGCTGACTGTTCCTGGTGGCTCTTCTTGCATTACCACAGGATGACCACCAGCCTCATGGTCACAAGATGGCTGCCAATGCCTCTCTGAGCTATATCCTTCTAGGTTTAAATCAAAAAGAAATCAAACACGGGCTGGTGTTTCAGCATCTCTGTGAAAGTGCTGAGATTCACTCTGGTTGGACCAGCTTAGATCACATGCTCACCCCTGAACCAGTCACTGTGATTGTGCTCATGGGCTTGGACTTGATCCAAGAGCTCTGCTGGAGCCATGTGGACCACAAACTAAGAGGGAAAGCGGTAGATCCCAGAGAAATACTGTGGCTCTCGCCAGAGTGAAGGGAAACAGATGCCAAGGAGACAAACCGCATCTTCCGGCTTTGCGGACAGTACAGACAGAAGAGCAGGCTGGGGGAGGACAAGTCTCGAGTCCAGGCTTGGATGGGTTGTGTAACAGCAGGGGCACAACCAGAGGGAAATGTCCAGCCGGCAGCAGGGTGGGGGAAGCCCCGGGCCGCAGAGATCTGCACATTGCCAGTGTGCAGGGGATGAAGGAAAAGCTTAAGAGGCAGATAATCCTGCAGACTCTGGAGTCATCCTGGACTCCCTGCCTCGGGAACAGCAAGTCCAGCTGTATGAGAGCCTCTTCCTTCCTTTGGATACCATGATTGGACAGCCGAGCAACCCCTGCCCTCCTGCGCTGGGCAACACCCCAGCTCCATCTTCCAACACTAGATTGCTTTGCACCTTCCTCTCCCTTAGTTGTTACCAGGACATGAGTCTATCTGACAGCAACATGAGCCCCGAGGCCGCAAAGGCACGAGATCCATGCCAGGCCTTGGTGCCAGGCCACGACGTGACAGAGCCCGTGACCCTCCAAGCTGACGAGTGCTTGCTGGGAATCCCAGGCTGACATCTCACTGAGAGTCAGAGGGACAAATAACTCCAAAGGCGGACCATGGTGGTGATTCCTCTTGCCTCTCTCCAGCCAGCAGGCCTTTCGCTCTTGCCTTTTCTCCTCCTCCTTGAATGAAGATGAACGGAATGCTTATGGGGGCTGCGGGGACAGCCATCTCGTAATCAATGTGACGAGAGTGTATGGAAGGACGAATGAGCCTCCCTCCCTCACAGCACCGTGAAGCCGCCATAGCAGTCCTAAAATGCCTAACTCTGGACATCTTCCTACATGAGAAGAATAAGGCCTTGAATTTTATGAAGTCACTGTTTCTCAGCTTGCGCCTGAATAGAAGTCCTAACACATAGACCCAAGGAACTGTGGCATTAAAGGCACGCCCATGTTTGAGGTCTCCCAGGGGGGAACAGGAAGGGTCGCAAGAGGGCCCCACAGGATCCTGAGAAATGTGGCTCAAGAATGTGGAGAGGAGGGGCACCTGGGTGGCTCAGTGGGTTAAGCCGCTGCCTTCGGCTCAGGTCATGATCGCAGGGTCGTGGGATCGAGCCCCTCATCGGGCTCTCTGCCCGGCCGGGAGCCTGCTTCCTTCTCTCTCTCTCTGCCTGCCTCTCTGCCTGCTTGTGATCTCTCTCTGTCAAATAAATAAATAAAATCTTAAAAAATAAAAAAAATAAAAAAGAATGTGGAGAGGAAAGCCATAAGAAAGTCATAGAAGTGACTGGGATGAGTCTGGGGTGTGTGGCGAGCTAAGAAACACGGCGGGATGGCCAGAACCACTGAGGAGAGAATTCCAACAGGGGACAGGGCTAGAGCAGGCCAAATGCAGTGCTGGGACACAGGGAAGTGCGGAAGTCACTTTTCAAAGGATTTTGTATATGAGAGGCCCTTGACCTTGGCAGAAGAGGTTCAGTGCCGGGGTGGGAAAAACGCCAAACCGCACAGTGTGATAGACTCCCAGCCCTCGGCAGCTCACTCGTGGGGGATGGTGCTTGGAGGATGATGCAATGTGGGGAAGTGGTTCCTCAGCCATCCTGTCCCTTCCTGTCCTGCTGCAAAGACCATTTCCCCTCCTTACCTCCAGGATGGAGTCTTAACTCTTCAGCTTAGCATCTGAGCCCACAGAGATAGGGACCCACCCAGGACTTGGCGCGCCCTCACAGCCTCCCTTCCCCACATTCCAGCAACACCACCAGCCACCCTTCCTGGCCCTGCCACCTCCCCCTTGGACCACCTTCTCCTGCCAATCCATGGCCTATTCAGCCTTCCAAGATGGCATAGATGTCACCCTTCCATGATGACAACAAGATCAATCCCTTTTTTTTTTTTTTTTTTTTGGCTCTTCCCATCTCTCTCTGTCCACCTTGAATCATAATTGCTGGGGTCTGAATAGGCTTTGCTCCCTGGGGTGGGGACGGGGTCTGGTTGTCTGGCACCTGTGGGGGTCAGGAGCCTTGCTGAGTGGTCCTGGGCCAGTGACAGGTTGCCTTCCATGGAGTTCCCAGGTTCAAGGGGAATATGTAGGCATTCTCAGGGCCACATCTGTCCCTTCCACTCCAAAGTCAGCTTGGTGTTGTCAAGCTGACTTTGGAGAGCTCAGGAAGGAAGCAGGAGCATTCAGCAGAGATGTACACGGGCCTTCTTCCCTTCTCCTCTCTGGAGATTTCCCAGAGGGCAGCTGCATCCTCTCTCATTTTAGAACAAAAAGATGTGATTGTGACCAAATTTAGAAAATAACCAAAAATTAAAATAAAATACAACCCATATTTTAAAATCCATTCCGACAGCTCCACCCCACTCAAAGGAGTGTCTCTTCAGAGCCATGTGCATGAGGGACCAGCCTCAGAAGCAGCAGTGAGGCGAGCTGGGATGTCACAGGCTTGGAGGTTGCCGGGGAGTGGAGGGTCTTCCCACCAAAGACACACAGGCCTGCCCCACCAGCACACGCCTGGGATGGGGAGACCCCCAGGGAAGGTGGGGCTGGGTATGGGGCAGAAGCACCCCTACTCAAGGAAGCATCTTCTTGGCTTCTTATTTCTGCCAGTCGCGGGGGAGGAAGCATGCTTCTGGAAGCCACCTCAGAGACCAACCACAGTGGATGGGCCCTTCCTTAGCAAAATGCTACTTTTAGCACATTTTTCTGCTGTGTTTTGTGGGGAACAGAGGGGAAACCCAGGGAACCAAACAAACAGTATCACCCACCTCATATAATAATCATAGCAACCAGGTACTGGGGGAGTACTGTGTGCTAGGAGCTTGATTGGTTGTTTTTTGTTTTTAAACACTGTTGCCAGGAATTCTACATGTTATGTTGCCTCAGCATGACTGCTATAAGGAAAAAAGGTCTTTGTGAGACAGAATAAAGGAGATGGATTTGTCAGGGATGACCATAAAGGCTTGCTTTGCATGTACAGCATTCAATAAGCAGCTTTAGTAAGGTTGTCAGGAAAGGTACTGTGTCCTCTGGATATATTAATAAAGATAAAGAGGCCAGATGAAGGGAGGTGATAATCTTCTGAACTCAGTTCCCATCAGCCCAAATCTCTGAGCCACAGTTTCTTCCCCTATAAATTGGGGCTAGAAGATATCTCCTTAGAAAGGTTGTTGTAAAGATTAAACGAAGGAATGTATGAAAAACAGCTAGTGCAATACCTTGCAAGCAGCACACACTTAATGGCGATCCTACTTGTAATGACAAACCCCGGCATTTAAAAGTGGAGTTTAGGTTTTCTCCTCGAGGTGGGAAGAATCTGTGGATACATATTGTCTTCACACATCTGAGTCCTGGTATGGGCCGAAGAAGGATACTAATTTTGCATTTCCCCGAAGGACAGGACCACGTTCACTTGGCAAAAGCTAACACTGAGCCAGTTCCAACCTAGTAAAAGGGATGGTGGTAACAAAAAAAGAACTGGAAGGAAATCATTCCAAATGGTGCTGTCTCTGGGTAGTGAGAATTTAAGTGATTTCTTTAGATTCTTGCATAGTTTCTAAATATTCAGCTAAGCATATATCTTTCTAATAATCTGGAAAAAAAGGGAAGCGCTGGGGGGAAGAGACAGTATGTGTCAGGTACACGAGAGCAGAGAAGGGAGTCTTGAATTCATTTGAGATTCTACCAAATACGAATCTCATCCCCAGGTGCAAAACCCTGAAGTCCTTTCCCAGCAGAGGCCATGCAGCAGGGGAGGGCCCTCCTTGCACTGGACACGCCCGCCCTTCCCTCAGAGACTGAGAGCAGAGAGCTGAGGAAGTACCACTGAGCCCAGCTCCGGCTCTGGGAGCTCAGGGACCAAAGGCTCTAAGAGAAGGTCTCAAAGGTCCGTGAGTTGGGGAGGGAGCTCTGCACCCCAGCCTTAAGGGTCTCCCTCTCAGTGTAAATCACCATCGGACGGGCAGGGTAGAGCCTTCCCTCCACTTGCAATGCAGAAAACAGCCTGAGTTGGAGCTAAAAGGCAGGTGAGCAAGTGCTGCAGATGGGACAGACATCAGAACTGACAGTAACAGATGTGGGTTTTGGCCCTAGTCTCGTCTCCCCTCACTGTATAATGCAGGCTAAGCCCCTCCCCTCCCTGGACCTTGGGGCCCCTACTTACAGCTTCAAGAAGCTGGACACAATGGGTTCTAAGGTGTTTTCCAGCTCAGGATTGGCAGCTGGAAGCTACAAGCTCTTGGCCATACTTTCTCGAAGTCTCCACGGTCCACTGGACCTCAGAAAGTCTTTAATCCCACTGTTCTATCCCTGCCTTTAATAAAGCCACATCTGGAGTGTATCTCCTCTGATCCCTGTTTTGTACAGTTCTTCACAGCTGGATCCCCATAAATCAATTTGTTCTGCAGACCAGTTCCCAGAACTCTCCAGAACTTACCCAGAGAGGGCAGTTTTATTTCCCTTCAGCTTCTGGCTCCAAAAGGAGTTTGCGGAGCCCATTCCATGTCCCAGCAGGCTCCCCAGGTCTCCCCAGTCCCATGGCTGGCTGGGGTTTTGCAGAGTGGCCCAGGCTCATACTCCCATCCCCTCCCTACCTGTGGGCACAGAGGATGAACCAGCCTGGGAGCCCCCCTTCCCAGGCCCTCTTAGGTAGGAAGCGGTGTTCTCACTGGACGGCGAAAAGACTGGACTAAAATGACCCCCCCCACCTCCAAGTCCCCTGCGGTTCTTGAGTTCAAAGTTTTCCCACAGATGAATAATTACAAGAAGAGACAAGTTGAAAAGTTAACTTCTCTACAAATGGAGAGGGAAGGAAGCTGGTGGTGGGGGGCCTCCAAGGACTTTTTTGCTCATTTGTTCAGCCACAAGGCAGAAAACAACACAGAAACTGACTTTTATGAAGAGCAACTGTTCCATGGGCAGAGGTCTCAGATACTCCTTGTCTCTGATGGCTGCCTTGGCACCCAGGAGATCTCTGAATGCAAGCAACTCCGAATATTTGGCCAGCAAGTGGTCCCTGAGTACCTGTTCTGCTGGGTGCTCTAGGCTCCCAGCTTTGCCCACCTCATCTCACAGAATGTTCACGACCCCCTAAGAGTGATGTCCCAGCACTACCTCTATCTTACAGATGAGGACTTGTGGTTCAGAGGGGTCAGGTCACTTGCCCAATGTCACACAGCTGGCGAATGACCCATCAGAATTTATATCCAGATCTGTCCTTCCGCAAATTCCAACATCTTTTAAATCTGGCCTGCTAAATAAAGCCAAATCTAGGTCCCTAATTATTTCCCTACGAACAAGAGCTTGGACTGAGACTCCATTTGGGAAATTTTTAAAAGATAATTTTTACCAAATGTACTCAGTTAGCTTGAGTACATGTACTTTGTTGAAAAAGCCTCATAGTCCTCAAGGTTTATAATAAAATCAGCAGTCCCTTGCTCCACCCGTCCCTACCCCATCTAGATATGGATCCCAAGAGAGCCTCTATGCAACATTTCAAGCTATTTCTTCTTTCAAGCTATTTGCCCTGTATTTCAGATAATATATCAGCCCTGCTTTCCTCCTGAGTTTTCTGTTTTAGATCATTATTACTGACTTCCCGTTATGGAAAATGAAGGTTCACTTACACCATCTCTCCCAGTCTTGCTGCCCCACACACACGCACACAGACACACACGGACCATACGTGCACGTACACACACACACATACACACACACACACACTGTCCCTTCCTACCCACAGGCTCCCTCGTGTCCTTCTATTGCCCTTAGGACATCTGGGGCAGCCTAAGCTAGCCTACAGTAATGGAGAATGGACACTCGACTTTTGGTTAAATGTAGTGGATTTAAAGCAAACATCTCTCTGCTCTGCTCTCAGAACTCCAGTGAAAACCATATCCCATCAGAATGATTTGAAGAAATGAGGCTGGCTGGCCTGGAGCAGAGAAGACTCAGATGCATCTTCTCTCTCCCCCAATCTCTGAGGGGCAAAGAGAGCAGACACGCTGGGTGGCCTCCTAGGGGATCCAGAGCAATATGGGAAACTTCAGGGAAACGGATTTCAGCTTCAAGAGCCATTTGAGAACAGAAAAGACCGCCTGGAAAGGGAGGAGCCTCCCTCCCAGAGGCAGTGGACAAGCTAGGGTCGCTGACCACAGACTGGGGACCAGGAGGGAGTCCTGCATCGTGAGTGAGTTGAACCTATGACTTCTAAAGTCTCTTCAAATCCCATAACCCAGTAGTTTGCCTCCTTTTCTGACAGTTGCCAATGAGACTCCAGTGCTGTTGTGCAATCACTCTTGAGTTAATAACCAGAGCTGCCCAATAGACACACCCCTCTGGCAATTTCTTTTTGAGATACTAAAATAACCATCTTAATTCTGAGCAATCAGTTCCATTGACCCTTGCCTCATAAAAGAAGATTCAAGATGATTCACAGAGGAATAACGACACAGCAGATGGGACAAAACTCTCCATCCCACGGGTCTGAAACTCTCTGAAGGCAGATTGGTGCTGGACGGAGTCATCACAGTTGACCTGGCCATGGACTGCTCGGGTCTCCCTGCTCCGCAGTCAGAAGCTCAAGGGAGAAGCTTCAGAGATACCTCCCAAATCCTACCTTCCCATTCCTGCCTCGTCTGGAGAAGAGAGAGGGCAGGCTTTGGGTGTGGGCAAGAGGGGATGGTCCCTGGACAGCTGCCCATGAAAGAGCAGGCCAGAACCCTTGGCCACTCTCTACTTGGTTCTGCTCCCAGACGTGGTGCTTTTGAAAGAAATGAGTTTGCTCAGAGACAGGCATCCACCGTGACCTCCTGAGCTCTCCAAGCGGGACAGACTCAGTCATCCTCAGGCCATAAGTGGCAGTGTGGCGTAACCAGATCAAGAGTGAAGGGGCATGGCGGGGGTGGGGGGTGGGAGGGTAGTATGGGCTGCAGATTTGGGCTGCTCGTCCCCCACCCTCCAGGAGACACCCTCCAGGACAGAGCCTTTATTGCTGAGATCTGGCCTAAGACCATCTGCATTCAGATGCCAGAACCGCCATCCACTAGCTGTGTGACCTTAGACAAGTTCCCTCCTCTCTGTGAGGCTCAGTGTTCCCACCTGAGGTTGGGGGCGTGGAGGGTGGGGAGGGGAGGACTAACACCTTCCTCACTGGCTGTTTTGAGAATTAAATTAGATCATGTACAGGAATGCCTAGAGCACTGCCCAACTCATGGAATAATCATAATCATAATCATAATAATTATTATTAGCGGCAACAGCTGTAGCAACAGGAGATAGCCACACTCATCCGGTTGACTTCATAAGATCAAACAAAATAAAACCCTTGAAAACAAAACTCTGAAGTTATGTAGAAGTGTGAGAGATTTAGTGTGTAGCGCACTAACGCTCACAGACATCAGGAGACTGAGGAGGCCAGTATTTCCAGCCCCACTTGTTAAATAAATATTGTGACGAGCCATGTGGCAAGGTCTTTAGAACTTTCTGTGAAGATTAGTAACTCATTTTATTTTATAATTTAACAGAATATGGCAAGGCCAGTTTTTGAAGATATAATGTTTTTTTTTTTAAAAAGAGTCCCAGCTGAACACTTCAAGGAAAACACACCCAGAACAAATTTAGAATACGGGTGGCCAGATGGAATGACAGGGATTGACAAAGAAAATGCTGTCCCTAACTTGCAGTGTGACCTCGGCCAAACCCCTTTCCTCCCCGGCCTCAGTTCCCCCATCAGCGACGTTGGGCAGGGGGTGATCTCTGGGTGTCTTCCAGCTCTGCCTCCTGAGGACCCAGGATGTGGAGGATGGTTTAGACCAATAGACTGGGCCTCAGAGAAAGTCCTGTTAGGTTTCCTGAGCTGACAACACCATCTGGTGTGTGTGTGAGGGTAGGACACTGGTAGCTAGCCAACCTGGAGCTTTCTTCTCTCCTTTTTCTCAGTTGGATATCCGGCTACTCAAAATATGGCCCACAGACCAGCAGCACTGGCATCATCTGGGAACTCGGAGAAATGCAGACTCTCAAGGCCCATCCCAGACCTAGTAAACATGCATCAGGCTCTTAACTAGATGCCAAGTGACCCTGTGCACATTCAAGTGTGAGAAGTGTTGCTTTCATAGGAGGGAAAAAGGAAGCTAGTTGGTGCAAGCAATTTAAGTTTAACACATACTCAACCTGTAAGGAAATTCAAAATTGATGCCTATAAATAAAACAAGCCCTTCCCAGCTGATATCTAAGAAGCTCTTCACGTGATGAAGGTTTAGTTTCTGGGGAATTTTTATAAGTTTTCAAAAAGGAAACTTTCTTTATTTGAGATAGAGCAAGAGTACAAGCTGGGGGAGGGACAGAGGGAGAGAAAGAAGCAGGTTCCCCGTTGAGCAGGGAGCCCAATGTAAGCCTCGATCCCAGGACCTTGGAATCACACCTCAGCTGAAGGCAGATACTTAACTGACTGAGCCACGCAGGTTCCCCAGAAAGGAGCTTTCTTGAATGGTAAGTAGGCCTCTGATCACAAGAATGGCATCCCTGAAATTGATTTTTCAGATGTACCTGCATTATCTACATTGTCATTGGGGCACTAATCCCACTGAGGAGCATGCTTCTAGAAATTTAACATGAACTCTGCCCCTCTGAGCTCCCAGAGGCTCAGTCCTCAGCTCCTTGGTCTCAGTCCTAGCCACCTGGCCCCATCACGACAGGGTGGCTGACTTCTTCAGAGGCTGCCAGAAAATCTCTCAGCAAACAACCTCTAGGGGCTGAGGATCTCAGTCCTGTGATCACAAAGACCCAAATTCTGCCCACAAAGAGTGGGCTTAGAAGAAGACTCCAGGCCTCGGGAGAGACAGCAACCCCCACTGACAGCTTGATTTGAGCCCACGAGCTCAGAACAGAGAACACAGCCAAGTGACAACCAGGCTAATGACCCACAGGTAAATAAGGGCTATTGTAAGCCACTAAGTCTCTGGCGATCTGTTACACAGCAATAGGAAACTAACACGGATTTTGGTACCTGGAAGTGAGATGCCGTTGTAACAAATACCTTGCATGGGGTCCAGCTTTGGCAACGAACAGCAGGAGAACATTGGAGGGAATTTGCAGAACGCGATAAGAAAGGCTAAATTTCCTTGAGCAGACTATAGAAATAACGGATGTTGAGGACACTGTTGGTGAAGCATTAGGATTGATTAGAAGAGAGTGAGGACAACGTTATTGGAAACAGGAGCGAGGGGACCCTTGTTATATGTGGCAGAAAGCTTAGCAAAACTACCCGCAGGTACACAGAATTGCTAAGGGATGAACCTGTTACATAGCGAAGATTTCCAGGCAGTCCTGAAGGTGCTGCCTGCTCTCTTCCTGCTGCTCAGAGTAGAACCCAAGAGAAGAAAGAGAAAGAGAGTGACACAAAAATGAAGTAGGATTAAAATTCTCAGTCTCTTCAGATGGCAAAAGATGCTAAAACCCAGAAGGGCTGCAGAACGTGTGGCCCAGAGAGAAGGCTGAGTAGGGTGACTGTACGACCTTTTGCCAGAACCTCAAAGCGATCAAAAGGTCAGGACGTTCAGCCCCACCAAAGGCCCTTTCAAGAGATTACGGGTGTGGGCACCTCAAAGGTCTTCTCAGTTGAGCCAGGGGTTCCTAGAAAGCTTGCAGAGAAAAACAGAGATCTGTGCATGTGGCTTCTGTCTAGTGGTGTGAAAAGCAGTGAACTCATACAAGATGCCCAACGTTCTGAGAAAATTATTTCAGCAGAAATCCTGCCAGCTTGGACTAAAAAGGGACAGCGAGAGTACAAAATGAGACTCTTGGACCCCCCAAAATTCCACGGGGGGGGGCACTTTGGTAAAACTCCTCCATTGCAACCATGTTACCTTTCATTAAAAAGGGAGGAAGGCAAGAGTTGGGGAGCTGTGTGCACAGAAGAAAGAGGCAAGAGTTCCAGAGGATTCTCCCCAGGTCTTGAAACTGAATCCAGAGAAGCAAAACATTTACCTAGCTCAATTTTTAAAAATTATTTTTATTAGCATATAATGTATTATTTGCCCCAGGGGTAGAGGTCTGTGAATTATCAGGCCTACACATTTCACAGCACTCACCATAGCACATACCCTCCGCAATGTCCATAACCCAACCACCCTCTCCCTACCCCTAACCCCCCCCAGCAACCCTCCATTTGTTTGTGAGATTAAGAGTCTCTTATGATTTGTCTCCCTCCTGATCCCATCTTGTTTCATTTTTCCTTCACTGGCCCCCAAACCCCCCACCCTGTCTCTCCAATTCCTCATATCAGAGAGATCATATGATAATTGTCTTTCTCTGATCGACTTATTTTGCTCAGCGTAGTACCCTCTAGTTCCATCCATGTCGTTGCAAATGGCAAGATTGCATTTCTTTTGATGGCTGCATAGTATTCCTGTGTGTGTGTGTCTGTGTGTGTGTGTGTGCGCGCACGCACACGTGCACACGTGCCAGATCTTCTTTATCCCTTCATCTGTTGATGGACATCTAGGTTCTTCCCATAGTTTGGCTATTGTGGACATTGCTGCTATAAACATTTGGGTGTACGTGCCCCTTCAGATCACTACATTGCTGGGTCATGGGGTAGCTCTGTTTTCAAATTTTTGAAGAACCTCCATACTGTTTTCCAGAGTGCCTGCACCAGCTTGCATGCCCACCAACAGTGTAGGAGGGTTCCTCTTTCTCTGCATCCTCACCAACATCTGTCATTTCCTGACTTGTTCATTTTAGCTATTTTGACTGGTGTAAGGAGGGATCTCACTGTGGTTGTGATTTGTATTTCCCTGATGCCAAGTTATGTTGAGCACTTTTTCATGTGTCTGTTGGCCATTTGGATGTCTTCTTTTCCTTTTTTTTTTAAAGACTTTATTTATTTTATTTATTTATATGACAGACAGAGATCACAAGTAGGCAAAGAGGCAGGCAGAGAGAGAGAGGAGGAAGCAGGCTTCCTGTGGAGCAGAGAGTCTGATGCGGGGCTTGATCCTAGGACCCTGAGATCATGACCTGAGCCAAAGGCAGAGGCTTTAACCCACCCAGGCACCCCTTCTGCCCATTTCTTGATTGGAATATTTGTTCTTTGGGTGTTGAGTTTGATAAGTTCTTTATAGATTTTGGATACTAGCCCTTTATCTGATATGTCTTTTGTGAATATCTTCTCCCATTCTGTCAGTTGTCTTTAGATTTTGTTGACTGTTTGCTTTGCTATGCAAAAGATTTTGATCTTGATGAAGTCCCAATGGTTCATTTTTGCCCTTGCTTCCCTTGCCTTAGGCGATGTTTCTAGGAAGAAGTTGTGGCTGAGGTTGAAGAGGTTGCTGCCTGTGTTCTCCTCAAGGATTTTGATGGATTCCTGTCTCATATGGAGGTCTTTCATCCATTTTGAGTGTATATTTGTGTGTGGTATAAGGAAATGGTCCAGTTTCATTTTTCTGCATATGGCTGTCCAATTTTCCCAACACTATTTGTTGAAGAGACTCTTTTTTCCATTGGACATTCTTTCCTGCTTTGTTGAAGATTAGCTGACCACAGAGTTGAGGGTCCATTTCTGGGCTCTCTATTCTGTTCCATTGATCTATGTGTCTGTTTTTGTGCCAGTACCAAACTATCTTGATGATTAAAGCTTTGTAATAGAGCTTAATGTCTGGAATTGTGATGCCACCAACTTTAGCTTTCTTTCTCAACACTCCTCTGGCTATTCGGGGTCTTTTCTGGTTCCATATAAATTTTAGGATTATTTGTTCCATTTCTTTAAAAAAAATTGATGGTATTTTTATAGGGATTGCACTAAATGTGTAGATTGCTTTAGGTAGCATAGACATTGTCACAGTATTTGTTCTTCCAATCCATGAGCATGGAACATTTTTCCATTTCTTTGTGTCTTCCTCAATTTCTTTCATGAGTATTCTATAGTTTTCTGAGTAAAGATTCTTTGCCTCTTTGGTTAGATTTACTCCCAGGTATCTTATGGGTTTGGGAGCAATTGTAAATGGGATTGACTCTAATTTCTCTTTCTTCTGTCTTACTGTTGGTATATAGAAATGCAACAGATTTCTGTGCATTGATTTTATATCCTGACACTTTACTGAATTCCTGTATGAGTTCTAGGAGTTTTGGGGTGGGGTCTTTTGGGGTTTCCACATAAAGTCATATTATCTGCAAAGAGTGAGAGTTTGACTTCTTTGCTGATTCGGATGCCTTTTATTTCTTTTTGTTGTCCAATTGCTGAGGCTAGGACTTCTAGTACTACATTGAATAGCAGTGATGATAGTGGACATCCCTGCCATGTTCCAGACCTTAGGCAGAAAACTCTGTTTTTCCCCATTGAGAATGATATTTGCTGTGGGTTTTTCATAGATGGCTTTGATGATATTGAGGTACGTACCCTCTATCCCTACACTGTGAAGAGTTTTGATCAAGAAAGGATGTGTACTTTGTCAAATGCTTTTTTAGCATCTATTGAGAGTTATCATAAGGCGCTTGTTCTTTCTTTTATTAATGTATTATATCACAGTGATTGATTTGTGGATGTTGAACCAACCTTGCAGCCCAGGAATAAAACCCACTTGGTCATGGTGAATAATCCTTTTAAGGTACTGTTGGATCCTACTGGCTAGTATTTTGGTGAGAATTGTCACATTACCTAGCTCAATTTTAAAAGTCTTATGGACCCATGGCTCCTTCTAACCTTCATTTCCCCCTGTCTGAGATATGTCTGTAACCATTATCCGCAGCTTCCCACTTCCGTGTGCTGGCCACGGCAGGGCTAAGAACCTGTCCCCTTGGCTTATCAGGCCCGAGGCTGGAGGGTAACTGTGTCATGGCTGCTGCACCTGTCGGGGGACACCCAGAAGCCTCATCTGGACCAGGACCTGACTTGGGTTTTGAACTTTCAGCTGATGAGTTTTAGATTCAGATGATGCAATTTGGGACTCTGAACTCATACTGTAGTGAGATGAGACTCAGGAACCCGGGGAAGGAGTGAATGTATATTTCACATGGAAGGGGCATAAACTACTTGGGGGCCAGAGGGCGGGCTATGGTAGAATTTTAGAAGAGCTCCGAGTTTCCTGCCTCCTGGTGAACATGCTCTGGACAGTCTCCTCCCCTCTCCTGGAGTGGGGGCAAGACCTGGGAATGTGACGGGATACCGCTGCCTTGAAGAAATTCATGTTGAGTCAGATGACTTTTGAGTTAGGAGATTATCCTGGGTCAATGTGACCTAATCAATTGAGCCCTAAAAAGAGCCAAAAATCAGCAACAGACACTCTCCCACTGGCCCTCGAGAAGCAAACTATCACGTTGTGGAGAGGGCCAGATGGCAGGGAGCAGACAGTGACCTTTTAGAGCTGAGATCCTCTGTTCTGTGGCCCCAGGGAATTGAATACCACCAACAGCCAGGGGGCTTGGAGGAGGACCCTGAGTCTCAGAAGAGATCACAGCCCAGGTGGACACCTCGCTGCAGCCTTGGGAGCCCCTGACAGAGACGCTAGTGAAGCCATGCCCCAGATCGGACCTACAGAGACTGTAAGGTGATGTCTTTAATGTTTTAAACTGCTATGGTACAAAGGCTTCAAAGCAGTTATTACAAATATATTCAAAGAATTTTTAAAAACTATATTCAAACAACTAAATGAAAATGTGCTTGTAATGATGAATCTAATTTCAAACAGAGACGGGTACTACGAAAAAGAACCAAATGGTATTCAGCAGTGAGAAGTCTCATAACCGAAGTAAAGTGACTATAAGCTCAGCAGCAGGTTTGAGATGACAGAAGAAGACAGATGAACTTAAAGAAGGCAAATAGTGCGCCTGGGTGGCTCAGTGGGTTAAGCCGCTGCCTTCGGCTCAGGTCATGATCTCAGGGTCCTGGGATCGAGGCCCGCATCGGGCTCTCTGCTCAGCAGGGAGCCTGCTTCCTCCTCCTCTCTCTACCTGCCTCTCTGCCTACTTGTAATCTCTCTCTGTCAAATAAATAAATAAAATCTTTAAAAAAAAAAAAAAAGAAATTACTTTGAAAAAAAAAAAAGAAGGCAAATAGACGTTATCCAACTTGAAGGACCGAGGGGCAGGAAAAATAATGAAGAAATAATGGCTGTAGACCTTCCCAAACTTATTTTAAAAACATTAACATTCTCCAAAGCTCAACATACCCTAAGTATGATAAACACAGACCACATCTAGACATATGTTAAACTGCTGATTGAAGAGAAAGAGAATTTAAGGTCTAAGAGAAAAATCTCAAAAGCAGCAAGAGAAAAACCGCTCACCACATACAGGTAACCCAATGGTTATCAGATTAGCTCTCACTCAAAACAAAGGTGACACTAAGGGGGTGTGATCCCAGATTCGCAGAGCTGAAGGTGGCAGGGGCAGGGGTGTGTGTGTCCCTGTCTATTAGCATTTTCTATTCAACCAGGCTATCTTCCAAAAAACTGAAGGTAGAATAGAAACATTCCCAAATAAATAAAAACTGAGATTGTGTTGCTAACAGATCCACCCTAGATGAAATGCCAGAAAGTCTTTACGCTGAAAGAGGCTGACACCAGAGGGGACTCCGAGTCACAGGACATACGGAACAGCGTGGAAATGATGCAGACGTGGGTAAATATAACAGACTGTGTGTGTGTCACACACACATATATACACACACCTATATATGCTTTTTCTCTTCTGTTACTCTTTAAATAATTAAAATGATTTAAAGTAATAATTTATACCATTCAATTGAGTTTATAATATACACGTACACCCACAATAGCCCAGAGGAGGGGGTAGGAAGGAGAGCTACACTAATACAAACTTGCCAGATTTTACTGGAATTCACTCGATACTCTGCTGAAAAACAGTGTGATAAATTCAGGAAGCATACTGTAATCCTTAGGGTAACGAAAAAATGCAGTTAAGAAATCAACATTCTGAAGGACATTCTTATCCCCGTGACGCAGATGAGGAAATGAGTCCTGGAAGGTGGGATGATGTACCATGGCTTAGCTAAGGCTGGCCGACGGGTTCCTGGCTCCACGTCCCGGGGCTGGGGGCCAACTCACACCTTCCAGTGGGCCAGGGGTAAACACCCAGGCTCAGATTCCCCAACCCTCGGAGAAGGGGAGTGTTCCTCAAAATGTAAATTGCCTCCCAGTCCATAAAAATATTTCCCTTTACACCCTAAAAAATGTCTTATTAGTTCTCTACCCTAAAAATGACCACGTGTCAGTTGATTGCAGGAGTAAGAGGATGACTCACAGGCTAAACAGATTAGTGGCAGTGGCCTGTGAACGCGCACAAACGCCTCCTCGCACTCCCTATGGACTTGGTCAGCATCCGTTTTACATCTGCCTGAACTGCCTCCCATGCCCTGGGGGGTGGGGGGAGGGGGCTGACACCCCTTCATCCAGCTCAGAGGGACACACAGAAAGGGGAAAAGATGGAGAACATAAAAGTTCTCGCTTTAACCATTTACAAGAGAACTGAGCTGTGTTGGAAGGAGTTCATACCACAGTCCCGCCTCCCGATGGGCTATTTAATCCCATAAAGATAAAATAACCAGATTACTTAGTATTTATTTTTGGATGAACACCCACTGATGAATTTATTGTGCTTCACATATTATAACATGTTATTTATGAACCTAGGAATTTAATGAGCCCATACTACATGCCCAGGACTGAACTAACCCCACATCTACTCTGTTATTTCATTCTCGTGACTCCCCTCCATGCTTGGTTTCATTATTCTCATTCTACAGAAGAAGAAACCGAAGTTCAGAGTGGCATCAGATTGATGGTTGCCAGGACAGCTGGAGTTGTTCCGGGTGATCATCAACACAACAATCCTAGTGTTCATCTGTCTACACTGAGAAAAACTAACCCAATGTCTGAGGTGTTGTCAGTTTACGTAGAGCACGCTGCATGAGTCTGATTTCCACCCATGCAAACATCTTAATGGCTGGTAATCCCTGCAAACACCAAAAATAGAACCTTCACCTTTTTGCTAGGGATTGTCGTAGAAAGGCATGACAGTAGAACACACATCTTGATAGAAAAATACTTAAAGGTTTTAATTCTCTGAATATCAAGAGTTAACAATTTATGACTACCCTTTGAAAATAGGGTATATGGGAGCAATTCTGAGGTTTTCAAAATCAGTACAAAGCTTATCAAATCCAACATCACCTGCACAGGCTGTAAAGTGACTTCCTTATCAAAGGACAGCAGCTGGCTTGGGGGCGGATCTGCCACTGGATATAGCTCAGTCTCTGTCAGGCACAGTCCAGGGCCTTCCTGCTCCTTCCATGAGCTCCTTGTACAGTGACCATTTATCCCATGTGTTCCTTGAAGAGCCATTTCTGATGTTCTGAGTCGGTGCAGTCCCGCAAGAGGGGTACGAAACTGTCACTGAACGGCTTCCTCTCAGCCTGAACGCACTTATTGGACTGTGTGTGGAATAAAGAACCATCCTACAAGAGATGATAAACTACGGGTATTTAAGAGAAACCCAAATAATTCCCCAGAAAGTATCTTTTTCCTTACAATGTATTCTTCAGAGCTCAGGGGACTTTTTATCATTTCAGAAGCAGTTACTGAGCATGGAGTGTCTGCCCTGTGCTAAGGCAATGGGGGACTGTGTGCGCATAGGAAGGGCCAGGTATGGACAGGTGTGGATCCCCTGTCCCCGGAAGCTTGGCAACCAGGGTCCACAACTCCACCGTCAGGGCTGGTGGTGCCACCTGCTGGCCGCTCTAGGGATCTATCAGACTCTCTGCCTCCTTCCCTACCGTTCTTCTTTTCTTTCAGGGAAATCAGGATCAAAGATCCCTTATTAACCTCTTTCACGTCCCTCAGGTCAACTAATTCCATCCCTGGTGACCTCTTTCTCTCAGGTTTTTAAAGGCAGACTCAGGAACCTTGGCTATAATCCCAGCTCAGCCAAAGAACAGCTGGATGAGAGGGTAAATCACCTGCAAAGACATCAGTTCTACGGGACCATGACCACTTCCCCAGCCCCCAAAAATCACGGTCCTCTTTAATGCTTCCCCCCTTCTCTTCTTTTTCCCAACTGTTGCTGAGTTAGCTCAGCAAGCCTCTCCTCTGGTCCTGGAGTTTGTTTTATCCCTCCACCTCTCTCCGTCATAAGCTGTACAGCCCAAGGAAACACCATCGTGTCTGAGGACCAGAAGGGCGGAACAAGTGGCATATCCATTCTAGGGAAAGACCAACCTTGGAAACAGAATTATATGAAGAAGAATTGCAAAAAATATTCACCTTTAAAACCCTTAAGAGAGCTCCCAAGTTGCCCTCAGAGCACCAGGAAAGGAAATGATTAAATATAGCCACGCTTCTCCCACTCTTCTAAGGAAACTTATTTTTTCCTTAAATGGTCACTGAAATTTAAGATAAAATTGTAATGACATTTCAAACCAATTTTATGATTTCTCGCTTGCATGACTCTTCCTCGAGGGCTTATAAACAGGTTTCAGTTAGAAGAGAGAAGAGGAGGAGGCGGGGGCAGGCGCTGTAGAGAACCACAGACCGGGGGTGTCTTCTGTCTTATTTTTTGTATCAGATGCATAGTGCCACAGCGCAGGGCTTGTCTAGGGAGCCTGCGGGTTTCACTGCTAATCATAATATTGTCACGGGAAAATGGATGCCACCTTCTAATCATACCTAGAATTAACCCATTTATAAGCATCAGAGACCAATCTTTCCATCCCTGGGGTCAGGCTGGGAATGAAAGCCTCCCGTGGAGATAAAAGAGAACTGATTTTTTTCTTTTGAATTATTTGCTTTGGATTTATTCCCTCAAGTGCTTTTTCATGACTCAAAGGATTTGACTGATTCACGGGTCCCGTTGTGGCTGTGCAGTGTGGCTGGAGCCTTTCAGGCCTGAAATAATACCCAGTTCCCAGCCCCCAGTAACTATTCCAAAGGAGCGCCAACTCCTCCGAGGGGTGTTTTCTTATCCTGTGTTTCTTGATGTTCATTCTTATCCTACAAGTAACAGCTGATCTCTGGAGAACTTCATGGTTTCCAAGGACTATTTCTGCCACACATCTGGTCCACTGTTACAGTCCCCATTCTACAGCTGGGGAAAATGAGGCTTAAAGACATGGAGCAGCTTCCACCTGGGTCTAACCTAACCTCACACCCTTACACTTTGGCTATTTGTTCCACTCATTTAAACCCCATTTCAACTTCGACTGTGTTTGCACAGCTCCTCTTTGCATGGCCATGGCCACAGGTTGGAGGAGGGCAGGACGACTCGAGGGGAGCCATAATGCTACCGATGCTGGGTGCTGACGCTGAATGCCAGGCCCCCACCACACTGCCAGCAGTTTGAGGGAAGCCCCCAGTCTCCGGTATGTGGCTGCCCCCCTGAGGCCCGCGAGGACTAGGCCGGAGAACTCTCCCTCTACTCTCCCCATTGGCAGCCCCCGGACCGACAGCAAGGAAGGCAGGAGACAAGCTCGCTTACCTCCTGCAAGATGAACTTCTGATTCTCCGGGACAGTGTCCTGGCAGAGATGCATGGTGAGAATGTCCGTTCCTGCCTCCACGGCGATGCAGGCCTCTGGCTGGTGGGTGTTATAGCGAATTTCCTTCTGGGACGTGTACTCGAAGAACTAAAAACGGAGCAGCCAACATGCACAAGTTACTGTCTGATGTGGAAGGAGGGAAATCGCTGGGCAAGAACCTGGGGGGACTCCAGGTTGGAAAAAATTCTAATCTCACCACTTCGTCTCCAGATGTCTGACACCTCGTCTCCTCCCTCCTCCACAGGCCCCGCCCTGCTGGTGTATCTGCCTGCGTGGGCTGGGATCCTGGTCCAGGCCACACACCTTCCTGGTCTCCACCTGCCCACCCTGAAACTCAGACATCACCCAGACAGCCCTGCCCAGGCCCCTGGTAGTTACTCTAAACACGCCTTTGTGTGGCACCGTGCATCAAAACGTGTAATTCCATTTAAGCATTAATTCTAAGGAACTCATCCGAAATGCAGATCTGTTGGGGTTTGTTTTTTTTTTTTTTTTCCTTTTTTTTTTCTGACAAGAAGTTAGTGGCAGAAGCACTTACAACCACAAAGACAGGCAGGCAGGGACTCAGATATAACTAAATAGTAATCTACCTGTGTGAAGGGTTATCAAGAGGCCCTTGGGAATGATATTCTCAAAGGATGTCTAGTAACACAAGAAAAGTATGATAAAGTAAGTGGAAATAATGAGATAGAAAACACATAGACATGATGATAATAACTATTTCAAACAATAATCCAAAGGCCTTGCATTCAAAGAGATGGGAAGTAAATACGTCTTCATTCTAATGGTGGTTGCTGGGTCCTGTCACTTACTGCTTCTGGGTTGGGTTTTTTGTTTTTTGGCTTTTGGGTTTGTTTGTTTGGTTTTTTTTTTTTTTTGTATTTTACAAATGTTCTGCAATAAGCCTATATTACCTGGATCATGCAAAAAAATCAAATGTTTAATTTTAATTTTTTTTTTTTTACTCTGATCTTTGTTATCAAACTTAATTTTTTTAAAACAGAGAGATTCATACCAAGAGTCCCTTGAGCACAGCGCCTCCTGCTGTCTGCTGCCCGCTGGCCTTGGGATGTTCAGCTAGACAGAAGCAGCACCTACCTGGTTCTGACCCATTCCGTGACAGAGATATAGAAGGACCTGGTGTCCCATGATCTGGTTTTCGTTGGGAGGGTTATAGTCAAAGCAGTAGTCTTTCAGTCCTTTGTTCTGCAGCTAAACAAAACACAAAGGTGGCATTTTGGTCCAGATTTATATGCAACAACAGATCCCACCCAAGGTTCTGAGGGTAATGACCCCATTAGAAAGCAGTGTCTGCCTCGAGAACTGGATTTAATGGGAAGAGTCCCTGACATTTCGAGGTCTGAAAGTGCCTTCCCATTCTATGCCATAGGCAAGAAGCATAACCCCCATTTTAAGATGCTAGATCTGAGTTGCAAACAGTTTAACTCTTTATGGCCTGAAAGCTCCTATCTCTCCAGTTCTCGTTAGTGCAGCCTTATTGCTACACTAGTCCAAGCATAGCTGGGTTGTTGCCTCACACATGTACCAAGGACTCCTGCAAGAATGTATCTGCAAAAAGATACCCTGATTGAGAGACTCACCAGCCCCCAGATTAGAAACGCACAATTCTAGTCTACAGGAAACAGCATAATACAGAGCCGATGACTCGCCCAAAGTCACGCAAGTATAGACACCAAAGTCTGAATCCAGGACCTCAGCTCCCAAGTCCAGTGCTCTCTCCATCACTCAATGCAGTCTATCTAATGTCATCTCTGAGGTACCTCTTAGATCTAAAACCCTTCAAACATTCTAAGAGCAAAAAACCAAGCTCCCTCTTCCCTTTCAGGGGCCTCTAGGGAAAGACACACACCTTTCTGAACCCCTTTCTGGAGAGTTCAAAGACCCCTCAATGAACTCCTTGTGAACCCCACCCCTGCCCTGGCCCTTGTCCACCCTTGACTAGGCTGTTTCTGAAGACAAGACTCAGCCATATAGAAAGAAGTTTCCACAATCCACCAGCTCACACAGACTTCCGTATTCTTGGAGTCTCTTTGCTTTGTGAAGGAATCTGGGAATAGGAGATGTTTAGAATAATCAGAGCATCTTAGGCTTGGAAGGGTTCAAATGTCATCTAGCTATGTCTTGACCACCAAAGGACATTGACCTCAAATGAATTCCCTATGTTCAGAAAGATTTGGAAGAAACTACAAAAACACTAAAGGAGGTTGGGGGGAGCCTCTAATGATTAAAACTGAGATTAAATAAGCCAGCTGTATCCTGTTGATGAGACACAGAAAAAATGATATTAAGTGACTTTAGAACATACCATTTTTTTAGACTATCTCGTATTTGATTACATTTCCTTAGTGAACTATATTCTGCAAACAAATAGATCTGCAAAGAAATCTTAAACCTCATTCAGTATCACACTGTCAGTGTGTTATTATTTTGAAACTACTTTAACCCACTGAACCATCCAGGTGCTCCCTTTGAAACTACTTTAAATAAAAGTTTAAGATAGGGGTGCCTGGGTGGCTCAGAGGGTTAGGCCTCAGGTCATGATCTGAGGGCCCTGGGATGGAGCCCCTGCATCAGGCTCTCTTCTCAGCAGGGAGCCTGTTCCCCATCCTCTCTCTGCCTGCCTCTCTGCCTACTTGTGATCTCTGTCTGTCAAATAAATAAAATCTTTAAAAATAAAAAATAAAAAAGTTTAAGATAAAGCAAATAAGTAATATGTGGATATTTCTTAAAAATTAGATTTCCAGTGTAAGAAAAAAGAAATACAAGTATTGGGGTACCTGGTGGTTCAGTTGGTTAAGCATCTGCCTTCGATTCAGATCATGATCCCAGAGTCCTAGGATCGAGCCCCGCATCAGGCTCCCTGCTCAGTGGGGAACCTGCTTCTCCCTCTCTCTCTGCCCCTCTCTCTGCTTGTGCTCATACTCTCTCTCTCTCTCTCTCTGTCAAATAAATAAATAAAATCTTAAAAAAGAAGAAGAACTACAAGTGTAATATCAAAGAAGAAAAAAACCCTGTAAGATTACATTTGAATTTGAGATATCAGTATGAGCTCACAATTTGTTTCTCAAAAATACACATTTCCTTTCTCTGCCTACTGAAAAGCTATAGTGATGGGCTATCCCACATGGTACCCACTGGCGGCATGTGGCCCAGGGCACCTGACGGGGCTAAGTCCACAATGAGACACGCTGTAAAGATAAAATACACCTCAGATTTCAAGACTCAGTGTGAAAACAAGTGTTAAAGCTAATAATATTGGGGGTATACTGAATGAAAATATATTATAAACTTTACTTGCTCCTTTTTTTAAAACATGGCTACTAAAAAATGTCCCATTATTTATGTGGCTAGCATTGGGTTTCAGTTGTGGTGTGTGCTCTAGAGACAAAGGCCATGACTGGCATCCAGACTGTGGGCTCTGACCACTGCCCCCCACAGAAAGTGTTGGGGCTTCTGGGAAGGATGGCAGCAGATGGAGAAGACAAGTGTGGCCAGAATCAAGGAGGCAATCAAACCAACAGAAGGGGTCAAGATCCTAGAAGCCAAAATAAAGAGATTCTCACTAGCCAAAGACAGGCAACCTGAGCAGTTGAAAGAAAACACACACACACACACACACACACACGCACACACACACATGCACACACACCAGACTAATTGACAGAAGCCCATTGGCCGTATAAAAGACCGTTGGTTTACAATGTTGCTCAAGAAAAAAAGCCAAAATGCAAATGAGCCAACAAACAAACAAAAACAACCCATTCCGTCTGCCCCATTGGAGCAAACTGGAGCGCTAACTCTTACCCTGAAAACAGGCAAATAAAGAGAAAGACTGAAAAATGGTTTACGCCTTTTCTGAATGAACTCTAAATTTTGTAGATACCAAACTTTCCTGGTTAGTGAGGGAACATTCTTCTTTACAGAAGAATCTCAGCTCATGGAGCAGAAGGAATGAAAGCACTAGAAAAAGCCCCGATTGGCAATGCCATTTGAAATACGGGTCTAGGGCTCGCTTACGCAGCACATATGCTAAAATTAGAACGATGTGGAGAAGATCAGGGTGGGCCCTGCTTAAGGATGACAAGCAAATTTGTGAAACCTTCCATATTTAAGAAGAAATATGAGCCTAGGCCATGATTGTCAACAGCCACCAGAAACATGAGACAGAAGGCTGAATGGCCCCTGAGAGCAGCTGGTCCGGGAGGGCCTCCCTTGTCACTAGAGGCAGGAGACCAGAGGTGAGGTGCTCCCGCTGTTGATGCAGTTGGAACCCAGAGTGCATCTAGGAAGTGTCCTTGCCATAAAAGGTCGATTCCCACTCCAGTCAAGGCTTTAGACCTCATTTCTAGTTTAAGAAGGATGGGTGAGAGAGGAACCATTTAAAAGACCCCCACAGGGAGATAATGAGGTAACCCCAAGGGTGAGACTTTCTACAGGAAAACAGATGCTGGGGTTTTTTTGTTTTGTTTTGTTTTTTAACAGTTATTAGCTAAAGGAGGGGAAGAAAGGGAAGAGGTCTGCCTTAGCTCAAGGAGTCCTGGGAGTAAAGCCATGGCAGCCAAACACAATGGCTAGACCGGGTTTGATCCCCATCAGAACAAGTCAACTACCCTGAGAAAGATGTGAAAAATTGGGGAAATCTGATAAGGAAAGGAAAGGAAGAAATGATTACTCCTCAGATTGGGTGTGATAATGGTCTGTAGTTATGTGAGATCATATCCACACAGACATGCATGTGACAGTGACCAGGACTGAGATGACATGATGCCCAGGGTGTGCCTGAGCAAAGAAAAATTGTGAGAGGAGGGAGCAGAGGAGCCAGAAAGCGGGAGAGGTGAAATCATGATGATTCTAGATTCTTCGGGACAGAGTTCCTTACACCATGCTCTCTGCTTGGACATTTTCACAATGAAAATTGAATGTAATGCATTAATGGCCTGCTCTGTATTTATTTTTTGTGTGTGATTATTTATTTAATGTCCACCTCCCTCATAGACAATACACTTCTTGAAGGTGGGGTAGTGGTTGTCCTTCCACCGTCAGTAAACTCCATGTAAATGTTAAAGTTGGGGTATTCTGAAAGTTACAGACACTCTTGAGAAATACAAATATGTTGGGTGAATGAAAATTTCAGCAAAAGAGCCAGAGATTTAGAAACAGTCAAGAGACCCCACCTATTAGGGAGATAGTTGTTCACGGTGTTTGCTTTTACGTTTTTTAGGTGACTAAAGATGTAATTGGTTCTAATTTAGCTCAGTTACTGAGAACTCACATTCCATGCAATGTGCTTGCAATTCTCTCTCTCTTTTTAGTTTCAGAGGTAGAATTTAGTGATTCATCAGTCTCATATAAGACCCAGTGCTCATTATATCATGTGCCCTCCTTTATGTCCATCACCCAAAAGCCCCATCCCCCAACCCTGCTCCCCTCCAGCAACCCGCAGTTTGTTTCCTAGAGTTGAGTCTTACAGTTTGCCTCCCTTTCTGTTTTCATCTTACTTTATTTTTCCTTTTCTTCCCCATGTTCATCTTGTTTCTTAAATTCCACATATGAGTGAAATGATATAATTGTCTTTTTCTGCTTAACTTATTTCACTTAGCTTAATATCTTCTAGTTCATTGCAGAAGTCAAGATTTCACTATTTTTGATGGCTGAGTAATATTCCAATCAATATATATATGTACACACCAAATATGCTTTATCCATTCAGCTATCGATGGACATCTAGGCTCTTTCCATAGTTTGGCTGTTGTGGACATTGCTGCTGTTTTGTGGACATGTGCCCCTTCAAATCACTATGTTTGTATCCTTCAGATAAATAGTAGTGCAATTGCTGGGTCATAGGGTAGCTCTGTTTTTAACTTTTTAAAAAATATTTTATTTATTTAATAGACAGTGATCACAAATGGGCAGAGAGAGAGGAGGAAGCAGGCTCCCTGCTGAGCAGAGAGCCCAACGGGGCTCGATCCCAGGACCCTGAGATCATGACCTGAGCCGAAGGCAGAGGCTTTAACCCACTGAGCCACCCAGGTGCCCCTGTTTGTTTGTGGGTTTTTTTTTTAAGATTTATTTATTTGACAGACAGAGATCACAAGTAGGCAGAGAGGCAGGCAGAGAGAGAGAGAGGAAGCAGGCTCCCCGAGGAGCAGAGAGCCTGATGCGGGGCTTGATCCCAGGACCCTGGGATCATAACCTGAGCCAAAGGCAGAGGTTTTAACCCACTGAGCCACCCAGGCACCCCCAGGTGCCTCTGTTTTTAACTTTTTCCTGTTTTTAACTTTTTGAGGAACCTCCATACTGTTTTCCAAAGTGGCTGCACAAGTTTGCATTCCCACCAACAGTGTAGGAGGGTTCCCCTTTCTCCACATCCTTGCCACATCCTTGTTTCCTAGGATTTTGATGGATTCCTGTCTCACATTGAAGTCTTTCATCCATTTTAAGTTTATCTTTATGTATGGTATAGGAAAATGGTCCAGTTTCATTCTTCTGCATGTGGCTGTCCAATTTTCCCAACACCATTTGTTGAAGAGAATAGCTTTTTTTTTCCACTGGATATTCTTTCCTATTTTGTCTAAGATTAGTTGGTCATAGGGTGTCCTGCTTTGCATTTATCAAAGACTTCCAGAATAGAACACAGGCACTTCTGATCAACATAACACAGGAGACCTCCCTAAGTTGGTGTATTTCCTCCCAAAAGCCAAAGGCACTGGATATTTTAGTTGACTTCATCCCAGAAACATTTCTTTCAGGTTCTTTAAAATAACAGGAGTGAGGCATCTCCCTCCATTACTGCCTTTATGAGTCCCTGAGTAGAAAATTATTAACTGGTCCAGCCACTGAAGACTGAAGCGAGGTGACTGCCACTGGACATGGAAGCACTAAGTGAGCCTCAGTCTCCTCATCTATAAAATGGGAGGCTTATACTCACCAGTTTGGAGGTGGCTTCTAGTACTGACATTCTAGGCCGGAGGCCCAGACATGGGGAGAAGGAAAGACAGTGCCTGAATGCAGGAGGGGAGGGAGGGAGAGGGAGGCAGCAGTCCCCGTAATGGGGCCTTTCTTGGCCAGGTTTTGTTGATCAAGAAACCCTCAGCCCGCCACATGCCCGCCTCACTCACCATCCCAAAGAAGCCAGGCCGGTCCTCAGGCACGTGCAATTCTGGGTACACGTTCTCTAAGAACCACCTGAAGTCCTTACACTGGAGCTTTGCACGGAGCTGCTTCCTCTCTGTCACATCCCCAAAGGGTTCCTGAGAAAACAGCAAAGACAGTGAGTCCCTGCAGCCCCCTCTCCACGGATGTTCCCTTCCTTGGCAGCACTGAGCACCTCCGGAGCACCAGGCGCCGCACAGGCTCAGAGGCTCAGGCCAGCCTCAGACACAGCTGCCGCTCCCCAGCAGCCAAGATGGTCCCACAAATGACTGCCTTCTCAGGGGTCCTCGCTTGAGGGAGGCGCAGCCAGCTACACAACACAAAGTGCCTGGTGATGACGTCGGGGAGTCTCCAGGTCCTGGGGCCGCACTGGTTCCTGGGCCTGCACGTCAGTGAGCACGTGATCCCAGACCAGCGGCCATCTGCAGAGCACATACACCAGGACCTTCTGGACGACTGATACCTGAGCGTGCACTTTCAAACACAGGTCAAGCATCCTCAATGTCATCATGCTCAAAGACCTCGTGTGCTCAACATACTGACGTTGGAACACATACTTGGAGTGGCAAGCGCAAAGCGCCGCGATGATAAATACTGGTGGGAGGTCAGTTTTCTGCACCAGACCAAGGATTGAGAACTTCCCTGTAACTGAATAAAAGTAAGCGTCTACTTAGCACGGCCAGAGGCACAAAGCCGAGGGCTGACATGTTACCGTCCCTGCCCCATGATGCTAGAGTATCAAAATGTGACAAGCTAGATAGCAAAATGGTAATGATAGAAAACTGGCTGAGTAAAATTTCAGATTTTTACTTATTTCCCAGCGGTTCTTTCTTTGGTGAGTCACGGGGTCCTCCCCTTCAACCAGATGCCCATTTTAATGCTGGGTCCCAGGCATCCAGACCAAAGGCATATGCCGTGACCCTATGTTATTCTTTGGGAATCCTCAGGAAGAGGGAACTGGGGCTTCCAGCCTGGGTTAGAGGAAGGAGCTGATGTTTCCATCCTGTGGCCATGGGCAGGAGAGAGGAAGCCATGACCCTGGCGTCCAGAGGCGGAGAAGGGCCAAGGGGGAGATCGGGGCAGCTTCACAGGGCTCAGCAGAGCAGGGAGAGGGATCCGTGGGAGGGCACACACCCCAGGCCCAGATCTGTCTGCATCGGCCCCAAGGCCTTGGGCAAGCTCTCTGAGCTTCCCTTTTGTCATCTAAAAAAAGAGAGTTTCACAGCTATCCTGAAGGGCTCGCTAAGGATTCAGAAGAAGAGATTTTCCTCAAGTGGCCAGAATCGAGAGTGTTTACAGCACATCTCATCTTGCCAAACAGCCCCCTGAGTTACACTGACACAGGTGGGCACCCTGTGCCGGGGCCTGTGGAGAGCTGGCCCGTGCAGAGGCAGTGGACCTACTCGCTGAAATGTCTTTGCAACCCTAATATCAGTACTTGTGGTTCCACACTTTCTCCATCACTCGCAGACATGAGCAGAGTGGCCAGAAATCACAATCACCCCACGGGACGCTCCTAGCCGAGGTCACGCCTCAGTTCCCGTACTGTCAACAAGTGTCCCGTTTGGGATCTGCCCAGTGCCACATCTTCCAGGTTTTGCTACTCTGGGTTGGTGACATCACTGTTCAAAAGCCCCGCCAAGCACCATGCTGGAGGGCTGGCTAGCATTCCTAGGTTCAAGAAGGCCTCACTGGGCCTGACAGAGAAATTACATGGGTGAGATGGGCTTCGCTCAGGCACGTGTTACAGCTGTTGGCGATGAGTCTGGTTGTAAAGAATCAACAATATGTACATCATAATGTCTTTCAACAGAAATACACATGAAACCAAGTTAGGCATTGATCAGTGGGCAAAAACGTCAGGCCACAGGAGGCATGCAGGAACCTAGCCCCACAGTCCCCCGGGAGCAGTGTGGTTCAGTAGTCTGGAAATCAGGGTTGGTGATGACTGCACAGGCCATCATTACTGTGACTAATGAGAAGCAACAGTCGGTATTATTCTAAGTGGGAGGAATAAGGGGTTCCCAGACTTGTATCATGGGTGTTTGAGTCAGTCTCTATTTCTGGAGCCAGTTCGCTGGGGGTGGGGAAGCCAGAATAGGCTGCTTTGGTTTGGAGATGGCCAGCCGGGGTGGGGGGGGCCACAGGCGGGCTGGGGAACTCACCAAGCGGGCGTGCGGGTTGCGATGGTAGTAGAGCTCTTTAAATTCATCCATCCACACTTCGGCGGCTCGGACGCAGTTGGCCAGAGCCTTGTTGCGGGAGTAGGGAGCTTGCTTGGGGAAAACGTGGCCAACGTGCGAGCAGGGGTGTGTTTCCAGGGTCCCACCGCACTGCCAGATCTGTGCACAGAGCAGGGAGGAGGTTGGCGGGTGAGTGGGGGGCGGGCTGTGGGTCCACAATGCCCGCAGCCAGGAGGTCAGGCACATAGATGTCACAATGAACACAGCCAGGGCCTCACCCTGGACAGGAGGCCACCTCCCCAGCTCATGCAGAACACAGTCAAAGAGCAAGAACATAGCCCTGAAGATGAATAAGCCATCAGAAGTGAGCCCCTGCAGTCTATGCACTAAAGCTCATGCACTTGATCCAAGGAGCCCCCATAGCTGACCTCACCAGGAACCCATTTACTCATCATGTAAAACACAGGCTCTTTACCTGGTCTCCTAGCCACAGAAGATAGGATAGCAGCAAGTAAGAAGAGAGGTTTGGAAGGGAGAAAGGAAGAACTTCTAGAGGTAGGCAGAGCAGCCTGACACCTAGGGAAGAGGCAGAAAGACCATTAAAAGCACACCCAACACCTCACCAGGCTGCCTTGTCTGAGAGAATTTCATGCCAGGGACAGATGGTTGGGAATACCCCGCTGTTCCCAGGATGTGTGACCAGGGATAGGATCTCGTACTTAAAATGTGGGATGTGAGTCTCTGGGGGCGGGCCAATTCTTATAAAACTCTTTCAAAGCAGGAAACATTATTGAAACTTAAAATTTTTCTATTAGGAGCACCTGGGAGACTCAGTGGGTTAAGCCTCTGCCTTCGGCTCAGGTCATGATCTCAGGGTTCTGGCATTGAGCCCTGTATCAGGCTCTCTGCTCAGCAGGGAGCAGCCTGCTTTCTGCCCCCCCCACTTGTGATCTCTCTATCAAATAGATAAAATCTACAGAAAAATGACTTTTTTCTATTAAAAAGTACAGACACTGACATGAACTTTTGATACTTTAAAATGCAGGATTTGGTGAACTGGAAATCACATTGAAATGTTAGCGCTCTAAGGGGCATCTAGGGGTCACATGCAGCAGAACTAGTAGGTGGGCTTGTTCCAAAAAGCAGATTCCTGGTCCCAACCGAAAATCCATCAAAGCTGACTTTCTGCGGACTGTACTTATAAATCTGCCTTTTTAGCAAGTCTCCCTAACAATTTTCATGTGTGGCCAAGCTGGAAAGTTATTGCACCAAACAGGGTACTTCATGAGTAGTTAAGCAAATCAAGGTTCCCAAAGATGGGGTCGGGAGGCAGGGGCCTGTGGTTGAGCCCAGTGTTTGCCACTCACTGTTTGGGTGACCCTGACCCCATCACCTCCCCGGTCTGGGCCCCAGTTCCTCCCTGTTGTAGTGGGAGAAAAGAACTAGGTGACTTCTCAAGGAAGAGGTTTCCTTGCCCCAAATCTATGAAAAGTACTTTTTTTTAAAAAATTCAAACAAGAAGACAAGCATATTTATAGGATGTCTATGCCACTACTATCACATTTCAGGACTAGTAGATAAAATTTGCCAACATGAAGGAAAAGTCCACCAGGGTCTCCTAGCAAATCCCATCATTCCCCAAGAGAGAGAGATTGAGAGAGAGAGAGAGAGAGAGAAAACAGGTTAAGAATGAGTCCAAAGAGAAAACTGGAATACTTACCCTAAAGGAGAATTCCAGGTTTTCTCCACCCCAAACTTCCATTCCTGTATCATAAGACCCCAGATACTCAAAATATTTCTTACTCACAGCAAACAGCCCTCCAGCCATCGTTGGAGACCTAGAAGAGTGTGAGAACCATGTTGCGATGTGAATGATGGCAGGAAGCCAGCACAGTTGAACTCCTGCCCGCCCCAAGCCCTCTGGCTGCCCATCCGTCTCTAAGCACACCCTGAGTTCATGCTCTGTGTCAGGCGCTAAGCTGAGCCTGGAGGCAGAGATGTACCTCATGGTCCCTGCTCTGGGGAAGCTCATGGACATCTCAACCAGCACTGTGTGAGAGCACTCTGGTCAAGCCAGAGTCCCGGGGGCACACAGAGGGAGGCCTGGGGCAGATGGGTAGGGCTCAGCCTGAGGAACACAGGGGAGATGGCAGAGAAGAGGAATGGAATGGTTCTTCAAGAAGACACCAGCATGAGCAGAGGCCTGAGGGTGAGAGAAAACCTCATCCTTCTAGAAGTACAGACAAGGAGAGTCAAGGAGAGAGAAGTGCTCCCCAAGAAGATGGCTAGTGCCTTGCTTCAGTGGACTTGGCCATACAGTCACAGGGAGGGCAAGCACAGCTGCCCTTAGGGCTATCGAAGACCATGGAAGGTAACGCTGTCATCTTAAAGCTCCCCAGGGCCTGTTCCTCTCCTGCATGAGTGGCCTCCTCTCCAGGACCAATATGGCCAGCACTGGCCTGCTTCTTCACCCGGGCCTGCTGTTCCAGAAAGGGCCCAAGGCTTCCGTCCTACCACAGCAGAAAGCTGTAGGGTCAACACACCAGGAGACACAGATACAAAAGGACACATTCGGAAATGGAGAACTTCATTAAGAGCCTGACTGTCTACAAATGTTAAGATCTTCCAGCAGCGATCCTGGCCCCTGACAAAGTATTGGCTTTCCCTGTGCTCTCTGTGCTGGCCCAACGGGAAAAGGACAGCAAGATTCCTTGTAGAAGGGAAGGCTCTAGACCACACGGCTCTTCCAAGTGTGTTCATCCTAAAAGTCTGAGAAGGAGGCAGAGTGGATATGCTGGCATCTATTTCACAGGTGAGGAAACTGAGGCCCAGGGATATTATAGGAAGGGAAGGGGAGTTGGCCATGACATCCCTGAGTACCTGTGTGTATAATGGGGTTGGAGAGGCGACCATAGGAGTTCAGGTCAGCGTCCCAAGCTGTTTAGGTGAACCTAGATAGGATCCTTCCTACTCTGAGCCTCAGTTTACAAATCTGTTCAGTGAAAGTTTGGGTAGGATGTCCCTCAGGACTCCCGAAGCTTGGGCATCACCTAATCTCTCCCTCCCCCATTCTCCTTCAGTTTCTTGCAAACTTCCACTGCAACAGAGTCCTTCACTTCCTTCCATCTTCTCCTGCACCATCCCTTCTGACTGGAAGACTACGATGCCTCCTAATGATGTTGCTGCCCTCTGCCCCACCCCCTGCAGGCCCCTCACCACGTGGCATCCAGCAACCTTTAAAGAATGCAACAGGCAATGGTCATTTCCAATTCAAATCCTTCCAGCAGCTTCTACCCTCTCAGGGTAAAGTCCAAAGCCCTGTTCTTGGCCTTCCAGGCTGGACATGACTTGGCCCCATTCATCTCTCTTCCCCCATCTGTCAACACCATTCCCACAGGTGTTTCCCTCTGCTCAGCAGTGAGTCATCTCAGGGTCAGAGCTCAGGTAGAAGATCCAGAAGCCCACCTACCAAACAAGGGTGCTGATAGGGTGCTGATCTAAGACACCATTTCCAGTTCTGTTCACCAGCAATAAAGCTGATGTTTGCCCTCCAACCCCCTCATTCCCATATCTGCCTCCCATTTGGTCCTGAACTAGGAAGGGGAGGAAGAAGCCATGCTATCACATCAAGACCTCAATGAAGGAGAGAGCAACTGAGCCCCCTTTAAGCCCACTCTACTCAGAGCCAGGCTCACTCACTGGTCAAAGGTGGCCCATTCAGTCCCTGGTCTACCCAGTTGAAAAAGCGCCTGACACCATGTCCTCAAAATGTTAAGCTTGAAATTATGACCCACCAATTTTACTCCTAGGTATACACCCCAAAAAACTGATAACAAGGACTCAAACAGATAACAGTATCCCATCATCCACAGCAGCCCTATTTACGATAACCAAAAGGTAGAAACAACCCAAGGGTCTGTCAGCAGGTGGATGGATAATCAAACATGGGTGTATATACAGTGGAGTATTATTCAGCCATGAAGAAGAAATGGAGTTCTAGAAGAACCTTGAAAACGTGATGTTAACTAAAGGAAGCCGGACACAAAAGGACAAGTGTTTTGTGATCCCACTTACATGAGCATTCTAGACTAGAGAAATCCATAGGGACAAAAAGTAGAATAGTAGTTATCAGGGGTTAGAGGAGAGAAAGGGAAGCCATTGCTTGATGGATATAGAGTTTCTGGACAGGACAATGAAAATGTCCTGGAAGTATATAGAGGTGATGGTTGTACAATATTGTGAATGTGCTTGATGACACTGAACTGACACTTAAAAACAGTGAAAGTGGGAAATTTTGTTATACACATTTTACCACAGTTTTAAATCAATCAATAAAGTATACCAATATAAAATTCATGTGTGGAGCAAAGCTTTTTTTTTTTAAAGATTTTATTTATTTATTTATTTATTTATTTGAGAGAGAGCATGAGAGGGGAGAGGGTCAGAGGGAGAAGCAGACTCCCTGTGGAGCTGGAAGCCTAACAAGGGACTCGATCCCGGGACTCCAGGACCATGACCCGAGCCAAAAGCAGTCGCTTAACCAACTGAGCCACCCAGGTCCCCTGCGGCAAAGCTTTTTAATAAAAGTAAACAACTGCTCTGGAGAAAAGAAGGAGCAAGAGCCAACCTGCCCTCCCAGAGGCCCTCCCTGACATGACAGCCAGACGCAACAAGGCCCGCTCCAAGAGTGAGCGCCCAGAAGTCCCCCCTCACCTGATGACATCGATGGGGGACCGCATCCGCACCCTCTCCCTCTCGGGGACCACATGCCACGTGAACACCAGCCTCCAGTCGAAGCCGCCAATCTGAGGCTCCCCAGGGTTGCCCAGGTACTCAAACGTGTTCCAGTCAATCACATCGATCACAGGGCACACCACCGCTGACTCCTCTTCGCCAATCCTGTGAACACCAGGACGCCCCGTGTGCCTCTCCGCACAGACAGGTGGCCATGGAATGAGAAGGGAGCTTGGGGATGAGATCACTTCCCCCTTCCACGAGGAAGGAGAAGCACCTGTGTGAGAAAGGCCTGTGGCCACATCCCACCCTGAAAGGTGTTCATCAGAGGGATTGCTCGGGTGACGAGCGAAGCTGAGGAAGGAAGGATTCTGGTCTGAAGACGGAAGATACCCCAGCTTTCATGTTCTGATTCTGTCTATGGCTCTGCTGCATAAACTTGAGTCCCTCCATGAAAGTCGAGACGTGTGAAAACCAAAGATCACTTTTAGAACAGAAAATAGACTTCCAGTGTCTAAAGACGGCAAGAAGTTTCCTCATGTAATCTCAATGAAACATCTTCATGTTAAGAAATAATTATCCCCCTTCAGAACAGAGATGCGTCCAGACCAGGGGATCAGCTTTGGAGTTAGAAAAAAAATTTGAATTCTGCCTCTTATTTGCTATGTGACCTTAGCCAAGTCACCTAACCTCTCTGAGCCTATTGCCCGTAGGTAACACAGCTGCATCAATACCTACTCAGGGGGTTAATGGAAGGACTCCCTGAGGGAATGTTTGTAAAAGATGACTGACAGAGAGCCTGGATCTACTGCTATTATTTTAATTCTTGTTATTGTGAAATGTTATATGGTATTAAAGGGAGAAACGCTGACTTCCCACTGCGGGTATCAGCCCACGTGTCTGCTTCAGCTGCTCTCCCCAGTCATGACTGCAGACCCAAGCCTCCTTCAGCACGCTGCCACATCGTGTGGGTACTCTTACATCCGGGTAAGAGGAGTTGAGACTGAGCTGTGTGTGAACACTGGATTTCTCTGGGTTCCATTTCGGGGGCTTTTCTCTGGTGTTTGAGACCTAAAAATCCTAAGTCCCACAGAGTAATGGTGTGAAGAAACAGAGATAAAGCAGACTGGAGCTTTAAGAGTCCTTAGAATAATACTAGAAAGTTGGTGGTGTGAATACCACACTTCGGTAAGAATTATAGTATTAGGTGAAATTGCACTGTTCGGGATAGACAGTATGAATAAAATCTGTGAATTCTCTAAAGCGAGGAAGACGCAGACCAGGTATTACTAACACCCAATTCTTTCAATAAACTGAGGGTGTTCTTAAAAGGTTTGAGGGGACCAATGGCAGACCCACTGGGCAGGTTCAAAGAAGCTGCTTTGTCCCTGGCACAGATAAGAACCTGTGACTTGCAATCAAGCTGGTCGGAACCAAGGGGAGCCAAATTTTTACAGGAAAAGGAAAACTGGGGAGAGCCAGCATTGGCAGAAAGGCCCCTGGAGCAGAGTCGCACAATGAGCAGGCCCAGTAGCAGCGTGTACCATGGTGAGGGAAGGGGGGGAAACAAGGGGGTGTGCTACTGGCATCTAGAGCTAAACCATTCTTTGTTGTGTAGGGCTGAGCTGCACACCGTGGGCTGTCCGGCATCCCTAGTCCACAGCTCAGAAATTACCAGAAGCTTGGGACCCAAAGATCTATTCCAAAAGCCCCAGAGGAACAGGGTTACTGTTCTTGTTGGACAGTCTAAGGGACCAGTGTGTGCCAACTCTGGTGCCCGCCTAGGTCCCTGGGAGCTTCAGAAACACCCAGAAGCCCAAGCCTACCCTCAGAGATTCAGATCCAAAGAGTCTGAGAACAGGAGCTGGTATATTTTACAAATTCCCCAGGTGGGGTGCTTTTGTACAGAGATATGGAACAAGGACTTATCTATGGGGAGGGCTGCCTTGCTGCCTCCTGGGGATGGGCGGGAGCAGAATTCTGGGAAGCATTAGCACATTGCTGCCTTTCGACTGGCTTCAAGGTAGCCATCTGTGTGCACAGTGGGGAGGGGGTGAAGGCCAAACCCACCCGTCCAGGTTCCAGAGGAAACTCTTAGCTGTCACCATGTTCTAAACACCCTCAGACTCCATCACAGGCCAGGGAAACCCTGGGTTCCTGCTGCTAGTGAAGCTCAGCAGAGCTGAGGAGGAGAAAGAGGGAGCTGTGGCACCCACAGAAGACAGGACCGAGGACAGCAGAAGTAGCAGAATAGTGGGGAGCCTGGTCTCACACAGGAAGGGCGGTCAGTGGGTCCCCAGTTCTTCCAGACAGACTCTGGCACCAAAGCACTAGAGCCCACAGGAAAACAGTCTGCCAGCTGTGGAGACCCTGGTTCTCCAACCCTTCACCTGCTCCACAGGGAGGGACCAGAGGCAGAACCCCCCACCTTGACCTTGACCCTTCCTCCCCAACCTGGCAGAGCTCCGAGTCAGCCAGTCCAGCTCCTGACTGCTATGATACAGAATCAGGAGAACGGGGAGAGAAAGAGCGATGAGAACAAAAGCGGGGGCCGGGTGACAGTAGTTTTGGAGGACAGGCAGATTTGGAGGGTCAGGGGAACATGCCATGGGACAACAGGAGACATGTCCTTGAAGATAGGGCTGTATTATGACTTTTCATGGCTCCATAAATATATATATATGTATATATATATATATAAAACTCTATTTTATGACTATGTTGATATAAGGACAAACACCATCCAGGCTAAATTCATTAATGAGCAGTCATTACTGATACTCATTTTTTTCCTTCTGAATGAAAAAAAATTAATGTAAAAACATTTTGGGGGTCTGTTAAAGGTTCATGGGTCCTAAGCATTGTAGGCATGGGGTGTAATGGATAAGACAGCCTTGCTTGAAGGAAATATGCCAAAATATATATTCTTAAACCATGTGATTCTATGTGATTGATATTTTTTTTCTTCCACAGTAAACATATAAAATAAGTAGGAATAAAAGAAAAACTAATAAGGCCTCCTACATGCTAGCATGTTCTAAGGACTGTGTGTATGTATTAATTCATTGAATGGCCTCTGCAGTCCTGTGGGGCAAGGGCTGTTATCACGCACAGTGACAGAGGACTGCCCAAGGGCCATCTGAACCCAGGTGCCCGGCAGCCCCTTATGCCCAGGTAAGAAGTTTCTGCTTCTGCACCATGTGTGGCCCCCGCCCACACTGCTCACCTCTGCAGTAGCGGCTCGAGCCAACCCTCGTGGCACTCACAGTGGCAGTCCAGGAAGGTCAGCACTTCACCCTTCGCCGCAGAAGCGCCCAGAAGCCGGGCTCGCACCAGGCCCTCCCTCTTGTTGGCGCGGATCAGACGCACCTTAGGCAGGCTGGACAGCTCATTGGCCAAGCGCTCCTTCAGGTGCTCTGGGGAGGCAAGCCAGAGAAGCAGGGTCACCCCCCCACAACCCAAGCCATGCCCTTCCAGGGCCCTGCTATCCCCAAAAAGAAAACTGAACAGTTCAGACAGAAGCCTCCTTTGCCCTGCACCTGGGATGCCCTCAGCTCACCCAGAACCAAGGCTGGACGCACAGCAAGGCCAGGGGAGGCTGAGAGAGAACGAGGCAGAAGAATTCCAGAACTCCCCCAATGTTCCCCTTCAGCACCACGCACACTGAGTTATGGGCTTGAAATGGGTGCATGTGGTATGTGGATGTGTCTCAGCAAAGTCGTTACCCCCTCAAGAACACATCACACCCTGACTTGTGAACATTTAAAAATAAAGAACAGAAAAACTGCCCAACCACACTTTTTCAGAAAAACTGGTTCAATATAAATTTGGTTTCCTTATGTTAATTATGTAATATGTTATAAAATTTTAATTTATATGGAATTATGTTAACAAATTTTATTTATATTTCTGTTAACATAAATTTTCTCAGGAGCACATTTCCCTGGACACAGTAATAGGAGTAATAACAGCAGTTCACAGCAGAGGGCCTCCTGTGCTAATTACCTTCTAGGGGATTTCTCTCCAAGTCACACAAGTCTTCTAACTTTCCCATGAGGTAGGTACTACAATGATCCCCATTTATAGATGAGAACACTGAGGCCAGAGAGGCTAAGTAATGTGTCAAATTCCCAGAATATATGAGCTAAGGAACCAGGATTTTAATCCAGTGGCCCTGGCTTGAATCCACAGGCTTAACGCTGCCTCCCAGAGCTTTCCTGTATACTCTCTCGTCCTTGTGAAACAAATCCAGAATTTGTTAGGAGGACATGTTCATGGCATTCTACAGAAGAGGAAAGATGGCTTTAGTAGTTGAAAAGCCATGGAGTGCCTGGGTGGCTCAGTCGGTTAAGCATCTGCCTTCACCTAAGGTCATGATCCCAGGGTCCTGGGATCAAGTCCCGCATTGGGCTCCCTGCTTCTCCCTCTCTCTCTGCCTGTGGTTTCTACTGCTTGTGTTCTCTCTCTCTCTGTCAAATAAATAAAATGTTTTTAAACAATTAAAACTCAATAGGTTGTGCCCACAGCCAGGACTGGCCCCCGGACTTGTGACTCCACACACATAAGGGGCTGGAGGTCCTGGTTCACACCCCTCCGTGGGTCACGTGGAGGTAGGTGGGAACCCATTGGACAAACGAAAAATAAGAAAATCCCCCCACATGAATGTGGACTTTGTCTGAAAGTCCTCAATCATCACCAAAAGGGAAAATTTTATGAACTGTTCTAGGTTGCTTCAGGGTTTGTAAAAATGTTTCTCTAAATATTCCTGACACGCAAAAATAAATAAATAAATAAAGCATTCAATGGTTGATTTTTAAAAAAAAATCCTAAATACAACTGCAAATAAGCTGCCAGCACAAATAAGGGAGGTGACTTCTAAGCAAAGCTAATCAGTGGCAGTGCCCAGGAAACACACGAAATCGCAGGTGCAATAAAAAGGGGAAGGAAGGAAGGAGAAAGAAAGAGAGAAAGGAAGAAAATGCATGTGTAGCCTCCCTGCACCTTATGGATTACGACTGTCTGAACTGTCTTCCCACGCCCTGGAGGGCTGACACCCCTTCCTCCCGCTGAGAGGAACCTGCAGAGAGGGCAGCAGGAGGGAGAGGAGGGGCAGGGCAGGGCTCCTATCACATTACAGGCTGGGGGGCAAGTTGCCCACTCTACAAGTCACCAGGATGGGGAGGGAAGCCTCAACCCCATGGCACCCTCGCTGGCAACTGCGAGAGAAAGGAACCGCGCGGGGAGCGCTTCATGTCACACCCCGGCCCGCTGAGGAGCTGTTCCATCCCATGAGGATAAAATAATCTGATTTTTGCTTCTGAACGAATACCTTTCTGAAATGTTTTCGGCACCCTACAGTTTTTTAATATTTCATAAAATTACAAGTTACCATTTAACAAACACTAACAATACGCCTGGTGCTGACTTAGCCCGTGACCCGCCCTTATCTCAGTCCTCGAAATGACTCCATGAGGAGGTCAGAACTGTTACCCCACTTGACTGGGGCTGAGGCCAAGGTTGACACTGCACTTGCTCAAGGCTGCGTAGCTGCAAGGTGTTGGAGCTGGGATGCCCGTGCAGTACGACCCAGAACCAGAACCAATGCAGATTTAAAACAGCCCTGGGAGGAAAGGACCAGAGGAAACGGAGATGCGTACCTACTATGTGCCGGCTGACATGGGGTTCTGTTCTGTGCACAATCTCATTTATTCCTTGCCGCTCTCTGATATAAGCATGGAAAAACCCATTAACAGATAAGAAACTGAGGCACAGAAAAGACGTGTGGCTCGTCTAAGGTGTCATGACAGGTTCTTGGCAAAGCTCACCTCAGTCCCAGGTACCCTGACTCCAGAGCTCAGTGCCCCATGGGCATCACTCAGCATGAAGCCCCAGCCTGGCCCGCATGCTGTCACGGAGAAGGCCAGCTGAGGCCTGACACACACTGTCCCCGTGGGTGCACACAGCCACGCATCACATAGGCTACTGTCCCCAGCCTCCCTTGCAGCTAGGTATGGCCAAGTGAGCCCGTTCTGCTCAGTGGGATATGAGGACAGCTTCCAGGTCTGGCTCCCCAGCCCCTTGAAACCCTTCTTCTAGTGAGAGCGAGCAGAAGGCGAAGAGCCAGCGGGGGGCATGCAGACAAGACCACACAACACCCTGGAGAAAGTGGAGCGAAGGACGGAAGCAGCTGGGGCCCTGACACTGTGAAGCCCGCCACACCAGCCCTCGACCGTTACGCAGATGTGTGATATGAGAGACATCAATTTTTTTTTTAAAGATTTTATTTGTTTATTTGACAGACAGAGATCACAAGTAGATGGAGAGGCAGGCGGAGAGAGAGAGGGAAGCAGGCTCCCTGCCGAGCAGAGAGCCCGATGCGGGACTCGATCCCAGGACCCTGAGATCATGACCTGAGCTGAAGACAGCGGCTTAACCCACTGAGCCACCCAGGTTCCCGAGAGACATCAATTTTTATCCCATGGAAATTACTGTTATTTTGAGTCTCTGTGCGAGCAGCCAAACACACCCACCAGTTAGGACACATACTCCAGGCTTTGAAGTCAGAGAGCCCCGGCCCAGAGCCCAAGGCAGCCGATGCCCAGGAAGCAGGAGCAGGATGCCCTTCAGCGTGGCCAGGGATGGTCATTTGGCTTGACATGGGCTACGGCCTTGACATTTCCCCTCAGTTGAACTTAGGGGCCCTCACTCAGCTCACCACGTAGCACGTGGCACGACCACAGCCTGTCCGCCCCAACCATCCATCGGCAATGCCCCACTAGGCAAAACAGTGAGCCCAAGACCTTCCTGTTCCTCCAACAGCCCTGTCCCAGGGCTCCATCAGCCTCATATTGAAGCCTGAAACCCTTACGGTGGCTTCAAGGGCCCAACTGGCTTGGTCTCACCCACCCCTGCAACCGCATCCCCCATGTCGCCTCCCCACTGGCCGATGGTCGCCCCGAGGAACGCCTGCCTACCCCAGCTCCTGCCCGCGCCTGCAGCTTCTGGGCTGCCTCCTCTATATCCTAGCTTTTGGCTTAAGATCACCTCCTCCAGGAGGCTTCCTGGCCTCTACCAGCTGGAGGAGGGCCTGTGCCCAAGCTCCACTTCCTCTCCTGCTCCCACTTTTGTTTCACAGCACTCTCCACCTGGCTGCATTACATTTGCTATATTATTATGTCACGCTATGCTATTTTACATTGTGTTGTCTTACATTATTCTTTACACATTCCTGGACCATCTCCACCCACCAGAATGTGAGTTTATGAGAGCAGGGACTTGTGTTTCCCACAGAATCCCTGGTGCCTAGAACAGTGCCTGGCACACAGGAGAAACTCAAAAAGTGTTCACTGATTAAATAAGGGCCAGCCCTGGATTGCATGTGAATTATGGACCCCAGGTCATTGGTAGGGATGCCGGCAGCCTCTCAGTTCTTCTCCTGTTTGGGCTGCCCCCCACACACACCTTTTTAAGACTTATTTATTTATTTATTTGAGAGAAAGAGAGAGAGGCGCGTGGGGGAGAGGGAGAGAATCCCAAGCAGACTCCCTGCAGAGCGCGGAGCCTCATGCCAGGCTTCATCTCATGACTCTGAGATCATGACTTGAGCTGAAATCAAGAGTCAGATGCCCAACCGACTGAGCCACCTAAGCACCCCCAGGGCTGACCGTTTTTTTTTAATCTCATCTCAAACTCAACACATCCAAAGCCAAATGCCCCCCTTCCTCTCCCAGACCTGTCACTCCTGCCTTGGGTGGCTCTTCCAGCTCTGGGACAGCACCACCACTCACCCAGAGATCTGCAGACGTCATGTTTCAAATGTCCCTCCTGCCCCTCCCCTCCACTCCCACTTGACTCCCAGCCTCCCTCTCTCACCTGGGCCAGCCCGATAGCCCCTGGGCTCCCTGCAGAGCTCCTCTGCACACCATTTTCCACCCACAGGTATCTCGGGCCTAGAGGGATCCCTCAAAGGGCAAAACTGCTCTCCTGCTTAAAATCCCACCTTTGCTCTCCCTGCTCTCAGGACAAAGTCCCGATCTGACCTCAGGTCTAATGTCTGCATCCTTCCCCACATCTCCCATTCCTCCTTTGCCTGTTCCCCATGAAGCAGCTGCTCCTCCTGCCTTCCTGAATGAGTGGCAGGTGCTATACAACCCAGGCAACACCATGCCTCCGAGGCTTTCTACCTTCTGTGCCTCCACTCAGAACCCCCTCCCTCCACCTTTGCTGCCCACAAACTGCTCACTCTTCAAGACGTAAGGTCGCTCCTCTTCCCGAGTGCCCTGTCTCCTGCAGCACCATGTGGCAGAGCTGTCACCACCCCTCTAGCCCCAGCAGGCTCTGAGCCCCCTGAGGGCAAGAGCCGGGTCCAGGGGGACACAGGAAGCCTGTTCTGCGCAGACCTGTTCCACCCCCTCTGAAGTCATGCTTTGGCCTCCCAGGCGCCGCCACAGAACACCAGGCCCCTCCAGGAGCCCGTGGCAGGAGCTTACCTCTATCACTGTAGTCATCTACAAGAATGACTTCTTCCAGCAGGATGTCCGGGGATGTCTCGAGGACACTATAGACTGTCCGGAGGAGGGTTGACCAGGCTTCGTTATAAAACGCTATGATGACAGATGTCGTGGGAAGGTGATCATAATCATATTTCTTCTCTTTGCACCTGCAGATACAAGACAGCTTGTATCAAGAACAATCGAGAACAATCAAGAACAGGAATCAAGAACACACTGCATACCAGGGGTGATGGGGAGGGAGGCGCCAAGGGGACACGGGTCACGGTCTCAAGGGCTCCTTCTGGGAATGGAAAATCATCTGCTGCCATCTTCCAGAGCCCTCCGTGTTCCACTAGGAGCCTTAACAGATTCTAAGAAAGGTTAAAAAATGATACCCTATAAGCTTGAACTGTGGGACGCTGTTTTTAAGCTTTAGAGCAATTTTCAGATTTGAGCGACACACGAGCTAAGCAGACCAGAAGAGAGGGAGACTGCCACTTCCCCCTCTTCAACCACTCTCTCGCCTGTCTGCTCCCTTCCGACCTCATGGCTAACTGCCAGGCCTGTGCTCAGACCGTGCCCTCTGCCTGGAACATCCTTTCCTCATTTCTCTACCTGGCAAATTCTCTTTCCTCCTTCTGTCCCCAGGCCCGTGGGTGCAGGCAGCTGCTGGCTGCAGGAGGGGCCCCAGCCAGGCATCCCTTTCAGCGGGTGCCACCGCACTATGGCCGCTGGCTGGAGCCTCACTGCCCTCCCCAGCACCCTCCCACACCCCGGCCGCACCTCTGCTCCCATAGGCCCTGTGCGGAACGCAGAAACTGGAGCCACCACTAGAATGCCAGAATTCTAGAACAGTCTGGAAGGGCTCTGGAGAGGACCCTACTGCCATCCAGTACCCATGCCACCCCTCAGTCCACTCTGTGGCGGCCTCAGGGGTACGAATGAGGGATGTGCCTTGACTGGCAGTGATAGGAACCAATATGCTTCCTTTCTCTTTCTTTAGTAGGGTTTCCTGTTACTTTCCAGGGAAGTTTCCCTACTTGACAGAGAATTCTTTCCTCAGAGTAGCTGATGATAAACTTCCAGGTCATTCCAGGGATTGGGCTGTGCCTGGAACTCATCAGCAAGAAGTGAGAGGGGAGGAACAGAAGCCCAAGAGGGGCACCCGTAGGACCCCGGGGCTGGAAGGGGGGATGGCAGGGGCGCTGGCAATGCAAGAAAGGCATGCGGGCTGAAGACCAGTCAGGTGGCCTGGGCAGAAAGGGAAGGCCTCAAAGACAGGCCGTGGGCACACCCAAGAGACGCAGAAGCTAGCAGGGTGAGGAGTGAAGCCAGCTGTGTGGGCTGTCCACCAGGGACCAGGCGATATACCAGTGGGCCCTTACCAGTCAGTCACCAAATATTTCCTGATTGCCTACTGTGTGCTGGATTTAAAACAACAACAACTCCCCTGCTCGCACAGAGCTTACATGCAAGGGGACAATAATCAAGTAAGCAAACATATCAATAATTTCAGGAGGTGATGGTGATGGGAGGAAAAGCAGGATGTGAAACAGAGCAACTGTTGCGGGGAGTGGGAAGGGGGGAGGGGAGTAACCACCGAAGAAGTAATCAGGGAGGGCCTCTTAGAGGAGGTGACATTGAGGATGGGACCTGAATAATGAGGGACCCAGTCCTGCAAAAAGCAGAGAAAAAGCCCTTTACATATACACTTTGTTTCTTTGTGGGTTTTCTCCTTTTATTTCATTATCAACATTTTCAAACATACCAACAGTAGAGAGAATATTGTAAGAAACTCCCGGGACCTTTTGCCTGACACCAACAATTCTCAATGCACAGTCCATCTTGCTTCATCTAAGCTCTGCCTCATTCCCTCCAAAACCCAGCACAGCACAGCATCCATAAATATTTCAACAGACCTAAGGGATAGGGATTCTTTTTTTTTAATAATAAAACTGAAAACCCTTAAAAAACAAGTGATTCCTTATTGCTACCATAAATTGTAGATCTCCAATCTACAATATTTCATAAATATTAAGATGCCCATGGTTGGAAGACACAGCATTCTTTAAAGAATCTCTAAGGACACATGTTGCCTACCTGCAGGATGTCTTGATTTTAAGATGTCTACAAATCTCAGAAATGTTTAAATATGAAAAAATGACTTATAATTAATGACATGTAATACCTGAACTCGAAAACACTTGCTACGTTGGCATTCATTGAGACTAGGCTCAGCGAGGTGAATAACTTGGGCAGTTCACAGAACGCTTGAGGGTCTGTACCTGGCTGAGGTCCTTGGCCCAGGGCCCTTGTCCGAGGATTCTGGCTTGCTCCTGCCCCCCAGGACGCTCAGCTAAAGATCCCAACACCATCCCTCCCTGCCTAGCCCTCCTTCTGACAAGCCATAGGCCATTTCTCCTGTTCTTCCTCTCTGGGTCCCGCTGCAAGTTCCCTTCCTACACATCAGGGCAGTTTCTGCAGAGAGCGCGGCTGTCACTGGGATGGCTCTCGCATAGGCTTCTCCGGGAGACTCTGTGGGAGGCTGGCTCTTCTCAACCCACTTCACGTTCTTATTCCTGCTGTGTTTGCAGGCCCGGCTCTGGACACCTGAGGAAAAGTCAGCCGAGGCTGGAAGCATGGCAGCAATCATGTGGTGAAGCAAGAGGGCATCCCCAGCAGCCCCAGCAGCACAACCTGAGTCCTTGGACACCACAGACTTCCAGCCCAATGCACAGAAGCCGTCACTTAGCACAGCGCCCCTCAGAGGGGAGTCCAGTCCACACTCTAGGGGAGGAGAAGGAGGCTCCATCCTTTGAAGGGAAGGAGAGCAAAGACTTTGCGGATATGTTTAAAGCCACTGTGCAGAATGCAGAAGTGAGAATATGAGTCTTCCAAGGTCAGGTCCTAAGGCGCTGAGGTTTCCTCTTTGTTCCGCCCAGGGACCGCCCTTTCTGGGGGAAGCCAGCTCCATGCAATGAAGCAAGAAGACTCAAGCATCCTATAGGGACGTCTCTGCGGCAAGGGCCTCTGGTCAACAGCCAGTCCCAACTGTCCATCCTCCCTGGGATGAGTCTTCTTGAAAGCAGATCCTCCAGCTCCAGTTAAGCCTTGAGATGATGAAAGGCCCGGGCAGCATTTTTTCAACTGTGATCTCATGAGAGATCCGGAGCCAGAACCACCCAGCCACGCCACTCCCGAATTCTTGACCCACAAAGATTATGTGAAATCACGTATGTTTATTGTTGCTTTAAGTCACTAAGTTTATGGTACTGTATCTGCTGAAATAAATCATAAGGAATCTCCCAGCTAAGCCCAAACTGAGAGATGTTTTATAAACCAACAGGCCTTGTGCTCTTAAAAAATGCCAGTGTCCTAAGAGACAGACAGAGGCATAAACAGACACAAGAACTAAACATCACCCTCGATTCTCAATTAGATACTGGGTCAGGAAGACAAAAATGCTCCAAAAATTGGCACAGTTGAAAAAATGCAGTATTGTATAAACTTCCTCAATTTGATAATTACATCATGATATCATGAGAGAATGAACCCATCCCTAGAAAATGCATGCAGAAGTAACACAGGTTATAGGGTGTTTACTGCTGAAATTTACACTCAAATGTAATACTGTAGCACAGAGAGAGAGAGAAATTAAGTAAATGGAACAAGATAATGAATGGATCTTAGTGAAGGAGTTTCTTCACTGAGTTTCTTATGCTATTCTTAAATTTTCTCTGGCTTTGAATTTTTTCAAAATCAAACATGTAATACAGTAAAAAGGAAAAAATGTTAATGTTGCCAATGGTGTGTCCAAACACCAAGCCAATTCTGATTCTCAAAATATTTATCTCAAGCTTAGTGGCCCTAAGTCCCTCTCCTACCTCACTCTTTCCCATTTCCTCCAAAATCACGGCCCTCCTCCAAATACATGTTACGAAAAATGGAAAACATATAGATGTATAAACATATTAATAAGTGTATCTGCATTTTAAAAGCCCCTGACTCGTAGCCAGGGTGCATGGAAAAGCTATGTAACGCTGAGCCAGAGCCCACTAGAAGCTTTGGAAAGAATTAATTGCTTATACTCCATGAAAAAAAAAAAAAAAAGTGTTTCTGGGCAACCTAAAAATAAAGACTTTTTTATTTAAGAAAAAAAGCAAAAATTTAGATCCAAATGTACACAGGTCCAAGGAGGAATGAATGGAAATAAGGACAGTAAACCGAGGTTTTCAAAAATGAAGTTTTATTCAGTTTAAACAACTGTCTTTTCGTGTGAAATCACATCCTTACTGTTTGGTATTAAAATGTATTTCTTCCAGAATGGGAATAAGGAGGAGGGCAGAAAAAGCTCTGCTTGACCAAATAACGCCAGGACCAGATGTCTGTCCCTCCTCAATGTTTTTGTTTATGTGTTTTCACTGCTCTGCAAAAGCTCAAGGCCACTGTTCTAGAATGTCTAGGTTCTTTCTCTATTTGTGTCCCTTTAAGTCACAAAAGTTCTGGGTACCAGCTAGCAAACCTATACAGAGCTTCAAAACGTTCCTCTTCTCTTTAATCTCTTCTCAACATATTGAAGAACTTCTCACCTAAGGGAACCATCAGAGATACCCTGAAGGAAACCCACAGTAGCAATTTTTCTTTGTAACATTATTTAAAACAGCAAAAAGTTATAAACAATTCCAACAGTCCAACAAGAAAATGTGACACACGGGGCAGCTGGGTGAAGAAAGGCTATGAGACCATCCAAAACCACATTTTCAGAGACCAAAAGTAAAGGAGAATAATTACTGTAACGGTAAATCAAAAAAGCAGGGTACAAATCTATAAGCAGCAGTGGGTGTGCGTGAGCACGCTCCCACACAAACAATACATAGTAGAAAGAAATATGCCAAAAATGTTAACAATGGAGATCTCTGAGCAGTGGGATTCTTTGTTCCCTTTGCAGTTTTCTGCATTCTAAGATTGTTCTACACTGAACATGCATTATTTTTATAATCACAAAGAAAGATTATTTTTAAAAGGCTGGAACCTATTTCTTTAGCTTCTCATAGCAAATGTCCTCATTGGCCAATAATATCACACTTTGACCACTCCTTTTCTCTTGGCCTGATAGAGTTTCCTCTTCTTTCTTTAAACATACCTTAAAGGCATTCTCCTTCATGAAGTTCAATATATCCTTCTGGAATGTCTAAGTTTATTTTCAGGAAAAATACTTTCCCCTTTTCCTTTTTTTTTTTTTTAAAAAAATCAAGTTCCCAAAAGTTCAGATTGCAAAACAAATGCTCTCCTGAAAAAAAATATGCAATTTACTTTCATTGCATGACCAATACAAGTTGAAAGGTACAATGTACAAGTCTAACCTTCTAGAATTGTGAATTAACTGTCTTTTATTCAATTATCCAACTCTTCAGTCTGAATCAATTAACTGAAAAAATTAACACTGCTTATATGCTTATCCCTATCCTAGGCACTATGATGAAATATAAAATCATTATATGGCACTGCTCATTCTCACTCACCTGACTGATAAAATGCGGTGCAGCCTCTAATTAGACAAGAACAGCTACACATGCATCACTCAGGGTTCCACTTTTGCCTGGGGGACAAAAGGGAGCTCAGAGCCAAATTCACTGCTAAATCATAGTGGGTTGTCCTCTCCTTAACTTTCTGGTATAATTCATGTGCTTTGTAAGGGCAGCGGCTGAATTCTGGTTTCTGCTGTACTTTCTGCATGCTCTGTATTGTACCTGGTAATAATAACATGTACTGCGTGCTGCCCACATCATGGACAGTGAGTGTTGCTAAGCATCTCACCTACTTACTCCACTCTCCCTCCCAACCCTGTTGGGTGGGGACCATAATCTCCACCAGCACAATATGAATCTAGGTATTATAAGGGTGTGGATGAATGGGATATTCTGCAGATGAATGCCTCCTAATCTTCTTTTATGTTTATATTCAAGTTATTATATAAATGTCCTTTAAAAAAAGGAAAACCCATATCCTTTGCAGAACGGGCCAGCAAGGTCATAATGTACCTTGGTGTGTTTGCCCACCCAAAATCCTTTCTCCTTTCTCCACATTACTGCATTTTGGTTTCTCTTTCAGGAACCATGTCTCCTGGACTCTCAGTGCACACGGTCTGTGCAAGGCTACACACACACACACACACACACACACACACACACGTACGCACACCCCTCTGAGAAGGTCACATGCTCCCCAGGTCTGACCAATGAACATTTTCCATCATGATGACAGGTGAGTCACTGAATCCAGGGCCCAGAATAATCTGAACCTAATCCTCACTCTAGACTTTTCTGTGATAGAAGTTAATATATTTTCTTTTATATTCAAGTCAGTTTGTATTGAGTTTTCAGTCACTTTCAACCAACAATAGCAATATGACTAATAAAAAAATAGGTCTTTTTTTTTTTTTAAGTGAATATAGGACTTCCGCTTCTGGCAATATGGAAGACTACAATGCCTGGGAAAACCCTGTTGGAAAAAATTCTTGATAAAATACTTTTAGAAAAACCTTTTAAATGCATGCCTCAGCTTACTGAAAAGGAAAAAAAGTTCTCAGAGTCCACAGAGTTATGAGACACAGAGCATAAGTATGCTTAAGATGCTTAAATAAATAAAAGATGCCCTTGAGGGGCGCCTGGGTGGCTCAGTGGGTTAAAGCCTCTGCCTTCAGCTTGGGTCATGATCTCGGGGTCCTGGGATCGAGCCCCACGTTGGGCTCTCTGCTCAGCAGGGAGCCTGCTTCCTTCTCTCTCTCTCTCTCTCTCTCTCTCTCTCTCTCTCTCTCGCCGGGCTCTCTGCTCAGCAGGGAGCCTGCTTCCTCCTCTCTCTCTCTGCCTGCCTCTCTGCCTGCTTGTGATCTCTGTCTGTCAAATAAATAAATAAAATCTTTAAAAAAAAAAAAGATGCCCTTGAATGAATAACAAAAAAACAAGAATGATAGGCAAATCTCATTCAGGACTGACATCTCACAGCCATAGTACATGTGAGGGGGCAACAGAAAAGTATCTTCAAATGCCAAACTACCAATTTAGAATTACATACAAATAAAATTATCTTTTAAGAACAAGAGCAAAATAAGAACATTTCAGATGGGTAAAACTGAATTCATGAAACTGAATTTCTCTACGATAATGAATACATGACATGCTTCAAGAAGGAAAAGAACCCCAGGAAGTTCTCTGAGATCCAAAGACCACCCAGAGTTTAGGAATGAATGAAGGACAGAGAAAAAACGATAACTTTGCGGGTAAATGTAAACAACAACAACAACAACAACAAAAAAAACCATATTTTTTAAACGTTTTAATGTGTTGGTTTAAAAGAAAGAATTAAAACCCTGGAGTAAAATGGAAAGGAAATCGACCAATGTTAAAGCATCATCTGAATGCCCACAGCGAGTGATTAACTTTAGATCCTGCGGACTTGAATATGTACTTTCAAATTGACCACTAAGGTTAGGAATGAACAACAGTACTGCCAAAGTAGTAGAGAAGAAAAAGTGGAATAAGAGAGGGAGAGAAAAACTTCTATAGACTCAAAAAGCAACATTAAAAAAATAAAAGGGAAAAGGTAAAAACAATTAGAAAGTATAAAATAAGATGGCATAATCAAAATAATCAAACCCCAAGTATCTTGTAAGCATGAGAAAAAAAATATATGTATATGGACCTACTAGTTAAAAATCAAAGATTGTCAGCCTGGATGTTTTCTTTAACGACCACACAAAATCAAGTGACATGCTACTTAAAGATATGCCCACAACATAAGGACACAGAATGAATGAGAGTAAAAGGATGGAGAATGGTATCAGGAAAACACTAACTAAACCTGATTATGTTTTGCAGGCTGAAAGCATTGATTCAAAGAAAAGATGCTACTCTGACAACCATAGATGGGTCTGGTAAAAATTAATAAAATAAGGGTGACTGGGTGGCTCAGTGGGTTAAAGCCTCTGCCTTTGGCTCAGGTCACGATCCCAGGTCCTGGCATTGAGCCCCGTATCCGGCTCTCCGCTCAGCGGGGAGCCTGCTTCCCTCTCTCTCTCTCTGCCTGCCTCTCTGCCTATTTGTGATCTCTGTATATCAAATAAATAAATAAAATCTTTATTAAAAAAACTAATGAGTTGGCTTCATTAATGGAAATATGGGTCAGACGGTAAAAATCTAAAGGCACCATGTTTGAAGCTGCCAAACCACATCTGTATTTTTTCTTCGTTCGGGGAACATTTTAAAATTGGGTCATTAATACACTGGGTATTTGGGGGGAGGTTGAGTTGGAATCTAGAAATGCGCTATTGAAAAATCTATTTGAAGGATTTGCTGTTATCAATATAAGTACCATTATATAGGATAATATCTTTCCTTAAATGTATTCTCACTTGAAAGGGAAGGAAGGAAATATATACTGAGTTTTTTTGTTTGTTTGTTTGTTTTTTCAGTAGGAAAACTATATCACATGGGAAAGTTACAGAGGGGTCAAATTTGGATAAGTATGTGGAGATTCCTTAAGGAATTAAAAATAGAGCTTCCTTATGATCCTGCAATTGCATTATTGGCTATTCACTCCAAAGATAGAGATGTAGTGAAAATAAGGGCCATCTGTACCCCAATGTTCATAGCAGCAATGGCCACAGTTGCCAAACTGTGGAAAGAACCAAGATGTCCTTCAATGGACAAATGGATAAAAAAAGATATGGTCTATATATACTATGGAGTATTATGCCTCCATCAGAAAAGATGAATACCCAACTTTTGTAGCAACATGGATGGGACTGGAAGGGATTATGCTGAGTGAAATAAGTCAAGCAGAGAGAGTCAATTATCATATGGTTTCACTTATTTGTTGAGCATAAGGAATAACATGGAGGACATGGGGAGATGAAGAGAAGTGAGTTGGGGGAAATTGGAGAGGGCGATGAACCATGAGAGACTGTGGACTCTGAGAAACAAACTGAGGGTTTTGGAGGGGAGAGGGGTGGGAGGTTTGGTGAGCCTGGAGGTGGGTATTATGGAGGGCATGTACTGCATGGAGCACTAAGTGTGGTGAATAAACAACGAATTCTGGAACACTGAAAAGAAAAATAAAAGTATTTTGGGGGCGCCTGGGTGGCTCAGTGGGTTAAAGCCTCTGCCTTCGGCTCAGGTCATGATCCCAGGGTCCTGGGATCGAGCCCCACGTCGGGCTCTTTGCTCAGCGGGAAGCCTGCTTCCTCCTCTCTCTCTGCCTGCCTCTCTGCCTACTTGTGATCTCTGTCTCTCAAATAAATAAATAAAAATCTTTAAATAATAAAAAAATTTTTTAAAAAGTATTTTTTAAATAAAAATTAAAAAAAATTAACCTGCAGTTTACAACCTTGCTGGGGAAGCCAAGAAACATCAGTCTGATTTCCACACCATGCATGATGTTGTTCCAAAGATACTGTTGTTACGAGAACAGTCAAGTAGGCCACCTCTCTGCAAGAAGGGAAATCCTAACCAATCCCCACCCTCCTGCTACCCAGCAAGACATGCTTTCTTTTGCTAAATTACATACTTAGAGCTATTTGGAAATTCTTCACCATCCCAGCACCCAAGTCCTGATCCCCGAACTCAGATACACATTTGCAATATTAGCATTAGTGAGGCTAACACCTTGAGGCAAGGACTCAAGGAACACCTATGTATTGTTGGCACACTTTCCTAAACAGCTGTTCAAAATTCCTCTGCTACGGCAGAGAATGTCTGATGGTCACAGGTGCCATCTCCAACCACGTGCCTGTGGAAATGCACAGCCCCAAGGGCACAGTCACTCCACAGCGTCTTTCTCACTAGCTACATAGGTCAGAATACAAACAAGAATGATATTATTGTGATTATCTCAAGGATTTTCATGGATCTATAAAAACAAACTGCAAATATTGGTACAACATCAGCAACCGTTTCCTCATGACACACCTTAAACTGGCTGTGATGTCATCGCTAGTTTCAACAACAGGTGATCTGTTTTGAATCCCTCCTTTGTCTAATTCTGGTATTCTCCCACATGCATTAAAAGCACCCACCCTTCATCTTCTGAGTAATTTAAACTCCAGAGACCCCAAGACAGTACATTTCAGCCCTAGATGAACATCAGCCTCAGCCTGGGCCCTACGTCCAGAAATTCTGGGGAAAGTCCTTGGCATCAGTATGTCTCAAAGTTCCCCTAGGCCACAAATCCAGCTTTCTGGCTCCTCACTTTGGCCTACTGCCATCTCAGAGTGAGAGTTCCATCTCCTCGTCCAGCTCAGAGGAGATGGTGTTTGTTATGCAACAGAAATAAACAGAAACAACAGAAACAGAAATAACAGAAGTAAAGCTGTGCTCTAGTCCACTGGCATGTTAATTATCAGACTCACAGAAGAGCGGGGGTCTAACACCAAGCTTCAAGGAATTAGAGCCAACACTGAAGCATCTTTATGGGTCTGGCCAGTCCCAGAGAGTGGATGCAGTCTTGCAGACACCAAGAAGAAGAAGCCAGAGTCCCTTGGTAATTCCCAGCTCCTTGCCTATGGTAACAGGTTCAGTTAAATACATATATAAACCCATGTACATACTCATGTTTGAATATGTTCTCATTCACATACCCATAGGCATATTTTTCAAAATCTATTTCTATACCTGAAAAAGTCTAAAAGAATACACAGAAAAATGTTAACAGTGGTTCTCCTGGGGGAGTGAGTTTACAGATGATTTTTATTTATTTTTTAATTTTTTGCTTCTCTGCATATGCTAAAATTTCTAGAGTGAACATGTATTGCTTTTATAATTAAAATAAACAGATTGGGGCACCTGGATGGCTCAGTGGGTTAAAGCATTTGCCTTCAACTCAGGTCATGATCCCAGGGTCCTGGGATGGAGCCCCGCATTAGGCTCTCTGCTCAGTGGGGAGCCTGCTTTCCCCTCTCTCTCTCTGCCTGCCTCTTTGCCTACTTGTGATCTCTGTCTGTCAAATAACAAATAAAATCTTTAAAAATAAATGAAAAAATAAAAAAAAATGGATAAATAATTGCCTGCATACCAAAAGGGAGGAGAGAATCAAAGATCTGGGTTTTGGACCAGCTCTGCCCGGGATCTGCATTTTACTTTGGGGGCATGGCTTTTCCTCTCTGGTTAGACTGGATCTCCCTTAGGGCCTTTCCCTTTGTGACATTCAAGGATTTCAACCATCCCTCTGCTTATCAATTAAAGTCCCAAGAGACATCCACCCTCCCCCCCACCCCCGCCACCCCGGCCCCACAACTCCTGGCACACAGCGCCACTCCAATTATAAATTTATATTCTGCCATTCTGGTTTCCCAGACCTGATTAGGCGCTCACCTTTGTATGAACTGTATTAAAGGCCCCAACCTTACGGGCCACGCTGAAGTGGTCACGGCCTGGTCTGGCTGAGAGCGACCCAGATCAGGCTCACCTTTCTCTCCAGCTAGGCAACAATAATCCATTAGGCCCTGCTGCGGGAATTAAAGGCAGGAGGCATTCATACTTCTTATCATGCTGGGTCTGGATTAACTTCCCAGAGTCAATGCAACAGCAGGATCTATAAGCAAATCCTGATAGGACACAGGGCAGCTGTGTCACCATGGAGACGGGATGCCATAAGCCCCACAGGTTATCCACAGTCCTTGAAAGAGATTTCTCAACCTGGGACAATAAAGGAAGCTAGAACCCGGAAAAGAAAAAGTTTACAACCAATCCCTTGGTGACTCTTAAAAGCGGCCTCCTGAGTACCCCGTTGGCAACAGGGAAGGGGGGAACACTAGTAAGAATTGAGTACACAGTGTGTTCGACGTTGTATTAATTCCTAGGCTGTGTTATTTCTACTCATTCCTTATTCTGCAGATAGGGAAAGTGGAGGGAACTGTGATCAGCACTAATAAAGTTCTACTCAAAAAGATGAATAGAGAAAATGCCTCAGGCAAAAGCATGAGGCTAGACATGAACAGATGCTGGAAAATTGGGAAGACGGTGAATCCCAAGTCCTTCCCCGCTCTGCCGAAGTGAGGTGGGGATCACTTCCTGGAGCAGGTACTCATGCTTTCTCTACCCAAGGATTCAAGGATCCCCAAATTCTGAAATCAGCACAATGCCAAGGGGGCCAAGAGGGTCCCATCCCCCATAGCCAGTTCCACCACTTTCCAGCTGTGGGCACTAGGTGAGTCCCCTGTCCTCCCTGAGACCTTTGCCACACCTCTAAAGCAGGCACGCCAGGAACAGGAAGGAGCGGAAAGTGCACAGTGCACAGAGGAGGCCTCCCCACCGGTTACTCCCAGGAAACCCCTCTATGAGTCCTCTTCCTCAAAGTCTTTAAGAACGGGGCTCAAGTGGGGACCTGGAAGATCCCCGCTAATGGAAAGAAGGAGAGAGAAGGCCAGAAGTTCTGTCCTTTTACCAGCTTGCTCCCTTCTCACTTAGGTGGTGGGCACAGCCCACCCAGCCAGCAGCTCCCATAGAAATTAGGCCTCTAACCACACCTGCACAGGGCCTGCACCATCCACAAGAGTGAGCTGAGATGAAGGAGCCTTTCCCACCACCTCCTTCCGGCTTTCCTCTGCCTAATGCTGAGGAATCCAGCTCCCAGTGAGGGGGAAATCTCCAACTTGGCCTTCTGGCGACCTTTTCTCTCTCCTGCTGGAGCGCCCTCCCCTCCTGGTTCATTCAAGGGCCTGGCACACAGATAAGTGAAAGTGGACCCTATCTCAAACTCTAACAGTCCTTAGTTTCACCAAGGTAGGGCCATACCGGCAGAGCTGGACAGGGGGTGCTGTGAAACCAGGAAGAGCACCCAAAGGGGGTCTCATCTTATACCTGTCTGCTTAGCCTTGACCCTCCCGCCGCCACTTCTGCAGAGCCGAATGACAGACCTTCTCAAGAGGGGCAGAGACAAGAGACCACCCAGTAAAAGATTCATCAATTTCTGAATTTTTTTTTCTGTTGTCATTTTTTTTTTTTAACTTTCATGCGTCTCCCCACTCCACATGACCCCCCTGCCACTGCCCACTTCTGGGAAAGACTGCGTAAGACGCGCGATCCCCAGGTATTTCGAGACCCAGGTTCCACCCCGCCTCTTCACAGATGCAGAAACTGAGGGCCGGGGACCCCGCGGGCAGTGTTCCCCCGGCCACCTGAGGACTCACAGCGGGTTCCAGCGCTCGGGCAGGCGGCGGTGCAGCGAGATGCGGTCGCTAAGGTAGATGTTGATCTGGTGCAGCCGCACACTCTCCTCCTGCAGCCGCAGCTCCTCGCCCTGCAGCTGCAACCGCACCGCCTCACCCCGCGCGCCCAGAGCGTCGTCGGGCACCGGCGGCCGCGGCAAGACCGGGTCGCGCCGCCCCGGGCGCGGGGTGCGCAGGGGTCCCGGCTCGGCCGCCTTGGCCCCGCGCCGCTCCCGCAGCACGGAGCCCAGCCCGGCCAGAGCCAGCAGCGCCAGCAGCGCCAGCAGCGCCTCCCGGCCGCGCCGCCGCCCCCGCGGGCAGCGCCTCCAGGCTGCTCGCCCCCACATGCGCCCGCCAGCTGGGGCCAGCGCTCGGCTCGCCCGGAGGCGGCGGCGCAGACCCGGACCCGGATCCCGGAACCGCCGCGCCGCGCCGCCCCGCCCCCGGCCCGCCCCACCTGCGCCCCGCCCCCTTCCCGCCCACCCGCCCCGCAGGAGCGCGGCCCCCAAGCCGGCGAGGGTGGCTGATCTTCACTGGGCACACGCGCGGGCTTGCCGAGACTCGCACCTTCCTTGTTGGGCTGGGTGCATTAGGATCAAGGTGACGGTCTACGGCCATACCACCCTGAACGCGCCCGATCTCGTCTGATCTCGGAAGCTAAGCAGGGTCAGGCCTGGTTAGTACTTGGATGGGAGGATCAAGGTGACGGCAGTAAAAGCCTCAGCTCAGCGCCTGGCACATCCTAAGCGCTCAGTAAATAGTGGCAGAGTGAGCCCTGCAGGAGTGCTGTGAATTTTACTCCCTTATCTCATCTGACCCTTAAGCAGTCCAATAACAGGGGTAGAAGGATTATCAACTCCATTTAACAGATGAGGGGCCTGAGGCACAGTGAGGCTAATACACACCGGACTGTGTCACTGAGGCCTGCAGGCCTACCAGAGACGTAATACTGCTTAGATCCCCTCAAAAGCAAACCTCCCCCCCCCTTCCTGTTACTCAAACTCTGCGTTTCTTAGCCCTCACTTGGCAAAAGCCTCCAAGAAACTGATCAAAGGAATGAATCCCTTCAGAGACACACATGCATAGGCACCCCAACTATGATGGCGTACACCCCAGGCCATCCGTTCCCCTGACCTTGGCCAGAGGCTTCCTTTGAGGGGACTGAAGAAATGAAGGAGCCATGGGGGTGCTGGAAATATTTAACAGGGTCAAAACTAGAATGAGGCATGAGGCTGTCTCCAAGACAGAAAATTATAGGGATGGGCAAAACAAAACAAAATCAGTAATCAAAAATAAACAATACTTTTAAAAAATCAAAATGAAAGCAAAAAATCCCTGAACAAAACACCAAAACTTTAAAGAAAAGCTGAATCTGACCCTGTGCTTGCTCGGCTCACCTCACTGGCCTCATTCCCCCTAACCCCAGCCTTGCTTCCATGTCTCCATCTCAGTGGGGATTACATGGAGATCGAAGTAAAAATATCATCAATTTCTTCTTTTAAAAATATGCCCTTGACTTGTGAAACTTATATCTCAATTCAAACCAAAAAATAAATAAAAAGAACTAAGAGAAATTAAAAAGAGAGAGAGAGTAGCTCTTGTCTCTTGCACCAATGCTCAAGTCTTCAACTTGACAGGAAGGAGTCCTCAGAATGTGACTCCAAACTCTGCAAGGCCTACCACCATGCCACTGGGGCAAAGGGGAGCAGGGTCTCCCATTCCAAACCTTTGCATATGCTGTTCTCCCTACTTGCAATGCCCTGCTCCGCCTGGCAAACCCCCCTCTACCCTTTAAGGCCCTACCAAAAGCCACCTCTTCCGCGAAGACTTGGGCAACTCCACAGCCTTTTAGGCAAATGCATTTCAAGATGGCGACCTCCTTTTGTGTATTAGTCAGGGTTCCACCAGAGAAACAGAACCAGGAGATATATTAAGAGATTTACGGGAAGGAATTGATCTACACAATTGCAGGGGCTGGTTAAGCAGGTCCAAAATCCTTAGGGCGGGCCATCAGGAAGGGAAGGCTGAAACTCTGGCTTGAGCTGAAGCTACAGTCCACAGGCAGAGTTTCTTCTTTTTTAAGGCAACCTCAGTTCTGCTCTTGAAGACTTTAAACAGATTGAACCAGACCCACCTTGATAATTTCCATTAGCTACAGTCAACTGATTATAGATGTTAGTTATGTCTACAAAATATCTTCCCAGTGACACCCAAATTAATGTTTGGTTGAACACACTGGGGATTTTTAAAACCTCGCTAAGCTGACACATCAAACTGACCATCTCTATCAGTTTCCTGAGGCTGCCATAACAAAGGACTACACTCTCGGTGGCTGAAAACAACAGAAATGTATTCCCTCTCAGTTCTGGAGGCTAGAAACCCAAAATCAATTAGTCCTATCACCAAGGTCCTGTTTTTTCAGAAGGCTCTGTGGGGGGAAACCATTTCATACTTTTCTCTTAGTTTCTGATGTTGCTTGAAATCCTTGTCATTGCTTGGCTTACTCATGTGTCCCTCCAGCCTCTGGCCCCATTGTCATTCTTCTGATGTGCATCTGTCTACATCTCTTCTACTCTTCTTCTAAGGACACCAGTCAAATTGGATTTGGGCCCACTCTAATGACCTCATCTTAACTGGATTATGTCTGTGAAGACCTATTTCCCAAATAAGGAAATTCACATTCATAGGTACCAAGGATTAGGACTTCAGCGTATCTTGTTGCAGGGGCTCAATTCACTCCATAACACCATCAAACTTTGTCAAAATGCTTGGTGCATTGGATCGTGTTTTATTTAACCCTAGTCTAGAACGACGACGACAACAACAAATATAAGGGACAAATGAGTGGTGATCACTTCATGATCGCAGAGTTGAGTAGTGTCAGACACACAGGAAGTGCTCAGTTAATGTCTGGCTTTGTTTCTTATACTGCCTTCTGTTGGCATCTCTTTGAACTCCCTGGGGAGGTATCTGACAGAAGGCACAACCCGGTTAAGGACAGGGGAGGAGTTACTCCCAAAATGTAACGAACATGAATTCTTGAGGTCTTGTTGCTAGAAAGCCCTCAGTGGTAACTCAGTATAGGAGTTTTCAAAAATCTGCTCCCAGAAACCCGTTCCCTTCCCTAAAATCAGAACTTTGACGCTTATCTGCTTAATACTTTAAGCTTCCTTCTCAGATTATAGTACCCTCCTCCCTAAAGACCAGAGGAACTGGTAATAACAACCAGAGAAAGTGTGTTGCGCAAGCCCACAGCAGGTGAGTGGCAGAACAGGAAATAAAACGATGTAAAAAGGAGGCTGACACCAGTGGATGTCTGCCAACATCCACCCTCCTCTCTTTACTTAAGAGTAGAACTCTTGAGTTTTTGCTGGTTTGTTTCTCTGGCCCCATGCTGTAAAGACCAGGCATTCTGCAGCCTAGCATCCCCAGGCTACTTCATGGGTAGGCAGGGCCATGTGACTGAGTGTTCAGCCAATGGGCTGTCAGTGCTGTTGTCAGCCGGTGCTTCTAAGGAATGTCCTTAAAGGAAACTTCCTTACCCTTCCTTCTTCCTGCTGGCTGGACTGTGGATATAAAGACTAGAGCTCAAGCAACCACCTCAGGTTATGAGGTCAAAGGCGTGCACTGAGTGTGGTGAAACCATAGGGCATTAGGAACCAGGTCCCGGTCGTTGTAGACATTGAACTAGTCCCAGTGGGCTCCTTCCAGGCTTTGCTTGTGTGAGGGAGAAATAAGCTTCTGTCTTGTTTGCACCACTGTTCCTATGGGTCTTCTGTCCTATGCAGCCAAATCTAATCCTAAATGATATGCAGGATAAATTGCGCAGAATCCATGAGTATGATAAGGTGGCTCGCATTTTAGACCGTGAAGTTTTGCGATGGTCCATCACTCAGCCATAGATAGCTAGAACTAATGGATGATTTTAGTCAACAGTATTTTTAATTCAGGAAATATTTGTTGAGCATCTACTATGTGCCAGGGTCTAGGGTCTAGGCATGCTATAATGACCAAGTGTCAAAGAGAAACAAAACCAGACACCAGTTGAAGTGGTAAGGACAGATCTTAATCAGTAATGGATGACTGCACTAGGGAAGAGGGTCCAGCATGAACAGATTCACTTTGATTTGACCAGAATGACTGGGCATTTTAAATAGAGTCAGGGAAGTGAAAAATTACAAAAGCATGATCAGCGTAAATGCTGATGATGCCTGCTGTATCTGTGGTTGGCAAGGATCAGAGTGAGGATTCTACCCTCCCAGAGGCTTGTAAGGCAGAGGCCTATCCTTCCTGATGATATTGTAAAGGAATGGCTTTCAGTCCTTGGGAAAGACACTCCTGATTTGTAGGAGATACACATACATCTTAAAGGGACAGAGAAAGGACTTATAATTATAAGCCCTTCTTAGCAAACTGTCTAAGAAAGCATGGTTAGGGGCTGACAGTTAGGTGCTAGCTATGATAAACAGTGAATTCTTTGGACAGCCATGAGCTTCCTGTAGCAGATACTTAAGGGGGCTAGGGATATCCTACCAGTGCAGCCTTGAGCTGTTAAAAACTGTCAGTGTTTACATCTTTAATGTGAAGGGAAGTAGGTGTACAAAATCATCTATGTTCAGACTCTGTCCTCGTTACAGGCCAAGGTTGAGCCCTAGTTGAGAAGGAGGCTCAGAGGAGCCTGGGCTAGGGTTTGATCAAGGAGAGAGTCTTTGTTGCAAGAGGTAGTTTTGACATCATGGTGCTTACAGGGCAATGGAACAGACAGATATTAAAAAGGTAACTTACCAGAGTTGTGGTTAGTGTGTTGAAGACAAATTACAGGGTGCTTTAGTTGAGGGGTTTAGAAAGGCTTCACTGAGGAAATAATGTTTACGTGGATATCTGAATGTTAAAGTGATACCAGAGATTTGAAAACATCTTTTAGGTGAATATGGAACTCCCTCTGCTGGTTCCCAGCTCAGAGCAAGGAATAGTTTTGCATCTCCCATAGAAGGATAGATTACATAAGCTGTATTTTTTTTTTTAACTTTTTACATTCTGGGAAACTACTCGAAAGCTTTTTATCAATTATTCTCTATTCTCAAGGGGAAGATGGCCCAAAAAAGTTAAGAGACATATTTCTGGTCTCATTCTCTCACTTTATAGGTGGGAAGCCCTAGACACAGAGTAGGGAAAGGGCCTTTGAACAAGCTGGTGTCTCAGTGACATGTAAGCTCTCACCTGCCGCCCTTACAGATTCACAGTTGCCCTGGTCTGGACCCCTCCCCCATGGCTAAAGCAGGTGAAGGGCTTGGGGTGAACCTGCAAAACAGCTCCCACACAGGATGACCTTCTACGGAGACCATCCTGGTGGGAGATGACTTCACTCACGGAACAGAGTCTGCCGGTTGGTACTAGAAGGCAGGTGTGAGAGGAAAGGCCTGGAGCTGTGCCGTCTGGCCTCAGTCCAGACGCTCAACACAATTAAGATCTGCGGTCAGATTAGAAAACAGACAAGGATTACAACTCATAATGTCTTGGATCGGCTTACCACACTGGAATGCTTCCTGATACAGGCTCAGCGGCAGAGAAGGGAGTGTCAGCCTGGCACAACACAGGGTTCAGTTCCCGGCTAATGGTAAGAGCTGTCGTTTACGGAGCATCCGTGTGTGCCGTAAACCGCCAGACTTTACTCTTCATGTCCCATTCTCATTTCACTCTCCTGACAACCTTGCAAGGCAGACAGAGGAGGAAAGTTTGGCTCAGAGAAGGGAGGGATTTATTTAGCCAGGGTCGCGGGACATGGCCGTGGCAGAGCAATAGTCTGAGTCCAGGTCACTTGACTGAATTCAGGATTTTCCACACACACAGTTGGCTGGCAAACTGCTGTCAGGGCAAAAGGCAACTCAGCTTATGTAGGGCATAGCCTCGGAGCCTGCTTGCTTGGTGTCACAGACGGCTCTGTGGCCCTAGGCCATGTGCTTATCTGTAAAATGGTGGTGATCATAATGGTACCTCCAGAGTAGGGTTTTTGGGAGGACTGAGTGATGGAGTCCACACAGCCAGCCTCCCCAGGCTCAAAGCAGGTTGGGAAGAGTTTCTTCAAGGGCAAAGGGAAGGTGTCTTGCTACTCAGTGTGGTCCTTACACTGGCAGAATTGGGACCACCTGGGAGCTATTGGAAATACAAGAGCTCATTAGCAGAGGAAAAGCACAAGGAATCATTATTAACAATGACAAGCTGGCACCCACAGAGGGCAAATTCAGCCAGGACCTTAATCTTTTTTGTACCTTATCCTCCCTTGGGTGTGTTGTTTGTTTGAGGAGCTTATTTGTTCTTTGACCACATCATCTCATGTCCTCAACTGTTCAACCAACAGACAGATTACTCTAGAAGGCACTTTTGATTTGTCATATTAGCTCCCTTCACAGGGATCATTTCATCCCTTATGGAGTTTAATGTGATATATGGTAGATGTGGTATTTCAAACATCAGTGGGGAAAAGATGGCTGATTCAATCAATGACTGGAGCAACTTGATAGCTGTTGGCTATCCTCACCCTTACACCAAGATAAGTTCCAAATGATCTAAAGATGTAAAAGTAAAATAATTTTAAAAATCCAACAATAAAAGTATTGGATCAAGAAAACCTAGGCACCATTATAGAAAAGATTTATAAAGTTGACTCAATAAAAATTTTAGTATTCTATAAGGTCCAAAATAATATGAAGACAAAAGACAAATCAGAAAGAGATATTTGCAGATGACATCTACCCAGTATTTAAGTCAACAGGGACCTAAAAAGAACAGAAATAAAAATAGCTGAAAGATCTGGAGAGACCACTCCCCAGTAAAGAAATATAAATGGTCTAGAAACGTATTAAGATGTGTTCAGTTTCTCTATGTAAAAGGCATGCAAATTAAACTTATTCTGAAATATTTTCTCATCTATCAGATTGGCAAAGACTTAAAAGGTTATTCATTCCAGTGCTGGCAAGGATATGAATAAATAGGCTATTTATTCCTACCACTGTTGGTAGGAAGGCAAACTGGTATAACCTTTTGGAAAGCAATTAGGCAACATTTATTAGAAATGTTAATGTTAATGTTAATATCCTTTTGATTCTGCAATGTCACATCCACAGAAAAAGATTCACAAGCGCTCAGAGATGAGCTTACTGTAAAGTTTTTTCCGGCGAGATAAACACAACACTAGGCAAAGTGGGTGCGAGGCAAGATTTATTAAAAACACTCTCCAGTGAAGTTTCAGGGCTCAGGAGAAGGGGAGCCAGGAAAGTTGTGCTGGGAGGAGGTGGGCACCCTCGGGGGAGGTTCCGCCACTCTGGAAAGCAGAGTGGCGGAAGTCGCGCCCAAGGCAGGGAGGAGGGGGCTTTTAAGGGGTCTTGGGGAAAGCTCAGGGATCTTTTGGCAAGTTTCCCTTATTCGGATATGTCGCCTGCTCGTCGGGATCCCATTGGTCCACAGGAGCCTGGGGCAGGGGTCTCAGATTCCTGCTTGTCAGGGTCCCATTGGTCCATGGGAGCCCGGGGTGGGAGGGTTTTCAGATTCCTGCTTGGGTCTTTGTTCTCCTGTCCGAGCTCAGGTCTTGTGGTGGGAACTTTCGCCATCTTGGGTCTTTGTGTTCACCTGTCCAAGTTCAGGTCTGGTGGCGGGAACTTTCGCCATCTTAAATAGCCCTTTCTGCCAGCCCAACACTTACAAGAAGCTTATTGCAGCATTGTGTATAAAAGCAAAAAGTTGTTAACCCAAATGCCCATTAATAGGAGATTATAAGATAAAATATTGTGCATCATACACTAATATACCACAGTTTTGTTAACAAGAATGACACTAATTCTAGGTGTTTAACATACTGAAAAGGGTTTTCTCCCTCCCTTTCCCCCTCCTTCCCCCTTCTCTTTGCTTAGCCAACACCCCCTTCTCCCACTCCCTTAAACATTCCTCCCATGTTGTAAAAAGTGATAAGATACTACAAGGAATGTTGAAAGGTCAGTCTACATGCAAATAAGGGATTGTAGTCTGACCAATGCCGATGGTCAGTCTACATGCTAATAAGGGATTGTAGTCTGGCCAATGCCGATGGTCAGTCTACATGCTAATGAAGGATTGAAATCTAGCCAATACTGTCTGTTTCCCTTTTGTTAATGACCAATGAAAGTAACTTCCCACTATGTAAATGAAGGATGCTGAGCGAACCAATCAGGGGTATTCCCGCGCGCCAAGTATGCCTTTACATTCAAACCAGCCAATGAAAACTTTGTAACCATGCTTCCGCTTCTGTACGTATGCTTTCACTTCCCCAAACCCCATAAAAAGGCCCTGAACTAAGGGCTGGTGCGCGAGTCCTCCTAAGACTTGACCGCCCGCAGGTACCTGTGTCTACTCAATAAACCTCGTGCTGTTTGCATCTGATCAGTGGACTCGGCTCGGTTTTTGGGTCCGGGGGTCTCCTCCTGAGAAGGGGTCCATTCCGGGGTGCTTGGAGCCCCGGGGGGATCTTTCAATACAAATGTGCTTAAGATGCATTATTAAGAAAAGCAAGCTAGTAGAACTGTATGGATGGTATGATCCTGTTTTGGTGTGTTAATATATATACAAAGGAAAAATCTCTAAAGAAATATTCACCAAAGTATTAACTATTATATTTATTTCTGGTGCATGAGATTCTGTGGGCCTTTTCTTTTCATTCAATTTATTCATTTTTTTCAACAAATATTTATTGATTACCTACCACCTTTCGATCATTGATCTCAAGGCCCTCGCATTCAATATTTGCACAACATTGTATTTCTTTTCAACAAACATTATTATCATATTAGGGAAAAGAGGTTAGACCTTTAAAAGTAAATAAATACTCTTTAGAGATGATTTTACTTCCAGGCCTTCCCTACCTCCTCCCTAAGTCACTGCATGGGTCTCTGGAATCTAGTCCCCTTGTTCCCTCTTTCCAACCTGTTTCCTTGCTTTTTCTACCATTACCCAGATCTCCCCCAGTTTTTCTGCTCAACCTGTGGCCAAGCTCTCCCATGAAGCTGTCAGTGATATCCCCAAACTGTGATGCCTTCCTCTAAATTGACAGTGAAAACTCATTGACAACCCTCTCCACAATCATGTGGGATTCCCTGGGAGCCAGGGGCCATCCCTTTCATCCATAATATGCCATCACATACACCATGCCTGAAACATAGAAGGTATCCAATAGATGTTGGTTGGATGAGGGCTGTGTTGGTGATGGAAGTACACTGCTCAGATCACCCTTCAAGAGAACCCACTGCAGGGAGCACAGCTGGCTGAGAGCCTCCAGTTTCTATGGTTTCCAACTATGAAGTTCTTGCTGAGGTTGTTTCGCCTGGTTTCTCCCAGTCAATGACTAAGGATGGGGGATATAAGAACCCAGCTACTTCTCTCTGAGGCAGGACACCCTAGCAGGCCACCTTTGTCTGGGGACTCCCCATTGGCTTGGCCGAGACATTTCCAGAACTGCAGAGCGCTCTGGAGACTTCTTACCCCAGCCTCCTCCCTCCTACTCTATTTTCCCAGCGGTAGCATCTGCATTAGGTTCCGAAGGCCCTCCTTCCCTTTTCCTCCTCCTTCCTCCTTCATCCAAGCATCTCTCCTGGCGGGGGTCGGGTGGGGGGGAGACACCTTGGCATTTGGTTCTCAGAGGACCCAAAACAACACAGGAAGCAATGAAAAAATATTGGAAGAGAGTTCATATATAATAAGACTACAGATACACTTGTATAAGAGATTTGTGTACAAAGATGTCCCAGATTCATGCTTTGAAAACTATGTGCACGTGAATCACCGGGGGGTCATGCTGAAATGTCGATTCTGGTCCAGTGGGTCTGGAAGAGCTTCTAAGAAGCTCTGGGGTAGTAAAGGCTGCCGGTCCAAGGACTGCATTTTGAGTAGCAAGGTGCTGGAATGTTTATATGCACCACTGAGTCTCTCCTCCCTGCCCTGAACTGTGAGAGGATGACTGGGGGGACCTTAGCAGCAGGGTCAAACCTCTGGCTAACAGCTGGGTTTGGCCAAGTAGGAACACTAGAGGGCAGGAGGAGGAGGAGGTCAGAGGGTTTTATTGCTCTGGGGATTATTCCCTACTAGGTTGCTATAGGTTGGCTGTGTCCCTCTACCAAAGATCCTAACTCCTATCAGAGAGATCTCTCCATTTTTCTCTCTTGCAGAATTCCAGTAACTGCTCTCTCCCTTCCCCCTTCAGACCTGGGGTAGCAATGGCTCCCTACTGTTAGCAGCGTTGGAGTACTGCACCAGCTCTTGGCGTTCGTCGTAAACTCTGCCCACAGTTCTGTAATGAGTCCTTTAGTAAATGCTCCTCATTTCTTCAGCCAAGTGTACCATCTGTCTCCTGCTGGGACCCTGACCTATGAGCGCCATCAGAACAAGATTTGTTTTTCTATAATAGCAGAACAGTGGAAACAAGCTAATTGTGCATCATTTAAAAATGATTAAATAAATTAGGGTACATCTGCTTAATGGTGTTCCATGCTACCACTAGAAAGGATATAGCAGATCTATATTCACCTGCATGGAAAGATGCCATTTGTTAAATTTTTTAAAAAGCAAGATTCCGAAGAGCCTGCAGGGTATGAATGCATTCATTCACAAAGTAAAATATGCATTTGTGAAGGCTGGGATTGAAGGGGATGACAACCCTGCTCCAAACAAATTCACCAAAAAGAACGGGGGGTGGGGGTGGGGGGGGGGGGGGTGGGGGGAGGAGCTTCGAGGATTTTCTGACTCACTCTCTCTCCATCACTTGTCTCGTTTTCCCGAGTGGTAGCTTCTCTCCCAGGCAGACTCTTCAAGTGGTGGCAGAGCAAGCACAGTGTGGCTTACAGAATCTGGACAGCCTGACAGTTGACAGCCTTAGCACAGAGGCCCTGGTTCCTAATTGCTTTAGCAAAATCTCCCTGGCTGAAGCGATCAGGATGGGCTGGGACATAGTCTAACCACTGAACCACACAGACTGAGAGCAGTGAGAGAGGATCCCTAAAAGAAAGGAGGCAGGTATAAGCAGCAGATACTCACTCTTTTTATTTTTAATAAATTTTTTAATTTTTTATAAACATATATTTTTATCCCCAGGGGTACAGGTCTGTGAATCACCAGGTTTACACACTTCACAGCACTCACCAAAGCACATACCCTCCCCAATGTCCATAACCCCACCCCCCTTCTCCCAACCCCCCTCCCCCCAGCAACCCTCAGTTTGTTTTGTGAGATTAAGAGTCACTTATGGTTTGTCTCCCTCCCAATCCCATCTTGTTTCATTTATTCTTCTCCTACCCACTTAAGCCCCCATGTTGCATCACCACTTTCTCATACCAGGGAGATCATATGATAGTTGTCTTTCTCCGCTTGACTTACTTCACTGAGCATGATACGCTCTAGTTCCATCCATGTTGTCGCAAATGGCAAGATTTCATTTCTTTTGATAGCTGCATAGTATTCCATTGTGTATATATACCACATCTTCTTGATCCATTCATCTGTTGATGGACATCTAGGTTCTTTCCATAGTTTGGCTATTGTGGACATTGCTGCTATAAACATTCGGGTGCACGTGCCCCTTTGGATCACTACGTTTGTATCTTTAGGGTAAATACCCAGTAGTGCAATTGCTGGGTCATAGGGCAGTTCTATTTTCAACATTTTGAGGAACCTCCATGCTGTTTTCCAGAGTGGTTGCGCCAGCTTGCATTCCCACCAACAGTGTAGGAGGGTTCCCCTTTCTCCGCATCCTCGCCAGCATCTGTCATTTCCTGACTTGTTGATTTTAGCCTTTCTGACTGGTGTGAGGTGATATCTCATTGTGGTTTTGATTTGTCTTTCCCTGATGCCGAGTGATATGGAGCACTTTTTCATGTGTCTGTTGGCCATCTGGATGTCTTCTTTGCAGAAATGTCTGTTCATGTTCTCTGCCCATTTCTTGATTGGATTATTTGTTCTTTGGGTGTTGAGTTTGCTAAGTTCTTTATAGATTTTGGACACTAGTCCTTTATCTGATATGTCGTTTGCAAATATCTTCTCCCATGCAGATACTCACTCTTAAGGGAATATTTGTAGTAGACACTTACCCTTTTTGACTGCCCAGTATCTGAACCCACTCCCTAATCTGGGGTGTTTCTTCCCTTCTAGGAAACTCTTCTAGGGAACCTATCCTGGAGCCTACCTCCTGCTATACGTGCTGAAAATGCCAGAAATGCACTTTCTCAATCTCCCTTTCTGCCAGTCAGACCACATGACCCAGGCTGAGCCATTTACTCTTTCTCATCTCGGGCTCTCACTCTGGAGCTGGGAATTCCAGAAAGGGCCCATGCGGACTCCATCCTGGTATAGGGTGCAGCCATGCCATAATATGGTGCGCCCTTCTTGGTTATGGGCCTTCCAACATTGGTTCTCTGGTCCTTGTGGGATCTGTGAGCTACAAAAAGATCCTTGTATTAAATCCCCTTTCTCGGGCGCCTGGATGGCTCAGTGGGTTAAGCCGCTGCCTTCGGCTCAGGTCACGATCTCAGGGTCCTGGGATCGAGTCCCGCATCGGGCTCTCTGCTCAGCAGGGAGCCTGCTTCCTCCTCTCTCTCTCTGCCTGCCTCTCTGCCTACTTGTAATCTCTCTCTGCCAAATAAATAAATAAAATCTTTAAAAAAAAAATAAATCCCCTTTCTGAAATTATCCAGAGGGTTTGTTTCTATAGCGTGCAATCAAGAAAGTTGATCAATGCCTATATGTACATATGCATGTCTGTATACGTGTGAAACATCCTTGGAAAGATGAAACAAATGTGAATATTGGTTACGTACAGGGAGTAGGACCAGGAAGTGGGAGAAGAGGGAAAGGGGCTTTCACTTTGGCCTTATGTCCTTCTATACTGTTGGAATTATTATTTTTTTTTACCATACATGTAACTTTTATAATGAAACAGCTAGTTAGTAAAAAGCTGGCTAAATAGAATTTTATTTTTATTTATTTTTTAAAAAGATTTCATTTATTTATTTATTTGACAGACAGAGATCACAAGTAGGCAGAGAGAGAGGAGGAAGCAGGCTCCATGCTGAGCAGAAAGCCCGATGTGGGGCTCGATGCCAGGACCCTGGGATCATGACCTGAGCTGAAGGCAAAGGCTTTAACCCACTGAGCCACCTAGGCATCCCTGAATAAATAGAATTCTAAAAGGATGCAATTATTCAGGATTTTCACAGAAACAAATGTCTTCATTAGACCTTCAAAAGGATGTCATCCTCACCTCTGTTGTAAATGGGGCCAAATCAGGAATGGAGTGAGAGTGTACCACCTCACACACTGGACCGATGTGATTAGCTCTAGCCCTGTAACTTGCCTGTTCACTTTTCATGGCTTCTCATTACTCCCAGAATAAATCCCACTATATTCATCCTGGCATTCATTGGCCCTTGGGAAGCTGAGCCCTGTGTAGTTTCGAGGTTTCTCCTCATCTTTACATTTTGCTTAGACTTTTTCTTCCAGCCCTACTGGCTCAGATCCTAAGGGTATTACCATCTTCTCTGATCTGCCAATGCCATGATCCTTATTCCTTTTTCAGGCCCTCAAGTGCTGACCTGTGTTATGATTCTATGTACACAAGACATAGCCATTTACACATCGTGTACTGAGCACCTACTGTATCTGGCCTTCCATGAAGCTTTTGGACCACAGCTCAGAGTCTAGGTAAGCAAATCATACCAGAATAACATATCAGAATGTTAATGTTATCGCAAGGAGCAGGTGGTGTAAGCAGTTTGCAAACAGGGCTGCCCTTGTTAGAAGCTTTTTCCCCCGCTCTGCCTGGATGGCACTCTCCCCAAATGTCAGCCTGGCTCCATGGTCTGTGCCAGTGTCACATTCTCAGGGATACCTTTTCTACCCATCCTATTATAAAATAATACCCCATCCTTTTTTTTTTTTTTAAAGATTTTATTTATTTATTTATTTGTTTGACAGACAGAGATCACAAGTAGGCAGAGAAAGGCAGAGAAGCAGGCTCCCTGCTGAGCAGAGAGCCTTGATGCAGGGCTGGATCCCAGGACCCTGGAATCATGACCTGAGCCACCCATGTGCCCCAATACCCCATCCTTTAACCTATGTACTAGGATTTAGGTTATGCTCTATTTATTGTTTCAATAGCACTCATCGCTGACACCTGTAGAAGTTACTTACTTGTTTGTGTATTTACAGATTGTCTTTTTCCACTGTGAGGTCCAGGAAAGCAGGGATTTTATTTTGTTCCTGCAGCTTCTCCAGCACTGAGAACAGTGCATGGTTGGCACTCCATAAGTATTTGTTGAGCCCAGAGCACAGAAGACCGGGGTCCCAGTCACCTCGCTCCTGCAGGAGAGTCCTGTGACTTAATCTCCCTAAGCCTCAGGTGTCTCCTCTGTAAACTGGGGGTGGTCACTTGAGCCCTCCCTTGTGGCTGACGGGATGCTGCGAGGATCAGACATGGGCCTCAAGCTTCAGTATGCACCAGCATCACCCGGAGAGCTTGCTAAAATACAGGTAGCTGGGATCCACACGCGAATTTCTGATCCCGTAGGACTGGGGTGGAATCAGGAAATTTGCATTTGTAACAGTGTCCCAGATGGTGCCGATTCAAGAATCACTGATGAAAAGAGAGGAAGTACAGGAGGCGCTAGTAGCCTTAATCCCCAGGTAAGCACCGGCTCTGAAGGCCCTGCAGGACGTCCCGGGGGCCGGGTGCAGAGTGGACCCATCCGAGCCTCGCTTCAGCCAACAACTGGGAAGTTGCAGCTGTGCGCCCGGCGCCGGCGGGGCAGGGGGCAGCTGCGCGCCACAGTCCCGGCCCGAGCGGCGGCGGACCCAGACCCGGTGGTTCCGAGCTCGCTGCGTGAGTGGGCCGGAGCAGGCGCTCCGAACTCCGCGCGGGACAGGAAGTCCCCTGAGCCGCCGGGGAGGACCGTCACCCGGCGCCACACCGGCAGAGGCGGGCCGGTTAGCCTCAGAGCTTTCCGGAACTCACTGCCCCTCCCGGCGCGGCGAGGACGCGCGGCCAGGCCTCCAGCGCGCGCCCGGCACACAGTAGGCGCGCGGCCCCGCCCCCCTGGCGCGCGCCCGGCACACAGTAGGCGCGCGGGCGGCGGGCGGAAGGGGGCGCTGGCGCGCGGTATCCGGGGGCGGAGCCGGCGCGGCGGGCCAGACCGAGGGGCGCGGGCCGCCGGGCCGCGATGGGCGAGGGCGGGCTCCCCCCGGCCTTCCAGCTGCTGCTGCGTGCTTGCGACCAGGGCGACACCGAGACGGCGCGGCGGCTGCTCGAGGCGGGGGCGGCGGAGCCGGCGGAACGCAGCGCGGAGCCCGAGGCGGGCGCGGAGCCGGCGAGGGCCGAGGCGGCCGGGCCCGGGGCGGCGGCGGCGGCGGCGGTGGCCGCCGCCGGAGCGCCAGTGCCCGTGGACTGCTCGGACGAGGCGGGCAACACGGCGCTGCAGTTCGCCGCGGCCGGGGGCCACGAACCGCTGGTGCGCTTCTTGCTGCGCCGCGGCGCCTCGGTCAACAGCCGCAACCACTACGGCTGGAGCGCGCTCATGCAGGCAGCCAGGTGAGGGGCCCGGGATCCCCAGGGGTGGTGTCGGCCGTCCCCGGAGCCGGGCGGGCTCAGGTGGCCGGCCCTGTCTGGCGCCCCTGCAGACGGCCCGGGAGGTGAAGAGTCAAGAACTCGTTCGAGAGAGCTGGAATGGTAAACTTTGAGCAGCTTGGGATTCTACAAGAAGTGGGAGCGCTTTCTAACAATAAAATCAGAATCTTAGAAACAGCGGGCCTTTCGAAACAATCTGAAGACCGCGTTGAATAGAATCTTAGACTTACCATCCTAGAGGTGTTCATTCATCCTTTCTTGCAACACGAGTTTCCTAAGAACCTACCTACCTACCCATCCTAGGCTGGGTGATGGGGACACTGTGGGAGCCAGGCATAGCCGCACCAGGAGCAGCTCACGCGCCAGTGGGCAGACCAGACAAGAGACGACGAGGAAAGGGCAAGGAGCTCTGGGGATGGCAGACCCAGTTCGTGGAAGTGGAGGAAGGTTTTTGGTAAGAATAATGTATATTTTCAGGTCGAGACTGGGTAAGAATTAACCAGGACAGAAGAAGTGGGAGGTGGGAAGGGCGTGATAGGAGGCTCACGCAAATGTTTGAAAGCAAACATGAACAGAAGGCATTGGTAGGACTGCTAGAAGGATGTCAGTCCTAGGAGGGGGCTGGAAGTAGTGGGAGAGGAGCCCCCCGCCTCCTGGAGAGGACGCAGATGCTGTGTGACAGGGCTGAGAAAGATGAGGTATCCTAAGGGCCCTGGGGAGCAATAGAAGGTTCTAGGCAGAGTGAGTGACAGAATCAGATTTATGTTTTGGGAAGATCACTTTCACTGCAGGGTGAGGACAGATTGGAGGGATGGGCTAGTGTCTGAAAGCCTGGTTCGCAGGCGATTGCAGCAGTCTAGGGAGAGGTGATGGCAGCCTGGACCAGAGCAGAGAGAACAGTGGAGAGCAACTAGATGTTTGAGATGTTCTCAGGAAGCAGGATGAACGGGATTTGAAGCGCTGGTGGGAGGGGGACTCTGATATTCAGTAAAGTCGCTCACCCCTGTTGGCCATCATCTTAGGCCGCAGGCACCCCTCAGTTTGGTCTCTGGTGGGTGTTTTAGTATCAGAAATGGTTACATTTGGGGCGCCTGGGTGGCTCAGTCGGTTGGACGTCTCCCTTTGGCTCAGGTCATGATCTCAGCGTCCTGGGTTCGATCCCCACATCCCGCTCCCTTCTTAGGGGGAAGCCTGCTTCTCCCTCTCCCACTCCCCCTGTTTATGTTCCTTCTCACTGTGTCTCTCTCTGTCAAGTAAATAAATAAAATGGTAAAAAAAAAATGGTTACATTCATGTTTTATCCTATTCTGAAAATGGAAAGCTTTTTTGAGCACTTTTTGTGTCAAGCATGGGTTTCTGTGCTTTCAGTGAAGTAATTCATTTAATCCACAAAAACCTTGGGCTGTGTAAGTACTATTGTCACCCCCATTTTACAGATGAGAAATTGAGGCTCAGAGAGTTAACTTCTCAAGGCCACACAGCTTTTAAGTGGCAGAGCCATATTCACACCCTGGTGGGTGGTTCCAGAGCCTGTGCTCCCTGGCCTCTGTTCTAGGCCACCAATCCTGTAACCTGTCTATTTCCTCTTGGTCTTGGCCACGGGGAATCTCCTCGACAAATTGGCCAAATGTGAAAGGGACAGGTTGCATGGTGTTTACTTTGGTCCTAACTTCACCCTTGGCCTCTTTACTTTCCTTCTCCTGCCCTTCATTTCTCTGCCTGCCAGTGTGGCCTCTCTGCCCAGTACTTTGGGCAGTAGGACTTTGTGCCAGGTCTTTAAACACAGGTGTTAATTGCCAAAATTAGTTGGTAATCACAGCTGCTGTTCAGAAAGCCCCACACTTCCCCATCCTCAGTAATTACCTATTAGAAATGGAGCATCCACAAAATTCTCCCAGCCTTCCCTGAATTGTTTAATGTTTTCAGCCTAATTGAATGACCTCTTGGGCTACCTGTGGGTTCAGAAAGTATTCCAGGTGTCAGCATTTCAGTTCAAATTCTCTCCTTTTCTTTCTATCTGATAATGTTTTGTACCAGAGGAGCTGGAGTTTGGGGTCTTAGGGTCTAGGTTCAAGTTTTGACTCTTATCACTTTCAAAAGAAGAGGCTCTGCTTTCCATTCAGGTCTTCAGTTTCCTCATCTGTGAAATGGGCATTATCAGTTTATTTCAAGGTTTATTGGGGCGCCTGGGTGGCTCAGTCATTAAGCATCTGCCTTTGGCTCAGGTCATGATCCCAGGGTCCTGGGATTGAGCCCCGTGTCGGGTTCCCTGCTCAGCAGGAAGCCTGCTTCTCTCTCTCCCTCTTCCCCTGATTGTGTTCCCTCTCTGTGTCTCTCTCTGTCAAATAAAATAAAATAAAATCTTAAAAATAAATATTTCAGGGTTTATTAAGATCAAATGAGATAAAAATGTGACAGTACCTTTTAATCTGCTGTGAGGAGTTATCCTAGGTTTTATTTTACGCTTGATAACGAAATAGTGTGGTTTTTAAAAATTCTCTACTTCCATGGAGGATAAATGAGTTCTGTGGTCCTTTCCATGGCCCACCTCTGGACCATCCTCTGCTTGGTTATGCCAGTCATTTATTTAACACCATCTACTGAGCCCCACTGTCGGTCAGCCCCCGGTCCTGTCCTCCGAGAGCGCACGGTCTGACAGGCAGACATAATGGTAGAAGGAAGGCTCAGGTGCATCCTAGAGGCGAGGACCGGGGGACTTCAGGTGCCTAGATGAAGGGCACCTGAACTCGTGGTGGGAAGGGGTCCTGGAAGCTGCTCAGAGGGCGTGAGCTCCGAGCTGAATCCTGAAGCAGGATGGTATACTTAGGAAAGACGGACAGGGGAGTGCTCTGGGCAGAGAGACAGGACGGCAAAGGCAAAGTCATGGGAGGAGTAGAATTGGTGAGTACAGGCCAGAGTGGCGGGGATGCCGTGGGGATCTGGTGGACATGAAGTTGACTTGGTCAAGGTGGACAGGCCTCTTCATGTGGTGGGAAGCTGGGCCGTGGCCGTCAGGTTGGGGCAATCCCGCCACGGAGGATGGGCGAGAAGGAATACGACTGGAGGTAGGGAGACAGGCTGGGGTTGAAGTTTTCTGCATTTGAGCTTGTGATTTTGATTTGCTCCCTTTCTGCTTTTGGAGAAGAGGAGGGACAGGCCCAGTCCCCCTAGAGCTGGAGGAGCCAGTTCACAAGCTCTCCCTCCAGAGGCTGAGGTGACCCGGTGCCGTTAAGGTTCACGTCTCTGTAGGTATTTTTAAGTTCAGATCAGAGTTTGGCCTTGGCTCTGCCTCCACAGGGAGAAGGGAGGCCCTAGGTTTATAGGAGGTACGAAACTCACTTCCGGAAAGGAGGGGAATGCGACAAGAGAACCAAAACGCTGCCTCGCAGATGCAGACGTTACTCAGGCATTATGATCTGGTGCTCCAGACCCCTCTCCCGTCATTCTTTCTGGTTAGTCCAAGGCTCCTTCCAGCTCAGACACTCGCTGCTCAGCCCCAAGTGTGCCAACCAAAACCCTGCAAAACAGATCTTTTCTGCCCTCTGGTGGCTAAAGAAGGCAGAGGTTTTGCTGGGAAGAGGTATCTGTTTTCCTGGTATTGGTGTTGGTTGGTGGTCGCTTCTGTGTCTCCCTGGCCAGCTCCTGCTTCCTGGAGGAGGGCCCCACCCAGGCCTAATTCTTAGCCCCTGGCAGCCCGCATTCCTGCCAGCAGGTGGCAGCAGGCTTCTGGTGAGCCCATCTCTGCTGACCAGAGCCGGGCTACTCCTCTTGGCATGGAGTGCCCTGGCTCATCTTGAAGGACCTTCTGTGTGTGTTTGGGGATGGGTAGACATGAGTCAGCCCTGAGCCCTGCCCACGGGAGTCAGCACAGATAGAAGTAGATTGCAAGGCTACAAAGCAAAATAAAATGAACTCTCTGGGATGTGGGAAGCAGCATGGTGTAGGGGAAAAAGTGGGGACATCAGGATTCAGACAGACCTGGGTTCTGACCCTGACACCACTTCTTACCAGTTGGGTGACATCGGTACTTAGTGTAACATAAAAGGTCAAATGATCATTAAAACATCTAACACTTATGCAGTGCTCCTTTGGCCAAGCACTGTTCTGAGTGCTGCATATATTCTCTATTAATATATACTAACTCGTCGGATCCTTAACAGCCCTTGAAGCAGACACAGTGATACATCCCTGTTTTATAGGTGAGGCAATGAAGGCATGAAGAAGCTGAAGTTCTTTCTCAGGGTCGTATAGCTAGTGATTGGCAGAGCTGGATTTGAACCCAGACAGAGCAGTTGTTCACGTTTGATGGTGGACCTGCAGGGCCAGCACAGTGCCTGGCACCAGAAGACGACCTTTTACTCTGGGGCACCTGGGTGGCTCAGTTGGTTAAGTGGCTGCCTTCGGCTCAGGTCATGATCCCAGGGTTCTGGGATCAAGCCCCACATCGGGCTCCTTGCTCAGCAGGGAGTCTGCTTCTCCCTCTCTCTCTGCGTGCTGCTCTGCCTGCTTGTGCTATCTCTCTGTCAAATAAATAAATAAAATCTTTTAAAAAAAAAAGAAGAAGATCTTTTACTCTAAGTCGCTATTATGATTTTAATAATTAATGACAGATGAGAATTACATAAGCTGTCTCCGTGTCAGTGCTCCATGTTAGCGTCACTAATTCTCTGTCTTCCTGGCAGATTTGGGCACGTGAGTGTGGCACATCTCCTTTTGGACCATGGGGCTGATGTCAACGCCCAGAACCGGCTAGGGGCCAGTGTGCTCACTGTGGCCTCTCGGGGTGGCCACCTGGGCGTGGTGAAGCTGCTTCTAGAAGCTGGTGCCTTTGTGGACCATCACAGCCCCTCCAGCGAGCAGCCGGGGGCAGGGGACAGCAGGGACGAGCTGTTGGACATCACAGCCCTGATGGCTGCCATCCAGCATGGGCACGAGGCCGTAGTGCGTCTGCTGATGGAGTGGGGTGCGGACCCCAACCGCGTGGCCCGAACTGTGGGCTGGAGCCCGCTGATGCTGTCGGCGCTTATTGGAAGGCTTGGTGTGGCCCAACAGCTGGTGGAGAAGGGGGCCAACCCTGACCACCTCAGCGTGCTGGAGAAGACGGCCTTTGAGGTTGCACTGGACCGCAAGCATAGGGATCTTGCAGACTACCTGGACCCACTGACCACGGTCAGGCCCAAGACAGGTCAGGCTGTGCTGCCACCAACCTGGACCCTAAATGGCGTTTAAATGACAAAAGCTGAGGCTTACCCAACCAGAGGGCATGTACAAATCAGAGTCTGGCCTACAGAATAGTGGGTCTTAAGTTGTGCTGTGCATAAGAATCAGTTGGAGAGCCTATTATTTGCGGGTTCAAGGGCCACCCTCTGGAATGATTTGGTATCTGTGGGAAGAGCCTGGAACCCCCATAGGAAGGCCCCTTCTTTCCAACCAGACAGTTCTGATGCAGGAGGTTCTGGGATCTTTCTAGAATAGGGGTCAGCAGACTTTTTCTGGAAAGGACCAGATAGTAAATATTTTAGACTTTGCGGGCCAGCCTCTGTCAGAACCACTCAATTCTGTTAGAGAGAAAGCGGCCGTACATTATATGTCAATGAGTGGGTATGGCGTGTTCTAGTAAAACACTAATTACCAAAATAAGCTGGGAAGCAGATTTGGCCCAGGACTGTAGTTTACCAACCCCTGCTCTAGAACAATGTGCCCTCTACCCATGGAGACCTTGGCCTCTGTAGGGGAGACAGGCAAGAAGCAGGAAATAAACATTAAGTATATAGTATGGTAGGTGGGCAGTACCATGGTGGGGGTGGGAGATGGGCAAGGCTGAGGTTTGGGAGTGGTGGTGATTGGGGCGATGCAGGCTGCCCCTGGTGGGTGGCCTCCTGGAGCAGGTGAGATGGCAGCTGGCTTGCAGGAGCTGAGGGAGTGCTCCAAACAGGCTCTCAGGGAAGAGCCTTCAGGTAGGCCAGCAGCAAGGGCAAAAGTGTGTTCTTAGTGATAGATTATTAAATAAATAACCATTAGCCTCTAGCTGTTTTTGTGAGATGCCAAGAAATTCGCCTGCCCCAGTTCTCTCCCTCCCGTGAGCTACAACAAGGTACCCCCCGACCCCTACTGTGGTTGTTCCTGGGCTCGGGCAGGGTCCCCAGTCTGCTCTGCTGCAGATGGGCAACACTGGCATCTGGAAGGAGGAGGGGACCATCAGTGGCACAGCTCCCCCAGCCTCCTGGGGTCAGGCTAGAGGGTCAGTGATTGTTTTGTATGTTTTGTATCGAATGGTTGCTTAGCAACCAACACACAGGCCAGAGGACACGCTTTTTCCTCAAAGGGTCTTGCCATGAGAAGGCTCCGCCCACAACAAATTAGACTTTTATACACTTAAAGGAATGTGACATATTTAAAACTGAGGTGCAGAATCCTTTCTTAATAGTATTGCACTAGCAGAATTAGACACTTAGTCCCATGGTCCTGTCCGTACGTCTCTGTGAGAAGCTTGGAGTTACGGAATACCCTTTCTGGGGTGGGTGCCAGTCACTGGTCAAGAGAACAAAAATTGCTGTTTGGATTTCTGGAGCATTTCCCATTTCCATTCTTGATCTCTGAAATCACCACATCGTCCCCATGTTAACATGTTATCCCCCTGTTGTTGGTGAGGAGAGTGATCATTCTGGAAACACACACTCCCTTTCCAACACGCTCACTTCAAACTTGGTGATCCCTGCACCAGGCGGCAGCTTCCTCCCAGCTGCTTGAGGGGGCTGGCCCGGCCCAGAGAGTTAGCCCAGAGCCACAGCTTCCCCTCGCAGCTCTCACGCCCCTCACAGTTCCCCTTCCACGAACTCTGTCTCTGGAGTTCGTGGAATTGCCAGAAGTCTTGCATTCGGCCACCTACAGGGGTGCTGGTGCTGAGGATGTCTGTTTTCTAACAGTAGCACAGTACCTACCAGCTCAGGCTCTGAGGAAGGTGACCGATGGGGAGGGGCCAGCATGAGGTGGGTACAACAAGGCCCAGGTTTGGGGATAGGCGTGGCCTCCCATACCAGCTGGGCTGCAGGGACCAAGGTAAAAACATCAGGGGGTTTGCAGGGGGCCACATCTGCAAGGCTGGGGCAGACTCAGAGTTGTTCAGATTGCTTCTTATTTGGGAAGGAAAACAAAAGTGAACATTGGGCTGTTCTGGTGGCCACATCCATGACCTCCCCCTATGCTCAGCTGCTAGTGTCTCCATTCTCTCCTTTGGGATTATCTCAGGGTTGTACCTTTAGTTTTTAGTAGAGAAGAATCGCTTTTTTTTTTTTTTAATGTTTTTTCATAGGAATCCAGATTTTTCCAAGACCATACTTTTATATTACAGCTAAGAGAGGACATCCCAAAGTTTGGAATACCCCAAAGTGATTGCTTTGTAGGTGTGGGATCAGGAAATGTTCTGCTTCTTCAGGTTTTGTTGGCCTGTTGACTTCCCAGGTTCTGTCTTGGGGAAATCTACAGACACTCTCTAACTCTTCCAGAAAGGCTGCCAGGTTCATCTGCTACATGGGTCTCTGATCAGATTGCTTGGGAAACCAGATCACTTTTAAAGCTAGGCTGTATTGTTACATGTGGGTGACTTTTCTATTCTATTAAATCTTTTGTGGTTAACTTTAAAAATCTTTCTTTACCTAGATGAGGAGAAAAGGCGGCCTGATATTTTCCATGCATTGAAAATGGGTAAGCACTTTAGAAAATCTTTTTGGAGATTTATGGATATAGGGACATTCTCCCAACCTAGTATTTGTAATCCATTTCAAGGCCACCCAGAGTGTTTGAGAAAGAAACAGGCATTTTGTTATTTCCTGACTCGGTGGTTTCTCACAGGGTGGTTCAGCCGCTGGAGACTGGTAGTCATTATGATGCTTTATACACAAATTCCAGACTGATCTCCCAGCCCCCCACCCCCACCCCCCTGCCAAACCCTGTGGCTATGTTCTGGCTTTTCCCTACCTCTGAAATGCATTACGGCCTACCTACCCACTCCACTCTGATTGTGATGAAGCCAAAACTCTCTCCTGTTGTAGACCCCACCTCCAGGAAGCCCTCCCTGATCCTCACTCCCCAGGGAGATCTGAGCTCTCTGCGACACATTGCCCTTCATGTTCCTTCATCTGTTCTCTTGGGATATCAATAACACTTCTCTCTTTTAGAAAAACTATTTTTGTTCTTGCCTCCGACCCTTACCAAGAGATTTGAGGATGGGGGCTCCCTCTTCTTCACCTTTGTCGCCCCTCTGATGCCCAGCAACCCAGTGCAGAGGCAGGCTGAGCACCTGTTTGTTACTGAAACCTGCTGGGTAAGTCATCCGGCAGCCCGCTGCCTGCAGACCACCAGATCTCCCTCTTCTGTTTGCAGGAAACTTCCAGCTGGTCAAAGAGATTGCAGACGAAGACCCCAACTATGTGAATCTGGTCAACGGGGATGGGGCCACCCCGCTGATGCTGGCAGCGGTCATGGGGCAGCTGCCTCTGGTGCAGCTGCTGGTGGAGAGGCATGCCGACGTTGACAAGCAGGACAGCGTGCATGGCTGGACGGCCCTCATGCAGGCCACCTACCATGGGTCAGTACCAGCTCTGCTCCCTCCGTGGAAGGCTTACAATACCCTGAGCTCAGATAGGTTTCTTGAAGGAGTTTTCTGGTCCCAAGAAACTACAGATGAACTCAAGGGCTGGGAAAACCTTGCGGCACACACACACAAAAATCAAAGTGGTACAGGCTCATTCTATTCTGCCTTCCTATTCTGTGTCCTGATGCCTGTGACCTTATTACAGAATTCACCAGTGCCCATAAAAACTGTGCAGCAGGAACATTTTATGCAGGCAGATAAGTGGCTCTAGTAGATTTCAGTGGAACAGTGGTCGGTTGGTTTGGATTGTTCACACTGCTGGCCTTAAGTTTGTGTCCCACTGGAAATGAACATGAGCCATTCATACTGTTGGCTTCTCAGCAACTGGCAGTGAATCTTGTCCTCACCCTCTCCTTCTGAATAGGCACCGCCGTTGACTGGTGCTCCTGTTCTCCCTCTCCCAGGGAGGCTGGCCCAGAGACCAGGAGCTGTAGACCTTCTTACAGTGGCTTGGTGGTCTGATTCCAAATAACTGGCCCTTCCTTCCCTGTTTCAGGTGATCACAGCACTCTCCCGTGTCATCTCAAAGTAGTTTATTTTGCTGTTTGGTCAGCTTCGGGCTTCTGCATCAGACACCTTGTCCTATGTGGGGCTTCTACAGTGTGGGTGTCCTGATTTGGGGCAGGAGGAGTGGGGAATTTATGTGTGGGCGTGTTGGCCACGTAGTTTTCCTTTTGTTTGTCGAAGGAACACCTCGGCTTTGGTTTCCATCATATTCGCGTCTGATCAGCCCATGGTGTAGGGAAGGAGGAGTGTGAGACCCTTGGCAGCTTTCCATGCCCTTCTTTTGGGCTCTGGGATGGGACACTGTAGTTAATACCGTCAGCTTGCCCAGGAACAAAGCCAGGCTTTCGCTTTCAGTGCCTCTAACTCTGGCTTTTTCTTTCCTCTCCAGGAATAAGGAAATTGTCAAATATCTGCTAAACCAAGGGGCTGATGTCACTCTTCGTGCAAAAAACGGGTACACGGCCTTTGACCTAGTGATGCTGCTGAGTGATCCTGGTGGGTTGTTTCTGGAAAAGGGTTGTAAACCTGCACAGCCTTTCTCTGGCTAGGAATGGAGAGAGTCATCTTTGTTTTCAGCCCTTGCTTACTCATGGGGGAAGTCACTCTTGAGCCCCAAGGGGCTCACCACGGGTCCTCAGACAAGTGGCTTCCTTCCTCAGTAAAGGCTGGGCTGGCACCAGGTAAACCTCTGGGCTTCTCCGGCACCGGCCTTCAGGAAGTCTCCTAGGAGGGAAGGCCAGCGAGACACGAATTTGCCCCAGTGGGCCACACAAGCCCCAGAATGGTACCAGGGCTTTGGAGCCAGAAACCCTGACTCTCGGGGAAACAGAAAGGCCCCTTTGACAAGGAGAAGCAGACATGAAGCCATGGTCCCCTGTGCTGAATTGTGTAGGGAGAGGCCGCTGGGTCAAGGGTACTCTGCTGCAGTGTCGCCATCCATACTCTGATGTGTCTTGGTCCCCGCAGGCATCTGCTGCTCCCCTTGGGCCCTCCCCAACTGTGACAGGCCCTCCTCTCAGACCTGAGGCATCCAGTCAGGCAACTCAGGGATCAGAGTCTGTTTGTCTGTCCTGTCTCCTCTTGCCCTGGAGTTTCAGTCCAGGGAAGGAGAGAGGCTGGGAGGTCCTTCTGACCCACAGACTTTGAGCTGTGAGCCAGATCCCAGCCTGCTGGCCTTGGGAGAGGTCTTTACCTCCATAGTCCCAAGTGGACTTGTTCCCGCCACCTCTGTGGGCTACGGGGTGGTGGGCCGGAGCACCCTACCTCATCACTGGCATTGCCCCCACCGCAGACCCCATGTGCCTACCTGGTTCCATTTCATCCTCACAGGGTGTGTGAGGGGAAGCAGAGCTGCATGTCCCCTTGTGGAGGGGAGGTGACCAGGGTCAAGAGAGATGGCTTGACCTAGCCGGCGAGTTGGGGTCCTCTGCCCAAGTCTAATAAGCTCGCTCTGCCTCATCAGAGACCCTCCCGGTGTGCCAAGAGTTTGTGTCCTCCGAACTCATCCCTGCATCATGCACCCTTTTCTCACAAAAACTCATGTCTCACTGCGTCTCTTCTCCCTTGGCCTCCGATCACTTCCCTACCCTCTCGCTAGTCGATTATTTTTTCCTAGTGAGTTTTTTTAAACAAACTTTTTGCCTGAAATTTTCAAAGAAACACATACTTATTATTGAACTCTTGGAGAGAAAAAAAAGAAACAGTTATCAAGAGGAAAACACTGTTAATAGTTTGTAGTGTTTTCTTGTCAGTTTCACTTATTGCATTGTTTTGTTTTGGTAACCCAGGTAATAATAACAAGACCCGACCTCTCTTAAGCACTTACCTTAGGCAGGAATTCCCTTGAATCCTCCACATGCCTTCATGTGGTGCCTACTGGCAGCCCTTTCCAGAGACCCAGAGACTCACTCACAGGCCGTTGCACAGCCGGGGAGGGGCCGAGGCAGACCCGAAGCCCCCGCCATCGGCTGCAGAGTCTGTCCTCTTAAACCATGCTTCCCGTCGATCTTTCTGTGGGGAAATGAGTTCTGAGGCCAAGCGTGGTCTCCTTGAGCCCCCTCCCCTCCGTAGCCCAACAGACGTATTTGCAGGTAAAGCGCTGCCTTTTGTGTCCATAGACACGGAACTTGTTCGACTGCTGGCATCTGTCTGCATGCAGGTGACTAAAGACAAAGGCCGGCCCAGCCACCCACCGCCTCTGCCCCACTCGAAGGCTCGACAGCCCTGGAGTGTCCCAGTGCTGCCCGATGACAAAGGCGGGCTTAAGGTTGGCCTTTTCCTGTCCTCCAGGGCTAGAGAGAGAGCCAGGCTGACAGGCTGCGGGATGCCTGCCGCTTCCTACTGACGCCGGGCTGGTTTCGGCTAGGGTGAGGGCGGCCCAGCAGGAGCAGGAAGTAAACTGGGGGTGAGCAGTGAGCATGGCAGATATGGGGGGGATCCAAATGCCTCTCCTCCCAGGCCATGTGTGTGCGGCATCTGTGTCTGCACGTGGGATACTGCTGCTGTGCTGTTCTCCGGTCTCCCCGCTGCCCACGGGCCTGCATCCATGGCTTTCTGAAAATTCCAGAATGACCTCCAGTTGCTCATTTCTAACTGCAAGCTGAGAGTATTTTTCTTTGACTTTCTCATGCTCCCCATCTTCTCTACTTGCCTGAAATCCACCTTCCTCTCCGCCATCCTGTCTGGGGTTCTGGCACCTCCGTGATCTGCATGCTCGGCCCCCTGTTCCTGTGCATCGCTCACACAAGCCCCAGGTCTTCCTCTTGCTGTCATTCACAGAGGTCCCTGCAACCCCATCCTCGCTGCCGTCTTGGCCGCGCCCTCCTGGCCTCCCCTCCCGGTGTGTCCCAGGGTTATGGAGAGAAAAACACCCTGGGGGGTGGTACCGGTCCCCTCTCTCAGCGGGGGGTGGTACTGGTCCCCCCCTCTGTCGGTGGGGGGGGGACGTCAGCTGCTGGAACAGGTGTCCCAGGCCTTGCAGTGGACACCCAACACCTCTCACTCGCACAGGAATTGGGGGAGGAGGTTACACAGTGACTGATGTTACCGTGTTTGGCATCACCTCTTGTCCATCTGTCTGTCTCTGACTCACTATAAGACACCGAGCAAGTGGGCACCCCATCTGGGTTTCCAATTCTCGATCTGTGTGAGGTGGAGATTGGTGAGATGAGGGGTGGCAGATAGGGTCGCCCCTAAGAGCTGAGTCCGAAAGGATTTAGAAAGAACCATGGCTTTGTGGGAGAGGGTGCAGTGGCTATTTGGGAGAACTTGTCATGCGCCCGGGGAGCAGAGGGGAAGCCTGTGTAAAGTGTAGTCCCCACCCCCAGGCTGGGTGTTCCTGGAGCACGACCTCTGCTCTGCATTTCCTTGGCAGTCCTGGTGGAACCGAATGTCCAATCGGTTCCGGAAGCTCAAACTGACGCAGACCCTGCCCCGCGGGCTCTCCAGCAACCAGCCTTTGCCTTTCTGTGATGAGCCAGAGTCAGCACTGGACTCCACGATGCGGGCGGCCCCCCAGGATAAGCTAAGCCGCCTGGGGCTTCAGGCTGTCGCCCCTACCATGAAAGAGAATGGTAAGAAAACACTGCATGTGCTGTAGAATTCTCAGAATGGTCAGACCCAAATTCTCTGCCTTTTGTCCTATCTCCTGGGCTGATGTCAGAGGGGAGATGCTTATTGGGATGTGACACAGGAGCAGAGTGGCTGGTCTGGGGAAGGACTGAGAGGCACGGACACCAGTGCAGTCAGCATGGTAGAGGGGATGGTGGTGGTGAGAGTCCCTGGCCTCGGTCCCACACACCCTGCTGAGGGACCAGAGGCCAGGCCCTGCCTGTCCCTTGCCTCTGAGAGGTGCTTTCCCCACCTGTCCAGGATGATTGGTCTCTAGCACTGGAAGGTTTTAAAATAGAATGAGTTATCTGGTGGGGGCTTGTGGGGTAGGTAATGGACTTCCCACCGCTGGAGATGTTCAACGGATTGGATGACTTTGCCAGGGGATCGAAGGAGAGTCCCACACTGATTGGACAATTGATTACATCACATCCCTTCTACCAGACTCCCAGCCCCTAGATGAGCTCCTTCAGCAGCGCTGTTTGAGACAGACTATTGAGCTGGGTCCTCCGCTGTCTGACCCGCGTGGCAGTGGTTTATGGAAAAGCTGAAAACATGCTTCAAGAGATACCTTTTAAATATTTTCCTTCTGTTCAGATATTGAATACCAATTATTATTAAATATTAAATCACTCAGGAGAGTTGGTTTTCCAGGATGAATGCTGACCTTGTCACTCTTCCTCATGCCGTGAACTTGTTTGGAGTTGGAGGGGGGATCATTTCAGGAAATTTCCATTTGTCTCTCAGGTCCTGGGAGCACGAGAGGAGACAAAGAAGATGCGTTATTGACCACCATGGTGAGTGTGGGGCTTTTCTAAAAGCATTTCAGGTCTCTACTAGTCATGAGTTGATTGATTTACAAGGCTGGATATAGACATGTGTCTGTCTTTGTGGTGGTCACAGATGGGGTTGATATCAAAACGTGTGACCCTGTCACAGCTCTGGCACTGAGGGGGTGGGGAACAGATGCCAGCCAGAAGCCATGGGTAAGGCTGTGCTGGTGCTCAGTGGCCAGATGTCAGCCCTGATGGTGTTTGCAGGGAGGCAGCACTAAGGACAGGGCTTTGAATGTAAGACTTGATGGGGGACATTGGACTCACTATTTTGGTTGTGGGGAGTCAGGAGGAGAGGAGTCACGGAGGAGGCTGTGCTTGCAGCCCGAGAGGCCTCTGTCTCTTCATCTGTGAACTAGAGATGGGTCAGGATTAGTTTTGGCTATGAGTACCAGGAAGTCCTCAAATGACAGTGGCATAGATGAGCTAGCAGCTTATTTTTCTCAAGTGCAGCTCAGGACTGGTGCGTTGACCCATGGAATTAGGGGCATGCTTCCTTCTACCCATACTTGGCTTCTGTTACCTAGACGGCTGCCAGAGCTGTGGCCATTCGAGCCAGCAGGAGAGATGAGGGGAGAGACAAGTGGCTGCGGGCACATACCACGTGTCTTTCAAGTTTCCTGGGAACCCACATGCCACTTCCGCTTATGTCAGGTCGGCCAGCATGCAGTCACGTGGGAGTCGCTGCACAGGAGGCTGGGAAATGCAGTCTCTGTTCCAGGTGGCTGTGTCTCATCATAGTGTCAGGGGTGTCTACTGAGGAAGATGTGGAAGACGGGTTCTGGGGGACGGCTGGCAGTCTCTGACTTAAGGGACGCTATCCCTCATGGTTGTTTGTTTGAATAAGTTTATCCCCAGGAAGTTCTTAGCATAGTGCCTGGCCCAGAAGGCGCTCACAGTTATCTGCTGTGTGACCTTGGACTTGTGACTTCCCCTCTCTGGACCTCATGTGCTCCTGTTTGAAATGAGAGCCTCCTGGTTGGGGTTGAAGTGCATTTAGCTCTAGGACCGTAATCTGAAGGCTGACCAGGAGAGGGCAGTATCGGAGAGGAGAAGGGAGCAGAAGCTTCCCCAGTGAGGGCCTCAGCTGCCTCAGGGACCAGTGGCACCTGGAGCCGAGTGCTGAGGGATCTGCTCTTTCGGCCCTGTCCTGCTGTGTGATAGGTATGAATCCCTGTCTCTAGACCAGTTTACCAAGGTGGGCGCTTGTGCTGCCGGACACTTGCTAATCTCATTAAACGGCAGCAGTTACTTTTGTATGAGAAGGGCTGTTGCCAAGATTTGGGAAGATGCAGTTGAGTATAAAGAAGAGACATTAAAATCACCTTTGATGATACACAGGATCATGATGACATTTTGTGCTTTGTATCTTTTGAGTATTTTTCTAGCCGTATTTTAGCCTCTACAAGTATATCGCGTCCCTATATGACAGCGGCAAATACGTCTCACAGCTCTTACTAAGGGCCGGCCACCATTAGGCGCACTTAACATATGTTTGCCCATTTAGCCTCCCCAGCACCCCTGGGAGGTCGGCACTGTTCTCTTCCCTATGCTGTGCTGAGCCTGACCTAACTAACAGTGCTGACCGTCTGTCGCAGGCCATTAAACACTCGTTAGCCACAGCGCGTCGAGTAGCCACACGATACGACGTTCGTCATGGGACTGTGCCTCACAGACCAGTGAGGGCTCACCTGTTGGACTTTGGGGTTTTAGTTGTTGTTTTCACAGATCTGATGAAATATTCTTATGCCTCAGTTTCCCCTGCTTGCCTGACTGTTTCCTTGGGGGTAAACCTCTAGAAATAGGATTTCTGGGTCAGTGGTCAGTGGGCATTGTCATGCCTTCCAGAAAGTTTGCAACAATTTAGACTCTGACCTCAAGGAGTGAAAATGCCTTTTGAGGGCGTTGCAGCTGGGTGCATCCCTAGTCCGCTTCTAGTCTGACCCTCATTGCTGGCTGAGGTTACTGAGGTCCTGACGGGACAGCCCTGTTCACAGACTCTCAGAAGAGCTCGGGGAAGCCAGGGTGGGACCCAGGTTGCCCAGCCGCCACCTGCCGTGGCGCTTCCCCATCCCACCTCCTAATGCCTGATGGAAGGCGCCAGCGTGCTGGGCTGCCCCTGGGCAGATGGAGGATGGCCAGGGAGCCCTGCCGAGTGGGCGTTTGCAGTCGTCCTAGTGGAGATGCACGCGTGCCCGGCTCCTGAGGCAGGTTTAGCTGTGGGATGCCCTTCCCTGCAAAGCGCCATCTGGCACCAAGTCCACTGTCTTTTCTTAATTAAAGTTAGTGTGGACTGTGTGAATGCTTTTCCTTGACAATCCACCAGTCATCATTGTGTGGATTTTATACTAACCCTAAATCACATTTTCAAAATATAAAATTACAGTTAAAAATGTCAGCAGTGGGAGGTGTGGCTGGAGTAGGAAGGGTGTGGTGGGATGGGGAAGGGAGACTTTGCTGGGCTCACAGAGAGCCTGTCTGGGCCTCGTGGTCCCCCCTGCCGTGCCCTGCCCCTTCCTCCTGAGACCCCCAGCTCTCCCCTCTGTCCTGCCCCTCTGGCTGCTGGGCCCTGCTGCATTCTGCTCCCTGGACCTGCAGTGCCCTTTTCCCCAGCCCCTCGGGGGTCCCTGTCACAGCACACTCAGCATCCCTTGCCTCCCCCCCCAATCTCCCCATCCCCTCTGTCTCCATTCTAGCTGCTATCATGGACATAAAAGAAGCTGGGGACTGGAGCAGAGTAAAGGAGGGTATTGCTTGGTTGCTGGGAGGCGAGCAGAGGATACCACATGGGTTTCCGGCAGGTTGTGTGTTGGGAGGGGTGAGGGGGTAGATGCAGGTGCCATTCTCTGAGAAGCGGGAGAAACCTGGAGAGTTCCATGAAGAGCCCCACTGGGGCTTGTCTAACCCACAGCCTGTCTTTTTCAGCTTCGCAATGGAGCCCCCTTCCCCAGACTCCCGAGTGACAAGCTGAAGGCAGTCATCCCCCCTTTCTTACCCCCTTCCAGTTTTGAGCTGTGGAGCTCCGATCGGTCCCGGACATGTCACAGTGGGAAGGCAGAGCCCGTGAAGACTGTGCTGCCCCAGAGAGCTGGCAGGGGTGCTCCCGTGGGCGTGGCTGGTGGGAGCACCGATGCTGTAAGTCGCCTGGCTTTGATACTCACTCACTGCTCCCTGAAGTTGGGTGGGCTGTGGGCAGAAGGGACCTCTGACCTGCTAATCCAGCAAGGTCGAAGGTTTTGTTTTCTTTTAAATGAGTGTTATCCTTTTGTCTCATGAATCCTACAACGGGACTTACTTTATAAACAGATTAAAATATGGTGTGAAGGGAATGGAAGTTGAGGGGGCCCCCTCTTTTCTGCCTTTTCTCTGGAGCCCTGGAGCTCCCTAGAGCATAGCCTGAAGACCTGATCTAATCCAACCTTCCCTTTAGTAGATGAGGAGACTGAGACCTGGAGAGGGCAAGTAACCTGCCATAGTGTACCCAGCTCTGTGGCCTGGGCCAGGAAGGGGAGTTAGGTTCTTGGTTTCAAACCAACTTCCACATGATGTCATTGTTCAGGTTGATGACCAGGAGCAAACACTAGGAGGCAACTATATGCACCGCTGGTATTTTCTTATACTCACAAGGAGTGTGACGTCTAGCTTTTTTTGCCCATGGTGGCTTGTGACTCCATGGGCCTTGGTGTGTCTCTGTAATGTCCTGAGGCAGTCCCTCTCCTGAGGAGATTATCCCTTGCATGTAGGCGCCACACCACAGAATCAGTAAATGGCAGACCAAGAGTGACGATTTAGGACCCTGCGCTGCCATTGTGTTGAGTGACTGAAAGAACTGAGAACCTCCATCTCTCTGTAAAGTGGGGTGAGCCTTGCTTGCAGCTGCCTCCTGGGGCTATTGCAACAGCAAGCCTCTAGCAGGAGAGTGAGAGCCTGGCCCTGGAGGGAATGAGCAGGGCCAGATGGCATCTAGTCTGCGCGGGGGGAGGGGATTGAGTGATGCTGAAAGTGGGGTGATTCGGGGACTGACGTCACAGGGGCTCAGCCTGAGTTGGTGGTCTGGTTGTCAGCAGCTAGAGGTAAACTCGCCTCTCAGGGGATGCCTGGCGCGCTGAGCACTGGTTGGCAGAGGTGTGTTGGGCTCAGGCATCAGCTAGGGTGAGCCAGGGGAATCCGGGTCCCTCCCTGCTGTGATCGTGTGTGCCCAGAGGAGGGAGCAACAGACCCTAACCACAGCACCCACCTTATTCTTGCAGACTCCTGTCAGGCCTGTTAAATTTCCATCTCTCTCCAGAAGCCCCACCTCTCCCGCCAATTCTGGAAACTTCAACCACTCACCTCATTCCTCAGGTGGCTCCAGCGGGGTAGGGGGCTCGAGCAGGCATGGCGGGGAGCTGCATAACCGCTCAGGTGGGTACCAGGCAGGGCCACTCAGGGGAGGCAGGAGGGTCCCGTGGGGCTGCGGGTGTGGGCGGCCCCCCCGCGCTTGCTCGGTGGATGGTCCCAGGAACAACTGCCTACACCCTGTCTTCCTCCCCGATGTGGCTCAAGGAGTCTCCAGTGAATTCACAGCATTGCCTTTTGCCCTCCAGAATGGCACTTTCATACATGCACAAATATTCACAGCCACAGGCAGCACCTGGCTGCCACCTTCCCGACGTCGGTGGTCGGTGCTCTCCCTCAGATCCTCTCCAGCCCTGGGCGTTATCCCCTTCCCCTTTCCTCTCGTAATAATGCGAGCTTGCTAGTGGGTTTTGGGGCAACTGGGAGAGGGAACATCGTTGTCCACTCTGAGTATCACGGTGAGGAAGTTTTTGACACAGCTCTGGAAAGTGGGGGGTCGGAGGGCACACACTAGCGCGGGGGCTGCCGGGGGCGGCTGGGCCGGGCATCTGTACCTGCGGGAGGCTGCTCCAGCTGGCTGTGGCCCAGGGAAAGTGAGGACAAGCTGATCGTACCCACACTGCCTCCTTCAACACCTCACCGTGAGGCCTTCAGAGCATGGTGGCCGCCCCTGGGTTCTTGCCACCTTTGGTTTTCATGCACAGTCCTCTTGGGGTCAACCCCAGCCCGCAGACACATGGGGTCAAGGGGGAGTCTGGGAAAAGCATTTCCAGCTCCGCAAGATCAGCACATGAAGTCCACCACACCCCTGTTGCCGGGCCCTGGACCCCTGGCAGTTACGTCTCTTCCTCTTTCCTCAGGTGGCAGCATAGACAGTGTCCTGTCCCAAATCGCTGCCCAGAGGAAAAAAGCAGCTGGTTTATCGGAGCAGAAGCCCAGCCACCAGTCAAGTCCCGCTGGGCCAGCACCAGGATCCAGCTCGTCTGAACTCCCAGTCTCCCCCGCAGGCGGTGGCGGTCCCAGCGGCAAGGTGCGTGTTCTGCCTCTGTCTCCTCCTAGTACACTCATAGGTTCTGTCCTCACATGGCCCACGTGCTGGGGGGACACGGGCAGTGCCGCAGTTCTGGGACAGGACTCAAGACAGACCCCTTGCGGCCGGCTGCTCCCGGGCTTTCTGGAGAGGGCCGGATCATGCCTGCAATCTCTGGGGTCCCACCCTGTGCCCTCAGCCCTCTGCACATGGGCGTCTGCCTCCCACCTGATCTGCAGGGCCTCTCCGGGTGCCTCATTCAGCCTTACACTGTGTACACTGGGTCATAGCTTAGAGCCAAGAAGTGTAGAGGATTGGATCAGGAGAAGACGCCTAGGGTCAGATCTCCGCCCCATGCTGGAGCATTTTGAGGGGGGCCCTGGCACTCAGCGAGGCTGCGGCAGCTGTAACTGCTCACATGACCAGAGGGAGTAGTTGTGCTCCCACCATATTCCTCTACTGGGCACCGGTCTGAGGTGGCTGCTTTGTGCCTAGAGCTGCTAGCAGTAGGGGTGCGGCAGTGAACCGGGTGGGGGACTGCTTTCAGACTGTCAGTGCGGACTCTGGCGGTGAGGAGGGGGATGCTGTGGGGGCACAGATGGGGGCCACTCCCCAGGCTTGAGGGCAGCAGTGACACCTACAGAGGGTCTGAAGGATGAGGAGCTACATGAAGGGGCCAGGGGTGGGGCAGGGCGAGACTGCTCCAGGGAGAAGCTTTTCAGAGGGGAAGAGCTGAAGCAAGATTGGAAGACAGGACAGAGTTGGAGCCTCGCCTCTCTGCACCATTCCCCCATGGACGCAGCCCAAGAGCGCTCAACACATTGTTAGTCTCTGTATGGAGTTTGCAAAGGACAGGAAACCGCAAATGTCTCTCTGGAGTGGGAAGTTTTTTAGTATCATTAGAATCTGTCCGCTCCACCTGAGTTGGTTCCTGGTGTGAGCCAACTCCCCACCCAAGTGTGGGTTCCTGGTGGTTGAGTATAAATTGGCTCCTCTACCAGGTGGCCCGCCAGGTGCCCCCCTCCAGTGGTTCAGTGTAGTCCATTTTATCCTTTGAAAGGACCCCACGTCCAAGCACTGTCCCGCTTTTCATAGGTTTTAGACGTCTTGAGCTTTTCCCTGAGAAAAGTTGGATCACCTGAAAGCCTCACCCCTGGGCCCTTGCCCAGAAGTGCCTCCAGAGATGCTGTTCTAACGGATGTATGAGAAATAGTCTTCATTTTCTGCCCTCCACTGTTGGCTATGTAACTTTTGGTTTTTCATGGTCCCTCTTGCAATCAGACTTATATAATTAGGTTCCCTTTATAATATAGTTCCAGAAAAAGTTTCTCCCTATGCATTAGCATATTTTCCATTATATTGAAAAATTGTATGTGTGATAGGGGTCTGTGTAATTAATTCCCTTTAGAATTCTGCTCTAGAAAAATGTCTCTACTGATCCTGTCATATATTTTCTTCCTTCAGATAAAAAGAATTATATAATTATTATAGTTCTCTTTTTGTCTTTGCTGCTAGGAAACTCAGAGCTACTAACCAAAGTAAGTCTTCTAGTCTGAGTTTTGATATAAATTTCCTCTTCTCTGTTGTTTAAATTTTTCTGTTTCTATTTGGATGATCTTATGATGTGATAGATATTGTTAGCTTCCTTTCCTTTAACTGGTGTTCAAAATAGGTAGGCATCTAAATTATAAGTTAACTCTTGTCTCACTTGGCGGCATCTATTACATGTAATTATATACAAGTATATTCCGATCAAAGGAGATTGTATGAAAAGATGCATTTAGGAAACAAATGGGGAAAACTATCTAGTTCTGTGACCGCCTGATACTCCTAGCAATATGCTTGGGGAGCTGTCTAAAAATTCAGGTTTTGGGGCTGCACCCAGCATCTCTGAATGACTCTTCAAGACAGGGTCTGAAGACTCTGATTTCCCCCCAGAGTACTGCAGCCAGCCCAACCCAGGGCTCCTAGAAACCACTGTCCTAAATCAAAGGACACAAGGAGTGGACTTTCTGTCAAAGGCTCCAAGCAGCAAAATGGAGACATGAAGTACTTGTCAAAGACTCCCCTAGGAAGGATTAGAAATCAAAAATAGGAGCCTCCTGAAACTGGTTTTTGAACTTGGCTGAAGACAAGCACCACCATAATGGTGGAATATTCTCAGGGCATGGCTTCTGGCATCTTCACGAATCAGCCTGAAGTGAACCTGAGGAGACACAGAATCGGGGAAGTCAGAGCGTGCATCAGTGCTCCCCGGACCTCTGGGAGCCCGAAGTCCCACTGAGTATGTTGCCTCTCCATTCCTACCCTAAAGCATAGTGGTTTAAAACAAAAAGCATTTCTTTAGCTCATGAGCCTGTGGGTCAGTATTTCAGTCTGAACTTAGCTATCTGGTCTGGGGGTATCACTTATACATTTGGGGGTTGGGGGGTGATCAGGATAACTGAGCCATGTGTGGCCACAGCAAACTTAGATATGTTCTCATGACAAGAGCCAAAGGCAGGAGTTGAAAACCAGTCAGGTTTTTTAAGCAAGTCAGCATGCCCACTACAGGAGAACTCACAGGGTTACATAGGAGGAGTTGAGATGACACTATTAACACAATCAGTCTGCTACACTGACTAGGAATATAGGGAAGTTCAGATATTTCAGAGCATCCCAAATAAGTGTATTTGTCTGTTCCCCACCCCTACCCCCACCAAATGATGCCGCCCAGAAGTTCCAGAGTATCATTTTTCTTTGCTTTGACTGGGATAGATCTGTTTAGTTGGGATATACTAATTATCTCTCACCTTATCAGAAGCTGTCCTTGAATGTCCTTCTTTATAAAAAAGCAGAATTTATTAACAATATAGGCAACTAAATGACAAAATCTTTCAAAATCTAAGAGAAGGATTCTTGTTCCACTCTGGGTTGTAGTCATAAGGGGCATTAACGGCCTAGCAGGAGAGGGATACCCATTTCCATGTATTAAAACTATTTATCTTTGCTTCTACTATCCTAGTCAAGATGTCTAATTTTACCAAAAAGTATAAGGAGTATAAAAAGGCATGAAAAACTGCACTCCCAAGAAACACAGCAGTCATCAGAATCTGACTCAGATATGACACAGGTATTGGAATTACCTGGCAGTGAACTTAAAAAAACTACAGTTGTTAAAGGCTCTAATGGAAAATTTGAGCATAGAAGATCATCCAGCTATTTCAGCAGATAGAGAGAAGTTCTAAGAAAGAATCAAGTGAAAACTCTAGAAATAGAAAACAGGTAGCAGAGATAGGCAGGCCTTTGATGGGCTCTTCAGTATGCTTGACACCACCAAAGAAAGAGTCCAGGAAGTGGAAGACAGGGTAAAAGAAATCACCCAAACTGAAACACAAAGAAAAAAAGAAGTTAAAAAACAAGAACAACAACAACAAAAAAGTTATGGGATAATATCAAGTATTCTCACATACAAGTAATAAGAATCCCTAAAGACAAAGAGAGAAAGAGAATGGTAGGATAGAAAGAATATCTTAAAATAGTGCCTGAAAATTTCCCCCAATTAATGATAAATGCCAAATCACAGATCCAGGAAGTTTGGAAAACACTATAGGATTAAGATAAAAAAGAAGATGCCTCGCCATATCCTAGTTAAACTACTGAATAAATAATTCTTAAAACTCGACAGTAAGAGGGGCACCTGGATGGCTCAGTCTGTTATGTGTCAACTCAGGTCTTGATCTCAGGATCATGAATTCAAGCCCACATTGGGCTCCACACTGGCCATGTAACCTACTTTAGAAAAAAATTTTTTAACTCAACAATAAAACAATCAACAAATTATAAAAAATACGCAAAATGGATACTTCATCAAAAATAAACAAATAGTAAACAAACATATGGGAAAATGTTGAACATCAGCTATTGGGGAGAATGCAAATTAAAACCACAGCAACATAGCACTATACACGTATTAGGCTGGCTAAAATTAAAAATAAAAATATAAAGATATAAGTGTTGGTGAGCATATGGACCACTGGAACTCAGATGGCAGTAGGAATGCAAAACAGCACAGCCACCTTGAAAATGTTTGGCGGTTTCTTATAAAACTAAATATGCACGTACTGTACGAACTGGCTCTCTCCCTCCTAGGTATTTACCCAAATGCATTTTCAAAAACTGTTCATGCCAAAATCTGTTTGTGAATGTTTCTAGCAGTTTTCTCCATAATAGGCCAAACTGGAGACATGTCTTCAATAGGTAAGTGGATAAATTAACTGTGGTATGTCCATGCAATGGGACACCGCTCAGCAGTGGAAAGGAACACACTGTCAACACATGCAGTAACTTGAGTAAATCTTCAAGGCAGTGTGCTGCACCAGCCCCCAAAAATCTGCATATTGTATAATTCCACTTATGCAATGTTTTAGAAAGACAAAGCCTTAGAGATGGAACCTTAGGGATTCTTTATTTCTGTGGGTTGGGGTGAGGGGCAGGTTGACTAGAAAAGGACAGGACAAGGGATTTTTGGAGGTGATGGAACTGTTCTTCTATGATACACAACTCGGCATTTCTCAAAACCCAGAGAATTGTACACAGCTGAATTATTTCTTCTATATGCAAATTTTAAAAAACCGTATGAACCAGGAACCAAAGATGGAATGCAGACCATGACAAGAGATGTAACTGTATTACAAATGACTGACATAACCACACTTTGGGAGGCAGGGTTGGGGGGAAACTGTCGAGTAGATATGATAAGGCCAAATAAAGACAAATAACTGTACACTGCACTCTAGCTGATAAATATTTTTCTTGTAGGGGTATGGTTTAAATTCTGAAGCCACTTTACACGTACTTTTTGTATACATATACACTTTATAGTAGGGTTGATCAAATAAGTAAATATAATTAGTCCCCTTTTTAACTGTCAGAGATCAAATTGAAGGGGAAATGCTACAACAAACCTCATGGTTGTTGGACTGTTGTCAGAGGTGTCAGCATGAATCAGCATGAATGCGTGTCTATAAATATGTGTGTGTATATATATGTATACAGATTGATACAGGAGTAAGTGTGGATATGTGTATACATGGCTCAGTGTACTTTATTTCCTTGCTCTGTCTGCTGAGAGGACCTACCAGCAGTGACATCCTGGTAGCCACGACCAACCTAGTACCCAGATTTTGGTTTCTAAATCCCACTCTCTAAGGAAAGAGATCAGAGCCTTGGAGAAGTGGTTTATTTCAGTGCTGAGTCAATGAAAATATAAGATGAGCCTAAAGCATTTTATGGTGTCAGAAATTAAGGAGATGCCCTTAAAAAGAAAGAATTTTAAAAAGGTGAGCATGTTGAAAGGACATAGGAGCCAACCTGAAAGATCTCAGTGGCCAAAACTGGAATACTTTGAATCACCATAAAATAAATAGCAATAGTTTAACTAAATTATAGCCCAGAAAATAACGTTAATATCCATGAGCCCAATAAGAAATAAATAACTGAATAAATGGGAAAATGAGCAACTCTTTCTTACAAAATTCCAACTAATAAATGTGAAAGGTAAAGGAAATAGCAGATCTCATATCATTAGAATATCATGGTAGTAATCGCTGCAGATAAGAGCAACTGAAAAATGCTAACATTATTGGGAACAACAAGGTATTTAGCTCAAAATCTACCCTCCTTCCCCCAAATACTTGTTAATTTTAAAGGGAAAAGTTTGCAACTTCACGGAGAAACTGGACAGACACCACCTTAACTAAGTGATGAAGGTCAACATTATCAGTAATAAGAAATGGGTACTTTGAGACTCCTGGTGTGATGCAGTAAGAATGGTTCATTACATCTGGGGTCATTAGCCCCCAAATCTGTAAGCAAATCTAATTATGAGAAAATAGCCCCAAACCAAGGGATACTCTACAAACTCTTCAACTCTTCGACAGTGTCAAGGTCGTGAAAAACAAGGAAAGACTGAGCTGTCACAGATTGGAGGACATCAAACAGATGTGAAAAGTCAGTGCAACTTGGGATCCTGGACCAGAATCAGGACATTAAGTGGAACCACCAGTGAAATCTGGGTGAAGTCCATCAATTAGCTAATAGTATTGTGTGACTGTTAATTTCGTCATTTTGATAATGTGCTATAGTTACGGAAGCTGTTAACATCAGGAGAAGCTGGCTGATGGGTACACAGGGATGCTCTGTTCTATCTTTTAACTCTTCTATAAGTCTAAAATTATTTAAAAATAAAAAGGTACTTTTTTAAAAGCTAAATGACACACATACAAAGAAGGGAAAAGTGATGTATTCTTTGATGGAAGGTTGGCAGTGACTGGGTGAGATGAAGGGACGTCAGGAGCAGAAAGGGACTTCGTGTAGTGATAAGCCACACATCCGTCTAGAGCTGGGCCGACTGGGAAGGAAAAGGACTTGGCAAGGACTCCATCCTGGTAGCATACAGGCAGGACTAGCACACAGGATCCAGGCTCCTCAGGGGCCTCTTGGTCCCTCCTACTCCCCCCCCCACCCCGCCTTTCTGCCCCAGGGGAGGATTTTCCCACGACTGTTCTGACAATACTGTTTCTGCTTTGCCTGTGTTTTGAAGTGGATTTCATAGTTAGATTGGTTAGATCCTGGTTGGATTCCTTGCTGAGTCAGACAGCACCCGTGCTCCCTGCCGGGTGTCTGTTTTCATCACTCCACCCTCCAGGTGACGGCTTACATATTTGTCTTACTCTTTTCAGCAGAAGCTGGAGACGAGCAAAAGGCCTCCGTCTGGAACTTCCACTCCCTCCAAGAGCACCTCACCTACGCTCACGCCCTCCCCTTCACCCAAAGGGCACACGGCCGAGTCGTCAGTGTCCTCCTCCTCTTCCCATCGGCAGTCCAAGAGCAGTGGGGGCTCCAGCAGCGGCACCATCACAGATGAGGGTGAGTCCACCAAGGTCCTAAAATGCCGCCCTTTCCTCTTTTTGCCACTGGGACCTGCAGGTGCTCTTGATGCGATAGCCATCCTAAGTCGGGCCTTGAAAATTTCCAACAAAAATTCCTATCCCCTTTCTTCCCTGATCCCACCTTATATTTTTATCTTTCCTGGGCTAATGGTATGGTAAGCTCCCTCAGCTAGTGCTTCAGCGTAGGTGAGTTTTGTGGACATACCCAAACACACACTTGTAGACATGCTTCTCCAATACCACTTATGGACCTTGCCCTGAACCTTGTGCAAATCAGAATTCTGTCATTTTCAAGTAATGCAGTGTCCACTCAAACCGGTTTAAGTAAAACTGGTTGGCTCATCAAGCAGAAGTGTCGAGGGTGTGCTTCAGGCGTGTGCTGATCCAGGTATCTTGGGCATGTTTTTCTCCATATAACAGGTAGGCTCTCTCATCTCAGTGGTGGCAAAGTTGTCTCTTAGGAACTTCAAACTTACTCATTTTCCCTGCTAACTTGGCCACACCAGCAGAAAGCGTGCTAACTTCTGAGCATGAGCAGGTCCAGCAAAATCCTGGGGTGAATGTCACTGGCCTGCCTTGGCTCTTTTTACAGTGATGGGTCATTTGCCCATCCTTGACCGTGTGTCTGTGCCAGTGGAATGTGCTCATTGGTCAGGCGCAGGTCTCTTGTCTGTCTCTGTAGCTGGGGTCAGGGTCTGCCCTGAAGACTCGGAGAGAAGTGGCTCCTCAAAGGAGAGTCACAGTGCCATTTTCAGAAGGAGGAGGGCATGGATGGTGGGCAAGCAGAGGCAGTAGCTGTCCCCTGTAACCAGGACAACTTTAGAACCTGGGCACATGAACATACGCCCCTCCTGTGGGGATAATGCAGAAAGGATGGTGGAGTGGAGGCCCAGCTGCAAGGCCCCAGGTAAAGATAGGAAGAGAAAAAAGACAAAGGGAGATGAAGAATCCTGTCCTTTAAACTGCCTTCTGGTGGTTCCTGGGATGAGGGGGTCGAGGTGGGAGGGAGGGGAGTGGAGCTTTGGTGAGAGATGGGGTGCAGGCAGGGGCAGATCAAGTAGTGTGTCGGAGAAGGTAGAGAAATCTCAGGTGTTGGAGGGCCTCCCGCTCACATGAGGACACCTGTCTACAGGGAGGACGGGGCTGAGCGTGCTCTGCCCAGCAGGTGATAAGCTGAAACCAGCCACACTGACTGTGGTCTGGACCGAGCTAATTAATGCATGCTGCTGTTGGCATCCTCTTTATTTGGGGGCTGCTTTTATTGTTGTGGCAATAATATATATATAAGCCATATTCTATGGCTTCATTTGTAACCACTTCAGAGTCACTAGCAACCCCATTCCTCCCAAGCTGTGTTTTCTACATGGAGGGTTGGGTTCCCCACTTATGAATTCTCCAACCTTGGAGGCTTTTAGGAATTCTAACTCCTAGAGGTTCGGTTAGGTACTCATACCCCACCTTTCTGCAAAACATTGTTGAGACCGTGGATATCTGAATGCACTGCCCATTGCCTATTCTTTTCCCTCTCCCTCTTCATTTAAAAAGGTTTGCAAAGCCCTAGTCATGATAGAAACAGAAGAGGACCTGATAGCAGTTTCTTTTTGGATTAATTTCTCTGGTGTAGAAAGCCTGGTTTTCCCTTCCAGAGTTCTTGTGTCCTGAGGCAGCAGGACCTTTGTCCTGTGGCCGTGAGATTGTCACAGGACAGAGCGGCAACCCAGCCCCCAGACAGCTACTTTTTATGAAATTTGTGTGGGAAATGTGGCCCTAGTTGCGGACTACCCGCAAGCCTTTGTCCTGCCCCATCTTTCCACCAGCTGCCCTCTCGAGACTCCCTCGCTGAGGAGGGGAGAAGCTTGGGCACTGGGTGAAGTCACCTGTCTGGGTGTTAGGATGGCTCACAGTCTGGCTGGGGATTCGGTGCAGGCGACAGAAGAGCGGTGCAGGCGACAGAAGAGCAGTACAGGATTGTGACACAGATGGGAGCCAATCTGGGTTAGCGGCAGAGCACGGGATAGCCGGGCTTTACCGAAAAGCAGGCCTTCAGGCCAGGGGGCTGAGGAGAGGCGGGGCAGTTGCGGACCAGAGTCAGTCATTGAATTTATAGGAAACGCATAAACCAGTGATTAAACACAGCTATTAAAAGTCAAATTACAACAAAGCAACAACACCTATGTGTGTGTGTGTGTGTGTGTGTTATATATAATACCTGTATAATAGGGGCGCCTGGGTGGCTCAGTGGGTTAAGCCGCTGCCTTCGGCTCAGGTCATGATCCCAGGGTCCTGGGATCGAGTCCCGCATCGGGCTCTCTGCTGAGCGGAGAGCCTGCTTTCCTCTCTCTCTCTCTCTCTCTCTGCCTGTCTCTCTGCCTACTTGTGATCTCTGTCTGTCAAATAAATAAATAAAAAATCTTAAAAAAAAAATAATACCTGTATAATAAAAATATATGTATATATATTATATAAAGGAAAAAACACAACATATAGATATGTAAATCTATATAAAAACACATCTGAAAGAAGCCCAAAAAAGTCAAATTACATGTATTTACATAATTACACTAATTAAATTAAAAATACATGGTATTTAAAACAAAATATATTATTAACTTTAATTTTACGAATGTCTGTGCTCTTTATGCAGTAGAAAATGCTATATAACGAGACGCCACTATGCACATCCCTTCCCAGTTCCACTTTCAGGAACACGGGTTATGCTGGTGGCTTGAAATCAGCCAGCAGGGGGCATTGACTCCATGATGTCAGCAAACAGCCACCAGTCAGGGTTTGGTTTGCTGTGTCCTAGAGCCTCTGACATCATCTAGACAATGTCGGAGAAAGTTAAATGTGTGACTTGCACAAAAAATTGAGAAAACAGTCTTTCAGGATTTTAAAACCATTACTTCACGCAGTGGACTTGCTCCCATGAAGGTCCTATATGCATCCTCATTGTTCCGTCTCATCTTCCATGTTCCTGTAAACGAAACAGTCCTGCAACACCTGTGTTGGGACTGTAGTCCTCGGCTCTGGACTAAGAGGAGGGCAAAAATCAGTGCGAGCGTTCAGTGAGGTGCCTGAGATGCCACAAGCATTGGCGATGCGGAATTTGTAAGAACCAGTGTTGTGTGGTGTATTACTGTAACGTAAATTGGGTGCTGTATGTCCCTTACATGTGTCCCTCAGTAAAATCCGCAATAAACTTACATGGCTACCTCCGCACACACATGCATTTCCCTCAGAGAGCCAGCTGTTAGCCGCCTAAGCCGCACAGTACTATGGGGAAAGGCTGCGTCCGTGGAGGGAACAGCAGAAGCAAAGCGTTGGCGTCATGAAACTGTCAGTGGCTTCTGTACAGGCTGGGACTTGTTTCCTCTCGTCCATCCTAGCTCAGTGGCACTCTCCTGTGAAGCCTTTTCCAGTCCTTCAGGCTGGTCAGCAGCCCCCCCTGTCCCCAGATCCCCTTGTTGATATTCCTTGTCATAGCACTTGTCACCAGTGCAGGCCAGAGAGCTGGACCACTCAGTGTGAATTCCTGCTTTGCCATGGACCAGCAGTACGATCTCATCCAAGACGTGGTAGTAGCCCACCTTTTGACACCTTATTTCCTCATCTGTAAATGGGGACAATGATGGGATGGCACTCGTGTGGTTGTTGTAAAGAGCAAATGGGTTATCCGTGTGCAAAGTAGAGTGCCTGATGGTGCATCAGCCTCTTCATTTTATCTCCCCAGCCACACTGAGCTCCTTCACAGCATAGACCTTTCCATCCTTGCACTCCCAGAATGTAGTAGGCATGTTGGTAGCTGCTGTAGAATGAATGAGTTAAAAAATGAACTCAGGCCTCCTAACCGCCTGTCCACTCTTCTGTGAATTGCACCCATGGCCCCAGGACCTTTGCATTTGCTCTTCCTGCTGCCTGAATACTGCCTGCTGATCTTTTCCTTGGTGTTACATAGTTAATTCCTTCATTTACTGCTCAAATGGTACCTTATAAAGGAACACTTTGTTAACCACACTCTATAATAAACAAAACGTTCTCCCATTCTGTCATCTACCCCTACCCTGCTTCATTCGTCCTCATCGCCTTTGGCCTGGTAGCCTGCTTACCTGTTTTGGTCTCCGTTGAGTCCCTAGAGCCGAGTCTAGTAAATTGCCATCGAATGGGTGAATGAATATTTTCTCAAGCCACCCCCGCCCCCCACCGATGCTATTTTTGTCTCCTTTCTTCACCCTCCCTGCTCTGAAATCTTACTATCCAAAATTTTCTGTTTTCCCCTGCTCTGTGGCCTTCTGGCATCTCTTTCACTCAGATGTATCCATCCTTCCTTCGGGGAGCCCACAGCCTCCTCACACTGAGCCAAACTCCAGTTCTGGTCTGAAGCCACCTGCTTGTTCTCTTAAGTTTCTCCTCCGCCTCACTGACAACTTGCTGGCATTAGCGTTTGCTGCAGGTGCGGCTACCAGCAGTCAAGAAATCATAATTAAAAGCTGTTCTTGGACAGAAAGTGGAGTTTTAGTCCCAGCAGCTAGAACCCCAAGAGCGTGGAGATGGCAGCCGTTGGAGGGTCACCTGGCCCCCTCCCACTTTGGGGTTTGGGGTTGGGGAGATGCCAGGGGCATGCCCTGAGGGGAGGCGTGGCTGGCAGGTGGCTTGGACCTGCCCCCAGCTGCATCCCTACAAGCTGAGTTTCGATCTGCTTTCCGTGTTGGGAGTTTCTTGTGACATTTCATTTGAGATAAGGTTGCCACTGCTTTATGAGTTTGAAGACCACTGTTCTGATGCATTTTGCCAAATTCTAAAATATCTTTTCACATCTTTCCCTCTCAAAGATGAACTGACTGGAATCCTTAAGAAATTGTCACTTGAGAAATATCAGCCCATTTTTGAGGAGCAAGAGGTAAGAATGTTATTTTTGAATGTCCATCAAATATTACTGTAAAAAAAAAATCAAATATATGGGTTTTTATCTTGCAAGTGTAGATTGATCTTTTTCACTGAGACAGCTGAGGAAATGGGAGTTTGTGTTCCGCACATTTAGTTCAGTTCATCACAGTGAAATCCTGGGGGCCTTATGGCTTGTTTTGTTGTAACAGAATTTTGTTATTTTGTGCACTGCTCTCGCTAGTAAAGTTTGTGTCTGTCCTGCTCACACTTTTGTTGAAGGGGATGGACTGACAGGCTTTTAGATCTAATGCGGGTCAAAAGCAAATCCTAAGGACTCTGGGCTGAGTGTCTGGGTGTAGGATGTCTGTGTTAATCCGGGAGAGTTCCTTTTGCTTAAAAGTGCTCACAATCACATTTAAAAAAAAAAAAAAATGACCGTTCTGCCGTTTGGCAGTTTCTCAAAATGTTAAACATAGAATTACCATGTGACCTAGCAATCCCACTCCTGGGCGTGGGCCTAAGAGAACTGAAAACATATGTCCACACAAAAACTTGCACACAGCAGCCTTATTCATAATAGCCAACAAGTGGGAAACAGCACAAATGCCCACTAATTGGTGACTGGCCAGATGTGTTACTGCCGTACAATGGAATATAATTCGGCCATAAAAAGGAAGAAAGTGCTGACACACACTATGACACGGCGGAGCCTGGAACACACATGCTGAAGGGAAGAAGCCAGACACAAAAGGCCACATATGGTGTGATTCCATTTATATGAAATGTCCAGAATAGGCAAATCTGTAGAGACAGAAAGTAATTAGTGGTTGCCAAGGAGTGGGGGGAGGAGAGAATGGGGACTGACTGCTTATACGGGTGTGGGTTCCTTTGGGGAGTGATGAAAATGTTCTAAAATTGAGCATGATGGTTGCACAACTCGGAATATACTAAAAAATCACTGAATCGTCTGCTTTCTTTTTTTAATTAAAAAGATTTTTTTCCTTGGGTCTAGTTGCACATGGTGTTGCGTTAATTTCAGGTGTGGAGCTTGGCGATTTGACAGGCTTATCCTTTCCCCTGTGTTCACCACAAGCGTAGCTGCCCTCTGTCCTGTTACATTGCTGTCACTGTACCACTGACAAATTCCTTAGGAGCTGTACACTCCAAATGGGCGGACTGTATTGAAAGTGAGTTATAACTCAAGTTTTTGAAAAAAACTGACCATTTTGGCCCCATAAACTCCTCTGTAGGCCCACTAGTCCACTGGTATAATCACTGGCTTAGAATATTTCTGGGGCCTGGTCGAGCCCGTGATGACGGTCCTCATGACAGTTGCAGTCCTGAGACTCGCTCACTGTCCCTGCAAGCTTGAGATGCTGCTCAGGGACTAGCATTTTGTCTTGAGCAGCAGACAGAGTAAAGCAGCCTTCTTCCTCCCTTGCTTTCCTGCTATAGCCAGTGGGTCCTTCCTGTCTCTCCAGTGTTTTAAACCTCCACAGCGATGTTTCTCATCACCAAGAAATCTTTCCCGTACACTGCTGGTGGCCTGCCTTTGTGTGCTGTGTTCTGCGCCCTCTTGGGGTGTGCAGGGAACACATCTCAAGGTGTGCTTCTGTTTCTTGAAGTGTCTCTGTGTCACAAGGCAACATTTGTCCTGGGTTCTTAGTTGCTTCCCCGTTTGGGAGCCGGCATGTCTGGGGGCACACCTTCATTCACCATTCTCTGGTTCTTGCCGTTGTCCCTTATAGGGAACTGAGGTATGTTCCTGATGAAATATTACACTTTCAGAGTTTTAGAGGGAGGGGAGACTATGCAGAGTTGCTGTGGTCTCCACAGCCTCTGGGGTCAGGGAGGGTGCTGAGGCCTGGGGCAGCCCTGTGGGAAGAGCTGGGAGCCACTGACTGGAGGATTTCTGTTTGTGTCGGGTGGGGTGAGGTTAACCGAACCAGCTCAGCTGTCCCCCTGTGCTGAGCTCCCCACTGGACCACATAGAAGCTCGACAGCACTGTGTGAGAGTTGCCGTCTGTCTATACAGAGATCCCGTGTTCCCTGGAAGGCTTTAATGGGAGTTGGGTTTTAACATCATGGATTGCCCCTGCCCTCCCCTTCACACCCATCCCTGCAGCTACAGAGCACTTCTCAGTCCATAAGAAACTCCTTAAAGTACCTGGCATGCAGATAGTACTTTTCCCTCATTTCCAGGGCTCATAAAAATGTCTTCCCTTTATATGCTTTTAGTCCTTGTTAAGAATTTGGAAGAAGAATGAAGTAAGTATATTTTCTCATCCTCTCAATATTGAAACTGAAGCAGACTGATAATTTTCATCTCTCTACCTGTATTTGGATGGATTTAGCTATATATATTGAAAAATCCCAGGTAGTAGTATCTTAAACAAAATAGAAGGTTATTTTTCCCACAAAAGGTGTTCATTTGAGTCACCAAATCTCCTTCTAGCTCTCTGCTCCACTAGGGTATATGGCCCTCGTCCTCAAAGTCCAGAATGGCTGCTAGAGCTCCAGCCATTACCTCCACATTCCAGGCAGCAGAATGGAAGGAGAGAGCAAAATGATACCTGCTTTCCTTTTTTAAGAGAGACTTCCTCAAAGTACCATAAACCTTCTTATATCTCATTAGCCAAAAGTTTGTCAATTGACATACTCATATGCAAGGGAAACTCAGAAATATAGTTCTTTAGCTTCATGAAAATGCCTAGCTGACAACTAAGATTCTATTACTAAAAAAAAGTATTACTAAAAAAAAGTAGGGCATGAATATTGAAAGGACACAGATGTTTCTGCCTCATCCTGCTAACCCTCCAGAAGTGCTCACGTGAGGAGAATTTAGTCTCTGGTTCTCTCCACCTAAAATGAGCTGTGACGGTTTGGTAGCCCACAGGGTTGATAGAGGTCAGAGACTGAGAAGGTCCGTTCATCTGGGGATGCAGTAGCATATTGACTGGTGTGGTCATTCAGTCAGCCAGCAAACACAGCTCAGGTCTCTGCCCTCTATCAGGCCCTCTACCAGAGCCTGACCCTAGCAATGGCAGAAATGCCCAGAGCATTCTGGGAGCCCAGGAAGGGCGTCTTTTGAATGAGGGCCAGAGGAGACATTGGCTGAGCATAAACTGACCTTTGAGGGAGGGGAGCAGGGTAGAAGGGTGTCTGGGAAGAGGAAGCAGACATGCGCAGAGAGCCGTCAGCACTGTGGCCTGTTCAGGGCCTGAGTGAGGCTGGTGCATCTGGGGCAGAGAGTGGAGCCTGACTGGGCAGGGCCTGGCCAACATGAACGTGATCTGTGCACCGTGGTCCAGAGACCTCTGGCTTCTGGTATGAATGGCAGACCAGGGTTGATGGGGGAGCTAGGGGCAGACTCACAGGAAAGGAGATTCCAGTCAGAAGAGGGTGGCCAGGGTGGGGGGGTGCCATAGGCAAGAGGTGCTGAGGAGCTGGCCATGGGGACAAGCAGGGGGTGGGACCGTGGGGAGTGTCCGGCCCAGCCAGGGGCAGGCGGTGTCTGTCAAAACCATGTCATCTGCTCTTTCAGGCCCTCAGCCCCTTTTGAGCTGTAAAGTCCCAGAGAGACGTAGGGAGGCACCTCCCAGGGCTTGGGGCTGGGGTCCGAGCAGACCCTTCCCTACCAACTCACGCCTGCTTCAGGGTTGTTTCAATCCAGGAAAGTAGAATGACTATTTAAAATAGAAAAGGAAAGATGGGGGACATTTTTCAGAAAAAAATTCCTCTATCTCCACATGCATCAAATGTTTCAAAGAAAAAATGTTAAGAATCTTGTTCAGTATCTCTGAGGGAATAGAAAACAAGCCTTCTTTTAAAGTAAAGAACTAAGGGTTTTCAATAAGTTATGAGAGTTTTATTTTAAATGACAGCAATATTATATTACATAAAACTATAACGTTTTTGTAATTTATTTAGTTTGCAAAACTTTGTGGAAGCCCTCTGGGTAGACCCTACAACCACCAGTAAGTTAGGTCGGAGGAGGATTCATACATTTCAGGGGGGAAACTGAGGTAAGGTTCCTGCCCAGGTGCCCCCGGCAGCAAGTGGGGATCGAGGCCCTGTCCACGTCCAGGCAGCACTGGCTCTGTCCCACGCACGGACTGGAGAGACAGCTGCCCATAGCAGCCACTTCTCCCTGACGACTACCATTTTGGGGTCTAATTTGCAAGGGCCCATACAAGGGACAGAACCCCTTAATTCTTAGGGAACACCAGGTCACATTAGCAAGGAGGCCGTTGCCTCCAGGAAACCACAGGAGGGAGGTCAGTGGCTACAGCTGTAGCATCAAAGGGTGACGTGGCTCCTCAGAGAAGAGGAGGTACTGTGGAGCCCACAGCCTGGGTTCCAGTCTTGGCTTTCACTTACTGGTCATGAGACCTTGGGGACTGAATCTCTCTGTGCCTCAGTTTCCCCATCCCCCCTCAACAGAGGATAATAATCATTTCACCTTATGTCATAAGGCTTAAACGACTGAGTCTGTGCCAAATAGTCAGAAAGTGCCTCACACGGTGTTAGCTTTTGTGTCCTCCCGTCGTCACCTGACAGTGAGGCTCCGGGACAGACCTGGGGTGTGTGGAGCCGGCCTCCGCCTGCTGTGCTTGCTGCCTCTGAGCAGGACAGACACGGCAACATACCAGCCACATAGCAGGGCAACCCGTTGGTTCTTCGCCTGGAGCTGAGGCCCAAGCTGGGATGACAGAAATGTCAGGGTTTCCCCTATAGCAGCCAAGGGTCGTGTGGCTTTGAGATGCCGTTGTTCTGAGCCCTTCTCAGCTTCGGTTCTCCGTGGCCCTTCTTCCCTTTATCACTTCTGCTTGCTGACTTGCTCACTCTGTCTTTCCACAGTCTACCTCTCCCTGGTCCTCAGGGGGGAAACGTCTGAGTCCCGCCATATATGTGCATTTTCTATGCGGTTTCCGATCTCTGGGCAAGTACAGCCACCTGGGATCAAACTTCTAAGAGCAGCCTTGGATCTGCAGCATGCCGGCCACCCAGATTATGCTCTCAGAGACTCCCCTTCCTTGTGCAATGGTCGGGAGTCTTTCCACAGTGCACCTGTCCCGGGATTCCCAGCTAGAGCTGAGGAGAATTAGTCCTTCGTAGTCCTTTCAACCAAACTTTCATCATAAAGTCATCGTAAACTAAATCATAATTAATTCACTGCTAATAAGCACTAATAGCTCATAATCATGATATTTCTGGTGTGGATGGGGGAAAAAATGAGGCATGGGAAAAAACGAGGCGTGGCACCCAGCAGATGGTAACGAATCCCCCTTCTCTCTTTCCAGGTGGACATGGAAGCCTTCCTCACGCTCACCGACGGCGACTTGAAGGAGCTGGGTATTAAGACAGATGGATCCAGGCAGCAGATCTTGGCAGCAATTTCTGAACTGAATGCAGGCAAGGTATTGTTCTCAATCTTTTTCTCCCATTTCAAAGAGCAGAGAGCTCCACTAGGAGCCTTACTAAGCCCTCCGTGTTCCCGAGGATATCTGGGGTCGGATTTTGTCTCCTCTGGCACATCTGGCAGAGGGCGGCCCCATGTGCACACTTCTGACCACCGAGTGCTCCCCACCTCCCCGTTCCTTTTCCAGATCTCTCTTCCCACAGAGTTAGCAAAAATACTCCCTGTGGTCATTTCAACCCACATGGCTGGGTATTGCCCTCCAGCGTACAGTGGAAGCAAAGCTGTCGTCTAAGAGGGGCCCTGGAATCAGGCCCTCCTGGGGGTGAGCCCACTCCTCCTCTTACTCACTCACTGTGTCCCTAGAAGTCATCACCTCCCTGAGCCTTGCTTTTCTCATCCACTGGGGGCTGTGGGGTCGTTGCCAGGACCAAAATGCTTAGCAGCGCCCCTGCCACACACAGACCCGTCAATCACTGTTGTTATTGTTGGCATCCTACATTTTTGTCTAATGTTAAATTTCTGTTTCACCAGCTTTAAACCAGAAATTAACAATGCACTCCCATCAAAGCACACATGCAAGGAACAATTAAAAAAAAAAAAAAAAAAAAAAAACATGAGAAGTGAATCACCACTCACTTGGCAAACCTTAGCCCAGTTGCTGTTGGGCTATTCAAGCTCCTTTGCTTCCTGGTTTCTTCCCTAATGTGGGCTGGACATTTCTGTCTCCAACAAGGGATAGGACTTGCTTACCTGTTGCTGTTTCACGCTTGGCCTGACAGCCCCCCTCTTGTTAGACAATCATGCCGTGTCTGGGGTTTTGCTATTACAAATAGCACTATAATGGATATCTCTGCCTTGTTCCTTTCTCTTCTGTTGTTTTGTTCCTCGGGCTGTGTTCCACAACTCGAGGTCGTGTCAGAGAGCATGACCGGTCTTATGGTTCTTTCTGTGTATTGCTGGGTAGGCACAGAAATATTGAACAGACTTAGAGTGCCAGCAGCAAATAAATATTCATGTAACCCTTTATCATTCACAAGACACTTCCCATACATTTTCCCAGTTAATCCGGAGGCCAGATCCTCACACTTGCCTTGTCCAGCTGGGAACAGAGCCTCGGGGAGGGAAGTGTGCCCAGGTGGAGAGGCGGGCAGGCAAGTGAGGCAGGACCTGCACCCGGGTCCTCTTCGTATGTCCCCCCAGCACGTGCTGGGCATAGGGGGCTCCTGCCAGCCCCACTGGGGATGGGGGGAGGTGGGGTCGGGCCTCTTGCTGTCGCCATCATCATTACTATTTCACCTGTTTATAGGCTGCAAGGTGGTCCTTCCAAGTGATTTAGTTGGCAGTGTTTCTGGCGCCTGTGTTTTACCTTGAGTTTTTACTGTTTGTTCTTTTTCTTCTGTAAGTGGCCCATTGCTCGACACAGCTCATCTGTTCCATGGGCCCAGGCTGCCTCGCTTTACAGACGGGGAAGCTGAGGCTCAGGGGTAGATAGTGAACCCCAGCTCCCAGATCAGCACTGTTTCTGCTCTGCTATGAGATGTGAGGGGCAGGGTGGGGACAGGGGGGTGAGGCAGGCATGGGAGTTGCTGGAAGTTGCTAGAAGTGGGCCAGTCTGGCATGGTAGTAAGGGCTTAGCCAGGGAGGCGAAGCCCAGGGTGGTGCTGGGGCATTGACGAACCAGAGCAAGCAAGAAGATTTTTATTTACTTATTTATTTGACAGACAGAGATCACAAGTAGGCAGAGAGAGAAGGAAGCAGGCTCCCCGCTGAACAGAGAACCCAATGCGGGGCTCAATCCCTCGACCCTGGGATCATGACCTGAGCTGAAGGCAGAGGCTTTAACCAACTGAGTCACCCAGGCACCCCTGGAGCATTGATTTAGTCATGAAAAGTAGCCCTTGGATTCTCTGCCGTGTCCCAAGCGTGACGTGGATGTTGACCTCTGAGGCTACTTTGTGCCAAGCACTGCTCTCAGCAGTCACTTCTAGTCATTTCCTTAACTTCACAAAGCCACTGAGGCCGGGTCCAGTTCATAAGGAACTGAGGCAGAGGGAGGTTAAGGAACTGGACTAAGATCACACTACTGGTAAGTGGCAGAGCCAGAATTGGAACCTGGACTTGGTTTATTGACCACTATGCTGCCCTGCCTCGGTGTAAGCCACAGATGTGTATGAAGGAGAGCTCCTGACCTTGAACGAGGGCTGGAAAGACAAGGTCCTGGAAGACATCCCCAAGGAAGTGGCAGGAGGTCTGGGATGGAAAGAAAGATGGGAAAGTTTGGGTAGAGGGTAGAAGAGTACAGACCAGGCAGAGGGAAGCTTGTATGCAAAGTCCCTGTGGTGAGCGGAGGTCCAGTACATTTCAAGATCTCAGGGAGTGCTGGACCTGAGAGCAGGTGGTATGGTGTGTGGGGAGCCCGGATGGGACAGATGAGGCCCCAAGGTGATTGAGGGTGACCCAGTCAGGTAAGGGCAAGGGCTTTGGGGAGCAGGTGACTGAGTGATGGTAGGGGGATTTGGCCCAAGGTTTGCAGGACCTTTCCTGCTTCTGGCCTCCAGAGGCCAGACTTGTGAGCCAAAGAGAGCATGGAGGTGGGGGGAAGCCAAGCCAGTTGAAGAAGGACAGGAAAGGTTCTAGATATAGCACTAGTGAGGACCATGGAGGGGTTGGGAGGACAGGCCAGGAGCTGGGTGTCACTAAATGCCTAGCCCAGTGCATGGTAGATGGTAGCTGCTAATGCTTCCAGAGCCTCCCCTCTGCCCTCAGTGATCATGGCCTTTGTGGCCCAGGATCACAGAAAAGAGGCAGACTGGACTGGCTTGAGACTCTCAGGAACATTAACAGCTGTGATCAGAGTGGATGATGTGGCAGCTCAAGCCGACTCCAGAGGAGAACATTTTTCTTAACGTTTGCCCACACCGGGACCTTTTTCATTTTCTCTCCCATTCATTGCCTCTATTCCTGTAGCAGTCTGTGTGCTGCACCAAACAAGGCCCAGCCTAGAGAAGCAGAAGCATCAATAGGTTCATGGTTCTTAGTTCAGGCGGCATCTCCACGGACCATCTACCAGGTGGCTCAGGAACAGCAGGAGTTGGTTGTCACAGCCTTGTGGCTGCAAGTCCCAGACCAACCTGCCAGCGTGGTTGAGATCTGTGAGGGTCCCTCTCCAAGTTTCCCACTGCCACCTTCTTATCGTGTCCTCACATAGCAGAGAGCAGGGAAGCGAGGTCTTTCCTCTGTCTTCTTCTAGGGGCACTGCTGCCATCATGAGAGTCCCACCCTGTGACCTCATCCAAGCCCTGTCACCTCCCAAAGTCCTCACCATCTCACACCATCCCACTGGGGCTGGGGTTTCAACATAGGAGTTTGGGTGGTGGGGGCACATTTCTTCCGTAACAGTGGTCTTTTGGGGGGCTGGGTGCCAGCTGACCAGCTCTCAACCAAGAGACCTGGGTGCTTCTGACCCACCAGACCGAAGGGCCGGCTCGTCCCACCCACGTCCCTCCCACGGGCAGCATCTACCTTCAAAGTCAGCTAGTTCCACATGGAAATGGGGGCAGAGGGAAAGTCTGAATTACCAGGCAAAGTCCAGTGGACGTAAGGTCCGTGCACCACAGCGTGTCCTAGAGCAAAAGCATGACTGGGAGAAGCTAAAGATCACAAAAACCGCTCAACCCTGGGGTAACCATTGCAGCTATGCACTGCTTCTTAGAGGAAAGAAGTTCTCAGGCCGAGCCTGGCTTCCAGGAGCCCTTTGGATGGCCTTTGGAGGCCCTGGGCCTGAGCTCTTCTGGGCTGGCCCCGCCTCACCCTGACTTCAGGGCATCCTGCCTCCTTCTTGATGGCTATGGGTATCCACTCCCTCTTCAATGCCCATACTTTCTCTTTTGCAACCCAGCCTCAGCCAAGAGGGACCCCCTCGGTGGCTCTGATGCTCTGGACACATTCAAGAACCCAGACCAGGACCCGAGGGAGGGAGGCCCAGCTTTCCTTGACCAGCAGTGTCTTCATGGCTGTGGTCCACAGCATGGTGGGGGGTTGTGGACCCAATTTAGTGGTTCCCCAGCAGCATTTTAAAAAACAGAATAGCGTAGAAAATGTCAGCATTCTTTGCAGATAGGAGGGTAAAATTTGTTTCAGTTGTATGTATTTACACGTAACAAGGTTATAACCTAAAATGTGTTTCTTGCACAGTCAAAAAATAGTTAGAACATTTTAACCTAAAATGTTTCATGTTTGTTTTGTTATATTGTTGAAAATACCAGGAAAGCAGCATGGGTCCACAGCCTTTCAAGCCACAGGCCTTCCGGCTGAGCCTACCCCCCACCGCCAGTATGCAAGTTGTGATGTGTACTTGAGTGGGCTTATTAGTTGACTAGTTTCAAACAGTTTATATGTTGGAGGTGGTCAACCAGAAACTTCACCTGAATTTCACCTTTCATTGGTCCAAAGCCATTGCAGTCTTGCCATCTTGTGTGTGTGTGTATGACTGTCAGAGCAGCACACAGTCATTTTACGAAGTTTGCACAGTGCCAGAGAGGGCAAAAGAGCTCTTAGAGGAATCATGATCCAACCAGCCAGAGGCCAGTGCTGTTCACATTTGGGAAGATCACTGCAGTGTTTGCTGCCAAATATTTTTCTCTGCGGAGATAAATTTGGATCTATAATTTTACCTCCTCTTTTCTTCATTTAACATTAAATATATGCAGTTACTCGTGTCATTAAAAACTCTTTTTAATAGAATACATTTGCATGGATGTACTAAAATTACCTTATTTTAAATCCCTACTTGTTGGATATGTGGATATCCGAACTTTCTATTAATACTGCTGCAGTGGGCAACTTTGTGTATAAGGCTTTCTAATTATCTCCTCAGAATAGATGTCTAAAAGTGGACTCGTGGAGTCAAAGAGTCTAAATCAAGGTATAGGGCACTTCCTCCTGAATTACTTTCCAGAAAGAGCCAGTGAACTTCCCACCAGCTGGGGGCATGTGGCTCTGGTGTCAGCGGATCCCCGCCAGCACTGAGTGCTCTCGGTTTGCTCTTAGATGTTTATTAATTTGGAGGCCAAAAAACGTGCCTCGTTTTAATTTGTATTTCTTTAACTACTGGTTAGACTGAACCCGTTTTTCTACGTTTCATGGCCATTTGCTTTTTGCTTTTTAGGAATTATCAGGCAGGTCCCTTGAAGCGCAGGGGTTTCTAAGGGGCAATTATTATCATCGTCTTCAGTCATTGTGGATGCCGGGAACAGTTACGGTTTTCCTTGTCTACGGCTCTCTCCTTAGTAGGAGGCAGAGTGCTGGAACCCTGGCTGGCCCTGACCTCGTCTCTCAGGTGGTTCAGGCCAAGGTAGCATGTCATAGTCACATGGCCATCGTTGCTCCTGTTTAGTTTTTCAGCCTTCTGCAGTTTTCCCAGTGTCACCCGTTCATTATCCCGGGTCAAGCCTCCTCACAGTCCCAGCATGTCCTCCTGTCTGCCATTTGCAGATAGGAAGTCCATCAGCGCGGGGTCTTGCCTGGGACGCCACGGCGAGGGAACTGTTGAATAGGGACTCGCCATCTTCTGACCCCACGTCTATGCCTTGCCCTCTGCCCTGCAGCCTTTAGGTTTGTGTTGTTGGACTCCGAGGAGGGGGTATTTTTCTAGCTTATTTAACTTAATTGGAAGGATTGGCATGCCGGGCGGTCTTACTGCCTGCTCAAGTGTCTAGGAGGCCTAGATGGTGGTAGAGGTCCCGGCTCAGGGCTCATGGAGGGGTCCCATGGGACCTGAAGAGTCCACAAAATGAAAGAAGAGAGAATTTGAAGTCTGAGCTCACTCAGTGGACTTCTTTTTTTCCCTTTTTACTCTTAGCAGAGAACAGTCTGCCAAAGATTATTCATTTTTAATCTGCTTTACATTTTGACCACATTTGTTGGTTTTAAAAAATACGTGTTTCGTTCACACTGCTATCCTCTGGAGGACAGGACCTGTCAGCCTCCTACTGCCCACACAGGATCTGATGTCACCAGCAACCATTTGAGTACTATTATTATCCCCATTTTATAGATAGGGAAACTAAGGCCCAGAGAGACTAAGTGTCTTGCTCAGGGTCACTCAGCTAGTAAATGGGAGAAATGGGATTTAAACCCAGGCTGTTTGGTTCCAGTCTCTGGTCTCTGTGTATTGCTGCCTCCCAGCCAGGTATTCAGTGAAGATGTTCCCTGGGCTGAAAGAAATATTCACATCTTCTCTCTTTTTTCATGTCAAAATGTGTGTGTTAAGGGGTAGTGTTGTGGGGGGAATGCTGCGGGGCTAGAGTGAGTCATGAATCATTGCCAAGAGCAATCTGACGTCTTTTGGGCAAGGGGGAGTACAGCAGTTCAAACTCCCTCTGTAGCAGAAAGAATTCCGCTCCCACTCAATTCCCTAGAAATCTGAGAGCTAGAAAGACACACAGAGTGAATTGGGACGCAACCTCCCTTCCAGGCCATGTGACCTGGGCCAAGTCAGTCCTGCTCCCTGGGCTCTGTGTCCCGTCCTTGTCTGGGGGATTGGACCCCTGCATGTTGGGGGCCCTTTCCAGCCTTGACATGCTGGGATTGTGGGTACTGGGGGACATTCTGAGCCAGCGTGTTTTTATTAAACTCAGTACTCTTTTAATTAGATAATTTATTTTCCCCACGATACCCATGGGTTTCTCAAGTATGAGTTGAGCATTACCAACACTATGTCAATTGAACTAATAGTTAAAAGATTTAACAAGACATTGTGTCTGTTTTTGATTTCCTCCACAGGGACGCGAGAGACAAATTTTACAGGAAACCATTCACAACTTCCACTCTTCCTTTGAGAGCAGTGCCAGCAACACCAGGGCCCCAGGAAACAATCCCTGTACATGATCCTCCCTCCTGTGGTGACCAGCGTGAGCTTTCTGAATCCCAGTGCTACCCTCACGCAGCCCGTGTTCCGGCCACCATCAACTCCTCCCCATTCTCTGAAACACGCCTCGGTTGGTCACACCACCCTGCCTTTGTCACGTTCCCTCTGCCCCAGATGCCTGTCTTCCCTTCTCTTCTCTGCTTTCGTAGTTGGTGATACTCTTGCTGTAACAAACTCCAACGCGGTAGACTTATCCTCATATGAAGTCTGGTATGGCTGCTTCTGCTTGGCAGGTGGCTTCCCACTGTAATTTGGGGACCCAGTTCCTTTCACCTTGTGGCCCTGTCATCCCCAGGGGCTTTAGCATCTTTGCTTCTTGCTGACAGAAAGGGGAAAGGGGCGATGGAGAAGGCACAGCCATTCTTAACCACATTCCTCTCCACTGTTCTTGCTCCATCCACTCCTGCTCAAGTTCCATTGGCCACTGGTAGTCACATGGCCCCACCTGGCTGCATAGGAGGCTGGGAAATGTAGTCTTTGCTCAGGTGGTGGCTGCCCAGCAGCAAGTATACACTTAGCCAGGGCAGCACCATGTTTTAGAGGAAGCTTAGCTTTCCCTGACACATCTTCCCATAAAACTTCTAACTTTTTCTTTGTGATCCAAGTCACCGATCCAGTAAAGCCTTCCTTGACTCCCTCATACAGAAGTAACTTTTCAGGCCCCAGGGTTCCTTACTGCTTGTTTAGGACTCCGTTCTAACACCCAGCTGCACTGACTGCCTACAACACACAGCAGGTATTCAGGATGTGTGCACTGAATGCGTTTGTCTTTATTGCGATGGCAGGCTTTTCTGTAGGAAAAAAAGAGTAGGCCTGCTTTGTGATCTCAGGTCCCTTCTCCCTTCTGGCCGTCAATGTCCTCACCTGCAAGATCTAGGGTCAGGCAGGAGGAGGCTCCGCCGATAGTCTGCTCTGCTCATGCCATGTCGCCATAGGCTTTCCTGCACATCAAGGGGGAACAGGAGACCCTAATATATTGCACTGTGGAGGGACTTTGGTGCTCAAATTTTCTAGACAAAGAAGCCAAGTGTTTGGAATTTCTTGTACACCCTGCTAATGCTATGTTCCTCAGAAGGGAATCGGTCCTTACGGTTTTCTGCCTCTATTACATTTGCAGAGCTTCGACAGTAGCTTTTAGAAGTGTTTTCAAGTGAGTCATTTGGCCAATGCTTGCTGCATTTGTTAACGTACTGGGTGCCGGGGCTACAGAGACAAGCTAGAGCCAGTCCCCACCCTTGGGGACCTTTATAGGCAGGAGAGGACAGGAATGGTCGGTCCCAACCTCAAGAGGCGGCATGGCAGAACTCAGGCTCAAAGTTCACCTCCAGCCCTGTGGCTGGCCAGCTGCATATCCTAGGACAGATCACTTGGCCTCTTGCTCAGAGCTGAGAGCTGCTGTGCAGAAAGCTTTTAGTCTGTACAGAGCACCCAGTAGGCCGTAGCCTTCACAGAGTTATCTTTGCCATGAGCTCCACCAGGCTACGTGGTGATCTCCTTGGGAGGTGTGGCTGCTCATGTCACTCCCCAGCCACGAAGGCCTGCTCCCCCTCCGTTGGCTTTGCAGGGCAGCTCTGACCACCTCATGTTTCCCCCACCCCTGCCCGTTGAGACAGCTTCTCCTCCCTCCTCCCATCCTCCCACTGGCAGCAGCCTACTTGCAACACTCCCGGGAGGAGGCTGCACTTTAGCCGTCACTGACAGGCTTATTTGTAAATAGCCCTCAAAGCCAGGCCTTTAAGGAGATATGGTCAATGCGCATGTACTGTGTGCAGCAGCTTGAGGTCAGTGTCATCCATCCTCTCTGTCACCCTGGAGAGCCCTGCACATCTGGGAAACCCACAGAGTGAAGCTACGTGCCAGTTACACAGCCCAGGGTGGGCATAGCTGGCCCAGACCTGGCTCTGGTGGGCTTCCAGGCCCAGTCCTTTCCACTGATCCACATAGACTTCCAGAGCTGGAGGCCCCGGGTTATCCTCAATATTGTAACGTACTGATGTCTCCAGGGCTTAGTTCTCGATAGGCCAAAGGTTGTTTGCCCCTGAAATACACTGGTCTCTGAGTTACATGCTCCGAGGTTCTTTGTCTGCTTCCTGCTGCTGTGCTAGTTTTTCCATAAGCCCCCTATCCGTGCAGCATGCTGCCAGGTATATTTGACTGGACGTCTGCCACACACACAAACTGTGCTGGAGGGGGCAGCTTTCCTCATCTGATGGCCCAGACAGAGCAGGGCTGATTCCCATCTTGCAGGTGGGAAAACTGAGGCTCGGGAGAGGTGCTTCTCTTGTCTTTTCCATTGGAGTCAAGTGGCTCTAAGGCTTTTCTCCCAGGCAGTTTGTGTTGCTGTCTGATGAGAGATTTCTGGCACACTTTCTGGGGCATGATCTTCCCCTTCCTGGTGACACTCCCCACCCCGCACATGTATCCGCACCCCCCCACCCCCACCGGTCTGTAAGAGGCCATTCTCCTCCATAGGAAGTGTTTCCCTTGCTCAGTACCTGAACCAGCATTCCCCAAAGTGGGTTCCTTGGAACACTACTTCCATGGGATGTTAATGGGTTTTTCATAAAGAAAAATCAAGGGAGTGTGTATGTGAAAGTGGGGTACGGCACTATGTGATCAGATAGGTTTGGCAGGCACTGGGTTAAAGCCCAGTTATATGACTGTATTGCTGCAGGACATCTCAGGACCTTCAGCTTGCCTGCGTTTGTAGGGCCTCTTGGAGGCAGCTGTGTAACATGTAGTATTTCCCATATGTTTGCTCACAGATCACCTCTTCATGGTGCTCTTGCAAGACAGGTTCCTGGGACGCTGTCCAGGAAGCCTTCTTTGACTGGGACAGTGGCAGTCACGAGGACTCAGCTGCTGGGAGTCGGGTGAGGGGGCCACTCAAGGGCTTTAGCTGGGTCAGGGATCCTCAGTCCTTCTCTGTGCCCAGCATCTCCTGGCAGCGGGGCCCTGCTTTGGCAGTAGGACATCAGGGTTGGGGAGTCCCCTGAACTTTTGGGTGATTGGGACCTGGCTCAGAGGACTCTCCATCTTTTGCAGGGGAGAGGGCCCTGTTCCCCAGCTTTAGTGCCGTAGCCCCACTGGTGTGTGCTGTGTGTTCGTGCCACACCCCCCGCCAGCCAGGGGATACTCCTACCACCTTCCTTCGGTGCCAGACCATTAGATAGAAGCCAGCTAGTTTTGCAAGGAGAATGCTTACATTCACCAGACATGCACTGAGCATCCAGCCTGTGCCTGTCCTTACTTGTGTTTTGGATCCAGAGTTGAAATATGCACATTTCTGCCCTTAAAGAGCCCAGAGTGTCTTAGAAGAGACAAGCATGTAATAAATGTGTTGCAGCGCTGTGTGAGGAGTCTTATAATGACTTATGATGAAGGCATATGCTAGGTCCGTGGCTCTGAGCACATTGTCTGCGATGGCTGAGGTTTGGCCCAGTAGGAGAAGGCTAGCAGATGAGGAAGCTAGCGGGCCCCCAGACAGGGACAGCCTGTGTGAAGTTGGTCTGTATATAACGTTTGTGCACTACATGTTGCTTGGGTTGTTAGATACCTGTTTTTCTGATTTGGGTTGGGTTTTATTGTTGTTGTTTTTTGATTTGGGTTTTTTTAAAATGCATAGAAACAGTCTGTCCCCCTGGAGAGAGCACTGAATCTAGAGTCAATCCTAACACTGGGTTTTTGCTCAGCCCCTTACTGGGTAACAGCTGGCTTTTTTGTTGTTGTTGTTAGAAGAGGCTAGTGCTCTCCAAGGTGCTGAAGATCAGATGTAAGCGAGAAAGCCCTTTTCACACCATGTTGAGCCATGCAGATTTGAGAGCTCCCCACTCTGGTTGCACATCTGAAGTTAATCTCAGCCTCCCTCTCTATCTCCCCGTCCTCCTCTCCCCTACCTCCCACTTGCCCAAATGTAGCCATAGCTAGGGAGGGGAGCACAGGGTAAGGCCAGAAGAAGGGACCTCCCGCCAGAGGGAGCAGCAGCTTAGCTGGGCTCTGCTGGCCTCAGAGTCCAGGGAAGCAAGAATTGTCAGAGGATCCCCACACTCCAGCAGTTCTGACTCTGGGGGTTTGTGTCTTTGGGATTCCCAGCAAGGTGAACAGAAAGAAGCAGGAAGTCTTTCCAGCCAAATTGCAGGAGCTGATCCAGCAAAGAGGAAGCAGGAAACCCTTCCATTTTCTCTTACCTTGGAGCTGCCCAAGGACACAGCCATGCAGGCCAGGATCAGACTAGGCTGCTGTGGGCACCTTTGCTGACCCATGCCACCAAGAACGCCTCCCAAAGCTCGGGACTCTTCTTGGGAAGATTTTGTAGCCCAGCCTGAAGGTGTTGTGAAGCATCATCCGTGCCCATCTGTCCTTGTCCATTTCAAGCAAGATTATCATGTCTTTTTAACTAACAGATCCTGTTCAACATGCAAGGACACCCGATGTTTTTTCCTGATAAAGTCAATACCAAATTCTGTAGGACAAGCCAGAGAATGAGTCTCCTCCCTAGGAGGTGGAAGGTGAATCTGCCTCTGGGCAGATTCTCCTTAAATATTTCTGGAAGGTCTGCCAGACTCGCCACTGGCCTCTGGAGGTGTCTGCTCCTCTGGAACATGCCGCCTAAGAGGGGATTAGGCTCTGCCTGAAATTTCAGCCCCTCATCTAAGAAGCCAGTCTGTATGGACAGTGATTCACCAAAGCTTGGGATGACAGAAGGGAAATCAATACAGAATCACTGGTACTGGGATAGAGCAGAAAGCCAGTTCATCTGTCTCCAGTTCTTTCTAAAGCAGAAACCACCCAGGGACCCCTCCTCAGGGCCCTGCCCAGTGGGGTGAGCCAAGCCCACCAGGTTCCCAGTTCCTGTCAGAGCCAGGTCCCTAGGGCTACTGGACAAAGGGCATGGCTGTCTTCTTCAGGGAGACATGTCTCTGGCCTCCAGGTGACTGGGCTAAAGTTTAGCCTTGAGTCCTGCACAAAGCTGCTGTATCCTTTGATATGAGACCAAGTTTCCATTTTGTTTCAGCTCTCCCGAGTGGGTTCCCATGTTCCTCAGCATCAAACATCACTTTTTATTATTATTTTCCTCATGAAGGGACTTGATTTCTCTAAAGGACTTTTGTTTGCCAAATGTGTATTAAATAACTGTGGATTTGTCTTCCCATGTTGATTTTGCTCATCAAAGGCATAAATGCTGCTCAGCTTCCTTCCCGTGACAACCTTTCCAGTGCAGGCACTCGCAGTGAGCCAGTGAAGCTGCCCTGTCTCTCCCACACCTGCCCCATTGGGCAGCTCTCTCAGCCACTTCCTGCCAGGTCAGTGACCATGGCACACAGATTTTGTTTTGCCATCATGCATCATGTCCTCTTTGATCCCCATCATCTATTTCATCCAGTCCCCCCCACCCACTGCCCCTCTGGAAACGACTAGTTCTCTACAGTTAAGAGTCTGTTTCTTGGTTTCTCTCTCTCTCTCTCTCTCTCTCCCTTTTTTCAGTTTGTTCTGTGGCATAAGGACATTAATCTCACCAAGGTCCCCCGGGTACAGGGAACAGCAGGTCTGAATGCAGGGCTCACCTCTCATTCTTAGGAGGGGCCACGTTTTCTCCAGGCTGTCTTGCTGCCTTTCAACACACAGAGAAACATTAAATTGGTATGAGCCCCACCAGTAACAAAAATAAAACCTGTTAGTCTGTATGGCTTGTTCACAATTTTTAAAAAAAATTTTTTGGCAGGCCGGTGGGCCGGGCGGGGAGGGTGGGTAGCAGGCTGTGTGTGCTCATGAAACACTGTAAATAGCTGGGAGATTCTCTTTGTTCTAAGAATTCTTACAAGTCAGGGGACTGCCTCGTGTCCTCGTGTTCTGCCATCAGTGCCTTATGGTGGCACACTCGGTGCCACAGAGCATACGTACAGGAAGCAGAAAGAAGCAGCCAGAGGAAGGCCAAGGTCTGTGGGGCCCCAGAGGGCAGGGCAAAAATACTGGGGAGACCATGGGAGTAGAGCCAGCTTTCCGGGAGGAGGAACATTCCAGGAAGCAGAGCTCCCTCCAGAAGGGCCCCCAGAGACTGGGCCAGCATGGAGCAGGATAGCTGCGGGGCGGGGGTCACATTTTGAATGAGGATTGGACCCAGCAGTTGGTGCCCCAATGGTGCCCCAATGGCCCAAAGGTGGAGACAACTTGAGAAAAACAAGAAGGCGAGGAGCTTACCTGACAATACACACATTTTGTAGGACTGGCCTTGATACGAGTCGCTCCTACTCGGCAAGAGCAGGTGGTGGTGACAGTAGTTCTAGTTTTACTGGTGTGTCAATCTAAGAGTCTGAGAAACACTGTATTAGGTCACTTTTGAGGTCCCTTCCTGCCCTGTGATTCTATGAAGATCTCTGAAAAGAAGGCAGAGTGGCTTATCAATAAATTAAATACAGAATGACCATGTAACACAGCAATTCCGCTCATAAGTATATACCCCAAAGAATGGAAAACAGGTATTCAAAACAAAACAAAACTTGTATGCAGATGTTCAGAGCACCTTTCACAATAGCCAAAAGGTGAAAACAATACAGACAGCCATCAGTAGATGAAGGGATAAAGAAAATGTGCTACAGCCGCTCGGAATACTTCTCAGCCCTGAAAAGGAACAGAATGCTGCCACGTGCTGCCACCTAGACAAACCAGACAAGAGACTCCATGTTACGTGATTCCATTCATATGAAATGTCCAGAATAGGCAACTGGTAGAGCCAAAGTTTGGGGGGGGGGCGCTAAGGAAATGGGGAGTAACTGCTTACTGGGTAGAGGTCTTTTGGGGTGATGAAGTTCTAGAACTAAACAATGATATGGTTGTCAATCACAGATGTACTTAATGCCACGGAATTATGCACTTTAAAATGGTTAAAGCAGTAAGTTTTAGGTTATACACATTTTATCATAATCTTTAAAAAAGAAGAAAGAAGAGGGGAGCTCATCCCCTGGCTGTTTGTCCATCCTTCTCCCGTCTGTCTGCTCGTCTGGACCTTGTCATTGGGGTGACAGATCATAGCCACCCCAGGGTCTTCCTCCCTTCTCCCTCCCACACTCATGTACACACTCCTCTCTGTGCCCTTCGTCAGAGGGTCTCAAGCCAGTGTCTCTGGGGCCTGGCACAGAAAACCCTCATGCATGAATGGGGCTGGCCTCATCCTGGCTCTGGGAAGGGAAGTCGGTTTGGAAGGCGGGAACTTTTTCCAGGTGCCAGGTAACCTCACACGCTCCAGGCCGCTTGCCCTTTCTCTGGCTCTCCTTACTTTTCCCCAAGGGCCTCGGAGCATCTCTACTTCACTCACTCACAGGCTCTTTCAGTCAAATAATTGTCTCCACTTTCATCACAATCAGAAACACTCCCTTTGGTCACAGACCAGTGTTTTCAGAAGCCCTTCTATGTTGGCATGGACACCCATTTGGTGAAGGACTTCTTCAACTGTTGAGTTAATACCTCTGAGGGGCCCAGCCTCATCAACTCCCACTTACCCCAACGCAGCAGCCTCTAGCCCTGAGCCCCAGCCTCCCTCTGCCCAGTCCTACTTGCCCCTGTCCTGCCACAAGGGTCCCTCCCAAGACAGCTCTTAAACCACATGCCAGGGGCTAATGTCCACTCAGAGTCTGCTCCTGGGTCACCCGGCCTGTGAGCAGGGTTTATAAAGGGGGAGGCTGTGTGTGTGTATAGGGGAACTCAGCCTTGGAGAAGGATCTAGAACTGGAGGGTGTACACCCATGTCACTGCAGCTTCTGTAGGTCGGCTTCATCGGTGAGATGACCTCAGGGAAAATGGATTTTACTAACTCCTCACCACGGACCATGGTCAAGAGCCCGAGTCGGGATCCTCTGAGAGAATGCCCACCAGGCCACCTGGAGCCCCAGGCTGGACGAGAGGCCTGTGGGTGCTGGCAGCCTTCCTCAGGTAACCAAAGTTCTGTTTCTTCACCATCTCAGGCCCTGGGGATGCACCAAGGGAGCAAAGCAAGGTCCGTGCCTTCGTGGAACTTACGATCCCGGGTGGCTCACAGGGCAGGGTGAGGAGTAACTGAGAGAATCCAAGTAGAGCTCAGCACAGTGCCTGGCACAGGGCGAGTGCTCATGGGGCATCTGCTGCTTTTAATCACTCATGTCTCTCCCTGTTCCTTGGGGATCAGGGCCAAAGGAGCTCTGTGCCAGTCATGGGGCAGGGGACATGGTGCTCTGCCTCTTTAATGAGCCCTGAGCTGCTAGCCATCAGAGGGGCCGGGTTATGGACTGGTAGTAAGGGACCCAGCCAGGTGAACTGCAATAATGAATGGAAAATATTTGTTTATTGCAAAGCAATGAGCTTAACACACGTGGTTCAGTTTATAATATGCCATTGTTTAGGAAGAACACAGAACAACGCATTGGACCAAAAGGCCCAAGGTGCAGCCTGTGTTCTTTAGACCTTTGTAATAGCCCTGTTTGATCCACATTCTGTCACCCACTTCCACATGGATCACCCAACCTTCCTGGGTTGCAATGACTTTTTTTATTTAAAAAAGTCTATTTTAAAAGAAATGCACAGGTCATTATCCATAAGAATATTTTGATGAGCGAGATGTGACATGCATACATTTTTCCATCCTCTCTTGAGATCCCTGAGATCAGGTGTAGCTTTCACCAGAGCCCCGTGGGGGTTCCAGGATGCAGAGCCTGGGACTGGGAGAGCCCTTCTCTGGATGGAAATCTCCCACCTGGGAAAAGCCTTCAAATGGGCTTCTGCTGACACTCAGTGAGCTTTCCAAGCTTCCCAAGTGTTTGAGTTTGTAACTGGAGAACGATGGGCATGTCTGTCTGTGTGAGGGATTGGTAGTAACACTTGCATGGTGTTGTCTTAGAAGCTACAGACTTGCTTCTCGAAGTGGTATGAGAGAAGGTGCTCCCCCGTACCCTTCCGTGCATTAACCTTATCGTGCCCAACATCCATCTGAACACCGTGACATCATCGTGCCCAACATCCGTCTGAAGACCGTGACCTCGTGGCACCCAACATCCGTCTGAACACTGTGATGCCCTCAGCTCTTACACAGAGAGGGAAACTGGCTCCAACAAGCAAAGTGACCCACCCAACGTCACACGCCAGTTAGAGTAGAACTAAAACTCACCTGGGCTTCTGGGGCCACCGAAATCCAGTGCTTTGACACACATACTAAGTTCTCTCAACCATCCAGACCTACCATTGGGGTTACCCATTTCATAGATGAGGAAAACGAGGCACAGAGAAGGCAAGGAACTTGCCGAGGGATGCCGCACCTTGACCTAGACCCAGTATAGGTATGGAATTGACCCCTTAGAAGCCAGAAGTAAGAAAATGGTCCTCAGGGCAGGGCATCCATCATTCTGTACCAGACCCCACATGAGTTTCAGAGTTTGAGTCCTGCTGGCTGACACTACTTTGGGCTAAGAGAGCAGATCAACTCATCTCTGAAGACTTGGTTTTCCCATCTGTGAAATGGAGAGAACAGCAACACTATCTGGTGAGAACGTGGTGAGGAGTGAGTGAGACAATAAAGACTGAAGTGTGTTGTAAACTGTAAAGTGCTGTGCACATGCTACTTAGTGGCTTGATTCTCCAGGGACCCTGGCACAACGGTGGAAGAGGAAGAAGCTTGGAGACCGGGGAAGTTGCAGTAGGTGGAACTTCGGGGTTGTCATGGGAACCAAAGCTCTGAGGCTGATCAAGGCAGGAAATACCATCTGGTTTTAAACACCAAAAAGCCTCGACTCACACTGGACTTATTTCTGTAAACAGCAGAATTAACATCATCCTGTAGCGGTAACGTCAGCCCAGAGCAATCTCAAGATGGTCTTCCTGCTGATTTCCCTGGTCAGATCCAGACAAAGCACCTAAGGTGCCCCTTATCCATTAGCTGTCACTTCCAAAAAAATGCACACAAGTCACTTAGTAAATCTGAGCTTAAGTGGAAAGAAAACATGCTGGGAGATGGTTTCCCATCCCTCCTAGGCTTTGCAAACCCAGAGGGAAGGCTGGAGGTGGTGTCCAGGGACAGCGATGGGAGGGCCCGGAACCCCAGGCAGCGATGACGCTGCAAGGGTGCTTAGAGAGCATCTCCTCTTTCCTCCAAATTATGAGAGAAAACAGGCCCAGAATGGAATGGCACCTGCCTGAGGTCACACAGCAAGTCGGTGACAAGACAGGCATTTGGATCTAAGCTCCCCACCTCTCAAGTCCCCTTCTTTCCTCTCCACCAATCACTGCTGCCTTTGGTATTTGCTCTGGCATTTTCATGTTGCTCCCCGGGAAACATGAGGCTTGGGATTTCACTGGTTCCCCACGGGCTCTGTGAGATGAAAAGCAGAACGTTTCTTAAGTCCCGCACCTCCCAGGGATTCGACTCAGGAAGCCATCATTTCTCTGTTTTCTTGGGAACAACGAGGTTTGTGCAAACCACATGAGCCCAGAAGAATTGGGATGCAATTTTAAAAACGAGAGGGTGATGCATTGGAGTTTTCAAAATCAAGAGGAAAATCCCGCTTTCATTGCGGCTCCAGATTCAGCAGAGGTCTTCCGGGGATGAACGCTTTTCTCACGGGGGCCGCTACGAATCCTCTGAGTTGAAAGCTGTGCTGGGAAGGCAGGCCCAAGGAGGCCGCTGTGCCATCGGGCTTGTCCTCTCTGAGCCTCTTTTCCCAGGGGCACGGTGAGGCAGGTTCCACATAACGACCGCTGAGGTTCCTCCCATCTCTCACGTGCTATGACTTGCTAATCATTTTTTAAGAAAGGAAAGAAGACCCGTGGCTCCTAGAGTCATCCTGATACTTGGTTCCACAGCCGACACGTACCCGAGCCGAGAAGCATCAGCATTGGCCCTTCAGCTCCTTGCAGGATGGGTCCTGGGAATTTCCCATGAACAGGGTTTGGCTGGAAGTAGTCTCTGTCCAGCCTCCGAGAGAGGGGGCATCTGAGGCCACCATCCTGTCATGGCCCTAGGACCCTTCGCTGAAGCTGGCAGGTGGCACCAGGTGTAGCAACGACAGAGTGCATGCCCGTGGCTGTGTTGACACCAAGTCACCCCACCCCACCCTCCGACTTCCAAGTTCTGCCCTCAAGCTCCTCTATCCTGTGTCCAGCCACCAGGCTAGAAGCAGCCTCATCTGGCAGTGGAGTCGGGGCTGGTGAGCGGAGACCTCTCCTGAATGGGAAACTACACTTCCAGGGGCTGTCACTCACTTTCTGTCCCTTGGGGTAGCTGAGGTCCTCCCACCCCTTTTCCACTTGCTCAGAGCTGTAGGAACCACCGCATTGCCAACTCAAGGGAGCCCCTGAGCCTCGAAGCTGGGTTTAGGGAGCCCAGGGTGGCCAGGGCTATGCGAGAGCCTGAGCTGGGGGAGGGGAGGGAAGCCCCGGGCAGCAGCAGCAGTGATCTGGTTCCCAGGCAGGAAAATGAGGACTATGACTCTTTCATATTTCCCAGGAGTTAATTTTTGGTCTGAAAGAACTTGAGAAATACCTAATCGGAGAGCTAAAGCCCCCACCCCAACTCTCTGATAAGGGAACTTCCATACAGGGCTTGTCTGGGAGGGTGGCAGGGGCATGGATCTCTTAAAACTTTTTACAGAAGCCTGAGCAGGTTTAGTCACGTGTACATCCACATGGTCTCAGTGCCATCTTACTCTCCCACAGCTCTGTCCTTGGAGCAGCCTCTGGGAGCAGGGAAGGCAAGCGGAACCCACATCCAGGGACAGGAGAGGGATGCGGAGCCTCCGGGGTACAGCTCCCAGGTCAACCAGAGGTCAGATCTCCTGGGTGACTTCCTCCAACAGTTTCTAGTCTACAAGCAGGGGCACAGCAACCCCAGATGTTTGGGAACTCTCTGAACCTCTGAATCTCTCAGCCTTCTCATCTGTATGATGGGGATAATAAATTTCTCCTTCTGGGATGACTGTGAAAATTAAGTGAGAAAAAGAAAACTTCGTGCTTAGCCCCCAGTAGGTGCTTTAAACATCTGTAAAAATTGTGGGGCACCTGGGTGACTCAGTCGGTTAAGTGTCTGCCTTTAGCTCAGGTTATGATCTCAGGGTCCTGGGATTGAGCCCCACATAGGGCTCCCTGCTCAGGGGGAAGTCGGCTTATCCCTCTGCCCCTCTGCCCTCTCCCCACTCATGCGTTCGCTCGTTCTCTTTTTTCCCTCAAATAAGTAAATAAATAAAACATTTTTTAAAAAATCTGTAAAAATTGTCAACACTTTATTTCCACTCTCTGAAGCGTCTTTGGGAATGTTTCCATGGTAAATCTCATTTTCTAGGTTGGGGGAAACTAAGCTCAAAGCAGTGGAGTGACTTGTGGGAAACCCCAGATCAGCCCCATGTTGGAGTGGGGTCTGTCTGACTTGTGTCCAAATCTCCTTCTGTCTCGCCACAATTATGAATGTATGACTTTCTGAACACTTTAAAGAAATTAGGGAAATGAATATGAACTTGAGATATGTCAATTTCCTTGAGATATGACACTTGAGAAAAGTGAGAACTGAGAAATGCCAACTTTCAACTTTCTATTTACTTCCTTTCCTTACAGTTTCCTGAAAGGGACCCAGTTTGGAAACTGATTTTGTTGCATGCATCTTTCCTTCATATTCTGCCTTGCTATTTGCAACTGTGGTGTTGTTTGTGAAGACAATGTCTAGTATATTCTCTGGGAAGTTGACACCCGGAAAACAAAGCCTTCTTTAGTGATGAACACTCAGCCTGGGTACAGAGCAGAGAACATCTCCCTGCGGCAACAACAGTTGGAAACCAGGCCACAGAGGGAACCTGGGAAAAAGACCACGTTTCTTCCCCTCTCTCTGCATTTGTACACTTAGAGAATTACACCACAGCAAACCTGGGGACATGACCGGCCCAAGGTGACAGTGGATTTGGCTCTGGATTTGACTGTGGATTTGACTACAAAATTAGTCATTTTTGGTCTTTCTATAGATTTTATTTATTTGTCAGTGAGAGAGAGTGCACAAGCAGGGGGAGCGGGGCAGGTAGAAGCTGGCTTCCTGCTGAGCAGGGAGCCTGATGTGGGACTCAATCCCAGGACCCTGGTATCATGACCTGAGCCGAAGGCAGACGCTTAACCAACTGAGCCACTCAGGCACCTTTAAAGACTTCTTTTTAAATGATAGTCACAAAGTTAACAGATAGGGAGGAGATCTTTTCAGTGCCCAAATCTGATAAGGGATTCCTAAGGGGTTAATAGCTAGATTATACAAGAACTATTTGCAAACCAGGAAGAGGCCATTTCACAGAAGTAGAACTAGTTTAAGTATAAATTGAGCAGAGATGCTCAACCTCACCAGTCATTGAGAAAAATGCAAACTAACAGCAAGATTCCATTTCATACCCATCAGTTAAAAAAATTAGAAGGTTGAATAATGCTCAGTGCTGTGAAGGATGGGGGCTGGGAGCCATCTGGAGAGCAGTCTGGCAAATTCTCGTACGTTGGGTCTGTGCTTGCCGAGGAGCCAGCCACATGCTCTGTGTCCTGGAGATGAGTGTCTTTTGCCCCTTTTGTTCGGTTCTGCATTGTGGGGGTCTGGTCCCTGCAGGGTGTATTTCCCAAGTTCCTTGTCAGCTGACTTCCACTGGAAAGCACTGACTGGAAGTTGGAGGATAGAAGGAAGGGAGAAGCCAGGGCATCGCTCTTCCTCATCTCAGCCTCAGGTGGCATCTCCTAGCAGCAGCTGTGCCTCCTCCAGGGGGCCAGGGTGGTGAGTGATGACTCCAGCTTTGCCAGGTAAGCCCTTCTCTCTCTGGCGCTCCAGGAGCCTTCCCTGATGTTGCTCATTTCTGACTGCCTCACTGTCCCCCCAACGAAGCTTCTCAGCCCTTTCATTCCCAGAGTAACCAGTTCCCCACATGCAAATTCCCATGTTGCAAACCCTCAAGCAGTTTCTGTTTCCTGGTCAGTCTGATTCCCGTCCCTAGGATCCAGGCAGTTCCAGATCCTGGGTGCAGCTCAGAGAGACTCTCCTGCAGGTGTGCAAGGACAGATGTCCAAGAACGTCTACAGTATTTGGGAAAATGGAAAGCCAGAGGAGGCATGGCCACCCATGGCCAGAAGAATGGATGTTGTGCAAGGATAGGTAATATGTGACATGTGAGCACATTGGAGGAGTGACCGTGTTGGGGGCTGGGGGAGGAATGAGGGTTTGGGATGAAGGGGGAAACCAAGTAGGAGAAGGGTGACTCGTGGAATGAATGATGAATGTGCCTTGAGCTGGGGAGGTGGTTAACTTGACCTCTGCAAGGGAGGGTGGAAAACGTACAGTGGCCTGGAAAAGGTGAGAGGGTCAAGAATAGGATTGTCCTGGGGCACCTGGATAGCTCAGTGGGTTAAAGCCTCTGCCTTCGGCTCTGGTCATGATCCCAGGGTCCTCTGCCTACTTGTGATCTCTGTCTGTCAAATAAATTTTAAAAATCTTTGAAAAAAAAAAAAAGGATAGGATTGTCCAGGCAAAGAGAATAATGTGTGAAAAGGAGAGACCTAAAAATGGCCTATCCGGGGAACAACCTGAAGCGGCATGTGGCTGGGCACGGGCCCATGGTCAGTACTGTGCCCACTGGAATCACGGAATGTCAGATCTGCCTGAAAGATCTTTTTTTTTTTTTAATTAATTTATTTGACAGACAGAGAGATCACAAGTAGACAGGGAGGCAGGCAGAGAGAGAGGAGGAAGCAGGCTCCTTGCTGAGCAGAAAACCTGATGCGGGGCTTGATGCCAGGACTCTGGGATCGTGACCTGAGCCGAAGGCAGAGACTTTAACCCACTGAGCCATCCAGGCTCCCCTACCCAAAAGATCTTGATCGGTTCAGCCTCTCATGGTTATGGCTGGACGGACATGTTCAGAGAGGGGCAGGGACACCCAAGGTCACGCTGCAGCAAAGCTCATCCAGAGGCCAGGTTTCCCGACCCCTTTGAGGGAATTTGCTCTTGTTTCTTACCAAGTTCTCTACTCTGTGTCAGGCACTGTGCTGGCCCTAGGGTCAACAGCCCCTGCCCTCAGGGGGTGCACTCATGGGAGCGGGATGGACCTGGAGTCAAACAGCCCTGCTGTGAGGAGTGTGGGTGAGGAACTCCCGGGGCGGCGCATCCTGAAGTCCTCTCCCCTTGAATCAGGGCTAAGTCTGTGACTTGCTTTCCTATGGAATGCGATGGAGGTGACATTGTCCCTGTTCTAGGGCTAAGCCTTAAGAAAGCTGGGGGCTTCTGCTTTTGTCATCTCAGAGCCCTGCACGGTCACGTACAATCTGGCTGCCCTGATGGAGAGAGCGCATGTAGAGAGAGCATGTACAGAGGCCGTGGGGACAGGGAGAGGCTCCAAGACGAACTGGAGAGACAGAGAATCCCAAATGTGCCAGCCTCCCCAGCTGAACCCAGCCTCCGGCCAGCCTGCCAACCCACTGCAGCCCCACGAGTGACCACCGGCAGGACCGGCAGAACTGCCCAGCTGAGCCCAGCTCAGATGCTAGTCCTAAGCCACATGCTTGCTATTCTGAGCCACAGAATCTTGGAGTGGTTTGTTCTGTCAGTAATGGATTCCCACAACAGGCAGTGTCAAGTGCACAGTGAGAAAAAAAAAAAAATGAGGACAGGGTACGTGGAAGGCCAGAAGGAGTGACATGATCCTGACCCGGAGGATGGGGAGAGCTGAGCAGGGAAGCAGGAGAAATGAAAGAAAGTGAAGACAAGTCTTGAGCGTTACCAGAGTGTTTCAACAGATGCCCTCCAAGGACCTGAGAGACCCTGGGCAAGGCTGAAGAGGAGGCAGAGAAAGATGGTCACAGCCTGGTAGGAGAGGCCGTCTTGAGTATTGACAGTGAGCATGCACAGTTGACCGTGCTTGGTGCCCAGCAGGAGGTGAGGGACTAGGTCTGAGTGTTCAGAAGACACAGGGATCATCTCCTTGGAGGGATAACCAGGGAAGACTTCATGGAGGAGGTGGAATTAAATGTGGGCCCTGAAAACCAGGTGCAATTTAGAGCTAGAGAGAAAAGCTTTCCTGGTGGAGGTTTTCATGTGCACAGAGGCACAGAGTTGGGGTGGTTGGCTTTTGGGGGCACCGGAAGTGGCCAGTACAGAAGCAGATCAGATTGCCACAATGAGGGATGCTAGTCCTGCTCTCTGTCTTGGCTAAGTCCCCCCAAATACACATATGCAGAGATACTGTAACATAACGGGAAGCCCTAGTAACACTCTAATTATGTGAGGTAGGGAGAAGATGAACCCCAAATGAATATTTCTCCCAAAGTCAGTTCATGTTATCATCGTGGATTGGGAGACAAATAAATGCCTAAGAATAGACACAGAACATTAATTTTTCATTGATCATAATATCACTTTCATGAACATTAAAGATGTAGACTTTGGCAAGAAGTATATTTCAGAAAAAGGAAAGAGATATTTGGAAGGGTATGTCATCTCCTTTCACATCCCCTTGATCTTTCTGCCAGTCCCTGAGGAGAGTGGGCACGTTGGGGTATCATAGTAGAGGTAGTAGGCCATAGGGTAACAGGGCAGAAGGCCCTGGAGGCCTCCAGACCCAGGTTTGAATCCCAGCTCTGCCCTTTTCTAGTTATAAAGTGCCAAGCACAGAGTCAAGCACATGATAGAAGCCCAACACGCAGTTGTTTAAATTTTCCGTGATCCTTATTCATCCTACCTTTAAAAAAAAGGAAGATGAGGTCAAGAGCTTCCCAAGTGCAGCATCCTGGGAACAAAATGCAGTGCCCATGTCTTCTTCTTGGGTTCCTTCTCTCTCTCCTCCCTGCACTGCTGCCTCCCTTCCTTGCTTTTAGGGCGTGTGTTCTTACATGCCAGGGGTATTGAAGTGAGAAACCTTGAACTCCAGGTCCTGTGAGCCTTCTAGGTGTCTTTTGAAGACCTCAAAGAAACAGTAAACCAAATGACTGCCCTTGGAGATTCATACCAACATAAGATAAGGTCCTGAGAAGAACATGCGTGCCACAAGGGAGCTTGCTAAAAGAAAGGGCAAAGAAAACAATGAGGCATCAGGTTCCCGCTTTTTTTTTTTTTTTTTTTGCCCCAGGGAGAGAGAGAGCACATGCACCTGAGCGGGGGTGGGGGAGGAGCAGAAGAGGAGGAGGGGCGGGAAGAATTTCAAGGGGACTCTGCTGCCCTGAGCGTGAGCCTGACCACCCTGAGATCATGACCTGAGCCAAAAGCAAGAGTCTGACACTTCACCGACTGAGCCACCCAGGCACCCTAGTCAGGCCCACTTTTAACAAAGGGAACAAAACCAATAGGAGAAGCGAGGAAACCAACAGTTCACTTAACCTTGGAAGTGTGGTGTGATGGAAAAGACCAGTTGGGCTTTTTTTTTTTTTTTTTTTAATTTTTTTTTTTTAAAGATTTTATTTTATTTATTTGAGAGAGAGAGAGACAGTGAGAGAGAGCACGAGCGAGGAGAAGGTCAGAGAGCGAAGCAGACTCCCCATGGAGCTGGGAGCCTGATGTGGGACTCGATCCCGGGACTCCAGGATCACGCCCTGAGCCGGAGTCAGTCGTTTAACCAACTGCGCCACCCAGGCGTCCCCAGTTGGGCTTTTAAGTCCAGAATTAGAGCCCAAAGTTTGTCCCTTCTCCTGGCCTGTCTTGACATTCAGCCCAAGACTCCATCTTATCTTCTGTAAAATGGGCATGAGAATGCCTTATAGAATTGTTAATGAGATCATTTAATAAGATAGTATAAACAAAAGACATTGCCCACTAGATTACATTGAATAGATATTCAGTGTGGGGGAACCCCTGAGGCTGTGTGTCTATACCTTCCTCTGCAGAGGGCATCTCCAGATTCTCCCACAGATTCTCTAAAGGGTCCCTAACTCTCCCCAACAAGTTTATTTTTTTAGAGACTTAAGTCTTTTGTTTTGTTTCTATTATAAGATTAAATCTAATATTTAAAAAACGGAAGTATAGATAAAAAGAAAATTGAAAAGGAAAAGCAATAGTAAACAATAGAAACCAACTGTGGTGGGTTTTTTTTTTTTCCCAATCTTTTTGTTGTTTTATTGTTGGATTTTTTTTTTTTTTTAATGAACTGAGTCATCCTCTGGCTGAATGTCTCAAAATGAAAATATAAGAGGGAGAAAAATAGAACCAAAGCAATAATAAAACAGAGAGCAGTGATACAGGAAGCTTTTTTTTTCTTTAATAAAAGAAATACATGCTCATAGTAAAAAATAAAATAAAATAAAACAGTACAGAAGGATAGAAAGTGAAAAATAAATCTGTTTTTACCCTTGTGTTACCTCTCACTCTTGGTCCTATTAACCAGAGGTCACTGTTCTTGACAGCAAGAAACTTTTTATTTGTTGTTTTCACATTGCAAGTGATTGTATCCATCTTTTAAAGGAGAAGATGGAATTTAGAAAAGCCCCAGAGGCATCTAATTTGCTAAAAGATAATGAACATTGTATAAGAGAATTAAGTGCTTTCCAAGATCCTGACAAAATAAAGATATCAATCAAAAAAACTCCCCAAAGGAAGTCCAGATGGCCATGCAATTGAACTTTATCATGCTCATCGGTCTGGCAATCACCATGCCCTTGAAATAGCCAGGAAAACCATCCAACAGAAAGCAACACCTGATACGTATAGTGAATTCTTCATCAAACTAACCCCAAACTGCAGCAAATTGTATAAAGTTGTTACCCTACTCAGGGTCCCTGATGAACACAGGAGCCGAGTTCCTTCTAAACCAATCCTTTAAACATACACACAGACCCATCTGAAGTCAGAAGATCTTACACCTACTAGGGCAAGAAAGCCCACTATCAGGAGGCTACAATATCATTAATCACACTGAGTAGAACATCCCAAAGCATCTGACAACGTATGCTGTATTTCCAGATTTTAGAAGCACCTGGAAAACAATAGAACATGCTGGATTTTATTAAAATCACCCATGGAATTTGAATGGCTGGAATATTGAGGGCAAAGAGTAGCTAAAATACCACCAAAGTCACACACCGGCCTATCTGCGTCCTATGTTATGTGATACAATATAGATCTGGGTGGGGGTGGGGCAGAGGGAATAACTGATTTCATTAGACAGTAGCAAATGAAAAGACTCAGTCTTGTTATTTAAAGCTTGGAATAAGATTGGCAGGATAGGATGTACAGCTTCCTCTCTCAGTGTCTTCCTGAAAACCAGGCCATAAATAAGATCCTTGAAAAGCAAATCATATTTACCCGATAGGAAGGATGTTATAATTGAAGCTTGCTTTGCTGATCAAGGATTTGACATTAAATGAATCCTGTGTAGCTTTCTCCCCCTCCCCCGAAGCTGTGCCAGCCCCCACCCTGGCCCTCAGCACCCTAGAAGGAAATTGTGATCCTCTGTCCTTTATGGGGAACCTCATGAAGAGCCACACGGAGAGTCCTCCCCAGGGTCACTCCCTCTCCCCACAGTAGAAACACATAGAGAAGGTGTCCGGGCAGTAATGAATAAGGCACACCTATGCATTCAACAAACCCATATTGTGTGCTTTGTGTGTGTCTATGGTCTCATATGTGGAAAAGGACCCAGAGATGTGGACTAACTACACAATGCAGAGTGGTGTCAGGGAGTCTTTCTAGACTATGCTGAGACCAAAATATGAAAAACTGTATTTCATCGAATCAAAGACACCATTATTTTATGGATCACCAAGAAAGGACGAAAAAAAAAATACAAAACCCACGGTCAAGGGGCGCCTGGGTGGCTCAGTGGGTTAAAGCCTCTGCCTTCGGCTCGGGTCATGGTCCCGGTGTCCTGGGATCGAGCCCCGCATCGGGCTCTCTGCTCAGCAGGGAGCCTGCTTCCTCCTCCTCTCTCTCTGCTTGCCTCTCTGCCTACTTGTGATCTCTGTCTGTCCAATAAATAATAAATAAAATCTTAAAAAAAAAAAAAAAAAAATACAAAACCCACGGTCAATTATAAGATGCCATCAATGGCAAGGTGCATCCCGATCCTAGAGACAAATACAAATGTGTGTCTCGAAATGGGTGAAATGTGGTAATTAAGTTTTAAAGAAGTGATAAGTGATATCTCTCAGCATGAGTTAAGCCTCACCATGGGAGCTGAGAGAAGGAAGTGATTACTTCTGCTGAGGGACTACAGGAGGCCTCACAGGCACGTGACATTTGATCTGGGCTGTGAAGGATTTCACCAATGGGAGGGAGAGTGGGAAGAACATTCCAGGCTGAAGGAACAGCATGAGCAAATGTCTGGAGGCAGAAAAGGGCAGATATGATGATGGACCCACTAATACATTCTGAGTAGTTCAACTCTGGAAGGTGGGAGTCGGGGAGGTCCAGCTGGTTGCTGAAGCTGGAACCCCAGAAGCCACACTGCCAGTAGTCTGGAAACCCAGTCTTGGGATTTAGGGCCCCATAAGACGACAGGGAGCCACAGACTGTCTTGATCTGGGAGGAGGTGATTGGAACGAAGCCCCGGAGAGGCTCATATGGCAGGGTAAATGAAACGCAGATCAAAGGGCAAGATCAGAGAGGGGGATGCAGGGGAGAGTGGCCACCAGCCCGCCTGGGAGCAGGTAGAGAGAAAACCAAGGGGGCTGCATATGGATCCAGTGGGATGAAGTCCTACTCTAACACGCTAAGGCGAGCCCAAGACTAGGAGAATAAAAGATCTGCAATCACATATAACAATATGGATGAGTCTCACAAGCTCCACTGAGTGAGAGAAGCCAGACAGGAAAGAGGACACACGGTGATTCTGTTGACATCAGGACCAAGAAAAAGTCAGGATGCTGGTCACCCTGAGGGAGGGTAGTAACTGGCAGGGACCCCATGGAGGTTTTTGGACGCTGGTTGTGTTCTGTCTCTTGGAGCTGTCTACATGGGGGTTTTCACTTTATGAAAATTGGTTGAGCTGGGCATTAACATTTGTGTACTTTTCTGTATGTACGTTATGGTGCAATATAATTAACACTCTCACCGGCCCCCCCAAATTAGAAACACAGACGGACGGGGGAGCAGGGGTCTAAATGGAGGCACCTGCTGGAACGTGTGGACACTCAGTGCCGGAATGAGTCACAGCCCACTCCAGTGCTTGGTTCAGTGCCCTTGGAGCAAGCATGGGTGGATAAAGAATGAAGAACTTTCTCACCTCCAGGCTTGGGACAGAGGCACACTGGACATTTTGGTGGGGAATGACCAACAAAGAAGAATAGTGGGGTGGGTGAGCGTAATTACAAGGGAAGGAGAAATGGGGACGAATTCAATCAGCCTATGTCTCCAGGTCCATGAGGTGCCTGTGGGCACAGGGTGGGAAACCATGGATGATAGCCAAGCAGAGACTCTGAGGGTCTTTGGGAGATGAGTGGAAGGAAGGGCCAGGTGGTGGGGCACACAGCAATGTTTGGATGTCCGCAGAGGCTGGAAGGGCGAGGTCAGTCATATGAGATTTGGGGCTTGACCCTCAGTGGCATTCGAGAAGTACTGATAGTACAAATGCTGTGTGATCACACAGAGGACAGAGGGATGGTGCCTAGGAGTGGGTGTGGGTTCACGAAGAACCCACCAGCCGCACTCACCTGCATTTGTGTTACTAATCTAATAGGTCAGAGAAATTAAGGAGACGGAGTGCATGGGGTGTTCAGTAAGAGCTGTAGCAAGAATTCTCTTGCTACAAGAATTGTCTTGCAAGTTGGACAAACGTGGGCTGCGGAAAGTAGAGGTTGGGGGATGCTTCAGTGGGTTTGGTCACAAGACCAGAGGGGACAGATGGCCACTAGTGTGGGCAGTCCCAAAGCTCTTTGACCCTCCTATTTCACACTTTGATGCTTTAGGTTAGGAAAGCAAAGGAGATAGTCCAAATGGCACCAACTGATAGAGAGGGCAAATATGACAGAAAAGAGACCATGATACAGGACCATGGGGACAAAATCACGGGTGAGATGTTTCAACCCTGTTCCCAGACGCCTGAGTCACACTGCTGGTAAGCAGGATCAGAGAGACCCGGCTCGCTGCTCCATTGAAACAGCACAGCAAAAACTCTGCAGAAAGCAAACCTAGGGCTCTTGGGCACCACAAGCTTCCTGTGGGCCACTGGGTAAAGTGGCTGCCCCAGATGCAGGTCCCCGGAACACCAGCACAGCAGCCCCGAGGCCTGAGCACAGACAGAGAGGTCGGTCTGCTAACGCACGTGCCTCTCCGCCTGTGTGGAGGGCTTGTAGTTTGTTCTGGATGTCACCCTTGAAGAAAGCCAGGAGCAGACTCCTGGCCAGGGAAAGTAGAGGAATTCCTCAGGAATGTCTTCTGGGGAAGAGGTGACTTAGTTGGGAGTGGAACACGGCATTGCTTGTGAGCTGTCCTTCGGGAGGGGCGCTATGGGTGAGGGAACACACATGGCCCCCGGCGGCAGATTGGTGTCCAGAGTGAATGCAACAGGAAGGCTGACTTGGGTGCAGCCTAAGAAATCATGCATGAAACCCCCATCAACCAAATAATGGAGTGGAAGCCTCTGGAGGCACCGATCTTACCATTTCCAGTGGTATCATTACTACTATTATTATTAGTCAAGAGTTTATGAGAGAGACTATGATTATTAGTCGAGTTAATGTGAGCTCGGTACTGTGGTGAGTGTGGTAAGCATATATATATGCATTATTTTACTTCCCAAGGGAGTTAACGATGGGAAAAGTGCTTGGAACAGCGCCTGGGCCTTGTGAGTACTGGAAATACTAGCTTTAGTAATTATTTGATCCTCACAATGAACTTGCTATGAAAGAGGAATTATTTATTCCCACTTGACAGGTAAGGAAACTGAAGATTTAGGAGGGGGAGTGACTTCCCTGGAACTGAGTCACTAATGACTAGTGAGCCAGACTTTGAGCCTGGGACGTCCTGCTTCCTAAGGTTTGGTGAGTGGCTGGACCAGACATTTTGCTGCCTGTCTGAGGTTCTTTTCCTAAACCGTGCCCCTTTGTAAAGCATCTTCTTATTTGTAAAACCTGGAAATGAGAGGGGTTTTGGTGCCCTTGCCAATCTGTGTCCTTCTGGAGGCTACTTGGGTTTAAGCTAAATTTCCTGCCTGTGTCTGCCCAGGGCTTGTCCCGCCAACATGGAGCACGGTGACTCTCCCATCCTCCTACTGTTCTCAAACCGACGAAGAGCAGGGGTGGAAGGAAAGGGTCCGGGCTCTTCTGGTCTACCCCAGGCCCAGCCCTGACTCCTGGAGGGCTCAGTCATAGACTCTCTCCAGGCCAGAGGCTCTCCCCTGATAACTCAGGAGGAGGGCCAGCTTCTTCTCTCCTGTGGGGAGGCATGGTGGTCAAGTCATTTCACATTTTTCTGGTGTCAGTCCTAAGGAGCATTCTTTACTTCTTCAAGGCTCCTCTGTCACATAAGGGTATCTTCCAGGAAAGGCATGTGGAGCAGAGAAATATGCAGGAGTTTGGGGTCAGACAGACGGCATTTGGGCCCCGTCACTGTCACTGCCAAGTATCATTAGGCATGTTAGTTAATCCATCTGGACTTCAGTCTTGTAATTTGCAAAACTGGGATCCTAACACCTATTTTTCAGGCAGTTGTGAAGATTAAGATGATGCATACCAAGGTGTCTGGCATAGAGTAGGTAGGTGTTTAATAAATGGTAGCTATTATTATTACTCGAACTGTGTCACCAGACCACATTGATGCCTGAAACCCAATTTTATGGTTTAAAAAACATGCCTTGTGAAAAGGGAAAAGCGACTTAGATTCATTCAGCTAATCTTTTTTGAAGCCGTCATTCATAACTTATCCACTAAAAAAGAAGACAAACTGAAAACAAACAATGTCCTGAAAAAAACAGCTGAGCTGCTTGGTTGAAAAAAACATTTCAGTGTAAACAGGAATAAGAAATACATGGGGGAAAGAGGAGGAATACATGGGAAATATCTGTAAGATGGCTGATGGGTTTTTAAAATTTGGAAGGTTGTGTGTGTGTTTAAGAAAAAAGTCAAAGAAGACCTCCTTGTTGTTGGAGTAAGAACAGAGGCAGACATGGAAGGCAGGTCAGACTGGGAACAGGGTATTGGAAACTGAGCCAGTTCCTGGGAGGAGACAGCTGTAGGAGAACAGAGCCCAGCCTCCGGCACCAGGGTAGTGAGGGGTGTCCAGCCCAGCCTGGAAAAAGGACAGATAGAAGTGGGGGAGGGGTCGCTGGTTAGTCTCTCAGTGCCCGGATCCTACTCAAAGGCAAGCTAGATGGATCACGGAGCCCCAGAAATCCTCAGAAGGGGACTGGGCATCATCTTTCAAAACAGCCCCAACCTCTAAGCCAGGGTCTGGAGACTGGCTTCTGGTTCTTATGTGCAAGGAGAGGGTATGGGAGAAAGGCTTGCTAAGGAGGCAGGATTTAGAGAAGATGAGAACTGAAGCCATAGAGACCTGGACCGACATGCATGTTTTATTGTTTTCTATGTGTGTGACCCTGAGCACGATGCTTTCTTAAGTCTCTGCTATGTCCCTTGTAAGGCAGACGAGCCTATAAATCAGTGTTTACCATGGTCCCGGGACTTGGCATCTGCTGATGCATATTATTCCCATTAATAACGAGAAGAACAGTTATTCATCTGGCCACTTCTCATCACCTCCTCTGTTTGCACCCTGGTTCCTGCCGCCTTACGCGGCTTATCATAACAGCCTCCTCCTGGCTGGTTTCCCTGCTTCCCCCTTTTTCCACCTTCTCTCCCTTTCCAACAATTCTTCACTTGGCAGCCAGCGATTCTGTTCCAATACGTCAGATCATGTCACTGTTCCACTCAATACCCTCCAGTGGTTCTCCACTTCGTCAGGTGCAATCGGTCCTACTTGATCCCATCTCCCTTTGACCTTGGGGACTACCACTTTTCCCCTTGCTCACTTTGCCCCAGCCACACTGGCTTCCTGACTGTTCCTTGAACATGCCAGGCACACTCCAGTCTCAGAGCCTCTGCCCTTGCAGTTCCTCCACCTGGAACATGATCTGCATGTCTTGCTCACTCACCTCCTTTAGGTCTTTGCTGAAAAATCACCTCTGTGTGTCCTTCTGTGACCCCGCCCATTTCAAATTGCAGCCCACCCTATCAGAGTCAACCCTCTTTCCTGCTTTATTTGTTTTCCATAGCGCTTTTCATAAGCTGTCATACTAAGCTATCTTCTTCTTACTATTTCTGTTTATTGTTTCTCTTTCTCTCCACTAGAATGTAAATTTTATGAGAGCAGGAATTTCAGTTTGGCTTGTTTATTCGTGCCTCCTCAGCTCCTAGGACACTGCCCAGCACACAGCAGATGCTCCAAAACATTTGTTGAAGGAATGAATGATTATTTTAAAGCAAGAGGCTGGACTCCAGCTAAAGGGGAATATGGACTCGAGGCTGGTGACCGAGGCAGGAACTCAGACCTAGGAAGCATGCCAGGAATCCAGTTATCCAAACTGGAACACAGGCCACAGTAGGATCTGGGAACCAGAGGGATGCCCAGGCATCAGAAATGGGCATGAGATAAGAGCCTGGCCTGGATCCAGGCTGATGGAGAGTGAAGCTGGTGCTCTTCGGGTCAGGGTCGGTCCCAGGTCACATGTCTTGGGGCCACGTCACCCCATAAGTGGAGACAGAGGAGCTGAAAGGCAAGGCCTTCAACAACTTAGTAAATGCCAATCAAAGTTATCCCAGCTTTCAACTTATTCCCAGATGTAGGTGTCAGCGGATACTCCATATTGGCACAGCTTACAAGGAAAGCACAAATGACTAAGGGAAAAAAAAGGAAAAAAAAGTGAAAATGCTCACTGAGAAACCTGAACTGAGAAGTGGAGGAAGGGCCAATGCCAGAAGCCAATGGCTAGAGGACAGCTGTCATGTCCAGTGAACACCAGCTGAGAGAGATTACCTTGTCCTCTGGACGGTTTTTGGTCTTGTTCATGGAGATGCTCAGGGGAGCTCTGTCCAGGCAAACCCTTTGGCTAAGCGAAGCTCAGGGGTGGTGTGTGCAGAAGCCTGGAAAGAAGAGTTGGGACAGGGAGAACTTGGCCTGGGTTCCCCAGAGCTGTCCAAGGTACTCTCCAGGACTGGGCACAACCTCCCCTCTCTGTCCTCATGCTTCCTGATTAACCAGCCTGGGATTCAGGGCTGCGCCTACCTCAGTCCAGAAGAGCAAGTGTGTGTATATCATCTGGCCCAACTCCTTCACCACATACCTGCGGGAACTGATGTTCAGAACAACTGAAAGTCATGGCAGTGCCCCTGCCCTGTGAGGGGTTTTCCCCATCCTGGCTCCCACTGCCCTCTGTATGGAGCTCCTGCTTGCTCTGGGTTCCAGTCCTACCCTGGTAGCTCTGTGTGCTTGGACAAGCTGTGGAAGCTCTCTGAGCCTCAGTGTATTCACCTGTAAATCGAGGATGATAAACACAGTATTTCCTTCACTGGGCTGTTGTGAGGATTACGTTATAAAACAGGTAGTAAATGTTCAGTGAAGGTTTAACTTCCAACCTTGTTGCAAGGTCGTGGATATGGCCCACAATGATTGACTCAAGCACAAGGATGTTTTCTCATTTGATGTCCTACTGTCTCCCTCGTTAATCACTCCTTGGGATTTTATATCTTAATGACCTACAAATTCTATTCTTCAAGCATGGAGCGACTAGGTCAGATCACAGGACTGCTTTGCCTAAGGTTAGCTAGTGTAGCCTCTGCTACCTTGCCAAGAGAGAGCCAAGTCAAGGGAAGCAGGGATCTGCTCTGGGTAGTACTCCCACCCAGAGGGAAAATTCTAGGGCGGAGCCCTCTGGGAGTGGGGACGCGGGGAGGTCAAATGCCCGGAGGGGGCGCAAGGTGAGGACCCTAGTTTCTTCTGAGGTTGGCAGAGGACGGCTTCTCAGTCCGGTGGGGAAATTACGGGCTCTCAGTCCATGCCCTAAGCTCTGGACACCCCGGCACCAAAGGATGTGAGAACGCAGGCGGCATCTTCGGCCGCCCCTTCGGGCTCGGTTAGGGCCTCCCCAGACACCCGCACAGAACAGAAGAGCACAGGTTGCAGGTGCCTCTAGGACGCCTCGGTGTCGAGCTCACAGCTAAGACCTTCTCAGCCAGATCTCCGGGTAGCAGTCCCAAACCACCGTGCAGGAAGCGCTCGGTGGAGCGGCGGCGGCCACGGCGTGTGCCAGCACGCAGTCCTCGTTCCCTCAGCCCCTGTCCCCGGGCGCTCAGGTCCCCGGCGGTCGGCGGACAGCGGCAGCCCGCTCGGCGGAGGGCCGGGGGCGCGTGTGTGCGTGTGCTGGGAAGGCGGCCCTCCCCGCGGCCGCCCCTGCGCCAGCGCCTCCCCCTCCCCCGGCGCGCACGGCCCGTCCCCGTCCCCGGAGGCGGCCCGAACCGCCGCCGAGCAGCCTCGCCTTCGCCTCCCGCGTTTCCTGCCGCCCGCCCTCCCCCGGCCGGGCTCCAGGGGCTGCCGCGGAGCAGCTCCCGGCGGGAGAGCGGCTCAGAGCGCGCACGGGGGCGGGCGGAGGCGGCCTGGTTCGGGGTGGCCGCGCCGGAGAGAGGCGCGCGCGAAGACGCCGGCCCCCCTCTCAGCGTTCGCTCTCTCGCTCCCCGCCTCCCGCACTCCGCTCGCTCCCACCCCTTCCCGGCGTGATTGATCCGTCACGGGCGCCGCCGCTGCCGCCGCCGCTGCGGCCGTTCTGAGCCGAGCCGGAGCCCGAGCCCGAGCCGGAGCCGGGGCCGGGGCCGGCGCCATTGCGCGGGCGCCGCGGGGAGAGCTTGGCGCGGGGCGGCGGGCCGGGCCAGGCCATGCGGGCCGAGTGAGCCGGCGCCCGCAGCCTGCGGCGCGGCATGGCTTCCCCGCGGAGCTCCGGGCAGCCCGGGCCGCCGCCGCCGCCGCCGCCGCCGCCCGCGCGCCTGCTGCTGCTCCTACTGCTGCCGCTGCTGCTGCCGCTGGCGCCCGGGGCCTGGGGCTGGGCGCGAGGTGCCCCCCGGCCGCCGCCCAGCAGCCCGCCGCTCTCCATCATGGGCCTCATGCCGCTCACCAAGGAGGTGGCCAAGGGCAGCATCGGGCGCGGCGTGCTCCCCGCCGTGGAACTGGCCATCGAGCAGATCCGCAACGAGTCGCTCCTGCGCCCCTACTTCCTCGACCTGCGGCTCTACGACACCGAGGTGAGTGTCCAGCCGCTCGCGCCGTCGGGGCTGGGGGTGGGGAGAGGCGGTGGGTGAGGGAGTGCCGAACCGAGGGAAGCTTCGACCCTTGGGCAGAGCCCTGACTGAGCCTCCTGTGCCTGCCGAGGGCACCGCCGGCTGGTGCTCAGTGCTCAAGCCGGGGTCCCTCTAGGCTTGGCTGGCACAGCTGGTACCAAGATTTGCTGAGCATCTCCCTCCTCTGGGATTGTGTGTGTGTGCGTGTGTGTGTGTGTGTGTTGGGGGGTGGGGGACAGAAGACGGGTTTCCTTTGACCAGAGAAGGAGTGCAGAAGATGGGGACTGGACCCTCTAAAAGGCCTGCAGTGGTTGCCCCTGCCCAGGTCCCGCCGGTGGGGCTGTGGACTGCCGGGTGGGAGAAACAGGCGCATTGACTGCAAACTGGGCCATCCGGGGCTAGAAGGGCCATGGCCTGTTCGCGGGCCCCCAGGAGAGCCCGTCCGCGCTTTGAGGTCCGGAGGGCTCCGGGACCCGAGGGGCCCGAGCGCGCAGGAGGGCTGGGCGCGTGGTGCGCGCAGGCAGCTCGGAACCCGCACGGCGCTAGCCGCCGGCTCTAAAAGGGTGCTGCCTGAATGTGCCCGGCGCTGCCTGCAGCCGGAGCGATTTTATGGGGGAGATTCCCCCTCGGTTTAGTTGTTCAGAGAGTGCCCAGAGCAGGTCCCGCTGCGGACGCGCGGGGGTGTCCGGCAGCGCCGCTGCTGTTCGCCCTGCGGCTGCAGGCGCAGTTTCTCCGGGCGCAGACTTGGAAGCACGGACTTGGAGCGCAGCAGCGGGCCGGCCCTCTTGGCCTCCTTCTCCGAGGGGAGCCGTTGAGCCCAGAGCTTCGCCTCCCAAGCCCCCTCCTCACTCCCGCAGCGTGGGTTCTGGCTGAAGCCCCAGCGCGGACCTGCAACGCCTGCACGGCTGCTGGAGGGGGTCTGGAGGAGTGATCGCCGGCCGCGCGAGGTCGGGTTTGCGAGTTTTTCCGGACTGAGGGAGCCCCTCGGCTCCTGCCGCGGTGTCTGAGACGCGGCCTGAAGGGGGCAGTGATATCCTGTGCAGTGCGCTCCGTTGGCGCCTCAACAACGCGCCAAGCCGGGCCGCGCGCTGGGCTAGACCCCGGCTTCCCGGAGCTCCCCGGGAGCTTCTGCTCCGGCCCAGGTGCCTCTCCTCCCACCCTTCGGAGGGGAGGTCCGCGCTGCCCGTGCAGCCCGGGCTCCGCTTCCTTCTCTGCCTGACCCTTTTTTTGTGTGCCCCCTGAGAAAGAGCAGAAATCTGGATGGCATCTTTATTCCCCGCCTCCCCCTTCACTGATGAACCAGCCTGCTCTGCGCTGTAAATAAAAGGTGAAGGAACGGGTGGCAGTTGGTGGCGGTGCGCACAGGCTGCTGGAAGCTGAGAGCCCCCCCCCCCGGGAGGATGCAAGCTGGGGGGCTGAGCAGAGCTGACCCGGGTGTGGAATTATTTCTGAATGACATTCTCATCGCCCTCATCTTTGCGCGAACATTTCAAGTTTTCCGGGGGACTTGTCTGGCACGCAGGAATGCACAGCGCCCCTCAGTTCTGACCTAGGCTTGTCCCCTTGGCGCTGGTTCCCCGTTGCCTCCATACATACTCTGTGGGAAGGGACAGGAAAGAGCCCGTTCTTTGGAGACAAACATTTGTAGCCAGGGCAGCCCCGCTTGCATCATCACCAAATGTCAGCTGCACAAGGTTTTCATCACCAGTTTATTCCCTTCAGAAAGCTTCCCTGAAAGAGATTTCACATGAGATTGTTTGTGGCAATGCAGGGATGGGTGCTTGGCTTCAGGGTGTGGGTTGAAGGTTTTACATGTATTTTTTCAAGTGTGTCTCGTTGACTTTCTGAGTGAGAGGGCCCAAAGGCGAGAGGATAAGGCTCCCAGCTGGAGGGAATCAGCTGAAAGCAGTGTGGGAAGGAGGGCACGGGGTAATCGCAGGCTCACGCAAATAGAGAAGCGTCTCCAGCTGTTCGAGGGGCACAGAGCACGGGCTTTGGGGTGGGTCGGACCTGGGTTCTAGTCAGACGCCAGTTACCTTCCCCTTGGGTGACCTTGAGTGGGGTCATTGGATCTGTCTCAGCCTAGATTCTTGCATCTGGAAAAGTGGGGTTGTCGCATGTGCTCGGTCAGCTGGTGATGTGACACTCCGGGGGATAAAGGCCGTGAGCTGGCAGCCCGGCAGCCAGGGCTCCCTCCGACATGCTGGAAGCACCCACGAAATGTTTCCTGCCTCCCTGTCTTCGTTTTCCTCTGGCGTGGTCCACAAGTAAGACATTGCAGCGTTAGGTGTGATGAAATAGTCATGGCTAAACACAGAGGCTGCTTATTTTGTTTTTCTCACTTCTGAAGTCTCGTGAAGGGTCAGTGAAGTTATCACCAGAAAAAAATAATTCTGACTTATGAGCAAGTACATATGTTACTTCTTGCCGTGGACTGTCATATCTGGGAGAACGTGCAGGTGGTATAATGCTTCATTTTTTTCAAGTGGCCCATGTTCATAGGAGAGGTGCTTTATTGCTGAGCCGAAGTAAAGGAGTGCTCCGTTTGTGGGTCATGGCCGCAAAATCCACAGTGATCCTAAGGGTCGTTGGGGCCTGTGTTAGAGTGTCTGGGGCCTGTTATAATCAGACGGGTCTTTGCAGAGTGTGTGTACTCCCTAATCCCTTCCCCAGCCTTGTCACTAGACTTGAACACAGACGGACGTGGTGAATGGATTTTGGCTGGCTTTGCTGCCTTTTGCTGCCACTCGGTGACCAGAGGCTGTGAACAGCCAGGAGGGACCTGGGTCCCCTTAGTCTTCACAGAGATGGAAATTTACCAAGTAATGGGTTAATCTGATCACTGGGAGAGCCTCTCTCAATAAAAGACCCTCCTGCCTGAATTTCTTTAGGTTGACCCTCTTATTGTAATTACAATAACAATAGACTGTTCAAAGCCCCATTCAGTGCCTTGTGTTCCTAAAAATGAAACATCCCACCCAAGCATCTTCGAGTGAAGACCTCTTTTCCCTGCTGTAGATAAAATCTGTATCCCAAAGTAGAGCTGAGTATATATAAAACACCAGTGAGACAACTGAACATACAAATAAAAAAAAGCATCAGAAACCATATAGAAGCATGGACGTTACTATACCAAGAACCTGGGTTATTGCAATTTTGTGTATTACATTTTAGCTCTGAGCTTCCTGGCAGTCAAGGTAAAAAGGTGAAAATGGTGGGTTACATTACTTATATGTTTGATTAAAAGATTCTGAAGGACGACATCTTTTTAAAAAAGTTTCGCAGGAGATTCAGAATGTCGTTCAGATGTCGTTTCTCATTCTTCAGTTACCAGATTAATAAAATTAACCAAGGGATGAGTTAAGAAATAGTGTTTTCTACTTTGATTAAAGGAAAGTTCATTTTAGAAAAAAGGAAAATTAGAAGCCTGAAGAAAAATAATAATGGCTTGTAACCCACCTGTACAAAGACAATTACACCTAACAATTACCAGTATTTCATTCTAGTTGCTAGTTTTTACTATTTTAGGTACTTGAGATCTCACTCTTTGTGCCCTTTTATATTTTGTTTCATTAATTTAACGTTATATTGGGGGTAGTTCCCCATGTCCTCAATTGCAAAGATGATTTCGAGTGGCTGCATACTATTCTATCCTACTATCCTATCCTGTTTATGGTGTACCATAAATATTGTCATTCCCCTATCGTCGGATGTATATGTTTTCCCACTTTTTACTAGTTTAAATTATTATGTGATAAACTTAGGGAAAGTTCAGGGGGCTAAGGGAGCACATTCTAGGTGTGCGCCTGTTAGGAAGGCTAGCCTGCTGCAGCGATCCAACTTGGAAAATCCAGGGGCAGCCTAGCGGTAGGGGAGTGTGTCCTTCCCTGGAGCAGCTTTGCCAAATATCTGTTCTCTCATTCACGGTGGGTGCTTTTAGAAAGAGCCCAGGCAACTGGTGGAGGGAGGCTGAGCTTTTCAAGGATGTAGGAGTCCAGTTCAGCAGGCACTAATTGAGCACCTACTGCAGTCAGTGGTGCTGCAGAAGGGAACAAAACCCAGTCTTGGTCTCAAGGAGGAGCTGGTGCGTAGGGGAGAACAGGGCTCTAGTGCACAGTGGCCATTTTCAAGGTTAGCTAGAAAGGGACTGTGGGGATGTTCTATGAACATCCCAAAACTGTAGACTCATATACTTCAAAAGAATGAACGTTATGATGTATGAATGTATTTCAATACAGCTGTTCTTAGAAATAAAAAGGTAGAAAATGAGCACTTTCAAATCAGACTACCTCTTCTCTGTGCAGCCCCACTACCCAGCATGGTACCTGGCCCTGAGGAGCTGTATTGCTTAGGACTCCTTGAAAGTGATAGAAACGCCATTTTAACTGGTTCATGTGACTGAAAAGTCCTGGAGTAGGCTGTCTTCAGGCATGGCTGAATCCAGGGACTGAAATGCAGTCTTAAAAAATGTCTCTCTCTCTCTTTCTCTCCATCTCTTGGCTCTGGTTTTCTCTGTTTGGCTTCACTCTCAGGCAGGCCCTACCCATGTGGTGGCACAAATGGCCCCTATCAGCTGCAAATTTATACACTTCCAGTTTAGAAACTCCAGTAAGAAGAGTGTTCCTTTCCCAAATGTTTCCTCCAGAGTCCCAAACTCAGCTCTCATTGGCTTGAATAGGGTCATGTGTCCATCCCCGAGCCAATCCCATGACCCTGATGGTCTGGGACATCAGCCAGCTTTTCATGGAGGGAGAGGGCAGGGAGGTCAGCCCTGCCCAACCACATGAGCAGGGAGTGAAGAGAAGGTGATTCCTCGAAGGATGTCCAAGGCTGTTGAAGGTGTAGATGCCAGGGGTATCTGATTGTAGATGTCCACAAAGACAGGCACTGGGAAATGCTACATTCAAGAAAGAGACCAGGCATGCTAAGGGCTTTGAGAGAAAGGGAAGATCATATCTAGGTCAAGAGAGGCCTTCTGGAGAAGTGGAAATCAAGATGGGCTGGAAAGGGCCAATGTCATGTTGACATAGAGAAGCAGGGACTCAGGGAAGGGGGGGTTGGATCCCAGGAAGGAGCCCCAAGATCAAAGGAGGGAGGGAGAAACAGTGTGAGGTGTTTGGGGAGCATTGACTTGTTATGCTTTCCCGCAAGTGCAGGGACTGTGGAGGGGTAGGGAGCCTGTTGCTGGGTGTGGAAGGCCTCGAATCACATGTTGAGAAAGTTGGACTTTATTCTGGAACTAGGAGGAGCCGTGTGTAGGTGGTGGTTTTGAACATGGATGTAATATGTTCAGGGCCTGGTGGGAAGGCAGAGCCTAGATGGTAGAGAGATGAGCTGGAGACTGAGAAGCCAGGAAGCTTCTCCAGCCGTTGAAGGGTAAGATGCTGAACTTGAACCGAGGTGGACAGGCAGTGAGAGGGTGTGGAGGAGAACAGGCAGCACTGAGACCTGCCGGGGCGAGAGGGACAACAGGGAGGGACCCATGGGTAGGAGTTCTGGCAGGCAGGAGTCACTGAGTCCAGGCACTGCGCTGCAGGGGCACGAGGAGGGAGCAGCCCAGCAGGGGTGAGGCTAGGCACAGAATGGCAGACTCCCTTTCAGACCCTTCAGCTCTGCAAGGACCTCATACCTGTTGGATGAGCTCTTCGATACCTCAGGAGCCCTGGGTTTGTATCCCTGTTGGGTACCACTTCCCTGCTTGGTGACCCAGGGCCAGGCACTTTGCCTCCCTTTTGTCATCTATAAAATGGGGCTCACAGATGCAACCACCCTGGTAAGGTAGTCAGGTCACTGCTTGGTACCTTGCGAGTGCCCAGTAAATACCCGCTTCTTGGTTGTCACCATTGCCATCATTCCTGTGCCGTATGGGGACAATTATGCTGACCTCACAGGGCCGCCAGGAAGAATGGGTATTTTGGATGTGGAACCTCACGACATGATGTAATGTAAGGCAGCGTTATCTGTTGTGCCTTGTGCCGACGCCGTGCTGCTGAGTGGGGAGCTGAAGGAAGGGGGTTCCAGCAGCCCATCTTCCCCTCTGTTATGCATCCTGGCATGTACTCTTTCTCCCCGCGCCAAGCTCCAGCTCCGTGAGGGCAGGTCATCAGTGAGCGTTTGCTGAATGGCACTGTGAGTGAGTAAATTCCAATCTCCTTTCTGAATTAGCCTCCCACCAAATGAAGAGTTTGTCCCAATCATCTCTCCCCCGCCATGAGCACGGGACTCAGGTGACCCCATCTATCAGGATTAAGTGGACTGTCAGGCTGTAGCTGCCTCCTGCCTATTCCCACCCAGAGCAACCCCATGCTGCTCCCATGGGAGGGCAGTGCCCTTGGCCATGCCAGCCCCCAACCAATTCCCCAGACCCAGCCAGCCACCCATGGGGGGCGGTGGGTGGAACGCCCACACTAGGGCCTGTTTGGCCCTTGGTATTGGGCTAAAAGTTCAACTTGTTAAGTTTATCTTTGACAAGGGCTTCTTCCTGTGTTTGGCCTACCCTCCCCCAGGCACAGAGTACCATCAGCTTCCTCACACGGAGATCAGTGGGGAAGTAAGCAAGCTGGAAGGGCAGGACAGCCATGAAAATAGAGGTGCTGAACAGATACGTGTGGGACACTCGTCTTTTGTCAGTCAGGGTGAACTAGGTCCTGCTGCTTTAACAAACAAAACCTGAAATCTCTGTTGCCTACATAATACAATTTCTCTGTCGCTTACCCAAATTCCAGAGTGTGTTAGAAATGCTCCTGAGGGGCTCGCCTCCAAGTGGGAACACAAGGAGCCGGCCAGATTTGGGGTGTGACTCTCCCATCTTGTGACTTCGAGGAGATGGGGGTAGGGAGGGATTCGTGGGGAAGGCATCCTGGATTTTTAACCATCTTTACTTGGAAGTGACACAGGCATTGTTTCTACTCGTATTCCGTTGATGAGAAATAGTCACGGGTCAAGCCAGCTTCAAGGGAGGGTAGGCAGTGTCGAGGAGCAGGCGGGTGCCATGCAGACTTGTCGTTCTGGGTCCTTCAGGAAGTAGACGCCAAGACGGATTTAGAAGCATAAGAGCTCTTGGAGGGGGCGGGGTGGGGATGCCTGTGTAAGACAGAAGAGGAGGTGGGGAGACTCTTGGCCCATGACACCAGGCTGATAGTGGGAACGGAGGGCGAAGGAGAGATGGGTAGGAAGAGGCTCAGCAAGTCTGGGCCTGTCAGTGGGCTGCTCTGGGGCAAAGTCTGCCCATAAGAGGGCTCCCACATGGGACCGAGTCCCTGCCCAGCTCGGTCACCAACTGCAGGCTGCCTGGAGATTGTGTCCTTAGCGGAGTTAAATATGGTGACAGAGTTGAAGCTGCAGCAAAAGCCATCAGCTATAAGTTCTGCCTGCAGAGGAGATCTGACCGGCCTACCTACACAGCTGTGCAGGCACTACCCGCTTCTGCCTCCATGCCCTAGGGCAGCACACTCTAGTTGACAGAACTTTCTGCAGGTCCTGCCACACAGCCATGGACGCGACGTGAACCCCTCCCTCAAGGAGCTCACGGTCTAAGTAGCTGGTCACAACAGACAGAAACCATTGCACATAGCCTGAGCCAAACTGTGGTAGTGGATCGGAGGAGGATGCTGGGGAAGGCAACCCCCTTCTGGAGGCCCCCGTTTGGCCATTCCCTATGTTTGACTGTGAATGTAAGTGGTTCCTTGTCGGTAACCTTTTTGGTTATTTAATTTGATTGTAGGAAGGTCAGAAAATTAAATGGTGTAGCTCACCCCATGAGCATCTCTATTCATCTGCTCCTTGATTTTATTCTTATTCTCTCTGCTTATGTAACAAGGTACAGGGCGGCTGATGAGATGCCTTTCTCTCTGTACCTTTCGAGGAAAAAGCAGGTGTACCAGGCTGGAACCGTGGGGGTGTGAGCCCCACGTGAGGTTGGCGGTCTGGGTCCTGGTGCTGGGTTAGCTATTGAGACCGTGGGGAAGTTCTTGCTTCTCTCTGTGAATTGTAGCATGGCTGGAGGGGCTCTGCTCCCTTGTAAGCACGGTGAGAGCAGGTGCTGGGTGTGCCTGGCTCCCTTGTGGCCCCTTGAGGCACTGGCTCAGGGCCAGGCACAGAGCAGGAGCTCAATAAGTATTTATTGAACAAACAAATACATCTAAAAGCTTAGGACGCAGCTCTCTGGTTCTAAGAGGATTAATGGGCATAGTTTTCACAAATCGAGGAGCTGTTCCATATGCCAAGCCACGTGAGCTTCCTGCTTGCTTTTTGTTTGTCTGCATTCTTGTTATTTGGTACTTTGGGGGTCCCTGTAACTGTGGAGTGCAAAGGTTACTTGCTGGATGTTCCAATAGAAGATTCTCCTCTCCCCTGACAAATGTACATGGCATCTTCCAAGGTACATGAAAACTTAAGAAATAAATACTTTCCAGCATCTGAGAACTATTATGGTTTTAGGTGGTTTATTGGAACAGTCCTCTAAACCAGCAGGTGGTGGGTGTAGGAATCAGGTTGTGATATCCTATTCCCACCTCCAGGGAACGTGAGCCCCAGCAGAGGCTGGACTGGGCTCTGGTCCTAGTAGAAATTGCAGGAACGGAGCCAAGTCATCAGCCTCGGTGAGCCAGGTGGTCCAGTGACAGGTCTGGGGATAGTGAATGAAGAGGTCTCCTGGGATCCTCTGGAGAGCAAGACTTGTTCCATGCTCCCTGCTCCCGGGCTGGAAGCTTCTGCTCTTTATCCTTCCATGGTCAAGACTGACTCAGGAATGGGCTAACCTCAGCCTCATGGTGACCGTCTCCCTGATCTGGTTTTGGTCGGGACCCCAAATCAGATAACCCAGTTTATTAGAATCATGTGCAAAGTAAGAGTAAAACAGTTAGGAACTGAGCTTTGGCGTCTGAGAATTCTTGCTCGAGTAAAGGGCATGAACCTTGTGGCACCTTTTGGGGCCGATGGGGGAATCCTTTGGCAGTTTTCCTACTTTTCTGGTCTTTCTGAAGAGTGTGCATCGCTGGAAGGGTGAAGTGTCATTGTCATCTAGAAAATTAGTGGTAGATCCAGAGTACGGAGTAAATGGATTCATCTGTCTTCATCAGTGCCCACGTTCCCCAGCTGCTGGCTAAAGTGGACCCCTGTCCTGCCACTTGGCAAGGACATCATCAGTCACCATTCAGATAAAATCTAGCCAAAGAAAGACTTCGAGGAGTGATGCATTATTGCTGCTCTCGTGGCGCGGGGTCAGGAGGTGGTACAGAGAAAATGATATTTTCACACTCTGCTTATGATCCACTCGACTTTGTTCAGAGGGAACTGATTCTGAAAGCAACAGTCATCCTTATAATAATCACTCTATTATCCAAATCACTTTGTTTCTAGAACTGCCCGTTCACTGAAGCTTTTCTGAGAATGCCCAGAATTCTTTCAGGGATTTAACCAGCAGGCGGAGACCTGGAAGCCCACCCTGTGGCATGCAATCAGAGCCCATGCATTGGCTCCCACCGAAGCTGGTATAGACTGCCTTGACCTTGACAGGATAGAGGGCTCTCTTGTCACTCCATACAGTGTCTTCGGGGGGTCCGACTGACCCCTCTGAGCTCCTTGCTGGACTCTGTGAGCGCTAGAAACACTGGAAAGCCCTTGGAAAGCTTCTGATCTTGTTACAAAAGAAGGAAGAGGGAATGGAAGCGTTTAGTTGCAAGGGTGCAGGGGAAGAAGAGGGTATAGCAGCAGCAAGAACTCACCTGTATCCTGGGCTCAGCATACATCCGTCCCTGTTGGGGCAGGTGCCATCAGCAGGTGAGGCTTGGCGGGGTCACGGGACATGATGGCCAACCAAGCAGTGAGCTGGCATTTCAATGCAGATGGTCTGACCTTGATGCCCAAAGGTTGAGCACCAAGGGAGCGGCATCCTCCCGCAGTTTCTTACCTTCCTTCCGTAGAGGAAAGTGGCATATGTTGCTGGTGGCTGATGCTTTTCTTATTTTATTTTGTGAACTTCACGCAACCCCTCATCTCCCTCCAGCTCTGCCCCGCCCTCTCCCTTTCCCCTGTTCCACACAGCCAGCCCTGTGCTCCCTTCTCACTTTGAGCACGTCTCTCTGCACACCTGGCTCCCACAGATCCACTCTCTGCTCGCCTTGCACCTGCGGAGCTTGTCACCTCCTGCGGTGTTTACTGGGGGTGTCAGTGTTTGTGTCTATGTGTGTCTCTCTTGGATTACCTCGACGGCAGCGGTGCTGCCTCCTTTGTACCTGAGGCTTGGTGCAGGGCTTGGGCTGGGTGTGGGGCATGTGGAGATGAACCACGGCCGCTGTGCTCTCAAAGGCACACAGCAAGGCTTCCTGGCATTGTCACCTTGCAGCATGAGAAGGGTGAGGTGACAGGCCAGGGGTAGGGGCTCTTCCCCAGGTGCAGAGGACAGTTAGGACCACTGACCCAGAACTCTGACCAGGTGGTCTCGCTGCCTGACACCTTCCAGAGACTCCCCTTGTTCTGGGAATAGGAACAAAACCTCTCTTGGTGGCCCTGGAGGCCCCAAGGGTCTGCCCGGCCCACTCCCCAGCCTCGGTGCTGCCTGCTCTCCCTTCCTACTCTGGACTAGACACACGGTCCTCTTAGTTTCTCAGGTGAGTGCACTCCCTCCCCCTGCTCTGCACAGGGCCTTTGCACAAGCTGTTCCATGGTCTGGAACGTCTTCGCCACCTCTGTTCATCTCTTAGCCACCAGCTCAAGTGGGATTTGTCTATCCTCCCTGATTGGGAAGAATCCTTTGCCCCATTTTCTCTGAGAATCATAAAACTTTCCACTCTAGGACTTACCACAATGGCAGTTTTATGTTTGCTGGACTCTTTGATCCCTCTTGGTCTTCCGTGTTCCCGTGGGGGGCCGCGAACTCCATAAATGCAGGAACAGGTTTGTTTGGGCTCCCTGTAGTGCCCAGCCCAGTTCCTGGCACGTAACCAGTGCTCGGCAGATATCTGTGGGATGAATGGGTGAGAGCTCACGGGTTCCCGGGGCCGATCTGCATGTTGATAATGTCTTGCTGTGTGATGTCCAGTGCCTGTGGGGAAAAGACCGTGACATTTGGAATCAGGCGATGTGCGCCCGCGTGCTGCCGCCACCACTCACCCCACACCTTGGGCTATGCTCTGTGGAATGGGAATGCCACTGTCTCAGGGGGTTCTTTTGGAGGTTGGTCTAGAATGTTCGTGTAAAGCACTGAGCACACGGGACACATTAGTAGGCGCCCACTAAATTTCACTGTCACTTATTATAATGTAAGTGAACGTGTAAAATGCTGTATAGTCACATTCAGTGGGAGCATCTGTATGAGGCCAAGCAAAAAAGCGTGTGGTCTGTGTGTGAGCCTCACTGGATGGGTTTTCAATATGGCTCTTTCCGACGCCAACCCTGGGATGACTTGACACGCGCTGGGAGCTCAGGGGTGAACTTCCCTGGCCTGTTGTCTCTGGCGATGCCCTCAGAGCTCTGTGTCGTCACTGCTGGCTATTGTCCCTCACTTCACCTGGTTGCACGCTGGGCCAGCCCACGAGGACAGGCATGTCATTTATCTGGTCCCTGCCATGTCCCAGTGCCCAGCACAGAGCCTGCAGGTGCTTGGTAATATCTGGGAGGGAATGAAGGCCTTTGTGTCCAGGCACCTCGCAAGGCCTCTGGCACATTGTAAGTGTTTAGCAAATGTTTCTTGCATGAGTGGTGCTAAACGCAATGTAAAATATAACAATTTTGGATAAAATCACAACTGTGCCCTAAATGGAGCAGAGGGAGAAGACGTTATCAGGCATCTGTGAGGAATGGATTGTTTCAGTTGAATACTGTGTTTGACGGCTGGAGAGAAATGTCGTGGTGTTCGCTTGTGATGAGACACATTTCCTTTTAGGCTTAGGACAAATCTGTTAGCTTAGAGGGCAGGGCAGTGTGGTAGGAAGAGCTCTGCATGCCCCATGGATGACCATCTCTCATACTCAGTGCTGGAGGACCTTGAGCTAGTCATTCAACTTTTCTACGCCTTAGTTTTACCATCTGTAAAATGGGAATGATAATGGTGGTCCCCCCCACTCCCGACCCCGCCCCAGTTCTCCATGGGGTTATTATAGAGATTGTTGATGCGGGGAGGGGGAGAGAAGGAGCAGAGAGAGGGGAAGAGAAATAGATTAATGTGAAAGTGTTTACAAAAGCTATAAAGAGTTACAAATAAAAGATACGCCTGAAACTAAGCACAAAGAGTAATTAATTCTGGGTTGTTCGTCTCAGGGCCTTTGGCTGTTTCCAATAACATCTTAATAAAAGACACCGAGATGTTGTTCACACGGGTGATTCATTCAACTTCCTAATAAAGAAGGAAGGCACAGTATTAGATTAGAACAGTGTGAGAGCGGAGAGGCCGGGGGCTGAGGTTTTCTGACCCTAGCTGGCACTCTTAACAGAAGCATCTAGAACAAGAGGTAGGGAACGCGTCTTCCTCTCAAGCATCGGACGCCTTCGGTCATCAGGAGTCCAGCCATCCATCTTCGGCACATGTCAGACCCAGGACCACCCACAGCCAAACTATCTCACAAGGGTCCCTGGGCAGAAATTTGGGGCCATGAGAGTGAGTGAGGGCTGTCTGCTGTGAGAAGTGAGAGGGGTTCAGGCCAGCACTGCGCTGGGTGCTTTCACACGTGCACCCACGAAGGCAAGGGGTCGTAGAAAGAGCTTGGTCTTTTAGCCAGAAAAGCCAGGTCCACCCCTAATCCCTGCTGGGTGACCTGTGGTGGCCGCTTTTCTTGGGCCTCCCTTCTCCGACGTGTACCATGGAGGTTTGGGAGTGGATAACCAGCATTGTTTGTGGGGACTAGATAAAACCATGTGGACCGGCTGCCCAGTGGGTGTTCTACAGATGCCACAGGGTGGAGGCCCGGCGGGGATGTGATGCACTTCTGTCCTGGTGTATGGTCAGGGCAGAAAGTCGTAAGACTGGCCTCCGAGAGCAGCTCTGGTTCTGGTTCCTGAGGTGAGGCTCTCTGTTGTGTTTTTATTTTTTAAAAGATTTTATTTATTTTTGAGATAGAGAATGAGAACAAGCAGAGGAGAGAGGCAGAGGGCGAGGGGGAAGCAGGTTCTCCACTGAGCAGGCAGCCTGATGTGGGGCTTGATCCCAGGACCCTGAGACCATGACCTGAGCCGAAGGCAGACGCTTAATGACTGAGCCATCCAGGCGCCCTCTGTTGTGTTTTAGTTTGAGTCACCTGGACGGCCCTGTCACTGAACACTTAGAAAGCCAAGGGCTTACAGTTGGGGGGAGGCAGGGACACGGATGTCCTTGGAAGAAGGGCTGGCTCTGTATTCAGATAACATTCTAGAAGCCCCTCCCTTACTGTTAGGAAGCTTCAGGGTTGCTGGGGTCAGGAGTCCCCTGTCCGAAGAACACAGAGGCCCTTGGAAGAGCAACGAGACTGACTCCCTCTGTCCAAGCTTAACATCTGCAGAGCCTCTTCTGAGGGCTGGAGCCCTGAGCAGGGTCAGCTTTGGGGGAGGGCAAAATAAGCTCCCAGAGGAAGTTTGCGTGGAGAGGCAGATGGGGTAGGGATCCAATGGCAGTCTGGAGGTGGGAGCTGATGCTGGAATGCCTCCTCCCCCTTCCCGTGGGGACTGTGGCTGCACGTGTGCATGCAAACTGAAGGTGCTCGGTGTCAAGAATGAGAACGGTAGTCCTCAGTTTCCATCTTGGAGCCGGGCACTTCCCTGTCCTGGGGTTGGCCTCCTGGTGGGGGGGAGGGTCCTGCCCTGGTTTCAGTGGAGACCCCGACCTCTGCGGCGGCCATGGCAGCAGCAGGGACCCGGAGGGGCCTGTCTCAGGGGCTGGGCTCAGGGCACCTTGAGGGATATAACATAGGCTACCCCAGGATCTGGGGGGCACTGGGCCAGGTGTCACTGGGAAGATGCCTGTCCCTGTCATCTTGGAACATTCAAAGACACATGACCTCGTTTGTGCCCCAGTCTGGTAAAGGGAGAAGTGCAGTTGGTTTCTAATGTAGTTCTTCTAATAACCTTATTCAGTAGGTATTCTTTCAACAATTAAACGAGAATGGTGAGTTTTGTGCAGTGCCAGAGTTTACTATTGCTTCCAAATGCATTATCAGGATAACAACCTGGTAAGAGAGGAATTCTGTTAGCTCCACTTAGAGATGGGGAAACTGAGGCTCAGAATGATAAGCCCATGGGAGGCAGTAAGTGGGCACTTACTGATTGTAAGTACTCTACTTGGCACCACCTGTAGCCCCTCTCCCTCCACTCTCTCCAGATGGAAGGGTCTTTCGTCCTGCATTCTTTTTTTTTAAAGATTTTATATATTTATCTGTCAGAGACAGAGGGAGAGAGAGCGAGCAAGCACAGGCAGACAGAGAGGCAGGCAGAGGCAGAGGGAGAAGCAGGCTCCCCGGCGAGCAAGGAGCCGCATGCAGGACTCGATCCCAGGACCCTGGGATCATGACCTGAGCCGAAGGCAGCTGCTTAACCAACTGAGCCACCCAGGCATCCCTCGTCCTGCATTCTTGACTGGGTTTGCTGGGATCCAGCCAGAAGCCGGGGGAGTCCTCCATCCTTGGAGGAGGACCCCAAGGATCAAGCCCTGGAGAGGGAGGAACCCTTTTAGATGGTGAGGCGTGCGTAGAGATGCTCTCAGCTTCACGGATGATGAAATGCTTCCCATGTCATCCTCCTAAGCATCTCAGGGAGGACTGCCAGAAGTGACTGCCTATAGGAGGAAGGCAGGTGCTCCGAGTGGCTGGAAGCTGTGGCCAGGATCTGTACTGCCGACCACTGTCCGCTGGCCACATGGGAGAGGTGATCTCATGCCGGACATGGAGCTCCGTTCAGGATTGAGCACAGAGGTCCGGCCTTATGCCAGGCTGTGAGCATCTGGGCAGGATGTGACGTGACCTCTGCCCTTAGAGGGCTCACAGGACAGTGTAGACAACTCCCACGCAAGCAGGTGACCCTAGTGGAGTGCTTATGAGCAAACACCGGCTCTGGAACAGGACCGCCTGGCCTCCGCTTACTAGTTGTGTTGATTTGGGGCAAACCACGTCAGTTCCCACCCTCCAGTGTTCTTGTCTGTACAAAGGAGGTGACAATAGTACCTACTTCACAAGACAGTTATAAAAACTAACTCACTTAAGGTTTGCCAAAGACTTTAGCCCTGGCCGATGCATAGGAAGTACCATACCGTGTGTGTCAAATAACTGATAGGAGGCTGATTTGTACATACTCCTTGGGGAGACACAAGGAAGGGCCATGGGCACGTGACAAGGAGGAGATGAACTCTCACTCGTACAGCCTACAACGTGGGAGGGCTTGGCAGAGCAGCTGACCTTGAAGCTGGCCTTGAAGGACATAGGTGGAAGATATGAAAGAACCCTGTGGGGGGAGGGAGGGGAACTTTGAAAGGATGATGCTGAGCCGTTCAGAGGCAGCAGGCAGCTAGGTGGCCAGCCACGAGAGACACGAGAGCTGGAAGACCTGGAAATGCAAGCACCGTTGGGCCAGCCGTGTCTAAAAGCATATTTTAAAAATCAATCTATGCTTGCCAGAGCCTCCTGCAGGGTCCTGGCTTCTGACTCTAGCTGTCAGCAGAGGCTTCCTGTTGGCTAAAGCAGAAGGACACACGGCCCTGTCACGTGGGAGCTGGGCAAGGTCATCTCCAGGGGCATCACGAAGACAAGGGCAGAGGGGAAAGAAGGGGGAATCAGGCAGATTTGGAGTTAAATCTTGGCCTTGTCACTTCCTGCCGTGTGGCCCTGGGCAGACCCCTAACCCACTGAGGCCGTTTTTCCACCTGCACCATCGGGATGTGAGACCCGCTCTGTGGGTGGCTGGAAGGCAAGGACGAGAGGAAGTGTCCTCAAAGGCCCAGCTGGGGCTGCGCACACCGCAGATGCCTGAGAACGCTGAATGGGAACAGGACCCAGCCTCATTTGACACCACTTAGATTCAGAAGTCTGCTGTGAGACCAATCTAATTTTAACAATCGAAAAATGACTCAGGGCCTGAAGAGGGCCCAGGAGTGATTTCAAAGCTTACTCCAAGTTGGGTCTGTAGGTGGACCTCATAGATGCACTCAGCTTTCCGTTTCCCTTAATGGCTTTCTTGATGAAGGGAAGCAGAGAGGAGCCGTGATCCGTGCTGGAATCACTGTCCTAGAAGGCTAGCAGCCAGAAGCTCGGTCGGCCGGCTTGGCTGCGCCATCAGAGGGCAGGGGATGGGCGCTCATGGCTCCGGGCTATCTGTCCGGATAACAGGGGACCTGTGTGGCCAGAGGGGTATCCTTTGGACCGGGGTTGTGCTGCGCACCATGTTGCTGCTGGGGGCCCTGTCTCTCTGCTCCACTGTGCCTGGATGCCGGGCAAGGATTAGGGGCTCCCTCCACTCTCCCAGCAGGAGGCTCTGGGTTTGGAGATGGGAAACTTCCTGGGGCGCCTTTCCTTTTGAGACCTGCCGAGTTCCAGCCCCTTTCCAGCCCGCCACAGATCACTTCTCCTCTGACCGTGAAGGGCTGCTCCTAAAACCCATTTGGATGGAAAGAGCTTTGGAACAGAGCAACACCGTGCTTTCTCACAGCCACTGATAAAGAAGTCGATGTCGGAAGACTCAATTGGATTTTGACCAAAATGACTCCATTCTGGGTGTTTGGAGAATGGGAGCCGGAACGGCTGAAGGGAAGAGAAGAGTGTGTTCAGAATTCAGGATGTTGGAAGGCTGGACCCCCGGGGTCTTTCTAAGGGAACCGGGGCCTCTGAGCCTCGGTTTCGTTATCTGTAAAATGGAGAGGGCACCTTCTCTGACTACCCTCCCAGGGTGATTTTAGCTTCAATCAGATAATAGCGCTGGAAAGCCCTTGAGAGAAGCCAAGAGAGGAATATCTAGGATTGTTAAGTGTTTCTGTGAGAGAGCCCTACAGTGTCAGTTGTCTGAACTCATGAGGAAGGAAATCATGAAAGTTATCAAAAAAGCAGCATTGTGAAAATAATGGGGACTAAAGTAGGTCTCATTTAGGTTTGGGGGAAGAAATAGGGCAGTGGATGTAAAGACTGAAGTGTCTATTCCTGTTTTTGAGTCAGGATTTGCTTTTCAGGGCAGAAAGCAGGCAGTTGGATTCTTTCATCCTGTGTAAGTTAGAAGTTGGGATGTCAAGAGATTTAGAACCCACCAGAGCGAGCCAATAATATATCCTAAAAACATTCCAGATGTGCATAAGAAGCCAGTTGACGAGCTTTCAGATCTTCGTGCGGTGTAAATAATCATAATTGGCGTAATAGTGTTAGGAAGAACACAGCATAGCCACAGGTGCCCGCCGTTGTGACTTGGGGAAAAGCTAGGCTAGGAGACGGCTGGAATAGAGAATATTTCAGAAGACAGCCCTGGTCCCTGCCCTGGCTGCCATGATTTGCTTTCGCCAGGGCAGCTCTTCTTGTTTGGAGCTGTACAAGATCCCTCCGGAACCTGGGATGTGGGAATCCTGGCTTATTGCCGAGGCACCCTGGGAGCAGGCATGAACCTGGCTGAGTGAAGCCGTCCCTTCAGTGAGGCATCACTGACGTCCACAGGGGAGCATTCCATGGGTTTAGCCTCTGTTCTAAGCACTTGATGTGGTATATCTTCTACTTCTCATCAAGGCCTGAAGAGATAAGCATTCTCATTGCTCCCATTTTTCAGATGAGAAGACTGAGGTACAGAGAGCTGGGAGCCTGGCAAATGTGAACTCCGTGGAGGCCTTTAACAAAATCTCTTGTAACTTCTCAACTAGGGAGAGGACACAGTCCATTTAGGTGCATCCGTTAGTTGTTTGGATCTCAAACCCAGAAGGGATTAAACTGCAAGTAGCCTGGGGTGGTTGTCGTCAGGGCTTGGTTCTTTGCCTTTAATATCAAATATGTATTCTTCCTTTAAAAGAAAGACATATATTAATTCTTCTTTTTTTTTTAAGATTTTATTTATTTATTTGACAGACATCACAAGTAGGCAGAGAGGCAGGCAAAGAGAGAGGAGGGAGCCAGCTACCCACTGAGCAGAGAGCCGGATGCGGGACTTGATGCCAGGACCCTGAACCCATGACCTGAGCCGCAGGCAGAGGCTTTAATCCACTGAGCCACCCAGGCGCCCCCATACATTAATTCTTTAGTCAGTGATTTGAATACAACTGTAGAAGTCATACTGCACATAAATATACGCTATATAATATATATATATACAACTTAAATATTAATTCTCTGATCAGTGATTTGAATAAAGTCATAGAAATCCTACTGCTCAAATCTTGCTGAGGATATCAAGCTAGTTAGAAGGACTAGCCAAAAAACATATTTTCGCTTAGTACATTCACCCTCCAGGATTCCAAGATTTCTTTTCCAGGGTTCACTGTGTCAGCTGGCACTTGGGTTCAGAAAGCCAGGGACAGGACAAAGTTGATGAGGCATGAAGGCAGTAGGTATGCAGAGACGAAGGCCCTAGTTGACCGCGACTCATTATGCATCCTGGGAGCATGTGGGGTCTGCAGCTCAGCAAACATGTGTAAATTGGGCCACCCAGGTGGGCTGGAGTCCCTGGGTTCTCCGAGGATGGCACCTCTTTTGGGGACTGTGCTGGGAAAGGCGATGCCAGAATGACCATTGAGCACAGACTAACACAAAGCTTTTGTTGTTAACCTTGGCTTCATTTCAGGGTGCAACCCCCCCCCCCCACGGCGCCCACCAAAAGATGCTTATTAAAAGATGCCAATGGGTCTATGGGATGGTGCCCTCAGACTGGTCATGGGGAAAATCCAGTCTTCCTGAGGCCAGCAGTCTGCGGACAGGAGGGAGCTGGCGGGCAAACACACAGATGAGACCCCATGGAGGAGCCAGGACTGGAACGGCCATCCTGTCCTGCAGAAGAGTTTGTTCTGCCTTGGATCAGGCAGGCTGGGGAGGGGGTGGTGAGGTGGCCGCTGGCCTTGAGGAAAGCACAGAATTTCCTCCTGAGGCCAGGGAATTCAGGTCGAGGCTACCGCACAGTGCACAGATCGCTAAGGAGAGAGAGAAGCTTTGGGCTGGGGCACGGTCTCTCTCTACCACAGACGCTGTTCTCACTCTGGAGTAACAGTTTTCAAAAACACAGAGCATTGCAAACTATACTGGGTTTTGATCTTTTGGGATAGGTATGCTATCTTGGAATCACAAGCCCCCTTTTCCAGAATGAGGACAAATGTACGAGGAATAAATAGAGACCATTGAGTACTGCGGGCAATTTCTGTTTGGGACTTCTGTCAATATCACGCTAATGGAGTCCATCTCCGTGGCTGGACCTTTCCCAGCTGGGAAGGGAAATGCATACTGACAAGCTCATTTGCATCTTTTGAAAAGCCACCCTAACAACCAACTTTCATATTCGGAGAGTTTGCATAAAAAACCCCCGAGATAACTGGTAGTTGTTTTTATCTTATTATAGAAGTAATTTATGTGTATTGAAGAAAATTTGTAAAATGAAAATAAAAAGAAGAAAATTAAAATCACTATCACCCTACTCTCTAACATAATCTCTGTTGATATTGTGGCATCATCATCACACTTTTAAAAAGCAAAATTCAGATTATCTGCTGCTGGTTACCTGCTCTTTTTCCCTTTAACCATATATCATGAAGGGTGTTTCAAAATCTGGACCAAGTTAGAGCCTCTACTCCCTATTTTAAATGACTTCCCAGTATTCCACGAGGACACAGGTTATCTGGGTAATCTTCTCTTACGGAACCTGTGAGTTGTGTCTGCTGCCCATGCAGCCTTGAAAGAAAATGTGCATGCTTCTCCACATTCTAGAGTCTAGTCCCTTAGACTCTAGCATTGGCTGAGTCAAAGGGGATACAAAACTCTCTCTGCCATTTCTGCAAAACTTACTCTGGACCAGAGTCAGGTGCTTCTATATGCATCATCTTGGTTAGTCTTCATAACATAGGTAGGAACTATTAATATCCTTCTTTCAAGAGACAAGATCTGAGTCCATAGAGACTTGTCCAGGACCTCAGGGGTAGGACCTAGAGGACATCATCGCCACTTGGCTGCCTGCAGGCCCTGCTTATTGCTAAGCCGACCTCAGACAAAAACGGATGGGGTGGGGGTGTTTTCTTGGAGCACATAACTGGGAGATATTATTAACTGAAACATAAAAACAAAAGCTCTGCCAATTGGGCAATGGAATAAGCTTTTATTTTGTCACTTCTTTGTTTATCAGAAAGGTTGAATGTATTTCAGTGTTGAATGGGGCCTCTGATTTAGTGAATTGATTTGTCCTATCGCTTGCTTATTTTCATTAATAGCATAACTCCTTCTTACTGATTTGTGAAATTGATTTTTACATTTTTTATATGTTAAAGTAATATAATTTTAAATATATATTAATAATACATGTATTTTTCTTTTGCTTACAATAATGGTTTAATTTTTTAATAGTTCACCTTTTAATACATTTAGAATAGATTTTTTTATAAAGTGAACAAGCAATGATATTTCCAAACGGGCAAGCCAGTGTCCCGGTGTTATTTGTTGATAATGTATTTCTCTGCTTACTGGATAGGACACCTTATATGTAGGTGGTCTGTTTCTGAATTTTCTGCTCTGTTTCATAGGTATGTCTGACACTTTCTGGGTTAGTGCCCCCCTATTTAAATTACCTTAGCCTTATGTCACACTGCAGTATCCAATAAGTCAAGTCCTCTCCTTAACAATAAAAGTATTTCTCAGGGCGCGCCTGCGTGGTGGCTCAGTGGGTTAAGCATCTGACTCTTGATTGGGACTCAGGTCATGATCTCAGGGTTGTTCGATCGAACCCCGGTTGGGATTTTCTCTATCCCTCTCCCTCGGCCCCTCTCACTTAACTCTCTGTCTCTCAAACAAACAAAGAAACCAAACCCAGACAATAACAATACTTCTGTTTTTCAAGGATGTTCTTAACTATCCTCACCTGTTTATCCTTATGTTAGAAACTTCAAGTCAATTTGTTAAATGCTAAATACAATACTAATACAGATGATATTCTGATTGGAATTTGGTGAACTTAGGAATTTGGGAAGAATCAAAACCTTTATAATAATATGACTCATCCAGCTCAGGAACCCCGAGGGGACATCTTTGTTTTCACTTTTACCTCTTTTATAGCCCTCTGGAACAATTGGTAATTATTTATCCAACATACATTTCTTGAGCAGCTCCAGATATTGGGGTCCTTTTCATGTAAATCTTTCTTGTTTCATGAGGGTGAGCTCTGCGTTTTATGTCTTTGTTCCTATTGTGAGTGACATCCTTTTACTTTATAGTGGTTCTTCTTTGTCATTGTGTTTTCTGACTGTTGCGGGTAGGTAGCAACTTTGATGGGTAACTATTACTTTCGTAACCAGCCCCCTGACTGAGTGTTCTCAATGTTCCTAACAGTTTCCCACGGGCTTGCTTGGTTTTCCAGGTAGCTGGTCGTGTTATTAGTGAGCAGCAATACTTATGTTAGCCTCTTCCATGCCAGTGTTTTTTTTTTTTTTTTTTTTAGATATTTATTTACTTATTTGACAGACAGAGATCACAAGTAGGCAGAGAGGCAGGCAGAGAGAGGTGGGGGATGGGGAAGCAGGCTCCCTGCTGAGCAGAGAGCCCGCCGGGAGGCTCGAGGCTCGATCCCTAGACCCTGAGATCATGACCTGAGCCGAAGGCAAAGGCCTTAACCCACTGAGCCACCCAGGTGCCTCATGCCAGTGTTTTCACTTCACTTTCTTGTCCATGGATTTGAACCGTCGTCAACTCTGAGCACAGAACTGGGTAGACATTATGTGTGTAGGCATCTTGCTCGCCGCAGTGACTGCTGGGCACGCGTGTGACCGACGTTTTCGCATCCCGGGAGTACCCTCTTTCTCATTTACTAAAGAGGGTTTGCTTTTCTTTGAAGCGGGAAATGAGTGCTGAATTCTATTAAGTGCTTTTTCAGCATGCCCTATATGAACTGCGACACTTCCAAGAGTTACTTCAGTGGGGCAGATGGATGACGTCATAGTTGCAGCTCTAGACCCTCAACACCTAGGGAGAGTGGGCGGGGATTGTCCTTGAGATCACCCACAGTTGCTCCTCTCAGCCAAAGTGAGACCCGGTGGACAAACAACAAACGAAACCGTCTCTAGTGCTTCCCCAGCAGGTGCTCCATCCACGGGCGCGGGAGTCTTCCGCAAGTGACACGTGCTTTAGGGAGGGCGCTAAAGGGAAAGCGCTCTCCAAAGTTGGAGGTGGGAGGGTTGGGGAGCCCCACCTCCCCACGTGCCCTAATTAGGAGGCCATCAACTAAGGAGGCATTTCATCCAGTTTCCTAGATGAGGTTAGTATCATGTTTGCCTCATTGAGGAACTGAATTACAATGCCATAGACATTTAAATTGCGGACCATAAAGTGCTTGTCAAGTACTAATTGCAGCCTTCCTGAGCTTTGGTATTACCAACCTCCTGATTATGCCAGCTGCCAGCGGCAGGCAGGCTTTCCAGCAAAGCACCTCACAGTAAAGGTGTGTTGCGGTAGGGTGAGTTTCGTCTGGGGAGTCAGATCTGCTTTCTAAACAAATACGTGGTTAGGGAACCAGGTGTCAAGCTGGACAGGCGTCCGAAGTGCCGCCAGGGCAGGGTCAGCAGGTTCGGCCTAAAACGAGCTGTTCTAGAACAAATCGGGTGGGCAGACAGTGGGATCAAGGTAAAAATCAGGTTCCAAATGATGAGCTGGCAAAAAGCGAGTAGTTCCTGTTACTGGCGTTTCGCATCTCGGTGGTTTGGGTGATCTGCTCCTCTGTTCAACAAATACTAATCCATATACTCACTACGTGCCAGGTCCTAGTGGAGGCAGTGGGGCTGCATCAGTGAGCAAACACATCTGTCCGCAGGGAGCTTGCCTACTAGTGAGGGAGACGGTGAACAAGGAATAAATCAGCCCTCCTTCTTCACTAGTGGGCTAGTGACGGAAGCTTTACGGCCATGTGGCACTTGAGCATTTTGAACAGAGAAATGATATGATTTGACTTGTATATTAAGACCATTTTCCAGATCCTGTCCTTAAGCATTTTGGGTTCATTCCATTCAATCTCTCTTTCTTTCTCTCTCTCTCTCTCTCTCTCTCTATATATATATATATATATAGGCAGATCAGGCATAATTGACTGAAAATAAAAGCGCTATACAAAAAGAGAAAAAGTAGTCAACGACCATTACAAAAATCAGAAAAAACTTCTGAAAAAACTGGCAACAATGCTTGAATGCCTAGATGTTGTTGTAAATGGCCTCAGGTTATTAATATGGGAAAAGCGATGAGTAGCCCTCTTCATTTTTGACCAAATTGTTGTCTGGATCAAGCTCTGTCCTGGGGGTGGTCAGTGTGGAGGTTGCTAGCCATCACCCTTTGGTCAGGAGCCTGAGTCTGGAGGCACAAATGTGTCTCATCCCTATTTTCTTGAGCTGAAAACAACCAGTGGTGATGGCGGGACTTGAGCAATGGTTATACAGTTGGGCTTCAGCTAGGACGGTTGTCTTCTTGGCCATGTGAAATGGCTATTTCATCTTTAGGTCTACCCCTGTTTTAGAGGCCTTTAAGGCAACAGAGTTTGGACCGAGGGCTTATGTTGAATGAATAGCCATCTGAGGTCTTGGATCCCAATCTAGAGCTCCTTTCCACCCTGGGGGCCTCTTGGACCACTGGGCACCTTCCCCACTTCTGTACCTGACCATCATCCTATGATAGTATACAGATCTGTTTCTGTGTTTGTCCGCATAAATTGGGCCTCCCTTTAGGCAATGTGTTTGGGTTCTGGGTAAGCGGCTATAATAAAGAGGCTGTAAAATACAGTATCTTAAATAAGTTAAAAATTTATTTCCCTTCAGCCAACGCTCTGGCTATTCCAGGCTGGTGGAGCATCTCTGCTCCACGAGGTCATTCAGGGATCCAAGCTCCTTAACTCCTGTTGTCCTACCATTTATAGCAGTCGTCCACGTTGGTGTGGTTGGAACAGGGTCACTGCCATAACGACATTCCAGTCTACCGGGGGCAAGAGAAAGTGCACAAGTTCAGAGCACACAGCTTGTCTTAAAGCTGAAGATCATCCGAGATCAGTATCCATTGTTTCTGTTCAGTCCTGTTGACTAGAAATTAGTCACACAATCACACCAGCTGCAAAGGAGGATGGTTACGTTTGATTTCTAGTTGGATGGCAGGTTTCCAGCTTGGATTTAATGTCGTGGTTTATTAGTTTCTTATTATGGCTGCAACAAATTTGCACAAACTTAGTGGCTTAAAACAACACAAATATATTCTTGGTTCTGGAGGTTATGAGTACAAAATGAATCCTGTTAAAGCCAAGGTGTTGGCAGGCCTGGCTCCTTCTGGAAGCTGTGAGGGCACAATCTGTGTCCTTGCCTTTTTCAGCTTTTAGAAGCACTTGTATGGCTTGCTTCATTGTATCATTTGAACTTCTTGATTCTGTCGTCCCATCTCCTACCTCTTGTCACTCGGGTCACCTGCCTCCCTCTTGTTAAGGACACTTGGGATTACATCAGGCCTACCTGGATGATTGGGGAGAATCTCCCTATCCCAGTATTTACTTATTCACACCTGCAAAGTCCCTTTTGCCACATGGGGAGACATATTCACCTTTATCTGGGATCAGGACATGGATATCCTTTGGGGGCCATTAATCTATCTACCACAGGTAGAAAGTGGTTTTATTACTAAGAGAAGGAAAAGGAGAAAGGCTATCAGGGACAGTGTGCTTAATGCCTGGCACACAGTAAATGCTCAGTTAATGTTGAATGAAGGGCCATTGGTGGGGTATTGCTTGCCACGCTTTCATACCACCCTGCAATGGCATTGGTTCAACCACCTTCTCTACAGGAAAGCAAAGGGTGTCATGTATCCTATGTGGATCCTTAAGGGTATAAACTCTAAGTTTGGGTGAGAGCATTTAGGAGGAAGCGCATAAGGTAGATCAGTTGTCCACACCTGTTACTGTTAAGTTCTGAACTGGACTAGACTCCCATCACCCACCCCACCTTCAGAATGACAGACATTTGGATCCAATGTCTCCTTCCACAGACATAGAGCTCTGTAGAGCCAAAACCGAGCCCATTACTGAGCCAGCAGTGGTGGTGCTTCTGTGCTTCTTCTCCTGGTTTCCCTGTACTGTCCTTCTGGGCACACAGAGCAAGGGTCCGGCTTCATGTCTGACCACTCCCTTTCCTTGGCTCTCCTGCCATGTCAGCCTCCACATTTTCAGATCCCACGGTGTTCACTCCTGGCCTTTCTTTATAGCCTGGCTGCTCATGGAACTGGCGCCCCACCTGCTCCCTCACCCTCCCATCCTTGCCGGTTAGCACACTCACCACGCTTTTAACGGGCCCCGGTCCTTCCAGCCCCTCCTCATTATGGCGTCTCCTGCCATGGCATCTCCTGCTTTGGTCTCGTTGACCAGAGAACCGCTGTGCTTGCTCAGAAAAATCTCCTCTGTGTTCCCAGCACCAGAAAACACCTGTGTTCTCAGTCTCCATGTGTTTGACCAGGGTGGGAACAGGAAAAGACCCTGGGGGTCAGGGCCTCATCCTCAGCTGTGGACCCCCGGGAGGCCAGGGACGAGAGACACCAGTCTGTCCTCTGAACCGTGGCCTCCTCCTTCACAAGCTGGACAGCCTGGCCCGTTCTGAGCGCACTTTCTAAGATACGCTGGTTTCTTTCTGACTGGTGCCCAGGACTCCTGCAGCCAAAGCCTGGCCAGGTCACAAGAGAAGTCCTTGCTGGAGGGCAGCAAGGCTGGCTTCCCTCCTGGGCCCTGCCCAACACTCCCATGCACAACTCATGATTGCGCCCCAGCCTGGGAGGCCTCCATGGGCTTCCCGGGCCTCAGGCTCTGGGGCTGCGCCAGCTCAGGCCCCGTCACCCATGACGGTTTGGCTCTTCTGCGGGCTGCCTGTTGCCTCGCTTCTGGTCTCGCCTGTCATCCACTCCAGTGGAGGCTACTCCTCTCTTCCATCCATCAGGAGCAATGAGCCTGTTTGCGGGGCCCGTGACGTGCCAGGGGCTGTTTCCAGAGCTAGACTTGACGCCCTGGTGCAAAATCTTCTCTTGCTCATTCCTGCTTCTTGCCAGGCCCCCAGCCCCGGCCCATCCACCTGGATCCCAGCCCTCGGGGCTCATAAGGCAGAAGTGAGCAGAAGTGTGGAGGATCCTGTGATGCCCCTGGACTTGAACGCAGCCTCGTGGCTGCCATGGATGGGCCTGTTCTTTCCCCTTAGAATGCCGTTGAGGAAGTCCCCGTGATTTCTGGTGGTGTTGATGGTGGATTTGACCCATTTGTAAGAACAAGTAACTTCACTGAATCTAGAAAAGGGAATCCTGTAGAGGGTTGGCTCTGTTTCCACCCAAAGCAAACGGGTAGGCTCCCTTTGTGTTCCAGGCACCGACCTCGGGACCACAGGGAACCACCAGGCAGATTTATAAACCCTTCTGGTTCCCTCCGCAGAAGATGAGAGGGAACCCAAATGACCAACTGGTGTGAGCCACGCTAGGTGCCCACGGCACCGGAGGAGGGAGAGCCCAACTGTAAAGCCAAGTTCATGAATCTCTGCTCCTTTCTTTGAAGATGAATGTGGGGCGTGTGAGTGGCATTCGCAGTGACTCGTGGGCTCCAGACAAGGCGTCCTCCTTCCAAAAACCATTTTACCATTGATCTCCTCCTCAGCCAGGCTCCTTGCAACTTGCAGAGAGAGTGGCAACAGAACTGGCCCTGACCACCGGCCAGATAGGGGCTTGTTCGCTGAGCCCTGCATTATAGCAAACGCAGGTGACACTGGAGATCACACAAGGCTTCCATGGCCAGTGATGCCACAGTCCCAATTTTCAGGACACGAATCACCCTAAGGTGCTTATTTCCAGGGAACTATGGTTCCCACATTTCCACACTAGCAATAACTGTGGTTTTTTTTTTTGTTTTTTTTTTTTACATATTGGCCATTTTGGTTTTTTTTCTCAAATATTTTTATTCCTTTTTTTTAAACTTTCTTTTTTTTTTTTTCCTACGTATGTTCCTTGTAGCAAAAAACAAGAAAATTCTTATAAGCAGTAACACTGTTCTCCCTCACATTGGTCTTCTCCGAGGTAAGCGCGGTTAACAACCCACTTCTCAGATGTGGTACTTTCCCTCTGATCTTTTATCGAGGATTCCAGATCTTCATCTCAGTCCTCATTACTTGTCTTCTCCTTTACTCCGGGGAGTTTCATGAGTCATGGGGGATTTCTTGTTCCTCCACTATGACTCTTGAGCATAAAAAGTGCCGTGTGTGGTTGTTGTCTGTCCTGGGTTTTCTCATTCTTTTGGTGCCTGTTAGGACTTTCTGCCACTGTACATAAACCTTCTTTATGTTCCTGTTTCTTCTCTGTGCACCATATCTTCTTGATTCTAAGATGCACATCTTCCCTCGACGTTTTAATGTTTCTGAAACTGGGATGTGTCCTGCCAATAGGCAAAGGGCTAAGATCCGATGAGGATGATCACCGTCTGTGTGTAAACAGGCTTTTGTCTATTTCCTACCTCAGTTGCTATGGTCACTTATTTCATTGGAGACACTTGAATTTTGCATTTGGATTCCTAAATTATTGCTTATTATGCATTCTAAAAGATTACACTATAATGAAGTAATAAAATTATTGTGAATGCAGAAGATTGCCTGTCACATGCCAGGCAAGATGATTAAAGGCAGCTGAAATTGCCAGATCTCTCAGAATAGATCATAGGACTTTCAGAGTTAAGGGAGGTAGATGGGAGCCACTTTTGCATAATGGAGGAATAGCAGGTGCCCCAAATTATTAAAAGCTTAGGACTGATTTCCAGGAGGAAGTGTTCAGTTTCCATCGATAGATACGGTAGTTCAGTAAAAAATGACTGCACATAACCAAGTAGGTTATTTCATCCAAATCGAATGAAAGTCTTTTATCCTTCAGGTTGTCTGAGAACTATACTATAATTTGAAAGGTGCTAAAGGGGTCAAGGTTGGGAAGTTTGGGTCATGAGTGGCAGGGTGTCAGACTGGCCAAAGCAATCACGGAGTTGGAAGAATCTTGAGAATCTGAATCTGAAGAAGGCTTAGATGAAAATTTAGACTCATGATATCGAAGACGAAAGTGGTTCGGATAAACCTGTGCTTTCTGTTGGTCAGCAAAAAATATTTCTGTGCATTCCCTTAAAAAGGAAGAAAACTTATCATGAACTGTAACGTGGATAAACATTGAGGACATTATGGTAAGTGAGATAAGCCAGTCACACAAAGACAAATACCATATGAGGTTTCTAGAAGAGTCAAGCTCGTAGAGACAGAAAGTAGAAGGTGACTGCCAAGGGCTGGGGGGAGGGAAGAATGGGGAATTGTTTAATGGGTATAGGGTTTCGGTTTTGTAAGGTGAAAGAGTTCTGGAGATTGGTTGCCCAACAATGTGCATGTACTAACACTGTACATTTGCCAATGGTGGTGATGATAAATGTTATGGTATGTGTATTTTATCACAATCAAAACACATACTTATGTGTTCCCTGGGTGAGTACTTCAATATCCACGCAGTTGACGGGACACCAGACACCTCCCTCATGCCCTTCTCCAGTGATCTCCAGCCCCCGTGGTTTGTAACCCTGTTTCTCTCCTGTTCCCTTCTTGCCATGTCCTCAGACAGCAGCTTCCCCAGGCAGCTGTAGGGGCATCCCCCACCATAGTCTCATGCCCTCCTTTCTGTCCTCAGATCCTTTTACCAGAATGAACTCTTCAAAAGTCTGATTGTATCAGGCCCTCAGTTAAAAGCCTTTAGTGATTAGGGCAATGTAAATCAAAACCACTATGAGAGGCTACTTCAGATCCACAAGGAAGGCTAGAATAAAATAGTCCGATGATAACAGGTGTTAGCGAGGACGTGGAGAGAGGGGGACTCTCATGTACTGCTGATGGGAATGGAAAAATGGTGCAAGCCACTTTGGAAAACAGCCTAGCGGTTCCTTAAATTATTAAACATAGAGTTACCATATGACCCAGCAATTCCACTCCCAGGTATATACCCAAGAGAAATGAAAGCATATATCAAAAACTTGAGCATGAAAGTTTATAGCAACATAATCTATAATAGCCAATCAGGTAGGAAGAACCCGAATGTCCATCGGCTGATTAGTGGGTAAACAAAATGCAGTATATCCATAAAATAGAATATCCTTTGGCTATTAAAAGAAATGACATACAGCATGGATGAACCTTGAAGATATTATGGGAAGTCAAAAGGAAGCCAGTCACAGAAGAACACATACTATATGATTCCACTCACGTGAAATGTCCAGAAAGTAGATGAGTGGTTGCGTAGAGCTGGGGAAGTAAGGGGTGGTTTCCAAAGGGCACGGAGATGATACAAATGTTCTGAAATTGACCAGGTCATTGGACATATGTGTGAGAATATACAAGAGATCGTTGAATTGTACACTCGGCGTGAATTATATGGTATGTGAACTGTATCTCAATAAAGCCTTTTTTTTAATGTCTTCAATGACCTCCTACTGCTCTTAGGAACAAGTCCAGAATCCTTTATTTTATTTTATTTTTTAAAAAGATTTTATTTATTTATTTGACAAAGAGAGATCACCAGTAGGCAGAGAGAGAGAGGAGGAGGAAGCAGGCTCCCTGCTGAGCAAGAGAGCCTGATGCGGGGCTTGATCCCAGGGCCCTGAGATCATGACCTGAGCCGAAGGCAGAGGCCAACCCACTGAGCACCCAGGCACCCCAAGTCCAGAATCTTTTAGTTGGCTCTTGGGTTCTTGCCTGCCTGGTCTGGACCTTCTTCCCTAGTCCCATCCCAGCCAGAGACGGCACACAGGTCTTGCTGCCCTTGGCCTGGAGTGCATCTTTTCCACCTGCAGCAGGTCCCCTGCTCAGCACTCCCAGGGAGATTCTCCTACTTACTCCTGCTCGAGATCCTAGCTCCAACATCACCTCTTCAAGGAGGCCTTTCCTGATTCCTCGTATGAGGTTCCCCATGATAGGCACTTACTGTTCCCTGCACATCCGTGCTTAATTGACCATGTGTGAGTCCCCTGCCTGGGTCTGTTCTGTCTGTTCCATCTGCTCTAGTCCTGGTCCTGGTCCTTATTACGCCCCATGGGCTTTTGTGGGATGGTGAATGAGTAACCTCTTAGATGTTAAGTTCTAGGGTATTAATGTTCTGCCTTGTTCCTAAAATGATTCAAGGGAGCTTAAAACAAAGCAAAATGGCAGCTAATAAAGTGATTTACAAAGCTACGTTAATTAAAACAGTGTGTTCTAAAACTTGAAAGAGATAGAACTCATCTGTGGAACAGAACAGAAACTCTAGAAGCCTGACCGAATAAATAGAATAATGTCATATACAATAATAGCAGGATGTAAAATAATTGAGAAAAGCTGTGTTACGCAGCAGAGGGTATTGGGATGACTGGTCCATCACATTCAAAACGTTAAAATGTTAGAACAAGCCAATTCACAAATGGGTTAAGCACAAAGGAAAAGACTTAGACACTTGAATACAAAATTTAAAAATGTCTGAGGGACGCCTGGGTGGCTCAGTGGGTTAAGCGGCTGCCTTCGGCTCGGGTCATGATCCCGGCATCCTGGGATCGAGTCCCACATCGGGCTCCTTGCTCGGCAGGGAGCCTGCTTCTCCCTCTGCCTCTGCCTGCCTCTCTGTCTGCCTGTGCTCGCTCTCTCTCCCTCTCTCTCTGACAAATAAATAAATAAAATCTTTAAAAAAAAAAAAGTCTGAAAACCGGAGCCACCATTATGTTAAGCTGGACTGCCAGGGAAAAAAGGACTCTGAGAGGCCAAAAATGTGTAGAGAAGTTTTCTTGGGCAGTGCTCTGGGAAGGGTGAGTGTGAGCCCAAGAGGGCAGGAGCGGGCAGCGGGAGAAACCTACCAGGAGGCCGGTTTCACCGGAAGCCTCAGCTGGTCCCAGGGGATCCCCGGAGCTGGCCTTGCCCCTTCAGCGCTGTCCCCAGTTGAGGCGCTAGGCTAGCTAGGCTCTGGTCTTTGTTTCCCTACAGCAGCCGGTGACTGGCCCTCAGGGGTGGGGATGAGGCTGCTCCCTGAGGCTGTGAGGGATTCTGCAGGGAGCTAGCAGCAGCCCAGGGATGGGTGTGGGCCCCCGAGGGATCTACCAGAGTGGTAAACAGCCATGGCTGATAGTCACAGGGCTGGGGTGGGGGCTTCTTAGGGCCAGATGAGCCAATCCGAGCCGAGGTCTGCGTAGGGTTTCTGTTGCAGGGCTGTCCTCTGGAGGAACACCTGGAGGGGATGAGGGAAGCAGGATGGGACCGGTAGACAAGGTGAACTTCTAGGCCCTTGTAGCAGAGGCCTCGGCTGACCCCACAGGTCGTTGTGAAGCCAGCATGGGTGGAACAGACTGGATAGCAGCTGTCCCTGTGGTGGGGCCGGAAGCGAGGGTAAGATGGCTCACTTTGGCTAAGGGCACGTCCCGGGGAGAGCTCAGCTGTGAGGTGGGTAGCCGGCACTCCCCGCAGCTCGGGGAAGGGGGTGTCTGGATCCCGAAGGGGAGCATCTGGGCAGTGTACCCCAGCTCCCAGCCCCTCAGTGCTTCTGCCATTTGCATTCATTTGCTTTGATCAGTAAGTTCACCCTGTCCGGAGCGTCTTCTCCAAATGGTTGTGGTCTCTTCATAGGAAACTCCAAGAGGAAGAGTAGGACAGAGTGTGGTTCCCCCACTAGAGCTGATCTTGAGGGATGCCTGTTACTCTTCGCCTCTCCCCTTTGCTCTGTATTGTGCCTACTCCAGCATCTCTGCTGTCTAGGTGGCCTACTAGGTGGGGTGACTCTCAGGGCCCTGGGCCTTGGACCACCATGTTCTTCTCGGGCTGTAAGTGCTGCCCTGACCATTTACTGTCAAACTTGGGAAAAGGACCAGTGAGAGACATGTTGGCGGATCACCTGGAGGCATATAACGCTGGAGAGTCCGTGAACTTACTAGAATCATTATGACCTGGATCTAGGCCCAAACTCCTTTTATGGGCTATCCCCGTAGGACTCCATTCTAATGGGGGGCCGTGATCATCCTTCGGTCCCTCAGATATTGATGTCGGCTCAGACTCTGTGTTGAATCATCTTCAAAGCGTCTGGGTCTTTCTTTTGCCCAAGTTTATGATTATGGGAATAAATTCTGCGAGTCCCTCTGGGGAGCGACTGGGAGAATCACTGTTATATGTACTTGCTGTTGTGATCGGGTCCTTTCTCATGGGAATTCCTAGCCTCTCAGACAGAGGTTTTCAGGTCTGTGGGACGGCTGCCTGCAGCCTCCCGATCACCCATTCTTCTTCTTTTATTTTTTGGTTGTATAAATTAAGCAATGCTCTTATTGGCTGCCCGTCTATCTTCCCCCTAGGAACACTGTGTTCTCTTAACCACCTTCCTAGATCTCTCTGGAGCGGCCCCTCCAACTGCCACACTGACCTTGCCATTCATTAGGATAATTGCACTCACCTTGCTTTCAGCAGTTAAGTGCTGCTGTCTGGCCTCTTATTATTTGGGACCCTGTCATCCCTACCGCTGTCAGACAGCCCAGTCTACACTTGATCTTAGCAAAAGGCTGAGAAGCGATGAAAGCTCAGTCTATATCAGCATTTCCTGCCATCAGGCCTGCCTGCAGAGGAGGGCCACCACTGAGCATCTTGATGTCGGTGGGCCCCTGTGACGGGTGCCTCCCCACCTACCCCTACAGAGCATGGCCCCTGTAGGTTTTTTGGCCTTGGCAGGATAGCTGCTCTCAGATGCTCTCTTCCCTGAGCTTTCTGATCCTTTCTTCCACTGCCCTCGTGAAACTCTGACATTTCTGCTTAGTGGGAGCCAAGCTTTCTAAGAGCCAGTGTGGTAACACCTCTTAGGGTGCTTGCCAGGGTCTTAGATCCTATTTCATGGGATGGTTCTCCCATATTGATAAAGTCTCCCCTAACCAACTTAGTGTCCCCCCACCCCCACCTTGGTCCACCTCCCTCAGAATCCAGGCTCATACATCATATCCTTGTTCCTGTGTACATACTGCCTGGGTCCTGCAGCCCCTGGCACATGTTACTTATCATGCCGCAGCAGGACCAGGGCCTCTGTCCAGGCTGTGTTGTGACTTGACTCTTGTTTTTGGTCTGGTGATCAAGAAGGGAGATGGGGAGGAACCCTGAGCAGGAGCATATACGCTGTTGTTTCTGGATCTTATTTAAATCTACCATGGGGAGCAGTGGGTCGCGACTGTAGGCTCAGAGGGCTCAGGAGAATTGGGGATTCAAGTTTTCAAGTGCATGGTCCTGATGTCTTCCCTCCGAGTCTGATGGCCTATTTTCCCAATCAGTCCCCGATTTAGGCATGGCCGATTATCAGGGTTGAGCATGCAGCCTTCCTGCTCCATTACCCTTTTATAGGAGTCCTGGGTCTGAGGCTCTGCTTTTTCCGTGCTTCACCTGCAGGAGAGGCGAGTATCTTTGTATGCTCCCAAGGAAGGCCTCTGATCTTCCCACTTAAATTGGCGATGAATCCCTGTCAGCCTCTCTTCATCTTCCTCCAGCATACTGATTGTACCCGCCAGCGGCCGTCTCATCCTAAGCCCCTCACAGTTCCTCCTCCCCCTGAACCTCTCAAACGCTTGCAGCATTGACCCTACCAATATCCCATTCCACTTCACCATCATGGAAGTTGTCCTGAAGGGGAGATCTGGGCAGCGAACCGTCATCCACTATGATAGTCGTAATATCTGAATATACAAAAGAAAAAATAAGAAGGAGATGACTACTGGAATGGACAAAAGACCCACTGTGGAGGCTTAAGAATGCCCTGCCCAGAGATGTCCTCCTCCCACCTTGAACCTGTGAATGTTACTGCATATGGCAAGAGGAACTTTGAGGATATGTAATCAGTTACCATGTTGACAGGGGGGTTGTCTGGGATTAGGCAAGTGGGCGTGATGTAATCACAGAAGACCTTGTTAAGAAGGAGGCAGAGACCAGAGGAGTAGGATAGGTGACGACAGAATCAAGAAATGTGAGTAGTGTAAGGAAAGGTCCATGAGCAAGGCACACAGGTGCTTCTAGGAGTTGAGAAATGCTCTCTAGAGGCTCCAGAAGGACCCAGCCCTGGCCACGTCTTGTCTTCAGTCCCAGGCAATTTTGGATTTCTGTCTCCAGAATGATAAGAGAATAAATATGGGTTGTTCTAGACCGTGAAGTTGCTGGTGATTTGTTACAGCGGAAGTAGGAAACTAGTTCAGGCCTGAACAAGAAATTGACCAAAGAATAAATATCATACAAATGCAGTTCAACATATATACCCTCGTTATAAGTCTGTATGTTAGCTATCAAAGAAAATTAAAACAGTAAGATACCGCTGTTACCTAGGATGTTGGCAAAGATTTAAAAAAAAAAATCTGATGCCCATAGTTGGTAAAGATTAAGGAAATATATATTCTCATGCTGCTGGTGGGAATATTGTGTAAATTGGTATAACTTTTCTGGTGAGTAATCTGAGAATGTTTATCAAAGGACTTTAAACTGTGCATCTTCTTTGATCTAGAAATAACATTTCCAGGGCTATATCCTAAGGTAATGATTGGAGTATAATCTGTAATAAGGAAAAACGGGAACCACCTAAATATTCAAGGAGAGAGGATTGGTTGAATAAATATTGATATATCTGTATAATACTTTCTGTATCTATTTTCAGCATAGGAAAATATTAATGTCTTACTGTTGAATGAAAAATGCAGGTCATAAAATAGTATTTATAATATAATCTCAAGCTCATTAAAATATGCATATAAAAATGTCTTAAAGGATATGCACCATAATTTGAATAGTGGTTATTTCTAGTAAGGTACAGTCTGGTTCTTAATCTATATCAGAAGTCGATAAAGTATAGCACCTTTTTTTTTTAAAGCCTGCAAGCTAAGAATGGTTTTACATTTTTAAAGGGGTTGTTAAAATATATATATATGACAGAGACCATATGGTCTGCAAAATACTAAAATATTTACTATCTGGTTCTTTCAGAGAAAGCTTGCTGACCCCTGATCTGTATCTTTTCATTTTCTGCAGTGAATAAAACAGTGTTAAAAATGTTAGACGAACAAAAAAGATTTATGAAAATTTCCATAGCGTAATGGTTTAAAGCAAATAGATCAATTGGAGAATCAGAAGGGATACTAAAGGAAAGATCACAAGATAAAGGGAGAAATAAAATGAGTACAGAGAAATGTGTACAGAGGGTCTTGTGCAATTGCTAGATATGAATCAGAAGTCTGGTTTTGTGCTTCCTAGTGGCCAATACAAGAACATACACATCCTTTATAATACCTAAAATGCCCAGCTGCCCAAGAGAAGTATCCTAGTTTTTTCTGGCTGAGATAACACCACCTCTGAAGCTGTAATAGAATGAGTTTTTGGTGTGACCAGATTTGCAGTCTTTTGCCCAGAAGGAGAATAGATTGCCTTTGGGGGTCTCTCAACTTGAATGTGTGTGACTTGTGATGACTATGAACCACAGCTGTTATCACGTGGCATTCATCAAGTCAGATGTTGTCCCCTGTCCCTTAACCAGGGCTTCTCCCTTCCGTATCACCGGAACAAAGCGCCCTTCGTGTACCCATAGCCCCAAAGGGTACTTTTGCCGGTTGTTTGGAAGAGCCACTTTTAGGGTGTCTCATGGAAGAAAGAGTGGCTCTTTGTGTGACAGACGCTAGTCCTCCCTTTGTCGGGTTGACAGAGTGATGGATTGGAACAAGCACCTGCCTGCCTGTGAAGAAGCTGCTATGAGGCAGGTCCTGGGGACACCGGCGGGGGGAAGAATTAGCCTGTTCTGCTTTTGTTAGCCAAGTCACGCCAGCATTCATCAGCAAGGAGGCCTAAGGTTCTCCACCAAGGCTGTGCCTACAGAACACCTGGCGGGCTTGCAAGTAAAGAGCTTTGCACTCAGGCTTGGTGAGTTGGAGCCTTCTGGGAGTGGGGCCCCAGGCCTGTGTATTTCTAAATATCTCCCTTGGTGATTCCGATGTGCATCTCCAGTGGAGAAACCACGGGTGGTGGATCCTGGGTTTGGGGTTTGAATCCTCGTTTCCCTCGAGATGAGTCACTTGACTGGATGAATGACTAACCTCTCTGAGCCTCAGGCTTCTCCTCTGTAGAAGGGGTTAAAATGAACATATGTAAACACCTAGCATGGTGCTTAGTACACAGTCAGTGATTAGTAGTGGTTGTTGTGAGTGTCGTGGTCAGAACCATCCATAAGTTGGCTGAGTTGGCCCTTATCCTGGATCCTGGTTCTCAGTACTCAACACTGGTCTCTTTCGTGGTCATGTCTCTTTCATATCCCCTTGCCCTAGAACTGGGTCCCTTCCTTGTATCTGAATGCCTGACCTGGGGCCTCAGTGCCTTGAAAGGTTGCAAATTCAAGACCATATGGGGGCCAACAGGCACGCACTGGGCAGATAATAAAAATGAATGAGGAGAGCAGGGATAAGAGAAATCGGCAGAGACATGCTTTGTGAATTGCACCTGTTGGAGGAGTTTTTAATTCTGTTAAGAAATACGCTGTCTCTATTTTTCTTAGAAACATGCTGTCTTCTTGGTTTATGTTTTGTTTTCCCACTTTTAATAAAGACATGGTATAGAAAAATATTTCTTCACCGTAGAAAAGCAGCAGCATTGCAAGAACAGTGATCAGTATCAGCTGATACTTACTGTTGGGGAAACATAGGTGGTCATGGGGAGGGATGGGAGAGCCCCGCCCATCTGAAGGGCAGTGGTTACTCCACTTCAGGCAGTTGTTACTGGGAAGGTGGCTCAGCTGGGCCAGATCTGCCATTGATGTTTCCAGAAAAGTCAGAAATTTGGAATTTTTTAAAGATTTATTTATTTATTTGAGAGAGAGAGAGAGAGGGCATGCGTGCATGGTGAGGTGGGGCAGAAGGAAAGGGGAGAACCCCACGCGGACTCCATGCTGAGCGCAGAGCCTGACTCGGGGCTCGATCACTCGGCTTTGAGATCATGACCTGAGCCAGAACCAAGAGTTGGTCGCCTAACCAACTGTGCCACCCAGGTATCCCAGAAATTTGGGTTTTTTAAATGTTGGCTCAGTTAAAAAAAAAAAAAAATAGTGCTGTACGGGACAAACAGGAGATATTTTAAGGACAGATGAGGCCTAAGAACTACCAGTTTGCAACCCGTGATCCAGAATCAAAGAGCTGCTTGCTTTTGCCAGGCGCCCCCACCACCTACCTGTTAACAGACCTCCCAACTGTTGACTGTTTCTTGTCTGGATCTCCCCACATTTCATGTTTCTGCAATCACTTTGCAGTCCTCTGCCCTCCTGCTGGGACACCCTTATTCTGAAATGCATTCCGGCAACACATCGCTCATCTGATAGGTTTTCTTTAAGAATGGATGAAAGGAGTTGAGGCATAACTGGTAATTGGCTCACTGTTCTTTGGCAATGGGAAAACATCCCTTGCCAATAATTTCTCTCAACACTTTTTTAGGCAAAGCAACATACGGGGTAGTTATTTTTAGATCAGAAATAATTTGGGTGTTAGAATGTCAGTGTACGTAAACCCGGTAAGATTATAGGAAGGTTTTAAAATGAGTTTTGAAACTAGTGACATATAAATTAAATGTTGAAGTACTTGCCCACTTATTACTCAAAATATCAGCTCAACTGTTTTTTTCTTCTCTTCATAATAAGACGGCAACACAGGGCTGGGCTGAGCCTGGTGATGGAGCCCGTCAGATGTGATTGCAGCACCTCGGTCTCTGCTGCCTGGCTCAGGTTTCCTTTCAGGGTCCCCTTCTTGGTGTCTGGCCTCACCATCCATCTGTGTCTGCAGGCTGGAGGCTAGAGGTCATCCTTCACACCCCTTTGTCCTCTCCGCTGTATCCGTCCTCGGTATTTCTCGGATTCATTCTTTTCCGTCTTCCCTGCCACCGCCCTACTCCAGGCCTTCACGCAGCTCTCCGGGGACTGAGCTGAGCTGCTGTCTGCCTCTAACCACTTCGGCCCACTCTCATTCCATTCCCTACACTGCAGCCCGATAAGATTTTCAGAATGGAAATCTATCTATCACCTCCTTGTTTAGGACTCCCCTCCCGCCCCCAACCAGTGGCTCACGTGGCCATTCAGATAAAGACCACCATCCTTAACCTCATTTTGAAGGTCCTGCATGGACCAGTCCCCGTGCACCTCACCGTTCTTGTCTCCTCCCGAGGTTCCCTCACTCTCAGCACTCCAGCCTCTGCGCCGTCTTTCGTGTCTACATGCTACGTGGTTCCTCTTCATGCACTGCCCTCCTCCCCCCCCCCCCAGCGAACTGTCAGAGCTCAGTTCTGACCCCTCTTCTTCAGGGTGTCTTCCTTGACCCCTCTGGTCAGGTGCTTCTCACTTTGCTCTCTGTTCTCTAATGACCTGTGCTTTTCCCTGGCTCTCATCAGCCTGTAACTGTGCGTTCATGTAACTCCTGGACTAATACCCATTTGCGCCCTGGGTATGTACGCTCCGTGTTTGCACACCATGGCATACGCACTGTCTAGCACATAGAGAGCACACTGTAAATATTGGTTGAGTGAATAAATGGTGAAAAGAATCTTTTTCCTCCCTCTTGTGGCGCACAGAGCTCACCTATTGAAACAGACCACCGTGTTGGAGGCCAGAAGGGTGGCTGGAGATGGAGACCAGCCTCTGCGGCAGGGGGCCAGGAACAGGGGCCCAACCGGTGCTCAGCTCTGTGTCCACGGGCCCTGGCAGACAACGGGCACTGGCAGGTGTTTCTGCTAGTCATGAACACCTACCAGGGCTCCATGGGTCTGCTCTCCCCATGAGAGCAACTGCAGGTGTGTGTGTGTGTGTGCATGTGCGTGTGTGCGCGCGCGCGCATGGACACAGGAGAGGGATGGTTATGGCTTACGATGGAGAGCCCACTGAATTTAGAGTCTGCAAACCAGAATGTAAGACCCAGGGCAGCCATGGACGAGCTCGTGACCTTGAGCAAGTGACATAATCCCTCCGAGCCTCTGCTTCCCTGTGGATGAGATGGGAATACAGAACGCAGAAGAAGGGCTTCGTACCTGGCGTTCTCCATGCATGCACCTGGCTGTGTTAGGGCTCCGTTTCTCCATGACTACAGGGAGGCATTGTGTGTGGGTCTGCCTTCCTTCTGATTAGAAGAAAGATAGTTTTAACTATTTATGATGCTTCAGACGAGTATTTTCTATGCCCTCAGCCTAGCTGTTGGGACAAGGAGATAGTTGAGGGTGTGTGTGTGCGCATGTGCAGGTGCGCATGTGCCTGTGTTCTCGCATCTGTACTGGGATGTCCTGGGTGGGGGTTCCCTTGGGCATGGAGGAGAGAGGCTGTGCTAATGGCCTCCAGGGACAGAGGGATGATATCATATCATGGTGGCTTTTGAATTAACTTCCAGAGAGAAGAGTTAGAAGTTTCTTCTTTTAGAGCTGGGACAGAAAAAGGGAGAGGCAGTGGAGGTGGAAGACGCTTCCTTCTACCTAGGGACCTCAAAACTTGCTTTCTTTGAATCTTGGTCTAATTTCATCATTTTTTCCAACCAGTATTTACTGTGCATTCCATTTATGCGTCACGTTTATGCCAATGGTAATCTTATGTCAGCCATTTATTTTAAAAAGCTGAAGAGTGGGGCGCCTGGGTGGCTCAGTGGGTTAAGCCACTGCCTTCGGCTCAGGTCATGATCTCAGGGTCCTGGGATCGAGCCCCACATTGGGCTCTCTGCTCAGCGGGAAGCCTGCTTCCTCCCTCTCTCTCTCTCTGCCTGCCTCTCTGCCTACTTGTGATCTCTGTCAAACAAATTAAATAAATCTTAAAAAAAAAAAAAAAAGCTGAAGAGTCCCATTTTGTAGGTGGAGAAGCTAGCAGATTAGAGGAAACGATCCTGTCATCTCCGCGACCCGCGACTGTATCGGAAACCTTGGCTGCGCTTTGGAACAGCTGAGGAGTTTAAAAAAACCAACAAACAAATCAGGATGCCTGGGGCCAGCCCAGACCAATTAGGTCAGTATCTCTGGAGCTGGGGCTCTGGCCTTGGTGATCTTCAGATCTCCCCCGTGGGTGAATGTGCAGCCCGAGCTAAGAATCCCAGGCTCCTGGGGACCAGGACTGGAAAGCCTGACGGTTCAGACCTCAGAGCCACCTGGGAAGGCCACCTGGTGGCGGCTTTTCTAACCTGCAGTGCCCGGGAAAGGACCCATCAGCTTCAAATGTAAACCTGGCAGGGGAGACGGAGAATTCCTGCTCATCTGGGAAATACTAGGGGAAAAGCTTTAGCCTCACTGAGGAAGATTGGTACGAAGTGGGTTCTGGGGTCACCTTGAAGGACAGCAGGGCAGAAAAGGCAAGGCTTTCTGTTTGGGAGCAGGAGGAAGGCGGCTGCTTGGAGCGGGGGAAACAGGACGGCTCTGTAGCCATAGATCTGGGTTTTCGTCCTGATTCTGTGGCTCGTTGGCAAGAGAGACTCACTAAACTCTCAGAGACTCGGGTCCTCATCTCCAAAATGAGGTTAATTCGGCTGAAAAGTGCTCTCCAACCGTGAGGTTGTTGACTCCTGTCACCCCTGAAACGGGTGAGCAGTGGGAAAGTCTGCTTTGGAGCCGAGAGTGCAGAGGGAAGATTTGAGGGAAGATCTGTGCCTTTCATATTCCTGAGGTCTGGGATAAGAGCAGTTATCCCACAGCCATGGTGTGCCAGGAACCGTTCTAGGCCATTGAGAACAGAGATAATGCACATAATGGAAGAGCTCTTTCCCTAATGATAAGAAATGATTTGACCTTATTTTATGATGGAAACTTACAAACATACAGTGGACGGAATGGTTTAAAGAGCCCCATGTACCCATTACACAGCGTCGACAATTATCGTCTTGTGGCCTGTCCTGTTTTATGAGTGTCCCCATCCACTTCTCCCCCTCCCTTATTATCCTGAAACTCATCTCACAGCTTACCCTGTTTCATTTGTACATGTCTTTGTTCAGCTCTAAAAGACAAGGGCTCTTAAAAACCATGATCACATCTTAAAAAACCAACACCAATTCCTTAATATCATAAAATATCCAGTCAGGATTCACATTTCCAGTTGTCTCATAAGCATCATACATTTTAAAATTTATTTTGAATCACATGTTGTGATTGGATATATTTTTAAACATCTCTTTAAAAAATTGTGGTAAAATATATGTAACATTACTTTTACTATTTTAGCCATTTTTTCAGTGTGCAGACCAGAGGCATTAAGTATGTGTCCATTGCTGGGCTGCCATCAGCCTCCCCCATCTGTAGAACTTTTTCTTTATCCTAAACCGAAACTCTGGGTTCTGTACCCTCTCGATGGGACTTCAGAAGATCACCGCCTCTCTGGGATCTTTTGAGGTCAAACTGGGTGACCACATGGCCTTTCCAGCTTTGACATTCTGGGATGCTTGGATAGTAATAAAATTATGAATTTTTCTCCTTAACAAAGAAGAAGGCTCTATCTGTCTCTGAGCTATAAAGGAGGCTGTTTGTGATGTCTTTCTGGGGAAGAGAAGGGGAACGCATCTCGCCATCATTCTACTTTCTGTCTCTGAATTGAAATACTCTAGGTACCTCGTTAAAATGGAATACTGCAGCATTTGTCTTTTGTGAGTGGCTTATTTCACGTACCACGTCGTCGGGGCTCATCTACTTCGTAGCTTGCATCAGAATTTCATTTCTTTTTAAGGTTGAGTAATGTTCCATTGTATTTATATACCACATCTTGTTTATCCATCTGTTGGTGGACACTTGGCTTGCCTGCACCTTTCAGCTATTGTGAATAATGCTGCTTTGAACAGGAATGTAGGAATAACTCTGAAAATACCTTTTAATCGGTAGATTCCCCCTTTGTCTCCCTCCTTCTGTTCTTTTTTTTTTTCCCTCCTTGCAATTTATTTGTTAATGAAACTGGGTCATTTGTCCTGTAGTGTTCCCCACTATCTGGGATTTTGCTGATGACCTCATTAACTTTTGGGCTGGTGAAAGTATTTTAAAATGTATCAATTATATTGTACTTATTCTGTTCCAAGTGCAATTCTAGGTACTTAAAAAGCACCAACTGAGTTAACCCTGTGAGGTAAGTAGTATTCTTTTAACCTCTCTTTTGAAGATGGGGGAACAGGTTAAGGAGGGGTTGACTCACTCATCCTGGGTCACCCAGTTAGCATGTGTGGAACTTGATGCTATCCCAGGCCCTTGCTACTTTGGTACTCAAGCAAGGGAGGTGAGCTAGCCAAAAGGAGGTCATTATTTTGATTCTTGGGGAAACAAGACCTAAACATGTGAAAAATTAATAAAAAACACAATAGAAAGCACGAATGAAAATTCAAGTCAACAGAGGGATGATTGCAAGACCACACCTGATTATCTTCCAGAAGAGAACGGTATTCTGGGAATATCTAAGGGGAGAGGACACCGCCTCTCCCCAAGCTGTCACTGAAGTCAGTGTAGATCCAGACATCTGAATCACTCCAGGGCCTTTGTTAGCATAAATATGAAAGCTTAGTGTTGGAGAAAATATCCCAAATAGACTGTCCTAGTGTTTAGAAAAAATGAATCTGGGTAAATGGCTGCTTTTTTTTTCCTTTTGTTTTAGCCCCCCGATGTTCCCTTCCCACGAACTTTTGTGTGTTTCTGTGGTTGTAAGGTTTAGACTTATTTTCTAAACAACACATGATTTTGGAAAACGGAGAATGTCATTAAGCCCCCACACCCTAGGTATAAAATAGATACACATTTTCATTGTGGTGGTGCTCTGAAACCAAGAGGCTTATTTCTAAGTATCCGAAACCTGGGTGTCTGAACTTGTGAATTGAGAGGAAAGCTTTGGTTAGTTTCTGGTAAAAGGAAAACCCTCAGCAGTGTGTGTGTGGGGGGGTTCTCTTGTAGCCTTGAGATTCCTGAGAAGGACCATGAACCCAGCTGGAAGCAGAGTGGAGTAGTAGGAGAGGCCCTGCCCATGCTGGGGTCCAGAGCACCAGCTTCCTCCCGATGAGCCCCAAACTCTCATCCAGGCTTCAGAAGGTCACTGCCTCTTCAGGATCTTACGGGGTCACCCTGGGTGAACACTAGGCCTTTCCAGCCTTGACATTCCAGGGTGCTTCGATGTTAATATAATCATGCTTTTTTTTTTTTTTTTTTTTAATGGAGAAGAAAGCTACATTTGTCTCTGGGCTCTAAAGGAAGATTTAAGGTTATATCTCTGAAAAAAGAACACATCTTTTGTTGGAGAAAAATTGGTCAAATTGAGTCCTCCTGACTGGAGAGTTAAATCAGTTAGGTCTAAATCAAATCTACCAGCCCCGTCCTGTCGTCACTGAGAGATGAATCAGGAGAAATCTGCCTTTGAAACTGACCTGGATTCCGAGACATCCATCATTTTTTTTTAATGGACCTTCTAGGATGTGGATTTTCCTTTGGGCTCTGTGTTTTCCGTGGATGCTTGTGAGTGAGGAAAAATGAGGGCCGGCACGACCTATTTAAAAAGGATCATGTTTAGGAAAGGTCATGTTTAGGAAAGGAAAGGTCATATTTATGGAAAATAACTCAGATGCCTAGAAATTGGGAAACGATTGTAATTGTTCCCATGTTGCAAATCTCTGGGGTCGTCCAGAAGGTGGGCTATCAATCCCAGAGGAATATAAAAGTAGTCTAGTCTGGGAGTCATAAAAAGTTCGGATTTCCAAGGCCCCCCTTCTAGAGGTAGGTCTGGGTGAGGCCTGATTATGATGTGAAGTAAGCTGGGTTTGAGAACCCCTGCTCTAGTCCCACTGGCAGAGGGGAGAGGTACCTGCTCAGAATGAGGCCTGGAAAAGTGGTCTCAAGTACATAGTGTACCCGCCCCCCAAATGTGGAAGGCGTAAAGATCCTCCGAGTACGCTCCCAGGCGGGAGAAGCACATCGTGCATGATTATAAATACCTAAATAAGGATAGGGTAGGGAAGGGGACTTGGGGAAATAGTCGTATATTTGCGTGCATTCATTCTTACTTAAGTGAATTGGTTCTTGAGCTGCCGAGATCTCCTTCTCCGTGACTAAGCCCCACACTGTGGCCAGCTCCCGGGGTAATGAGGTCACACATTTTAACATCATTTAGGTAAGAACTTTTTACATTTATTTAACTTGTGAACAAAAGATGGGATTAGAGACCTTATTACCCTCTTGTCTTTCTTCTCAGTGTAATTAACCTAATTCTCCCTCCTGTTGGTGGCGTGAAGAAGGGAAAGTAGGTGGCCTATTCATAAAACTGGCACATCCAGCACTCTGGGCATCAAGGGGGGTAGGGCACAAGTTTCACGACACTCCTGCTGGGTGCCAGGCACGTGGCCAGGTGCGGATTTCACGCAATCTCCCAGCCCCCCCCCCCGCCCCGTTATTCACAGATGAGGAAGCTGAGGGTCAGAGGGCTTGTGGCCCTTGCCAGAATCCCAGGGCTAGGGTGAGGGGAGCTGAGATCTAACTTGGGGCCATCTGTTTGCAAAGTCCACTGTGTATTCTCTGCTGGCTGCCCGCACATTTCCGGGGCTGGCTTTCTCTGGAGCAGAACTGTTGAGCCGGGGGGAGTTGGAGAAAGAGTAGGGCAGGCCTGAGAGATGCTTATCTGGCATTAGCAGCTCCACATAAACTTCCTGAGTCCCTGTGTCAGGTGCTAGAAGGCAGGGGTTCCCCCGCCAGGCGGCCACCCAGCCTCTACTTGATGTTCCTGGTGATGGGGAACTCCATCCCTTAAATAAAGCCTTTTCCTAGATGTGAGCTCCATAGGACAGGGGCTGTGTCTGATTCCTCTAGCATCCCAGCACATTACCTGTGTTTGCTCAGTGCGTCAGGAGCACCCCCTATTACAGGAGGGGTATTACTCCTTATACTGCACAAAATGTTCTCTCTGCCTCTTCTCTCCATTGTGCCTGGGACAGATCCTGGGTGGTCCCTGGACAGGAAGTCAAGAGACCTTGGGGGCACCTGGGTGATGCAGTTGGTTAAGGGCCAACTCTTGGTTTCAGCTCAGGTCATGTTTCCCAGGGTCATGGGATGGAGCCCTGTTTCATGCTCAGTGGGGTGTCTGCTGGAGGGATCTCTCTCTCTCTCTCTCTCTCTCTCTCTCACACACACACACACACACATACACACACATATTCAAATAAATAAATAAATAAATCTTTAAAATAGAGAGAGACCTAGACTCTAGTCCTTGAGTAGGTCACACAAACATTCTGAGCCTCAGTTTTCCTATACGTGAAACAATATTGCTGGTATGACTGACGGCCGAGGGCCGGTTTTGGATGCCCTACAAGGCCAGGATGGGTGTGGGAAGTTCCTCTTGGGGGTTACCCCTCAGAGAACCCTACCAGCCTTGGGACCGTGTGCTAGCCCAGTGCCCGGCAGTACACTTCAGGCCACGTTGCAGTACTGGAGAGAGAGTCTTAGGTACCATATAAATAGGAGCCAGAGAAAGATGTCACCCGAGGCCAGCCAAGTCACAACTTAATATCATCATATTATCATGATCTCATGATATCATCAACATAATATCATCTTTCAGATGATTAGCTTCAGGGTTTTTGAGGATGTGTGGTGTCCCCAGGACCACCTCCAGGTTCTGTGAGTCGCTGGGAGGACTCCCAGAACTCAGCATACTATGGTGCTCACAGCTATGATTTTTTTTTATGGTGAAAGGAGATAACACAAGGTCAGCAAAAGAGGAAGGCACATGGGGCGAGGTCCAGAGGAAACCAGGCAGAGGGGCTGAGAGCCTCTCCCGTGAAGTGCCATCTACCAGGGAAGCTCATTAGGGACTCCGTGCCCAGGGTTTCCCTTGGGGTCCAGTCTCCTGGGGTTCCTCTGCCTAGCACAGAGCCCACCTCCAGGGTCCCAGAAGGAAAGCAGGCGTGCAGCGGACACCCTGGTGTCCCTATGGTTTGGGCACACTGAGCCACCCCCATCTGTTCTGAAGGTGGTGGGGACCCTCCTGAAATCCATTTTTTCTGGACATTGGCCAGCGGCCAGCCTCCCCGGCAGTCCTTTCTCGGGCTGTGGTCTCAGGCCTGCTCCGTTCACCCTTTTCTGCACAGAGGCGGTGTTGCACGGTGGTCCTCCATGGGGACCCTGGAGCCGGACTGCCTGGGCTCCCCTCCTGGCCTGCCATTGAACCTTTCTGTGCCTCTGTGTCCTCCTCTGTAGAATGGGGATGACCGTACCCACCTCAGTGGGGTTGGGGACTGAAGGGGTTGGTCCATGTGAAGTACTTGAACCCTGCCGTGCCTGGCGTGAAGAAAGTGCTAAGTAACACTAGCCTCGCTGCTATTCTTAGGAGAGTTTTCCTTGTGAGTTAAGGCCCTGTGATGCTAAATAGACAGGCTTGGTTGCAGTAACTTCGCTTCCCGAAGGAACTGTACTCATTTTAACTAGAAACGTCTTGGCCACACTTCCCCTGGTCCCGGGCAGGGCTGGGGATTGTGACTTTTACAGACGTGGGGGGCATTTAGAGCCAAGGGTGGGGTGGGGACTCCGTCGCTCTGGTCTCTTGAGCACAGGAGAATTCGCGGTGGATAAAATCCTCCTGGGGAGCTGATGGCAGTGGGGGGGGTGGAAGGTTTGGAGTAGCTCTCTAGCAACCCAAGAGCTGTCATGGAAGGAACTGGACCACCTTCTTGTGGCTCGAGCCCCCGGACGGTGGGAAGAGCACCAGCCCGGCCTCTTGTTCCAACAATACCAACAGTTTGCTGAGGAACCTCAGGCCAGTCTCTGCCCCTCCTTAGGGCTAGGCAGGATGTCCCTAAGTCCCCCAGCTCTGACAAACCGTATTGCTAGGGGCCTCACTGGAGCTGAATCTGGGTTAATATGCCGGCAAGTTCTGAGGTCCCCAGGTTAGCACCCAGGGGTCCTTTTAGACTGCCCCAAGCGCCCCAGACACGCTTCTGTTCCCGGCCTCCTTTTCCACAGCCTAGTCCTTTCTGCTCTTTGCTGCCCACACTCTGTAACAGTTGACGGCCTCTGTTTTGGAGGTCAGGGTCATGACTGGGGTCGGTGGCAGCATGTCTCTACCTGCTGGCGGCCGGGAACCGCAGTAACCTGGGACAGGTGTTTGGGTGGCCCTCCACCTCTCCTCTGTCTGGACCTCTTCTTTCCCCTACCAGTGCTGGCCGTGTTGAGGTCCCCAGGTGACAGTGCAGTGAAGGACAGAAGGCGGGCTGCCATGGAAGGGATTCGGGGTTAAAAGTAACGGAAACACTGTTCAGGCTAACTTCGGGGGAAAGAAAGAATTGATGGAGTGGGAACAGCATCTTTCAGCTTTGAGGAAGGCCGGCTGCAGCGGCTCAGACCGGGCACAAAGACCTGGTTCCCCTCTTCCCTCCCCTTTTGATTCTGTGTTGGCTACATTCTCTGGTAGCCTTTCTCCTCTTGGTGGGAAGATGGCAGCGAGCAGCTCCCAGCAACAAGGGTTCTTTTAGCCAACAGAGCAAGCGCACGTCCCCGGATTGCGCCTCTGTGGACCTCTTGATGTCAGTGCCCAGCTCTGCCCCTGTCACTGTGACCACAGGGATGCAATGGCTCCCAGGGACTGAGAGCAGAGGAAGGGTGTTCCCCGAGGAAATATGGGCTTTGTTAGGAAGAAGAGGGCAAGAGTATTGAGCTAATCAGATCCCTCCAAGAAGCTCACCGTCTTGGTGGGGGGAACATACAGGAATATCAAAAGGGGCTCCGACTAAAATAAAGGCAGAATAGAGTCTCTGCTCTATTAAAATTTTTATATCAATGAAGTTCCAGAACAAAGGCAGAAAAGGGAATGACTGCTACAGGAGTGGAACCGTGATGCCTCTGTGTGTGTGTGTGTGTGTGTGTGTGTGTGTGTGTGTGTAGGATGGGCAGAGTGTAAGGTCAGATTTCATGTCGAAAATGACTTCTGTCCATCTATGTCACTGCTCCATCAATAGCCTTTGGACCCTCTGCCCCCTCCCCCCATGTCGCCTTGACCACCACCACCTGCAGGATCTTGCAGGGGCAGGAGGGGGTGGATGAATGTCCCAGCTCCCTCACCACCCCCCAGAGCCCCCAGTGGACCAAGCCCAGGTGCCCACAGTGGGAATCTGTCACAGAGCATCCTGGATTGTTCCGATTGCTTTTCTCTTTCCCGTCTCCTTTTCCTTACTGGTGCTTTTTGGGGTCATCTCCCAGAGAAACATCCATGTGTCAGGCTCTTCTTCCGGGGGAAGCCAGCTGAGATGGTGCAGATGAGTGAGGGGTGGACGGAGGTGGCTAGGGTGGAGGGCCGGAGGAGACCGTGCAGGAGAAGTAGAGGGGAAACAGCCCAGAATAGAGAATAGAAGCAGTGACCTCAGTGTGGCCTGCGCAACACTTTTCAAACCTTTTTGATGGTGATCCATGGTCAGATGTGCATCTTACAGAGAGATCCAGTATGTTCATGCCTACACACACGTACACACCCCTAAAACAGAGCCTTCATGAAATGGAAACTTCTGGTATTTCATATTCTGTTCTGTTTTATTTAAAAATTCCTGGTCGGGACCCGCTAAATTAAGGTGATGTCTTACTAATAGTGTGGGATCTGTCGTTCGCTGGGCTAGAGAGGCAGAGGAAGCAGAGTAGTGGGAGACGAGGGAGGGTTACGTTAGACCAGACCTCAGAGGAGCCTGAATGTCAGCCCTAAATATTTGTCCCTTGGTTCTGGAGCCGTGAGGAGCCGTTGAAGGCTTTTGAGTAAGGGTATGATCGGTTCCTCCCTGGGCTTCTGGATGATTATTGGGACAGTGTGGGGATGGGCTGGAAGGGACACGGAGAGAGGACGGGAACCCATTGCCATGGTCCAGCTGAGAAGCCACAGGGTGTCCGTTACGGCCGGGGCTGGGGATGGAGAGGCGGGAGCAGATGGCGGAGGCAGTGGGCCTTGGTGGCTAATTGGATGTGAGGACAGAGAAAGGAGACAAAGAGGCAGGGGGCCCCTAGGCTGGCTCCCTGGGCGGAGGGAGGAGCCACCACCTTCCGTGGCTCCTCATGAACTATTTATCAGGGCATGAAACTTTCATTAATACGATTCCGGTGTGAGAGTCCTAAAGACCTTGTTGAATGGTCAGCCAGCCCATACTTAGCACTCCCAGGGCCGCTGAGAGTGGGAAGCAGGCGCGCTGGAGGAGGCTTGCTTCCTGATGAATTCCGTTCTGACCACTCCTCCCCGAGCCACTCTTCTCTCTGGCGAGGCCGTCCGGACCCCCCAGCCCATCGACCTACTTGCTACACAATTAACACCGCCAGGCTAAGGGGCCGAGGAGGGCTGCCTTCTGGCCTTCCATTCACAAAACACTTACCTGGCTAGGGCCCGCTGGGGGCTGATGAAGCTAATTTGGTGGCTGCCCCTGAGAGGCTCCTGGTCTTGTTGGAGACAGCAGACATGGAAACACACAGAAACATACCAGAGTGGCTCCAGCTAAAATGAAGGCATAAGGGAGTCTCTGCTCTCTTAAAATTTGGCAATGAATGGGCGCCTGGGTGACTCAGTCAATTAAGCGAGTCTGCCTTCGGCTCAGGATGGGGGGTGTTGTTCAGGCTCCCTGCTCAGCGGGGAGCCTGCTTCTCCCTCTGCCCTTCCCTCCCCAACTCTCCCTTCCCCCGCTTGGGTTTGTGCTCTCTCTCTTTCTCAAACAAATAAATAAAATCTTAAAAAAAATTGGGCAATGATTTTTACAAACAAAGAGGAAGGAAGTGGAAGTAACTTGTTGAGTGCCAGTGATGGTCAAGTGCATAGTAGTTGCTTCATTTACATTGGATAATTTCAGTCTTATAATAATTCAGTTGCTCTTTTATGCATTCCTGGACCTGGTCCCTCCCATCAAAATTGTGTGTGCGACTGTGTGTTTGTGGTATGTGTTGTGTGGTATGTGTGTGTTTCTGGTATGTGTGGGTGTGTGGGTATGCATGTTTGTGGTATGTGTGTGTTTCTGGTATATGTGAGGGGTGTGTGTGTGTTTGTGGTATGTGTATATGTCTGTGGTATGTGTGGTACCTGTGTGTCTGGTATATGTGGTACGTGTGTTTTGGTGTGTGTAGGTATGTGTATATGCACGTTTGTGGTATGTGCAGTGTGGTGTAGTGTTGTGGGGTATGGGTGTATGTGTGTTGTGTATTACAGCAGATTGCTGGGTTCCATCCCAGACCTACTGATTCAGATGCTGTGTTTGTGCAGGGGTGGAGGGAGGAGGAGGAGAGCCCAAGAATCTGCATTTTAGTAAGGCCTCCAGGGTACTCTTAAATGTGTAAGGTATGAGAGTCACTGAGGAGGGAGGCCTTAAGGCCTTCGTTTTACAGATGAGGAAACTGAGCCTTCAAAAGTAGAGTAACTCGGTCAAGCTCAGTCTGTGACTATCTTGCTCCAAATCCCATGTGTCAAGCTTACTGATCTGCTGGTGATTCCCTCAGGGATCCTGCTGTGTCATAGAACCTCAGTGGGGTTCTTCTGCCTTGCATAGCCTGTGTAGTACCCACTCCACTCAGATGGAACTGCCTCCAGGAAGTCTTCCAGGATGCATTCTTGCCCTCCCTCTTCTCCAGTGGGGTAGTCTTCTCTCTCCCCTGGGCTTCCAAAGCACAGCTTGCTCAAAGTCTAGGGTGATTCGTGTCTGCCTGGTGCCCTCCCTGAGGGCATCTCTCACACTCCTTATATGCCCAGTATCTGAAACGTGGTAGGACTGTTCTGTCTGTGTCCCTCAGCATCGCTCAAGGAGTGACAGATTCTGATGTAGCAATGGGCACTTCAGGGCAGTTTTGTGGAGGAGGGGTACTTGCGCTTTATAGGACGAGGAGAAAATGAGGATAGTCTGCCCCTGTGTGCTGGGAACAGGTTTCCTCTGTGTGAGTAGTTAGCAGCTTAGTGTAGGCAGCAAGGCAAGGCTCGTGGTGTCTGAGACTAACAGAGTCCATGTTCTGTCCCCAGGCCCTGATGATGTTAGGGGATTTGGTTCAGTTCGGTTCGGCCCTCATTACCCTGGCACCCACTGGATGCCTGAGATGCACCTGATCCAAAGATGAATAAGGTCCTGGGTGGGCTCTTAGCAAGGAGCCTTCTGTCTGTTTTGCGAAAAATCAGTATCCAATGGTGGAAATATTTTGTATGCATGTGGTTGTCTTTCCAAAGGTCCGAAACTTTAAAAATTATTCAAGTACCATGTAAGTCTTAAATGTGGAAATGGGGGGGGTTGTAGGCAAGAGTCCTTTTTCCGTACAATCGAGGAGATTGTGAGGAAGAGAGGTTAGAATGCAGGGAGCCCACAGCCCCTTGCTGGTGGTGCCTCTTTTTCTGACTGGGAAGGAAGCACCTGGTTTTCGCCAAGCCCGGCCGGGCAGGTCCCTGATCATCAGGGCACCTCGGAGGCAAGGCTGTTTTTTTTTTTTTTTTTTAAAGATATTTATTTATTTATTTGATAGACAGAGAGAGATCACAAGTAGGCAGAGAGGCAGGCAGAGAGAGAGAGGGAAACAGGCTCCCCGCTGAGCAGAGAGCCCGACGCGGGGCTCGATCCCAGGACCCTGAGATCATGACCTGAGCTGAAGGCAGAGGCTTAAACCACTGAGTCACCCAGGTGCCCCAAGGCAAGGCTGTTTTTTTAATTTTATTTTATTATTATTTTTTAAAAGATTTTATTTATTTATTTGACAGAGAGAGATCACAACAAGTAGACGGAGAGAGAGGCAGTCAGAGAGAGAGAGAGAGGGAAGCAGGCTCCCTGCTGAGCAGAGAGCCCGATGCGGGACTCGATCCCAGGACCCTGAGACCATGACCTGAGCCGAAGGCAGCGGCTTAACCCACTGAACCACCCAGGCGCCCGGCAAGGCTGTTTTTAATGGGGCCACTGGGACCCTCAGAGGGAGCCGCCAGCAACAGAGACACTGACGCGCAGGTGGGCGGCCGGACTTCTGGGCCAGGAAGGGGGCAGGTGTGAGGCTGTTTCTAAAGCAGGGTATGGGAAGTCAGGATTTTCTGGAGCCATCATAAGTGGGTCTTGTATTTGAAAACATTTTCCCTGCTTATGTATGTGTGAGAGGGACGGTGGGTGATTAGATAGGAGGCTGAAATTGATGCCAGGTTAATTGAGTTGTATTTGTAGAAGAAGTGTGTCCCTGATCAGCTGTGCTGTTTCTCCTCTCCCCAGGGGAGAGGGAGAGGGCATTGGGTCCCTAACATCCATTCTCGGGCAGTGCCCATCTCCTGGCAGCCATCCTCAAGGGTGTGATGACACAGGTCAGTCCACACGTGTAAGGCGGAGACAGGGGTCTGCACACACCATGGATAAATGGTGTGAACCTGGCCTGTTTCTGTCATGATTGCTGGAGGGCGAGGAGTGGGAAGGCTTGCCAGGGAGGACACTGTTTTGAGACGCCGTAGGCACAGGGCTCCTGGCAGCCTCGGTCTCTGTGCCTTGGGCAGAGGCTGAGGGTATAAGTGTATTAGATTTCTATTGTGGCTTTCACAGATTGCCACAAATTTAGTGGCTTAAAACAACACGGATTTATTATCTTACAGTTTTGGAGGACACAAGCCCAGCAAGAGTGTCACTGGGATGAAGTCAACGTGTTAGCAGGTCTTTTCCGTGGGACATCACTCCGGCACTCGCTCTTCTGCCCCCCCACTTTTAAGGACCCTTGTGATTACATTGGATCCCCCTGGATAATTTAGGATACTCTCCCTCTTTTAAGGTCAGCTAATTAGCAACCACAGTTTTATCTGGAACCTGGTCCTCCTTCGCTATGGAACCTGCTGTACTCCCAGGCTGAGGCTCAGGATATGGACATCCTTGGTGGGGGAGGCGTGATTTCAGTAAACGTCCAGTAAGTGGGCATTTTCATTAACATCGTTATTCTCTCCTTTCCTTTAAGAAGTGGAAGTGAGGGGCACCTGGGTGGCTCAGTGGGTTAAGCCTCTGCCTTCAGCTCAGGTCATGATCTCAGGGTCCTGGGATCGAGCCCCGCATCGGGCTCTCTGCTCAGCAGGGAGCCTGCTTCCTCCCCCCCCCCCTGCCTACCTCTCTGCCTACTTGTGATCTCTGTCTGTCAAATAAATAAATAAATAAATCTTAAAAAAAAAAAAAGAAAGTGGACGTGAGGGAGCACCAGAAAAGTGGAGGGAGGGGGTGTAAAATGTCCTCAGAGCGGCCCTCCATGCCTTTCCTTTGCGCAGGGTCAGTAGGCCATTCCTGTGCGTGGATTTGACCTTCCCTCCAGGCTGCCTGCAGCAGAAGGATTGGATTTATGTGGCGTCGGTGCAACGACGGGGAGTTGGGAGCACTGGGCATAGGAAGACATTTTCAGTTCAATGTCAGACGTTTTTAATGGACACAGCTTTTTAAATTTGGAATGGGTCACCTGTGAAGGGAAGGAACTCCCTGACCTTAGAGGTGTGTAAGCAGAGGCCAGGCAAGTTAGAGCTGTGTTCCCAAATGTCCCTCACCACCCACCAGATTCCCCGGGACCCCACCCCAGACCCACTGCATCATAGTCTCCCGTGGAGGGCCTGGGACCCTGCATTTATGGTCACCCCAAGCTAGGTATCCGAAGGAGACGTTTTAGCAGTGGTTGGTGGATTGGCCTAAAGGATCTTTCACCGCTGAGATTCTTTGCTCCTAAAATTCGTTGGCTTCCCAATTTTTTTTTTTTTTTCTTTTAAAAACAAAATGAAATGTCCTTCATGAGGGAATGACCTCTCTCCGGGGTGTGCCTCAATTTCCTGAGCGATTTTGGGGCCGAACTCTGTGTTCCCCCTAAAAGGACCCAAGGACCTCTCTGCAAGTTACAGGGGAGTCTGAGTGTCAGAGAGAGGGCCGGCCCCCCTGCAAGTCACTGCTCTGCCCACAGAAGTAATTTCTGATACATTCTTGACCTTTCGTTTTCAACAGACATCTTGATAGGGAATTGAAATTGGTTTTCTTTCCGTGGTGCAACTTTCCATAGGAACTTCAGTTGCCAGGCTTTCTGGATAACCTAATATGCTGCCAGGCCACCTGTGGTGTTTTCCATAATGAAAAAAGCTAGGAACCCAAGGCTGCTTCCTAAGTGAGGTCTGCCCCCTCCTGCCACGGAATCATGACTGGAGCATATTTCTGATGTGGACCCAGGCTCCCCTCCACCCCACACAGTCACACTAGGGCCGTGGTGGTGTATGCAGGGGAGTGGGGTACAGGGGGCACGGTGCAGGGGGGCTGGGGTCTGGATGCTAAGCACACCACCACACAGGTGGTTTCCTACACACACTAAAGTTTATGATCCACCATAAATGCTCGGTTTCATGGGAAGTAGAGCTCAATAAAGCAACTCTTTATCCAGTCTAAGACCATTTGGGACTTCTTTCATCTCTGCTTCTTTCAAATATTGGCCGTAATCTCTCTCTTCCAGCCACACTAGATTGGTCTTCATTCCCCAAACATTGCCTGAGGGTTCATGCCATCTTCGCTTAGCCCATTCCTTCGTTCCTTCATTCCTTCGGCTGGGTCTGTCCCTTTTATTTTGGTTGCCACATCTGAATTAAAGGCCCAACCTTCAGATGCCTCCTCCTGGAAGCCTGTCCTGATTTCACGCCAGAATGCAGTCACACCTCTTGCCTCTTGTGTGAGCCTTCCCCTTTGTTTAAGTTAAGAGTATGACAGTTGAGTTAGGCTGAGAGTTCTAGAAAGTATTTCTGGCTCTGTCTCCCACACCGTTGTTCTGGGAGTGACTTGATGACAGTTTCCTCCGTTCTCTGCCTTCCAGCCTGTCTGTGCTCACCTTGGCCTCCTCCCTCCCCACCCCACCCCACTGCAGACTGTGCTTCAAAGGGGTTGCTCTCCAGTTTACGCGGGATGACGGGACCACTCCTGCAGTTCTCTCCCCCTGAACGTGGCCTGGTGAGCCCTCCCAGCCTCAGTGGCTGTCCTCAAATGCCCTGTGCTTGCCAGAAGCCCTGGGTGTGCCAGCTCTGTGAATCCCTGATGAAAATAGAGACAGAGCTGTATGCTAATCAGGGAAAGATTGTCTTTATAGAGTACAGCTGATAAGATGATTTGCATATTCTGGTTCATTGTTGTATTTCGAGTAAGTGACATTATTCCTTAAAGGAACTGGGGCCAGGAAGCCAGGAGCCGGCAGGAGGGAGATTTAAGGAGGAGATGCCTTGTCAGGAGTGGTTTGGGTATGGGGGTGGGGAACAAAGCCGGGCTGGAAGCAGGGGGGGGGGGAGGTATTTCAGGGAGACAAATATTTCTTTTTTTTTTTTTTTTAAATATATTATTTATTTATTTGACAGAGAGAGATCACAAGTAGACAGAGAGGCAGGCAGAGAGAGAGAGGGAAGCAGGCTCCCTGGTGAGCAGAGAGCCTGATGCGGGACTCGATCCCAGGACCCTGAGATCATGACCTGAGCCAAAGGCAGTGGCTTAACCCACTGAGCCACCCAGGCGCCCGAGACAAATATTTCTGAGGAAGGGCTTTGGCTGTCAGAGCTGCCAGAAATGAAGAGGCTTCCTCTTATGGTGGCAAGTTCCCTGGCCCTGGAGGTGTTGAGGCAGAAGCTGGAGGAGCCTGGCCGGGGAGTCTGACAGAGGCTGAGAGGCGTGGCTGTCACAGGGTCCGACGCTGAGAGGCACCTGTTCTCTGGTTGGGCTTTTCTTCCTCCACCTCTGTGATGTCTGCATTTTTGGTGGGCTTAGAATTATTAGTTTATTATGTTATTTTCACTAATTTACTCTTATTTTTGCTAACAGTAGTTTGTTATTCGTTTGTTGGTCTGAGTTTCCTAGGGCTGCCCTAATTCATGGCCACAAACGGGACGGCTTGCAGCCGCTGAACTCTGTCGTGTCACGCTTCTGGGGGCTGCAAACACAGAGTTAAGTGTCAGCAGCGCCGTGTTTACTCTGAAGCCTCCGCAGGAGGCTCCTTCTTGCGTCTTCCAGCTTCTGGTGGCTCCTGTCCTTTGGCTTGTGGCCCCATCACTGCAATCTCTGCCTCCGTCCTCTGGTGGCCTTCTTCCTCATGGGTCTCCCTGTGCCTTCTCTTCTTATGAGGACACCAGTCATTAGATTTCGGGGCCACCCTAAATCCAAGATGTCATCTCAAAATCCTCAACCACTTATATCTGCAAAGACCTATTTTTCCGAATAAGGTCACATTCTGAGGTTCTAGGTGGACATGAATTTTGGGGGAACACTATCTCAACCCACTAACAATAGGTATAAAACGTTCTACCTGGGCTGTGTATTCCCCTTCTAATGCCATACCCCAGGAAGTCTTGTGTTTTTATTGGTCAGGCCTCCCACGTGTATAGTTGGAAGTAGTGGGAATAATGTTTCTGTCCAGGGTCCAGGGCAGAGGACCTCGTTGGGAGCTGGGCTGCTGCTTTTCCCCTTGTCCCACAAGCCCTCGGCACCCCTGAGGTCAGCTGCAGTCTTGTGTATGGCCCCGTAGCACTTCTCTGGGTCCCTGTCTGGGTTCCACGTGGCAGCTATGGAAAGGCACCCCTGCCCCCAACCCCAGAAGTGGTGAGTATAACTGCCCAGAGCTCCAACTGCTGCCTTCTGAAGTCCTTTACCACTTTCATGCTGAGACCGTGCCTCCCATGGACTGCTCCGAGCCTGTACTGAGCTGAGTGGGGACACTAGGGCGGGTCCCTCCCTCTGATGGATGGTTGGCTCAAGGAGCACCCATCTCCCTTGCTGAGCACCCTGTAAGTGAATGCTGACCACCCTTCCCGCTTGTCCTCTGCCTGGACTCAGGTCAGACCCACACTGTGGTCCAATGCTCTCCCAGCAACCCTGGCTTCTGGCTCATTTTCTCACAGTGTTTCCCCATTAATCTCTTGCACACCTAATCCTTTCCTGACATCTGCTTCTGGGAGCAACTGGACCAATGCAGGATAGATCCCTTAGTCTCCCTCCCTTGGAGAAGCATTGTCATGGTTCCTCAGTTACCCACAGCAGTGAGCTGCTCAGTGGTACCTCTGTATCTACTTTTCTCTGGCCCTGTCCCAGTTTCCCTGCTCCCTTGCTGGATCACCTCTTAGCCCTTTGGCAAGCTCTGCTCCTAGGAAACCCCATGCAAACGCAGAATGCTACATATTCGGAGGAAAGCCTGGCTTCCTATAGGTTATGCTAGATATAAAATATGGACTCATCTAAGTTTAGACCTGGACACAGCCTCCTTTTATAGAGGGGACAGTGTTGGCCTTGGGGAGACTTGGTCTCTGTCGCTTATGTTTTTTTTCTTTTGATGGGAAGTAGAGGGCAGGAGCTGCACATCCTTTGGTTTTTCCAATTTTTTTTTTTTTTTTGTCAAGATCTAGATTCCTCTCTCACTTCTTTCCCCCTCCACTATGTGACTGCCCAGGGCGCTTTTCTTTTCCACCACCCTCTTCCTCTTACCCCCAAGTGTTGCCTTTCACCACCTGCCTCCCTGCACTGTCCCCTTGTAAGTCCATTTCCTGTGGTAGGTGGGAAGGTCTCGTGGCATTTGTTTTCCGAGTTTCTTACTTGGGGTGGGCTTTCTTCTCCTAGGATGGTTTTCGATCAGCTTTGCACCCGCTACCAGTTCCTCTCTCCTCTCTACACGGTTTGCCCTGCGCTGCTCTTGGTCTGGGCACTCTCTGTCCCTGAGACTTAGTTTGTTTTTCTACTTTCAGGAAATTGGAAGTCTGGGGGACTCCCTGCCTTCTAGTTATCGTGAAGGTGCACGTTTTATTTGTTCTTCTTGTTCTTTATCGTCTCTTGGAGGCGATATTGGGAGTTCTGAACAAAAATGGCGGCCATTACCTCAAGCACGGGGAATCCCCCTCGCCCTGGCCGTTTCTGCTGTCTTTGTCTTAGCACTGCCCACCCCGGACCGAGTGCTCTGACAGTGGCGTTGGGGACCCAGCTGATACTGGCTTGTAAGAGCTCATGCTAAGCTCTCGGGAATTTTTCACATCAGTAGCTCAGAACTGGCACCAATGAGGGTGTTCACACCATGGACATCGGCCAGCACGGCGAGCCCGAGCTTTCGCCCACCCTCCAGGTGTTTATCAGTGTTGACCAGCTAGCACACTGCTAGCTGTTGACAGCGAGGTTTCTCCACTCGCCCGTGCACTGCCAGAGGCTCTCCAGAGCTCCCCATATTCCTTTGCATGCAGAAAGGGCCCGGTGAATGTTGAGGGAGAGATGCCTACTGAATGTTCCAGTTGCTTATTGCTCTGTGGCAAACCATCCCCAACACCAGGGCAAAGCCGCCACCACTTTGTTATATTATCCTGTGGGGCAGGACATCAGATAGTCTGCAGAGGGGTGGGTTGTCTTGCTTTGTGGTTTAGGAAGACACGTGAAGCTGAGTTGACTTGGGCTGAGCTTAGCTGAGACCCTTGACCAGAGGACCTACACACAGCCTCCCTGTGCGTTCCCCAGCACGCGGTTTTGAGAGGGAGCGTCCTGAGATGGCAAGGCAGAATCCAGGGGACAGTTGCATGACGTGTATGACCTAGTCTTGGGGGGCACATAGCCTTACTCTGCCTGTAAGTCACAAGTGCGCTCAGGTCCAAGGGGAGGGGACCTGGACATCATCTCTCAAGGGGAGGTATGTTTGGAGTTTGGGTGCCATGTTTTAAAATAGCCACACTGAATAAGACAAGGAGGTACATATGTTGAGCGCCCATTTTGTGCCAGATCTTTACTTCTTCACAACTGCCCTAAAGGTATTATCACTATTTCCATTTTGCAGGTGAAGAAATGGGCTCAGAGAGGTTAAGGAACTTGCCTAAAGTCACACAGCCATAAATCATTATGATCTTTCTACTAGGACTCACTGCATTCATCTGTGGATTGTGCCGTGACTTTTGTCGGGCTGGGGGAGACGAGGATCAGTAGGGCCCAGCCTTGCTTCAGAGAACATAACCCAAACTCAGTCTGGTATACATGTACCTCCAGGCATCCTAGCATCCAGCCAACTGTGGTTGGGTGTGAGCGGTTGCCTAAAAGTCAGTCAAGGCCATGTGCGCCGAAAGTGCTGAGTAATTGCTCTTGTCCAGGCTAATTCAGCTTCATAACCTCAAGTCTGAAGTCAGTAGTGTGGAGTACTTTAAATTAGCTGTAAAATTTCAATCCAATTGCTAAACTGCCTAAATTATCAAGTTTGCTCATTGCTAGTTGAATGCATGCATAATTAATTTTTTCTAAAGTCTGGACTAAAAGCTGCTGAAATCAGATCTTTTTCTTGAATTAGATTCAAATGTCAGAGGGAAGTCTGGTTTTATGATGTAACTGGAACCGTGCGCATGTTTAAAGAATTCTTAGTTGAGATCTTTATTTGGGAGGAAGGTAAAAGTTAGGGGGCCCGCTTCTTTTAAAATCAAAGTGATACTCTTAGTAACCGGGAGAGAGAGGGGGCTCCAGTAATGTCATGTGTGAATCATAGTATTGTTAATGTCATTACCAAGATTAATATGTAACATTTGCTAGAATCTTGCAGAAGGAATGCTCCATAAGGGCAGGGACGTCTGTCCACTCCACCACCTGCTTTATCTCCAGGGGGTAGAAAATAGAGTTACAGGTGCATAGTAGACATGTAAGAAATATAAGTTGAATGAATGTGTTAGCTAATGGAAAGGTAAGTCGTTTCTTCCAGGATTACACAGCCGGGAAGCATGAGAATCGAGACTTGAATACAGATTTTTGGACTCTTTTAGTCCTGGTGCTGCTTTTTCCCTAAGTGTGTAAACACAACACAGAAGTTGACGAAGTATCTCTGACTTTGGAATCTACTCGGTCAGATTTTGATAGTTTTTATATTAGCCTAGCACTTAATGGTGGCGTATCTGTCCTACAGCGTTGCGGGATCATAGAGCTGTCTGTGATGGTGGGTGGAAGGTGGACGATGGAGTGGATTCTCCAGCTGCTTTGTCTTAAATGCTAGCCACTACCTACATATGGCCAGTGAGTGAGTGAAATGGGGCTAGTGCAACCTAGCAACTGAATTTTTAATTTCATTTAATCCGAATTCATTTAAATTTAGGTGTCAGCCACATGAGGCTGGAAGCTGCCATGTTGGACAGCACGGATCTGTAGTTTAAAAGTATTCATGTGTTGGTGTCCTCCCCCTTATTCCTATTCAGGATGCTGTTACCCCCATGATGTTCATGCCAGTTACCTGTTGTCAGATACCCATGGCCAAACATTGGTCCTAGTGGAAGCAGGGATCTTGCAGTAAGCCCCACCATGGCACGAATACCCGCTCCGTGTGAGGTGCATCTCTCATCGACTGACCTTGTCTAGTAGGTGGTGTTATCCCCATTTTGCGGATTTGAAAGTTGAGACCCAGGAAGATTAGTGTTTATGGGTATTTGAACCAATGTCTGATTTCAGATTTGGGCTCATCTGCCTTCTCTGGGTGCTTCTCATCCAGCAGTCCCCCCTGGCCTTTGCTCCAGGGTATCTGGATCCTCCTGGCTGCCAGGAATGAAAAAGCCACTCAGACTGCCATAAGCCATTAGGAAATCTGTGGGTTCCAATGAGAAGTCCAGGGTAGGGGAGGGCACTGAGTGTCCACTCAATCCTGTAACTGGCCCAACTTATCTCTGAGGCACAGTAAGCCCAGTGCCTTTCAGAAACCCACCAAAGGATTTACTCTATTGGAAAATAAGAGGAAGAGGACTTGTACACTGGAGAAGATGTGTTGGTATGTAATAGTAGTCATGCAGTCTTTATATCAATGCTGCCTTAAAATGTAATTTTTAGTGCACACACACACACACACACATACACACACACACACACGCACACTTATATATCTGTTTATTGATTGTGGAAGGCCCAGGAAAGCAAAAATACCTAGGCCCACTCAAGTCATAATGGGGTCCTGTCCTCTGACTAAAAGAAACTTTTTTTTTTCATAGTTCACTGGCCCACATTTTGCAAGCAGATTCCTTCAGGGACCTGGGTGTTCTGATTGGCTTCCTCCTGCACCAGTCAGGATCCAGGAAAATGGTTTAGATCAGGCCAGGACCATGCACAACACTGGCCACTCCCTCATGGGGGAGTGGTGAGTCCAAATGAAACTCTGGGTCTATCAGGGGAGAGAAGATGCATGCCCGGTAGGAGCCCACCAGTGTCCACCGTAACTGTTCCAAACACCTGGGGACAGAGAGTTGAAACATCAGTGGTGTGCGGAAAGGACAGCCACCCCCTTCAGGCTGGTTTCTAGTATCTGCTCTTGAGGAAAAGAAAATTGCTTGTAATTTAAGGAGCTCCCAGCAGCAAATGTGCTTGCTCATATTAATGATTGAAATCATCATAGGTATGAAGGAGAGCAAGAAGAAATTTTAGGCTCATCGTTTGATCACTTCTAGTCTTTTCTGTGAAAATTATGATTCTTTATTAAAGCATGAGCCCAGTAATCTCTATGCTCTCTTTATAAATGAAGGCACCCATTGTTTTGGAGCACATTTGAAAACATGGACCTATCAAGTCTGAATGAATTGCCTTTCCCATTAAACCTCAGCTCTTTGGTTCTGTTTAGATGAACCCCTAGTGTTCAGGACCATGAGTGGTAAGAATTACCCTTTTCCTTGCCCAGAATGGTTTGTGAGGATCTGAAGCCTTGGGGCTCTTACTCTTGGCTCAGACTTAGACTCAGTTTTAAATCCGGCAACTGATTCAGCAGCAATCAGAGGGGAGAGGGGCTCTGCCCTGCTCTAACAATAGCGGGACCTCTATAAGGAGGCAGGTGGGGCTAAGGGTAAAGCAGTTGGGGGCCTTTGCAGCTTTAGATGTGTGTGTGTGCATGCGCACGTGTGCGTGTGAACACATGTATGCACATGTGGCACACATGTGGGTGTCCCAAGTTGCACAGGTGGAAGCTGGGAGATGTGCAGGTAAGAGAAGTTGGCCGACAGGGAATCCACACTCCATCATGCCGTGAACTCTCGCCCTGTCTTCTTAGGGAAAGACACCACCAGCAGTACTTGGCACAGGTGTTGGAGGCAAGGTGGTATGTGAAGGCAAGTTCCATTTTCAGGCGAGGTTCGGATCGCGGACAGAGCAGTGAGTGAGGTGCGATTGCTCAGAGGAAAAGTCAAGTGCAGTGGCAGAGCTAATAGAGAAACTTTGAAATAGCAATACCTGTACTTTTTCTAGAAGGGAGAAAGAAAGAAAGGTGTTGCCCCTTGAAGAGGGCAATTTCACAGCACGAGCAAGGGTTTCACGGCCTAGCGGGACTCCAGAGCGGGTCAAACCCCAGCAGATGTCCAGAGAAGGCTCTGGCCTCGGCAGGTGTGGCTCCAGAGGCGGGTAGTGCTAGCGGGCTGCCTGGGTGATTAGCTACCTTCCTCTCAGAATTTGTGTATCTTTATAACATGTGGCTTTAGGACACCAGGGTAGAGGCAGAAGTCCTGGGTGTGAGGTCAGCCCAGGCTTCTCGTTCTTTCTTCTCTCAAGCTTGCCTGGTCTCTTAACTCATTTCATCTGTAAAATTGGGCTAAAATTAAAACAGCTTATTCTTCGGTCCGAATGGGACCATGCTAAACCCGTGCAGGTTATTGCTATCATGTCTCATCACATCTTGTGACTTCCTGAAGCATTTATTCCGACTTGTACTTGTTAAGGGTCTGGAGGGAAAGATACGTTTTTCTAAAATTCTCCATGTTTGAGAAGCATCCATATCGGATTAAAAGTCATTTGCTATCGTCCATGGAAACGAAACGTCTTGTGAGAGTTTTTTTCAGCCGAAAGTCTGGCTGCCAGTGTCCCCGACTTCAGGCCCAACTAAACATGGATATTTAAGACTCGAGGCTCCGCCTGGAAGAGCCACGTGACCTTGGGCAAGTTAGCCTCTTGTAAAAATCCATTTTTTTCTGTGCTATTGTAGAGGGGCTGGGCTGGATTGTCTCTGAGGTCCCTGGTAGCTCATTTGGTTTGTGATTTTCTTAGTTGACTGAGCTTTGGATCGGGGGTACTGCTGAAGGGTCAGAAACCAAGGAGAGAGGCCACGGGGACAGCACAGATGGTATGCTGGCACTTGCATCCACTTCAAGACATCCTTGACGGGGGCTCTCCTGTCACCTGCCCTGTGTGGATGTGTGACAAGGTGGTCGCTGCTTCCAAGGCACAGCTTTTCCCTGTGCAGCTTCTCCAAGTGTTAGGTATTCATAATGAGTCTAACAGTCCTGCAGGTGAGGACAGCTTACAAAGCCCTCTGGAACGCAGTACTTCTACATGATTGTTCCAGATGATTCCTGCATTAGCCAGAACAATGAACAAGAGATTGGGGAATAGCTTATCCCAACACTATCTCATTCATGGCGCTGAGACCCTGGACATGGCAGCCAGGGCTTCTGGGCTCTTCTTCCTGGTCTCCCTCCCTAGATCCCAGAGCGGGGGCTTCCGGTGGTCCAGGTATCCTCCGGGGATGGATGGGGATGGATGGATGAGGGGATGGATGAGGCTGATGAGCGGCAGCAAAGCTTCCTGATATCTTGGCCTCTGATCTCAGTTGCTTATTCAAGGAGAAAGTCCAGGAGCGAAGACGGGCTCAGAGCTTCATGTGGACCTCTGAAACTGAGGCCACCTCTCCAACCCAACCTGTCAGGGGCTAAAGCTAATCTACCTGAAGGCAGTGCCTATATCCTTTCTGCTCAGCTGCCTCGCTCAAGAACGGGGATTTCAAACTGAAACACGGTAGGTTCCCACCTTGTCTCTCCTTTGTTCCCAAGGGAAGATGATCTCAGTGATGTCTTAGAATTCATTTCCTTGCAACTTCTCTGTTGGTTCAGCTCTCCAGGGTAATCCAGAAAAGTTCTAGCCACAGGCAAGAATGAATGCTTACTGACTGAATGAATGCTTGTTTCTCTCCCTCCAAAGAGAAAGCTTTTTAGGTCACTACATGATGGACAGGACAGAATAGGAAGCTTTGTACATATGACATGCAAAGGGGACTAAGGGCCATCATGGTGTTTCTTCAGGTAATAAAATAAGAGCAAGGACTTGTCTAGAGCTTGTAATGAGTCAGGCCTTTTTAGATATAGGTGTTTACATCACTTAAATCAAATCTTGGGGTTCCTGGGTGGCTCATTTGGTTAAGTGTCTGACTCGATTTCAGCTCAGGTCACGATCTCAGGATTGTGAGTTTTAGCCCTGCATTGGGCTCCGGCACGCAGTGCAAAATCTGCCAGGGATTCTCTCTCCTTCTCTGTCTCTCCCTCCTGACTCATGCTTGATCTCTGTTTCTCTAAAATAAATAAATAAAATATTTTTTAAAAAATCAAATCTCATAATCCTAAGAGCTTTGTTACCTGGCTTGTACAGCTAGGGAAATGAAGAAACAGAGAGGTTAAGTAGTCCAAGATCACACAGCAAGTAGCAGGAATTTAACCCAGGCTCTTAAGTACCTCATTAAGATTTCACCTTGAGCTAAACCAGAGATCAGACTCATTTCCATATCTTTTTTTAAAAAATAACAGATATGATTCACATACCATATGATTCAGCCATTTAAAGAATATAGTTCAGTGGTAATTGGTATACTCACAGAGTTGTGCAACCATCACCACAATCAATTTAGGAACATTTTAGTCACCCTGAAAAGAAACCCGTACCCATTACCAGTCACTCTCGATTTTCCCCCACTTGTCAACCACTAATCTTTCTGTCCATATGGATTTGCCTATTCTGGACATTCTCTGTGGATGAAGGTGTACGCTATAGGGTCCTTTGTAACTGGCTCTTTCACTCAGCATAATGTTTTCCAGGTTCTCTCCAGAGCTTTGCCCAGGCTGGTTCCCTTTCCTGCAGTTTCCCTTCTCTGGCTGGCAGGGAATGTTCCCTGAGTCCTGTCTTCCTCAGTGGTGGCACATTCCTATGCAGGCTTTGGGGAAAGGTGGACTTGGTGTGAACCCAGGTCACTACATATTGGGTACTCTTTGGAAAGGCTGTTAAACCTCTCTGAGCCTCAGTTTCTTCATCTGTGAAATGGGTATAAACTGGTCTTGCCCTCTCGGGGTTGCTCTGAGGATTAAGGAGATAGTTGTCTAAATGCATTCCTCCAGACTGTGACTGGCCATGGAGTCAGTAGAATATGGATCCAACTGGTTGTGGACTTACCTGAAAAATTCAGGGAAACCTCTGAGCCTGTGTCATCAAACAGGAGTGATCCTAACCATCACTGCCTCCTCATAGAGCCTTCTAGTATGACGTGCAGTCACGCTGCCATCCTGTTTGACTCTCTCCGTACCCTGGTGAAGGGAGACACCATGGCCACCCCCAGAGAAAGGCACAGGCCCTCCCCAAGATCCCCCCCCACTGCCCCAGGAGGATGTGGCTGAAATGCTTTCTGGCCAAGCCTGCCTTCTCTCTGCCCCATGGTCTCCCAGCTCCATGTAGATCACACAGGGTCTGAGGGCAGGGAGCTGCTGGTAAGTGGAAGAAGATCCACAAGAACAATAAGGGCATCTAGGTCTCCCGGGCAATCTGGAGCCCTGGGCTGGGTGTTGTTGATGGTCTGGGGTTTCCTGCTTGAGTAGACGGGTGGTGACGAAAGTGGGCGTGGGTGCAGGAGGAGAACACAGGTGTCCCACTGGTGGGTGTGCATCATAGCAACTGGGGTGTGGGCTAGATTTCATCCCCCTCGGTGGGGCCACAGCTGGGAGCCTTTCCTCCTGGCCCAGAGTGCATGCTGGCTGAAGTACCAGGTTCTAGGTCCTGGTTTCACAAAGGGCAGTGCCTCCTGGGTGGGGGCAGATGGCGAAGGCTCAAGAGGCCAGGAGGAGGGCTTCCGGGGAAGTGCCAGGCCAGGTGATGGAGGAGAAGTTGGGTGTTGCAGAAAACCCTGTGGGTTATCAGGCAGATCCCTCTGCTTTCATATCCTCCCGTACACATGGGGAAACTGAGGCCCAGAGAGAGAAAGGCTCTTGCTCAAGGTCCCACTGGAAATCAGTGCCAGCCACCCTGCACTGGCTCCGGTTCCTTGCCCAGCCCGCTCTTCTCAGGGCACTGACCAGTGCCCCTATCCTCCCCCGAAGCCTGGGCATTCTTGCCTTCCACTTTTCTCCACCAGCTGCTACCCAGCGGCTCCTCTCTGCCCCCTCCCCCTCCTCCCCAGTGACTTTCTTACTCCCCCCTCCGCCTCCCGCCCAAACTCTGTCTTTGTTGCAACCACCCACCCACCTTTTGTTTAACATCTCATTTCTTTTCTACTAGAAGACAGTATTTGAGCAATTAGGATAATTGAAGTTTTTTTCTTTCACAGTTCTGGCCAAATATATCAACCTTTCATTGAAGTGGGGCGGGACGCCAGTGCCCCAGTGGGGGCCAAGTTCATGTTGCACCACAGGCTGAGGGGGTCAGGGTGCGTCTTACTTCCCTTGCTCGGCCAGCACCCACGTGGTGAGCTCATGTCTCCTGAGACCGGTGGGTTCCCGCCTTTGCTGTGCCAGCCTGTCCTTCATGTGTGCTGGGATATTTGAAGGTGGGGCCAACCTTACTGGGACTCCCCATAGCCCTCAGGAGAAAGCCTGGCTCTCCCCGGCTCACAGGCTCTCTTCATTCTCACCTGCCCTGCTGCCCCTGCTTTTTTGCTGTTCCCACAGGATCCTCAGCTCCCCAGCTCCATGGTGTTCCTTACAGACCTGTGCACCTGCCAGGCTGTCTCAGGCTGGAGGAAGTCATGGCCCTTATGGAGAGACCCTCCCTCTGAATCCTGGCTAGGCTTCTATCTTCCCCAGGCCCTGGGACCTGGGAAGTTACAGAGGTGCCCAGGGCCTCGGGGTTCCCATCTGAAAAATGCTTAACAAGGCCCTCAAGATGTCCTTGTCCTGGTCCCAGAACCTGTGAAGCTTACCCTCCGTGGCAGAAGGGACTTGGCAGTTGAGATGAAGTTCAAGATCTAGAGGTGGGAAGACTGTCCTGGATTATCCAGAGGGTCTGATGTCATCCCAGGGGGCTTTAGAAGGAAGGCAGGAGAGTCCAGATAGAGCAGGAGACAGGGAAGTGGACGCAGGGGTCCGATCAGAGCAGAGCGGAAGAAGCTGCCCCGCTGAGTTTGCAGGGGGCAAACAGGGCCACAAACCAAGGAGCGCAGGCGGCCTCCAGCAGTTGGAAAAGGCAGGGAGTTGGTTCTCCCCTGGAGCCCCCGAAGGGCAGCAGTTCCGCCAGCACCTTGACTGCAGCCCGGCAGGGCTGGATTTGGACTCCCGACCTCCAGACCCGAAAGCTACCCATGCATTTATGTCGTTTTAAGGCCTGAAGCTTGCAGTTTGTTACAGCAGCTGTAGGAAACTAATACAGGCATCTGCCTCACTGGCTGTGATGAATCTGTGAGCTAAGACAGGGGCTTAGAAGAAAAGCTGCCAGGGTGCCTGGGTGGCCAAGTCGCTTAAGTGTCTGACTCTTGATTTCAGCTCAGGTTGTGATCTCAGGGCTGTGAGACTGACCCCGCGTTGGGCTCCACACTGAATGTGGAGGCTGCTTGGGATTCTCTCTTGACGGCCCCCACCCACTGCTCGTACACTCGTCTCTCTTAAAAACAACAACAACAACACAAACAGCATCTTGCCCACAGGCACTCAGGAAATACCAGAAGAAGTAGGAGGGGGAGACTGTGGTGGTGTCACTTCTCTCAGGACGCTGCGTGTCCCATGTGGGATGCCCACCTCTGCTGTCTCTCTTCCTACCCAACGCCCAGCACTTGACTATTCTCTTTGCCTTTCCTGATACTACTTGCCTATCACCTCCTCCAGGAAGCCCCCTGGGACTCCTTCCTGGTGCTGAAGCCAGACCACTGCCTTCTCCATCCTGCCTCAGTTGCCTGTGCTATGCCTCCCAGCCCCCATCACCCTGTCGTGTCTTGCTCTGTTCTCATGTCCACCTTCCCTCACTCTGGACGATTTGTGCATTCGACAAGTGTTTATAATGTGCCCATGACACACCAAGCGCTGTTCTCAGTGTGGGGGATGCATTTCACCAAACAGAGAAGGATCTCTGCCCTCATGGAGTTTACATTCTACTCTAGTGAGGACAGAGAAAAAAAAACCAGTCAGTGATTTAGACAATCAGAAGTTATGTGACGTGGACAAAAAGCATGTAGGTGAGATGTCGAATGTGTGAGGGGTGGGGGTATTGCCATTTCACATGGGGTAAGTGATTGTAGAGTCCATAATTTCTGGAAAATTAATAACTAAAATATCATTTTTTAAAAAAATGGAGCCATTACGGCGTGCCAGCTGCTGTGCCTAGCACCCCACACAAATCATGATGTTTGGTTCTGATTATGAATTATGTGAGAGAGACACTCGTGTTAGCACACCCATTTTGTAGACAGTAATGCTGAGAGTCATACTGCTAGGAAAGGGGCATTCAGGCCAGGCTCTGTATGACTTAGAAAGCTCATAAGCCTCAGTCCCCTCCATGGGACTGATAATGGGTCCCAGGTTGGGCCAGCTCAGGGCCTGATTCTAGATGATGCAAAAAACATCTGTAGGAAGCTTCAGGCCCAAGGTCACCCAGAGCCAGTGGCTTGGAGAGGAGTCAAACCCAATTCCAAGCGTAAGTATGACCAGGAGAAGACTGGATTTGAGCAAAGACTTGGAGGGCATGATGGAGTGAACTGTGTAGACACTGAGTAAGAGATTTTGACATAGAGAATGGCAAGTGCAAAGGCCCTGAGGTTTACTGTGCATTATGGGTTGAATTATGCCCCCCCAAAGATATGTTAAGTCATAACACCCCAGTATTTGTGAATGTGACCTTATTTGGAAATAGTCATTGCAGATGTAATTAGTTAAGATGAAATCACATTGGATTAGGGTGTGCCCTTAATCTGTTAAGACTGCTGTCCTGTAAGGGGAGGAAAAGAGACACAGAGAGAGACACATAGAAGGTCAGGGGATTGGTGTGTGACCATAGATGCAGAGATTAAAGTGATCCATCTACAGGAGCAGGAATGTCAGGGATTGCCAGCTGTCACCCAGAAGGTAAGAGAAAGGCATGGAACAGATTCTCCCTAGAGCCTTGTGAAAGGACATGGCCCTACTGAGACTTCAGACTTCCAGAGCAGGGAGAGAATACATTTCTCTTGTTTCCAGCCCCTCAGTTGTGGTAATTTGTCACAGTAGCCCTGGGGAAGGAATGCAGATGTAGCGTGCATATGTGTGCGTGCGTGCATGTGTGTGTGTGTTCAGAGCAGAGAAGAAGGCAGCCTGGCTGAAAATGAAGAGAGGGGATGTCAGAGACACCCTAACTGGGGCCAGGCCATGTCGGACTGGGGGCTACTGCCAGGGCTTTGACCCCAAGTGAGGGAGGACACCACGGGGAAGGTCATGAGCGTCAGAGTACTACAGTCTGACATAATCTGTTCTTCAGCCTTATTTCTCTAGCAGCTTGCCAGACCATGGTGTGTGGCTGGTACTCAGCAAACATTCCCTCCTTTCTGTCCCAGCTACAGGTTCTGACGTGGTGGCTGTGAAATACATATGTTATTGGTGGGATGGAGGAGGGGTGACCAGGTTCTTGCAACATGGAGTGTGCTCTGATAATTATAATATTTAGGTTGATAAAAGGATACATTTTTCACTCGGGATGCCTCTAGACATTTCTCTGTGTGTGTGTGTGTGTGTGTGTGTGTGGCAAGACACAGTTTTCATCTTAAAACCTTAGAGTCAGTTGTTTTGTATTTTGATTAAAAAATTGTGCATTTTTAATGCAAGCCCATAAAGCATTGATTTTCAGATTCTTGATGTGGCTGATGTATCCTCCAGATAAGCTTCCATTGCTTCTCCATGAGGCTTTCAGCACCGGATCTCTGTAGGCACGTTATTATGGGGAAGCATTGATTTTTGCCTAGGACACTATGCCTCCTCTTTGAGGAAATGAAAATTATGACCAACGAAAAGCCATTTTTCAAAGTGACTTTGATTCTTGTTGTTTATGATTCAGAAATGAAGCCGGGGAGAAGGGACCCTACTCTTCCATGCTAACTCTTTGGCCCCACATGTAAAGGGACGCATTATTCCTTGAAGGAGCCCTTAGTTGACCCCTAGGGGTCTGGGGCTAAGTGGCCGCTGTCACTCCCACTCTGTAAAGCTGTCCCACTGGGACCCAAGGTTTTGCATTCCATCCCACAGCTGGCAGATGGAGGCTTGGAGGAGCACAGTCCCCTTTTTGCAGTCCTAGAGCAGGTGGCCAGGTTTGACTGGACATTCAGATGAGACGAGATGTGTGTTCTGAAGGCAGAAATGATGGAGGGACGCACAATGTTGGTGCTGTGGAAACAGAGCAAGAGCTCAGAACAGGAACGCAAGACAGGGTGGGGCCCTTCTGAGTCTGGGTTCTGCAGCTGGCTGGGTATCTTTAGCCCACATGCTCAACCTCTCTGAGCCTCCAAGTTCCCTCTCTGAAGTGGGGCAAACTGTCCCCCAAGTGGCCATCTCCTCGGACTGCATTCGACAGGAGATAATAGAGAAAGTGCTTCATCGATGGTGAAGGACCCTTCATAAGCCAAAGGGAGTTGCTGTGCAGATAAGAGCATTATTTGTAGAGTCCATAATTTCTGGAAAATTAATAACTAAAATATCATTTTTTTAAAAAAATGGAGCCATTGCAGCATGCCCACTGCTGTGCCTAGTGCCCCCCCCACAAATGATGTTTGTTTCTGATTATGAATTATGTGCCTGTGAGAGAGACACTCGTGTTAGCACACCCATTTTGCAGATAGTAATGCTGAGAGTCATGCCGCTAGGAAAGGAGGATTCAGGCCAGGCTCTGTTTGACTTTGAAAGCTCATAAGCCTCAATCCGCTCCATGGGACTAATAATGGGTCCCAAGTTGGGCCAGTTCAGGGCCTGATTCTAGATGATGCAACAAACATCTGTAGGAAGCTTCAGGCCCAAGGTCACCCAGAGCCAGCGGCTTGGAGAGGAGTCCAACCCAGTTCCAAAGTTTCCTTCTTGCCTCTTCTGCCAGATTACCACCTGCTTTTTGTCCCTGCTTGCTCTGGAGAGTCTCTTTGTTCCTATACTTAAAAATCAAGGGGGCACATTGACGAAGAGAAATTGACAACCAAATGTAATGTGTGAATTTTAAAAAATGGAATTAAAGAGAACCAAAAATGACATTTTAGGGACAATGGGGAAGTTTTAAATACAAATTCTATTTTAAATATATTTTTATGAACATTACTTTTTTAGGTGTACCGTGGGAATGCTGTTACGTGGGAGAGGATCCATATTTCTAGGAGCTACATCCCAGTGTGGTCTTACGTTTGCAACCCACACTCAAATAATTTAGGGGTAAAAACCAGAGAAAGAGATAAAGAAGGAGATGTGGGAAAATAATAATGATTGGTGATTAGATGAAAAGTATATGGATGTTAATTGTCCTATTCTTTCCAATTTTCTGTAGATTTGAACATTTAAAAAAATGTAACAGTGGAAGGAAAATAATTCAAGGGGCATTTCCATTTGCTGAAAGTCTTTTGTGGGCTAGCCTCTGGGCTGGATACTGGCAGGAGCTATCTGGTATGTTTCTCCCAGCCTCTCTGTAAAGTTGGTGTTGTTATTTTCATTTTGTGAATAACCTAACAAAGCTCAGAGAAGGTAAGTAGCTAACACAAGGTCACACAGCAAGTGAATGGTGAGTTGCAGGTCAGGTCATTGTGAAGCTTTCAGTTAGAGGACAAATGAACCCTTCTTCCTTCCCCCACTCCACTCTACCTCTCCTGGGATTTTTTTGCATTATGGGCATACATAGAGTAGAAATTACTTTTCATATCCTAACAGGAAGCTCAAAGTTTGGTGAAAACAAAACAAAACAAAATACCCTACACTATTAATCAGGACTCTGCCTCAGAAGCAAGGAAAACAGGAATTCCAAGTATCAAAAACTTCATTCGCTGACCAGAGTCCCCGTAGGAAGGAGAATTCTGGAAAAATAAATGTTGACATTTGACACCACAGGAGCACCAATTTAAAAAGGCACTTTAAACCAAAATTGACTTCACAAAAATCAATATTGAAAAATCAGACTTGGATTCCAATGAAATATCAGTCTCTTGATGTTTATTGACTTGGGTAAATGTTTGGCATTTTACAGCCCAGAATTAAAATAATGGAATTTTAGAGCTAGGCAAGACCTCTGAGATCATCCCGTTACTTACTAATATCTCTTTCTGGATGCTTCTTTAGCAGGACATTGTTTTTATTATGTTTAATCATCCCGTCTTAAACCGTGTTTAATTTTATAAATCTCCTCCAAATCTTGGTAGTACAGACACAAGTTCTAGTAACTGTTTTCAGGAAGAAGAGCCAGGGTAGGCTTAAACTAAAGCTGGCCCTTTAAGGAGAGGACCTGGGGTCCGGGAGCTGGGGACAGATGAGGCCAGAGCCCTGGTGCTCCCTTCCTCACCATGCTCCCAGCTCCAGGCCCTTCATCAGGGGGCATCAAGGAAGTAGTTGTCAGCAATGGCTTATTCACTAGAACATGGTAGTGAGGCAGGAACCCTGTTAACTGGATGTCAGCTGGGGAAAAAGAGAGGGAGGGAGGGAGGGAAGAAAGGAGAGAGGCACTCTTTTCCTTCAGATGGAAGCATCCTTTGTTACCGTTTTAGGGATAAGATACACAACAGGTTAGAGATACTATTGTTTCATTCCAACATGCCTAATCTGCCTAATTAAATATCGCACACAAGCCTCCAGCTACTGTGATCAGACAGTCCCCACAAAGTCAAGATTATAAGGAAGGCATGAGACCCGTAATTAGGCTGTGCCTGGCTCCCCTTCTGAGGGCCCCTGTTACTGAGCCATTGAGAGAGAGCTTGCAGAAGAAAGGTGGATGCCCTTCCCGCTGTCTGAGACCAGAGAACTGGGGTCATAGGGTCAGTGTGCTCCGAGGCCTGACCGCCGTGGGAATGCAGGCCTCTGACATGAGTGAAAGACATTCTTCTTTTTTTTTTTTTTAAAGATTTCATTTATTTATTTGACAGAGAAAGAGAAATCACAAGTAGGCAGAGAGAGGCAGAGAGAGGAAGGGAAGCAGGCTCCCTGCCCAGCAGAGAGCCTGATGTGGGGCTTGATCCCAGGACCCTGGGATCATGACCTGAGCTGAAGGCAGAGGCTCTAACCCACTGGGCCACCCAGGTGCCCCAAGATGTAATTCTTAATGATGGCAAGGAGATAGAACAGTGATTTTTTTTTTTTTTTTTTGAGTGCTTGCTACCTGGGGACTGGGCTAAGCTTTTATTTACAGTTTTTAATATATATTTTTTAAAGATTTTATTTATTTATTTTTGAGAGAGAGAGTGTGCATGAGCCGGGGGAGGGGCAGAGGGAGAAGCAGACTCCCAGCTGAGCGGGGAGCCTGATGCGGAAACTCAGTCCCAGGACCTTAGGGTTCATGACCTAAGCTGAAGGCAGATGCTTAACCAAGTGAGCCACCCAGGTGCCCTTGGGCTAAGCTTTTTATCTACCTTTCTCCTTTTAGACAACTCCATGGGATGGACGTCATCCCATTTTATAGATGCAGAAATCCAGATTTGGAATGGGAAGGAGTCCTGCTCCGGGTCATAGGGCCTGCAGGAAGGTAATGAACCCAAGCTGGACCCAGGGCTCTAGCTCCAAGTCCAGGTCTTGCTGGCGATCAGTGCTTCCAGGAGGGTCCAGACACACCTGTCAGCCCAGGAGGGTCCAGCACCTGGCAGCCACATCTCCCTTCCCACCCTCATTGCCCATCGGTTGGCTCAGTTTGCCAAGTATGTTGGGCCCTGCAGCCTGGGTTCCTAACCAACCCTTCCCCTAGCCTCCCTTGCAGGAAGAGCCTTGTGAATGACACCACCGCTCCTGTGCTCCGCCTGTCCCCACTATGACTTTAGTGCTTGCTTTAACTGAAGCTTTTTTTGGGTAACAAACAATCTGGTTCTCCCAGATTCACCAGAGGAGAGGTAATGGTTTTGAGGTGATCTAATCAGAGAATGGAGGCCAAAGAAATCCGTTTAGGAACCCAAGTTATCTGATTGTGCAAAATAAGCCGGAAAAGTCCCATGTCCCTTGTCACTCCTGCTGAATCTTGGTATTTTGGTGTGGCCCACAGTGTGTGTCTGATGCTTGTGCACAGACACAGTGTCGGAGCTCACGAGTGGGACTCGGATATCAGAGGTCTTAGAGGCCTTAGGGGGTCCCAAAGCACACTGTGGCCCCACCTCTCCCCAAATTGCATGTGGACCCCATCCTCCAGACATCCTCAGTCTCCTTTTTGACTCCTTTGCAGAGCTTCACACCCTGCCTTTTATTTCTCTGTGCCCTGCTTCCCATCACTCCCCAGACACTCCACCTCCTCCGAGGGCAGCCTGGGTCTCACCTGGTTGGTGGCCCAGGGCAGGGTCCAGAGTAGGGGCCCCGGACGCATTGGCTTCCCTTTGAGTCACAGCAGTTTGGTATTCAGACGTGCACGTCTGACGGCAGCCTGCGACCATCCATCCCGAAGAGGATTTATTGTGGCGAGTTGGGAAGTTGTTTAAATGCAGCCCGGCACCTGGCAATGATCCTGGGTCCCACGGATGCTTTCAGAATGGGAATGGGAAAGTGGCTCCTGGGGAAGCCTGGGAGGTGGGTGCTCCAAATAACACACTCGGCCTGGGCTTGGGAGGCAGGGCTCTGCATGCGGACAGCAGGGACATTTAAAAATGCCAAGGTCGGAAACTTTTGTTTAAAATTACGGAAAATCTACTCAGACATCAGTACCTCGCTGAGGTCCTGAGGGGTGATCAGGAACCCAGTCTGGAGCCTGCGGGTCTCTGGAGCCTGCGGGTCTCTGAGCGGCTGTAGGGAAGACGTTTGTTAAGACTTGTTCAGTTTTGAATGGGAGCTCTGCTTAGGGCTTTGTGTGTACCTGGTTGTGCTTGTTTTGTTCACTGTTCTCACCAGCAGGGTGACACTGGGTTCCCAGGTGAAAGCAAGTCAGCCATTTGTGTCAGGTTGCTGGAGGCGGGAGACAGCCCTAAGGAGTGACAGCTTATCACCTGACTCAGAGGGCGAGAGGGGAAGGAAAATGTCAGACAAGGACCTAATGACTAAACAAGCATTTGGGGAACGCGGGGCAGAATAACCCCCACGCCCCGTGCCTTTCCGGGGTGGTGGGAGGGACTTCACACGCCCCTGGTGGGTCCACACTTGATGTCATAATCATTTGTTGGATTTGCTAAGCCCCTTAAGCTCTTGGAGCCTCCGTTTGCTTATCCGTAAGACAGAAATGGTAATTTATTGGGTTTCTATGTATCTGGCACTGTTCTTAGCTCCTGACCCGTGTCTGTTCATTGAATTCTCACAACTTACTACGAAGCAGGCATCCCTGATTAGCGCTGAGAAACCGAAGCACAGAACAGAGGCAAAGTGGCCCCCGCCTACAGAGCCCACCCACGGCGGACCCAGGATTCAAAGCCACGTAGCCAGGCTCTAGTCCCCATCCTGACCATGGCTGTTAGTCGGGGAGCAAGAACCACGCCTCCCTCACCGAGCTTCTTAGAGGGCTAGCCTGCACACACCGAGGGGTCAGACTAAAGCATCCGGGCTGTGTGTAGCACCATTCATTTTGGAGAGTGGGGAGGGGCCGTGGTTGTTCCTGGACAACGAGATTGGAGGGAAGGGAGGTAGGGAGGAGCTTGCATTCCCCGCTTGACCAATATATATGCTACTGTATTGTTGGAATTTTCCATAATCATGTGTTACCTTAGCAGTTTAAAAAAACCTTCTTGGGGGGGAAGAGAAAGAATAGTAAAGAATAAGAACGTGTTTCAAACCTGCAGGCGTGTCTACATGTGCGTTGCATTTAAAAAATGAGTGCATCAAAAAATACTTGGAAGTTTGGGCTGGGGAAGATAGACATTTGGGTTATCTAGAAACTCACTCCTGTGACACAGCGCTGGCTCATGCTTCCACGGTGGACGTTGCTTGTTGCTGTGTCCATGGGCTTGCAGTCTTTCCGCGTTTCCTCTGTAGTTCTCACACGGGGAAGCCATTCTCCGCACCTCTGAGTGCTGTAACTGTCATCTGGTCCATCGGCGTGAGCACGGATGGTACAGGCAGGCGTGTCTGCACCTGCCAGGGCAGGTGATCCGAAGGCAAGTGGGACAGCATCTTTGTCTCTCGAGCCCATCGGGTGCGGCATCACAGGTGGACCCGCCAGCCTTGGGTTGGACTAAAGGAAAAGCCTGGGGGAGCAGTTCGTTCTGTGGGGGAGATCAGGGAAGAGAAGCTGTTCCGGGCTGAGAGAACAACATATGGTAAAGCAGAGAGGAGGTTTATTTACCTTGAAAGTCTATATCTGGGCAATAAAATCCTGTGTAGAAAGAGCCAGCCCCTGGGGCATCTGGGTAGCTCAGTCAGTTAAGCATCTGCCTTTGGCTCAGGTCATGATTCCAGGGTCCTGGGGTCAGGCTCCTTGCTCAGTGGGGAGTCTGCTTCTCCCTCTGCCCCTGCTCCTGCTCCCCACCACCAAATAAATAAATAAAATATTAAAAAAAAAAAAGGAATGAAAGAAAAGAGAGAGACAGCCCCTGGATGAACTGAGTTTGTGTTCTCAGTTTCTGGTCAAGTTCTGTATGACTGATCTTCATCTATTTGTTCCTCCCTCCCTTCCTTCCTTTTCCTGCTTCTGGTTACCTGTTTGTTTGTTTGTTTGTTTTGTTGTTGGTTTTTTTTTAATCAGGTACAATAAGACATGCAGATAAGGATATGACTGTCACAAAGGGAGGAGCTTACCCTGGAAGTCTCCTAGATGTGGGAAGCCTGCCACGCCAGGCAGGGTGCACAGGGAAGCCCTAGGGTTTGCCAGGAAGCAGAGGGAGTGAGGGGAGACATGGGCAAGAGCCGTAATTGTGGTTTCCATGGGAAGGATCTGGCAAGGCAGGGTAAGCAGCTTGCGATTGGCTGGGTCGGGTAACTTCCCTGGGCTCTTGGGCTTAGGGCTGTCTGTCAGTCTTCTGGTACTTGGATTTCAGTTGACTAGGTCATGTGGATAGTGGCGCCGAGTGTGAACGCCCCCCAAAATGAACTGACTGGGGCTCTGGACTCTGGATTGGCTTGCATGTAAAAGGCCTACAGGCTAGTTATTTATTATCTTTAGGAGTTGTCTAAATCTGGGAGAGGTGGTCTGTAAGGCTCCATATGACAATCCGAATCCTTCCTACCCTCCCTCCCTCCCTGCCTTCCTTCCTGACCTCTTTCTCCCTCCTTCCAATGTGAAAACATCACAAAACATTTCAAACACACAGAAAGAAAAAAAGCAATATAGCGACAACCTAGGTTGTACCTGCAGCTCCAGTTTGAAAAATGCGAATATTTTCCCCCCGATCTCATTTTCAAAGAACTGAAGCATTGCAGACGCACCCAAAGCCCCCTTCTAGCCCTCCCCCTCCCATTCCCTGCCCTTCCTCCTTCTACAGAAATAACAACTGTCTGGAAGTTGGTTGTATTTTTCCCATCTCTATTTTTATATTTTACTACAGATGTACATGTCCATAAACAATATATAGTATTTTTAAAGCTTTGTATAAACATCACACTGTACATAACATTCTGCATTCCATTTTGTTATACCCCTTTTAGTTTGTCTTTTAATAGGTGGTTTTAATTGGTTTATATTTATTGTGATTGCTGACATATTTCTACCATCTTATTTTGGGTGTTCCTTCTGCCATTCTCTTTTTTTTCCTCTGCTGACGTAGTTATACCCTTAACATTTTAGCATACATTCTAAATTATATTTCTTTTTTCTCCTAAAATCTAAAGTTACACAGTATCTTTTTCCTCTACTGAATTTGACAAGTATTGTCCCAATGCCTAACAATCCACTAAATACCTGCTCTCCATTTCTTGTTTCCTAGAATTTGGGGTCCACTGATTTGAAAAATTAGATGTTTTTAGTTAACAATTACATTTGCCTACAAATGTTACCAACGTCTTTGCTTACTTTTTCCCCCACTCCTTCCATTTCCTCTTGTAGGTTCACTTTTCTTTTTGCTGAATTCATCCCTAAGTAGTACTCAGTGCATATGATGGAGGTCTAGGGTAGTCTTACTAGTATTTGGAAGTCTTAAAATGTCTCTGTGTTCCTCTCATTCTTGTGTAATAGTTTAGCAGGGTATAGAATTCTAAGCAAACGGTAATTTGCCTTCAGAACTTTATCTTCTGGACCTCTGGCTGCTGATAAGAAGTTTGCTGTCCATCTAGTTATTGATTCATTGTGAGCCATCTTTGTCTGGTGCAACTCCTAAGGCCTATGTCTGGAACCAGCTTACTGTCACTTCTGTTGTATTCTTTTCACCAAATCAAATCATAAGGCCAACCCAGATTCAAGAGATGGGAAAGTAGATTCCACCTTCTAATGGAGGGAGCTGCAAAGTCATATTACAAAGGCCATGGGTACAGAAAGGGCTCAATAACCTGGGCCATTTTTGCATTCAGTCCATCATTCTGCTCTGCTTCCTCATCTTGCCACCCACAAGCATGCAGCTTGTGTGGCCTGAAGTGCCAGGCAGCAGTTGGTAGAACTTTGTTCCAGCTTTTCTTCTGAGTAGCAGAAGCTGTTCCCTACCTGCTTTGCTTTAAATAGTGAGCTTGGCTCTGGTTCCCCTTTGCATTGAATGTGGCTCTGTCCCTGCATTTTCTGGGGATGCTATGAATCTCTTTTGTCCTGGAGAATTTCACTGTGAGATACCTCTGACTGTTTTGCATCTAGAGCTCATGAAGCCCACCAAACCCACAGCTTCCTCTTCACTTACCACGTGGTGGGGCTTTTTTCTTCTTTTTTTCCTTGAGCATTTTGTCTTATTTTTGAGTAATTTATGTCTTTAAATTTTCTATTTTTGTTTTTCAGCTATCATTGCTGTATGTTTGGTGCAGTGGGGAGGAAGGGATTTCAAGATGTGAGTTTAATTTGTGATACCACCTTGGCTGGGATTCCTATGTTTACTTTCTTCGTAAAACTGAGCTTGTCACATTCTTTAGGAAACAGATGAGGTTGTGACAGCTACATCAGAATGTACATAATTGTGGCAATGAGAACAAAAGCCCAGACTCTCAGGGTTAGAGGGGGCCTTCCAATGCTTTAATCTCTTCTATACCCATCCCACAGCAGGGGCATCCAATGCCTGGACACCTTTGGGACTGGCTGGCCTGCCTCCTCTTCATCCCGTCTCTGAATAGCCCTGGTTTTTAAAAAGTTGTTCTTTTTCAGCTGGTATCTGCCTCCTTATGGATTCTCTTACCCCATCCCCCCAACCCCCACGTAGTTCTGTTTTTATTCTCTGGAATGAAACAAACCACATCTGTGCTTTCTGCTTTTGAGAACCCTTCAGAATATAGAGGCCATGACCAGGCCCCAAGTGGGCTCTCCTCCAGGCTGAGCAGCTCCAGGTTCTGCAGCCTGAGCTCATGTGATCTAATGGCTCACCGTCTCCCCACATAGCTCCCACCATGGATACCACTCATTTTCCCCTTTCTCATAGGCAGAGCCTGGTTGGAGCCTCAACGGTGGATTTAGACAGGTCCGAGCAGGTCCACTTCTTACCTCTTTGATTCTGGGGCCCATCCCCCTACAGGTGCACCTGTGAGCCATGTCATGAGGTGGATTCTCATGGCTCCTCGGTCAGCCACCATTCATTCATTTGTTCATTCAGATCTTGAGGGCACTGGGGACATGGTGATAAACAAGACTACCATGAAACTTAGGGTCTAGCATGGCAGAGAGATACAGTGTGACCACAAGCATGGGGGCTAGATGCATGGTGAATTGAGCTTGTATCAAAGATGACCTCACAAGTTTGGGAGGGAGCGATGTGTGCTCTGAGAGCACATCCTCATTTTCTAACATTTCCAAACTCAGAGTCTCAAGAGAGGAGATCCCTGCCTTGCTAGCTCATTGTTCCTTGACCTACAAGGTCACAGGTCAGTGGCTAGCCTATGGCTTGGGTTTACATACCTTGTGTAATTAGCTATGCCTGGGATGTTCTCAGCATCTTCACACTCCATCCATCCATCCATCCATCCATCCATCCCTTGGGTATGCTGGTGATTCAGTGAAGGAATCTGTGGCAATCTTCATTTCTGAGGAAGCGCAAGTAGGAATTATGTAGGTCAGGGATGGGGTGGGGGTGACAGTAGGATTGGTGGCCATGATGTTGGAAAGAGCATGGCGCACAGACTGTGGCTGGAGCCTGGGGCATGAGTGCGAGCGTGGGGCAAGGTAAGCTCTTCCATCCCCAGCACCAGTGTGGTGAGTGGCACATAGTATGCTTGACAATTACTCACCGGATCAGGAAGAGAATGATTGACTTCTGGGAGTCACAAGGTCTGGATTTAGCACCAACCCTGCAAACAACCAACTGTAAGCCCTCAGGAAAGTCACCAAACCTCTCTGAACTTTAGTTTGTAAAGTGGCATCATCATGTTTGCTCTGGCAGTGTTATAGGTGACTAGAAGGGCCTAAGGGAAAATGCATGACGTGTCCTTGTAAGCTGGAAAGGGCTTTATATATGGAATCTTATCCATATATAATGGTTATTATTTCCATATTTAAGAAGATTTTATTTATCTATCTGTTTATTCATTCATTCATTCATTCATTTAGAGAGGACACTGAGATCATGGCGTAAGCTGAAATCAAGAGTCAGATACTTAACTGGCTGAGCCACCCTGGTGCCCCTATTATTGCTATTGTCATCAACACTAATGTCCAGTCAGCATCCCATAATGCATATTTAAGGAAGGACTTGGCAGTGAGTGGCTCTAATCCATGAAGGTGTTGCCAAGTGTTGGCCAATCAACAAGCAATTTCTGAGGGCCTCTCCTGGTGCTCGGCCTTCTGCACCTTGTAGATGGAAGAGCGGAACTTGGAAAACATGGTCTTCTGGAACAGAAAGCAACACTAGGAGCCTAAAGGTCAACTGGTGGCCATTGTGCAAAGGGGAAGGGGAATGCTGGGCTGCAGACAAGACCCTGGAACTTTGGAGAGGCTGCTGTCCTTGGGATCTCATAGTGTCCCACTGAGGTCCTGTCCAGCAAAAACCGTAAATACAGTAAAGTCTGACTTTACTTGTCTACTTGTCTAAAGTCTACTTGTGCATGTGGGTGGGTGGGTGGGGGTGGGTGGGGTGTTGGTGGGGGGGGTTGTTGAGTAAATTTCCTTGGCAGAAAAATGAGTTGGCATCTCACACGTCAGTGTGCACCCACGTCATCATGGCTACTACTTAATAATGGACCATCCCCGGGGCTTCCTGTCTGGGGCTTGGGGTGTAGAGCTTGGGAAGCCGTATCATGAGGAGCCCCAGCCCGTCCCAGGTGATGCTGATGCTGTTGGCAGCGTTGTCTTTGAAGAAGCCCACCCTGTGCCTGAGGTGCATCTCCATGCCCCCCGCTCCCACTTGTCAAAATCCAACCAAGTAGAGCTTCTTAAAAATGCACAGAACACTATGGAAAAGCACAGATCTGACTCGGAGGTGATATTTTCAAACAGAATGGGACGTTATTTTTGGACCCATCAGTGGGAAGGTTCTTGGGGGTTAGCGAACCGGAGTCGAGTGTGTTGTTTCACGCTACTCTAATTGTGGTCCCTGAAGCTCTCCGTGGGAAGTGAAAACCAGAATATTCCTTCTGAAGATCCTGTGTGCTACCCTGTAAGGTCTGTTTTGCAAAATTAATTAGCTTTGGGCCAGTTTCTTATCCTGAGCCATTTGGGATTTCCGAGCTGCAGTTAGAGAAAGTGTAGGTATGGGAAATAATTTCTTTTCCTGGTCTCTGTTCCCAGTGCACTGGCTTCGCTCCACTGACGTGCCAGGCCCAGGGCTGAGATCCAAAAATCACAGGCATGATCTTTGCCCTTGAGGGAGGGCAAAAAAAGCAAACACACAGCTGGAATCGGAAGAAGAGGAAAAGAAGTGTAGTTGGCAGGCTCAGGCAAGATCTTGAGAGACTCATACCAAGCAAAGGGGAACCGGATGAAAATCAATTACAACATTACCAGGGGTAAAGTACTCCCAAAAAAGTAATTAGAAATATTAAATTCCTCCTCTCTACAGCACAAATGAACGCTGGCTAGTGAGGAAACACCGTGGAAAGGTTGTTCCAGACCAAATTCTTTGCTTGAGAACATTCACCTAGGTCTTGGTGGTAGCAGGCAAGGAAGAAGTTGCTGGAAGAGTGATATACAGCCTTCAGGGGTCTTGTTTATCTCACTGAAACAGGAATGCCTTTACAAATGAAGTGAGGTGCGCCATGTGAGGCAGGCCAGAGAGAGAGGGTAATTATTCATATGCACCCCGTTTCTTTCTTAGTTCACACTTATTAGCAGTCTTGTTAGCAACAGGGACGATGCTGGCAGCTGTCCTTTGCATTTGCTCAGTCCTGGAATGTCCACGGCCTGTGGTGCCCATGTCTCGGCTCTCCCTCCGCACAGTTCCAGGAGGCGGCTAGAAGAGGAATCTGCATCTTACCGGTGAGGCTGCTGAGACCCAAAGAGGTTTCCCAGCGGCACCCAGAGCCATGCCTGCCCCCCCGCTCTAGTGTTTCGAGCTCTCTACTACAGAATGTGGCCCCCTACTTTGTGGAACCCAGCAGCTACTTGGGCAGGGAGGTAGTTCAAAGAAAGTAAAGACTATGGCAGGTACAAGGTAGTTTGCTAAAAAAAAAAAAAAGACAGACAGACAGACAGAAAGAAAGAAAAACAGAAGCCAAGCTTCTCTAATGAGACTCGGTTCCCTTTCCTGCATCTTTCCCCTCTGCCCCTGAATTAATTAACGATGGCAAATTGTTCCCAAGCGCTCAGGCAGGTTTGTGTGTGTTTTAGTATTATTATAAGGAATGTTTCCTGAGTGATATTAGGAGGAGCCATCGCACAAGTAAAATCTTTCTAAAAGCAACTCCGCGGCTCAGCCAGGGGCCTTCGCTGGGGCTGAGTGGTTTGGGGATGGTGTGTTACTGGAAGTCACATTCTCAGGCAGCCGGGGCGCAGGGACGCCCTGAGACCCGCTGATCTGGGCACATTCGTCCATCTGTGAACTCCCGGAGCACCTCTCCTCCTAAGCTCCCCCACCCCCCACCCCAGGGCTCACCGTCTCCCACCGGACATGCTCACAGTGACTGGCCCTTGGCCCATACTGGCCTTGACAGAGCTTTTACAGACCGTGGTGAATGAGAGAAAGAAGGATGAATCTTTCCTAGAGCCAACCTTGTTATTTTAAAGAACATCCATTCCTTGGAGATGCCGTTCTTCCTTTCCCCTCCTCTTCTTCCTCCTCCTCTTCCTTCCTATCATGTCCTCTTTACAATTAAATCACGGCGATAGAAGATGTTAGGATCTGTTTATTCATTTCATTTTATTCTTTAATGTCCTTACACGAGAAAAATAAAATATGACAACCTACTCGGGCAGTCTGCTTCTTTTTGGGAATTGTGTGCAGGAGCCTGGGCCCCGCCGTTACTGGTACGGGTGATGTTCCAGAAGCAAGGGAGAGGTCCGTGGGGCACAAGGAGGAGGTGGTCAGAACGGGTCTGCTGCGATCAGGGAGGATCTGGGCAGACAGGGGCATCTGAGCTGACTCTGTGGAAGGCAGAGAGAGGAGGTGCCCACCAGGGAGCGGGCGTTCCAGGAGGAAGGTTGCTGAGCAAAAAGACAGGCAGCACTCAGGATGCTCTTGAGAACGCTGCTTGCTAGCTTGAGAAGGAGTTCAGGCAAGGAGAGGGGAGGCCAGCCAGCGGGGTGGGTGTCGAGCTTAGAGACCATGCGGGGCAGGTGAAGGACTTTGAACAAAGTGCCTTTGGTCCTGGAGAACCATGAAAACATTTGAGCACAGGGACATGATCAGCTTTTCCATTTAGGGAGCTCACTTCTGGGGGAAGGGTGGGCAGCAGCAGGAAGGAGCAGGGCTGAGAGAAGAGGAAGCTGCCTGCCTTCCAGGGCAGAGATGACAAGGCCAGATAGGAGCACAGGCCAGTGGGACAGAGAGGCTGGCACAGTTGCACAGATCTCAGCAAGCAGAACCTTCGGGACTTGAGACCAACTGGGTGCGAGGGGTCATGCAAACCTGGAGTCCAGGGTGGCTCTTGATTTTCTGACTTGGGGGCCCCGCAGAGGGGAGTGTTAAAACTAATACTAATGCAAATATCAATACTAATCGTAGTGATGGCTGACATTTACTGAGCTCTTCCGTGTGCTGGGCACCTGCTAAGTGCCATACCTGTACGGAAGGCTTACAGAGAGAGAAACCGGTTTCTCCGGGGCTGAAGCTCAGGATCCCCTACCTGTCCCATCAGCGGTCCACCTTCTGAGACCTGACCCCATTTAACTTGGTGAGTCTGGATCTGAACCTGGGGGTCAGCTGGATGGAGATGTGCCGTCTGGACCTGAGGCGGACAGCAGGGAGAGAGGTCAAGATTTGGGGTTACTGCCTGCAGCAGGTGGTTGATGCTGTAGCGGGGGATGTAATTGCTTGGACACGCTGGCTAGGAAGACGTGCTTTGCCCAGCAGGGCGGGGTGGGAGTTGTCCTGCCTTTCCATCCCCTGTGCCTCTTCTCCTAGCTGATTTGGGTATTGCAATGTGTATTTCCTAGAATCACTGACGGGGGGGGGGGGGGGGGGGGCGGAGAATGCAAGGTTTGCTTGGCTCTTCCTCTTCCTTTTGTTTTTTCCTGAGGTTTTTTTTTTGTTTTGTTTTTGTTTTTTTTTGTGGATGACTTCAGATACAGCCCACGGGAGGAGGAGATAAACGACTTCTGTAAAGCCAGGGCTCATGTTCCCTCCGCAGTTACCAAGCAGGTGACTGTCCCTTTTCCAGCTCACCTCCTACAATTCAGACCCCTGCCTCCGGGCATTCTCCACTCTGGTCGTTTCTTTTGCTGTCCACTGCAGCCAGATTGAGCTGGCAGTTCTCAACATGCCTTGTGGTCTGGTGTGTGTCCGGGGTTCATGGCTGCACCTCTTCGGGTCAGCGTGACTGTGCACCCCAGGCAAAACCCATCACCCCCACTGTATGCTGTGCATTAGGGAGCTAGGCTCCATGCTCCGTGGGACAGAGGTGGCACCTCTTGGTATAGCATTCGAGGTAATTGCGTGTGTCTCTCATCAAAGAGACCCCCAAAAACCCCCTTGTCCCTTCTGTCCAGTGAGGGTGCAGGGAGAAGGCCGTCTGTCTATGAACCAGAGGGGCCTTCACTAGACACGGAATCTGTCAGTGCCATGATTGTCAACTTCCCACCCTCCTGAACCGTGAGGAACAAATGTTTATTGTTTGAGCCAACTGAGGCTGTGGCCTTTGTCATAGCGACCCCAATTGAGTCTGACACAGGCCGTAATTCAGCCCCCATCAGGGAAAGGAAAGCCCTGGTCTTCTCACCCTGTGTTGACACTCTAATCGCCTACGTGTTTCTTGGAGGTTTGGTTGTGTTTTTCACTTTTTGCCATTGACCTTTAGGCCAAACCTTTTGGATCTCTTCTGGGGCAGAGCATTTTCTGCCAAAGAGGACGAAAGCATTCCCTGCAGAGGGTGGGTTTCGAAGACTCAGCAGATGGCGAAGAGGCCGAGTGGCCCGATAGGCTGTGTGGTCCCCAGTCTCCCGGCAGCGGCTCTGCTGCTGAGCTCCCAGACCCTCTGTCTGAACAAAATTTCCTAGAAGCCCAGTGTGTTAATCGGTAGAAGGAAACAGTGGTGGGAATCCAGAGCCCTGCCCTCTGGGGTCATATGTCTGTGCCCAGTTTCAGGGGCCTCCTGGGGAACAGAGTTTGAAATCCCTAGGGTGGATTCCTCTCCGTCAAGACCCCTCCAGGAGTGAGCCCGTGACGTCTCTCCCCGCCGATCCGACAGCTGAGGACGCTTGTCTTATCTCATGCTTAGGTAGTCAAAATGGCACAGAGCCCAAGAGAGATGGCTCAGGTCTGCCCACTTGCAGGATCGGGGAGCTGGCCGTGGCAACAGCAGGCTGGATAAGAAAAGAGTAAAACGTTTGTATTGGTGGGGTGAGGGGTGGTGGTGTTGTGCTGTGACCCAAGGGGGAAAACCCTGTCCATCAGACATGGCCTGGGAGTGGGCTCCGAGACTGAGGTGGGTGTGTGGCCCTGCCCCTCAGGGTAACCGCATTCTTGATCCCTGGATGTGCTTTTCCATCCGGGCATCCACCAACCGCGTGGAAAAACACTGAAGGCACTGGAGGGGTACCCGCTGCCCATGCCCCTGGCTAGTCCAGGCCACTGCAGCTGAAAACGGAAAGACCATGTCCCCCTCCTGGCCCCGGGGTCGATCTTTTTTTTTTTTTTTTCTTTTTTTTTTTTTAAAGAAGAGAGGGAGGGAAGGCAGGAGAAAGGGCGGGGTGAGCAGGGTCAGCAACTATTAGGATAAACAAGGAACTTCAGAACATAGAATGAAAGGCTATTTTTTTTTTTAAAGATTTTATTTATTCACCCGACAGAGAGAGATCACAGTAGGCAGAGAGGCAGGCAGAGAGAGGGGAAGGGAAGCAGGCCCCTGCTGAGCAGAGAGCCCAGTGCGGGACTCGATCCCAGGACCCTGAGATCATGACCTGAGCCGAAGGCAGCGGCTTAACCCACTGAGCCACCCAGGCGCCCCGGGGTCGATCTTTTAACACAGAGTCTGGCGATGATGATGCCCAAGTTTGGGAATTTGTGTTTCTTCTTGCACATGTGAAGTTTCAGTGTTTCAGTAAATAGTCATTAAAACTAGCGCACACAAAGAGACAACAATGCCACATTTTAATTTATTTATTTCAGCTGACTGCATCAGCCGGCCTCCTCATGGAATTCCTTTGTCCTGTAGCACATTCTACGTTAACACAACACATCTCCCCTTTTAGGTCCTGCTGATGCTAGAGAATGTGGAGCATTTAGTGTGGGTGTGGTCTCCGGATGAAATATTGCAGACTTTGTATCTGGGAAGTAGGTGATGCACGTCGCCGAGCTGGGGAAAATTCAAGCAGTTCCGTTGTCTTAACAGTCAGAGAGCTTCCTCCTCCAAGAAGCCCATGCCGACATCCACAGTTGCCCTCACTGACCCTCCATCCCCTACAGAATCGTTAAGCAAGGCGGACGGATGGTGCCATCGAAGGTGTCTGGTTCTGTGTACAGCTGTTAGAATGATTTATAAGTGACTGCTCCTTCCTACTCCCCGCCATCTTGTGGGTCCTTCCCCTCCCTTTGCCTTCATTCTCGCTCAGGTCTCCAGCATATTGCTGGAACTTTCTTGGTCGGTCCCATCACCCCAGGTCACTCAGGGATGCCTGCTGCCACGTCATCCTTGGTGCTCCCCACCTCCCAGCCTCTATGAAGTCATGGGTCTGTGTCTGCCGAGCCGGGCTGGCTTCAAGCCCAGCTCCCCCCTCTGCTGTGAGCGTGCCCTTGAGTTGGTTACTTAAACTCTCTGAGCTTCTATTTCCAAATCTGCCAAGTCGGGGGGGGGTGCTCGACCCATTCAGCTACCTTGAGGTGACATTTGTGAAGCGTTGAGGGTTTCTCTGGGCACGTAGTGAGCCTCAGGAGCGGAGAGCTGTCAATAGGGTGATGTTTGCTATTGCTGTTGTTGCCCCAGTGGACGCTCAGGCCCTGTGGGTCGTCCCTGTCCCCCACAAAGTTGCTGGTTCAAAAATGAAATTCTGTGTGTTCTGTTGTGATGCAGGAGAATCTAGCACGTTCTTCCACTGATTTTAGAGCAGCGTGAATGGAGTCTTGACAGGGCGTGGGGGACTCCTGTCGGGGGTTCTGGGTGATTTCAGAGACGCCACACACCTTGGATTCCCCTATAGTGCAGTGCGTCACTGAGCCCAGACGACCTCTGTGAGCACTTCCTGGCCTGACCTTCCCTAGAATAGGAGTATCCGGGGACTGAGCAGGGCATGGTGTGGGCCCTCAGCAGCAGCAGCTTTGGGAAGGCGAGTCAGCCTGGGATTTCCTGGAAAGCTCTGAGATGGGGGTCACCCCTTTCTTTGTGCCTGGCTGTGCTCCATTTTTGGGCTTTGAAGAGCAAAGCTACCGGTTCCCATGCCCACCACACTGGGATGCCTGGCCTCACATCCCGGTCCGCTGTGTCCCAGGGAAGGGTCTCGACAGAATCTGTGCAAAGGCCTCCCCAACCTGGGAGGCAGCTGGTGAAGGACATGCCTGGCACAATGCAAATCTGAGGACGGAGGCTGCATGGCAGGGTCGGGAAGCCTGGTTGTCATGTCAACAGATTGGCCCAAAATAGCGAGGGGCGGGCTCCCATATGGTGCCTGTCGTGACCATACCACTCACTCCTTCCATGGCAGAGCCGCACTGGCCCAGGCTTCTAGGGAGGCACAAGTAGGGGGACTCGTGAGGCTGTCCCGCTCTTGTTGCCTCAGGAAGGACCCGACAGGGTCGGGACTGTCATGGGGTCTCCATCTTTGTAGAGTGGGAAGCCCCAGGAAGGAACTCGCAGGCCAGTGTCCACCCTGAAGGCCGCCATGACTCCTTTTGTTCCCTGCTTGGGTGGCCAGCAAACAGCAAGTGGCCTTTGTGTGCTGGGGGCAGTGGGGGTCCTGAGCAGACTGCACTGACTAGAACTGGCCCAAGGTCAATGGGCCAGGAAGTGGGAGATTTGAAATGAGTCACCTGGCTCCGGAGGAGGGACCTTTGAATGTCATGCTACAGAGGTACTAGATATAGTGCTGTCCTTAGGGAGCCACCCTCCGGGGGCTGCCCTGGGCCATTCCATTCTGGAAGGTGCTTGGTTAACCCACAGAAAGGGCATTTTACCTGGCAGAGGCTTCCAGAATGAAGCAAGACGTGTTGGGCTTGGCCAGGCATGGGGGAGGTAGAATGTCCTTTGGGCAGAAGTCACATGTGGTCCAAGGAGTTGGGGTCTGTTGCGGGGTGAGCGGGGCAGATGTCTGGGGCAGGAGGGTCTGCCCCAACTGGCTCAGCCCCGTGCCGTCAGCACCTTCTTCTTCTCTGCTCTTGTCTCCAGGCGGAGACTAGACAGATGGGGCAGAGGGTAGCTGGGCAAGGAGCCTGCCGACCGCACACCAGCCTGCCCTTCACACATGGGGCCGTTTTGTGCTTCTGTGTATTCGCTCTGGAGTTCCATTTTTATTTCTCTTTAGTTTCTTCATCCAGTACCATTTGGAGACCACTTTCCTGGCCTGGCAGAAAGCAAAGGCATGTGTTCTCTTTCCACACCTAGGCTCAGGGAGGAAGGAGGGATGGATTTCTCTCCCACTCTAAGATTAAAAAACCGAAGCCCAGGGTGAGGCCACGGAACCTGTCCTGGAAGGACAGTGATTGCTTCCCTGCTTGTTTATTTCAAATTGTGGCAAACCATACGTAACATGGAATTTACCATTTGAGCCATTTGGAATTGAACACTTGAGCACCATGAAGTACGTTCACGCTGTTTTGTGACCATCACTACTGTTTGTCTCTAGAATGCTTCATTTTCCCAAACCAAAACTATACCCATCAAACACCAAGTCCCCGTGCCCCTCCCCCACTGGCCCCTGGGAGACACCGCTCTGCTCTGCTCTCTGTCTCCATGAATTTGACTCCTCTAGATCCCTCATCTAAGTGAATCATGCAATATTTATCCTTTTTTATCTGTCTCATTTCACTTCCTGCTTGCTTTTTTTTTTTTTAATTTGAAAAACAGCATTCAAATAATTTTTTTAAGGCTCAGGAAGGATCTGTTAAACCTAAAAAGAAAACAAAGTAAGAATTTCACAGCAAGGTTGCCACTCAGGGAAAAAAATAATCATATTTTTTCCTGCATGAAAAGGAATAAACCCTGAAAAATTCTCCTATTTGGTTTGCAGGATTTATGAAGGTAATTTTTCTCTGCTCTCCACCTGCGAAAGGGCCCAGGAGGCCATGACAGGTATTTAAGGAACAGCGTCCAGGGGAGGGGATGGTGTGGAGGCCATGGGGAGCCTGATGTTTTACCCTGTGTCTGGGCTGGGTGGAGGTCCTCTCCTGGTTAGAACTGGGCCCAGTTTTGGATAGTGGTTCTAGTAGGACCTACTTTGGAGACACCAAATGACCACCTTTAAAAGACCTCCCAGAACCTTGGAGCCTGGAGACCCTAGAAGCTGTCCCAGAACCAGGATCCTGAAGCTCAGAGACAGGAGGGGCCCAGTCCAAGGTCACCCAGCATATAGCAAATAGGAGCCCAAGGTTTTAGTCCCAGGACAGGCTCTGCCCTGGGATTGGGCTGTGAATGGTAACAAAGACCCTTCAATGTGGATGTACTTCCAGGGCCCCTGAATGTATTGTCCCCATCTAGCCTGGCCTGCCCTTTGCCCGGTGAGGAAGGAGGCTCATTAGACTTTTTTTATGAGAAGCTCAGGAGGATAGAGACCTGCCCAACAGACAGCAGCCCAGAACCGGCAGAAGAAGATGTGGACCAGGCCGGGGGCCCCTGGTTTGGCAGCTGCCCTGATATCCATACCCTGGCCCCTGGGTCCAAGGCTCAAGACCCTTCCTCCAGCTCACCAGCTTTCCTGCTTGTTTTTCCATCACCACCTGTGTTGTTCTGCCTCTGACGGGTCACCCTAGCATGCGGTGAGATCATCAAGAGGGTTCTCGGTCCCTCGGATGCTGAGATTCTGAGTGGCTGTTTTCATTAGCAGGGCTTGAATGCTTTTGGCGTTGGCAAGGACCTTTTCCCAAACTATTACGGTTCTTAGTTGCTTTCTTCTACAGTAGTGCCTTGGGAACGATAGCAGTGGTGCTGGTTTAATGGTGATTAAGATGATTGTGACTAATTCCCCATGATCCTCTCTGGGGTCTGCCCTCTGCTGCACCCCACCCCCCAAACTGGCCTCCTATGCTTCCTGTGACACCCCTGTCCTGCACACCCTCTCACCTTCTCTGTGCTCCCCATGTTCTCATCTGGGTGTCGGTCTCTGCTGGAAAGGGAGCTAGAGGCCCCAGCTCACTCCCTCGCCACCACCATCCCACACAGCCTGTCCCACTGCATTTTTCCTTTCAGCACTCATCATCATATAACAAATTTTACTTATCATTGCACTATCTAATGCTAACATTTGACTTGTCCTCCTTATTTATTTTTCCCTTCCCTGACTGGTTGGCCAGAATAGAAGCTCTCTAGGGGTGGGGATCTTGTTCCTTGCTGTGTCCCTGCCACCTATCACAGTGCCTGAGACATAGTAGCTGCTCAATAAATTAATGTCGACCGAGTGAGTGAACGCTCTTCTAACTGTGGGCCACTCTCCTCCACCCTCTCCATCTAGCTCATTTCTCCTTGTGTTTCAAGACTCAACAGAAGCCCCTCCTCCTGTAGGACACCTACCCTGATTCTTGGTCCCAGGTTCCGTGGCCTCTTCGAGGCCCCACGCTACAGCCCTTCTCAAAGCATGCCTTCCCATCCCCTGCTCCACACCATATGTAGCCCCATAAGTGCCCAAGGGTTAGGCCTTCTCAGCATCACTTGCCTGTTTCACAAAGAAGGGAGGTGCGGGGCATGAACTCCCCACCCCTGCTGGGATGGGCTGCGCTGCGCTCTGAGCGTCTGCACCTGCCCCCAGCCTTCCAAAGTCTGCTGCCCTTGGTGCTTTGTCAGCCACCTGGTCAGGGGTCTTGTAAAGGGGCTTCCTCAGAGGGGGTCACACTCCTAAATGCACTGATCCCAAATTGTTGCCCCAAGAGGAGCCTTTCCTGGGGACCTGCCCAGTGAATTCTCCTTATGGAACCTCCCACCAGCTCCGACCAGGACTTCCTCCCTGTACTGCTCCTCAGAAGAATTCCTTTTCCCAGAGCCTCCCTGCCTCTCTTCTCAGTATTTGGTGTGGTCTGTTTTTTGGGCTGTCTTTACAGCTAGGCTTCTAGCTGAAGCCCCTTTGCATGCCCTCTTTAGGCAGGGAGAAGCTTCCCCTCCTTCAGAGTCTGGGAGCAGCCCCAGGCACTGGCCTGGGTGGGCAGTGCCATGTGGGCTTGAAGACCACTTAGCAGGATCTCAGCTGTGATGGGGGGCAGGCAAGGATCGGGTCCCAGGGATGCAGGCCTGGGAAGACGTGTTAGGACTTCAAACTTGGAGACACTGGGGTATGGGAACAAAGTGTTGCGACGGGGACACAGCTAGGCCCAAGGCTGCCTGTGCAAGTAGGTCCCCCTGAGGTCAGCTTCCACGTGAGGTCAGCGCTGCATCTGTGGAGTCAGGCGGCCGTGACGGGGATGCTGGGGGAGCTGGCCAGGAGTGCCCAGGCATTGGGGAAATTGTCTCCGGAAAGCAACTCTGGAGACAGGTGCCTGCAGCGGAAGTGAAAGGTTGTGTGACAGAACTGAAGAATTGGAAAGTCCCCGAGTAAAGTCCCCTGGTCACAGTGGCGTGTGACAGAGGCCAGCCTCCATCCATCAGGCGGGGGAATGACCGCCACGTCCCCAGCTAGAGGCCAGGAGAGGCAGATAATTAACTCCGGCTGAGTTGCTGCTGACGGAGGACGGGTCTCCTGACTGATGTGTGTGGCTGTGGGCCCAGGGGGTGACGATCCCGCCGGGGCTGCAGTCACCCCTCACCTCCAAGTGGGCGTCCAGTGAGTGAGTGAGCGAGCGCAGGTCCATGTCAGGCCACAGACCTCCGGGGGGGCCTGAGGGACAGGTCTGGCTGTGTCCCAGGAAGGACAATTGGGCTTAAATGTGGCTCCCCAGGGAGTCAGTGGAGCTGGCAGCCAGCCAGCCCCTAACCTGCACCCAATCCCGTGCTGGACTCAGCAGCGCCCCCAGGGCCCTGTGTTCTCTCCTGGCTCCTTGAGCTCACCCCCAGGTGGTCCCAGGTGCACAGGGAACTGGAGGAAGCTGGGACTCCCCTCTCCCTCTGCGGTTTCCCTTTCTCTACTTTTTTCATCTGACCTTGCCCTCAGCCCCTGTAACCACCCGGCCTCTGCTCCTGCCATCTCCTGCCTGGACCACCCCCCGCTGGCCTCATGAGCCATCATCCCCTTGCCCAGGCTCTCTTCCTCTCGGTTATATCCTTCAAGTGACGGGAATGGATGTCTTCCCGGCTCAGCTCTGATGATGTTGTGATCAGGTTAAGCCCTTTTAAGAACCCCCCTGGGTTTAATAGGTATGGAACTTTTCTGTTTGCCGTGATGGAGACATTCCGGAAATAAATAGTGATGATGGTCACACCACATTGTGGGTGAACTTAATGAACTTAATGCCACTGAGCTGTATGCTTAAAAATGATGAAAATGGTCAAACAAAACCAAAGTTCCCTGGGGCCCCCAGAATAGGGTGCAGCCCCGCATGGGGGGGGGCTCAACCCCCCTTTCTAATCCATCTCTCATTTGTTTCACCCTCTCATGGAGTCCTCCGACCCAGAGAACCACTTTCTCTTCCCAGGACTGATCCCATTTTTCCTGTCTCCTTGTTTCTCCCTGTGGAATTTTAAGATTAGAGTCTTTTACTAATTTAGCCCTTTACTTGGTGAAATAATCCTTTCCAGAGCCTCTCCTCCTGCAGGCTTCTGCCTGAACACCCACAGGGACAGGCAGCCCGCTGTCTTCCCAGGCATTTTACCCCATTTCTGGACAGCTCGAATTGTAAGAGGCAGAGGCAAGGTTTGGAGCATAACAGCCTGGTTTTGCATCCCGGGATCAGGACTTAACTAGTCATGCGACCTTGAGCTTGTTAGTTAAGCTCCCTGAACTTGTATGTTTCTCCTCTGTTAAGTGAGGGATAATGTTGGTATCCTTTCCAGAGGGTCATGGCAGAGATTAAATGAGATCCCCTAGGAAATGTGAAAGAGATCACGCATGTAAAGAATTTAGCATGGTGCCAGGCGTATACATCAGTGCTGAAGAAATGTGAGTTTGATTTGGATACATTGAACCAAAATCTGGCTTTGAGCATGAATCAAAACACAGATTGTTAGGGCATGAAGAAATCGGAGACATGAACTGTGGTAGTTATTAGTAGGCTCTCTGACATCTACTGCCCCTCTCCCACTGGCCAGGCTGCCCTTGGTCCCTGAAACTTTCTCGGGTCAAGGCTGGCCAATGAATTCCATTTCATTGTTGGTTGAGTTCCTGGAGAATTTTCTTTTTCCTTCTCCTTTGGTAGCTGACAGCATTTAGATGGTGGTGGTTCCATCAGTTTGGACCTCTGAGTTACTGTGATGCATCGAGCCCCCCTCAGTGAGAGAGAAATCATTTTTTCTGGAATGCCCCACTGAGATTTGGGGTTGTTCCATTGAAATTTGTTCATGGTTGTTGACGCATCATAGCCTAACCTCTCCCCACTGATGAATCTGCTAACTTGACCTTCCTGTTACTTTTTAAGTGAATGTCAGTGGAGAGGAGGTCCCAGGGTGGGGCCAGGCCGGTCCCTGTGCAGGACCGAAACCTGTGCTCGCGGAGCTGGATTTATTCTTCCTTGCTTCTCTTTGCTCCTTTGTCTTCCCCATCACTGGGTCCCATCAAGGAGCCTGTTGAGACTGACCCATTCAGAGCGCTCAAACCAAATCTTGGAACAGCCTGACCAGTGAGCTCCGATCTGGGCACGTGTTTTTTCTGGGGACGCTGGGTCAGGTTGCTCAGCAGGCCTCACATCTGGACCGTGGCCACCACCTCCTGTTTTCCTTTCTCCCCACCCCCCGCCCCCACTCTGGGGCCTCCTTCCTCTACTCCGGCCTCCAGAGACATCTGTATAAAGCTGGTTTCCTTTTCTGCACCCCCCAGATTCAAGTCCTACAGGGCTTCCTGCTGTCCAAAGGAAAGAAAGCAGGCCCTGCCTGTGTCCACGCTTCCCCAGGGCACCTGCTCACCCCATCCATCCCTTCTGCAGCTCGAGCTCCTGCCCAGAAGCAAATTCTCCATTTCTCCTGTGTGCCGGGCACTTCCCCGTCCCAGGCCTTCGCTCACGCTCTGTCTCAGCCCACTGGGCCTCCCCGTCACCTCTGTCTCTTCTACACCTTTCAGGGCTCAGCCAGAACAGACCTCCTCCGAGAAGTCAGGGCAGAATATGTCAGGGTGACTTGAATATCCCTTCTTTTTTGCATGACTTGTGTCTCTGCTGTGGTTCCCACTCTTACCTGCCTTGTGTTCCAGCTTTTTGTTTCTGTCTCCTCGCTCACTCCCTGGTGGCCGAGAACAGCCCCAGCACCTGCCGTAGGTCCTGGCTCTTCACCCTCCCCACCCCCTGCCCCATGAGTAGGACGGCAGCAAGGGAGCGCTCGGTGACTGGCCCACCCCTCTGCTGTGGCCCGCACCACATTTTACCGAACGGTTCCCGTGTCTCTCACCTCCCCTGGCCTGCACGTCTCAGAGGGCAGGGACCGAGCCTTACCCCTTCAGACCTCCCGCCCTCCGTCAGCAAATGGCCAACCAGACAAGCACGCTGTGGAGACTTGTGTGGGGCGGAGAGGGGCTGAGATGGCTCGGTGGCACGCCCCCGGCGTGCGGTCCCCCTTCAACAGGTGACCGGACCCCCATCCCCAGCGGAAGGGCTGACAAATCATGACACTTGTGCAGACATGTGGGAAGGAGCACCCCCCACCACCATTGTCCCCTCCCCCCGTCCCCTCCTGACAGGCAGCCTGCCTATGCCTCACGTTCGTGACCCTGACTTTTAAGACCGTGGCCCCTGCCTCTGCGGGGGGAACTTATGGTGAGCTCCCCAAGAAACGCGGTGTGTATCCACCAGTCTGAAAAACCCTGTGTGACTTGGGTAGATGGCTTTCCCCGTGCAGAGGAGGGACGGAGGCTACGGCTCCATCATTGTCATATAACACCGACTGCAGCTGGCCGAGAATGCAGAGTGACAGCTTCAGGGAGAATACAGAAATGCCAGTTTTTCTCAGAATCCAGGATGGACAGTCTGGCTCTCTGGAGGCTTTGAGAAGCAGATGGTCTGTCGATCACCCCAAGGAAAGGGTGTGAAAAACTCAAGATGGCTGGAGTTAATAAGCTCTTTGGGACAGAGATGAGGGTGGAAATACTCTTCTTTCAGGCTCTATCCTCCCTTGGGGACTGTGTCCACCATGCGGCACAGCCAGCCCAGCCGGTCTGTACCAAACACCTGTTTGGAACCAGGCCCTTTGCTGGACGGAGGGGGGCTAAGACAGCCCTAGCGCTGCAAATCTGGGCTATAGGTGTGTGAGTCTCTTCAGTTCTGGTTTGACATCCGTCTCCTGCGTGAGAAAGGACACATTTTAAATGCACAGCACGCTTGCTTTCTCCTTTTTCCCGTCATCTTCTTTTTTGTCTCTCTTTAAAGTTTCACCTCTCTCTCATAGTTTTCCAGGTGTTTTGATTTCTTCCATTTCAAAATTTTTCCAGCGGGTGGTTGGGAATGTTTATTAGTCAAAGCCGTCTAACGGCCGTCACAGACACTCCCATATGCCAGTGCTTCCACGTAGTAAGACGATTTCTTGCTCATGTCATAGTCATGTGCAGGTCTGAGGTGTGTTGGTTGGGTGATCTGGGGAGCAGGTGCCCTGGGAAAGGTCCGGGGTAGAGGAGGGAGCAGAGAAAGGCAAGTCAGGTCCTCTAACTGGGGGCAGATGTGACCCCGTGAAAAGCGGGGTAGGGAGGAAGCAGGGTGGGGAAGAAGAGGCCCAGGCAGCATTGTGGCTCCGAGAAATTCCCAGCCAGACCAGAGACTCCAAGCTTGCCTGCTGTTGAGACTTGTGCTAGCCAGTAACAGGGAGCCCTGATTCCACCACGTCCTCAGCCAAGGGCCGGGTTGCCTGGCTTGAGTGGGGCATATCCCAAGGGCACAGCTCCCAGAGGCTGTCAGCTCTTGAGACAGTCCTCCGTGTGACGCTTCTCTTGAGGTGGCAGTGCACTGCCTATGACGGCCACAGGGATTCGGGGGTGGGGGAGCTCCACCACTTCGGGGACCCTGGAGTCTTCCCCACTAATACCGTGGCTGGAACAGAGAGCACCAAGCCCCCGTGGAGGGGCTTTCTAGGCCAGCCCTGGGCAGAGAGTACATCACCTCGCTCACCGGCCATGGTGCAAAGCTCCGGGGTCACACATGACTGTGGCGAAGGCTGCAGAATGTAATGTCACTGTGTGCCCAGGGAGAAAAACATCACAGATACTCTGGAGCGGGGATTCCATGTCCATATCCTGACTCTGCCTCTTCCTCACTGTGTAATTCCTTGTGCAAATGACTCACCTCTCTGACCCTCAATTGCTTCATCTATTAAAATAAGAATAATAAAAAGACATACTTCACAGTGTTGTTGTGAGGAGTACGTGTGTTAATATATATAAAGAAATGAGCCTAGTACCTGGTACAAGTAAATGCCGTTATTATTATTATCACTCCTAGTGACAGGAGTGATAGTATGTCCATAGATGTGTTTCTTGAGTATCTACCTTGTTCGAGGAATTTTGTGGATCGCGGGGACCTACTCGTTTCTCCTAGCACTTAATACAGGCTCAGAAGATGTCTGAATGAATGAATTTCCATGGAAAAACAACACAGTGTTTAATTCAGTTGGCCATGGTGCTGGGCTAATTTTAAACATGATTTCGCGATAAGAAATGTGAAGTCCTGTTCTTCAGCTCAGAAAGTCAATCCCAGAAGAACAGAACGAGAAAGATTTAACACGGTTGCAAAAGCAGACTGAGTGTGAGAAGCCCACTGGTTAAAAAAACGACCTCCTGTCTTTATAAAAATAATACATGCATTTAGAAAAATTTTTGAGTAAAACAAATAGGTACAAGGAAGAGAGTAAAAAAAAAAATCATTCAAAATCTCACCATTTTGGGGGCACCTGGGTGGCTCAGTGGGTTAAGCCTCTGCCTTTGGCTCAGGTCATGATCTCAGGGTCCTGGGATCAAGCCCCGCATCAGGCTCTCTGCTCAGCGGGGATCCTGCTTCCCCACCCCCCCTCTGCCTGCCTCTACCTACTTGGGATCTCTGTCTCTATCAAATAAATAAATAAAATATTTTTTAAAAAACAAAATCTCATCATTTTTAACATTAGAGGAGTCTCATTCTAGACAGGTCGCCATGCATATATTACGTGGAGAGAGACGGACCGAAATAATTTTATAAAAAGATCATTATTATGTGCTATTTAAAACTGACAACTTTTACTTTTTTGAAGGCCACAGGAGAAAATAAGGAAATACAATTTCTCCTCATTACACAATTTTGATCCACTACAGAAAATCCTGATTTCTAAAATATCAAGGGTAATAAAAGACAATGAAAAGCAGTGAGGTTTGAGTCCTGGCTTTTAAACTCCAGTTTTCAATATTAGATGAAATCAGTCCAAATTTTCCTGTGGAAGAAAAGGAAATTTGCAAACCTACAACTCCTTTTTCCTCCTCCTCTTTCTGGAGTTTTATGTTACTTTAATTTCTTCACTTTGCCGGTTGTTTACTGTGAGATGGGTGCAGTACTCAGAATTGCTCCTTGTTAGCTACAAGCCTCTGTTCCTGAGATTTGGGTTTTGAGCCATGTTTTGGTTGACTACATTTCTCATCAAGTAGTCTTTTTCTTCCCCCCTATCCCCAACAAGAAACTTTCATAGATGTTTTGTTACCAAGATTATGTGTACTAATTTAGTAGTTTTTTTTTTTTTATTGTTGTTGTTGTTTACCGACATTAAGGTCTGTGTAAAGTAGGTGCCAAATACAAGGACTGCATTCTAAGGTCACATTAATAGAAGTCCATGCTCAGAATGTGGGAGGTGATCATTTCGTTCGGTTTAGCATTGCATCTAGGCATGCTTTGAACAAATGAATAAGGAAAATACAACCCACTAGAAAAATGGCGAAGTCCCTGGTCCCAAAAAAAGAAACAAAACACCTATAAACATATGAAAAGATGGCTATCCTCTTAAACCATCAAAAACAGATAAATTGAAATGACATCAGTATGTACAAGATTGGCAAAAATCTAGAGCTGGTGCCCTGGGAAAGGGCAGGGATGTGGAGAAGGGAGACCTCTTGAACACTGACAGTGGGAGTGTCAATGGATAAAATCACTTCGAAAAAATGTGGGAAATCCTGTGATTTAACAATTCCATTTCCAGGTTTAGATGCTAGAGGAGCTCTGCACATATGAGTGAGGGGACACATATAGACATTTTCAACCATCTTATTTATAACAGCAACCAAACAAAATACGGGTAACAATCCAAGTGTCCCATCAACAGGGCAAGGAACAGATAAAGCATGACATAATCCTACCCGGGAATACTACACAGCTCTAAAAATGAATGAACTGCCGTCACGTTCAGCCACAAACATCTCACAAACAATGGGAAGCCATACAGAGGTTTTCAGTTCAAGTTTCAAGCAAAATATACAGCCTGATTCTACATATATATATATACACATTCAAAAACAAGTAACATTATATGATATAGCATTTAGGAAACATAAATGTGTAATGAAACAGTAAAGAAAAGCAAGAAAGGGGCACCTGGGTGGCTCAGTTAGTTAAGCATCTGCCTTCGGCCCAGATCATGATCCCGGAGTCCTGGGATCGAGCCCCACATCGGTCTCCCTGCTCAGTGGGGAGTCTGCTTCTCCTTCTCCCTCTCCCCCAGTTTGTGTTCTCTCTCTGTCTCTCAAATAAATAAATAAATAAAATCTTTAAAAGAAGAAAAGCAAGGAAGGCTAACTCCAGACTAGGGGCACCCGCCGAGTGAAGGAGGGGGATCTGCAGGGTGACCACGCAGGCTTCCGCACAAGCTGGCTGTTGGGTATACTGGAGGTTCCTATTACTATTTTTCATATTTTATGTAAGTGGTATGTGTATGGTATAATCTTCCCTACAAGTGAAATATTTCATAATGATGTGTTTTTATCTAAAATAGAACAGTGCTCTGAAGTGACACTGCTTGGGATAGAATCCGCACCCTTTTTGTGACCTTGGACAGGTTATTTAACTGCTCTGGTGCTCTGTTTCCTTCTCAGTGAGGCTGGAAATCATACTAGTGTACCTGCCTTATAGCAGTATTGTCATGGATAGGTGATTTACGGGACGTTCTGAGTACCGTGCCGAACACAGAGTGAGTTCACGATTCAGGTTAGCTGGTGTTCCTTTTCTGTCTCTTTATCTGCGGGGCAGATAGTGGAATTGGGGGGGTGGGGTTGCATCCTAGAAATGTCTGTCCTCTGAAGCCTCTGCTGAGGATGACCACAGATGGAAAGGCTGTTACACCACATCCTATGGAGATGATTAGAAGAGTGAAAGGTCATTTGGCCTGAAAGTCTCTCCTAGAGTCAAGTCAGTCTGCCTGAATTTAGGTGTTTGTAGGGCTCTCGTGGGAATGGAGGACTGTACGAATTCTAAAAGGCTCCAGAACAGGGGTAGGCAAACTATGTCCCATGCCTCAAATCTGACTGCCACCTGTTTTGGTAAATGCAATTTTACTGGAATGCAGCCAGGTTCGGTTTTGGTTTTTTTGTTTTTTTTTTTAAATGTATTGTCTATGGCTGCTTCTATGCTCCAAGGGGTTGACAAGTTGCAACAGATATCACATGGTCCCCAAAGCCTAAAATATTTCCTGCCTGGCCCTTTACGGGAAAAATTTGCTAACCTCTGCTCTAGGATGAGAACTTAAGTGTTAAAGGAGGGTGATTTTTAAGACTTTCTAAGAAGCAGAGCTGGCTCACCAAGGACCCCTAAGCTCTCCGGGTCAGGAGTGAGACTCCTTTCACTGGAGGGATGTAAGCAGATGCTGACTGCTCCTAGAGCAGGGCTACAGAGGAGGACTTTGTATCTGGGACAGGTTGGATACATCAGTGTTGAAATTCTCCTTCAAGTCTGAAATGTACAGAGTAATTCTCAGTTTCAAATTGGTCGTTATTAGCTCTGACATTTTCTTGGCATTTTTACATTTTAACTCTCAGCAACATTCGCTTTGAAATTTTGAAGTCAAAGAAAGTATTTAAATTCTTTAAAAATGAGATTTTAAGTGAGAAATGGAATGTATTCCAGAGTTCTACTTTTTCATTTAAAAAATGGATTTGCATGGCTTTTGGATCTAGTCCCCTTTATAGGTGCTGAATTTTAAGAGCCTGTATGTGCCAATTATGATTTCTCTGTGACAAGTGTGTCCTTACTGGAAAGGAGGAGCCATCGGAAATGAAATTTGAGGCAGGGAGTTTGGGGGCAGTGAGCTGCCATAGTTGTGGTATCTGTGGAAGGCAAAGAGGAAACATACCGGAGAGGAACGGGAAGTGGAAGCCGGGGAAGCAGTAGTTACTAAGGGCTGACTGTGTGCCAGAGCCCATGTCCAGGTTGCAAAACTGCAGATCAGAGGCGGTGGCCCATTATCGATAAGCTTTGAACTTCTGCATCAGAGTGTGAGCAATGGGAGGGTTCTAGTTGGAGAGGTGGGGAAGTCCGAGAACATGATAAAGCCCATAGCTTTCTTCCAGGACACGAGAACCCCTGTACAGGGGCTCTGAGAGCAATTCATCAAAAGCCAAAGCACTCAGAGACAACTTGCCATAAACAGTTTCTCAGAATGATAGTTTTGCCCAGTGACCGGCTCACTAAAAGCCATCTGACAGACACCTTAAATGGAGTACAGAAGCTTTGGCCTCTCCCTGGCTCATGCAAGGGAGGGTCTGAAGTCTGCAAGAAGAGGACGGGAATACACAGGCATTCGGGGGACGTCTCTGGGTGCAGACTTTAGGAGGGACTGAAATGTGAAATACAGGTGAAATTGACTTTCACCGGAGCCGGAAGGACGAATCCTCCTGAAATGGCCGAGTGAAGTGTCTGTGAGGAGTCCCTCAGGAAACTCACACTTAGAGAAATTCCCCTGGTGATTGGGTGAATTGATTATCAGCCAAACCGATGTGCAGTGGGTCAGCTTTGAGGGAGCGTGCTCAAGCAACTGGCTCACTGAGCCTCGCCTCTGGGCACTTGCCTGCCTTTCCTAGGCCAAAGACAAAAACCATACACCGGCAAGAATCTCTGGGGTCCTTCCCTCCCTGGTTTCCAGGCACTTTATGCAGCTAGCAATAGAATCTCCTTCTCCAATTAAGTAGCACAGGGAACCTGGATGCTGAAGACAGGAGAGATACACGGAGAACTCTGGCTGAAGTGAAGGCAGAGAGCCCAGAGGCCCCCTCGCTGGCTCCACGTCTCTGCCCGGTCCTAGGTGCCCAAGGGGCTCAGCCTGACAAGCTCCAAGCTGGTCTAGCCACAAAGACTCAGCTTTGGTTGGCTGGAAAATCTCTCTAATTAGGACACTATTGGTACCAGGCACAAAGATACAGTATCAGAAATAAAGACGAGGAAGCATAGCCGCTAAAATGGGACAGATAGGTCCGTGTGATTCTTATTTGGTAGTCGCTATCAATGTGTTCCCTGCAGGGCAGCCGAAACAGTGTGCTTGGTGTCCAGGAGGCGGCTTATCCTGCCTCAGGTCCATAGCGCTGAAGCTGGAAGCAGTATCCTGGGGGAAGTGGTCCTTTTCAGAACACTGCTAGCTTTAACATCCTGTTGGCCTGGTGAGGTGAGTTCAGATTATTGAGAAGCTCTGAACTGGGACTCGTGAAAACCCTTCCCCAGTCCTGATAGGACTGTGACCTCTGGTCCTCGGTGTGCATCTGAAAATGAGGGTACAGGGCTGGCTAGATGAGCGATGCCCACGTGTTTGGATTTCACACATCAGTAAAAGCTAACTTAGAGCGCAGTGCGGAAGGGGCATGGAAGAAAAACTTAGATTAAAAAAAAAAAACCACACGCTTTATTTTGGGGGCTTCTGGGTGGCTCAGTTGGTTAAGCATCTGCCTTCGGCTCAGGTCATGATCCCAGGACAAGCCCTGCATCGGGCTCCCTGCTCAGCAGAGAGCCTGCTCCTCCCTCTGCCTGCTGCTCCCCCTGCTCCTGCTCGCTCTCTGAAATAAAATCTTTAAAAAAAAAATACAAACGTTATTTTGTCACATCAGGACACTAAGAACAAAACCCTCCCATCATCTGTAATTTTATAACAGAAAAACATTTCAACATCACAAAAACTAGGAAGGATTTATAAATTAAGGATGGTTTTTAAAATGGAATACACTTCTCTTTAAGGAAAACCTCACTCTGTTATTCTTACTTTTCTCCTTTTACTGCACCGTGTGAGTTTCCTGTTGCTGCCCTAACAGAGGATCGTAGATTTCGTGGTTTACGCCACAACCTCGCTCACAGGGGTCAGACGCCCGGGCACTGTGTGATTGGGTTGGGCCCTCTGCTCGGGACTTCAGAAGGTTGAAAATCAAAGTGTTAGCTGGGCAGGGTTCTTAACTGGAGGCTCATCTGGGGAAGAGCCAAGTCTTTTTGATTGTAGGACTGAAGCCCCCGTTTCCTTGACCTGTGGCTCCCTTCATCTTTGAGCCAACAGGCACACTGAATATATCTTATGCTTGGAACCTCTGATTTCACTCTGGCTACCAGCAGAAAAGATCTCTGCTTTTCAGGGCTTGTGTGATTACATAGATCACCTGGATAATTCTTTGAGGTCAGCTGATAAGAAACCTTAATAATATCTGCCCAGGTTTTGCATGTAACATAATTATTCGTGAGAGTAAGAGCAAAGGCACAGGTCATGGGGGCCAAAATTCTGCCGTCCACACCCAGCCTGGTGAAAACAGAGTCAGATAAACATTTGCAAACATTAGAAGGTTCCATCAGTTCAAATACTGGTTGTCAAATATTCTCCTATTCTTGAGCTGACATTCAGAAGCTGTGTATTTGTGAGAAGTCAGGACAATATCATCATTACAGAATCTTGCCCAGACAAGGGGCCGGGGAAATGTTTGCAGAGCAAACAAGTAAGTTCGTTGTTGCTAATATTATTTTCATGCAACTTTGATTATAAATCTTGCAGTACTGTATTATCATTGTCATTAGCTACAGATTAGAAAACAAGCTAAAATTGTTACAGGAATGTATTAAAATGGGAAATGATTCAGGAAATCATGGTAGAAACAATTAAAACATGACCTGCTGTGTTATATCTGCCATGTTCTGCTGAGGATGGAGAATGTTGCTTTCAATCAAGGAATGGGGACATTAAATAGAGGGCCCCAGGAAACAATAAGAACTTAGTTTTTCTTCTCTCCCTTCCCCCTTCCTTCCCACCTTTTGTTTTTCTCTCTCTCTTTCTTTCTTGGCAAAAAATTTAGCATGGTCATTTAAAAAATTAAATTTAACTTTTAAAGTGACATTATTTCCCAAATCTCTGCAGACTGTAATCCAGCACCCTTGCGTGGCCCCTCAGCCCTTGTCCAGGCCCTTTGCTGCCATACCCAGGTGTCCAGAGATCAGCCCCTCCCCTCCCCCTGCTCAGGGGGCATCAGATGTGAAAATAGTGACAAAAATCTTGCCTTCAGGGGATTACATTCTAGTCAGGAGGTCAGTCAATCTACAGGCAACAAAAAACAGGATGATTTCAGATAATTTTAAGAACCGCCTTAGGGCAATAAATAAGGTGGCATGTTAGAGTGGGGCTGGTGGTGGGGGACATTTTAGATGGGGGACAGTGATGAGGTCTGTGAGGAGGTAACAGCTATGCTGAGACCTGGATGATGAGAAGAAGTGAATCATGCTGAGAACCAAGGGAATATTGTTGCTGGCAAAGAAAACAGCAAGTGCAAAGGCCCAGAGGCAGGAAGGAAATTGCTTTCCATTTTAAGGAGCAGAAAGGAGGCTGGGTGAGCTGTAGTTGGTGAGCAAGGGAGAGAGTAGAGGGAAAAGAGGTCAGAGTGGGAGGCCGGATTGGACCTTGTGGCTTCTTGTATCCATGATGATAGGGAGGGTTCAGACTCTGATACCAAACTTGTAAATAATATAAAACAGTTATTAGATAACCAGTTAGCCTAATACCTAGAGCCTCTTCTAGCTTCCCTGCCTAAGAGTCATCTGACTGGGGGAATTTAAGCCCTAGACACTTTATAATTCTCTACAACTGACATGATGTGCCAGTCTGTAGGGATTTTCTTTTCTGTCTCCAAAGGTTACTTTTATTGCCCTATAGGACATTAACCAGTTTTGTACCTGATTTGGCAATCTTACCTTATTCTTACTTTTCCTTCCACTGTAAAAATCCTGGTCTCTCAAGTTTCCTTTTGAATCTATTTTGTCATTCCGCAGATCCCCTTGCTAATGAGTTAAATAAAAGGTTGACATGTACCCCGTCTCAATTTCCATGAGAATTATGTTTTTAACCTTTTGAGAATCAACATTCTGCTGAGGAGGTGGGCTTTAAGTGCACGGAAAGCAGGATCGCCAGAAGGACTGGTTTATGTTTTACAAAGCACCCCCAGAAGGCGGCTGGGTGGTGAGCAGGCTTACCTGGACCCCCGGGGAAGCAAGAAGCCCAGCTAGGACCACTGCAACTGTGCAGGGAAGAGATGACGACACGGCTTTAGTGATGGAGGTGCAGGTGGAAGTCAGTAACATTTGAGGACATTTGTCCTGGTTCATTTCTATATTGGGTTGCTGGGATCTGTTTTAGGGCTCAGGTTTCCACTCTAGGATGCAAGCACCTGGGCAGGGGGCCGGGTACAACTTGTATGTTACCTAAGTACCCAGCCCCGGACTAAACACGACAGTGCATGGCAAGTGTTTGCTGAGCAAATTCTTCCTTCTAGATCTTCCTCCTCCTCCTCCTTTTCCTTTTCTTCCTCCCCTTTTTCCTCCTCCTCTTCTTCCTTCTTTTTTTATTGTGATAAATTATGCAGAACATAAGATTAACCATTTTAACCATTCGTTAAGTGCACTGTGGAATGGCATCAGGTACATTCCCTTGGTTCTCAGCGACCATCACCGCCATCCATCTCCAGAACGTTCCCATCCTCCCCGTTAAACACTGATTGCCCATGCCCTTCTCCCCCAGCCCCCAGCAACCACCGTTCTGCTTTCTGTCTTTATGAATTTGACTCCTCTAGAGACCTCATCTAAGTGGAATCCTACAATAGCTGTCCTTTTGCATCTGGCTTATTTCACTTAGCATAATGTCATCAAGGTTCCTCTGTGTTGTAGCGCACGTCAGAGACTCCTTCCTTTTTACCGCTGAAAAATACTCCGTTGTGTGTCTATGCCGCATTTCGTTTATCCCTTCATCTCTTGAAGGATATTTGGGTTGTTTTCCCCTTTTGGCGATTGTGAATCGTGTTGCTATGAACGTGGGTGTGCAGATACGTCTTGGAGTCCCTGCTTCTGGTTCTTTGGCTCCCGGATCTTGGGCTGTCTACCCAGCAGCAGAATGCCGGCTCGTACAGTAATCCTGTTTCAGGTTTTGGGGTCCTGCAATACTACCTTGTACATTCCCCCCAGCAAAGCACCAGCATCCCCATTTTTCTGCATGTCTTGGCTTCCTGGCCAACACTTACATTTGGGCTTTTTTGATGCTAGACATTCTAATGGGTGTGGATTTGTGCCCTTTTAACATGTAAATGACTGCAGCAAGGTGGAGACCCCAGAGGGAGACATTTGGGGCCCTTTCCTCAGTGTGCAGAGCAGGGAGATAGCCACCAAGGCAGAGGTCCTGGATTGGGAGGGTGCTCAGTGGGAAGAGAGCTGGGATGGCGGGGACCAACCTCACACTCGCTTATGTCTTCAGGGCCCAGGGCTGGCTTCGAGAGAGGCCTCCCAAGGAGGGAGCTGAAACCCAACCGGTTTCCCATGAGGAAATTTGTTTGTGTGAATCCACCGTTGGGCCCCTGTCCCTGGGGAAAGCTGTTTCTAATTTGGGTTCCTCTTTCTGTCTCTTGCTCTCTAGTGTGATAATGCGAAAGGGTTGAAAGCCTTCTACGACGCAATAAAATATGGGCCGAACCACTTGATGGTGTTTGGAGGAGTCTGTCCATCCGTTACATCCATCATTGCGGAGTCCCTCCAAGGCTGGAATCTGGTGCAGGTAAGGTCCAGGTCGCCTTTGGTTGGGGGACTGTCCTTAGCCACCAGTCTTCTGCAGGAATGACTCCTGGTACAACATAGCTCCTAAGTTGCCCGGGTCAGGCCTCCCTGACTCTTCTCTGGAGGATTGATTGCCCAGGCCCCCGCCACCCCACTTCCTGGCCTGACCCCCTCCCCCGGGCTATGCTGGCAAGGCCCACACGGTGGGTCTCCATGGGGTAGCCCCAACATCCCCACTGCACGTTTGGAATCTTTCAGTGACATCCTAGCCTGACTCTGTCACCAATGTCCAGCCAGTCTGCCTGCCCAGTGTCCTCTTCTGTCCCTGCCACTCTGTCCGTGCCTCAGCCCCTCCCGCCCGCCTGCCCTTTCCCCAAAGGCATCTTGCACCTTCGGGCCTCTGAGCCCTGCTCTCACTGTTCCCTGATCAGATGGGTCTTTCTCTACTTGCTGCTGAGCCCCCCTCCCCCACTGACGTGGCCTTGTGCATCAAGACACCCCCCACCCCAAACACTGCACACAGGGCTTTGCCGGGGCTTCTGGCCAGGGTGCACTCTTTATACTGGCTAAGGTCCTACACCAGCCAGCCAGGGAGGTCATGGACTGATGGAGGCAAAACTCACTAGTGTCAGGTGTTGTTTGGAACGGGAGAAGAAGGGCGTGGAAAGATGAGGGGTGACCCACGCCGTGTGTTTATGTCTTTGCCTTGGCCATCCGGCCGTGCGGCAGAGAGAACGGGCAGCTTATTCTGCACCTGGGGTTTTGGTAGACTCTGGGGACACAGTGCTGACAGGACAGGGTGGGCGTCTACCTGTTCAGAGCCTATGTGCTAGGAGGGAGGCAGGCAGCGAGCAAGTGAACAGGTCACCCTACTAAGAGCCGACACTGATGTCGTACGCGTGCCAGACTTAGAACCTACTAGGTGCTGTTCTGAGCACTTCTTTGCATTGATTCACTCCGTACACCTGCTCTGTGCTACAGCCAGTATTATCACCCTCATTTTATAAATCAGAAAACCTGGGCACGCAGAAGCCTAGTGACTGGCACAAGGACCCTCAGCACATAGGTAACAGAGCAAGGATTTAAACTCAGGGAGTCTCGAACTGAGCCTATGGTAGGAAACAGCCAGGACGGAAATAGGCAGAGTGATGGGACTAGTGGTGACCGTCCCAAGGCAGTCAAGGAGTGCCTCCTGGCAGAGGTGACATTTGAGCTGAGACCTGTAGCATGAGAAGGAGCGGGTTGGGTGGCTGGAATGGTCAATGCAGATGGCCTGTGCTGGGGAAGAACTTGGCTCATTCAGGGAGCGGAGGACGGGTCAGTGGGGAGCCAGGGTGAGAATGAGGAGGCCATCGAAGCCTGACCACAGTGGGATCGGGTTTCTCTGCATTCCTGTTGACTGAGGAGCTCAAGGAGTCTGGCCCTGCTTGCATGAGAAGCTGGAGGTAGAGCCCCGATCTCATGGCCCAGAGGGAGGCTGGAGCTACCCGTGACTGAGGTATGAGGAAGAAGGGGTGAGGTCCTGGCCCTCTCAGCCCACGGGTCAAGGAAGGCTTCCCAGAGGAGCGACGTGGAGCTGGCTGGGAAGGAGGAGAGGGGACGCTGGACCGCTGAAGCCGTGGAGGAGAGCGTTGCCAGCTGAGGAAACGGGGTGCTCTGAAGCGGGAGGTGGGGGAGTATGTGGGCCTGGGGAGCAGTGAGTCACTTGTGGTGGCCTGAGCGGGCCACGCTGAGTGTGGGTGGATGCAACAGGAGAGGAGGCCAGAAGATCAGCTTGGCGTGCTGTGATGCAAACCTAAGCACGTGCCTGGACCCAGTGCCACTCCCCTGGCTTTGAGCCTTGAGGTGCTGCAAACAGCTGGGAGACCTTGGCCGGGTCCCTTTTTCTGTCTTTGAGCTTCCTTTCCTGAATACTGAGGAACATGCTCCATTCCCTGTGCAGCCGGGCTGGGCACTGCCCCTCTGAGCTTTAGCCCCTCACCTGTAGAATCCGGGGCGGGAGAGGACTGATCTCATAGGACCGCTCTATGGATTCAGGGATGGGATTGTGGTTAGAGCCGGGCCTGGCCCATCCTAAGCACTAAGTGTTCCTTCTTGTACCTGCCTCCTTCTGCTCCCTGAGTTGAATACCTCAACGCCTCAGCGTTCTGGGTATTTCCAGCCACATGGTTCCCTGCCCCCCATCCCCCGCCTGAGATGCCCCATTCTCCTCATGCCCAGTGTGTCACCCACACTTGGAGACTCAGCTTAAAAGCTGCCTTTTCCAAGAAGCTTTTCCTTACTATTATCTCTAAGGTAGCCCCTCTAGAAAAATTATTTTTGTCACTTCCCTGCATTTACTCCTAGCAGAACACATGCATAGCCCACCCATCGTGCCCTTGGCCTGTCCCTCTCTTAGGGCTTTGCACGTGTGGGGGGCATGTAAGCTCTGAGCTGTGAGCTCCATAAGAATGGAAACTGGGCCTGAGTTCCTCCTGTTTTTCCTGGTGCTTAACACTCCACAGACCTTATTATATGTCTGTTGAATGATCAGAGAGATGGAGGGAGGAAGGAAGGGACGGAGGCTGGAAAGACCTCCATGCAGATGGACATTTTGCTCAGACATGGCAGGCCAAGTTCCGTGGAGGGTCCCCGCCCAGAGAGGAAGCCAGGGAGCTTCCGGGCCTTTCCATATCCTCACTTGGAATGGTTTACCTCTCAGAATTCTCTGAGGAGCTGCCGGAGCGAGTACAATGTTAGAAACTCCTGGCTTGCCAACCAGAGCCAACCGGCCTCAGCATGAGCAAGGAAGGCCTCCAGCTTTGAGAAGCTGACAAGACAGGAGACCGAGTTACGAAGACGGGACTGTGTTAGTTACCACTGTGTAATAACTCATGCCCAGATTTAGCGGCTTAAAACAACAGTAATCATTACTGCATTATTTCCTTGGGTCAGAAATTTCAGACCCAGAGGATGGCTTACGTCTGCTCCGTGATATTTGGGATCTAGCTGGAAGATTCGGAGATTGGGCTGTAGCATCATCTGAGGGTTTGACTGGGACTGGAGGATCAGCCCCCCCCCCACCGGCGGCTCCCTCACAGTGGGGGCACATTGGTGTCTCTCCTGCAGTTCTCTCCATAAGGCCACTAGAGTGTCCTCATGGCATGGTAGCTGGTTTCCCCCAAAGTTACCCATCTAGAGACCAAGGCAGGGTGGAAAATTCTTTTAGGACCTTGCTTCAGAAGTTGCACACTGTCGTTTATGCCTTATGCTCTTGGTCATACAAATTAGCTCTTATTTATCGTGGGAGAGGCCTAAACAAGCTGCAGTGGGAGGTGAAAATTGCTGGGGCCCCTCTTGAAGGCTGACTACCACAGGAAGGAGGGGTTCTGAGAAGAAGGTGGAGCACAAGTTGCCCAGCAAAGGAGGTTTCATGCCAAGTCCCTTCTCTGTTTTAAGGAACTTCTGCTCAGCTTTCAATACCCTGGGTAATTACCTCTTCCTCTGGGATACCTTTCCTGATCCCTTTCCTTCTGTGCCTCCCATAGCCCCAGGGTAAATTAATGGCTCCTTCCTCAATAAAGCCTGCTCTATGAAAGCCATCTCCTGCAAGCTGGTGTGAGTTGGTTCTTGTGGGGAGGGGGCAAAACAGCCTACTCTTTTTTATGTACAAAGCACAGAGATATATACAGTACGTAAGTAGATTTAAAAAAATATATTTTATTTATTTATTTGACAGAGATCACAAGTAGGCAGAGAGGCAGGCAGTGAGGAGGAAGCAGGCTCCATGTTGAGCAGAGAGCCCGATGCAGGGCTCAATCCCAGGACCTCGGGATCATGGCCCGAGCTGCAGGCAGAAAGGCTTTAACCCATTGAGCCACCCAGGTGCCCCCATAAGTAGATCTATAGTATCTGTGGCATTAAAATTTCATGAGTGGTGCAGGGTTAGGAAAACATGTCTACAACGGCTTTTCAGGAGAGTAATGACGAAGAGAAATTCGGGAAACGTTCTACGTCACTTCTGTTGCATACGATATTTTGTCAGTAAAGGAATTACATTCCATGGGAAACGGTTTATTCTATTTTTAGGTGTTCTCTACTAGAATACAAGCTTCTTGGGGGGCCAGGGGCCCCCATTTTCTTCATCCCCCAGTTCCCAGTGCCTAGCACAGGGCCCGGCACCCAGCAGGTCCTCACTGAGTGCTGAACTGAGCTAAATGCAGGGTACAGGCTGTGGAGCCTGAAACCCTCCACGGCAAGTTTCCTTCCACATGGACGTGACCCTGGGGAGGTGGAGGTCGCAGGAGGGAATGCAGATTCCTGGTCCCCACTGCCACAGGCTCAGTCTGCATTGCTACAGTGCCCCCCACCCCAAACACACACCCTAGACATCCACTCTCAGACTGCATGAGGTCAAGGGCTCCTGCTGCACACTGACAGGGGTGCCAAGGGACAGGGAACTGGATGGTGCCTGGCAGTTTGGAGAGCTCTGGGGACTTCAGAGGCAGAATCATAGGCTGAGCCCAGGAGAGTAGACGTCCCCCAGGCTGCGGAGCCAGCCGAGGGATGTGGAGCCGCAAAGACCGGGATCTTGATAGGAAGGAGCCTTGGAGCTTCTGCCTCCCTCTACGTTCCGGGAAAGCAGACTCTGGGGACCTCTGGGCCCCCTCCCCACCTCTGAGAGGCTGAGCTAGCTTGTGGAGATGGTGCAGGGGCTGGAGGAGTGGGCCTCCATTCACTCAAGGGATTCATTGAATCCCTTAACTTATTCAAAACTGGGCTCCCAAACAGAGTTCCGCAAATGGGAAAATGCATGTAATTTGTGTAATTGAAAAGGAGCTCTGACTGCCCTTTGGGGGAACAATGCTTGCTGGACAGAGACAGCCTGGAATGTGTAATCACTTGTTTCTGTTTCCTCGTGCCACAAAAATAGGGAATCGCGCGACGGAGGGGTGAAAATTCAGCCTGGTGCCAAAATCGGTTAAATTTAACTTTTGCCTTTTGCCGGGCTTCTTGATTCCTGGTTGCCGCGTCGAGAGCCTAATATTGTTTAAGTCACGATGTGAGTCACTCGGCCACGGGGAGTGTTGGCTCCTCTAGCTAGGTGCAAGGAATGTCTTAAGAGTCCAGGCTGTGACGTGCAGGCTCTGTCCCTCCCCAGGCTGGTCAGATGCTGCCCTCCGGGAGCTCAGAGCTGGACCTCCCTGGCAGGGACCTATTAGGGCACAGGCTGGCAGGCATCTGGGGAGGGGCAGGGTCTGGCCGTGGGAGACGGCATGTTCAGACCAAAGGACATGCCAGAGTCTGCGCCTCCAGACCCTCGTGGCTTTGTGAGAGATGTTGCCGGTTCTTGATGACATCGGTGGGAGATGCAGGAGCAATGGCTGCTTAGTGAGGAGGGAGCCTCCACTTTGTGCGAGCAAGCCCTTATCGCTGGAGGCATCCAGCATGGCGTCAGCCGCCTGGCTGTGAAGTAGGGGGTTCCCTGTTACCCAAAGTTGCCCGAACGTTCCAGTCTCATCTAGGCCTGCTGCTGGGGAGATCTGATATAGAGAATAATCATAGACCAGGTTGCAGGCTCTCAAACTATGTCATAAGGGTCAGTTCTGGGGGCTGGGGATGGGACTTTGCTAATACCCATTCCCGGGCCCCACTCACTGGGTCCAGGCTGAGGGACTCAGCAAATGTCTTAAGGGCATAGACCTACTCGTCACCCCCGCTGCCATTTCAGTGCCCACAGCCCCGAAGACTTAGTTGCAATTAGTTCTTGGAGAGGCTGGGTGATTTCTGATGCACATTCACCTCCCAAACACTGGAACTCGAAGGCCTGGGGCACCAGGGGCTCTCAGAAGTGCTCCCGGGCTCCAGAACTTCAGGCTGTGCAACCCCTTTGGGGAAAAAGGCATGGAGGAGACAGCAGGGCAAATATGCCAGAGCTGCCAGGATCAAGCCCACAGTCCCAGGTGTGGTCAGAGGGTGCTCGGTCACCCCGCCATGCTCCCCACCTTCCTCTTGCTCCCTCGTGTCCCCAGGCCCAGACAGGGGTCTCTCCACCTGGCAGGAAAGACTGTGATCCTTCCTTCTGGTGCAGTTTGCTGCCCTTTTTCCTGTGACATCCCCCATTCCTTGCACTGTGTTATCCTACCCTCACCCCCCTGCCATGGCGTGAGGCCCTGTGCCTGGGTCCGGCCTGGCCTGATGCTGCCTGAGGCCAGGGTCTTCTCTCATTCAGCCTTGCGCCCTGGGGCTTGGCGCTGGCCTGGCTCCTCTGCTGAGGGGTGCTGGGGAGTACTTGCTGACAGAGACCTGGATGCCTGCCTTCTAGGCCTCAGTCCTGTCTCAAATGAGGAGGGCAGATCATCAGAGCCCACCAGACCTGAAGGAGTGTTTCTCCACCTGCAGTCCCTTGGTAAAGGAAAGGCAGAGGGAGACCCTAAATGGCCTCCGGCTGCGTCTCACCCCACATATCCTCTCTCTGGACCCCATGTTGTTCTTTGACTTTTTTCCAGACCCCAGAATCCTGTCTTCAGCATTCTAAAGGGAGTTTGGCTTTTGACCGTACCTTGCACTTTCCTGGAGCAGTTCTGCTGACCTCCCCCCAACCTAGTCTGTCCTTTTGCGAGAATGGGACTGGGGAAAAGGCAGGAGAGTTTGGGGCCAAGTCGAGGGTGGGGGCGTGGAGGGCAGGAATGAAGGAAGGGCAGCTTAAACCAGAGATGCTGGCAGAGCCCAGGGAAGGTACAAGAGAGGCAGCGAGAGGGGGCTGACATCCTCAGAGACCAGCACAAAACTCCCTCCTTCTTTGGGAGCTAGGTGATAGCTGCTTCAGCTGGCAGACAGAAATAGTCTCGCTGATGAAAATAAAGGCAGATTCCTGAAGGGATAAAGGGCCGCTTGCAGGAAATCGGCAGGAAAACGCAAACACTATTTCGTCAAGAACCGTGTCCCGTGGAGCCTGTCCTTTAAAAGGCACGCAGCAAATATTAAATTGTAGATGCGCGTCTCCTGGCACTGTCCCAGCCTCCCCTTGGCAGCCCATCCCGCGTCTCGCGTCTCGGTGCTCCCTCCAGGACCAGGGGGAGGAGCGTTTTGGCCTGTGAGATGGGGCTGGATCCTTAGAGATGCTCCTGCTGAGGAGTGGAGGGAAGGAGGTCACGCAGACAGGGGAATGTTGACTCTGTGTTTGTTGAAGTGTTGGCAACTATGGCCCTGAACATTTAGGACTTGATTTTCTGCAAAACCTAAATCATGCTTGGTTTTGACATTTAAAAAACCAAATCAGTAAAACCCCCCCAATCAAGCCCTTTGCTATTTACTGAATTCTGGCGTAGCTCTAAACTGCTGGTCGATGCCATTTGCATCACAGGAACAGGAATTTTGTCGTCTGGCTTGATAGTCTCAAGTGAGTAAAGCTGTAGGTTGCCTGAGACGTGGAAGGGTTGTGGTTTTGGGGGGAGTGGTTTGGGGGCTTTTTTATTTTTTAAACTTAGCAGTGGGTTGTGGAATTTGAGATAGATTCATAGAAGGCAGAGCTGGTAGGGTCTTGGCAAGCGTTGGATCCAGTGTTCCCATTATACAGACTGGGAAACCGAGGCCCAACGTGGAGAGGACCTTGCCCAGGTTCTCAGAGTAACAGCAAACCTGGGTCCCATGGCTCACCCTCCAGTGCCATCTCCACCAAAATCTGGTCTGATTTTCTCTCTCTCAGCCTTGTTTTTCTCTGCTGTAAAGTGGGACCAACCTCTTGTGTTTCCTGCCATTGTGAGACTCACAGAAGGCTTTCCCCTTTAAGTGAAAGCACTCCTATGGACTACGGAGCAGCAGCGGCTCTTGCACTGAAAAGGACTTTTCCACCTGAAGCCGATCTCCATCTCCGATTACAGCTCTCAGAGTTGTAAAATCACCCTATTTTGCATCAACAACCAAAGTGGTTTGCTCTGGCATCAGAGACCCTGAAACCAAGGCGTCCTGGGCAGGATCGGGGGGTTCTTTAACAAGACACTCAGGCTGCATACAGCACCCACTTCTCAACCCCACCCCGGGGGTCAAAACCCACCCCGCCAGAATCCTGCTCCTGCCCAGCCCACGCACAAGGGCGGCCACACCCAGGGGTGGCTGGGTGTCCAGACCACAGACCTGACGGAGCCCATTCAGGAGGTGCAGTGCGACTGAGCACAGCTGGAAACTCCCGCGGCTGCTCTCTAAGAAAGACAGCAGAGGCCAAGAATCCAGGCCAGGCTGGAGCCATTTCTTGGCGCTGGTCTCCAGAGGGGCCATTTAGCGCATTAATAATCTATGAAATGCTTCCACCTTCTGGATTCATAAGAAAGAGAAGGAGGGGGTGTGAGAGAGGGAGAAGGGATATTAAGGGCATGCACCATGGGCCAGGCAGGAATTACGGGTGGGCCTTATTCATTCCCTCACTCAAACAGCGTGATTGATGCCTGCCTTATGCTCTTCCGGGCTCTCGCAGACCGGTGTCCCTCCCACTGCCCAACGCTGCTGCCCCAGGTGGACGTTCTGGAGAGGCAGTTTGGGGCAACAGCTAGAACAGAGTTGTCAAGCCCCGATGCTCTGGGTCGCCGTCCCTCCTGTGTCTCTCCTTGCCAGACCCGGCTTGGGCAAATCGGCAGGCTCCTGGGGCATCGCCGAACTCATCTGTGAAATGGGCGAGGTCTGCCCTTCTTCTGGGGCTATTTGGAGAGCGTTGGACAAGACAGGGTCATAGAGCAGGGGGGAAGCACTCTGCAGACTGTACGCCCCCGATGGACTAAGGTTACTATTACCGGGACTGGTGTTTTTGCCGTCGGAGGTGCCTGCCAGGGCCCAGCCAGGGAATTCCTTGAAGATGAATGTCTCCATTTGCCTCCAGATTCAAAGTCACGTGGATGAAACGAGCTGTCACAGACCATGAAGGTGATTCGGAAGAGTAAAATTAAAACAGAGAGCCTGCAAGAGAGGCAGAGTCAGCCCAAGGCAGCCGGAAGAGCCATGGCTGCTCTTTCCGGGTTTTCCCAGAAGCAGAGGCAAAGGGCATGACAAGCATATGGCGGTTCCCGGTCTGTTCCTGCCAACGACCCAACCCATATCCTTCCTGTCCATCTGGTAAAAGATTCAATTCAAGGTTCTGACCCCCATTTTTAATTCAAGACCATGGTCTCTAAAGTAGTATCGGTTCCCAGCGGGTAAGTCCAATGGCTGCATTGCTGATGTGTCTTTCTCTGCCTCAACCCCTTTCTGGAACTATGCGGGATGTAAATAATTCATTCTAGATAAATAAATCACACACGCTTCTTACGGTATAGCCCAAGCTGCTAGTAAGCAGCACGACCGCAGATTACGTGCAGTTGAGTCGGGATTTACAAGTTGAGACTGGGCGGACCTGGAGAGGGAACCAGGCAAGTAATTCCCTCCAGGAGGACAGACGTGTAAAATGACAGCAAGCTCAGAGGGCAAGAGGGTAGAGGCAACGTGGACAAGAAACGTGGAACGGGGCGGGGGGGTCCTCAGGCACATGGGGCCGAGTTGGTCAGCTTGGCCAGGCTCTGTCCTACGTCTAGGTGTCTGGGCCCCGGGCATGTCAGCTTCTGGCGACTCTGACACACAGTGGGTGAGACGCCCTGCGGAGGGTTGAGCCATGCCCCGGTGTAGAGACTGGATCACCCCTGGTGGACGTGCTGGGGGCCTGGGGCATCAGACGAGGGGGGTGGATTCTGCAGTTGCCCAGGCATACCTGGTGGGAGGACTCATGGGAGGAGGGGTGAGTGGGGACAGGGCACGGGCTTATTAATTAAGAATCAGGTTCCTAGGTTCACTGATCACATCCTAGGGAGGACGCCTGAGAAGCTGATTTTTAACAAGCGCCTTGGACAGTTCTGATCATCAGGGGACTGGGGGAAATGCTGGCCTAGAGATGCCCTAAAGCCACAGGGTCCTGGACCAGCAGCAGCACCTGGGAGTGTGTCAGAAGGGCCCACTCCCAGGCCCCACCCCTGGACCTGAATTTTGACAAGATTCTAGATGACTCTTGCTGATTAAAGGTGCCTGGAGTCTTTGAAGGCAGGTGTGTCAGCTGAGGTGGAAGGGTCTAAGGGTAGGTATTGAGACTCTGGAGGGGACATAAGGGAAGTACCTACAACCGAGCCCCCAAATCTACTTGTAGAATGTTGCAGGGTTGGGAGATGTGGAGGAAGCAGGTGTAGTCAGTGTTTCGCCACCTTTGGACGTGCCTGCAGTCAGCAAGGCCCTCGACCCCACAGAGGCCAGGAGCACACTGAAGGGACCTGTGGCTCCCAGTAAGGAGTGGTGGAAGGGGCACTGGGTCAGGGGACCTGGCTTCCCACCTGTCCCCGCCATCTCCCAGCTGGGTGGGAGACAAACCACTTCCTGTCACTGGAGCCTGAGTGTCCTCGTCCATAACAGTTCCGCTTTCCCCCTAGGACTGTGCTGATGCTTGTGTGAGGTGGGCCCTGGGGGGCTCAGAGGCTGCTGGGCAGGGGCTCTGGGACGAAAGCATGGGGTTTGTGTCATGGCATGAAACCGACTGCCCTATGTTTATTGCATTCCATAAGGCTGTGTCCAGAAGCCCAGAGGCACTAATGTGCTTGGTCAGCTTGTAATAGGGACAGTCTTTTGGGCTTGGCGTCACATGGGCTGTGGCTCATGTCCAGGCTCCAGCACTAGTTGGCCACCCTGGGCAGGTCACTTAGCGTCTCCTGGTCTCAGCTCCTCATCTGTCACATGGTGATGGCATGGCAAACCATGGACTGGTTATGGGATGAGAGGAGGCACTCAGGGTTCCCTGTACCATGGTTTGCATTCCTCTTCCCTCCACTTCAAGGACCACGGTGGCCTTCTGGTCTACCTTCCAAGAAGAGCTGGAGCCCTGGGATCTGGGTTCAGCAATCTGGTACTAGCTGTGTGGCCTCTGCACATCCTTAGCCCTATCTGAGTCTCCTACTATAAAGAGAGAGGGTTAGGTCAGCTGATGATATCATGTCATTATTCCCAAAGCTTTGTAGCTTAAAGCCATCAGCCTCTGCCTTAAACCTCTCTTTTCCCCTCTTGTGCCTTACATGTGATTCCCTCCTCTACCAGCTCCTGGGTTGGGCCTGGGATCTCAGGGTCCTGGGATCGAGCCCCCTGTCAGGCTCAGCGGAGAGTCTGCTTCTCCCTCTCCCTCTGCCCCTCCCCCCCGCTCGAGTTCTCTTTCTCTCAAGTAAATAAATGAAATCTTTAAAAAAGGATAGAATGAGGAAAATGAGATGCAAAGATGGAAGAGGCTTGCCCTGCTTCTTACAGTGAACAGACCTCAGCCTGTGGGAGTGGGATCTTTGGAGACCACGGAGGCTCCCTCCCTAGCCTCCCTTGGCAAGGAGCCTCCTGCCTCCCATGAGGTCCCTCCCTAGCCTACCTTGGCAAGGAGCCTCCTGCTGGAGCCTCTCAGTACGGACCTGTTTTCTCCCTGTAAATGCTCCATCACATGCGTGCACACGCGCGCGCGCACACACACACACACACACTACTTTTAAACCTATTCCTCATCCAGTGACTGTTGTGTATAAAAAACAAGTGGTTCCTTTGAAATCAAAAACCAGATGATTGGTTGTTGGTGAAAATCAATAACCATGCTAAGTATTTCAAGCATATAGTACTTGGAGTTCTACTCTGGGTGGTTTTATAATGAATGGGTTGGGTTTTTTTTTTTTTGTTGTTTTAAATAGAGCCTGGCCTACTTTAGTGTTGAATTATACAGAAGACTTTTGCTTTGGCTCTGTTTACCAAGACAATTAAATAATTTATTATTTCCATGATGCAGAGATTGAGCCTTATAAAGTGGGAAGCGCTCAACCTGAGACAAACCACCCTGGGTTAGATGATTATCGAGACTCTGCCCAGAGGCCGACCCCAGCACAGTGTTCCCGGATTTCCCCCCAGGCTCCCACACACTGTCCTGGTTACTTCTGAGATGGAATGTTGGCTTTGCGTGTCCTTGTTCCTCCTGGGTGTCTTCTGAAACTCCAGGCCTGTGGCTGGAGTCCTGGGGACATGGACCCTCAGCACAGCCAAGCTCACCCCAGCAGCCCTCACTAGCAAAAAGGGATCTTTCCTTTATTCCCAGGTTGATTACCACTTCCTTGGGAAGCCTTTCCAGCTAGATCACGGCCTCCAGGGGACACATCATTGAAGGTTCAGTTTTCTGTTCAGCCTAGAGCTTGCCTGGTAATGTCAGTCCCCTCCATCAGGGGCACCTTGCGGGGGGAGGGAGGTGGGACCACATCTCCCTTGTTGTCGTTGGAACCCAAGAGCCCAGCATGTGGCCTGGAATCTAGGAGAACCTCCAGGAATCATTTTGTTTGGTTTGGGGTTCTCTCTTTCTCGGTCTTTCCCTTTTATGTAAGTAACATTACGAATTCATGGATCTTTAAAAAATATATTAAATGGGCTGTATTCCAATCAGTCACAGACATTATTTTTTAATGCAGTGTTTTTGCTGCTCTACTTAGTATTTCCACCTTTCCTCCAAATTTTCTTCTAGTCTTTTGGAAAAATATTGAAGCCTACAAAAATTAAAAGAAAGTGCAGTGAACATCCTCTACCCTTTACATAGGGACACCGATCATCTATGTTTTGCCTTGTTGGTCTTCCGTACCCTCTCTTTCCCCCGCCCTGCCCCCACCACACTCATATTTTTGCTGAAGCCCTTGACAGCCGCTTAGAGACATAATGACACTTCACCACTAAATATGTCAGCATAAGTCTCCTAAGAACAATTATATCCTTGTATATCACCACAATATAATGATCACACCTAAAAAATGAACAGTGATACAATAATTTAAACTGTTATGTGGCCCATATTCAGATTCCCCCAGTTGTCCCCAGAATGTCCTTAGTGCCATTTATTTGGGGGTGGGGGGGACCAGTCAGGTAGCATACAGTGTAAGTCCCATCACATGCTTAGTCTCCTTGAATCTACTACCCTTTTTTTTTTTTTAATAGATTTTTATTTATTTATTTGACGGAGATCCAAGTAGGCAGAGAGGCAGACAGAGGCGGGGTGGGCAGGAACGGGGGGAGCAGGCTCCCTTCTGAGCAGAGAGCCCGATGTGGGGCTCGATCCCAGGACCCTGAGATCGTGACTTGAGCCGAAGGCAGAGGCTTAACCCACTGAGCCACCCAGGCCCCCTGAATCTACTACTTTTAATCTCCTACCTTTTTTTTTCTTTTTTGGCTTATGGGACATTGACCTTTTTAAAGGCTCAAGCCAGTTGTTTTAGAAAATGTTCCCAAATCCCAAATCTGGATCTGATCATTTCTTCACAGCTAGATTCCGGAAAAGCAGTTCTGGCCAGAATCCTCTTTTATACCATGTTCTTCCCGCTGCTTTGAGTCAGGAGGCCTGCCTTTGAAACCTTCTCGGTGATACGAAACCCAATCCTTTGGCTAAGGTGGCATCTGCTAGATTTATTGTAAAGATACCTCCTCCCCTTAGTAATTATTAAGTAACCTGTGGGGTGAGACTTCGAGGCTGATGTCCTGGTCCCCCACCATCTTTTACCAGATGGTTTGAGGCTCAGTTGATGGTCCTGGCCAAGCCGCTGTCACATCGGGGCTGCAAGATGGCTATTTTCTGACCGAACTCCCTCCCTTTTTTAAAAAAATTAAATATTTTATTTATTTATTTGACAGAGAGAGAGAGAGAGAGACAGTGAGAGAGGGAACACAAGCACGAGGGGTGGGAGAGGGAGAAGCAGGCTTCCTGCTGAGCAGCGAGCTGCACGTGGGGCTCAATCCCTAGACCCTGGGATCAGGACCTGAGCTGAAGGCAGACACTTAACCGACTGAGCCACCCAGGTGACCCCCAATTCTCTCCCTTCTGCTCTGAAGCTGGCGTTCTTCTTTGCAGAAGAGCATGCCCTTTTTTGATGCTCTCGTTCCCTCCTGCCCCCTTCCCTCCCCTCCTACCTTCTCCTCCATTCCTCTGGGCACTTAATATTGTTTATCTGCCTTAAATTTGGAGCCAGCCATTTCTTCAGGCATTTCCCATTCTTTCTGCTGGGGAATTGTATTTAGGGACCAAAATCTTGGGTCTAACTCTGCTCGTTGCTACTGGGGGTCATTGGTTCTAGGATTTTTTTTTTTTTTTTTTTTTTTTTTGGTGGACTGAACTAGAAAATAGACTTCTTCATGTTTTAAACAAAAACATTTAAACTTGAATATGACTATAAGGAGATAATCACACCCATCTAGAGCATTTTACAAGCCACCTGGCCTGGTGTCTTCAGGAAAGTTAATGTTGTGGAAAACAACAAAAACAACGGAAAGGCCGGGGGCTGTTCTTAGATGAAAAGAGGTTATAAAAATATAGGAGCCAAATGGGAGGCATGGATGCTGATTAGATCCCAATTTTTAACATCCAAAAGGGCATTTTGGGGAAACCGAAGAAATCAGGGTAGACTGACCATTGGATGGTACTCGTAAGTGTGGTGAGGACACTGCGCTCACACTCCAGGGGAATCTTCCAGAATCTTCTGGACTGATGGGAGCGAAGTGTCCAAGTTTATAATTTTGAATGCATCAGAAACAAAAACGTGTGTGTGTGTGTGTGTGTGTGTGTGTGAATAGTTTTACAGAGAGGAAGGCAGATGCGGAAAATACTGAATGGTGAAGGGGATATGGTGTTCACTGTACTGTTCTTTCAACCTTCTTGTAGGTTTGAAGAGCTTCACAGTAAAAAGCTGTGAAGTGTGGGAGGTGGCGGGCTGGTGGAGGAGACTCCATCTCTCTCCAGGTCAGACAGTGGAGATATAACCAGAAGTCCCTTTACAGATTTTTCTCAGTGTAATTGATAACATTTGTTAAGTGCCTTTGTTTTCAGTTCTTAGGGATTGCTTGCTTTGTGTTGATCAGTTTTATTTTTAAAACCTACACAAGTTTTAGATGATTCCACAGTCAAAAAGGATGTAACAAGTAGAGAATTTCTGGACCCCATACAGCTTCCCTCTGTTCTGTTCCATGCCTCTCCCGTATTTAGCCATTTTTCATTATTCCTCCAGTGTTTCTCGTTCCAGATATACATAAATGTGTGTCTTGATTCCTCTTCCTCTATCTTATGCAAAAGGGAGCCTACTGCATATGCTGTCCTGCACTTTGCTTTTTTTCCCTTAATTTTCCAAGAGCTGTAGGTTTTGTCACTATATAAAGATACCCCCCCCCTTTTTTTTACAGTACATAGCACCTGTCGACGTGCATGGACTGCACTTGGGACACAGCCAGTCCTCTGTCAATGAACATTTGGGTTGTTTCCAGTCTGTTGGAATAACCTGAGCCACACTGAATTGGGGATGAATTCCTAGAAGGGGGGTTATGGGGGGTTAAGGGAATGCATCTGTAATTTTTCTAGAAAATAAATGATTGCTGAACTGATGAAAAAAACTAATGAATGACTTTGATTCAGAAGAGCAGAAAATGAAAGGCTGATACCCAAATGGAGATCTAAAACAATTAGGCCCTCTAACTATCTTGGAAGAGGCTGGTTTCAGACTCCCCTGACCAAGTCTCCAAGTGCCACAGTTTTCGTTCCCTCACGGAAAGAACGAATTCCTCCTTGGTCTGTAAATCAAACGCAGAATTGCAAAGTCATGAAAGGGTAGAGTTGAAATAAAAAAGCCACCCAGGGCCATCTCCTTATTTTAACGGCAAGGGGAGTCCGGGCCCAGAAAGGGGAGGGGGTCAGGAGAAAGGTGGAGAAGCAGCCCCCAATTCGGCTCAGTGCCATCATTGCCGTGAACAGCCCGCGCTGTGTCTGCTTTAGAGGAAAGCCCACTTGCCTGTGGGTGCTACCGAGAGTCAAACGGAAAATCGTCCTAGCGTGTGCCCCCGAGATGTTATGTAAGGAGCACCGTGGTTCAGACCCCTGCGTGCTCTCCGTCACAGCATCGCGTTCCACGGAACTCTCTCCATGTAAATGGCTTTGGTTTCCCATCTTTGGTGTTATCCTGGGGCGTTCAAATGGAGTCCTGATGAGAAATGGGACCAGGTGGCGGCTTCGACGGGCTGTGCGCGTTCTGGCCAGTGATGTGGGTGGTCATGTTTGCCGAGGAGAGCCTGGAATTACATAATCCCGGCGTTGGTGGCATTCTGATTTGATTCTGAGCAGGCGGCACGGGGCAACAGATGAGTTTCGCCCAGCCCAGCTGTGGACTCGGGTTGGGAGCCTGGGCAAGTCCCTGGTCTTCTCCCATCCCCCTGCGGGTTAAAATGAGGAATTGGACAAGTTCAGGATAGCGGATACACGAATGAGGGCGGAGCCCTTGCTTCTCTGTCCCATGCTAATTGCAGGTGTGACCTGATGCTCTTCACCAGCTTAACCCACATCTCTGGCCGCCCCTATCAACGTACTCGGGACGTCACATAGGCTCAAGTCTATTTACCATCTCTGGTGTGGATGGTGACTCAGGAGTCATGATAGAAGCCAGGTGTCCAGTTAAATTAAAAAATTTCAGGCAAATAAAGAATAGTCTTTCATCACAAGTGTGTCCCCAGTATTGCTAACTACGGCAACCCTCTTAAGCCATTTCTACTTGTACGGTTATTTCTCTTTTTTTAATGTAATTCATTTGATTGGAGAGGTCCGTCTACCCCCTTTGTGGCCCTTCTGATAGTGCTTATTCTCCAGTGCCCAGATAAGAGTCTTGCTCATGACATATTGTTTAAATGCATATTATGACCTAATTTAATGGAAAGTAACAGATTTGAGTAGGAGATTTTTATTTCTGAGGACTGTATATTCTTATAGGACTCCTTAATGAACCTGCAATCCAGTGTTTCCCAGACCTCCAAGACCCTTGGGTCTACCACTTGTATTGTTAACTGATTTATTATTTTCCTTTGAATACACATATCCTTTTATTTAAATACCATGAATGGAAAATCTGTATCATTTTCTAAGAAGATGGTATAAAAGTATAAAAAAAGAAAATGTACTTATTGAGATATAAAATATAAATATAAATATAAAAAAGAAAATGTACCTATTGAGATATAAAATATTAATCTAGGGCTCAACTAAAATCACTAGGTTTGCCATCAGCAGATGCTGACTCATGCAAACCCCCTGCTGGTTTGAGAATCCCCTCCACAACCCTGATACATAGGTGATTCTTGAGCATCTCCTTGAATATCTTCAGTGATGGAGAACTCAGTACTTTGTAAGATTTTGATTCCTTCTTGAATATCTCACTATTAAATGTTTCTCCCGGATGTTGATCCACATCAGGCTCCCTGAGAGAGTCATATATCAATTCTACTTTTCTCTCTGGGACCCCACATACTAAGTTTGCTCCCTTTGCATTCACTCATACATTCATTTATCAATTCATGGTTGAATGCTTTTTCTGTGACAGCTGCTAGGAGAACTAAGGGATAGCAGGGAAGTCTCCCTGGAAGAGGTGGCCATGAGCAGGCCTGGACAGATGAGTAGGAGCTGGCCATGAGGAAATGGGAGGATCCAACAGATAGAAATGCTACATCCTCTTTCACTGCAAGCATTGAGGTGGGCCACAGCACACCTTTCTCCCCCTATAGATGTGATCTCAACCCATTCACTAATTAGAGGTGCTAAATTGACATGAGGAGACATGATTTTTGCAGTGTGGTAATTAAAAGGCAGTTGGCTTCACAGCTGTGATCACACGAGAGCACTTCTTACCCATAAAGACATCAGCTGAAAGCAAAGTGCAAAGGAGCTGAGGAAGCCAAAGAGGATTCTAATGTAATTTGCTAATTTCCTACATTTGTCACCTGTACAGCTGTGAGGGGTAAATGGAACATTTTACCAGAAGTTTAAGAGAAAATTAAAGACATACATCCTAATTGTACACAATTAGACAAGAAATATAATCATTATTATTTTTTTAAATTAACAAGCCATTTAAAATTCACTCGATCAGGATTTAGAAGGCCTGATTGATTTAGAATTGTGTCTCTGCTTGGTGGCAGCCACGTCACAGCGAGCAAACCCATTCATTCACTGAAGCATCTCCTCTGTGAAATGGGTGTACTCCTCTCCCCTCTGCCTTCCTTGGGATTGAGGTATTACTGAGAGGAAAAAGCTTTGAGTTAAGAGGCCTTTCATAAGGGTGAGAAATACCATTGAAGCCTCATAATGTCTAAGTCTAGAAGTTGTGATCTGACATTAGCCATCATTCTCCTCGGATCCTGAGATGGGAGTGGGGTGGGGTGGGGTGAGTCACCCTGGATTACAGAGAGGAGACGGATCCCCACAGGCAGAGGAGGGTTCCAGGGCTGCATGGTGAACAGCGGGGCTGGCATTCAGCCCCAGCCCGTCCGCACTGAGGCCCTGAGTCCCTACCTTATGGGCCATACTGCTTTCTCAGCACTGTTTTGGTTTCGATGTCTCTCTATTTTACTCTATCTCTGACTTAAATAAAAAGGAAAGAAAGGATTTAAGGAAGTAATATTTGTTTTCTAACTCGTTTATATAAAATAATGAGAGAAAAGCTGAGGCAGGGAAGGAAGAAGTAAAAATCACAAAAGGTTGTATCTAAAAGAGCAAAAAAAGTAAATTACTTTACAATTTAATATTTGCAAGTAAATAAAAGCTATTTCTTGAACTGGGTGATGGGCAGTTGGATATTGGTTTCGTTATTACTCCTTAAATGGAACATAGTTATTTCATATACTTATACAGTTAGACATAGCTTTTATATCATGATAAATTTTTAAAAGAAAAATAGGAAGAATTTTCTCTTAGATGATAAAATAAAATTTTATATATACATATGTATATGTATATATGTGTGTGTGTATATCCACACACACCCATATGAGTTCTGTTTCATATAATTGAATTGGACCATCCTAGGGAATCAAAAGCATAACAAGCCAGTGATTCAGTATTATTGTTGTTTCTTTTAAGCAGATTTTGTTTCTTCTTAGTCTTTCTTTCTTTTAAATTGCCCTGGTTGCTTTCTTGTCTTCTACGGGGTACCTCCCCAAGAACCAGCTTTGAATGTTGGAGAGAGAGCTACATGCCAAAAATGAAAGTCCCACGGTCAAGCCCTAGCCTTGCTACTTGCTAACGGGTGACTTTGAGCAAGTCAATTAACCTCTCTGAGTTTCAGTTTTCTTATTTGGAGAATGAGAGTCATGAAGTCTACTCTACCAACACGGTGGGTTTTGGTGAAGATCAAAGTTAGACTAAAGAAGTAAACTTGTTTTAGACATTGTTCATTACAGATGAGAAGTGTAGCAGTCTGCAGAATGAGCAAAGGCTCATGGAGTCTCCCTGCTCCGCCTGTTGCTGGCTGTGTGACCAAGGGCAATTGACTTAACCTCTCTGAGCCTCAGTCTCCTCATCTGAAAAGTGCAGATTAGAGAAGTGACTACCTTGTAGGGTCGCTTTACCCGTTAAATGAGAACGTGAATGCTGAGCCCTTCATGATGTGTTTGGCCCATGGCAGGTGCTCATCACACAATAACTTAAAGGAGCCAGACTACCCAAGCTCAAATCCCAGCTCTGCCCCTTACCAGCCTCAGGGTCTCAGGCAGGTCACCACACCTCCCAATGCCTCAGTTACTCCATGAGGAACAAAGACAATGATGCTTCCTCTACCTCCCTCACAGACTGTTTCGAGCTCCCCAGAAGAACATGGCATCAAGGTGGGTAGTGAAAGCCGGGCTGCTCTGCCCCTCTGAGTGATTCCAGACGGAAGCTCATCAACAGGAAGGAGAAATGATGGTTCTCCAAGTGGCTCCAGCCGGGGCTCTCGGACTGAAAAGCCTTCCAACCTTAGAGCAAGTCTCTGCATGACGCCCCAGCGGGCCTTTTGTGGGAATAAGCCTTCAAAAACACCCCAAGGCCAGGCATTCCTTTCCCCTCGTTAACTCTGGAAATGCTTTGCGGCAGCCCCACAGCACATTACTCTCGCGGGCGGGCCTCTGTGGAGAGGCACTCTGTGTCCAAACAGTTTCTCGCCAGGGCTCGGGTGCAGCAGCGACCTGGCGAGGACCTGAAGCGGGCCCGAGTTCCCAATGCCCCCAGCCCAGCGCCTTTGTATATGTCCTGGCACTGGCCACAAACAGGGTTTTGTCAGAAGCTTCCTGAGAAAGTTGCATTCCATTCATCTCGGCTGAAAGGGACCCGAGATGACAAATACTTCCCTCATTTAATTACAGAAACAGTCAGCAAACCCATGGAAAAAGATTAAAGGGAGCAGAGAAAAGAGCAAGGCTCCATCATATTCCACCCCCCCCCACCCCAGCCTTGCTTTTGGCCCGAGTCTCTCACCTAGGATTTAGCAATGAGAGCTGCTCTTGGTCCTACTTCCCACCTGAAAATTGCCATCACTCCCCAGGAAAGTTAAACTCAGAGGCCCCAAATCAGGGAAAGAATGAATTGCATTTAGGCAAGAATTCATCAGTGGCTTGGAATTTAATAAAGATCCCGAAGTTGGGAGGTGTGTTTACATTTTTCATCTGGGCTTACATCTGCAAAGAGAAATGAGACACAAAGGCAATTATCTGAATAAATCAGAGCCAACGAAACACATACCCACACAAAACTAACAGACTTCTTCATCATTTTCCTGAACTGTTGGAGAGAAGAGCCGAATTGTGTGGTTGCGAGGAACCTTCGAAATCCTTCGTCCATCATTGTATTCAGAGGTGAGGAAGACAGACACCTAGAAGAAATGATGCCCTTGTTCTCACAGTCATAGAGACAGGCTTAATGAAGCCCATTTCCCCCTGCTCCCTAAAGTGGCCTCATAGTGGCCTCAGCTTAATGTTAAAGTGATTTGCATTTCCATAAGCAGACCCTAAACCTCACAAAATATTTCATGCCAGGCTGAAAATCCCCTTCCAGAGAGAGATGCTGACAACTCTCTCCCCACTTCAATCTGCTGGTTAAGGTGAGTCATCCAGAATCCCCCAGGACTAGCCATGCCCACCATGGAAATGTGCTATGTGCGAGAGATTCTGGAAGCCTTGGAATCAGCTGCCTCATGGCTGTGCTACAGGGACTCAGAAGAAGGAGCAAGTCCCCAGATCGTTCCCCCATCTCAGCTGGGACTGGCTCTTCAAAGCTGAATGAAGAAAGAGAACAGGATATGAAGTTAAAAGGCCAGTTTTGTCACTCCTGTACTGACCTTGCACAACTACATTGCCTTTCTTTTCCATGGTTTCTTCAGCTGTAAAATAGAGAGTGATTCTTACCTCAGAGAACCGAGGGGCTCTATGACCAACTCACATTCTAGATGTTTGGCAACTTCAGTGATTTCAAATAGATGGAGCTAGATTGATAAAATCCTACAAAACTTTGCTCCTGGCACTCTGAACACTGCCTACTAATAAGACAGTAATCATTGTGAAAAATAATAGACTTCTCCCTCTCTTTCCTACAACCTGAGTTAGGGACCCAGGGCTTTACCAATCAGAACATTGGATAGCTACACCTCTACTCACAGTTGCTGACCTTTGAAGCAGCTAAGATGCTTTCTTCTCTTCACTTTCATCTCTGCAAATTCAAAGAGACCTATACATTTCTAGGAAAAGCTGAATAGGAAGAAGACAAGAGGACACTAGGAGTGCATTGCATCCTGGGAGGCAGAAACCTCACAAGTAAAGTTTTATGGGCAAGAAAGAAAACCCTGGCAGGAATGTATGATGGAAATGTAATGTACTGTGTTGATTCAGAGCATCAGAAAATTAGGCACTGAGGACAAAGATGTCACTCATTAGCATAGAACAGCAAAAAGTGAGAGCCTTCTGGACACTAAAGACTGTGCTCAAATATTTTTCTGGGAAAAATATTCAATTATAATGTAAAAAGACAGAAAATGGGTCACAGGCAATCCATGCATTGTGTTATTTGATAAGCCAACTCTGAAAAGACCTGCCTTGCTTTTGACAATGAGTACACTGGAAACAGCTGACATTCAGCCTTTGAAAAAGTATTGTAAAAATAATCAAAGGTGCATCATACCCATAAGAAGCAGAGGAAGAATCCACCTCTGAAAATGATCTATTGCAGAACAAAGAAGAAAACTTCAGAAAAACATTTAGCATCCTTAGTCATATGCAGAAAAAAAACAGGGTCTCCCTGGACTAGTCTGAGATAAGACAACAGGGTAAGAAAGGAGTGTGATCCTAAACAACTTTTAGGAAATGGAAAATCTTAATAACATCATAAAATTATGTTAGGGAGAGTAAAACTTAAAAGTGAGGCTGTTGAAAAGCAGATCAACAAACTCATAGATCAAAGAACCTCAAAGGCTAAGGGCTGCAAAGTCAAATAACAATGAACTGCCACCATGTACCAGAAAGATCGGCAAAAAGTAGGAAAGGAGATAATACCAATTATTGGCCAGGATATGAGGAAGAAAGAACTTGTGCCCTGCTGTTGGGACCATGAGTAACCCAGCCGCTTTACCAGAAATGAGCGAAACTAAATATGCACACATCCCATAATAAAAGATATGGAATAGAATGAGATGTTCTTATGAGCTGTAGAGGACAAGGAACCAGAGATGAAATCATGGGAAGAAATATGATTGATACGGAATTGAAGAATGAAAAGACAGGGGGCACCTGGGTGGCTCAGGGGGGTTAAAGCCTCTGTCTTCAGCTCAGGTCATGATCCCAGGGTCCTGGGTCCAGGCTCTCTGCTCAGTGGGAAGCCTACTTCCTCCTCTCTCTCCCTCTCTGCCTGCCTCTTTGCCTACTTGTGATCTCTGCCAAATAAATCAATAAAATCTTTTAAAAAAAAAAAGAATGAAAAGACCGCATCTAAATAATGAGGCTCTCTGGAGCAAAGACAAGAATATTTATGAATATAATAAAATCAATATGGTATTACATATAATACTACATTTATATTATATATGCATAGAATTTTTTTTTTTTTTTAGGTGAAAAGCTTAAAGGTAGAGATTAAAGGATTCCCAGTGTCTCAGATAAAATCAAGAGTGTCATACCAAGATCTAGCTTGGCAAATGTTTTGAAATCTAAGGATAATGAAAAAACCTTCTTTGGGGATCCAGGCAGAGGACATCAGATACCTACAAATGAACAAGTGTCAAACTGGCCCCAGAGTTCTCCTCTGCATCCCTTTGTAGTTTCAAAGGGGGGAAATGCAGCCCAAGAATTTTATACCCAGCTCAATTCTAACCATGTGTCAAGGCAACAGAAGGTCATCCTCAGCAAGATTTCAACCACTTGCCCTTCTTCAGAATATTAAAAAAAAAACCAGCAGTTTGAAATAAGAAGCAAGATTAATATACCCAGAATAGAGAGGAGTAGACATATAGTGTGCGTATAAAAAGAACAAGAGGAAACAAACAGGAAGCATACAAAGAGAGCAAGACTACCAGAGCGCCTGGGTGGATCAGTGGGTTAAGCCTCTGACTCTTGATTTCTACTCAGGTGATCTCAGGATTGTGAGAGAGAGCCCCAAGTCGAGCTCCATGCTGGGCCTAGAGCCTGCTTAAGATTCTCTCTCTCCTTCTCCCTCTGCCCCTCCCCACTGCCTCCCCTCTCTCCCTCTCAAAAAATAAATAAGTAAATAAATAAAAGATTGCCAACAAGGTAAGTGCAAGATCAAGTACTTACTACAGCAATAAGCTTACATGCTTTAAAATCCGTGTGCTCTTTTCAAGAAATATACTTTAAAACAATCTTAATCGAATGCAAATAAAAGGAGGATCAGCTCTATGACAGGCAAATACAAGTAGAAATAAAGTAAAGGTTTCAATATTAATATCAAGCATGTTATAATAGAAACCAAAAAGTAATAAAATGACCAAAAAAGTAATAAAATGACAGGGTTTTTTTTTTTTTTTTTAGTTTGATAAATATTTTAATTCTCGGTTCATGGAATGATTATTAAGTGCCTGCTCTTGGGACCAGGCAAGGGTATACGTTGCTAAGAAATAAAGATGTAATTGTAATGAACATTTATGCTCAAAGTAACATAAAATCAAAGCAGATAAAATAAAAACTGTAGAAATAGATGGAGAAATTGCAGAGACGGTAGAGAAAAATTGAACAAGTCTTCCAGTCTTTGACAGATCAACTAAACAGAAAAATGGAACATGTGATACTCAGTGACTTTTTTAAAAAAAATATTTTATTTATTTCTTTGACACAAAGAGATCACAAGCAGGCAGAGAGACAGAGAGAGGGGGAAGCAGGCTCCCCGCTGAGCAGAGAGCCCCATGAGGGGCTCAATCCCAGGACCCTGAGACCATGACCTGAGCCGAAGACAGAGGCTTTAACCCACTGAGCCACCCAGGCGCCCCCTCAGTCCTTTTGGTTGATTATACCTGTTATACATAAGAAACCTGATGAAGACTTTCATAGCTTACAACTTGAGACTGCATTCTCTTTTCCGGCCACCGTGGAACTTTCACAAAAATCAATTGTAGAATAGGCCACAAAGAAAGTCTCGATAAATTCCAAAAGCAGACACCCTCCATGCCAAATTCTCAAAACAGGGCAATAAAACCAGAAATGGTAACAAACTCTAAAATTTTAAAAGTACTTTCTGAAATAAATCCTTGGTTAGGGATTAACTCCAAGCCTCAATAACTCAGAGCCTCAATCAGAGTGTGTTTGGAAATGAACTTGGTTGTGTGAAAGAAGGAAGGAGAGCCCAGAAAGCTTGGGCATCGCGGTTCTGGCCATGAAGCAGACGGCCTGGTGTTTCCGGATGCTGAGGGACTGGGCGGGGAGGGAGGGCTAGCCAGCACATAGGAAGCAGGTGGGCAGCCTTCAAGGGGAGAACGAACACAGGAGTTGGAGTCCTGTAGACCCACCTTTGGAGTCCCGCTTCTACCTCTTACTGGCTATGGCAAATATCTCGATGTCTCCCATTTCTAGGTTTTAAGCCTGCTTATTCGGAACGAGGGATGTTGAGCTGTATTTGTGGTTCTCAGCCCTCCCTGTGTATCGTCATCACCTGTCAATTTTTTTTTAATAATCCTGAAGCCTGACTTCTAGACGCAGAGATTACGGTTCGGTTGGTTTGGTGTGGGACCAAGGCATTGTATTTTTTTTTCTTTAATCGCTCCAAGTGATTCTGCCGTGCAGCCAGGAGAGACAAGCCCAAAGCTAGATGACTTTTCAGGTTCCCCCAGTTCGGAAAGTCAGCAGTGCTCCTAGGCCACTGCAGCCTTTGCCCACAGAAGAAAGTTTGAGGAGGCTAAAGCTAGAGGCAAGGTAACACCAAGCCATCTAATCAAAATGAGCATTATCTCAAATGGGGCAGAAAATACTGGTGCCAGTTAATATTTTGCACCCAACATGATTTAGACCGGGGGCATGGATTGTACTCCAAGCCCATTGTAAACACAATGGGCCATTTATTCACTGAACAGTAACCACTGTAATTACCTACAGGGCAAACATATGAGGTTTTTCAAGCAACAACTAATTGTGGACCTGGAACTGATAGGACAATAGCGATCAAGTAGTAACCAGAGTGTGATTCATAAATCACATCAGAAAACCCATATTTCCCAAATTGTGTCAGATAAGCATCTTGGGGGACGGGATGGCACATATACCATCCCAGGTCCTGGAAGACTTACTCCCTGATTTTTCTAACAGCTCCCTCTTTCTCTTCTCCTGTCCATAGGAGGCTTGACATGTTGCTTTAATTTTGAGAGACGAGTCACAGATACTATGTCCAAGGGGACTGTAGAGAGCATCTACTTCTTGTCCTCATTCTGGGACCGCAGTATCACCTGTAGGCAGGGGTGCTGACCTTGTTTGGGTCACAGGACCCTCCTGATGAACCTGATGGAAACTGTGGATCCTCTTTTCAAAAAAACGGGTACACCTATAGGCATATACCTGCCCACACAACTTTTTCATATAATTTTTGAGGAGCTCACAGATACATTGGAGCTCCTCTGTATTCTCACTAGGTCGTAGTCCAGCCTCCTTTTGCATACCTCCAGATGCAGGGATCTCACTACTGGCATTGCTGGACAACTCTGAATGCAAGAATTCCTTGGTGTGTCCAGCCAAGAGTTTCCTCTCTGTGTGTTCTTCTTCCCATTGCTCCTTCTACTCAGAATTTTTCTTTTTTTTTTTTTTAAGATTATTTATTTATTTATTTGACAGAGAGAAATCACAAGTAGGCAGAGAGGCAGGCAGAGAGAGAGAGAGAGAGAGGAGGAAGCAGGCTCCCTGCCGAGCAGAGAGCCCGATGCGGGACTCGATCCCAGGACTCTGAGATCATGACCCGAGCCGAAGGCAGCGGCTTAACCCACTGAGCCACCCAGGCGCCCTCTACTCAGAATTTTTCTAAACAGTCATTCTACCCTTGGCCTTTAGCAGTCTTGGGATGATGTCCCTCTTTCTATGAAGATCTTGAGAACTGGTTCTTACAGGTACTCTTTAGTTCCAAGTGACAGCTGGTGGGATATTTTGTGTTCCTCTCAACAGATGGGATGTGGTGAGGTTGCTGGTTGTACCCAAGAGATGCAGGGATCCTAGGTCTTGGTTGTCTACCCTCTGAGCCAGGCCAGGAAGAGGGACAAGGTCCCTTCTGCCTCAGTCTGTGAAAGTGTTAGGGAGGAGAAGGAGCACTTCCTTGGGTGATAGGAAAGGCAGTAAAAAATATCTTCACTGGGGCTGGAGGACACCCGTATATTATTTCCCTGGATGCTGGAATTGGACTCTGGGATGTGTTGGGTCTAGAGCTGCTGCTGGGACAGCAAGGGCTCAGGGAGAAAGCCTGTGAAGGCAGAGTGAGCTTGCTTCAGCCCTCTCTGGGTCAAGGGTTTACATGAAATAAAAGAAGGAAGGAGGGGCACCTGGGTGGCTCAGTGGGTTGCGCCTCTGCCTTTGGCTCAGGTCGTGATCTCGGGGTCCTGGGCTCGAGCCCCACATCGGGCCCTCTGTTTGGCGGGGAGCCTGCTTCCCCCTTCGCTCTCTGCCTGCCTTTCTGCCTACTTGTGATCTCTCTCTCTGTCAAATAAATAAATAAAATAAAATAAACTTAAAAAAAACCCACAAAACTTAAAAAAAAAAAAAGGGAAAAAGAAGGAGGAGAAGGAGGGTGGCAGGTTGTGAGGAAGAAAGAGGAACAGAGGGAAGGAAGGTGGGGGATGACTGAATGAAAGAAACTATGGAGGAATTATTTAATAGTCTCAATGAGGGAAAAGCCTTTCTAAATATGACACAAAACCCGAGGACATAAAAGGGAAAAAAACTGATAAATTCAACCGCATAAAATCTCTATGGCAGAAGACATTATAAGAAACACAAAAAGAAAAAAATGCAGACTTGGGGGGAAATTGGCAACTTTTATTGCAAAGGGCTAGTTTCGTTCATATAAAAGATCACTTCTACCAACTGATAAGAAAAAGACTAAGAGTCAAATTGGAAATCAGGTGAAGGATGTGAACGGTTTCCAGAACAAACTGCAAATTGCTCTTGAGCATAAGAAGAGGCATCCCCTGCTTATAATGTAAATGCAAATTAGAAGAGCAATAAGATACCATGTTTCTGCCGGCACACAGCAAAGATCAAAAAGGGTGATAAGCACCTTTTGTGGGTGAGGCCTGGGGACAGGGAGAGCAGAGATCAGAGGAAATGCTACAGAGAAGGTGACATTTCAGCTGGGCCTTGGAAGACAGATAATTAAAATCCGATTTAGCAACTTACTGGCACTTGAAAGAAAGAGAAAGAATAATGAAGGGGAAGATAGACAGATTTGACTACTGAGTGTCAATTAAAACACACACACACACACACACACACAGTAAAAGCAAACAAACTGGGATATTTGCGGTAACTCCAATAGTCCTAGTTTGGATGCTGTACTTGAAAAGTCTTCATTAGACTTAGTCAGAAAAGTGTTAGAATACCACTCAAAAAATAAACAAAGGATATGAAAAAACAACTCCTAAAATAGAACATACTACTAGTTAACGATCCCATGGAAGTAAGCTCAACATTATGCATCACCCATGAATGCAATATGACTCATTTTTTTTAGTGGTAAACCATTATAAAATTATAGAGAGACATGTTTTATTTCTCTCTGTTGGTGAGACTGTGGTGACATTGGCCCTCTAATTATACCTGGCTAGTGGGTGTGTAAATTGACATAATTTAGGGAGGGGGGATAAATATTAAGTCTTTAAAACCTCATCCCCTTTATGTGGGAGATTTTATATCATGGACTCTATCCTACAGAAATAGCCTAAAATGTAGAAAAAAAGATGGTTGGCACAAAGATGCTTTTAGAATAACATGACAATAATGACAAATTGCAGTCTAAATGCCCCCAAATTAGAGATGATTCAGTAAATTATGGTACGTTCCTATGCTGTAGTATTACACAGCTATTAAAATGTTTGCACGGAGTTTCTTTTTAACAAGATGGTTTCAAGACTTCTGGGATAGTATTAAGGAAGGGGTTCAATTGTGTGCGTAGAATGATTTTGAAAATCTCCTTCTTAAAAAAAAATCACTGTGCATGGAAAAAGGACCAGAAGGAAATAAACTGCATCAATGGTGGTTCATTGGCGAGGAGTAAATTATTGGTCCACATTTTTTCTTCTTTCTCCTTATTTGGCATTTTTGAAAACCTTCTCTTCAATTATAATGTATCACTTTCCCAACAAAAAGGCTTTAACAAAATGCCTTGCCCCATGCGTTTGCTCCCCCCCCACCATCTGGCTCAGGGTCTATGTTCTGTTGGGGGAGGTCCTGGGCGCACAGCCAAGAAATACACCAGTAAAGGTGATGTCTGTTTTGTGTTTTCCAGCTTTCCTTTGCCGCAACCACGCCTGTCCTAGCTGATAAGAAAAAGTACCCATACTTCTTTCGGACTGTCCCATCGGATAACGCGGTGAACCCAGCCATCCTGAAGTTGCTCAAGCATTATCAGTGGAAGCGAGTGGGCACGCTGACCCAAGACGTGCAGAGATTCTCTGAGGTATGTGTGCAGAGAGGATGTGCCCACACCGGCCTGGCAGCTGCGGTCTCCTTCCAAGGGGCAGCGTGGCTTCAGCGGGGATGGGTAACATCATAGGACCCTTAAGCCTGCTTTTAGGAGCAGGCTTAGAGCTGACACACCAGGGCCAAGAGAGAGCTGGTGGCTGAGGACTCTGGACACGGGGCAGGTGAACCTGTCCATCCCACGTAGCTCAGGAGTGAAACCTTCCCTTTTGTCATGCTTCCCGGCTAAATCGTGTGGCTCATTCCCTGACTGCACCTGTAGGTTTGCTGTCCTTGTTACTGACGCCCAGTGACACCACCCCCCCGCTCCACCAGGAACGTCTCTGCTGTGAGGGGAGTTTGGGGAGGGGCTGGCTTAGAATGAAGGCTCTGGTGTCACCGTGGATTGGGTGGGTTTGTTGGGGGTTTTCTTTGGCGGTTCATTTTAATGTTTTACTTGCATACATCATACATGGTGTTTCAGGGTTTATTTTGTTTTTGCCAAGAAAGAAAAAAAGTTGGCTATGGATAGTAAAAAAATAATTACGTTGCTTTGCTCGATCCCTCTAAATCTCGCTTTCTCTCCCAAGCGAACCCTTGATTTCCATTTACTGTTCATCTGCCCAGAACTTTCTCCGTATATTTAAGCCCAATGACTTCATACTATATGTGTTGTTTTTCTCACTTCACTACAGATCATAGAGATCTTGATAGACCACATTCCTATTAATGGGTCATGGTGTACTGTCAGGCAGATAAGTGGTAATTTATTGGATGTGTCCAGCTTTTTGATAATCACAGCCAGTAGCTTCCTGTCTCGATGTGCGTCTTCTCAGTAGATTTCGAGAGGCAGAATTATTGCGTCCTTTAAAATATTGCAACAAACTGACCTCCAGGAAGGCTGTTCTGAGTCCTCGTCCCACCAACAGTGTTTGAAAATCCCCATTTCCACACTTCTTTTCTAACTGTGATATTAGCAATGTTTAAAAAGTTTTCCCGAGTTGGATGAGTGCAAAATGATCTCTTGCCTTCTATCCCGTCCTTCCTGGAGCTCCTGCTTTCCTTTTTTTCCCCATGTGTGCTCTGGCTTTTCAGAGCATCCCAGCAAGGCAAGCCATTCCACATGTGCTCAGCAGCCCGAGGAAACACGGGGAGCTATGTGGGGAGAATGTGGGAGTTGGGTGTTAAGGCGGACCTCGGTGGGAGGAGTCTTGGAAAACTCCGCCCCTTGTGGCAGTGGGAGGGGTGGGGAGGTGGGGGGTGCAGGGGGGACGTGGAGGGGGAGATTTGTGTGTCCAGGAGGCTAGGTGCACAGCAGGGCTGGGAGTCACCACACCTCTCCCCACTTCAGCTCCACACTTACTCTGTGAGGCTCTGCCTCACCAGTCCCACGGGAAGCAGAGCCCGCTCCATGCATTGGCTGTGCGACCTTGGAGAAGTCACCTCACTTCTCTGAACTGTGGTTTCCTGCCCTATAAAATGGGGACAGTAGCCCTTCCCTTGCCTTCCCTGCAGTTCTTGCCAAAATCAGTCCTGGATTTGAAAGAGCTGTGTAAGCCGGAAGGTTCATGCACAGGGAGGGATGTTTTGGAGGCGCTTGAAAAGCAGGAGTGTTTGGCCCCATGGTCTGTGCTCATACAAACAAGGCAGGCTTTTCCCAGGCAAGGCTGGTCCTCATCTTCCCACCTCTCTGTTTCTCAGTCCCCAGGGACAGGCATAAGGGAAACGGGACCTGCAGTGGCAGGGACTCCTTGCCAAACTCTGCAGAAGGCTAGAAGGCTGCCTTCTTTACAGCAGTGACCAGTGCTCGAAAATGAGTGTCAAGTAGGTTGATGGTGAGGGTGGGGACGCGCAGTCCTGGGGCCCCATATTGACAGTGGACCCGGCAGCGATGGGGAGAGATCTTCTTGTTTCCAACAGTCTTTGGCTGTCAGCGGGAGGGACCATTAGGGACGCCTCCTCCAACCTTTTCATTATATAGAAGTGAAACACGGAGGTCCAGAGAGGGGAAGGGACAAAGGTCTGGGTTTCAAAGCCCTCTGAAGTCATGAAAGGCTATTCACAGAAAAGTCCAGACTGAATCCCGGGATCCCGACTCCCACTGCAGGGAAACCTGTCCATTTATAACTTTCTTTTGTCACTTGGGAACTGCTTGTAACTATGGAGATTTGAAAGACACCAAAGAAGTTAAATTGTTCCTCCCAACATTGTTGATGTTTTATACATTTCCAAACGCGCTCACAGCCAGCAGCCCGCTAGGGAGGGTTTATGCTCCCATTTTACAGATAAGGAAACTGAAGTCTGCAGAGGGTGGTAGGTCTATTCCTCCAGGACACATGCTGATAAAGGGTCAGCTGCCTGCCCGACCCCCCACTGCCACCTCCATTATGCTGTCCTCACTGGGGTTGAGTGGCAACAGTCTGGGAGCACATCTCCATCCCTGCTTGGCTGTGTTAAGGCCCTCCATTGCGGTTTCAGGGCATCTCAGTGGGAAACCTCTTCTCTGAGGACAGGATGTTGCTTGGTGGTGTTGCTGGCAAGGACCCCTCTCGATTTAAATCTCTCAGCCCAGCTGACTCCTCTGTGTGCCCAAGGGCTTTGGCATCCCTCTCCCGATGTCTGGGCTGCATCGCTGGCGGGCAGGCTTTGGACACTCTCCAGGGGCTAACAGCTTTTCATGAGTGCGAGGGAAACTGCATTCCTTTTATGAAATTGGCCGATCAGCAGCGTCAAGCTCTTCTGTTCTGAACTTGTGCACTGGAAAGATGATCAAATGAAGGCAGTCCTGAGCTTGGAGAGGGCTGGGGTGGGGGAGAAGCTTAATCCCAGAAGCTTATTACACTGGGACTGGAAGGGGTGCAGGGCTAAGAGTCATCCCACCTCGGGGCTGGCCGCTCCTGTGCCTGGAGAGGCATCCTACCTAGTGTATGGTACCCAGAGGCTGCCTGGGACTTGGATCGATCGGATGGGGCCGTCTCCAGATCTCACTTTGCCAAGCAAGGGCTGTGTGAGCCCAGACAGTTTCCTTCACCTTGTTGACTTGGGTATATGGGATCTAAAGCTGCTGCTGAGACAGACAAGACTCCGTAGTGAACACCGGTGGCTGAAAAGATAGAGTTGCATCGGCCCTGCCTTCTCTGCAGCCAAGACATAAATGCGTTGAGAAAGAGGGAAGAATTTTGTATCAGGCAGGCTAATCTCTAGGCCCAGCTCTCCCAGGCGAGGGCTGCGTGGCCACGAGCAGTACACTTCATCTCAGTGAGATCTTTGTGTAAACAGGGGTATTTATCCCGACCTCACAGGGACTCGGCGATGAGAGAGTTAGAACGAGGGAATGAAAGACCTCTGCAGAGTAAGTGCTCATTCAGTGGCCATCCTGTCCTCCACTGATTCCTGCAACAAACTCTAGGAATGCGTATCCCTTCACTCAAAGGATAAGAATGTGGCCTGCGCTGTGCTAGGGTGTGTGATGGGCATGGGCCTTGGGCTGTGGAGGGCCAGGGAGAAGTGGACGTCGTGGCCTTGGGGTCAGTGATGTTAGGACTCCTTTGCTGGGTTCTGGCTGCTCATTGGGATCACCGGGAATTTTTTTTTTTTTTTTTAATACGTCCGGTTCCCCCTCTGCCCCCACTTTGAACAGCTTTCCTGGGATATAATTTGTACACCATACAGTTCATCCATTGTTAGTCCACAGTTCAGTTATTCTCAGTAAACTTCATATTTTCAGATACAGTTCTGCGGCCGTCGCCGCAACCCAGTGTTCGAACCCGCCCATCCCTCCACAAATTCCCTTGTGCACGTCTCTAGTTAGACCCACCCCCGGCCCCGGGTTCGTTTGCTTGCTCCCTCTTTTTGCCCATTTTGGAAATTCCATATAAATAGAATTATATAACTTGGACTTTTCTGTGTCTCGCTTCTTTTATTTCCCATAATGTTTTTTGACGTTAACCTGTCTCAGTAGTTTGTTTCTTCATTCAGCGGAGTAGTGTTGCCTGGTGGGGACAGGGCACATTTAAAATCACCAGGAACTCTTTAAAAGCCGGATCCTCAGGGTCAGCCCCCAGAACAATCTCGTTATATCGGATGACCTCCGGCATTAGACCCTGTGCGAGCTCCCCAGGTGGTTTCAATGAGCCCTCAAGCCAATGTAGTTCCCAGTCTGCCCGTCAGGAGTTCAGGGTGGGAAATGGCGCCCTCTTGTGGCGGGGGTCAGGGCTGTCAGAGTAGCCCCGGTCTACAGGCCACGTGACCGCCCTTGGTGGGTGCTGTGACCCGGACAGTGGTGCAGCAGGGTGGAGAAGGTGGAGAGTGGCCTGGGCCCGGCGCCGGGGCTCTGCCAGGTGGAAGACAGTGGTGGGGGCGGGTGATGAAGATGGAGGGTGCTGCTGAGTGGGTGCTCCACAGGGCCCCGGATGGAGAGGGATGAGCAGACAGATGGCCCGTGGGCTTGGAGGAAGTGGAGCTCTGGAAGTCTCTGGGAAGCTTGAGGGAGCTGGAAGGGTGGGAGGCGTGGTCAGAACTGGAGGAAGGACGTCGGGATTGAGGGGCCCGGCCCTGGGTCTGGGGGAACGGCTGAAGTGGAGGGGAGGTAGAGGTCACTGGAACCGGGGAGGAGGAGGTGAGAGACCAGAGGGCTGCAGGACATCCCCGTGGGCGTGGCAGGCACAGGATGGAGGCAGGGCTTGGGGTGGAGATGAAGGCAGTGAGCATGGCTGCCCGGGCAACCGGCAGACAGCAGCCGGGAGGGGGGCTCGTAATCGGGCCTCTCCCCGCCAAGTTCCTGCTCCTGTGGTCTACAAAACCGTCTTCACCAAGTTATTTTTTAGTTTCCCAGTTCCATGACACGGCCAGCCAGCTAAGCACCGTGGAAGAATTAGTCTCTCCAGACTTCGATTCCCCCTTCTATGAGATAAGGGAGCAGGTCCAGTCCACTTCAATGATCTCTCTGAGCTCAAAAAATTTTTGAGGAGGGCCTAGGGAGGTCTGGTCTTTGACCCCATTCCAGGGGTGCGCACATGAGAATGACTTCACCTCTTTGTGCCTCAATTTCTTCGTCTTGAAAATGGGGCTAATAACCGCACCTAACTCTTGGGGTGGTGGTGAGGATGAACTGTGTCTAGAAACTTCAGAGTGCTGAGGGACATGCCTGGCTCATCAGCAGCACCAAGCAAAGGTGGCTGTTATTTTTCTGATCATCTCGAATCTGGTTCTGTAGGCTGCGGCTGCCCTCCGCCCCCCTCAGGAGCCCAGCTGTGTGGGGGCGAGGCTCCCATCCTGAACGCCCTCCAGGCAGCCTCTGAGACTCCCTGCCCCGCTGCTGGTCCTCAGTGATCTCAGCGCTTCCGGGGCTGACCTTTCCATACCAGAGACCTCCTCCGAGGGTTGGGATCCTCTGAGGCCCTTGATCTGCCCAGCCCCGAAAGGGCACCATCTTCAGAGCTCCTCCTGCTGAAAGCACCAGCCCTTTCAGTCCTCCACAGCCCCGCGGGGGCCCTTGGAAGCCTTCCAGGCTTGCCAAATCCCTGGCTGCCCCACCCAAGGGGTCTCTCTGGTCACCTCCTCTAAAGGTGGTTTTTCTTACGGAGCAGTCACCGGCAGGGGGGACACTCCTGCAGCGAAAGACAGGAACCTCGTGCTTGCATCTAATTCAGGAACCAGGCTTAATAGGCATCTGCTGCCCTTAGCGGGAATGAACTCCTTGGCCTGGCTGCAGAGCCCCTCCATGGTCCCCCGAGGTCTCCTCCTCTGTCACCTTCAGTCCCTTCCCCCTCTGCGGCAGCCACACCTCCATACTGGCTTCTCTCTGCAGGAACATCCTCCCCCAGCCTTCCTCCCCAGGCAGGATGACACGTGCTCTCTCCATGCTCCCCACACCTCCCTCTGCCGCAGGCTGCCCTCTGTACCTGCTCCTTGCCCAGGGCGGCTCAATCACCATTTCTTCTCCGCCCAGCTCCCAGCACTACTGGCCCCAGAGCCCTTGCGGATGAGGGCCAGGCCGAGCTCTCTCCCCTCACCCGGCACGCTGCTGGACACGAGGCCAAACGCTCAGCAGGGATTTCAGTCCATGACTCTATAATCCAGGGGCCAGCTTCTTGGGGGCAAATGCAGTGATTTTCTTTCCTGTGGCCCTCAGTCTGCCTGCACCACGATGGTAAGATGGAATGGAAGCGATGCAGGAAGACCCCTGCCCCTAGCTTGTCACAGGGGCGGTCGGGAAGGGAGGAGCTGGCATAGTCAGCAAGTCCCACGCCCACAGAACGCAGCCAAGCCATTTCTGTCGTTTCTCAGCTGGGTCCTTTTTTGGATGTGGCATTGTTGCGTGGTGGAGATTTCTCCCAGAGATCTCACTGGAACGTTCGGACCCAGCCCCTGGAACCAGCAGCGGCCAGGGATCCGCCTCGTGGTCACTTCTGGGTGCCATCGATACGGGGCATTGGAATGCACGCGTTGTAGTTTGAGTCATTTTTCTTGGCTGTGTCATCCTGCGATGTTCATTCTGAGAGCTCGGCACTTCGGAGTGCTGTCTCACCAGGGCCGGGTAATCGCATCCTCTAAGGTACTGTCCTGGACCAGCAAGTATCATGTCACTGTTGCTCCCACCTAGAAAAGCAGATTGGAGCGCTCCCCCACCCCCCACCCCAGCCACCCTGAATCAGACCCTCTGGGGTGGGGGCCCAGGCTGCTGGAGTTTTCGAACCCCTGTCCTGGAGGAAGGGCCGCCTGCCACTGAGGCCACGGTGCTCCTAGGCCTGCGTTATCTGAGAAACAGGCCAGGCATGCTGGAAGGCCTGCAACACCTCTGCTCTCTGTCCTTGGCCTCCCTCCAGGCTCCAGGGTCACCTGGGCCGCCCACGCAGCTGCGGATCTTCCATCATTAGGAGGCAGGAGGGGACTCCTGACAGACCAGATTCTAATCCTGATGGTCCTAGGGCCCCATCCTGTGCCCCCACTTTTATCTGAAAACTTGCTGATGCTTTTAGATGATGGGCTGTCTGCCCCTAGGCAAGAGATGTCCTCTCCTTCTCGGGGCCCTTACCTCCAGCTCCGGGAGGGCGCTGGCCTGCGGGCCAGCCAGCAGGGACGGCTCCAAATCCTCCTGCCCACACTGACACAGCTGTTGGTGGCAGCCTCTTTGGCATCTGGGGGGCGGTCCATTATTTCCCAGGGTGTGTGTATATAATGGGATTTTTGTTCAATTTTAGTAGCTGCCTGTTTATGTTATTATCTACGGGGGGGGGGGTGGAGGAGATGACGACCTCCTCAAAACCGCCCTTCATTGACGTTATTGTTGAGAATGGAAACCTCATTTAAAAAGTAAGACTCTCTAGGGGGCCTGGGTGGCTCAGTCGTTAAGCGTCTGCCTTCTGCTCAGGTCATGATCTCAGGGCCCTGGGATCAAGCCCGGCATTGGGCTCTTTGCTCGGTGGGGAGCCTGCTTCTCCCTCTGCCACTCTGCTAGCTTGTGTTCCCTCTCTCCCTGTGTCTCTCTCTGTCAAATAAATAAAAATTTTTAAAAATCTTAAAAAAAAAAAAAGAGGCTGTTCAAAGGAAAAAAACTAATCTCACAAGCCTGGGTGGTGAAATTACCTCTAAGGGGGGACAGGAGGAACTGAAACATGGGGACCACCAGGATGGGTGAAACGCGTCCAGCTGCTTGTTCATTTAACAGACAGCAGGGGGTGAGGGGTGGAGGGTAGGACTGGCTTTGCTGGTAATCACAGGCTTTTCCTCGGGGCTGGTCCAGGGAAGATATTTAATGGGAGAAGTTCAAGGTCAAGGACTGAACTTGAAGACCTTCAACTTTCTGAGGCTGAATCTCCATGGGACAGACTCTAGGGTTCAAGGGGACACTTGTTCCTTCCTGCGAGTGTCCTCAGAGACAGTGCAGCCTGCCAGTGGGTGTTCTGCCCTGCCCATCCCTGCGTAGCAGGGAGATCCCATGTGCGTGAGAACCATCCCAGTCAGGGCCTGTGGTTTTGTAGGGCTCCTGCCATCCCGGTGGCGGTGGTCTATCCCCGCTAGGAAGGATGCTTCCTCCCTAACACTCAGGTTTCCAGAGCTGAGCACCCTTCTACCACACTGACCTCGACACTTAACAAGACACTTACAAGAAAGGAGTTGCCTGGATCCTGCTTCGAGAGGACAGGAGGCTTGGCTGTGGGAACAGGGTTTATCCCAGCCTGGGGAGAAGGCCAGTCTTTCAGCTCACCCGGGCTCCCAGCCACAGGGATCCTTGGAGCACAGGGGTGAGTGAGGGCCCAGAAGGAGATCCTAGAGGTGTCGGGGTGGGGGGTCCTGCAATCCACAGCGACCTCAGAGCGCTCACCGGGGACACTTCCTAGAGCCGCCTACACAGCCCCTGGGCTTGGTTCCCAAAACATGACTCTAGCCCCATGAAGCAGAACCTTTGGGGTGGGAAAATGGAATTATAACATCATCTCTGCCATTTAGGGGGTCGTGGGGGTCTGCACGCAGGTGATGACTTCCAGTTACCCTGCACATGGCAAGCGCTGTTTTATAGACTCGGGAAGGATGAAGTCACTTTGCCAAGGGCTTACAGCCACGAGGTGGTGGGCAGAGGTGTAAACCCAGGTGGGCCCGCCCTTGTGAAGTGGAGGCCACCAGCCAGGGCCAGAATCCCCACCCCATCCCGCACCCCAGAAGCAAGGAGGTGGATATGTAGACCAAACCAACTCATGTCTCAAGGAGAGCTCCTTGTGGTTCCCTGCAATTTTTGCCATGGGATTCCGCATTAAATTTTTATTATTTTCTCAGATTCTGAACTGTCCTTCCATACCCGCTCTGGCTGAAGTATCCCAGGATGCTTTGTTTCAGCTGGGCCTCTTGGCTGACAGGGCCTCTTGGAGTGTGCAAGTCCACAGAGCTATTCTGGAACCTTCTGGCTATAGCCCCTCCTCTCCCAAGGTCTACCTGCCAGGGTTGGATAGTGTCAGGGCAACAGGGGCCAAGGACTAGAGATGGAAGATGTGTGGAACCTTCAGGAAATAGCAAATAGCCAGTGGGTCGTGGGAGAAGTGAAGAATGGTGAAGGCCCCACATGCCTCTAGGTCTGGACTTGAAACATCAGCAGTAGGGAGCTATGGAAGGCTTTTAAGCAGGGAGTAAGAGATGGTAACAATCTTCAGCTGACCAGAGTCTGGGAAACCAGCCAGGACGTTACTGTAGTAACTCAAAAGAAAACTAATAAGATTGTAGTTATGTTCTTACAGAAAAATGTCAAGTTCTCATTGTTTTCATTTTTTTGCTTCTTTATTTAAAAATACTCATCTATTGTTTTCTAACTGTGATATTGATATGTACTCAGCACAGAAAACTTGGAAAACCCAGAAGAGCAAAAAAGGAAAGCTAACAATCAGCTGTAACCTAGCCCCGGAAAGCCTATGTCTGTACAGTTTTCTTATTGCATATGAGTGAATACTTATCAACAAATATATGTTCTTTCTATTAGAATAGCTTCTTTACTTTAGCGGTCCAGTGGCAATGTTTTTCTGGTCCAGCAGGAATTCTCCATCACTGTGACTCACAACAGCCTGTCCCCTGTGTCTGGTGACCCCACGAGCTACCCCGCCTTTGCCACAGTCTTGTGTGTTTGGAACGACTTCCCCTCAGTCCTTTTCATCCTATGGTCTGTTCCTTCCTTCCAATTTTCCCAGAGTTCTGCAAATATTCTACCCACTGACAGTCTTCTTTGTTGCTTTCCAGAGCTCTTTCAGATATTTTTCTTAAGAAATCTTTGCCATGGGGCCCCCTGGGTGGCTCAGTCATTAGTTGTCTGCCTTTAGCTCAGGTCCTGGTCTTAGGGTCCTGGGATCGAGCCCCACCTTGGGCTCCCTGCTCAGCGGGGAAACTGCTTCCTCCTCTCCCACTCCCCCTGCTTGTGTTCCCTCTCACCCTGTGTCTCTCTTGGTCAAATAAATAAATAAATCTTTAAAAAAAAAAAAAAAAGGAATCTTTGCCGTTTTGAGGAATTTGGGACAGGACAGGAGGTAGAGGTATATTCTCTATTGAAGTTTCTTCCAATAGCTGTTGAAAAAATCCTACCCTATGGCAGTGCTGGACGTATTCAAGGAGGCTTTCGCTATGGAGCGTGGAGATGGTTGCCAGTCTCTCCTGATTACAAACAACAATGCAGGAAACTCACACTTGTATTTTTGTGTGAACATCTCCGATTAGTTTCTGACGATCAGTTCCTAGAAATAGCGTGAGCGCATTTTGGAACCTTTTGTACGCATTGCCAAATTGGCCTCCAGAAAGATCATACCAATTTGGAGTTGCATAGGGATATGACAGCACTCATTGCCAACATTATATATTATGCTTTTTTGATCCTCAGCAATCGCTATTTTAATTTGCATTTCTTTGATTACTACTAAGATGGAATTTCTTTTTTTACGAGGAATCTTTCTCATTTCTGTTTCTCCTTTTGTAAATTGGCTGTTCGTGTAATTGGCACATGTTCTTATTGGAGTGTTCTTTTTCTTACTGATTTATAAGAGCTTTTTATAAGGTAAGGATTTGTCACATTGGTTGTAGATATCTTCTCGTGTTTTGTGTGACATTCAATTGTGTTTTTTATGTTACTTGACAATATTGAAAACTTTCGTATTTTATATAGGCAAATTCATCAAGACCCTTTCCCCCCCCCCCATTTTTCATTTTGGGCTTGGCATGCTCTTCTTATCCTTCCAGTTTTTGTAAATATTCCCTTATATTTTCCTCTAGTACTTTTATTACTTCAGTTTTCAGTTTATCTGGAATTTCAGCATACAGCCTAACATATCAAAACTATTTCTCCTGCCCCAATAGTCACTCCGTAATTCTTCCAGCATGTCATTAATGTATCTTCCTCTCACTCATTTAAAATGCCTATGCTGGGGGGCACCTGGGTGTCTCAGTAGGTTAAATGTCTGCCTTTGGCTCAGGTCATGATCCCAGGGTCCTGGGATGGAGCCCCATGTTGGGCTCCCTGCTCTTTGGGGAGCCTGCTTCTCCCTCTCCCTCTGCCACTCCCCCTGCTTGTGCTCTCCCACTCTCTCTCTCTCTCAAATAAATTAGTAAAATATTTTTTTAAATGCCTATGTTGGGCAGAGGGTTGGGTTAATGGGAGATAGGTATTAAGGAGGCCATTATTGTGTTGTAAGTGAAGAATCACTGAATTCCACTCCTGAAACTAATTTTACACTGTATATTAACTAATTGGATTTCAAATAAAAACTTGAAAAAATAAAAAGTAAAGTAAAATGCCTATGCTAACTTTTATTATCTTTAGACAATAATACATTACTTTTTTTTATACTTGAAACAGTTCTGTATGATAGAAATGTAATATAAACCATAACCATGATTTTTCCAGTAGCCATATTTTAAAAAGTAAAAAAAGATACAGGTAAAGTTTATTTTTGTAATATATTTTATTGAAGGCAGTATATTCAAAATATTATCATTTCAACATGTGACACTAGCCATGTCAAGTTCTTGGGAACCAAGATGGCGAGTGGCCACCATATTGGACGGTGCAGCATAGGACCATTCTTACATTCTCATTTCATTTTGTCCCATTGATCTCTTTACTCTGGAATTGGCATTCCCATGTTTGAAATATTATTCATGTGGAATACAATTTCATATGCGGCCCTTCTTTCTTTTGTCACAATGCCTTTATATTCACCAATTTAATTTTTAGACGTTTCCAAAAATGCAATAGGTGTTTTTATTTGAATTTTAATGACTCCAGAATTAACCTGGGGAACATTTGACATCTTTATAATACTGAATCACTCCATTCATGAACAAAGAACTTCTCTCCACTCAAAATTTTTAATTAGGTCCTCAGTGAACTTTTATATATATATATATATATTTTTTTTTTTTTTACACAGATCCTTTCCATTTCATGTCAGGCTTATTTTCAAGTATTCCACATTTATTACTGCTTTAGGGAAATGGGGTCTATTTTCCTTAATATTAAGTTGTTACTGCTGGAATAGAGGAAAACTGTCAATCAGTGTATATACATATTTTGACTGGCCGTATTGAATTCTTATCACTTCTGGTAGTGTTTCCTCACTTAATTCCGTTGGGTTTTCTAGGTAGACAACAATACCATCTGGAACGAGAATAAAGTTGCTTTCTGTTTTCCAGTGTTACAGCATCTGTATCTTCATGATTTTTCATTGATGTGGTACCACAGAGTGTTTAGAACAGAATGACTGCCAGAATCAGGAATCTCTGATTCTAGCTGGGCTCCTTTCCAACTGTGTGACCTTGGGCACAACATGTAACTTTTCCGTGCCTCATAATGACGCCATACTCATATGACCTCGGCTGTTTTAGTAAAATAATTAATACATATAAGGTACTTAGGACTTGGAGCAGTGACTGCAAAAGCACCCAATATATATTAGCTATTACTATTGTTATTATTATTGTCTTATTCACTAAACGTCTTAGAGTTATATTTAAAAACAGTGATGATAGTGGATATTCTTGTCTTGTTCTTGACTTTAATGAGAATGTTGTTCTTTTTATTTTTAAAATTTATTTTTTTTGTTTGACAGAGATCACAAGTAGGCAGAGAGGCAGGCAGAGAGAGAAGGGGAAACAGGATCCCCACTGAACAGAGAGCCCAATGTGGGGCTCGATCCCAGGACCCTGGGATCATGACCTAAGCCAAAGGCAGAGGCTTAACTCACTGAGCCACCCAGGTGCCTGAGAATGTTGTTCTTAAAGGATGACGTCTTTTAGGAGAACAGACATCCCTCATCACGTTAAAGGATTTTTTAGTTCTATTTATTCAGTGTTTGACCAGATATACATGCTGAGGAAATCAGATATCTTTCTAGAATCTCTATCAATAGCTATGCATTTTTTTTCTTTTCTCTATTAGTGTGACAAGTTTAGAGTCCCCAATTGCCTTGTGTTCATTCTGTAATGCATTCATTATTGTGACATACATTTATGGAGTGCCTGCCATGTGCTGGGTACTGTTCCAGGCACTGACACATTGGCAATTGAAACAAAATCCTTGCCCTCAAGGAGCTTGTATTCTAGTGTGGGGAGACAGATGATAGAAACAATAAGCAAATAAATCCATAATATGTTAGGTAATTATAAGTGCTAGGGAGAAAAATGGAGGGTAAAGGGGGTAGGATATACTAGAATATACTAGGTGGGGTGGGGTGAGGCCAAGGGGAGTCTCAAAGATAAGATGACATTAGAGCAAACCCTGAAGGCTCTGAACAGCAAGTCATAGGATACCTGTGAGACGAGCATTCCAGACAGAAAGAACAGCATATGCAAAGGTCCTATTGCTAGTGGTGCTGGAGCCACATCACAGAAACCATTATGGCTGGGACAAATTGGGTGGGAGGTTGTTGAGTTGGGTTTTGCAGGAAGAGAAAGCCGATTGCCAGCCCATACCAGACATTTGTGAGGACTTTGGCTTATACTTTGAGTCAGTTGAGAATCTGCTGGGTATTTTGTTTTGTTTTGCATTTATTGGGGAAATTTTCACATAACATAAAATCCACCATTTTAACCATTTTAAAATGTAAAATTAAATGGTTTTTGGTATGTACACAATGACGTGAACTGTAACTCTTGTATAATTCCAAATGAAATCCCATATCCATTAACATTCGTTTCCCCCTTGTCCCAGCCCAACAGCCGCATATCTGCTTTTTAGATCTAAGATTGGCCTATAAGAGACATTGCATAGAAATGGGATCCTGGGGGTGGGAGGTAGAGGAAATGGATGAAAATGATAAAAGGGCAAAAACTTCCAGTTAAAAGATAAGTGAATTCTGGAGATATAATGTACAGCCTGGTGACTATAGTTAACAATACCGTATTGTATGTTTGAAAGTTGCTAAAGAGAGTAGGTCTTTGAAATTCTCATTACAAAGCAAAAAATTATAACTGTGTGAGACGAACTTGCAGTGGTGATCATTTTGCAAAGTACACATATGTCAAATCATTCTGTTGTATATGTTAAACTTATACAATGTCAGGTGTATAAGTCAATAAATCTGTTGTATCTCAATAAGACTAAAAAACAATCAAAATATGTGGCATTTTGTGTCTAACTTATTTGTATATGTTCAAATAAGTTAGGAGGAATGCCTATTAAATCTTTTGTCCCATTTTCAAGTGCATTATTTGTTCTTTTGCTATTGAGTTATAAGGGTTCTTTATATATTCTGGATACTAAACCTATCAGATATGATTTGCAGATAGTTTCTCCCATCCTTTGGGGTGTCTTTGCACTTTCTTACTGGGTTGTTTGCACCCATTTTTGGGTGAAGTCCCATTTATCGGTTTTTATCCTTTTGTTTCTTGTGCTTTGGTGTCATATTTAAGAAACCATTGTCTGATCCAAGGTCATGAAGACTTAAAGCTATCTTTTCTTCTAAGAGTGTTAATAGTTTAAGCTCTTACATTTAGGTCTTTGGTCCATTTTGAGTTAATTTTGAGTTAATTTTTTTTTTGAGTTAATTTTTGTATATGGTGTGAGGTAGGGGTCCACCTGCATTGTTTTGTATGAGGCTATCCAGTTATTGTAGCACTGTTTGTTGAAGAGACTATTACTTCTCCATTCAGCGGGCTTGGCCTCCTTACTGGTAATCAGTTGGTCATAGTAGTATGGATTTATCTGTGGACTACTGGAGAGTTTTTATTTATTTTTTTAAAGATTTTATTGTTTGACAGAGAGACACAGCAAGAGAGGGAACCCAGGCAGGGGGAATGGGAGAGGGAGAAACAGGCTTTTCGCTGAGCAGGGAGCCCAATGTGGGGCTCCATCCCAGGACCCTGGGATCATGACCTGAGCCGGAGGCAGACCCTTAACCCGCTAAACCATCCAGGTGCCCCTACTGGAGAATTTTTAAAAAGAAAGATTTGAACTCTTACATTTTAAGACGATCACCCTGGCTGCTGAGTAGAAGGTGGTGACTTAAACAAGATAATGAACACCAATCAGATTCTGAGTCATTTTTGACGGTAGAACTGACGAAGTAGATTTCTTGCTGGAATGTATTCGTGATGTGAAAAAAGTGAGGCATGGAGAGCGGTGCCACATTTTCCATATGAGCAACTAGAAGGGTTGAATTACTACTTAGGAACCTGGGGAAGAATGTGGAGGAGCAAGTTTTAGGGAGGGAACTCAATATTTAGTTTAGATATGCCTACTGGGTCTCCAGATGGAAAAATCGACTAGGTAGTTGGCTAAATGGATGTGGAATTCACAGTTACATTAACCCATGTTAGTATTCCTGAAATAAACCTGTCTTTGTTGTGCTACATTATTCTTTTAAACAATTTAATTATTTCAGTTTTTTTCTGTAAGTGCATGTGATAATAGCTTATATTTTACTCTGATCTTGCCACCTCTGATCAGTGTAGCTGATGGAGTTATTCTGGTTTCACAGTGTGAATTAGAAAGCTTCCCATCTCTTTAGAAGCCCTGGAATAGTTTATAGAATCTACAAATCAGCTGCTCCTTGAAAATCGAAAGATGAATCTGCGAAACCATCCAGGATTCTCCAACCCCCACCTTACCCCTTTCACAAGTCATCTCTCTGGCTTTGCTGAGCTTCTTGATCAATTTTACATTTCTTGTGTGGATTTTAGTAGCTTATATTTTCCAGAAAAGAGTCCATTTCCTTGAGATGTCCAAATCAATTAGCATATATTTGAGTAGCATTATTTTTCATTTCTGTGTCTTTTGTTGTATGTTCTCTCTCATTACAGAAATGTTTCCCCACTTTTCCCCTTGATTAAACTGGCTCGTTGGCTTTTTTTTATTGATTTAACTGATATTGCCATCTTCAATTCAGCATGCAAAAAACGGTCCCGTTTCTTATTTTTCCAAATTAAATTAAACCTGAATCACTTATGCCATCTGCCACCAGATTCACTGGGGTCAGCGTCTCGCCTCTCACAGCATCTCCCTCCTCCAACACGGCTGGTAGGGCTGGTGGTCACCAGCTTTCCGGTCACCAAGCTGGGCGAGCCCGTGTCCTGCTGCCCTGGCTGCCTCCCGCCACTTGAAGTTGACACTGGTCGAACCGGTGACTGCCATGGATCCGGATTCCTGGACAAACCTCTGGGTATCCTCAGGCTCCTTGCTGGGTCCCCAGCCTGCAACTTTCCACCCACTGCTTTTTCAGTTCCGTATGGAGCCCCTCCCGGGATGCAGGAACACTTTGCCAGGAGTGATCTGCTCATTTTGCTCGCATGGATCCAGAACCTCTGTTGGCTTTTTCTTCTCCGATAGCAGCTTCCCCAAGAGTCCGAGAGCATCTCTTTTAGAAACCTGCCCCTAAATGATCCTCTTGTCTTTTGAAGTAGAGTAGAGGCCGTCCTCCTTGGAGCAGATGCCTTGGTTAATTCTGGGGGATCCATTCACCTCCCCTTTAAAGAGTAATCCTCCTACCAGACATAAGCAAGTGTTTCGGATCTCTCTCTCACTAAAGAACCTAGTGCAAAAAACACAAATTAAATCTTCAGTGAGAAGATCCTGTTACCTTGTTTTGTTTTGTTTTAACCCAAGGAACCATAATCTGGATTTTTTATTGCCTTGCTTCTATTTACCTGCTTTCTAATTTATTTGTTACTGCTTTTATCCTTATGAATACCTTTTTACTTTATGTTTGCTTGTTTTGCCATCCTTTTTAGCTTCTTGATTCACACACTTATTTTTTACTCTTTTAAGCCAATAAATTGGTCTTTGATTACAGCTTTGGCCAAATCCTATACATTTAGCTAAGCGGTATGCCATTTTCATTATAATGAGACTGTCTATAATTGTATTTTCCATTTAAAATATTAGGTTTCGGGGCACCTGGGTGGCTCAGTGTTGAGCCTCTGCCTTCAGCTCTGGTCATGATCTCAGGGTCCTGGAATTGAGCCCCACATCGGACTCTCTGTTCGGCAGAGAGCCTGCTTCCCCCACTCTCTCTGCCTGCCTCCTCTCTGCCTACTTGTGATTTCTCTCTCTGTCAAATAAATAAAATCTTTAAAATAAAATAAAATATTAGGTTTCTACTTCTGTAAGTACATAAAATGCAAGATGAAACATACTGATGCAATATATATTGTTAGCTACAGAAATTATTACTTTCATTTACTGCCTCATTACTAATTTTGTGTTGTTATAAGTTGAGTTTTTATTTGACTTTATTCTTTACATTGTGGGTATTCTTTTTCAGTGGTTATTTGAGCTATTGATTTTATTTTAAAACTGTGTTATAATAACTATGATTTTTAGATTCAGATCCATGTTTATATGGCTTTAGTCTCTATCGACAGATCTTTCACGAGTTGTGTGTTTCGATTTTTGTCTCCATGGCATAAATACAACTTGAAGTCCTCTTTGTCAGGAAGGTGATATGGGCTTTATACCTTCTATGTTATTTTGTGGATCTCAGTTTCTCCCTGGTGCTTCTGCTAGGAAATACACATTTTTTTTATGATTATAATCTTCTTCCTCAAACTTCTCTAGACATTACATCAATGTTGTGATGACGTCTGAAGCAATCTGGTTTGATTCTTTTGTAGATAAGTCTTTTTTTTTCTTCGCTCTATCCTGGATGCTTATAGGATTCTTTCCCAATCCCTGGAATTAAAAAAGAAAACAAAGCACATGTTGAATGTTGGCCTATTTTGTCTAACATATGATTACTATTTTTATCTGAAGAATTGAGTACTTAGGTTGCAGAAGTTTTCTTCTGTTATATCTTTAATTATTGCTCTTTGGTTCTGGTATCTTTTTACAGAAACCAGTAATTCACACGTGAATCTCTGTCATTTATTCTCCATTATTATGTTCTCGCTGGTCGTTATTACCTGAGTCCTTGCTGTCTCCATTCTGAGATGGCACCTCACGCTTGCTGCCCTCTATAGCACCATTTGTGTTCTCCAGCGGGGTTCTGCTCTTTCCTGCTTCAGATTCTTCTTAAAATTCTCCTAACCTGATTCATCCCCCATCAGTTCTTAACTCTGCCAGCTTTCTTTTGGTTTTTATCTCTCTTTTATCCCACTTCTTATATCTTAGAGCCCAGGTCTGAATAGTCTCCTTGAAGTACAAGACCAGTGCTACAATTTACTTTTGGCTCCTGGAGCAAATCTTTCTGGAGGCGACGTTCTTCTTGTGCGTGCGTTCTTTGTTTCCTTTCTTTTTTGGGAAGTGTCCATGGGTTCCATGTGCATTTTAGGTCTTCCCTGGACCCGGTATTTGTTTATAGCTGGACCCCTTTATCATGCGACTTAGATGCTATTAGATTCTTCACCTCAGATACTAATCTGGAAGACGGGATGGCGAAATTTCATAGTACCAGCCAGGGACCAGCAGTCGGGAGTGGTCCGGAGGGGGGCATTCTGTGCTGTGTGTGTTCCTTCTCTAGTTTGTTGGCATAGTGCACCAGATGTGTGGAGATCCTCTTGGCTTCTCCCCTGTTCTCCTGCCTGCTTCATCTGGGAGAAGCTCAGGCCTGTCATGGGGAAAGTAGGCTTGCATGGGCTTTGCTTGTTCTTGGACCGACTACTCCAGAAGGCCCTTGGGCTGTGAGTGAGAGATGGGCTCCCTGGGACAGGCTCCGCACCCCTCCTGTGACCCAGACTCTCCACCAGCACTCACTCACTCGCCCTCAGAGGCAGGGAGGTCGGCCCTGTGAGCACTGCCACCCTCCCTGCAGCACCACGCTGCTCTCTCAGGAAGGAAAGCTATGAGTCAAGCTTCAATCTGGTTCCACTGGCACTGTGCCTAGCAGAAATTCCTCAAAGTTGGTGGCATATTGATGGCACTCATTCCTGTTCTCCAATGCTGAAGCAGATTCCCCCCTATTTTTATACTCCCTTGGTCCTTTCTGTCACTTTCAGAAGGAGGTAGCTTAGGTGGGAGTTGGACATCTGTGCTCAGCTTTACATCTTTCCCGAAAGTTTCATAGTTAACATCATTCCCCGTACTTTGTACTTTGGCATACAGATACAAGACAGTTCCTGAGCCTCTCCTTTTCTCTGGCCCCCTTTTGAATTCTTCCTGTATCCCGGCCCTCATCACCGTAGTTTCTCCCGGGCACTTTTCCTCTCCCTCTCAAATGTCGGTAGCATCCTCTCAATCAGACGAGGAATTCTGTCAGACGTGGTATTGCCAGACTTGGGGCAGTGAGCACCGCTCCTTGCCAGGGGCTCAGCATCTGGCATTGTCAGCCACATCCTGGCTTTTAGCAATATTGATGGAATTTCCCCGCATCCTCCTTTCTCTGCCAAAGTGATGACCTTCAAGTGGAAACAGAGAAGAAACCGTCCCTCTGGCCCCAAGTCTATAGTCTTCTTCCGAAGCCTTGCATTTCACTAGAGAGCCTATTTCAGATTTCTTCTGGCACATTCAGGCCCTCCCGCGTGAATCAGCAGACGTGGGCCGCCGCCGGCGGGGGGACAGGGTTGCAGAGCCCCCCCACCCCACCCCATCACTGCTTGGCTGCCCGCCCCAGGAAGACAGCACATCACACAATTTGCCATATCAAGTCTGTGAACAGCTGCCTCTCTACCCTTCGTGGGGAGTCACCAAGCACCCCACATCTGCTCCTTCCGGGGCTGGTGAGAAGATTCCTCCCCTTGCGACGCCTGTGAATTCCCTTCGGGGTTTCATGGGACACGGAGGAGCCTTCTCCTGCAGAAAGCCCGCAACCAGCCTTCGGGAGGGTACACACCCCTGGAGGTTAGCTTAGCTTTGCATCACATTTCCGCCACCTCCCCCTCCAGACTGGTAATAAGGACAACCCATTCCCAGAACCTCAGCTGTGCTGGGCCTGTAGCATGCATTTGCTTCTTGTAACCTGCCTCGGGGTGTTAAGAGAAGTAGTGGTTACGCCCCTTTTACAGGAAAGAGAAGCTTTCAGAGTTTCCTAGCTCCCTACAGGTGGCCCAGCCAGTTCGGGCAGAGCCAGGTTCTCCCCTAGAGCCTCCAGACTCTGGTGTGGGCGCCTGCTCTCTCCCACTGCCTTCCTATGGGGGAAAAGAGAACCACGGGCTCCTTCTTATAGGCTTAGAGCGGGCATCTGCCATGGTGGGCCCATGGGCCAAATCCAGCTCTCTGAGTTTTTGTTTGTTTGTTTTTTAAAGATTTTATTTATCTGACAGAGAGAGAAATGGCAAGAGAGGGAATACAAGCAGGGAGAGTGAGAGAGGGAGAAGCAGGCTGAGCAGGGAATCCGATGTGAGGCTCAATCCCAGGACCCTGAGATCATGACCTGAGGCGAAGGCAGATGCCTAACCATCTGAGCCCCCCAGGCGCCCCTCTCTGTTTATTAAAGTTTTATTGGAACACAGCCATAGCCATTCCTTTGCACACTGTCTGGGGTTGCTTCTGTGATGTAAAGACAGACTTGAATAGTTGTGACAGAGACTGTTTGGTCTGCTAGAACCTAAAATATTTATTGTCTGGCCCTTTATAGACAAAGTTTGCTGACCTCGGCTTATGGCCCAGGCTGTGGAAAGAGATCTACAGTTAAATCCCTAGTTCTCTACTTCTTAGCTATGTGACCCTGGCAAGTGACACAACATCTTTGAATCTCATTTCAGTTACCTATTAACTGGTCTAAATGATACCTTTTATACCAAGCAGTCAGGAGGAGTGGAATGACACGTGTTGTAGGCTCTGCTTAGGAGGGATGCTCAGGAGCTGGGAGCCGTCATTGTTACCTTTCTCGTGATCCTGGAAGTACAAAAGTCTCTACCTTTGTTCTGTGGCTTCCTTTCTGAAACAGTCTAGCATTTTTGTCTAAGAACCCTTCACCTTTTCAGATACCCTGTGATACAGATGAAACACAGAAGCTTCTCAAGCTTCCACAGAACGCTGGCTGGGCAGCAGGTGTTGGTGATACTCACCTCCAGCCAATGAACAGGGACAGGGCACTCTTGGTCTTGTTCATTCATTCAGCCAATGTTGACTGAGCCAGGCCACTGTCCTGGAGCCTGACAGGCGCTTGGACAGGGCCTCTGCCAGAGATCTCAGCCCAGGGGCAGAGGGGCAGGTTAGTAAGCCATGACGGTAACCACAGTCCCCGTGCCTCCAGATTCTGGTCCCCTTTGGAAAATTCCCCTTGCAAGGTGCACAGTGAATTCCTCTTCCCCGGAGCCACTGGATATGCTCTTAGGAAGACACATTGTAAAAACTGCTTAGCTTCGCACAGCATCAAGTTCAAGCTCCCACTCCTGGACTTTTGGCCTGCTCAGCACTTTGATGCAGTGTCCACCCCAGGACGTGGTCGGCTCACCTGACCCCCAGCTCCCTCCCAGGACACACACTCAGCACCTCTCCAGGCTGGCGCTGGCTCCACCGGCTCTGGGCCAGGGCAGGGCAGACTGTCCTTCCTGACCTTGGAGGAGATGTTGATCTTAGCTACTTTCCATCCCTCTGTGAGGCTGACATTCTCCCCTAGCCACCTGTACTTAGTCAAAGGAGCCCTCCTGCTGTGTGCTGTTTTGGGGGTACTGATGATCCAGAAAAACTTCCCAGTTTCTTGACCACAACAGGGCCAAGAAAACATGGACCAGAGAGGGAAGAGCATTCAGGGGCAGCTCGTCAGGAAATCCAGAAGGACTTCATGGAGGAAGGGTCGTTTGCAGTGGGGCTTTAAAGCAGCCAGCAGGACTTTGACAGAGGAGAGCAGAGGTCAGGAACTTAAAGTGACTAGTGTGTGTTCTTGGGGGAAAAGTGAATTATAAAGGTATAGGATAAAATGTGAGGTGAAAAAAATGAGGATATAAAATTGTTGACGTTCTGGTGACTTTACCAAAAAGACCCATTGTACCAGTTAAGGTACAGGAAACAGAGGGGGAAATAGAGGGAAATAGAGGGCATATTCAGAGGACTGAGGTGAGGAAAGTTTACTTTAGAGGAAGTGCTTTGGGAGAGACCAGAGGAACCGATTAGGGCTAATGCAAAGACTCCCCATGTGCCCTGGCGGAGAAGGGGAGGGCGTGGTCACTGGTGGCAAGAAGCGGGGGCCACTTGCCCAAGGCTGATGTTCTCTCTTCCCCACCCTGACTGCTGCTGAGGCCTCTTCTTGGCCCAGCCCACCTGGATGTCCGAAGACAAGGGAGCTCAAGAGATGAGAGTCTGAGTCTGCAGAAGTCACATTCCAGAAACAGAATAGCAGAGACAGGCTTGCCTGTTGGGAATATGGGTAGTTGTAGCTCACTGGCCTTTTCTCAGAGTTGAGGTGAAGTTTGGAAATCACTTTGCGAAGTTTAACGTGTTTGAGTGGGAAGGACCTCTGGTCTGAGCCAGCATGAGGATGTGACCACCGAAGAACCCCAAAGCAGGCAGCTGCATTTCTCCAGCAGCTGTGAGCTCTCAGCACTGGAGGCCGGTCACCTAAGCTGGGGGGACCTAGTGCTGGTCTGGGCTGAGTCAGCACACACGTGGGCGAGCCTGACCCGGGTCAGGTTCCCCAGGAAAGGGACTGGAGACCGAGACGGGTGGGAGGTTTACTGGGAACGCCCACAGGAGGGAGAGCTGCGGACACAAAACGCCCTTGTGACAGAGGCCTCAGCGGAGCCCAGGGGGAGCTCTGGAGCTAAGACGGCCCTTCGGGGATATCCCAGTCATTGGTGTGGGCTGCCCTGGGGACCGGTGTGGACTTGGACAAGGCCGCCAGTTTTAGTCAAGGGCAAATCCCTGAGAGAGACACACAGCTGTCAGGAGTCAACACTCCCAGCAGCAGGGAGGATGGAAGGTTCTGGCAAAACAGCATAGTATCTGTTATCGAGCCCTTGGGAATGAAGAAGTCTAGACTAGTGGGCCCACTAAGACCGGGAAAGCTGAAAGGGCATCACTTGGCTAGTGGTCCCCGGATGTGGCTCCGTAGGAGAGGACCCAGGGTGCTTTCTACACACACTGCTCTCTCTCTCCCCTCCTCTTCTCCCAAGTTAGAGTGTCTTGGGTGGGACCTGGGAATCCGTGTTTCTGCAAAGCTCCGGGCGAGTCGCGAGCAGGCTGGAGCCAGTGCTGTTAAAGACTCTGAACCCAGTGTGGTTGCTGTGAGAGTCCCAGCCCTTATGGCGTTGGCCAAGCAGCTGCTCTGCGCCCGGCCCTGTGCTAGGCACTGGAACCTCAAGGAACCAGACTAGGCCCTGCTTCAGGAAAGGCACCTGGAAGGGCTGTGGCTGGTGGCTCCTGGGCCGCCGTTTGGTTGGTGCTGCAAACGACACGGCTTTGGGCAGCCCCAATGCGGAACGCAGGAAGCCGGGTTTGAATCCAGTTCTGCCCCTTGACAGCTGTGTGACTTGGGACAAGGCCCTGTCCCTCACCGGACCTCAGTTTCCCCTGCTGTCCAAGGAGGGATGGTGGGGGAGTGTGTCAGGGATGTGGGGAGTGGGCCTGACGGTGACCAGGCCAACCCCACCTGCTGGACAGAGGCATCCCTTTGCTGTGACATTGGGGCCAGAAGGTGAAGTACATCTCAGGCATCACCTCCTCCTCCTTGACACCTTCTGATCTTGATGCCCCATCCCTTGGATGTGGCCAGCTCTGCCTTCTCTCTCCCGAATGTCCTGATTGCTCGCATTGGGTCCCACACAGATGCATGGAGAGGCCCCCGCACAGCCCCAGCCTTCACGCCTCCCAGCCTGGGGAGGAAACTCAAGGGAATGAGCCCTTCTTGGGTCCTGTCGCTGTGGGAACTGCCCTGAAGGGTGCTGCCTCCAACTGCTCCTCTCTTTTCCCTCTGCCTATCCTTCTGGATTTGGGGAGCAGACAAACAGGAGTTTGCATCTTGGCCCTGCAGCTTACTGACTGTGAAGCCACCTCACCTGTCAGGTCCCCCATCTATAGAAATGATGTCTGCTTTCTAAGGTTGGTGGGAGGACGCAGTGCACTCCAGAGTTGTCCTGCTGAGCCCCCAAACCTGCCTGTTCCCCGAGGGTTGGAAGTGAGGGGCAAGAGCAGGAAGGCAGAGGGGTGGGCTCTGGGTGCAGTGGGCACTAATGCCTTCTCTTCCTCCCCTGTCCACACTGCCAATCTGCAGTCCGAGAAGAGGAGGGAGACCACGTAGACAAAGGAGGGGGGTTTCAAATGCCAGGGCCTTAGGACGTCCTGGCAGATTACTGTGTGGAGGACAAAGAACCCACTTTGGACTATAGGACTGGCAAGAAAACTGCGTGTGAGAAGGGCAGCGATGCCCGAAGGCTCTGAGGAGTCTTTCAGCTCCACCTTGCAGGGAGAGGGTGGATGCGGGTCCACGGCTAAGCCAGCTTCCCGAGCTTCCTGGAGCTGTCCTGTTTCTGCAGGGTGAGACTGTGCACCGGCGGGCTGCCCTTGACCTCTGCGCCTTTGTAACTGGAGTGGAGGCTCAAGAACCTGAGACATTCCTCAGAGGCCCAGCTGTGTCTTCTGCCCCTCCATCGGAGGCCCAAGTACCCACTAGAGCAACCTCTCCTCTGCTTGCATACCATCAGGGATGGGAAGCTCGCTCTCCTGCCACAGAAGTTCCTTCCATCCTCGTTAGAAAGTTCTGCCCCTGAGAGAGCAGAAAGCCAGTTCGGTGGCTTCCCACACTGGTCCTGGCCAGCCCCCAGAGGCCCAAGAGCCACACGGGTCCCCTAGTCTTGGTGACAGCCCCTTGGGGTATGCAGGCGGAGCTTGCTGGCCACGCGCCCGCTTCCCTGTGCCCTCTTCAGCTCCCCAGGTGCCAGGGAGCAGGGGAGGAGCTCTGCGGGCCAGGGGGTGACTCTGCATTCCGCTTCCTCCTGTGCTCTCCGGTGAGGTTTCTCTAATGTCCCTCCTCTTAGCTGGATGATATCCCTGTTTTATTAATATCTGAATATTTCTGTAACTGTTGGTCTGGGTCTCACAAGCCTGCTGCCGTTAAAGTGACGGGCGCTTTGTCACAGGGTAGTGGTCGGGCTCCAATGGCTGGTTTCTTTCCCCTGCAGCTCAGTCAGCGTGGTCTGACTTCACGGAGCTAATGGAGCCGCACAAGTGGCAGGGCACAGGAGGACAGCTGGCTGGGGGTGTGTGCATATCCAAGAAGGGGACTGGGACCTGCTCCCGCTTCCTCAGGAAGCCTGGGGCTCGGGGCTGGGTGCCGGGGCTCCTGGAGGGAGGGTGTGTGGACCCTCAGGACAGTCTCTGGTTCACTGGAGAGAGTGGCCTTGAGCCCAGGACTGTGCTGTTTAGAGAAGGGGAATGAGGGAATCCCCATTCCCATCTTGGGAATGAGAGAAGGCTTCCTGTAGGAGGAGGTGTTTGGGGCTGTGTGGGATTTTAAAGTCAGAGCTGATTTATGAGTTTCCTATTTTGCTCTAACAAATCAACACAAACAACTTGTTATGTTACAGTAACAATGCTCAGAAGCTCAAAATCAGCCTCACTAGACCAAAATCAAGGTGTGGGCCAGACAAGTGTGTTATGGAGGCTCTAGGGGAGAATCGGTTCCCTCGCTTTTCCAGCTGCTGGAGGCCAGCCTCATTGCTTGGCTCATGGTGCCATCCACCACCTTCAGAGCCCATGGTGTGGTTTTGTCACACGTGTCTCTCTCAGATCCCTGCTGTTATCAGGTCTCCTTTGGGGACCACCTCCCTCTTTCCCTTCTGAAGACCCCTGGGATTACACCAGGTCCACCTAGATAATCCAGGACAGTCTGCTCTTGAAGACCCTTCACTTAATCCCACCTGCAAAGTGCCCTTTGTCCCGTAAAGTAAAGGATTCCAGGAAGGAGGATATGCGCCTCTTTGGGGAGGGGACCTTCTTCTGTCAGTCACACTAATTCTTTGGAATTTCTAAAACTCTGCAAGGCTGGATGATGGGAAGAGGGACCCTGGTTCCCTGGAGTCATTTGTCCCTTCCCCCACCCCCATCCCGTGCAGGTTAGTCTAGGGCAATTGTCACCCTCCAAGGTGCCATTCTGGGAGACAGGCCCTTGAGAAGCTCGTGGGGCACCAGGGCCAAGGAGTGTGGCCTTCAGGCTCTCCCCTACCTCTGATGGACCGCTGCAACGGGGGAGGTGGCGGTGACTGCAAGGCAGGACGGAGATGTCTTGGGTGGATCCTGGGTACAGGAGACTGTCACTGGCCAGCTTTGCCACTTGGGCTCCCTGTTTGCAGCCACTGTGCGGGTTGGCCAGATGTCCACTGGCAGGTAGGAGCTGTCGTAAGGGTCTGATGTGAGTGGTTCGGCAGGCTCAGGTCACAGGTCCCCCACGCCCTAGTGCCATAGTGCCATAGTGAGGACAGCAGGGAACTGCCTCATGTCTCTCCCAGGGGCAGCCACAGTCCAGTCCCTGTGCTGTGTTTTCAGGCTGAGGCCCGCAGGCAGGCTGCTGGGCATTGGCTCAGCCCTGCAAGACCTTCTCAAATGGTCTCAGCAGGAACCCTTGCAGACTCAGACTTTACCCTCTGCCTCTAAGCCCCCATGCGTGTGCTGCCTCCTGTGTGCACCCCTTCCTTCTCTCATCTGCCCCATAGATTTGAGCACCTACGCCATGCAGGACCGGTGCCGGATCCAGGAAGTCAAATAGCCCTTCCCTCGCAGAGCTGCTGCGAGACAGCTCTCCCCAGCTCCCACCTGGGCCCCCATGCCTCAAGACCTGGCAGCTCCCGGTCCTGCTCTTGCTGTCCTGCTCTTGGTAATGCTGGGGAAGCGAGAAAAACTGCCGTTTCTTTGGGACAGACCAGTGGCTATCCAGTGGAGGGCAGCCTTCCTTGCGATGTGAGGTGGAGGCGGGACCAAAGGCCCCGCTGCTCCAGGGGTCATGGTTTGGACCAGCAAGGGGCTGGGTCCCGGGAGGCCCCACGTGTATTTGTTTCCGTGGCTGCCATGACAAATCACCGGCAGCTGGTGCCTTAAAGCAACAGAAATTCATTCTCTTCGAGTTCTGGAGCCGAAGGTCTGCAGGCCAGGGTCAGCAGGTCCCTGCTCTCTATGAACGCTCCCTGACAGGGTCCTTACTGGCCTCTTCCGGGCCCTGGTGGCTCCACATGCTCCTTGGCTCATAGCTGCATCTCCCCTGAGTCTGCCTCTGTCATCACAGGCCTCGTCCCTCATGTCTGTGTGTCCTGAGTCCACCCTTCCTTTTGTCATCTACGAAGGTGCTTTTTCCAAATCAAGTCACATTCACAGATTCTGACGGTTGGGACTTGGACATACCCCTGCGGGGGTCACGATTGGCTCTGCCGTGTGAACACACAGGTATCCCCCACGCGCACATGGCCTTCATGTGGGCACAGCTGCATAGATGCCCACAGGTGTTAGTTACCCCGTGCGATGGGTGCGGTAGACCTCATACACGTTCACACACGTTCGCTTGTGGACTTACCCTCGTGAAAAACTTTCACTTGTGTTCACCTCTGGTTACAGCTTATTAAGAGCTTACATTTACAGAAATCTGAAAGCTGGATGGCTCTGTTTTTAAAAAAAAGAATGTTTTCTTGGGGCGCCTGGGTGGTTCAGTGGGTTGAGCCTCTGCCTTCGGCTCAGGACATGGTCTCAGGGTCCTGGGATCGAGTCCTGCATCGGGCTCTCTGCTCAGCAGGGAGCCTGCTTCCTCCTCTCTCTCTCTGCCTGCCTCTCTGCCTACTTGTGATTTCTCTGTGTCAAATAAATAAATAAAATATTTTAAAAATGTTTTCTTCAGTGAATGTTCATTAGGTTTAGAAAAGTGGAAATATAGCCACATGGAACAGGGGAATTTAAGTGCATGCCCCAAATGACTTCAAAGTTGCAGAGGGGTACTTCAAAGAGGCAGAGCAGGGGCAGGTGGAATTTTGAAACACTAATTTCCTTGGAACCACGCACATTGGTGATGAGAGAAAACTCCCTTCTCCTGTATCCCACCCAGCTTCTTCCTTGCACACCTCTGATGACAGGGAGCTCACTACCTACCAAAGCAGCCTTCTCCATCATTAAAAAGTACTTTTGGCTTTGGGCTGAAGTTTGCTTTCCTGAACCATTTACCTGTTGGTCCCCCCCTCTGCCACAGGGGTGCCCAGGACCAGGTGCCCTCTCCTCCATGGGAGAGCCCTTCAGAGTTTGAACCTGGCCATCACTTCCTACCTTAGTCTTCTCTTCTGCAGGCTTATTTTTTAATTAGCTTAAATTAATGGTGGTTCCTGGGGAGCTCCAGCCCCAGTAAAAGTGACCTGAATTATTCAAAGATTTGAGTGTTTCAAATGCCTGTTTATCCTAATTAGCATCTTAACTACAGCGGTGCCCTCTGCCTCTAACGAGCCACATTTTAGCATGTTCCATAGTTTAATGGATTTTACTTGAATGAACTGTTTAATCAAGTGAAGACACATTTCATGAATGAATAGAAGTAAATCTATAATTATATGCTTTAGTCAGGTAAGAGGAGTGACATTTTGGCACCATCCAGGGCTATATATAGCTAGTGCATTTGAATGACAAAGTAGGTTACCTCCACTTCCATAGGAGAGCTGGGAATTTGCTTTGCTCTCAAGTTCATTTCGTAGCCTAATTAGAATTTTCGAAGAGTTGTAAAGTGCATGTGGCACAGATCTGGTTCTCCCCACCTTTACCTGCATCTCTGCCTTTCTAGATGGTTCCCCAGCTGGTGCAGCAGCCTTGTGGCCCAGGGAACTCCTGGCCACAGGAACCAAGTGTTCCAGGGTCTCCCTGTGGCCTCCACCTTGCCCTTCACGTCCTCCGTGAGAGCCTTTGCTGCCCAGAACGCGTGGCCGGACAGTGATCACTTAGAGCTGTCCCAACGCTCTGCTTTCCTCTTCTGCCTTTCTTACTGTCTCTTACACCTTCTTGCTCCTTTCATTCTTTCTGTTCTTGCTTCTGACATGGTCAAGACCTGCTCCTCACGCTGGGGCCAGGAATGGCAGGATCAGGGCCAGGAATGGCAGGGACGAAAGAGGAGACATAACCATGAGGTAGGGCAGGAGAGGTCAGGGGAGGGGTGAAGAAAGCTTTCATAAAGGAAGATTGGTGCCCCAGACCTGGGGAAAGTGGGGACAGTGCTATGGGGGGTTTCGGGCAGGCTGACAACCCCACTGTGAGTCTGGCAGGCCTGTAGCTTTTACTCCTAAAACGTGTGGTTCCCATCTTTAGCTGCATGTGAGAGTCGCCTGGGGAGCTCTGAAAAGGCTGGTGCCCAGGTATTCACATTGCTCTAGGATGTGGCCGGGGCATCAGTATTTTATACAACTCCCTAGGTGGTTCTGATAGGCAATCTAGAAAGTTCCAGGTGACTACAGCCCCAGCCGATACCTTGACCACAACCTCATGAAATGCTCTGAGCCAGGACCACCCAGCTAAGTTGCTCCCACATTCCTGACCCATGGAAACTATGTGAGATGATAAATATATCTTGTCTGAAGCCACAGAGTTTGGGGAAATTTTGTTACACAGCCGTAAAGGATGAGTGCAGATTGTTAGTTGTCAGGGGGAGAAGCAGATAGGTTGGAGGAGGGAAAGAATCTGACCTGACCTGATCTGAATCGGCTGATCTGACCTGACGGGGTTTTCTGCCTGCCCGAAGCTACCCCTAAGTGGGTCACTTCTTGCATCTCCAGCAGGGCTTCCAGAATCTCTCACCTGGAGGGTTGCTGGGGCCACTTCCTGGGCCTTCCTGTACCCTTCCTGTCTCTGCCCTTCACTGGCCCCACAGCAGCCTAAGACACGGTTCTAGTTATGTCACCCCAACTTGAAACCTTGTACTGGCTTCCCACTGTGCCTAGGCTTAAGACCATTCTTGGTGTAAGCATTGAGGCCCTTGTGGCCTGCTCTTCGTTTCATGCCCACAACCTTCCCTCCCCCATCCCTGGCCCATGCTCTGCTTTAGCCCAGTCTGGCTCTTCTAGCTTCCCTACTGCTCTCTCCCACTGTGGGACCTTCGCCTGCAGGGCTCCTTAGCCTGGAGTCCTTCTCCAGCCTTACCTCCTGGCCTGGGTCCAGCTCCTCCATCACAGCGTCTCCCAGAGCATACTCCTGAACTTGAGAGTCCTCCCTTGTTTTGGTAGGTACCAGGGAGGTCATCTGAATGGCCCTCACCCCCACTGATAGAGACCCACATGGTATGCGGAATAGAAGAGATGTCAATATCATGAATGAATGAGAGTGAAAAAATGAGTGGGAGAATGAGAAAAACAGTGAGAGAGACTGGCAAGAACAAAGAGGTCTGCGATCTAGAATAACCAGAGCACTAGGTAACTGTCCAGAAAGAGACTCAAACCTCTTGGCAGTGACGGAGCATCAGAAGGAATTCCAGCCCCAGGAATGAAGCGGGAGCCCCGCTAAGTGCCTGAGGTCTAGGAAGACCTCTAGCCAGCTGACGTACCTGTTCCTCTGGTCTTCTTTCCCTCCTCCAACCTATCTGCTTCTCCCCCTACAGACTGGCTGTGTCCCCGACACCTCAGTCTTTTGGACGAGTGAGGTCAGTGTGATGGCTTCATTGGAGTGACAAGTCCCCATTACCCCTTCCCCCTGAGGCCCGTGACCTAGCTGGGAGGGAGACTGTGCGCTTACCTACTGGACCCGCTGTTCAGACGGCTGATCTGACCTGACGGGGTTTTCTGCCTGCTTGCGCTGAGCAGGACTGTCACTGTGACCCTGGCCTTTCCCCCAGAGCTGCTGACTTCAAAGAAGTCAGCAGCTCTGGAGGAGCTTTGAAGATGTTGTACTTTCCTAGAGATTAAAATCTGAGCTTAAATGTTAAAATTCTTGGATTTGGATCTTGGATTCCGAAGGCTGCCTAGAACCCCTTAGGAGAGGTTGTTGTCCTCCCTTATAACCTTTATAATCCAGCTTCCTGTGTCCCTGGCATCCCTAAAGGGTCCTTCGTCCCTGTCCTAGCCACACCTCTCTCCTCTGAGCCTCATCCTCTTTGTCATTCTCCCTCCTAAAGGCAACCAGAACTGAGCCCAGCTTTCCAGGTGTGAGCCGACATGGACAGAGTACAGACCAGAGGGTGCCTGCCCCCTCTTTCATTCTAGATGTGATGCCTTTTAAATGTGGCTCCCAGTCCTGCTCACCCTTTTGGCAGTGGCCTCACTCAGTTAACACATTCTGGTTTTCTAATCAAGGGGGAAAATATCCAAGCCCTTGGAAACATTTGTTCACACTGTGATCAATGGTTCTTGGAAAACTATCCTGCTTCCTTTAGGATCCCTGAGAATTTGCATTTCTAACAAGGTCCCAAGGCGATAACGATGTTACTGCCCAGCGGCCACATCTGAGAACCATTGCTTTAGGGACATGCTATCTGGCACAACTTCATATCTAGTCTGTACCAGTTCTTGGGCAGAGGGCAAGGGGAGGAGGTGGAATCAGCTACTGTTGCTTCCAAGCCTATCCCAGATTATGTATTCCTGGCGCTCTCACCCCCTGGTTCTTCTCTGTGGCATTAAGTGAATTGGGCTCCTGGGAGGTCCTCCTGCAACCTGGGCTCGGAGCCACTGGTCTGGAAGCAGGGAGAGCTCTCCCCTCAGGTGACCTCAGCCCTGTGAGCTGGCCCCAGGGCCCCAGCCTTGAAGGACTCAACCCATCCTGACTCTTCTTCTAGCACACTGGGGACCCCACCCATGACCCTGCTCACTCCTCCGGCAGTCCTGGCTCTTCCTTCCGGGTAATGGGGTGACCTTCCCCTCTGTCCCATCCATGCAGATTAGGTCCCCCAGTTGGACCCTAACAGTACTGGAGTATGTGTGTGTGTGTGTGTGTTTTATTTTCTTGGAAATTAAGTTATTCTTTTCCCAGAAGAATGTATTTCTGCTTTTATAACAGAGGTGATGAAAACCTAGGATTCACTGTGCAGAAATGCACAGTGCAGAAACGCAGTTTATAGCAAGACAAGGGCCCCATTAAACAAGAGAACCTGCAATTCCAGAAGGAAAAATAGGCATTTACAAATTCTTGTCGTACATCTTCAGGCAGTGGACTGAACGGTCTCCGATCCCACACGTGATATTATGGGTCCCTTTCCTCAGGAGTTACATCATTTCCATTGTTTCTTTTCCATACTTTGGTTTCTTAAAAATACCATTTATTACTGAATTCCTCCATTGGCTTCCTCTAAAGAGGTCCATCAGAATAAATACTTGAGCTGAGCTCAGACTTCGTGGTGCTAAAATTATGGTGGCTGATCGTACCGCCATCTGTTCTGACCTGTTCTGGCTCATCAGGCTTCCAGAACTGTCCACAGCTGGCAGGATCCAGAAGAGCCTGGCTGGGAGCATGGGGAGAGCACAGAACTGAGAGGGACACTTGAGTTTCCTCATTTGTGAAATTAGGGCCAGAATGAGATGACCTCTAGGGTGTTTTAGTTTTTTTGTTTTGAGTTCTGACTGTCTAAAAGGATGGTTTATTTGCCCTAATCATATACAGCATTCATGTTCATTCTTTTTTTTTTTTTTAAGATTTTATTTATTTATTTATTTATTTATTTGACAGACAGAGATCACAAGCAGGCAGAGAGGCAGGCAGAGAGAGGGAGGGAAGCAGGCTCCCCACTGAGCAGAGAGCCCGATGCAGGGCTTGATCCTAGGACCCTAGGATCACGACCCAAGCCGAAGGCAGAGGCCTAACCTACTGAGCCACCGAGGCACCCCATGTTCATTCTTATTCACAGAGAGATACTCCAAGCCACTGACAGCTTGGATGGCTTACCTTAACCCTGGACGTGATTGTTCCAGCTTTTAAGCCACATAAAGAACTTGAGAGTTTACAAAGTCATTGCACATCCTCAGTGTTTTTACTGGGCACCGAAACAACCCTGTAAATTACACACTGTATTGTGCCCACTTCAGAGGTGCAAAGACTGAGGCCCAAGAGAGCTTTAACAGTTCCCATGAGTGCGTGCAGCGAGCAAGCCGAGGGCAACTGTGCATGCTGGGTAGAGTGTGCGTCAGCTGCACTGGCTCTTGCAGGGGTGACTTTGCACATTTTCTGCGTCTAATGATTGTTGTTGCCCCATAACGCCCCCTGACATGCAAAACGAACAGTGGGGCTCCACCTGCATCCACAAAGGATTTGTGGCAGCAGAAACGGAGTGTAATGCCAAAGTCACCTTTTTCGGTCCAATAACTAGCTCCCAGTCTTCTGTCAAAATAGAGGTAAAAACTAAGGATGGGCAAGGTTCACCCTGACTGTGGCAGCTTTGTTCTTGGTGCAAAACATTTATCACAGAGTATTTCAAGCGTTCAGGAAACACAGAATAGCAAACACCCATGTACTCGTTACCCAGAATTAACAGATGTTCACATTTTGTCCTATTTATATCATATTTGTCTTAAAGAAATAAAACACAGTAGTTCCCACTGAAACCCCTTAGTTCCCCTTCCACCGTGTGGCTTCCCAGGGACCATCCTGTAATGTTTAGGGCCAAATTATTCCACTTTGATATATACATTAGAAGACTCTACCAATTGTTGAAAGAAGAAGTGCATTTTTTTTTGCTGTGATAATATATATGTAACATGAAATTTTCATTTCAACCTTTTTTTAAAAAAGATTTTATTTATTTATTTGACAGAAAGAGACACAGCGAGAGAGAGAACACAAGCAGGGGGAGTGGGAGAGGGAGAAGCGGGCTTCCCACCGAGCAGGGATCCTGATGTAGGGCTCGATCCCAGGACCCCGGGATCATGACCTGAGCCGGAGGCAGACGCTTAACTGACGGAGCCACCCAGGCGACCATTTTAACCATTTTTTAAAGATTGATTTATTTATTTTTAGAGAGAGGGGGTAGAGGCAGAGGGAGAGGGAGAAAGAATCCCAAGCAGACTCTACACTAAGCACGCCTTACGCAGGGCTCAGTCCCATGACCCTGAGATCATGACTTGAGCCAAAACCAAGAGTCAGATGCTTCACCGACGGCACCACCCAGACCACCCCCATCCGTTTTAAGCATTTTGAAGTGTCCAGTTCCATGACATTAAGTACATTCATCCTGTTGTGCAAGCAGCACCCCCGTTGTCCCCAGACCTTTGTCATCCTCCCAAACAGTCCCCATAAATCTCCGGCACTAACTCCCCATCCCTCCTCCCCAACCCCACCCAGCCACCGGTCTACTTTCTGTCTCTACTTTCAGCTCCTCTAGGTACCTCCTCCAAGTGGAATCCTACAGGGTTTGTCCCTTGGTGTCTGGCTCCTTTCACTTAACATAATGTCTTCATCTGGTTCCCGTGGTAGCCTGGGTCAGACCCTCCTTCCGTCGTGAGGCTGAATAACGTTCTATGGCCTGTAGTCAGCGCATGGGTTTCTTCCATCCACCGATAGACTTTTGATTTTTTTTTTTTTTTTAAATTTATTTGTTAGAGAGAGAGAGACAGAGCACAAGCACAGGCAGACAGAGTGGCAGGCTAGAGGCAGAGGGAGAAGCAGGCTTCCTGCCGAGCAAGGAGCCTGATGTGGGACTCGATCCCAGGACGCTAGGATCGTGACCTGAGCCGAAGGCAGCTGCTCAAACAACTGAGCCACCCAGGCGTCCCCACCGATAGACTTTTGGGTCACTTCCGTTCTTTTGGCTTTTGTGAATAATGCTGCTATGGAGGTGAGCATACACATACGTCTTGAAGACCCTGTTTTCAGTTCTTTTGCGAATATACACAGAAGCAGGATGCTGGCTCACAGAGTGTTCTACGTTTCCTGTTGGGGGAGGGGGGCTGCCGTTACTGTTCTCCACAGGGGCTGCACCATTTTGTGCCCTGAGGGTCCCATTCCTCTACGACTCAGTCAATGCTTGCTGTCTCCTGTTTTTTTTTGTTTGTTTGTTTGTTTTAATTTTATCCATTCATTCGACACAGAGAGAGAGATCACAAGTAGGCAGAGAGGCAGGCAGAGAGAGAGGAGGAAGCAGGCTCCCCACTGAGCAGGGAGCCGGATGCGGGACTCGATCCCAGGACCCTGAGATCATGACCTGAGCCGAAAGCAGAGGCTTTAACCCACTGAGCCACCCAGGTGCCCCTACTGTTTTTTGATAATAGCCATCCTAATGCATGTGAACAAGAAGGGCTTGTAAGGATCTTCTAAGGAAGAAGAAACCGAAGCCCTGAGACAAGGAGAGTCACACAGTGAGGCCAAGGTCACAAGCAAGTTAGTGACAGAGCAGAATCTAGAACCTGGGGCCCCATCCCCCCACCCAAGCTGTTTTTACTGAAACACGCCCTTCAGTTTCCATTGCTTTCTATCAGCAGGCGTTCAGCCATGGCCACAGGTTGGATAGAAACTTCGTATTTCTTTGGTTTGGTCCTTACTCTGCTGTGTATATGTGTGTGTGTGTGTGTGTGTATAAATATTTCAAAATCATATCAACATTTTAAGATATGAAAAGATCTTGTATTTTTAAAAACCTAGATTTTGGAGTTCTTCCCCCAAAATCAGAAGGTCCGCTGACCCCAGACTGGCACTCTGGCATGGCATGTGTGGCACAGCTGCCACCTTAGATGGGACGTGGGGTCACCCGCTTGCCACTGTGGCCACCACTCCCTGACATCCTTCCACACAGACTGCTTCACACACTGGCTGGACCCGGCGAACCCCGGAGTTTGAAGACCTCTGCCCTCTAAACACACAGATGTTAGCCGTCTGCGTGTCGGTGGACAGGAAGTTACGTGTCACAGCCCGGGCTGGTTCCAGACCCCTCACTCCTTCCTCTATTCTGCACCGTCTATCTGAGTGTCTTACTCTGTCGTCACCCTGGAAGTGAAATATTGCCAACAAGTAATGCAAAATGTAAATAGAGGTATATGTGAACGGTCTGACTTGGAAACCACGTGATAAGGCAGAGAAACACCAGCACGAAAGGCCAGAGTTCGGTTGCCTGTCTTGACTCTCCCGGGAAACCTCTGCACGGTCCCAATCCGCTGTCCTTGCGTCCGTGTGTCGTCTGTCTGCCTGCTGGGATGGGCACATGTCCCGGGTCTCCCAGGGCCGTCTAGTTTATAATAAAGGGGGAAAATCGCTCCTTTTGCATTGGTGGTGGAGAAAACCAGCCCGGTTGAGCTGCTTCCCCAGGACGACCCCTCTGAACAACCCTTCCCGTCCTTCCGTGGCTGCCAGCACACCCACCCACTGTTTTCTCTTTGTAACAGGTGAGGAACGACCTGACGGGGGTCCTGTATGGTGAGGACATCGAGATTTCGGACACCGAGAGCTTCTCCAACGACCCCTGCACCAGTGTCAAAAAGCTTAAGGTAGGTGCGGCTGGCCACAGCCTGGAGGACAGACGGACGCTGTGCCCTGGGCTTCCCCACACCCCTGACTCTGAAATAGCCTCGAGTTCCGGCTGTTTCATCTCGTCCTGGCATTTTGCACGTGGGGAGAGGCTCCCAGGCGCCGGCTTCCCTTGGCTTCGCCCTGGCTTAGCCAGCCGTGGCCCAAGGCCTGGGTGCTGCGAGCAGGGCCCCATGGAGCTTCCTCTCAGCAGGACCTAAGAGGCAAGCAGGGCGTGAGTCCTTACCTCCTTTGTTGTGAAGAGGCTGAGCTAGAGGGACTGTCTTGGCCAAAGGCACAACGAGGAAGTACAGTTGTTGGGACTGGAAGCCTGGGCTCCTGACCGCTCTCGCGACACTCCAGGAACGGAAAGGGCCATCTAGGAGTTTGCCCCGCTGTGAGTGCTCTCGGTCTGTCATTTGTCTGCTCATCCCACAGACTCTGTCAGCCTCCCGGTTTGTGCCAGATCCCTCCTGGGCTCACAGAGACCATCAGGTTGCTCACAGCTGGTGAGGAAGCTGGTTACCTCTCTGGGGATCAGGAACAGAGGGGCCTGGGAACAAAGGGAGGAAGTGACTCATCCCACCTGGGGAGAGGGTTCACACAGAGCTCCAGGGGAGCATCTGCACCTGGCCAGGGACCTGGGCCTAGAGGTGCCCAGCAGGGAAGGAGGGCTGAAGATAAGAAGGCAGAGTACCCGTGCTCATCACGCACCGGGGACCAGCAGGAATTCCAGGGAGGAGTGTCAAGGCTGAAAAAAGAATTTGGAGCCAGGTTCCACAAGCCTTGAATGCTGAGCTAAGGAGTTTGGTCTTTTATCCAGGGGGGCTGTGGGAGGTGCTAGGGGTTTATAAGCAGGTGCAAACATAGTTAGAGCGGTCCCCTTTCCCTCTGTCTCTTCCATTCCCTCATGCCCACATTTAGGGTTGTTGGGTATGGAGACCCCAGATGCCAAATGCTGATATGCCCCCTTCCATCTTGGGAAGGTTCTGGGTTACACCAGTCAGAGCAGGTGCCCATTTAGAATCCTTGTCTTCCAAAGTCCTCAGCTCAAAGACAGGAAGACCGAGGCGCAGCACCGGGAACAAGGGAAGCAGAGCACCCGCGGTTTGTCCCCTGGTCTCAGGAGCAGACACCATGCTTGTACGTGACATTTTAGTCCCAAGAGCCTGTGCAGAGAAGGAAACCATAGCTGGGGAGGGTAGCTGGCCAGGTAGCTGCGGCCGGATGTGCCCACACTGTTTCCCCACTGGCTGTGTGTCCTGAGCGTTCAGTCGGTCCATGGGGTCTGGAGGACCTAGAGACGTGGAGGGCCTGCTCTGCAGGGATCAGCTGGGCGGGGGCGGGGGCGTGGTGGAGAGAGGAGCTCCATGCTGTGCCAACATCCTCCTGCCACTCAGGGCAGCATCTCCCCAGGGTGGGCACTTGAAATAGCTTCTTCCTGCCCCTCAGAGGCCCCACGGAGTTCTGTGAGCTTTCAGGCTTAAAGAGCCTTTGTGTGTGAAGCAGAAGCACTGGCTGAAAGTCTGCAGGAAATTGGAGTGGGACCTGGGTGCTCTGCTCTTCAACAATCTAGCTCCAACAAGAGGTAGGAGTGACCTGACTGATGATGGAGATAGCAGCCAAAGTGGCCGGTGCCCTGACCCAGAGCCAGACCCTGATGCAGAGCCTTGACCTTCGCTGGCTCATTTAGTCCTCCCCAGAGCCCTCAGACGGCCTGTGATTTTGCATCCCTGTGTCCCAGATGGAGAATGTGAGACTCAAAGAGGTTAAGCATCGCCCTGTGTCAAGCAGCTGGGACGTGGTGGGCCGGATTCAAGCCTGGATCTGGGTGACAGGGCAGCTCAGGTCCCTCCACCACCCCGCACAGCTGCACGTGCCCAGAAAGGATTCCAACATCACATAAGCTGGAGGGAGCAGAGCCCAGTGTGTTGGCAAAGGAGTCCTTGTGGGGAAGCAGTTTTCCCCCAGAGGCCTGCACAGCTCCTTCTCCACACTTCTTTTCCTCCTTGCTCAGTTGTTCGCTTTTTTCCAGAGGCCTCTCCTGGTGCTTCATGTAAAAGTTAAGTAGTTGGGTTGCCCGGGTGGCTCATTAAGCATCTGACTTCAGCTCAGGTCATGATCTCAGGGTCCTGGGATTGAACCCTGCATAGGGTTCCCTGCTCGGTGGGGAGCCAGCTTCTCGCTCTTCCTCTGCTGCTCCCCCTCCGTGTATGCTCTCTCTCTCTGTCAAATACACAAATAAAATATTTTTTAAAAAGAAAGAAAGAAAGAAAGTTAAATCCTTGTCCATTTTCTGCTGATTTTGTCCATTTCACTGATGGATGTCTGTATTCGTTTCCGAGGGCTGCTGTAACATAGTGTACCACACGCTATGTGACTAAAGGCAACAGATTCGTATTCTTTCATGTTCTGGAGGCTGGAAGTCCAAGGTCAAGGTGTCCCCAAGGCCATGGTCTCTGGAGGCTCTGGGGTTTTCCCATGCCCTTCTCTTTGCTTCTGCCATTGCCAACAATTTGCATAACTCTTGTTCCTACTTTGTAGAGCAATTCTCCCCTTTCTCTTCACATTGTCTTCTTGTTAGGACACTGGCCGTGTTGGATTACAAGGCTACCCTACTCCAGTATGAGCTCATCTTCACTAATTACATCTGTAGTGACCTTGTTTTCAAATAAAGTCACATTCTAAGGTCCTGGAGATTCAACCTATCTCTAGAGGACACCATTCAGCCCTTCACAGCATCTGGCCTACTATCCGTTTTGTCTGGTTGTTTCATCATCTGTCTCCTCCCACTGGCACATAAGCTCCAGGAGGCAGCAGCTTCGGTCTGCTGTGCTCACTGGGTCATTCCCCGTCACCTGGAATCAAATTAATGTGAGTGTGTGTGAAGGAAATACCAAGTCTGGACAGACAAAGCCAATGGAGAACACAAGGACTAAATACTCAGGAATAAAAGTAACTTCTGGAAAGCTCAGAGGAAAAAACAAATCTCTGTTTTACTGTGGGATAGGACAGAGAAGGAGGTACGGAGGACGTGGAAGAAAATTAAACACCGAAGCACCGAATTAAAATCTGCTTTGGAGGTATTAGAGAGCAAAGTTATTGCCAAGAAAAATAAAAATCAATAGCGTGAAGGACAAACTTGAGATATTTCCCAGAATTCAGAGGAGATGGTGAAAGTGGTGAGTCTGATGAGGGAGGAGCTAACAGTTAGGGACACTGGAGAAGGGAGCTCCGGAGGGAAAATGAGAACAGATGAAACGGAACCAAAATCAAAACACAGTAGGCACCACAGTAGCAACACATACACCTCGCATCCAGATCTTGGTTTCTAATACCGTACTCCACAAAAAGGATCCAGAACTCCTTGAAGAGATGGCCGATTTTCGGACTTCTTAATAATTAAAAAAAAAAAAACTTAAAAATAAATATCCGTGTGTCTATGCTGTTATGGATAAATACATGGCAAAGAACAGACAAATCTCCTATACAGAAGAATTCCAAATAATTTGTATAGATATCTCAAGCTCACAGAGGTGAGAGCAGAGGGAACCACTTCTTTTTTTGTTTTTGTTTTGTTTTTACAGATTTTATTTATTTATGTGACAGAGAGAGAGAGATCCCAAGCAGGCAGAGAGGCAGGCAGAGAGGGGCAGGAAGCAGGCTCCCCACTGAGCAGAGAGCCCAATGTGGGGCTCAATCCCAGGACCCCGAGATCATGACCTGAGCTGAAGGCAGAGGCTTAACCCAGTGAGCCACACAGGCGCCCCCAGAAGGAACCACTTCTTAAGTGACTTCCTTCCAAAGAGTATACTATGGAAAGGGGGGAGAAAAGTAGCTTGATGCTGGAAAAATCAGACACACACAACCTCAGCCAGGAGACCAATGTCATGGTCAACAGTTATAAGTCACATTGATAAGATGCACTCTTTTTTTTTTTTTTTTTTTAAAGATTTTATTTATTTATTTGACAGGCAGAGATCACAAGTAGATAGAGAGGCAGGCAGAGAGAGAGGAGGAAGCAGGCTCCCCACAGAGCAGAGAGCCGGATGCGGGGCTTGATCCCAGGACCCTGAGACCATGACCTGAGCTGAAGGCAGCGGCTTAACCCACTGAGCCACCCAGGTGCCCCGATAAGATGCACTCTTGATATGAGAAGAGGCAAAGGCCAATTTCCCTCTGTGGTCTTCCTTCCCAAAACCCACACCCCAAGCCTAAGCACAAGGAAAATGTCAGGCAAATTCTAGTTGAAGGCCATTTTCCAGATACTCCTCAAAACTGTCTAGGTCTTCAAAAATAAGGAACATCTGAGCCAAAAGGAGCCTACGGAGATATGACAATGAAATATAGTATGGTACTCTGGTTGTGATCCAGGAATAGAGCAAGGACATTAGAGAGAGAGAGAAAAAAAAAGGAAATCTGAATGAAGTATGGACTTTAGCTAATAATAATCAATATTGATTCATTAATTATATTAAATGTACCACAATAACCTAAAATATTAATAATAGGGAAGGCTGGGTGAGGAACCTAGGGGAACTTTCTATCTCTGTCATTTTTCTGTAAATCTAAAAACTAATCTCAAATAAGAAGTTTATTTTTTAAAAAAAGGAGACACACTTAAGTGGGCTCAAGAGAGTGCTGCTGGTTCTGGACCGACAGAATGGCTAACATTCAACCATTTTTGAACTACAGCATCAACAATTTCATAAAGGAAATGTGCATCCTGTGAGTGCCTGGTCTAGCTGGCCTTTCCACGCTCTAGCAGAATGGTGAAAGGAGAGTCATACCAAGATGAATTTTGGCAAAAGCTTTGAAGTACAAACATAAAGGAAAAATCTCTAAGTATCTAGGCCAGAAAAAAGCGAATTTCCCACAAAGGTGCAAAAATCAGGCCACCTCCACTCGTCTGCAGCGCTCAGTCCCAGAGACAATGGAGCGGCTGGAAAGCATCCTTACGTGCATGCGGTTCAAGGTCTCCTAGCCAGGTGCCCTTCTCGGAGTTCATCCTTGAAGTCCGAGGTCAGCTCAGTCAGCCAAGAACAATGGCAAACTTGAGAGCAAGTCGTGGTGGTAACAGCTGAGTAGGGGCTGCAGGGACCCGTGGACAGAGAGCTCGGTCTAAATCATTGTTACAGGGATGCCTGGGTGGCTCAGGGGGTTAAAGCCTCTGCCTTCGGCTCCGGTCATGATCCCAGGGTCCTGGGATCGAACCCCACATCAGGCTCTCTGCTCAGCAGGGAGCATGCTTCCCTTCCTCTCTCTCTGCCTGCCTCTCTTCCTACTTGTGATCTCTGTCTCTCAAATAAATAAATAAAATCTTTAAAAAAAAAAGTCATTGTTCAAAACTGTACACAGATGCAGAAGTCTGTTTTGAAAGCCAATGTCCATATATATAGTGTGCAAATATAGATACTTTAGTAATAATAACTGAGATGGAAAAATCCAAATTCCATTAGAAAAATCCAAATTCCAGTCACAGAGCCCAAAAAAATGGGTGAATAAAACATGGGTAGCCTCTGTTCTTAAGTAAAAGGGACTCAGCAGAGCCCACCTTGCTCATGAGTTTCCTAAATAAACCTACAAGCTAAAGAAGGCTTTGAATAACTTGATGGTAAATATACCATCATGCAAACAGAACCCAAAGCTTTTGGCAGAGAAGGTAGAAGTGGGGAAGAATCTAGTCCACATATTGAAAACCAGAAAGCCTAACATATAATTGCAGACCAAAAAGAGCCATTCTGACCATAAATTCAAGTGGGTCAGCCTCCCTATTAAAAGGCAAAGACTTTGAGAATTGGGTTTTTGCAGAACTGACTATAGCTATTGACAACAGAGGAAGTGACCCAGAAAGGTCACAGGTAAGAGGTCGGGCACAGGTAGATCAAGCAAACCCAACCAAGCAAGAACCCCCAATGTTCATATGAGACCAAAGGGAATTCAGGGTACCCACCGTGATGAAGGAGAGTCATTCTCTGTAGACAGGGGGACCATTCACCATGAAAATAACACACTCATGGACCATTATTGCTGTAAATTACCTCTCATTGAAATATATAAAGAAAAGCCAGTTAAAATACAAAGGAGAATTGACAGAAACACAATAGCACTGGGAGCCATAACACTGCCGGTCTTGGACAAATCACCCAGGCGGAAATAAGCAAGAGCACAGAGGAACCAAATCATGAAATTCATCAGGCTGATTTAGCAGATATGTACCAAAGTTCACCCAAAGGAAGTCAAGAAATAAAACCATCTCTGCGTGCTGAAGACCCGAGGCTTTTAAGCTCTTCCCAGGCCTGTTCCAAACACGGGGGCTTGAAAGTCAACTGTTGCTAGGCTGGGCGGGGGAAGCGGGGGCGGTGGAGGCTGCCCCTGGCTATTTCCAGGGCGCCTACTCTGAAGCCCTGTGGGGGAGACTGCCAGGCTTCAGATGCTCTGTCCATTTTATTTGCTTTGTCTGTCTTCCCTGGAGCAGCCCCCCAACCCACCATTCAGGATTCAGATTCCAGGAAAATATCCCTAATTTATAAACCAGCCGATGAGCAACCTTAATTCCGTCTGTAGCGTTCATTCCCCCTGGCCGTGTCACAGAGCATATTCCCGGAGATTAGGAAAGAGGACGTTTGGGGGTGGGGGGGGCATTAGTCTGCCTCTCATAGGAAGACCACAAAAACAGGTCTTCAGGTGGACGGCTGACCCCTTTGCTCCAGGAGCCTGCTTGACTGCAGAAACTACAGTTCACACAGGCACCCCAGGGGGATGCTAAGCTACAGAACAAACACAGTACATCTTCCCAGCGGGGACCGTTTTGCTCAGAAACATGGGAAGAAAAGCATTATTTTTATCTTAAGATAAACATAGATAACGTTATTGGAATGCTAAATATACGTGATTTTCAAGACAAAATAATAAGCTTTACAGAAGTTGCATGCTTTCCCAGTGGGATGCTCTGGGCTATTCCTTCTTTACTTCCTTCTTTAAGAATATACGTCTTCTTGGGATGCCTGGGTGGCTCAGTCAGTTAAGTGTCTGCCTTTGGCTCAGGTCATGATCCCAGGGTCCTGGGTTCCAGCCCTATGTCGGGCTCCACGCTCGGCAGGGAGCCTGCTTCTCCCTCTGCCTGCCGCTCCCCCCACTCATGCTGTCTCTCTCTCTCTCTGACAAATAAATAAATCTTTAAAAATATAAAAATAAGTTAAAAAAGAATATATGTCTCCTTACCGTATCGACTTGTCTAATCACTATGTAGTACATCTCAAACTAACGTAATGTTTTAAGTCAACCACACTCCAGTAAACAGACAGACAGGCAGACACAGATAAAAATGAAGAGTAAATGGGAGGGTTAATCAGGATGAAAAGGTTATTGTAACAACAGCAACAAAAGAATATATGTCTCTTGCTTCTCTGCCTTTAAGTATATTTCTGGTAGGGAAAAGAAAATGTCTAAGAAAAACCAACCCTAACTAAATAAAAGTACTCATTCTGGGTGTGGAACAGGGTGTCAGGGCCAGGAGGGACTTGGGGAAACCTCTATGCTAACCATGCTGGATTTACCCTAGGCCTTACAGCCAGAGTCAGGGGGCAGGAATGGGCCTGGGCTAAAGACCCCTTCCCCAGTCCCCACCGGCTCAGGTCAGTCCCCCTCAGTCCCCCACCCCCACCCCAATGCCACCAGCCTCTAAAAGCTTGGGCTGCCCTAGGGCTCCTAGCTCCTCTTCCCTTCCTACAGCATCACGCACAGTTTTCTCTGATTGTCCAGCAGCCCAGGGGGTCTGCAATGCTGGGCACCTGGGACCCAGGAAGCGATGGCATGTGGACCAAGACAGATGCACCGAAGGCTGGCGAGGCTGGGTAATACAGAGGTCAGGGTCCGGGTGACCTTCCCTTCCAGCAGGACCCCACGCTCCAGCTGCAGGGAAGGCGGGATGGGATGGCCTCTGCTCGCCTGCTCTTTCTAATGTCCGCCAGCTCTCCCAATGCCTCCGGGTCACATCTGCTGCTGCAATGCTTCCACGTTCAAGGCTACCTGACTTTTCTCCAGGAACTGTTGCTGCAAACTGGATGTTTTCTCAGTCGGGGAGGCAATAGAGAGGAGTGAGGGCTCTGGGGCCAGCACCGCCACTTCCTACTTGTGCAACCTGGTGTCTTAGGTTCAACTCCCTAGAAACAGAGCCTGAGAGTCTGGTGAAAGTGATTTATTGAGAGCACACTCTGGAGAAGTGAGAGAGGGGGGCAGGGTAAGGCAAGAGGGGAGCTGGGCCAGAATGCTGTCTTGGCCGGAGGCGAGCCGGGTCTAGCATATCCCACTGCCAGGTTGCCTGGAGCAAAGTCTGCACTGCAGAGCTGGCCCCACCTTTCAGGGAGTTGGGGTCACTGGGTGTGGCAGGACATGGGGGCACAGCGTAGCTTTTTGGACCAGGAAGTCCCTTAGCTGGGGGCAGTTCTCTAGAGAGGGGAGCGCGCTGGAAGCCACCCACCGTCACCACCCAGGAATGGAGGCAGCCCTCCTGAGTGAGGGAACCAGCCTGGCCAATGGTGTCTGCTGCACTTGCAGAAACTTCTTCATTCTTTGGGGCTCAGCTCGCTCTTCAAACTCCCTCATGAAAACCGGGATGGACATAATAATTACACCTCTCGCCTTGGGTGGGGCTGATGGACTTCTCAGTACCACAGCTGGAAAGCGCTCAGGAATTGTCCCTGTTTTTTATGTGCTAGGATCCCCTGCTCACTGGGAGTTATACACAAAATCCTCAATTGGGTTATGCTTCTGAAGTGTCACTTTTGGGTGTGTGTCATCGTAGCTCACTTTAAGTGTCCCAGAGACACAAAGACTCTAGACAAGAGATGAGAAAACCAGGAAGGAGGAAAGGAGCGCCATCCAGGGTTGTACCTCGCAACCCATCGCTGTTTCCTCCCATGTTTGCCCCTTCTCTGTAGGTGAGGCTTCTTGGGTGAACATGGGCCCCTGTGTGGTCTACAACTGAGCTCTAGCCATGTGAGTACAAGGTGTCCGTTGTCCCACCTTTCACTCCAGGTAGCCCCCTGCAGAATTAAGAGACTGTGGAAGGGTACAGGATTTTCAGACCCTGCCCTCTGCCACATTCCGGGTTCTCTGTACCATCACAACTCTGTTCTCACTCAGCCTCTGGGACGTTCCTCCCCCAGTACTCCTCACACTGCCCCAGAGTCCTTTCCACCGCAGAGGAGAATGAGCTCAAACCCCTGGCAGGGACAGGGGAGGTGTGGCCAGAAGCAAGAACCACTGCCAAGACAAAATTTCTCTTTCCACTTTACAGATTTTCAGGAAAAGATACAAGTTACGTAACACTGAACAGCGTGATTCTGGAACTTTTGTGAGAGCTCGCAAGTGTTAAAAATTTTAAGATTCTGGAAATCCAGGGGCAACGGTGGCAGGGGGCTGCTCAGTCAGCTGAATATCAGACTTTTGGTTTCAGCTCAGGTCACGATCTCAGAGCTGTGAGATTGAGCCCTGAGTCCGGCTCTGTGCTCAGCACAAAGTCTGCCTGAGATTCTCTCTCTCCCTGCTTGCTCTCTTTCTCTCTTGCAAATAAATTAACAAATCATTTTTTATACTTTTCTTTTATTATGTTATGTTAGTCACCATACAGTACATCATTAGTTTTTGATGTAGTGTTCTATGATGCGTAGTTTGCGTATAACACCCAGTGCTCCATGCAGTCCGTGCCCTCCTTAATACCCACCACTGGGCTCACCCATTCCCTCACCCTTCCTCCTTCTAAAACCCTCAGTTTGTTTCCTGGATTCCATAGTCTTTTATGATTCTTCTTTTCCTCTGAATCCCCCCACCTTCATTTTTCCATTCCTTCTCCTAATGTCCTCCTTGCTATTTCTTATGTTCCACATATAAGTGAAACCATATGATAATTGTCTTTCTCTGCTTGACTTATTTCACTCAGCATAATTCCCTCCAGTTCAATCCATGTTGATGCAAATGGTGGATATTCGTCCTTTCTTATGGCTGAGTCATATTCCATTGTATATATGGACCACATCTTCTTTATCCATTCATCTGTTGAAGAGCATCTCAGCTCCTTCCAGTCTGGCAATTGTGGACATTGCCACTATGAACATTGGGGTGCAGGTGCCCCTTCTTCTCACTGCATTTGTATCTTTGGGGTAAATATCCAGTAGTGCAATTGCTGGGTCATAGAGGAGCTCTGTGTTTAACTTTTTGAGGAATCTTCACACTATTTTCCGGAGTGGCTGCACCAACTTGCATTCCCACCAACAGTGTAAGAGGGTTCCCCTTTCTCTGCACCCTCTCCAACACTTGTTTCCTGTCTTGTTGATTTTGGTCATTCTAACTGGTATAAGGTGGTATCTCAGTGTGATTTTGATTTGAATATCCCTGATGGCTAATAATGTTGAACATTTTTTCATGTGTCTGTTAGCCATTTGTATGTCTTCTTTGGAGAAGTGTCTGTTCATGTCTTCTGCCCATTTTTTGGCTTGATTAGTTATTTTTTGGGTGTTGAGTTTGAGAAATTCTCTATAAATCTTGGATACTAGACCTTTATCTGTAGTGTCATATGCAGATATCTTCTCCCATTCCATGGATTGCCTCTTTGTTTTGTTGACTGTTTGCTTTGCTGTGCAGAAGCTGTTGATCTTGATGAAGTCCCAAAAGTTCATTTTCACGTTTGTTTCTCTTGCCTTTGGAGACATGTCTTGAAAGAAGTTGCTGTGGATGATGTCAAAGAGGTCACTGCCTATAAATAAATAAATAAATAAAAAATTTTTGGCCCCTCCCCACTGCATGCTCTCTCTTGCGCTCATAAATAAAGAAGTAATTTCTATTTAAAAAGAAAAAAAAACTCCCCAAATCCAAAACCTTTCCTCACTCCTGAATCTTCCAATAAATTGCTACTCTGGAAAGAAGAGCGAGGTATACCCATGCTTTTCATACTCACAGGAAAACTCATGTTCCAGGAGGACACATCCCATTTTGAGAAGCCCTTCTACCTCTTTCTATTGCTCTCAAGGCTCCTGCTAAGGATCCCAGGCCAGTTCCATCTCCCTTTGTCCACTCCGCATGCCAGGATTCCAGGTTCCAGTTGCACTGGGGGCTGACTTTTCCCGCCCAGACACTGCAGCGTCTTGGTGCCTCTTACTGGCTAGAACCAGAGTGGGAGTGAGTCGCTCATTGCCGCAGGCATAACCTGGCTCTGGCCAGGATCTTTCTCCAGGGTCCTCTGACGGTCAGAGGGCCACCAAGCTGAAAGCACTTGTTCTGAGCTGCTGGGCAGTCTTGGGGGAAGGCTTTGCCCCTTTAGGACAGGGTTTACTAGATCAGTGACCTCTTGGGTTCCATCCAATTCTAACAGTCTGGGAACGCAGCACCAAGTGGTCCATGCAACTTGGTTGTCATAGCAACAAAGACCACAAGTGTTCGAGCCGGTTACTTATCTGTCTGCAGGTGGTCAGGTGGTCAGCCACGAAGACGTGGGCTCCTCAGTGCATTTAAGAACCGGACATGGTGAAGCAAATGAGTGCCGAGGCCCTGGGCTGGCAGGATATCAGTGCTGTGGTGATCATAGTTACCAGTTACTGAATAAGGAATGCAGGCCAGTCACAACCTCCCAGAGCATTTGCTCCCTTAATCGTGCATTCAGTGCCTATGGTTGATAGATATGTCATGCCCTGTCCCCCTGACCTGGGGACCCAGAGAGGAATCAAGTCCAGTGGAGAAGACAGGCAAGCAGGTGGACTCGTGTTGTGATAGAGGGAGGCACAGAGCGCTCTGGGCCCACAGAGGAGCAAAGGAGCACCTAAGAGGACACAGATGGCTTCTCAGAGTAGGGGTTCCTGAGCTAAAGCATGAAGGGTGAGTGGCAGCTCTCCAGGCAGAGGAGTGGGGTGAGAGGGAAGGACATTTGAGATGGGTGAGCTTGCAGAAAGCAAGAGGGAGCAGGTGGGGGAATGAGCCAGGGAGGGAGTGCATGAATGGCAGACCCATCTTGGAGAATGGCAGGTAGCTCATTGTCAGGCCCTGCAAGACTGGTAGAGGACTGAGCAGGACTCTGCTGGTATGGCATCTCGAATGTTCTCCTCGGAGCTCAGTTGACCTGGAAAGCTCAGGGAGCCATGGAAAGACTGTACACAACCCCATTTGAGTCTTGGAGTGATTCTTTACCCGCTCCATGGAGGCCAGGATGGATGGACCAGGACTAAAGGTCCAGCCGGGAGGCAGATGTAGTTCATCGAGGAGGGAATGATGGTGGCTGCACCCAGGGCGGGGAGGCTGCAGGGCTGGGGGTGATTTGACACTGGTGGACAGACAGAGCCAGTGGATGGGTCCTGGTTAGGGCTTGGAGGGAGGTGAGTGAACGTGGGTGGGTGGGAGGTTCTTGACACCACTCTCAGAGATGGACAACACAGGATGGGGGAGCGTGGCTAGGATCTTGAATGAGGCTGCTCAGGACAGTGAGGACACAGAGCTAAGGGCAGAACTATGTAGAATACCAGCATTTAGGGGTGGGCAGAAAGGTGATGAGTTGACTCAGAGTCTGAGCAGGAGGGACCAGGAGGTAGGAAAGAGCCAGGAGGAAGCATCATGGAAGCCAGTGGTTGGGTTTCATGAGCATGAATGCTACAGCCCCCTGGCAAGGCTGGTCGGATTATCCCTTTTTCAATGATGAGAACATTGACGCTTCCGGGATTTAAGACTCAGGGTCACACAGCTGGTCAGTGATAGAGCTGGGATTTGAACTGGGGTCTTCCTAACTCTAAAACGCAGTAAGCTTTTTCTGCTATACCATGTTTAGCAACACGGAGCATGGCACAAAGTGGATGCTCAGTTAGTGGTGGCTGGCTGGCTGGCTGGATACTCTTAGCAGCAAAGAAGGCTAAAAGATTTCAACAAATAAGCAGAAAAAAGCCTGGAGTGTGCCTGAGAGCATTGTCCACAGAACGGAAGCAGCTTAGAACTTTTTATAGCCTTGCGGACATGGCGATGACAAAGGCCTGCCTTCCTTCAACCGCTCTGTTAACGATCTTTTAAAGTCCTTTCAGAGCAAGGTTTTTCCCCCCCTCTTCTTTCCATTCTTGCTTGCAAACGAAGGATGATTTTAGAATCCAAGCCTTTTTTATTTTGCTAAAGTACATGATGAGTAAAATGGCCTCCCAGTCAGCACTTTCCAATTTTGAAAGATGCTAAAAACTGATCTTTAAAGGCATGTTTCTCTTCTTTATGCATCAAAGGGCCTTGAGGCCCGCTGGAGAGGACAGAGACGGACGGCAGGAAAGTGGTACCACCCTGAGGAGGGCAGGAAGTTACTGGGGTGGGGAGCAGCCCGGTGGGTCAGAGCCTGGGCATATCCTCTATGCCCCATCTTCTCTATGGGGCAGGCCCCCACCTGGGTCCCTGTCCCCTGGAGAGCCACCAAGGACCCCTTAACTGACCCAGGACGGAGCCTTGGGCAAATCCCCAGTAAGTGTTTGTTGAATGAATAAGTGAGTCACAAGAGCTGTTGTGCAAGGCACGCGTGGAGATAATGAGTGCAGTCCTATTTATAGAGTTTTCAAATATAAGTTTTTCTCAGAGTTAAAAATGGGTTGGGAGGAGGTTATAAAACCCGAATACTAGCTATAGCACTCACTGGGCATCCAACTGTGTGCCAGCAACCGTGCTAAGTAGTTTATGCAGATCCTCTCTCATTTAGTCCTTGTGGAAGGTAAGTTCTGCCGTTTTCCACATTGGACAAGTGAGGAAATGGAGGCCAAGAAAGATAAAGGAGCGGCCTAAGGTGTCTTGAGGCTTGAGGCTGGAGCTGAGATTTAAACAGAGCTCAGAACTCAAAGACTCTGAAACTTCTTAATTGGGAAGCTTTGTGGAAGGTATAGAAAAGTCTAGAATCCTGGCAGGGAGGGTTGGGGCGCTGCAGTCTTATTGCTGCCACCAACTCCCCGGGGAGCTTGGAAGCTCCTTCCTCTCCTCTGGCCTCAGTTTCCCTGTGTGTCAACAAGTGAGGAAGAAGACAAGATGCTGTCTCAGTGCCCTGTAGGGTTGGCCTGCCCTTGTTGGAGGAGTTAGGGATGCCGCCGGGACCACTGAGAGCCGCCGGCTTTCTGAAGCCTCCAGCCTGTGCAGACTTGTCCCGGAACATGTCCCTGAGACCAGGGAGGGCAGGAGGAGCTGAGGGAAAGCTGGCTCCCAGGAGGGCGGGAGCATCCAGGCAGGGCTGGGAGGAGAGGGCAGAGCTCTTGGCTGGGGAGCTGGGGGTACACGACTGTTCTCTGCCATGGCCTCAAGCCCTCAAATGTGACTGTCATCCACTCTCCTTCACGTATGTGTTCTTCTGTCCACAGGGCAATGACGTGAGGATCATCCTCGGCCAGTTTGACCAGACTATGGCAGCAAAAGTGTTCTGTTGTGTAAGTAAAACTTCAGTCCTGTCACTGTGTCTCACGAAACTGTTTCTCAGACTCATTCTCACTGCCTGGTCTGAGCGGAATATAGGACCCGCGGAGTATAGGACCAACCCGGAGTCTGGGTTGCAGGAAGCAGAAGTGTTATGGTCACTGCTCTTTCCTCTTTGCAGGGAGCTAAACCCCCAGGGCTCAGGACAGTGCAGTCATGGGAGGAGCTAAGGACCTCAGCTGACCAAACCTCCCCTCCAGCGCACTGTCTGAGCCCTGCCGGCTAGTGCTCTGCCCACCTATTCAGCCATGCTTGATGGAGGCCTGCAGTGTGCAGGGCAGAGAAGGAGGGGCAATGCCAAGGTGCCTCAGCGCCACCCCGCCCCCAGCCCTGGAGCAGGGCTCAGAGTCTCAACTTTAGAACAGTCTCTCAACCTTTCCTATCTATCTCTGAGTTCTTTACAATTATCTGGTGACAGGTAACAAAGTACCTTTTCACACCTCACTTCATTTCATCTTTTCAGTAAGCTGAGTGAAGCAACTGTCCTTATCCCATTTCACAGATAAGGAAATAGAGGCCCAGCTTGTCCTGAACCAAGGCTCCAGCCCCTTCGCCTGATTCCCAACCCCATCATCTTCCAAATGTTCTACCTAAGTACTTGTAAGAGTCTTTCCATTCTGACGCCCTGGCTCCCTCTCCCCGACCCCAGGTCAGGAGAAGATCAACAGAATGAGAGCCCAGTCACAGCGGGAGTCACTGTCTCCCCAGTAAGCTCCTTCCCTTCGAGTGAGTTTATTCTAGGTAGTCTCTAGTGATGGGCCATGGGCCTCTGTTCTCTTTGATCTCTTGTCAGTGACTTGGATGAGATTATAAAAAGCAGACTTGTAGGAATTTTGTAAGTTGTGAAATATATTGGAAACAGATCCAAGGTTGCAAAGAACCCTAAGAAGCTGATTCAATCTAAGAAAATTCAATCTCATAGCCCTACTAGGTTACATTAGAACAAATCAAGCTGCCTGTGTCCAAGGTGGTAGAAGCATAAGCTGAGGAGGACTGTGCCTTTAGAACAGAATAAACTTTGGGGATGTGGTTGACTTCAAGGTTGCCATGGGTCACCAAGGTAAGCGTCCCTCCCAGGAGCCAAGGGGACCTCCGGCTGCACGTCTGCACCCAGGGAAGGTGGTCCCTCTGCTGTCCACTGGAGAGACACTGCCTGGGGTACGCTTCTCATCCCCTGCTACCCATTTCTGGAGAGATGCAGAAACTCAAATCACACCAGGAGTGAGGACAGAACGGTGACCGGAAGCCACAGTCACACGGGGCTGTTTTATCCTGAAGCTCAAGAACAAAACGAGAACTGCCTGATCATCTCTTGATTTACTGGGGACCCTGGATGGAGCTGGGAGCTCAGGAGCCAGTCTGCTGCTTAGTTGCCGAATTGGGGCTTGTTGGAGCCTCGGTTTTCTCATCTGTAAAATGACGATGATACCAGCACCGGTCTCCTAGGATTGTTCTGGAGATTGAAATGAACAGAAACACTGCACGGTGCCTGATGGATAGTGAGTCCTCAGTAAATGTCCGTGGTCTCTTTTCATTTATGAAAAGTCTCAGGCCAGGGAGGATAGAATGGACCACTGCCATTGAATCCCATAAACCGAGTTTTATCCCTCCCTCCTCTCCACCCTTCACCGTGTATCCCCAAGGCTTTTGCAAGCAGCTGGCACATGGTGGGTCATAACTCCAGGAGAAATACATTAATAAACATGATCCATGAAGGCACCACGCTGGTCGCTGGCTGTCTCCCTTTTCCAGACCTCATGTTCTGCCCTGAGCCGAACCCAAGTGGAGGCGTGGCTGTGATTTCACTCCGTGCCATGCACTGGGATTATTTTCCAAGTGGCGTTTCCAGCCATGGTTTCTGCTCCAGAACAGACGGTGTGGCTGTCTTCTTCTCGACCCAGAGCTCCAGGCTGCCTCCCTTCCACATGGCCTGGGACACCATCCATCTTCTAGCCTGCTTTCCTCTTGTTGGATGGTGGGCATTTTGCAACGGGCTTCCTCTTAGAGTCCGCAGATAGCTTTGGTTGTTGAGAAATTCCTTGCAGGGATTTTTGAGGGGGTGGGTGTTTATTCCAAGTGTCAGACCCCCAGAAGCAATCTGCCCTCTGGGACTCGGCGTCTTACCTGGTTAGGAAGGAATTCTTCTGGCAGGTCTGGAAGATCCTGAGGAGGGGCTGCTCCATGTCATCCTATGGGATCAGGACTGGTGTGTGACAGAGGGAGGGGCTGCTCAGAGCAGAGACCCCTGTGAAGGAGCCTTCCTGCCCATGTTCGGGTCAGAGGTCAGAGCGCAGATGCGTTGGGGTCAGAGGTCAGAGTGCAGTTCCAGTAGAAGCAGCCATTTCTTCGCCATCCAGACGCCACGGGGTCAGCTTTGCAGCATGTTGCTGTGTTCTTGAGACTGGAACCGCCACCCCATGGAAGAGCAGACTCCAGCAAATGCAAGGCCTATTTATAGCCCTGTAGCAAAATGTTCATTTGGGCTGCAGCACAGGATGAGCGTGTCTCCGTCGCTTTGTCTTCTCCTCCCGCCTCGGGGGTCGATTCTAAGTCCTCAAGCACTCTGGCCTGGGTTCCGGGTTTAGTTCCACCGGCTGTGTGACCTCGGGCAGGGCATCTTACACCTCTGGTCTCCAGCTGCCTCACCTCTAAAATGGAAGCAGCAGTCCTCGCCCCATCAGCCTCGTGGGGTTAGCAAGGGGCTTAAGTAAGGCCACGGAAGGAGACCATCATCCCAACAGTGAACTGCCTTCCTGATGGGAGGGTTTACTACCATCACTGGTGTGACCATATTAGGAAAAGCAAAATGTCCTTCTTGCATGGGAAGGAGAGGAGGCGAAAGGAAACGTAATAAAAAGAGGAAACTGGATTTTTAAAAAAAATAATTCACGTCATGGTTACCTGCAAATAAGAACCAAAGTGGTCGCCGAGACTGAAGAGGGTGAGCTCAGGACTGCCCGTCGCCGCGTGGCTGCCTGGGCCCACGGGTGGCCGGAGGTCCTGAGGTCACATTCCCACCAGAGGCAGAGAAAAGGAAAACTGAGGAGACCAAGGGAACTGGAAATGCGTTCAGTCACTGCGCAGCCACTTCTCAGGTGCTGTGGGCACACCAGGCACTGTGTTGAGCACCAGGGATCCACGGAAGAACAGACCCCACACAACAAAACTCCCCCTCCGGGAAAGGAGACAGAGAGAATTCCAGCAGCCCCTCCCAGCTCACATGTGTAACAACCTCAGCTCATCTGAACATGGGAAGAGCAGAATAGAGGACCAGAGCCTTCCCCTCCCGTGCTTTAGACCGTGGATGGTGTATTTAAAACCACTTCGCCTACCTTGCAGGGAAGCCTCCCACCTAGAACCTCACTCGAAGCCTATTTACTTTTGCTTTGCACATATATTTAACCACCCAAGCGCCCTGCTTTCTGAGCCATAGCAGTTCAAAAGAAGCAAATTTAGAGAAGACAGGGACGCGATGGCAGCAGAAAGTGACACCCAGACCCACCAGCATTACTGTGCACAGCCCACAACAGTGACTGGTATTCAGAATAAAACCATGATTTATTTACAGAGAGGAGAAGAGAGGAAGAGGAGCTGCTAAAATGTGCCCGGATGTAGTGTTGGCCAGGCGTGGCTCACGTGTCATCTCCTTGAAGTCTTACACCCACCCAGGGAGACAGGCTTTGCTTTTCACAGGCTTTAGATGGGAAAAGCAAGACCCAAGGAGTTGTGCGCCAGAGTTACCCAGAGAGTCTGGTCCTACTTGACTGTAACCTCCTTTTTTGTTTGTTCCAGAAGGTCAGTAGGAAAATGTTTATCTTCATCAAAACTGAATAGCATTCTAAACAAAATCTGTTGTCACTCGAATGGACACTTTCTGCTTCTCTTTTCTGGAAAATTCCAGAATTTAAGGAACAGCTCCTAATGGGACAAAAGCAGGTCAAAGAGCTGTCACAGCAGATCCCTGGGAGGCTTCTGACTTCCTGCTCTGGGCTGTCTCTAAATTATCACAAGGTCCTCATGCTCAGAGAGTCGTACAGATCTGCCTGGGTGTCTGATTGGAAGGCCTCCTGTCCTCACTCTCTAGCTATTGACTCCTCCTTAACATACATTCCTAATAATGCAGGTCTCTTCTTGCCTCTAACTTTTAAGATTGAGAAAGCTCCCCAAAAGTTTTATTTATTTGCTAGGAAAAGAGGGGCCCCTCCAAAAATGGACTTTGAATCTTGTCCCCTTGATTTAGCTGTATGTGTTTGAGCTAATCCCTTCATCTCAAGTGAGCCTCAATTTCTTTATTTATAAGATAGAAATAATACGTACCTCATCAGGTTGTTGTGAGAGTAAAATAAGAGAATGTGTGTAACTGGCCAAGCATATGATAGAGGCTCAAGATATGTGAGTTCCTCCTTTTTAATAAAGTATGAGAGTTGTAAAGTGTCAAAGGTTCTGCCAGTGACCTGGGATCACTGGGATGAGCCTTTTGTTCAAAAAGCTAGCCCCCAGGCAGATGTCTTCAAAAGAAAGTGTCTTTGTTCTAAACCCCATTTATTAGAGGGAAGATCAGGAGATTGCTTGCCTTTGTTTAACTGGGATTTTACCCTGTAATTGAGGTATGAGGGATGTCTTTTCTACAATAATTGTGATGGGGCACATTATAATGTAGCTGCTGGAAAAATGACTATGATCTGAGGCTGCATTATGAGAAGTATATTATCTGGAACTGGGGAGGTGAAAGTCCTATATCATCAGAGGAGTCTAGAGAAAAGGCAATGTGATCACTGCCTCGAAGGAGTTGAAGGGCTCTTACATTAAATAATTTCAGTTTAGTCTCCAGCGGCTTCACTGAACCAATGAGCAGAGAGTGTGGAGGTGGTATCTGACCTTAAGTTAAGAAATAAACACTTTACTCACATTTAATAATAAATAAACATTTAATTCTCATTTATCCCAATGAGACGCTTCACACTGCAGGATGGGCTTTCTTCGGTGTTGAGAGAATTCTAGAAGAGTTGCCCCCCCAGATGTAGGAATGGTGGGGGGAGCTCTCTCCTCCAGTCTCAGACTTGACGGTAACTTTTCTCTAATGCACAGACACCATTAGGGTCTCTGACCCACCCTGCTTAGGGCAGAGCCTGGCTTAGCATCCCAGGGCCTACCTACGTGGAGGGCAGCCAAAAGCTTCCCAGAGTCCAGAGCAATCTTGAAGGCTCCCTGCCACACCCTCCTGGCCTTTGTGCTGTCTCTGTTATAGGCCAAGGAGCACAAAGGGGTGTGGCATGAATTGTTTCCCGGTGTGTTTGTGGCTTTCCAGGAATGAACTGCAAGACCCATTAAGGTTCATGTTTTAAAATGTGCAACATTCATCACAGTACACAGAGAGCATCTGTTGCAATGACCATGGGATTTTTATCTTTAATTCCACTAATGTGGTGTATTACATTTATCCATTTGTGTATGTTGAACCATCCTTGCATCCCAGGGATAAATGCCAGTTGGTCATAGTGTATAACCTTTACAATGTGTTCTTGAATTCAGTTTGCCAATATGTTGTTGAGAATTTTTGCCACTATATTCATCAGAGATGTCCGTCCATAGTTTTCCTTCCTTGTAGTATCCTTATCTGGCTTGGTCAGGCCCTGGTGTTTCAATTTGTATTCAGTGTTTATTATTTTATTCTATATGTTTCCAATAAACTACCTTGGGGCATAATGAGGAGAGATTACAAAGCAAATAATAGGAAAATTAACAAACCCTCTGTTAAGAGGAGGCATGAGCCTCCTCCTTGTGTCTCATAGGGCACAAAGCCTTGAACAAATGTTTAACTCTTGGTACATTCATGATCAACCCGTTTGTTGCAGGCATATGAGGAGAACATGTATGGTAGCAAATACCAGTGGATCATTCCGGGCTGGTACGAGCCTTCCTGGTGGGAGCAGGTGCACACAGAAGCCAACTCATCCCGTTGTCTCCGGAAGAATCTCCTTGCTGCTATGGAAGGCTACATTGGCGTAGACTTTGAGCCCCTGAGCTCTAAGCAGATCAAGACCATCTCAGGAAAGGTCAGTATCATGGTCTACCCACTTCAACCCCAGGCCCATCTCTTTTGATCACCCTGTCTGATGATGTTGGCACAAAGTGCCGATATCTTCTTCTGGCCTTTGCTGTGTGACTTTGAGCAAATCACTGGACCTCTCTGAGCCTGTTCATTGGGGATATCCAGACCTCCACTGCATGCCCCTCTAAGGAACTTGAGAATCAGATGAGATAAGGGTGCTTTGTAAGCACTAAACACAATGTCCAGGTAAGTGATGGAATCATGATTTTGACAGCCCCCACTACACACCGGGGTTTCAGACTTTGTCAGGCTTTCACTCCATGTACCTCTGCCCTGGAATGTCCTTTCTCTGGTTCTCTGATGCTCCCATCAGCCTAGAGGAGAGGACAGACTCCCCTCTGCCTTCTGGGAAATATGTGCTATATAGACCAGCCAGACTGGCTTGAACCCCAGTTTTGCCACTTACAGCTGTGCGACCCTGACCTTGAGTTGTCCAAGCCACGGATTCTTCACCTGTATAATAGAGGTAGAAATACCCTCCTCTCGTGGCAGATTATGCAGTGTGGCTGGCATGATGCCTGGCCCCTCAGTGCTGTCATTGCTGAGAGCAGGACCTTGGACAGGGGGCTGCACATGTTTCCATGGGCATTACTACCCCAGTCCCCCCCTCCCCCGCCCCGCCAACTTAACCAGGAGAGTGCAAGAGGCCAGGTGTCATACATGGCCAGGTGGCGTCCTGTGGCATGGGTGAAAGTATTTCAGAAGCACGCTGTTACCTATCAATGTGTTATCAAGAATCAGGGGACGGCAGCCCTGGTGGCTCTTCATTCTAACCACCAGCCAGAATCGAGGCTAACAGGGCACACAATTCTCTTCTGTCTCCTCTGAGCTCAAATGGTTCCTTTCTCCACCCAACCCCAGTTCTACTGAAGGACTTAAACTTCATGACAAAGCTATATAAAATTTTTGTATATCATTTTCCCCATTAGTTAATCTCAATCAGAGCCAGCTCTGTAAGAATGATTTATTGATTTCTCCAAAAAAATGGCCAATCATGAGGACACATTTTGTAAACAACTCTTTAGATCACGCTGGCACCTGAGGGATGTTGGGAAAACACTCCAGCTGGAAAGTGTTGGAAGAAATATTTTCACACAAAAATCAATGAGCATGTAGAAAGATTTCTGAGATGCTGAATAATGTATGGAAAGAACCCATTTTATTTCAGTAAGTGTTATTTTTTAAAGGCGTCAAAGTTTGTAGTTTATTAGCAAAAACTTGAGTCCGGGGACAGCCTGGACTCTAATCTCAAAATAATATAAAATTTGAATAAAATTAGAAAAACTAAGAGAAAAACATCCCATGCAAGCAGACAGCATAACTGCACTGAGGACTTGAGGAGACCAAAGACAGAAATGATTACATGCAAGCTCTGTAAAGCTGAGGGGTGTAATGGTCAAAGATTCCAGAGAAAGCCCCTGAATGTTGTTCTAAGGAGCATGGATGTTACTGGGTGGGTGAGCCACGCACGGATGCGAGCCGTACACAGAAATGTGTTTTGGGAAGACCGTTTTTTTTTTTTTTTTTTTTTTTTTTTACAGTATCTGTTAGAGGAAGTGCTCTGACTTTATAACAGCATCTCCCAGGTCACTGACTTTCATCTGAATTTTTTTCATTCTAATGGTTTTTATTTGGGACTGGTGCTGAAGCTGACCCTACCCCCCACAACTCTGTGCCTGGGAATGGAACGCTTTGTAGGTATTCCTGGGCTGTTCACTTCACCCCACAGTGTATGTGACCCACTCGCGGGCCTCCCAGAATGGAGCTGTGCCATTAGAGCAGAGCCAGGGCTCTGCGTGGGGCAGCTTCCAAAATTCCAGGACACCCAGTCCCCGTCTCTGAGGTGTTTGAAGCAAGAGACAGCATTTCTTACGTTACCCTGAGGTTACAAGCTGATTGAAGTTAGGCAGGAAAATCTAGGGCATCTGCCTCTTGAAATCAGAGAGTTTTAGGGCTCTCCTATGGGTTATCTCGACCAACCTCCCATCAGATTCTCAGACCCATCTAGAAGCAGAAGACTCTCTACTTCTCCCTGAATTTCCCCCACTGGTCCCTCAGGGCCCACATGGGGATATGGATGGCGACCATATCCCCGGAGATGTCCCTTGTCAAAACTAAACAGCCCCAGTCCCTCTATTTGTAATTCACATGCCCAGTGCAGAGCCTAATGGCAAAATTTAAGGCGATGCTAAAAACCTCAGTAATCAAGATGAAAAGTATTATAATGCAGTATTTTTTAAAATTCAAAATTAACACACGCCCAAAAAAAAATAAATCCATGATGAACAAAACATCATTTTAAACAAAGGTAAGGTTCCCAGGACTGGGATTAGGGAGAGCTAAGTGATTTAAGTCACAATTGCAAGACTGGATCTTGTCTTAATTTAAAATGTTGATGTTTTGTTCATCACAGATTTTGTATTCATTTTGATTTTTTTTTTAAAAAAATACTGCCTTCAAGTGTCTTTTGCTTGATTACTGAGGTATTTGACTCCCTCTTCATTTCCACCCCTTGCTCGCCTCTCTCTGGTCCTGGCCTGAACATGTTGTGTGTGTGTCAAGCTCGGTTCACACACGGCCCATCCTCTGTGCTTGCTCTTGTGGCTGCTCTCTCCCTGGGGCGTGGGGCCTGTGGTTGAATAAAGCATTCTTATTTGTGGTCTGACCACAGCCAAGTTCCCCCATTCATCTCCAAGAGTCTATGGTCAAAGGAAGGTCTAGAGAGGTGGGAAATGGTTCTTGAATTTGAACTTATGTTATACATGACTGCTGAGGATGCAGGCTGCTGAGCTGAGGCTTACATTTTGGGGTCCATCGGTGCCCATGAAGTTAAACAGACACTTGTAGAAGCAAGACGGTGCGTTTTTGCCATCCTCATTAAGGAAGCTAAGCAGCAGAAATGGAAAGGGACATACCCAATATCCTTGTAGTGGTCTGAATAGTGGCCCCTAAAAAGATGTCCTAATCCTTGGAACACGTGAACATGACCATATTTGGAAAAAGCATCTTTGCAGATGTAATTCATTTAGGGATCTTGAGATCATCCTAGACTATCCGGGGAAACCCTACATGCGATGGTGAGGGTCCTTGTAAGAGAAAGGCAGAGGGAGGTTTCCCACACCGAGGTGGTCATGTGACGGCACTGGCAGAAACCAGAGTGGTTCTTCCACAAGAAAAAGAATGCCAAGGATAACCGGCAGCCACCAGGAGCTGGGAGAGAAGCATGGTCTGGATCCTCCCTCAGAGCCTCCAGAGGGAACCAACCCTGCCAACACCTGGGTTTTGTACTCCTGGCCTCCAGTCCTGGGAGAGAATAAACTAATGTTGTTTCAAGCCATCCTGTTTGTGGAAATTTGCCGTGGCAGCCCCAAGACACTGATACAGTCAGCTGGCAAGTGAGGGACAACCCCAGGACCTGAGGCCAAGACTGCTCATTCCCTACCCTGAGCCCCTTCCCCTCTACCATGCTCTCTGCCCAAGACTTGTGACAGGCTTAGAAAGGAATGCACCCAAATCAGCCCTCTCTGTCTCAGCGGGCCACTAGTGGTAGTGGTACTGGTAGGTGGCATAACAGAAAAGCGTGGGTCTGGCGATCAAGAAATCTGGCACAAATCCTGGCATTCCCACCAATTAATCTGCCTCCAACACCTAGTCATTCTCCTCCCCCCACCTCCACTCCAGCCTTAGTTTCCCAACTGAAAATGAGAGATATGGGCCAGGTAACTCCTCGGGTCTTTTCGTAGCTAAGTTCTCTGGCTCTGTGTAAATATGGTACCTGGGTTCTCACAGCGCGTTGTGTGACATGGTCGTCACATTAAACCTTGAAATCCCTGGGATAAAGGTGACTCCTGGTAGAGAAGGCTGCAGAATCAGGCAGAACAGTGGCCCCTCTTGGAATGTGCTCTCTGAGGCTCTCCCTCCCATATACTTCTTGCCAGTCAGGCCGTCCCTGATTCTCTCCTTGGCACCCAGGAGAGTTTTGGTAGGAGGAATAAGAAGATCACGGGCCTCCAGAGCATCCTCATCAGTCTCTTCCTATTGGAATTTCCAATGATGAGACAAATGTAGACCTTTGGACCTCCCTGAGCACATACGGAGCTCAGTCTTCTGGGACCTCATAAGGACAGCCTCTGGGCACTTACCGTCTGGTTCATTCTCACTGAGATTCCCCATTACCAGTCTGGTCCCCCATAGGAACTCTTTTACATGGGTGACTTCCACCATCAGCTTTGTTTCCATTGTGAGCCTTTACAACTCTGGCCAGGCTTCTCTGGTGATGGCTCAGCTTCCCTGGACATTTTTCCCATTTTCCTGCTGAGGCACAGAGCTGGACCAAGACACCAGATGGAGATGTTCACAGAGCCCTGGAATCACTGGGGACATCAGAGGTGGCCCAATCCCCCATCAAATGCACAGGCTCATTCTTTGGAAGAGTTTTGTAATGTTTTCTGGCAAGAAGCTTCTGCAACCACCGTGAGTTTTGATTCAATATGGCAGAAACAGAGGAAATACAAATCAAGTGAGTCCTCAGTGAAGAGCCAGGAAAAGCTACACCCATCTCATTGTCACTGCCATGTGAGCTCCCTGAACGTGGGACTTCTGGGAAGCTCTGGATTCTGAAGAGGAGGAAAGGAAGGGGCCATGAAAAAATAGGCAGGCTCCCTGAGGCCATCCTTCACAATGTCACTGCCACTCCCACCTTCCCCATGAAGCTCCTGTTCCCTTTGCTTCCCTAGGAATTCACTTCAGTGGGAAATAGGTGGCATAGCAGAAGAACATGGGCTCCAGAGGAAGGGTGAGGTAGCATGTGGAGGGTCATAAATAATAAGGGCACTGGTTAGATTTGAATTTGGGCCCCACCACTTCCCAGCTAGGAGACTCTGAAAGATGGCTCGTTGTCCATACCAATATCCATAGCCTCCCGGTCGACTTCAGTAACACAACTCTAGTTTTTAAGTAGGTATGTTGCCACTGAACTGAAAGAGGACAGCTCCCAGCTTCGCATGTAGCTAGATATGGCCAGGATTCTAAGTCTGGCCAAGGAATATAAATAGGAGTGTTATATTGGACTTCTGGAAGTCTCCATTAAAGGAGAGCTTGCCTTTCTTTTCCCTTCTCCTTTTTGTGTTGGCTGGAATATAGATCGGATGGCTAGAGTTCTCGCAGCCATCTTGGATCAAGAAGTGACTGTGAAAAGGAAACCTCATTCTAGGGCAGTGTTGCATGCAGATAGGAGCTGGGTCCCTGATTACACTATAGAGCTGCTATAGCAGCTGTCCTCTGCTGACACATGGACAGCTGTACTGTGAGAGAAAAATAAACTATCTCTAAGTCACTGATAATTTTTTTTTCTGTTCTCTATAGCTGAACTGGGTGATATAGTGATAGTGATGCAATGACATTGGGCAAGTCTTTCTGAAATCGTTTCTTATCTATAATATTGTGGTAATAATATCTCGTATAAGATTTGTAAGGATTAGATAAAGTAAAGCAGAGAAAAGTAGTGTGCTGAGTGCCAAAACACACAATAGATACTTGACGAATTGTGGTTCTCTTTCTTCTTTAGACCAGCAGCCTCAGAGCTAGAGAAAGGAGTAGTGAGTGAGTTTACATACACATATACACAAATCTGCTCTGGCTTGTTATTGGGATTTTACTTAATTTGTAGGTTGATAGAGGAAAAATTGACTTAGTAATATATGAACATGAGTTTTGTGTATCCCTGCATTTACCAAGGTCATTTTTAATTTCTCTCAGAAATGTTTTGTAATTTTCTGTATGGAATTCTTGCACATACTGTGGTTTATTTCTAGGTATCTGAGGTATTTTGGTGAATATATGTGCAAATTACTATTGGGTGCATACGTAGGGGTAGAATTTCTGAGTCACAAGGTATGCATATGTTCAGCTTTAGTAGACCCTGCCAAACAGATTTCTAAAGTGGTTGTACCAATTTACACACCCACCAGCCGTGATTGAGAGCTCCAGTTGGTTCCCATGCTCACCAACATTTGGTACTGTCGGCTTTTTAATTTTAGCCAATCTAGTGGGTGTGTAGTGGTATTTCATTTGAGTTTTAATTTACATTTCTCTGATGACTAATGAAGTTGAGTATCTTTCCATATCTTTACTGGCCATTTTGATACCCCCCCTTTTACAAATTTCCTGTTCAAATCTTTTGCCCATTCTTCTACTTGGATTCTATGCCTATTTCTTATTGATTTATAGCTCTTTTTAAATTCTGCATACAAATCCTTGGGTGGTTGTGTGTATTATTTATATCTTCTCCCATTCTTGAACTTACACATTCACTTGCTTAATGATGTATTTTGGTGAGCTGAAATTCTTAATTTTAATGTAGTCCAGATTATTAATCTTCATGATTAGTGTATCTGCATTCTATTTAACTATCTTTGCCCACCCACACTCATGAAAATACTTTCCTATCTTATCTTTTAGTATTTTTTCCCTTTCATATTTAGATATAAAATCTACATGAAATTGATTCTATGTATGGTATGAGGTAAGATCAAGACTCATTTTCTGCCCATAAGGATAACCAGTTGATTCAGGACCATTTATTTAAAAGTCCATCATCCTCCCAGCACCACCCCCCCACCATGCTAGAGTGCCGACTTTGTCATAAATGAATGACTATAGACAATGTGAATCTGTTCCTGAACTTTCCATTCTCTTCCTTTGGTTCATTTCCAAATCCATTAGCCAGTACCACTGTCTTAGTAACTAAAACTTTATTATAAGACCTGATACTTAGTCATGTAATCTTACAACTTTGTTCTTCTTCTTTAAGACTTTCCTGGATGTTCCTGGCCATGATGTCATTTTTCATTTAGATCTACTCACATATTTACACTTTCTATTACTTCCCATTCCTCCCTGAATTTCTGTTCTATTTATGACCACTTTCATTCTGCCTGAAGAACTCTTCTTAGTCTTTTACTGCAGGTTGGCTAGAGACAAATTCTCTCAGTTTCTGGTTGTCTGAAATTTTCTCTCTTTCACCTTTAATTTTAGGATATAGAATTCTAGCTAGTCCATTATTTGTCTTCTGGTTTCTATGGTTTCTGTTAAGTCAACTGCTTGACTTATTATTGCTCTTTTGAAAGTAATGCATCTTCTTTTCTCCAACTGCTTTTAAGATCTTGTCTTTGTTTTGGTCTTCAGCAGTTTTACTATGTTGTACTGAAATGAGGTATTCTTTGGGATTATCTTGATTGTAGTTCACAGAGTTCATATGACTTCATGAATTTGTGCATTGATACATGTTTGGAGAGATTCTAGCATAATATTCCTTTAAATATTGTTTCTGCCTATTCTCTTTCCTCACATTCTTTTTTTTTAAGATTTTTATTTATTTATTTGACAGAGAGAGATCACAAGTAGGCAGAGAGCCAGGCAGAGAGAGGTGGAAGCAGGCTCTCTGCTGAGCAGAGAGCCCGATGTGGGGCTCCATCTCAGGACCCTGAGATCATGATCTGAGCTGAAGGCAGAGGCCTAATCCACTGAGCCACCCAGACACCCCGCTTTCCTCACATTCTAAGACAACAATTACACATACGCCAGACATTTTCTAACACATTCCACATATCTTATGTTCCATTCTTATTTTCTACCCTTTGTTCCTGTCTGTGTTATAGTCTGAGTATTTATTACTGTTTACCGCTACTACCCTTTCTTCTAGTTCACTAACCTCCTTTCTTCTGTGTTTAATATGCTACTTCATTCATCTATTTAATTAATTTCAGTTGTTGTATTTTTCATTTTTAGATTCTTCATTTTATTCCCTTTTTTTTCTTTCATAGCTTCAAGTTCTTTGGTTATATTCTGTATCTTTCATCTATTTTCTTGAACACATAAATGTTCCTCTTTTAAAGTCATGTCCAATAACTTCAAGATTTGGATCATCTGTGGGTCTGTTTCTATCATCTATTTATCTCCTTTCCTTTATTCTTTCCTTCCTTATTCCCTTCCTCACTTTTTGCCTGCCTGCCTGCCTGTCTGCCTTCTTTCTCTCTTTTTATTATTTGGTCCTATTTCCTGGTGTACTTATAACATTTTATTAATATAATTGGAGATGAAAAAAATTATAGAGACTACAGATGGTGTTATCTTTCTTCAGAAAGGATTTATTTCTCTTTAAGAAGGTAGCTAGACTAGGGGAAGATCACCTAATCCAATCAAGAAGTGAGATGATTTCAGGCTTGGTCTTGGTTTTTATAGACCTGGTCTATTTTGGCTTGCTCTTATTCCTAGTATTTGTTCTTCATTGTTATCAGCTAAAATCCTGGGGTGTCTACTGGCCCTGGAGTTCAACTTTTGTCTTCCCTAATACTATGAGACTCCAAACAGTTCTTCATTTCTAAACCCCTCAGCCACAGCTTTTTCTTTGCTTTTCAGCCTCTTGCTTTATGCAGCTTAGCTATCACGAAATATTTCAGGTCAAAGGCCAGTCTGAATACTGGGCTCACTTTTCTGTGTTTCATTTTCCTCCTAACACATTGGTCCTACAAGCATTGCTATCCTGATAACCCTGAACTATAGGTTTTTTTGTCTTACCCTCCCTGTGGGACTGCTGGAAACTCTGACCCCATGCTTTGTTTTCCTGCAATTAGCTTTCCTCCCTACAAAACACCACATGCCTCCAGGGGAAGCAGCAAAGATTGGTGGACTCTTCCCAAAGCATTCTCTTCTTCCTAGCATCTTGTTCCTCAAGTCCTAGATGTCCTGGTTGCTCTATGATGCCTTTGAATAGCTATTTTTATGTTTTATTCTGCTTTTCTGAATGTCCTTCATGGGAGCTCTGGTTTGATATAAGCCATTTCATCACAGTCAGAGTGGAAGTGTGAACTGAGACGATTTTGCTTCGAAGGTAGAAAATAGCACCCTGGGGAGAAGGTAGCATGCCACTGCCTTCAGCTCTTTGAGGAGCTGTTGTACATAAGAGGGAAAAGATGTTCTTACCAAAGCTCCACAAGGAGACACTGCTTGCAGAATATAGGTCATAGGGAGGTGCTGCAGGTGCTGAATCCAGAACACGAATCTCATAGATGGTGAGCACTCCTAAGCAGAAGATCTTCTGAAGAGAGACTGAACTTCTCAACACTGGAGGAGTCTAAGATGGAGCTCAGCAAACATCTGGAAGTTGCTATTGAGAAGACCCATTATTCAGATCGTAGGAGGGACTCAATCAGTGATAACCAATTTGTATATTCTTGAGATCTTGGAAGCTTGATAGAAATACAGATTCTAAAATTATTCTATGGACATACCGAAACAAAACAGAAGGCTGTGGCGTCTGCATTTAACAAGGGCCCCAGGTGATCTACAAACCAGGGTACAGGAACAAGGAGACTAAATAAGCCCCCCCCCCAAGTGTACCTCCCAAAAAAGACTCTGTAATCCCAAAATCCCACAGGGGATGCTAGAGAGAAACTCTGCCAGTTTTGCCAGTCTGGGGATGGCAACTGGAGATGTGGAAGGGGGTGGGTTCTTCACCTTCTGCTGTCTCCTGTCCATGAGGCCCCTCTCTCTGAAAGCAGGACTCTGCTTGGTTCTGTTGGAATGACAGACCCATAAGGTTTAGTCACATTGTGGGTTAGCAAGCTTGTGTGGGCTAGCCTGGGAGCCTAACCACTATTTATAACATAGTTTCTGTGGAAAAATATGTTCCAAGTTCCAACAACTGCCTTTCAAAAATATGCTGGAGCACAACCTGTCAGTAATTGGGACTATCTATATAAAGTTATTTTCTCAGAAACTTTTAGCATCTCATGATAAACCTGACCTCAGAGAATGAGTAATTAATCAGCCTTCCGTGTCAGCTGTACAATGGAAGAAATTCTTCTGCCCCGAATTATCGGAGGCCCGTTCGAAGAACAACTACCACTTTTTCCTCAGACAATTGTGAGAGTGTTTCTTCCTGCTGTCATTGTTTTGCCCAAGGGAGATTGGTGCTGGCATCACCTGGGAAGTGATGAATGGCCTGAGATATAATGTGGTGGCAATGACTTCAACTCAGAGCTTGCTAAGACAGTGAGAATGAGGTCACCTTTCCAGACTTAGCTACACCTGTCCCTTTCCAAGGACTCTTCCCACAGAAATGAGGTCAATGCCATATTTCCATTGTTCTCCCCCTACCTCCTGCCCCTCACCCACTGGATGAAGAACAGTGTTATGAGCTAGAAAGATGTGGATTTACAAGTACACGTGTAAAAAGTATACACAGAGGCTTGTGTTTGCTCCAAGGTCATACTAAAGAAATGATATGACTTTGTTCCCTCTACTGTCTCCACAAAAAATGACCCCAGTAAATGACATTAAGGAAGTTAAAAAATTATACTCATTTATCCCTTGGTGAGACTGCACTGAGAGTTTGCCTCAGGTCTGGCCCCCTGACTTTAAAAGGATAATAGAAAGGATGACCCAGATGACCCAGTGGCATGTTCTGGGTAGGGAAGAGGTCTGGAAACATCATGGAATATAATTATTAGGTTGAACAAACAGGACTCAAATACAGACACCAGAAGCCCTCAATGCTTTTGTATACATCAGAGAAAGCTCACAGGAGCAAAATCCAAGAGAGAAGAAGTCAAAGGGGCCTCAGAACTTGTATACTTAAAGCAAATAGAGAAAAACAAATTCAAGTAATTTGTAATACTTTTAACATAGCCAATAGCAAAATTAATAACCAGAAAGAGACCCAAATCATATTTAAAAAATCAAAGAAAATATAGTCAAATAGTAAAAGATAGAAAAACAATAAGAATGCATTTAAACAAAACATTAAGAGGTATGATTCTCACCATAGCATTATGGAAGGAAGAAGAGAAGCACCCAAGAAATAAAAATTGCCTATCAGTATTGGAAAGGAGCTCACTTTAATCATTAGAGAGATGCAAATTAAAAGGGGGGATGAACTTTTTTCCCTTAATCTAACAAACTGACGATTCTTAACTTTGTAATTATTATAATTGTCAAGGGTGCAGGGAAATGGGTACTTTCATACCCAGGAGATTTTAATTTCTCATATTTGGAGAGAATGTCTTGGCCCAAATATGGATGGATCATGTTTAAGTTTGTTCTACTCTTTGCCTCAGCAATTATACTTCTGTGAATTTATTCTGAAAAAATAAGTACGAGTATGTGTTCAGAAAATTTAGATCCAAGGATGCTTTTTGTAGTCTTATAATTGGAACAAATTCAAAACAGCCTAAAGGTCCGATGATTGGAGACTGGCTATGGAAGTAAAGCAGAGCATGCTTGCACTGGCAGACCGTTGGCCTCTGTCGGCACAGATGTCAGCGCCACCTTGGCTCCTTGGGGCATCCTAGGTTAGCAGCTGCTCCAGCTGTGTAAAGGTCTGGTAAGCCACCTTTACTGTTAGTAACAGTGGGTGGCATTGGTAGAATACCGGCATGTCCGGGACATTGGGCTGGACACTCTACATACTTCATGTCACTGAATCCTAATGGGCACCCAGCAAGGGAGGACACAGAGACATGAAGGAGAGAGGACCTCGCCCCAGGTCACAGTTAGCAAACTGCAGAGCCAGAGCTGGAGGGCAGGCCTGCCTGCTTCCAAATCCTCTGTCCTTATCACCGTGCCAGGCTCTTACCTATGTTGCCAAGAGGAAACTTCCAGATCACATGATTCCCACCTCCTCATTTTTCAGATGGAGAAATTGAGGGTTGGGAAGGGTCTCTGTAGGTACTGCTGTGGTTCTGGTGATACCTCAGTGATCAAGATAGAAAACATCCTGACCCCATAGAGCTTAATTCTAGTTGTGGGGGCCGGGGAGGGGGGCGGAGGGAGGACTAGAACAACAGACAATATGCAAATAAAACAATAAGTAGGAGAGGTGCAGTAAACCAGTGGGTAGAGAATGCCTGCGGTGAGGGGTTTTTAGGAAGGGTGGATCAGGGAAGCCACCCCTGAGAAGCGACAAGTGTTGACATTTGAATGCGGAGAATATCATGCAACAAGCTGGAGAAGCTTTCTGGTCGAGGAAACAGCTGGTGCAAAAGCCCTGAGGTGCGAACAAACTTGATGTGATCAAAGGACGCAAGAGGTCTAAGGGACAGAGTGTGCCTCATAAGGGAGTCCATGTGCTCCCCTCCAGGAGGAGAGAGGAGGGCGAGAGCTGAAAGTCGGCCCTGTGGGAGTGCGGGGGGCGGGGGAGGGTGTGAGGGACAGTGAGGAGTGGCTCAGGACCCTGAGTGAGGCTGGAGACAGAGATGGTGCTGGCTTCTTGAGGAATCCTCGGATTCAAGGAGCTTCTGCTGTGTGTTTTGAGTGACGAACAAATGTGATGGCTGGACCCGATGCATTTCCAAGGAAAACTGTCAACGGGCCTAAGACCTGAGTCATCCAGTGGGAGCTGAAGCAAAAAAGGAGGGGGAGCTGTTGCTGGGATGCCAGCGTTCCCATTTGGTCAGGCAGAATTCCTCACCTGCAGGGTCCACAGTTGGAGGCATTTGGCTGTCCCCAGGTACGTTTGAGTGAACCAAGGGCAAGAGACTCACTTGGGCTCCATCTACGAGACCCAGCCCCTGAGGGCCTAGCCTCACCACCCTCCACAGGCCTAGACAACTTGACCTGGCCCAACTAGACTAACTAGACCTGGCCCCAGACAACTTGGGGTCGTTTGCAAAAAAGCAATTCTGCTCTCAAAAGTCAATAATGAAAGAAGTAGCAGAGAGGGAATGGAACCAGTGTAACTACACGCACACACACACACACACGTGCGTGCACACGCATGCACGCGCGCGCACACACACACACACACACACATACCTGCACATACACTGTGTGACCTTGGGCAAGTCTCTGGACCTCTCTGTGCCTCAGGCTGCAGGTGGAGGGAGCATGTGTGACCATCTCTACGAACCCTTCCCAGTATAACCTGACAATGAGTCAATGGTTTCTATATGTGATTTGTCCCCAGGAAGGTTTTTTCCGAAGACTAAGCTGTGTGCTCTGATGACATTTCTGGCAGAGGAATTTAGAAGTGACTCGAGAGGCCCGTGGAAAGGTTGAGAGTGATGGGTTTCCCTGGAGTGGTGTCCACTTAGATGTGTAAGCCTCAGCAACTAGAGTAAAAAGGTTTTCATTACTTTGTGGCCATAATCAGAATGTTAATATCACCAATGAAATTCTTTTATGACATTCTGTTCAATGGGAGAAAAAAAGTCTTTTTTACAGAATGCTGAATTATTCACAGACCTTGCTGTATTACAGAAGAGAAAAGAGGAGGGGCACAGTGTAGGGTCTGAACAGCCCTTACATCTGGGCACCAGGGACCAGCCCTAGGCCCCATGCTCTAGGCAGGCCTTACTTGGGCCCCAGGGGCTCAGAATCTGCAACCCACTAGAACATACCTCCTACCCCCAAGCCTGCACTCCCTCCCTCCTACATCACATCCTGAATTCCCTACACAAGCCACTGGAACCCCTTCCAGAGCCAGGGAGCCTCTTGCCGGGGTTGGCCCTCTTGAGGCTGGGCTGCACCTCTGGGGTGGTTAAAGGTCTCTGATGCTAGAAGGGGAGGACATGTGGACTGATGGCAGGGGTGGGCCCCACAGCAAGGCCAGCTCCCCCTGCGCCTCTGTGTCCCACCTGAAGCTTGAAGGAGCCCCAGAATTCTGAACTCAAATTTGCCATTCCAGATCATAAGGAAGGTATATTAATTATGACAGAGAGATAGGAAATATTTTATCAAGTGGTTTACTTGCTAGTCTATAACCTAAATATTTAGACACATGGAATGTGGTCCTCCACTGGAACGGTAGCTCCAGGCCCTGCAAATATGACAAGGATGCCTGGTTAGGGGGCATTGTTTCTTCACCGTAGCCTTGCTAGACAGCCAGGGTCTCAGCCTTGCCACTCACAGGCCATGTGGTCCTGGGCAAGTCAACTTCCCTGAATCTGTTCTCTCATCTGTAAAACAGAGACAATAATAGTCCCCACTGTATAAGGTTGTTAAGCAGATTAAATGAGATAATGTTCAGGAAGGGCCTGGCACCCTGCGTGGCTCACAGTAAGCATTCATGCCTGATGTCCCTGCCGGCTGTAACCTGCCTCCCCCCCACTTCCCTGTTTTACAGACCCCGCAGCAGTATGAGAGAGAGTACAACAACAAGCGGTCAGGCGTGGGGCCTAGCAAGTTCCACGGGTACGCCTATGACGGCATCTGGGTTATTGCCAAGACGCTGCAGAGGGCCATGGAGACGTTGCACGCCAGCAGCCGGCACCAGCGGATCCAGGATTTCAACTACACAGACCACACACTGGGCAGGATCATCCTCAATGCCATGAACGAGACCAACTTCTTCGGGGTCACGGTCAGTCCCACACTCCAGCCTCTGCTTTCCTTAGTGCTCCTTGGAGATGTACAAGGCAAGAGGGGGCTGAGTCACGTGCCCTTTGAGACACGGTCCCTTATCTCTGATCACTGAAGTAACTTCCGGTGGGTTATAGGATTGCAGAGCTGCTGCAATGAGGGACAGGTTTGGTGACGCTCTCTGACAGGCTGGGAAGATGCTTCTCTATAGGTCGTGGATTACAAAGGGTGCCGTGAGCAGGTTGAACACAGAGCAATTGAAATTCACCTGGTGGGGGGGATGGTGGGGGCAGCAAGAGCTCCTGACCCAAAGTCAGGCTCCAGGCCTGGGTCTTTCGAGGTACCATCTCCAAACCATAGAGTTTTCCTTCCTGAAATGGAAATAGGACCTACCTTATGAGGTAAGTGTAAAGATGAACCATCGCAAAGTGAAAACTGCTCATGTTTTTGAGCAGGCTGCTTGCTGTGATCCTCAGTTTCTTGTCTGGGAGTTGGGGATAATAAGTACATCTTGCACAGAAGTTGGCAAAATAAACAATGATGATAATTGCTAACATCTCTTTAATGTTTATGCTGGGCCACATATTTCACTAAGCACTTCCTGTAGGTTAGATGTAATAATGTCTGCCCAACGCTAGGCCCGTGCGAGGGTTGTTAGCGTTAATAATGATCTCACTGCCTCCGTGTGCCATCCAGAGGAAGTCGATGCTGTTGTTATCACCATTAGAGGTGAGGAGCCTGGACCGCAGAGCATTTACGTTTTACTGCCAGTCAGAAGGAGAACTGGGATTCGAACCTGGGTCTAGCTCCTACTCGCTGCGTTATCCTACCTTCGGGTAGTGGACATCAGTGGCATTTCATCGCGTCTCGTGATGGTGTGTTTCTCGCTAACTCTGCTCTCAGAAAATAGGGAAAATTTGCCGAAAGAAAAGGTTGAAATGGCTCAAGTCCTGTCTTGTGTTCTAATGTAAAGAGTCATTTAGAGAATTAGTCTGTCTTGGGGTATTAAGAAGAGTACAGAAGACGAGTTAATAGGTGTATTCCTTAAATGTTCATACTCCTTTGTGTGCGCACTCAGGCTTGCCGGTGGTTGTTCTGGTAGGCCATGGGGTGCGGGAGCTGAGGGTGTAGACAGTGATGTGGATGCTGAGGTGGACACTATGGGCTCCCTATCCCGGAGCCCGCGGTCCGAATGCAGGTGCGAGAGTTGGACACAGATGGTAATGAGAATTTAAAGGGCTCAGCACCCTGGGAGAAAGCGTGTGAGCCCAGAGGGGTTTCTGCAACCATGGATGAACAAGTCAGGGAGCTCTCTGGAGGAAAAGTGTGGTGCTGTGCCTTAGCCACCCAGAGAGGGGGCTGGCAGTCTGGCCAGATGGAGCGTGGTGAGCGAAGGAGAGATGCGTGAGTGTGTGCAGGGACAATTACTTTGTGGGGATAATTGGAAAGGAGGAGGATGTGTCTGGGAAGGTAAGCTGGGCCCACTTTTGAAGGAACAAGCTGAGGAGGCTGGCCTTCATCTTATAGGCTACAAATTCTCAAAGTACACCTTGACTGGCAGTACCCTGGGCGCCAGTAGAAATACTCTTTCTCGGGAGTCCTGGGTGGCTCAGTTGGTTAAGCAGCTGCCTTTGGCTCAGTTCATGAGTCTCACATCAGGGTCCCTGCTCAGCGGGGAGTCTGCTTCTCCCTCTGACCCTCTCCCCTCTCATGCTCTCTCTCTCTTTCTCTGTCTCTCAAGTAAATAAATAAAATCCTTAATTTTTAAAAGAAAAAAAAAAGGAGAAAGAAAAAAAAAAAAGAAATGCACTTTCTCCAGCCCAGCTGGAGAATCCGTCTGTGGTAAGGGCCCTGCCCCTGTGGTTTAACAGAACCTCCAGGGGGTGCTGATGGGCACTGCAGTTTGAGCAATGCTTCTGGGGTGGGGAGGCAGCTACCAACACCCCAGACTAGAGCCACTCTTGACCCGACAGCTCTTGGGCTCTGCTCCCACAGTTCAGGCATCAAGGCTCTGAATAGTTATGGGCAATTGCCGTGTTTATAGCACGGCCTGCATTCAGACGGTGAACTTGAACAGCTTTTGGGAATGTGATTTCAAAAAAAAAAAAAAAAAGTGTTTATCCTCAGAAACTCTTATAAAATCTGACATGGTGCTGGTATGTAATACAGATTAGAGAGAAACCTCTCAGTGGGAAAGAGGAGGAGCCCAGGGCCTTGGTTGTTTGGCCTCCTTTCCAGCAACCCCTGAGACCTCACCCCCACCCCCACAATGGCCCCACGGGCACCCCAGAGCTCCTCTGTCTTCTGGTATAAACATAGACTGAGCCTCAGGGATGGTGGGACTCACCTGTTCTACCCCAGGACCACTGTGGCAGAGCTGTCCGAAAAAGTGGGTACACCTCTTCGGGTCATCTTGCCACGCTTTGTGTCTTACGTAATGGAAGGAATCCATAGTATCTTCAGCCAGATCTCTGGATAGAGAGCTACAGAGTCTAGGACGCATTCTGCGGCCCTCCTCGTCCCTGCAGTCGGCATTTTGCCCAGATGCCCCATGTTTCTTAGTGGGAGATCATTTATAACCACTTCCAAGGGCTCCCCTTCATCTAAGCCAAATAATACCGAATCCGCACTCAATGAGCAATTAGATAAGACCACGTGAACACTTGGCACAGCTTGAAGATGAGTTTCTTTTTAATGAGAAATTGCTTGACATGTATGTATGCCTGCTCGGTTTGTAATTCATAACCCCGCGAACGTCAGGATTGGAAGCGCTCTTTAAAGTCCTCAGGTTTAACCCCCTCTGGTTGTAGATGTGTATCTGAGGCCCTGAGAGAGAGCTTGCAAAGTCCCCTGGAGGGACGGTGGGGCAGAGCCAGGAGGGTGGTTCCGCCGTGCGCTTGTCCCCACCACACCCCATGTCACCTTCCTTCCCTTCTCAATCATGCCTTTCCTTTCCTGGAGAAAGGGATTACAGCAGTGAAACATTTCTGTACTTTTTTCCCCTTCCCGCTGATCCCCTTTGTCACATATTAATATGTGCTTGTCACTGGGCTGCAGACAGGTTTCATTAAAATGGTCTTCTGATCAGAGAAGAAAGGACATCTTCTGACAAAATAAAAAGTGTCTCTGTGGTCCAAGGAGACCACAGAAGGCCAAGTTCAGCCATAAATAAAGAGTTGGAAAGGAAAGGAATGGGAGGTGGAAATAAATTGCCGCATTTTCTATTTGCTGAAGGGTTTTCATTATACAGCGCACACGGTGTCCATTTTTCCACTCTCAGGCAAGCACTTTATTCTGGGTCACCCTCATTCAGCGTGTTTACTATACGGAAAATCGTTTAAACACATTAAATTAATTATATCCGTGACTCAATTTCAATTGATTCCATGTGCACACTCTGGTCTGGGAGCTGGGCCTGTGGTTCCCGGTTGGCATGCTAAAGAAGAGGTTTCTTCCATTTCTTTCGTGCATCCTAGATTGGGACACTGGCATTAGCTCGGGGCCCAGCTCTGTTTTACCTTCTTAGGAGCTCTCTTCCCAGCTACCCTTCTCAGAAACACTGGGAGGGGGATTTTGTTTCCCACTTGTACACTGAAGGCCTGGGGGATCCTGTCTGCCTCTGATTCCCTGAGTGTGCTGTTCTGAGCTTTGGCCCTGTTATTATTACCTCCTACCTCTCTATGGTCGGCAAATCTCAGAACACTTCCCCACATGAAAACCCCTCTTCTGCCAGATGTGTACACAGAAACTCAGGCTGGAGTTGGCTATATAAGTATCAAAATCCCCGGGTATTCTGACAATCCCAGCTCATCCCAGAAACAATCCCAGAACGTTTCTCTAGGGCAACATTCCTAACCTTCTAGATGTATGAGAAGCTCCCAGGGCACTGCGTTCAAAGTTCTGATTCCCCAGCCCCGCCCAGAACTTCTGATCCAATGGCTTTGTGGTAGGACCAAGGAATTCACATTATTGACACGTCATCCTGGTGATTCTCAGATAGTAACCCTGAGAATTGCTTGGAGCTATGATAGATGTGCTCCCCAACCCCCTCCCTGCGCCTACCCCACCCCCCCCACCTCCTACCACTACACATGTGCCTGCGCACAATTTTGACTTTTTTTTTTTTTTTTACACTTTTTGATTTTTAACCTATCAGAGATGTATTTGTTCCTACGTTTATTCACTCCTTTGGCAGCCCCTGGGCTGGGTGCTGGGAGCTGGAAGCATGGAAAGGACTATGGTGTGGCCCCTTCCTTACGAACTCCCAGCCCAGTGCAGAATATAGACAAGTAGATGAATAATTGCTGGTCACTAGCCAAGGTCTATCCAAGGCCCTTGGAGGGAGGGTTCCATTCAGCTTATGGGAGTAAAGACCAGAAGGCTGCCCTCAATTTCCCTGCAGTTCAGTAAGTGAAAGTCCATGTATGGATAATTACTAGGTGCCCGTACTGTGTGTTCTCAACGTGTGCCACGTGTTGGGTAGTGAGGGTGCAAAGCCGGGCCCCTCCGTGCATGCCCAGGACTGATGGTGATGTACTGGGATTGAACAGACTCCCTCCAATTAGGTGTTTCTACCAAGGATTCACTGAGTTCATTGACCGACTTATACCCATAATGTTTTAAGACATGCTTGGGAACATGTGCTAAGTATCCAAGTAAAAATCAAAACCTTCATTTTCTTTGGGTGATCATTTTCTTAAAGATTTTATTTATTTATTTGAAAGAGAGAAAGAGAGAGAGAACATGATCAGGGGAAGGGGCAGACAGAGAAGCAGACTTCCCACTGAGCAGGGAGCCCAACACAGGGCTCAATCCCAGGACCCTGAGATCATGACCTGAGTCAAAGGCAGACGCTTAACCAAATGAGCTGCCCAGACTCCTTAGGTGATCAGTTTTTAATTTTTTCCAGTCTCCTAAAACACAGATGACATACCAGATCTCAAGTGGACAAATTCTTGAGACTTGTCACCCTAATATATGATGGCTCTCATTCACAGTATACCCCCTTTAGTAAATGTTCCTTCTGACTTGTCTCTTAAAATGACACTGTATTTATTTCATGGTGCCTAGGATGGAAACTAAATTAATATAGTCTCACTGTACCCTATTATGAAAACATAATACGTGCAGCATTTATTCTGGAAAACTGCGGAGGGTCTGCACGAGATTTGCATGGGGGCTATGGGGCTTCCAAGAGCATTCGGCACATGGAGAACTTGGAAGAGGCTGCTGGGGAATATCTTTGATTATAAGAAAAGGGCCTGTTCTTTCTACAGCATTTCCTGGGATTGCTTCCTCACTCCCCATGGACAAACCTATTGTAGAAATGACTCCAGATAATAGCCCCACTCTTCATTGTCTGCCCAGCCTCTCAACTGGCTATGAGTGTGGACATCGCAATGTAGCTTGGGTCGGGGGAGACCTGCCACCTCAGCTTCGGGCCCTATCACCTCTAATGGCAGTTTCTCTAACTGATCACCCCAAGGAGGTGACGAAGAAGAGCGGATGGTGATTTGCTGAGTTTATTGATCTCTTTGGCTTTGCTGCTGGTGAACAGTAATCCAGCCTTTGCTGGTGTGTCTCTCAAACTTCAAGTTGTTACCCAAGATTTGTTTAAAAAAAAAAAAAATCTCTCCACTAAGACTCAAATGCTGTCACGGTTGCTCCCCCTGGCCATGTCTTACTTGAAAAGACGATGTCATAGAGTAAACTCAGTTTGGTTGGAATTCCCATGACTATAGGTTGTTAGGGGAAGCCAGTGAGATCCTCGTGCCTGGGAGATGTTAGATGAAACCCCCTTTTATGTCACACACCCTGCTGCCTCATCCTACCAGGATGCTGAAGTTGTGTGGTGGATTTTTTTTATCCAATTAGGAAACTTCATACCGCACGTACACACACATACTCACACGAATTACTTAAACATCATCTTGCTAGAACCTGCCTGTCTGATCTTTCGGGCTCCTGGTCTTATTCTCTAAGACATGTTAACCTGCAGCTTTACACCAGCCACCCATTTGTGATTTATATCTGGTATCAGCATTTCAGGTTGAATTTGAGTGAGATAAGAAACAGAGCACTAGGAAGTCTAGCCAGGAGTAGAGAGAACTCGCCAAGTCCTAGATCTGACCCCTTTGGGGACTGGTCATTCCACCAGTCATGACTCCATCCCCTGGACTTTCAGGATTCTGGCTGTTTCTTGATTTTTTACTCGAGGCCATCACTAGGAACTTGTCAGAAGCTCTGCGACAGTCTGACTGTGATGCGTCTACTAGGCGTCCTAGAAAATGGGGCTTGTCCCAGTGACCTCGCGCTAGTTCCCTGATGCCACTCAAGCTTCCTATTTTAGGGCCTTCCTTTCATGAGCCTCTCTTGGCCATTCCCAGGAGCCACAGCTGACCCTCCCCAGACTTCCTCTGCATCCCTCCTGTCTCTGCCCCATCCCAGACTCTGGGATTTCCAGGGGAATTACATCAGACACAAACTTGACTGAGGAGCTGATTTGAGAACTTGGCGAATACCCCCTCCCCCCAACTCAGATAAAATGTATCATGGCCTGGGGCATGGTAGTGATAAATTACAACAGGAAATGCAAATTTGTAAAGTTGGACAAAAGGAGGCCACAGTCCACCCCTTAGAGCTGTGTGACCTCTGGGAGACTATTTACCTCTCATCTATGGAGGGAAATGTAACCTCCTTCATAGGGTTGAGACTGTAAGCAATGATGGTGTTTAGGTCCCCAAACTGCATCATCATTATTTCTGTTATTATTACTACCCCTGTCACCATGGTGACTTTCCAAAGAACAGAGTTTATGTATGTGGGTCTAATCAAGCCATCTTCAGAATCCAGCCCAGCAGGACAGTCATTCTAAACCTACTGAGTGCCAGTCTCTTTCACATATGCTATCTCATTTAATTGTCTGAATAATAAACAAATCCATTAACTTGTATTAAGATTGTAGCGGTTTAATATGAAAACAGAACAGAGTCAACCTTGCCTATAAGCCAGAACATGTTCCATTATTCCCCCTGCTGCCATTCACTTGGGGATTTGACACTTACCTTAAAAATGGAAGGCTTTTGCTCACAGACCACCCCACTTCTGTTCTTCCCTTTAGTCTGGCTCAAACTCCCGCTGCCCTGAAAATTAGCACTCAGCATTACACGCAAAAGCTAGCTACAGCAGATGCTGTCTTGTCCCAGCGGGATCTCCTGGGATCTCTTTCAGGACTTTGGTCAGGTCTGCCCAGCCCCTAGCCGTGCAGGTGTCCCTGCGGATGGCTCACACCTTGGGCGATTGGAGGTGCCTAGGACCTACACCTGAGCCCAGCGGCCCGTAGCGACCCTGGTTGGTGGGGTCCTATGACGCCAGTGCTACTCACGCTCCAGAACTCCCGTAGGACTAGGCTGAGGCTGGCCCTCCCCTGAAACCACGTCTTGGCCTTTTCTCACTCCCCTCTACCTTACATGTTTCTCCTGAGAACACATCTTTTAGAAAATCACTTGTACACAATTCCTTGTCCTGGGCTTCTAGAGCTTCTGGGGGACCCAACTCACACCCAGGTATCTTTATGGGAAATGTGGGGCGCCTGGGTGGCTCAGTGGGTTAAAGCCTCTGCCTTCGGCTCAGGTCATGATCCCAGGGTCCTGGGATGGAGCCCTGAATTGGGCTCTCTGCTCAGTGGGGAGCCTGCTTCCTCCTCTCTCTCTCTCTGCCTGCCTCTCTGCCTACTTGTGATCTATCTGTCAAATAAATAAATAAAAATCTTTGCAAAAAAAAAAAAAGATCCTGGAGTCCCAGGATCGAGTCTTTATGGGAAATGTAAACATTCTCAAGAGGGAATTTTTCCTATAACCTAATTGTCATCTCTGCATCTAAGTTTAACAGCAACCCTCCCGCATTGCCTCCTTCACACTGGGGAGAGGGTTCTGGACTCTTCTCCCTGAGTATACTCAGTGGTGTTTTGCTCCTGCTCCTGCCTGCTGCTGTCAGCCAATGGGAGAGCCATGCTTGGCTCCTCTGATGAATTAGCAGCTCCCAGATTTACAGGGACCACAGCTCTTCGTGCCTCTGGTCACACAGTTCTGCACCCAGCACTTCACAGCTTGTAGAAGCTCTTCGCCACTGGTAACCTTGAGTTAACTTTGTTGGATAGAATCCACACATGATTGAGAAATCCAGTCACACTCTCACTCTGCTGCCTTCTGGGCTTCTAGAAACTAAAAAGACTTTCTCTGCCCAATAAATAATCAGAACTGACAAGAGAAGTATTAACAGGATCTATAGTTGTTGAATCTGCTAATAATGATCCCCAAATTCTTGCTGTGATGGCTGGCATCAGTGTTTCACACAGGGTGTGGGAATCTCCCCGGCGTGCGAGTGTGGGGCTGGGGACCGGGGCTCCTGAGGCAGGAGAGAAGCAGGAGAGAAACCCACCCTCTCTCCGGCTCCCTCATCTCTCCCATCCCTGTCTCTCTGGGGCTCAAGTCCTAGGGTAAGACCTGAGGATGTAAGGGGGTTGCTGATGGGCCCTCTGTGACGTCAGACTGTCAGAAGTATTTCCTAGAGGTAATTGCTGGCAACAAACAACTATAATAATAATAATATTCACCGTGTGACAGCCCTTGGGCACAGAGGTTTATAGTCTCTGTCTCCTTCATTGTTCCATGCAGTTCCATTTATTAACATAACACTAAGTAAGAATAGCTCTCAATCAGTGAGCTCCCACTGCCTCTCCGGCTGCACCCTAAGTGCTGTACAGGTGTTGTTCAATGTGGTGCTTCCAACAGCCACCACGTGGGGGTTGGGTCATTCCATGTGCCCTGAAGCCTCCGTCCAGTGAGCTGTGTCCGGCCGGCCCTCTCACCTCCGTCCCAACCTGCCCATATGTCTCCTTGTCAGGGAGGCCTCGCCCGCACCCTATTTCAAATCCCAACTCCCACCCCCTCTTTCTGCCTCGCCACATTTAGCCCACAACAGTGCCTCCCATAAGACATAGAGCTGGGTGCTGGGGGGACCTGCTAGGTACCTGATCAATCTTCGTTTAATGAATGAAGGATTTTGATAATTAATGACCATGTCATAGATTTATTTTTTTTCAAGCAGGCTGAGCAAAGATGAATGATGTGCCCAGCCTCCTACAGGCAGCAAGTGATGAGTTTATTCAGAACTGCCAGATCTGGCTAACTCAGAAGCCCATGTTCTTCACCATTTAGGTGCTCCCTTCATTCTGCCAGCATTGCCAGTGACTTCTGTAAGCCAGAGCTGGGCCAAGCAGGAGGAGCAATGTGGAAGGTCTGCTCCCGAGGAATTCACTCTCCAAACCACCTCGTGCGATATGTGGGAGGGAAGCGGGAACCACTCCCCCCAAGGTTTACAGCGGAGGATGCTGTGGGCTCCCTGCCTGGCCTGGGTTATATATGTGTCCATCTGCCCCTTCCCAGTGGACAGTGGGCCTCGGAGCCCCTTGCCTGGGACTGGGGCCCATAGTTCTCTCTGTACCTCTGGTGCGGTGTGTAATACTGGCTCTTAGTCCTTGAAACACAGGTTTGTTGATTGAATGAATGAGGAAATTGTAGATCAGTGTAGCAGAGCGGCTTAACTGGGCTCCCCGTGGTGTTACTAGTGAGCCTCGTTCAGAATCACATCCTAGTTCTTCTGATTCTAAAGGCAGGTGTCTCCAAATCTTGTGTTCCTAGGCACCGCTTGGCGGCCCTCCCCCCTGTTTCTTTAAACACAATTACAAATGACTGCAGATAACGTACAGCACAGGAAAGAAACCTACTCCTTCTGCTGTCAGATAAATTTGAAAGATCAAAATAATGTGGTTTAGCAATTTGTTTCAATTGATGCCTAGCCTTCCAAAGCTTGCAAGTTCGACTTTCTCGAGTCAGGGAAAAAATCGCTGTTTCCTTATGAAAAGCAGTGTGGGGGCGTGTATTGTCTCATGAGAGTTTCAACAGAAGCCCTCGGTACAGATACCGTCCAGGTCTCTGTGAGAAACAAAGGAAGGAGCTGGTGACAAGGTGGTCATAGTAACAGTTACTCTAATGGCAAGTGTCATGAACCTGGGAATGGCTGTAATTTTGAACTCTCACTATATGCTGGGTGCTATGCTCTTAAATGTATTATCTCATCTGATACTTATAACTCCAGAGATGGGTTGAAATGTTTCCCTCCAAAAATCCATATTTGAACTCCTAACCGGAAGCGCTTTGGGATGTGAGCTTATTTGGAAATAGGGTCATTGCAGATGTAATTAGTTAAGATGAGGTCCTACTGGAATAGGGTAATCCAGTTTAACTAGCGGCCTTATAAAAAGAGGAAAGTTGGAGACAGACCCGCACACGGGGAGAACCCCACGTGCAGATGAAGGCAGGAGAGGGTGCTGCTTCTACAAGCCGAGGAACACCAATGATTACCAGCCACCCAGAAGCTGGGAAGAGAGGAAGGAACCGACTCTCCCCTACAGCCCTCAGAAGGAACCAGCCCTGCCGACACCTTGATCTTGGACTTTCAGCCTCCAGAGCTGTGAGACATTACAGTTGACTTGTTTAAACCACCCAGTTTGTGATAATTTGTTAAGGTAGCCCCTAGCAAACGAATACAACCCAACAGAATGGAGACTGTTTTACCAACATTTGGCAGGTGAGAAAACCCAGAGGTTAAAGAATTTACCAAAGGTTGGACACAAGACACAGGCTAGCGAATTTTTGACCCTCAGCAATTAACCCTTATCCTACACCTAGATGAGCCGTCCTCCATTAGGGGGCAAAAGAATTCCCACTGGAGAAGGACAGAGCTAAAGGGAGACCAGCACGTCTCACCTCCCACCATCCAGGTGAGGAGTCTGTGGTCCCAGCTTGAGGCGAGGCTGGAACCAGGGCCCTGTCCCTTCATCCCTAGGAAGGCAGCTGCTCATGGGGGGACGCTCTACCCCTCTCAGTGTGGCCAGCCAGTGCCAGAAGCAGCTCTTTCCATTTTACTCACTTCTTCCCTGACTGGGGGAGGGAGGGAATTTGCAACCCCATGTTCCATCTTCTTCTCATTCACATGTTCAAAAATGACCTAACGTTTCCTTTTCAGATTACAAAAATAATGCATGATCAGAAATAAAATGTAAAAAGTACAGGCAAGCACCAAAAAGAAAATCAAAGTCACCTGGAACATCATCATTCAGACAGGTCCACCTTCACACTCGGCTGGGATCTTTTTTTTTTTTTTTTTTTTTAATTCTTTTACAGCTGTTTGTTTTGCTCCCTCACATTCTAAAGCTTTTCCTATGACAGTGGTCCTCAGCCATTTTAACCCCATCTTTCTTTTTTTTATTATGCCAAAATCTACATACAACTTACCATTTTAACCACTCTCCAGTGCAGAGCCCAGGGGCCCAAAGCAGCCTTCTGTGCGGCCATCTCCACAGCTTGCTTATCTTCCCAGACTAAATGTCTGTACCCATTAAACACTAACCCCCCATTAGGTGCAATCATGTTTTTTTTAAATATTTTATTTATTTATTGACATGAGAGAGAGAGCAAGTGGGAGAGAGACTCTGAAGTAGATTCCATGCAGAGCATGGAGCCCAACGTGAAGCTCGATCTCATGACCACGAGGTCACCCCCTGAGCCGAAAGCAAGAATCAGAGGCTTTGCTGAGTGAGGCACCTGGGCAGTCCAGTGCAGTTCTTTTAGAACTTTCATTTATTGTGGGAAAGCTGGTTTTATTTATTTATTATTTGTATCGAAAAGTATTTGTAAAGATAGAAGGAGTCTGCTAATTGATTTTAGAGGAAAATTATTTGCAAGCTCCTGCTAACCAAATAGTCATTAGCCTAGCAAGAGTCTCATACAGAAATTTAAGAACGTACATTTTAAGATGGTGAGAATACAGAGAGCAGAATTTTTAAAGTGAACAATTAAAGTCTAAACTACAATACAGTTAAATAGGAGTGACATCCCCGCTATCAGGGAAAACACTCGGATAAAGATAGACCAAGACACTGTGTGAAAAGTACTCTGGAGAGCCCCATAGCACATCCCATGCATTTCTCCTTGCATGAGGCCAGAATACCACCCCCTCCCCTGCCCCCTGAGTGTGTGTCAAGGTATGTTAGCCTGTGCACTTGCTAAGGGGGAGGGAAGTCTTCTGCCATCAGGGGAGGACAGCTGACAGAAATCTCAGCTGACAAGACACACAGCTTTAAACGCTGATGGATGCCAGCTTCGTCTGTGTGTGTGGGTGCCGCGGTGACTCACACACACGTGGATATGACCTTGTGTGAGGCCAGCCCCATGTCAGGGGGCAGAGGGAGCTGGGAAGATCCATCTTCTCCTGGAATTGCAACCCCCAGCACCCCCTTTCTTTCTCAATGAAATTCAAGCTTCCTAGAATTCTGGTTTAAACAAGAATTATTTAAATCATAATTATTTAAATTGCCTGGGTGGTGCGGTCAGTTGAGCAGCTGACTCTTGGTTTCAGCTCAGATCATGATCTTAGGGTCCTGAGATGGAGCCCTACATTGGGCTCCATACTGGGCATGGAGCCTGCTTAAGTTTCTCTCTCCCTCTCCCCATCTCCCTGCTCACGTACATGCACATGCTCTCTTTCTCTCAAATAAATAAATAAATCTTCAATTAATAAACAGTAATTAGCAAGTTACTCAGTTGCTAGGCCTGGAGTCTGGTCAGGGCATTATAAACTGTGGAAGGGAGTGGGGAGTGGGGATGCCCATCTTTGCTATCAATAGTGTGAAATGCTTAGGATCACCGATTCTGGAGACAGACTTCCTTGGTTCACATCTTGGCTCCATTTGCTAGTCAGATAAACCTGGGCAAGTGCTCAGTATCTTTGCACCTCAGTTTTCCTGTCTGTAAAATGGGGATAATGCCTTAGCTTGGGCTCCCTGTAAATAGGCTCTGAGCCAGAACGCTGGGTGTGGCAGGTATATGGGAGGGTGGACCCGGGAAATGCACCGTAAGGGAACGAAGGCGGCAGCTTGGGGCAGAGCAAGAAGCTGATCCGAAATATGGTTGCAACTGAGGCTACAGTGGATGCTGGGAGTGCACTGGAACTGGGGTGGCTCTCCAGGTGTCCACAGCGAGGCATGGAGCCCGGGCCTTTGTATCTTCCCATCTGCCAATGACTGGCCATGGGAGGGGTGCCTCCATGGGCAGTGAGGTTCCCCATGGTGGAAGGTAATTCCCAGAAGTCCTAGCTGGGACCCTCCATCACCAATATTCCCAGGAGCTAGAGGGTGTTGCTTCTGCCATGAAGCAGAGAGTTGATCAGAGCTCCCCTGGGATACCCTCCGGATTACAACAGGGTCTACTGCAGAGGGTCGTGAGGATTAAAGAGGTTTATGCATGTAGGGTGGGGGACTGGGGGGGAAGCTAAATTAGCACAAGAATAATAAGGAAGGGTGTGTCCAGATACTAGCTGCACACAGTCCTCTAGACCCCCAAATACCTTTGATACACTTTATGGGAGGTACAGGGGGTTGGTGGGTCCCCGCGTCACTGCTCCGGCTGCATTCTGGCAGTGCTTACCATCTTTGGGAATTCCCATTCTCACAGTCCTATGCTCACAAGCAAATGCTTTCACGCGGACTTCACACACACACACACACACACACAACTAACTATGTGATTTATGGGTGTTCATAGTCTTCGCGTACAAAGCCATTTATCAATCTATTCCACTGGTTTTCCAACTTGTTTTCCAGAAGAGATTTTACAGAGAAGCCCAATATTGTGGCCTCTCAGTTAACATTTGTATTAACACTAAGATTACATTTAATATTACTTTTCTTTTTCTTTCAAATTTATTCCTTGGAGGGGGGGCCTCTGGGTGGCCCAGTCGTTAAGCATCAGGCTTTTGATTTCAGTGCAGGTCATGATCTTGGGCTTTGGGCTTCAGGCTTTCGCGCTGAGTATGGAGCCTGCTTGAGATTCTCTCTCTGCCCCTCCCCCACTTGCTCTCGAGTGCTCTCTCTCTCTCCCTTTCAAAAAAAAAAAAAAAACTTGCTCCTTCAAAGACTTCTCTATTAACCCTCCTCGTTTATTAAAAAATAAGCAAATAGATTTCTGCAGGAAAAAAGATGAAGCAAAGCCCTAACAGGGAAGCTAGCCTGGGCCTCAGGTCAGCCCCACCAGGTCAGTCCCACCGCAGGCAGGGGGGAGGGAGGAGTGCAGCCATGATGGCAGGTCCAAGCACAGCACCCCAGAGGTAGGAGAGGGCACAGTCTGAGCTGGGACGCAGACCTACAGTCTTTATTTTAATAGCCGTGTTTGATTTTTTTTTTTTAAAGATTTTATTTATTTATTTGACAGAGAGAGATCACAAGTACGCAGAGAGGCAGGCAGAGAGAGAGAGAGAGAGAGAGGAGGAAGCAGGCTCCCTGCTGAGCAGAGAGCCCGATGCGGGGCTCGATCCCAGGACCCTGAGATCATGACCTGAGCCGAAGGCAGCGGCTTAACCCACTGAGCCACCCAGGCGCCCCGCCGTGTTTGATTTTAATTTGTACAATAAAAATATAACTAGCACTTGAGGTCGCAAGACAGGGTTTCTTTTTTGGGTTTTGTAAGAGGCAGGTATTTAGTAAAGAAAAACACAGATGGTACACAGAGGCTGCCAAAATCACTAAGGTGATACACATATCATGGGGGTTTCTTCCTGCTTTGGTTTTACCTGGGAAGGCACTTTGGTTGTCTTCTTCAAAGGTGAAAAAATGAATCACAAAAGAGTAGGAGAGAGAGAGAAACCAACAGCAGAACAGTGGTCATCTTGGACGGCCCATCTAGTCACCAAAGCAACAAATAATACTGTACTTTTACACTTGAGATTTTTGGAGGAGGATTAATAGCCTTTTTGTTTCATGCCATTTCACCACATTCTGTGTGTTCTTCATTAAAAAAAAATAATATTGAAAACAAAACCAAAAAAACAGTGGTGTTTGACGAAGGGGATGGGTGTCCATTAAACACACAAGAGCCAGGCTGCTTTGGGTCTGGCTATGGCGGCTATTGGAACTTGGCCCTGGGGCCCAGGCAGCACCCTGGGGAAATCCCTGCCCTTGTCCTGGTTGTGCCATCATCTTGACTCCTAGTACTTGGTTAGCTTTACATGGAGCCTTCTCCTGCCGCCTCCTTGAGGGAGTTCTCAGTTGCCAGCTCGCAGTCTGACCTCTACTGGAGTCTCCATGGTCATGATCTCATGGGCAGTGAGCAAATATGTCAGAGATTTTTATCACCGCCTGTCCCCCACTTCCTCGACATTTCCTCAGGGCTTTACACATAGTAGACATACAGGAAAGACTAGTTAGCTGGTGAGTGGATGGGTGGAGGGGGTGGCGGGCAAGTAGACAGTTGGAAGGTTGCGTGGATGGGTGAAGGGATGGATGGGTGTGTGGGTAGGTGGATGGATACAGGAATGGATGATAGAGAGATAGGTGTATACACGGATAGGTGGATGGATGAATGGGTGAGTATGTGGGTGGATGGATGGATGGATAGAGAGATGGCAGGTGGGTAGAAAGGGCAGGTCAGTGGTCACACAAAGATGAAGGAGCAGGTGAGTCGGTGGGTAGATAGGTGGGTAAGAAGGAATGAGTGGGTGATCAGCAGGCCCAGAAGAGGTCATTGCAATTCATATGTGGTGGCTTCATTCTAGTCAAAGTACATTTTCTCAGGGAGGATCTACAGAGGCGACGACCCTGGTGTCTTGACTTCTCTTCCATACAAGTCCTGACCTCTAGAAAGTGTTTGCTGCATTTTCTGATGGGAGACCCCATCTTGTCATCTGATTCATGGAAATACATGTTTCATGTCATGCTATTATTCTCCATTCACACTTCACCTATTCAGGAATCGGGCCTTATTAAGATCTGTCCTCTCCCTGGCTCCTCTTTGAGGAAGTTCCTTGTTAGGGCATTTCTGCTGTGAAATGTATCACACCAACTGATGGGAGAGCCAGCCTGAATGCTAAAGACTGTTATTAGCAGATTTAGCCTAGAGATGTTTCAGAGTTGTCAGTTCTGATGTTCATAGGATTATATTTTCAAACATCATCACACATCCTCTATGACAGACTTGATTACTGTGATGAACTAGTTTTCTTCCTTTAAGAAATGTTCCGGTTGCAAAAATGATTCTGAAAGCATTGGTGAAACATGCCGGGCAAAACTGAAGTGACACCGTCTCATTTGGGTGTCTCGTTTACCCTCCTGGGAGAGGCAGCCCAGTGTGGCAGAAAGAGCACTGAACATGGAGTCTGCAGACCTAGGTTGTTAGCTTGCTATCCTCTCCGTCTTAGTAGTGGTGACCTTGGGGAAGTCTCCAATCTTTGCATTCTCTGCTGCAGAATGAGACCAGTGATCAAGAGCGCCTTGCCAGGTTGCTCTGGAGATGAATTAAGGAAGGTGTGTTACAAAGTCTGAAATGCAGTGTGGGATTGAGGGGTCCTCAGGAGAGGAAGAAAGCAAGCCATAACTCACTTATATAATCTTATTGATTTATTTATTTGGTTTTATTCTAGAACATACTAAATATTCCTGATAAATGAATTTTTTTAAAGATTTTTATTTATTTGAGAGAGAGGATGAGAGCACCAGCAGTGGGGAAAGGCAGAGCAAGACGGAGAAGCAGGCTCCCCACTGAGCAGGGAGCCTCATGTGAGACTTGACCCCAGGACCCCGAAATCAAGACCTGAGCCAGAGGCAGATGCTTAACCAACTGAGCCACTCAGGTGTCCCCAGATAAATGAATTTTAATCTTCGTCATCCTCTTCCTCATCCTAGTTAATCTGGAAATAACAAAGTTCTCTTTGCTATTTGTCACTCCACACAACCAATCACCAAGATTCTTCTTCAGATGTTTTGGTGAGATATTTCAAATCCTTTTTAGAAAAGTCGCCTCAGAAGTTACAGTAATCTTGCTGTCACTCCTTTCAATGGCTACAACCCCTCCACCAAGATTCCCAGGTTTGCCATTCACTTGAATTTTCTTTTTAAATAAAGGGCTCAAATTGGGCCGCAGCCATGATTCCATCTTCTACCAGGGTTGGGGGAGGGGGAGGAGGGGGAAAAGGTCAACTTCAGAATATGCTTCTGGTTTTTGCCCCCCTTCACTCCAGCCTTTTTCATGAGTGTCATGGTGGCGGCTTGTACCACTTTGTTATTTTTATTATTATTATTTTGCTTAAACAAGAGGAGAAATCAGATATATAGTGAAAAATTTAACTGTATGTCCAATTTAACTGTATAGCCCCTTCTGGGCCGCGGGATTTTTAATATCAGTGATGACACCATGGTGTAAAAACCTGGCATCACCACCAGGAAGTGGGTGTTTCCCTTTGCCTCGTTCATTCCTTCTGTAAATATTTCCTACCACTGACAGTGTGAGAGGCATGGGGAAGGGGTGATACAGACACAGTGCTGAGCAAGGCCAATGTGGTCCTTGGGCCAGGGGAGACAGATCGTAAGCAGCTACTCATCTGAATAACTATTTGAATATAGATTGTGGAAAGTGCTCTGAGGAAAGCCACAGGGTGTCTTAAGAACTTAGAAATAGAGGCCTGACCAAGGCTGGGGATCAGAAAGACTTCTCTGGAAAAAGAAAAGAAAAAAAGACAAGACTTCCCTGAGATACCTTTGAGTTCAGAGTGAAGAATGAATCAGAGCTAACTAGGCAAAGAGGGTCAGAAGGGCATTCCTGGGAAAGGCAAGAGCAATTGCAAAGGCCCTGGGGTGAGAGGAGGTGTGGAACCTTTGAAAAAGCAAAAGAAATCCAATGTGGCTGGAACAGAGTGGGACAGGATGAGCCTGGGGAGTGGGCCAGAGTGATTGGGTGGAAGCCAGATCACGTTGCACCTATGGGTGCAACCAGTGGGACCAGTGGGACCCTGTGGAAGGGTGTCCGGCAAGGGAGTGAACTGATTGCTATTTTCAAGAATGTTCTCCTGGCTGCAGTGGAGAGAACAGATTAGGAAGAAGCATGAGCACCTGCAGAACACTGGTACAAACCTATAGTGAGCGGGGAGGGAGAGAGGCAGGTAGAGTCAAGGGATATTTCAGGAGGAAAAAATGCCAATCATTATAGAAAGGAGGGGGTGATCAAGGATGTCCTTCCAATGTAGTTACTTCTCATTTTGAATGACTCTCATCTTGAATGGCTCTTAAGTTATGTACACTGTAAATATTATGACAGTAAATGATAGAAATGCATCTGTAGACTCTACAGTATTCCACCCAGTGTAACATCTGGATAATCTGAAATTTTTCATGATGGTTTCATGATGGTTCAAGGAGACTGGATGCTGCAGTTACCCTTCCTGATCCTGCAGAAAAATATTCCATGCATGCAGAGATCAGGACCCCAAAGGTGTGCTTGGTAAAAACCAAGAATGCAAGTGGACAGGACACATCAGATCTGAGCCTTTAGGTGCTCACAGTTCATGGGGAAGCAGACATAATGTAAGCGGCCAAAACCCACTTGGGTCTGTCTACAAATGAGGTTATACAACTGCCAGGGAAACCTCCCTGGTGAGTTGCTCCTAACTGCTGAACAGCGTGACCTCAAGTCCCAGCACTGCCCACCATTCCTCCAGTCTAACCCCTGGGTCCCTGGGGGCATCTCACTGTCTTCACAAATTGTTCCTTGCTTGGCCCAGTGCCACAGCTCCTTGGCGACATCCAGTGCCTGCAAGCCACTTATGGAGGCCTCTCACCACATTATTGCCAGATCTTTGTTCCTCGGGGCCCCCACGGGCCGTCATGGCCTCAGTCTTCACTGGGGAAGAAGGCCGCTCTGCCCCTTGCTCAGCAGGGCTCCGTGCTATGTGGGAGCTGACTTGTCTCGGCTGGTTAGAGCCACCTGTGCGCATGTCTTCCCGGCTTCCTGTTCTGTGATGTCACATTAGTAGTGTGAAATTGGCCATGACAGGAGTATCTACACCACAGTAATCCTTGAATGCTACACATCAGGATTTCTCCACCTCCCCATCAGAGAGTTTGTAGGTGAGCATTTCCCAGCACACCACCAACTAGGCCCAGAGCTAAGCAGTGGTGTCCTAAGCCCCACAAGTTTCCCTGTGAATCAAGCCCCCTAGCTTCCTACAGGGTTCAATCCCTGTGGGCAGACTTGGAGACAGTGACCACATGGTCCTCTCAGCTCCCATCCCTACCTAACACACCCAAGTACCAGTACGTTAAACATCTCACAGTCTGGGGACTGTGGCCCCTACAAGCATCCGACAGGGGTGGGCTCTGAGTCCTGGCTTTGAATCACAGTAGGGACCCCTGTAATTACATAGCTGCATGTTAGAAGAGACTGTATATACTTTGGTGTTGGGTTTTTTTTTAAATTGTCTTTTATTTATTTATTTTTATTTTTTATTAACATATAATGTATTATTAGCCCCAGGGGTACAGGTCTGTGAATCTCCAGGTTTACACACTTCACAGCACTCACCATAGCTCATACCCTCCCCAATGTCCATAACCCAGACACCCTCTCCCTAACCCCCTACTCCCAGCAACCTTCTGTTTGTTTTGTGAGAGTAAGAGTCTCTTATGATTTGTCTCCCCCACCATCCCATCTTGTTTGATTTTTTCCTTCCCTACCCCCAAAACCCCACATGTTACCTCTCAAATTCTTCATATCAGAAAGATCATATGATAATTGTCTTTCTCTGATTGACTTATTTTGCCAGCATAATACCCTCTAGTTCCATCCACGTCGTTGCAAATGGCAAGATTTAATTTCTTTGGATGATTGTGTGGTTTTTGTTTTTAAAGATTTTATTTATCTATTTCGTGAGATAGAGAGAGAGAGAGAGCAAGCACAGGCACCAGTTGGGGGAGGGGTAGAGGGAGAAGGCAAGAGAGAGAATCCTGAGCAGACTCTGTACAGAGCATGGAGTCCTATGTGGGGCTCGACCTCATGACCCCGAGATCATGACCTGAGCCAACACATAGAACGGGACACTCAACTGAATGAGCCACCCAGGCACCCTTATACTTTGGAGAGACACTAAGAGGAATATTCCAAAGTTCTAGAGGGTCACAGTAGAGAGAACCCCTCCCTGCTGGAAATAGCATGGAACCATTAGGAGGAGCGGCACTCATTCCTTCAGTGATCAACTCACTCATAGCAGGCCCTGTGTTCATGGGATTACGGTAAAGAGTAAGGCATATTTATTCTACACCTGCACTGCTCAGTGGGGCCACCCCTAGCCTCATTCAAGAGCATTGAAGATGTGGCAGGTGCAGAAGTAAAACACACCAATTTCAAAGACCTAGTACCCCCCAAAATGTAAAGTATCTCATTAATAATTTTTATAGTGATTACCATTGAAATGATATTACTGTGGGTACATTGGGTTAAAAAGTTTATCATTGACATTAATTCTGTGCATTTCTTTTTTACTTTTTAAATATGGTTGCTGGGTTATTTAAAATGACATGTGTGGTTCGTGTCTATTGATCACCACGGTTTAACCTTGGAAGTTGCTCCTGGCCCGGTGGTACAGACTTTCAGTCAAGTCAGTTGGGCTGGACCTCAAAAGACAGAAAAGGTTTGGGAAATCAGAGACAGTGGGAACAGAAAGGAGAATGTTTTATAGAAATAAGCGTTCGGACCCTGCCCTCTAAGAGGAGTAGGACATCAGTTTTGACCTAAAAAAACTATACCTCTAAGAAGTTTTCCTCAAGATGCAGTGGTGATTATAAGCCAAGACTTGGACCCTATTAGAGCACTCATGGAAACATGGTTTGTCTTGGTGCGGGCAGGGGAAAAACTAGAAATAACCAAAACATCCAGTGCTTGGACTGAGCTAAACAAATTTTGGTGCATCTATACAGTAGAATTATTGGCAGCCATTAGAAATAGTTGTTACAGAGAACTATATAATGACATAGAAAGTTGTTTGTAATATATTGTTTAGTGAAAAGGGGGCAGATTGCAAAGATTTTCATGGCAAATCCTCACTTTTGATAGCATATGTTTAAATACATAAAGACCAGAAGAATGTACTCCCAAGTGTCAGCTGTGGTGTCTCTGGGTAGAATTCTTTCTCTTTGCTTATTTTTCCTTTCCAAATTTTCTACAGTGGATATATATTACTTTAGGACTCATTTTGGTTTTGTATTTTTTTTAAAGAAAGACTTAAAAAACATATTAACTTTAAAAGACCTGACTTTATTTCAGTCTTGGCCCTTACTAGCCAAGGGACTTTGACTTATAAGCTTTTGGACTCACTTTTCCCATCTGTACAATAGGATATACGAATACTTGGCTCACAACGTTGTCATGAGGACTAAGGGACACATGCCTACCTGGCACGGTTCCCAGCACCTGTAGGCTCTCAGCCATTATTAATACTCTTCTCCTTTCTGTCCCCTTCTATCTTAGATGGACCCTGATTCTCACTTAGAAGTGAACTGAGCAGGGAAGGGAGAAAAAAATGGAAGTAAACCTCAGAGGCCTCGAACACCTCCTGCTCTCCTGTGAGCCTCAATTTTCTGAGCCTGGAGGAACTCCTTTGTCCTCAATGCCAAACTCTAGCAGGTTGGGTCCCCACTAGCTGGGGCCCAGTTAACTGAGGGCATGTTATGTCATTTCATCTGAGTAGGCAGGAAAAAAACACAGAGGGTATTGCCTATAAGAGGCTATAGGCCAGCCGGAAAAATTCTTGAGGTCTGAGACCTTAAGGTACATTCAGTGAACGACTTGTGACAGGTCAGCTCTAGACTGTGGCTCTAGTAGACCCTTAGTGTGATAACATGAAGAAAGAAGAATTTTGTATATGCTTCTCCATGTATGATCTACATATGTAATACATGGGCACGAGTGTTTTTACAAGCCCATAGTATGTGATGAAACAGTGACCCAGATTCTCCCTCAGGCACACAGCGTCTTTAATAGGCCCTATGTAGTGGTAGTTAATCCAGAGAACCACTGTCAGTTCCCCTTCAGTAATCTGGCAGGGTCCCTGTGTGTGTATGGGCTCCAGAGTACTTTCTGAAATGTACCAGAAAAATTCCCTGTTCATCCTCAAATCGAGTAATTCTTTCAACTGGCTTATAGGGAGCTGCCTCGGTAATCTGAGTTTAATGACCTAAGCCACTGGACAGCTGTCTTAGGAATTAAAGTCTCTTGTGAACAGAGTATTCTGAGGTTCTAAACTCCTATGTAAGGGAAACGTGTCCCATTTCCCCCCAGCAAGGGCTGTGGAGATGCGCAGCTTGGTGTCTTCTGGGGCACATTCTCCTCAGCCCCGCTTATGTGAGGAGTAGTGACCATCACAAGAAGTGGGATTTATTACGTGGCTTCCTCAAGGGACAGTCGTGGGCCTCAGCTGGGGCTGAGCTCCATGCCTCGGTTCACCTGGAGGATGATGAGGATGTTGGCTGGCACGGTCAGAGCAGGGGCTCGCCGATCTCCAACGCCTCTTGTGACTCTGAAGTAATGAAAGAGAAAAGTTTTTCAAGATGGGAACCAATATTTACTAAGCACCCAAAGTACAGAGTTTCCCCAGGCGCAAGCCCTGCCTGTGGAGCAGACGTGCTTAGTACCATTTCATGGAGAAGAACCCAGTTCAGGAGGCCGTGCAGCGTGGCCAGGCTCACAGGCTGGGAGGTGACGACTGCGCCGAGGCTCATGAGGTAGGAAGTGACAACTGTGTCCAAGTTCACAACATGGGAATTGATGACTGTGTGCAGGCTCACAAGATGGGAAGTGACAACTGTGCCCAGGCTCACGAGGTGGGAAATGATGACTGTGCCCAGGCTCGCGAGGTGGGAAGGGACAGCTGTGCCCAGGTTCACAAGGTGGGAAGTGACAACTGTGTCCAGGCTCACGAGCTGGGAAGTGACAGCTGTCCCCCAGCTCACAAGGTAGGAAGTGACAGCCGTGCCCAGAGAAGGGCCCAAAGATTTCGGGCCCGACATCAACCACCTCTAATGCCCATGTTCATTTTACACTCTTGTCTACTCCCCGACCACTCTCGGTGGAATCCTTTGGAACCTCAGTTTGCTCTGTCACACCAGCCATGTTGCCACAGAAAAATCTATACAGGTATCATCTCCACTCCTCTTCACCTGCTGAGCTCTGCTGACTCTGTGAACCCCCGAGTGTCTCCTCTCTCCTCCCTCTCCTCTGCCCCTCATCTCTTCTGAGTCTCACATCTACACTCACCAGATTATTCTTCCTAAACAATCTCTGACCACATTGTTCCTTATTAATAGCCTTCCATGGCTCCGTACTGCCTACAGGATAGAGCCTGCCATCTTGGGAGCTCACCACCAGCCATCACTGTGTACAGGCTATTTCCTCTCAGGAGGAAATATCCCTTCTTCACACAGAAGGGATATTAGCTACTCTCCCACACACACCTCACATTTTCAACATTCACAGCTGTGCTTATGGGCTGTTGTGTGTTTTTGTTGTTGTTTTTTTCACTATCATCTTCTCAACCATGCCTTTATTCAACAAGTAATTGTTGAGAACTTACTAATGGGCCAAGCACCGTACTGGAAGCCAGGAATACAGCATGAACCAAACAAACAGAAATCCTTTCCTTCAAAGGGTTTACAGCCCGGTGCAAAGAGAGAGTCAGTGATGGGCATATTAAGTAAGTAAATTATGTAGTATGTGAGAAGGCAGCAGTGCTATTTAAGAAGAAAAAATGGAAGAAATGTGCAGGAAGGGAAGGAGAATTGGAAATGGCGCCAGTGGAGAGGGAGCAGGGAGAAGTTTTAAACATCATGGCCAGAGGAGGTCTCACTGGGAAGGTGGTGCATGAGAAATGACTTGAAGAAGGGGTGAGAAGGTCCGTGTTATGACTAGGGGAGAAGTGATCCAGGCCAGGGGACAGCCAGCGTGGAAGCCTCGGTTGACAGTGTCTCCAGCACTTGGGGTTAAGGGAAGCTTCTACTTCCGGCCAAGATGGAGGAGTAACAGGGACTGGCTTTACGCTCTTGCCTTAAGCAACTAAAACACCAGTCAAATCATGGGAAACAACAGTTTTCCAACTCTGGACTACAGACAGCACAGGAGAATGACCCCTGAGAGAAGGGACACAAAGAACATGAGCCTTAGGATTGCCCAGATACAGCCCTGCAGTCCACCAAGTTGACAGCATGAATTGAGACAGTTGAAATTTTGAATTAAGAGAGACCAAGGAGGCTAGAATTTGCAGGCAGAAGAGCGGAGGGAAGAGAGACAGGGCAGCAGACAGCTCCAAGGAGCCACCTCAGGTCTTCAGCTATGGACTTGTCAGCATGTGCTGACGTAGTGAGGAAACCACCTGAGACCAGGGAAAGTACCAGCAGAAATCAACATGCAAAGGGATCCTCAGAGCTCATGCAAGGCCAGGAATCATTGGTGTTCACATCAGCCAGGATGAAAAATTTCAGAAAGGGAGATACTCAGGAGGCTCTTGTCCCAGTAGTCAACCCTAGACTAAAGGTGGTTCTGGGCCCACCCAAGAAAGCCTAGAAGCAAAGCTGGAAGGGGTCAAACTCATTTCAAGTAACTTAATCATGCCCCAGACAAAGCTTAAACATATTTAAAGGAATATTCAAAAATATCTAGCACCCAGAGTGGGTCTGATATCTCATCAAAAATAACCGAGCAGGCAAAGAAGCTGGAGTGTGTGGGAAGTGCAAGGAGGCCAGTGTAGCTGGGACGGAGTCAGTGAGGGGAGACACCATCAGAGAAATCAGAGGCCAGATTTCACGGGTCCCGGCAAGCCCTGCAAGGTCTTCGGCTAACTCAGCAGTCAGGGGAAGATGCTTTCTTTCTTACCTCCCCTACCAAACCAAAGGGTACCCCTGCTTTTTTTTCTAAACTCACTGGGGACCATGGAGTGATTGCCCTACCTTATCAGGGTAGCCTTGAGCACACATCTGCCACTACCAGCCTTCCCACTGTCCTCCCGGGAGGATCAGCTCAATGCAGAAGCAGGAAGAAGGGAAAGTATAGGAGAGGGGGGTAAGAAAAGTACTGAAAAAACGGTATTTCCCATTTGGGATGAGAAAGGGCCAGGACCTGCTTCAGTCAGGCCTTCCAGTCTGAGACTCTGCCCCTGAAAGATGTGTGACTTTGGAAAATCTTCCTAACCACCATGGTCATGTTTGCTTGTTTGATGAAAATTAATAATGGCGTGCCACCTACTTCTAAAGGGGGTTTGAAGCAGCTTTCAGTAACAGGCTTATATACAGTGAGGCCACTGAAACAGAAGTCAAAAATCTAAAATCATACAATGTGAAGATGAAATACATTCCGAAAACCTAGGCTGGTATAGTGGACTTAACGAGGAGTGTAAATGAACTCGCTGCCAAGTGATAAAGAGAACTGGACCTCATTTTCTCCATCTGTAAAATGGGATTAATGCTCTCTGGCCAGCCTACCCCAGAGAGCCGCTATGAGGATCACCAAGGCTGTCTAAACGGGAATGTGTCTTTAGGACTCTTCTGGTGCAAGTAATAGAAAACCGTCCTTACCCAAAGATAACAGTGAAGTTCAGGACGAGGCCTCTCCATCTCTCCATCGCTAGGACTGCTTCTTTCTGTGACAGCTCCATGCTCAGCCTCTGCAGTTACTTCCGGATCCCACTGTCGCTCCACCAGGTCCAGCAAAAGAGGGAGCTCATTTTCCCCACTAGTGCCAACAGAATCCCTGAAAGCCAATCCCCTTAGCTTTGATTGGCTGGGTTTGGGTCACGTGCACTTGCCTAAACCAATCACTATTGCCAGGGGACTGCACTGATTGGCTTAGTTTAAGTCATGTGACTCTTGACTTTATACATGTGGTTCACACATAAATAAAGTTTCATAGAACTTGAAGGTAGAGTGAGGCCAGAGGAATCTCAGAGGGGGCATTTCTCTTTTCTCTGCCTCTCTTCCAACAGCTCCATTCTCTCCCCTTCTCTGTGCCCTAGGAAGCCGTTCCCACGGTCAGCATTACCCAGGGTCCCTTGTGCTCAGCTTCTGGTTGGCTTTAGCCAGTGGGGAGTACAGGCAAGAGATTAGAGGCCAAGAGGAGAGAGAGGGAGGTCAGGGTGCAGCCCTCAGCCTGCCTTTGGTGCTCTATCTTTTGAAATAAATATGCCCTTCCTCCAAGGCTACTTCTTCTCTGTGTCTCCCACTCCTGTGAAGCTCTGAGGACACAATTTCTTCCCTAGCTCCTCTGCTCTGAGTTATATAACAGCTCCTGCCGTTACTAGTCCATGGGCACAACAGTGTCTTTCAGCTGCCCTCATGATCTGTTCCCCCACACTTGTGGTAGTCCTTAATTAAGGGTCTTCTTTGAACCATTCAGGGTGAATTCTCTTACTTCCTGTGACCCCCATATTTGTTATCTGTTGCTTCATAGCAAATTATCCCAAAGTGTAGTAGCTGCAAGCAACAGTACAGATTTATTATCTCGTGTAGTTTCTGTGAGTCAGGAATTCAGGGGTGACTTAGCTGCAAGGTTCTGGCTTAGGGGCTTTAATATTTATAATTGCAGGCAAGGTGGGACTACAGTCATCCTAGGGCCTCTTGGGGTAGGAGACTTGTTTCCAAGGTGGCTCACGAACATGGCTGGCAAATTAATGGTGGCTGTTGGCAGAAGGACTTGGGTCCTCACCACGTGGACCTCTCTCCATAGGGCTGCTTGGATATCCTTATCACACAGTGGTCGGCTTCCACCAGCGTCAGTGATCCAAAAGAAAGCAAGGCTGGAGCATCAGTGTCTTTGTGTGGCCTAACTTTGGAAGTCACTCTGCCATTTCTGTAGTAGCCTGCTGGTTACAGACAGCAGCCCTGTTCAATGTGGGAGGGGACTGTACAGGTTGTCAGTATCTGTAAGTGAGAATAACTGGGGCCATCTTAGAGAGTGGCTCTCACAGCCCTGACCAACATCATCTCTAAATTAAAATCAGGCTACTGTGATCATTCAGAGGGGGACCAGCTGGTGAGCAAGAAAAGAAATGTCCACTGCATAGTGTTTGACGGCCATACACCAGATGCCAGTCCTATCAATACAGGGACTTCACTAGCTGGACCCATACGTTGGGCAGGGGTCTTAGAAGAGCCCCTGTGGTTGGAAATAAAGACCCTCTCAAGCCCAGGCCAGAGGTGGGAGGGAGGAGACAACCCATCTTAAGCAAAAAGGTTCTTCGATTTATCTCTCCGAGCTTCAGCAGGCCTCACTCCAGCCCTGAAAACAGCCTCGGACACCCACCGCGTTTGTTCCTGGTCCAAGCCCTGCATTTCTCAGCCGTCGTTCTGGTTTCTGCTGCTAGAAGGAGCCTCCTGACCCTCCACAGGGTCAGGAGACTGCACTGAGGCCACCTCAGTAGGTGGGACTGCCAACACTGCCCTTCCCTTCCTTTCTGGTTTTCTCCCTGCTGACTCCTGTCTCTATCCTTTGCAGGAGAATTAGTGGAAGATTTTTTTAATTGATGGAAGGTTTTTAGATTTAGCCCATGAAGCCAACTGAATAGTCCCCAGTCCCCATATGGAGCCATCTGGGTTTCAAATAGGGGAGCTGAGCCAAGAGGGAGAACAAGTTCTCAATCAGGCACACCAGGGACACCTTGCTGCCAGCCCAGCCCGCTGTTTCCAAGGTGGGACTGGTGACTCATCAGGCCAGAGAGCTGAGGACCGCTGGGGCTGGGAAGGGCTTGGGAGACTGTCACATCGGTACTCCTTGCCCTTGGCCTGCCTCATACATATGCCCTCATGCGTGTACACACTTAGACATATCCATGCTTTGGCAGATGAAAACTCACACCCAGAATGTTGTACAGATGGAGAAACCAAGACACAGTCAAGATTGAGAGAGCTTCCTGCCCAACCCTAGCCTCGATGTGTAACCTGATGTCAGCCATTGGAGCTTGAAAAGGTTCTCAGGAAGCCCCATCTCTCAGTTTAGGGATGACCAAAACCAACCTCAAGATTTCTTCACATTCCTGCGGGCTTGCACTCTCATGGTCCTGCTTGTGCTGAATTCATTCAGAATTTGGACCATTCCAGATCCCTGAGGGTTTTGTTTTTTTTTTTCCCCTCAGCTCAGGGCCCCATGGATCCATGCCTGGAATGCAGACCCCTCCTCCATTATGACAGTCACACAAAACAAAAACGAACAGACCTGCAAGCCATCCCCTTTTATGAGGACTTGTGAGGGGTTCCAGAGAATATTTGGGGGTTGGGGGAGGGGGTTTGTACCATAGAATGTCATTTGAATGACTTCAAGTTGGACCTTATTCCTGATCTAGTTCATGCTCTGCCACTCCACCCTCCCGTCCCCTGTCTTAGGGACCACTTTCCCTGTGGTGGTCTCACTAGGCCTCCCACCCCTCTTGGACCTCCTTCTCTGCAGAGGATAGCTCCTTCCTCTTCTCCCTTCTTCTTACCTTCCACCCAGGAGACTAATCAAGGTTCCCTCCTACACCAAGATCATTTCCTCTTAGGAGAAATTCTGGACCCAGCTTTCAGATAATACAAACCTGATCTCCTTACACACTAGGAGACTGCCACCCAAGGGACGAGGGGGCCCTGAGCTAGAGGCCAGGTGGCCCACCTCCCAGCACAGGGCCCTTCCTGAACCCCCTGTCCCTGAGCTCCATAGCCCTGCCCATTTTTCCTGTACCATTCCTCTGCTGGGCACCTTTCTCTCGCTTTCCCTGGTCACCCTGCAGCTGAGCCCTCTGGCGTCAGGCACACCTGGACTGCTGTGGTGCCAGCTGCTTTGTTTGAGCCCTGCCCCCCAAGCCCCCCAACCCAGGCCAGCCTGCAGCCCACTCTGGCTTGAAGTGAAGATTCCAGCAGATTGCAAATTGCCTGTCTCAGACTTTCAGGTCGGCCGGTCAGCAATTTGGTTTTCCTGGTGGAGACTAATCTATTTAACAAAAATAGAACCTACAGTAAAGCAAAATTAAATATTTCTAAGCATGGGGATGCTGGCATCTGTAATTGACCAGGAAACTCGAAGAGGGGTTGGGGGTAGGGGCAAAAATCCTGGAGGAGGGTCTCATGGTGTATGGCTTTAGGGAGACAGAGCCCAGCTGGCCACCCCGGAAGCTAGGCAAAGACCCTACTCACTGATCAGGGCAGGTCCCCGCTGCTGACTGGGCAAGTAAGGCGTGGACCATCTGTCTGCCAAACCAGAAAGCCATTCTTCCCTTCTCTGCCTTCCACAACCTTCACACTGGACAACTCTAAACCCTATGGGTTCCACCACGTTCCCATCTTGGGAATAATGGACTCTTCTCCAGCCACGTCCTCCTATGTCACTTGGACTCCACAATTGCTTCCAACTGACTTCCTTGCACCCAGTCTCCCCCTTGTGCCTATCCGTTTTCCACAAGCACCAGAGCAGCTTTTTTTTTTTTCCTTCAGCTTTATTGAGGCATGCTTAATAAATAGGATTTATATCTAGTTAAGGGGTACTCTTTGATGATTTGATATACTGTGACATGATCGCAAACATCAAGCTAATTAATGTAGCCATCATAGCCATCCCCTACAGTTTCCATTCTCTCTCTCTTTCTTGCTTTCTTTCTCTATAGTGAGAACCCTTAAGATTTACCCTCTTAGCACTTTGCAAGTTTACAGCATAATACTACTACCTGCAGTCCCCATGCTGTCCATTAGCTTCCCCAGAACTTATTCATTCTGTGTAACTGAAAGTAGGTACCCTTTGACCATCATCTCCCCACTTCTCCCTCCCTCCAGCTCCCAGCAATCACCATTCTACTCTCTGCTTCTAGGAGTCTGACTGTTGTAGATTCTACACATAGGTGATACCATGCAGTATTTGTCTTTCTGTGTCCTTCTTATTTCACGTAGCATAATGTCCTCCAGGTCCATCCGTGTTGTCACAATTGACAGAATTTCCTTTTTATGTTGTTGTTAAAGATTTTATTTATTTATTTGAGAAAGAGACAATGAGAGAGGAGGAGGTCAGAGGGAGAAGCAGACTCCCCGTGGAGCTGGGAGCCCGATGCGGGACTCGATCCTGGAATTCCGGGATCATGACCTGAGCCGAAGGCAGTCGTCCAACCAACTGAGCCACCCAGGCGTCCCAATTTCCTTCCTTTTAAAGAAGATGTTGGACATGTTCCCTCTTGGTTTATAATAACCCTTCTATGGCCCCCGTTTACAACATGAGGTCCAAAACTCTCCCTGATTCGGTTCTTGCCTTCTTTCCTTCCATGAACCTCCCCGACCACTTTCATATCCCCACCAGCCACCTTGCCCTTCCTTCTGGTCCTTCACAGAGCCAAGTTCTCTCTTGCCTCCAGGCCTTTGCATACGGTTTTCCCTCCACCTAGAACATTCCTCTCTCATCCTCTTTGCCTGCCTAACTGACACTCACTCCTTCCTGTCCCCTCCAAGCCCTTCCTTGAGAGAGTGCCCTTCCTTTCATCCTCATACCTCTGTATCCACCCTCTCCTACCAACTGTCACACTGCCTTGTAACTCTTTTTTTTTTTTTTTTTTTTGCTGGTCACCTTCCTTAGCCTGGGAGCTTCTCGAAGACTAGGACTTTGGCTTACTCATTGAGTTTCCCCAGGGTCTAGCAAGGGCATGCTGTGTCCCAGAGTAACCACTCAACAAACACAGCATATGACACCTGTCTCCTCACTTTCTTTTTTTTTTTTTTTAAGATTTTATTTATTTATTTGACAGAGGGAGATCACAAGTAGGCAGAGAAGCAGGCAGAGAGAGAGGGGGAAGCAGGCCCCCCCACTGAGCAGAGAGCCCAATGTGGGTCTTGACCACAGGACCCTGAGATCATGACCTGAGCCAAAGGCAGAGGCTTAACCCACTGAGCCACCCAGGCACCCCTGTCTTCTCACTTTCTATGAGGAAACTGAGGCCCAGACAGAGGAAGGAGCATAACTAGGGGCACACAGGTGTTCGTGACAAGACTTAAACTAGAGCCCTGAGCCTCACACTCTAAGCCCAGAACCCCTTCTGGCTTAATTGCATAGAAACAGTCTCAGCCAACATCATTCAGCTCCTGGGGACACAGACCCCAGCACCAACATCTTGCAGGGTTTTCTGGATCCCTCAACCTGTGATCCCCTTTGGGTCTTCATGATAACCAGCTCGTCTGTTTTGGCCTCTTCATCTCTCTTGGTTCAGAGCAGAGTAGAGCAGGCAGTTTGGGGAACTGAGATAATAGATAGGTAACCCGCACAAGCCCCTTCTCTCCAGCTCTTCCCGCTCTGATAGGAAGTCCCTTTCCCCATTCCTGAGAAGAGATTCTCACCCACCCCTTGGTGCGGGTAAAAACTAAGCTTTTCCTCCTCGCATTTTTTACTCTGGAAGCCCAAGGGGACTGACTTGGCCACCCGTGTGCTGGAGCCGGATCCTCTTGGCTCCCAAGAGAGCCAAGAGCTACTTGTTAAATGATGCAGAATCGATGAGCCAGGTGTGAAATGGTAGATAGCTGGAAGTCTGCTTGGTGCAAGTATTTACACTGTAGAAACCCCCATACAAATCAGGGCTTCCTACCCTGCCCTCACCAAGAGCCTATTGTTAAACATTAATCAACACATCCCTGACTAGATCCCTCCCCTCCACCAAGGCTACTGAGGTCTCACTCTGGTCCCCTGCAAAGAGCACATTCTCCCATCAGTGACTGGTTCTTCCATAAGGAGGCAGGGGAGCATGTGGTTAGAGGCATAAGCTTGAAGTCCTCCTTGTCTGGAATGAATCCCGGTGCTGCCCACTGGTCACATGACCCCAGGCAAATGTCTTCTCGTACTGCCTCCCGTTTCTTCATCTGTAAAACAGAGATAATGATAACCCACAGTGCACTGCCTTGGGGTTGCTGTTGAGAATTGATTCATGAAGAACAACTCCCGAGAAAAAAAAATCTCAGATAATGTACACAAATGTTTCAACAGAGCTAAAAATAACATGAAGAGTGTTATCTCTGTGCGTTCTGCAGTAGGAAACCGGAGAAGAGAGTCCAGAAAGAGCTCATCCCAGGTACCCTTCCTAGAAAACGGCAGAACACAGCCTCCATCTGTGTCTTCAGACCCCTTGCTCGTGGCTTTTCCCCTTCTTCTAAGTGGAGGGGAGATGTACTTATATTTGCATGGATCTCTGGCTCTTACTCACAAAAACTTGAAGCTGTCAGTAAAAATTAATCTATTCCAAGAGAGAGTATTATTTTGTTGGTGATGATGTTGCTATTTTTGCCTGTAAAAAATATGCCTTCTTATAACATCTTTTCAAAAAAAGTTTTTAATCAAGTTTTTCTCTTAGGAAAATAATACATATTCATTATAGGATATTGGAAAATATCCAAAAGTCAAAAGAAGAAAAAGCCATAATCACACAACCTAATAACCAACAAGCATTAACATTTTTATTTGGTGGGAGTGATTTTTGCATCATTGTGCATATACTGTAAATATAATTTTTACACTTTTTTACTAATGTGACTAGGTAGGATAAGTACTACTAGCTGCTGTAACAAAGATGTCTCAGAATCTTAGAGGATCAATGCAGTAAAACTTGATGTTTCTCATATGAGTCCAAAGTGGATGTTTCTGGTTGGTGGAAATTCTTTCCATGTGATGATTCATGGACCCAGGCTCTTCCATCTCAGGTCCCCTCTGATCCTAGGGCCTCAGAGTTCACTGAAAGATGCTTTGAATCTAGTTGACAGATGGGGGAAGTGAAGGAGTGTGAAGGGTCTTGTGGGAGGTTTTCATGGCCAGATCTGGCATATCATATGCCATTTCTCCCCACATTTCTTTGTCTGGAACTGCCGCCTAACTGTAAAGGTGGTTAGAAAATGCAGTTTAACCATGTGCCCAAGGGGAAAAGGAACTGGATTTGGTGAACAGCTAACCAGTGTCTGGAACAGTCAGAAATCACTTTTTCCAATCTTCTGTCATTTTTATAATAAAATGCTCAAGGGTGTAGAACTTAGATCAAGTCACCCCTTGGTTAAAACCCTTCGGTCACTTTCCTTGCATTCGGAGTTAGAGTCAGCATCCTTGATACAGCCTCTAAGGTTTCACATGACCTCACACATGTCCAGCTTGCCAATCATATCTCATGCTTATCTCCTCCTCGATGACCTTTTACAGCTTCGCTGGGATCTTTCAGCGCCTCTGGTTTCCCAATCTCTCTTTGACTTGGGAACTTTGCACATATAATCCCTCTTCCCAGGACCATCTCTCCCACACTCTTAGCTAACTCCTGATCTCGTTGGAAATGCCACCTCCCCAGAAAAGCCCTTCTTGGCCTACAGTCTGTCTACATTAAGTTTGTGTTGTAGTTCTCAATCATTCAGCTCCCTATTCTTCTCCTTCGTGTCACTTACTGTAGTGATCACTTATTGTGTGTGTATTAAGTGATTGTAGTATCACTTATTGTAGTTTGTAATTTTATATTTATCGGTATATTTACTGTTTAATGCAGCCATTAAATACTGCATTAAACAGTAAACATGGAGACTACACACTCCACGCAATTTAGAACCATGTTGACTTTGCTCACCCTTTATCTGGTACCTGCCCTGCGCATGCCCAACCCATGTTAGCTGCCTCTCAGTGCTGGTTGGTTGAAAGCTTGTATCATAATATTGCATCATGTGTCTATCTGTTTATGTGGCTATTGCCCTATATCGTGGACATTTCATTCGTGTCTGATATTTTGCTATTCTAAACAAGCTGGACTCTTGTATTATGACTAGAAGGAAAGAGGAGTTGGTCCCACCCCTCTTGGCCGCTCTACCCCTCCATCTTCTCTTCATCTCTCCTCCCTCCATTGCACCTAGCCCTACCTTAGACCACCATTCACTCTGTGGCTGGTGACCACTGGAACCCTTTGGGCCATTTGATCACGGTCCCTCAGAAGGATGCCCCTCCATTTACTACACACCAGCAGAAGGGTGGTTTGGGGGCTTGCCATACCTCCCATCCTTCCTCTCCTCTTAATTCCCTACAATCCCATGACTCAAAACTCAATGAATGCATCAAACTTTTTTCTCCAGGCTTGGGCCTTTTCGAAGCACTTCATTTAAGAAAATATTTTAAATAGTCTGCAAAATATGACTTATTTTAGCCTAAGGCACAGGCAAATATATATATATATTTTTTTCACCTTTATAGAACATGTGGGTGGACCTACACAATTGTTTGATATTCTCTTTTAAGTCCTGCCATCCCTTGGAAAACAGAAGACAACTTCCTCTTCAAGCCTACATGATGAGGGCCTTTACCCTTGAGGGGAAAACCCGACCTGCATTCAAACCCTGGTGTTTACTCCAAGTCCTGATTATTTATTTGAGACCAGCATGGTCCCGGTTGGAGGGCTGGCAGCAGAACTGTCCAAGGTGGGTTTGGATCATCTACACAAATAGCAGTGACACATGTCAGGGCAGATCGTGTTTCCCCACAGCGCAGACCAAGCCCTCAGATGAGCGTGCATGCTCACACCTCCCAGAGACGAACACAACTGCCGGAGACAAGAGTGCGCTTAGGGACACATTAAAGACAGAAATCCTTCCCTAAAGATGCCATGATCTGAGACACTGTGTCCCTCAGGGGGCCCAGGACCCCACTCAATTGGGCTGAGATCAGCGAGTCTTCATTCTGTCCAGCCTCCAGCTCCAGCCCAACATCAGGTCATGTCCGGGGCTGGGCATCCCTGCCCTCCACCGTGAAATTGAAAGAGCCCCCCCGCCAAAAAAAATTCCGACATAGGGTTTGACCCATACAATTCATGAACTGCTATTGGCAGAGATCTTACTTGTGCTTAGTAGTGAAACATTACAAATGAACAATGGGAACAATTAATTTTTCTGAGAGCAAGCTGCTGGAATCTTTAGTGTACATTTCACTCTCCACTGATTTTCCTGCAGATTCTGAGCTGACACCAGGTGAAATTCTGCTAACTAGGATTACCTGGAGGAATTATGAGTCACCCTTTATTCGAGGCAGCTCTGCATTATGCCTTTTTCATAAATGCCTCCTTTAATGCTCACAAACAATCCTGACAAGTGGGGATCGAGCTTCCTATTTTTCAAAGAGGAGAATGGACACTCAGAAATGCTCCGTGACTATCCAGGGTCACGCTACAGGTAGTGTTGACTCTTGTCTGGTGAATGCTGAAACTGGAGTTTTTTTCCACGTGTTACATTTTTGCATTCTGAAGATTTCCCCGACAAAGAAAGGCAGCTTTCTTGCCCCCGATTCAACCTGAACCGTTCATTTGGATTGACTTTTATGAAACAGACTGTCTTCTTTGACATTAGTGATATCTCTTTCAGGGGGAAAAAAAGTTCCTTAGAAATTATCCATTTGGTGGCTTTACTTCCATTATTTTATTTGCATTCCAGATCTGCTCTGTGATCATTCTTTATAAGCTCCCTCAGAAGTTAGAATCCATTATCAATCAGCATGCTGTCGAAAAAACAGACAACCCTTCAGGCATTTCAGAAGGAGATTTAATACAAGGAACTGGTTACAGCTTTGTTGCAAAGGGTGGAGGAGCGAAACAAGAAGGTGCTGTCCTCGGAGATAAGTATTTACAGAAATGACCAAGCCCCTTGGGCTGCAGGAATAAAAAGGGAAACGGTGTGGCCACTGCCTTGGAAATGCACAAAATGCACGAAGTGGTATCTCTTCTCCACAGCGTGCTGATTGATAATGGATTCTAACTTCCGAGGCGTTTATAAAAATGACCCCAGAGCCGATTAGGAATGCAAATAAAATAATGGGGACCCAAGGGCACGGGCCTCTGAGGCTCCTGCAGCCACTGTTTCTGCTGCTCTGGGGACTCCCCCCCACAAGCCACTGAGCAGTCAGCTCAAAGCCCCCCACGCTGACAGTTGGGGGGCTGTTGGGACCCACAGACCCCTGCAGGCACTCAGAGCTCCTGCTTCTATAGCCAAAGCAGGAAAAAAAAATAGCTTTTCCCTTATGCGTACTTTTTTTTTTAAGATTTTATTTATTTATTTGACAGACAGTGATTATAAGTAGACAGAGAGGCAGGCAGAGAGAGGAAGGGAAGCAGGCTCCCTGCTGAGTAGAAAGCCCGATACGGGGCTCGTGCCCAGGACCCTGGGATCATGACCTAAGCCAAAGGCAGAGGCTTTAACCCACTGAGGCACTCAGGTGCCCCTTATATTTACTTTCTAAATCTCCCTTGAATACTTCTCATGAGCAAAACCTAAATGGAAACCATGGTGGTTTCCATGGCGGTGGGAAATGTGGATGGTGGGAAATGTGGTTTCTGGACTTTGGGCCCCTGCAACACAGAGGAGGGTGCAGAAGAGCAAGTGTGGGCTGTAAGCCAGCCGACAGAACTCAGCCACCATGCTGGCCAGAGCCACCAAACTCCCCTGCCTCGGAATTCAGCGCACCCTATGGCTGGGTTCAAGTGCACGTGCTGAGCCAGTCACAGGCCTGGGATGTCACGTGGCAAAAGCTTGAGGAACGTCATGGCATTTATATAGACATAAAGAATACGTGTGTGGGGGAGAAGGACAAAACAAACCCCACTCGAGCTGGGGTTTAAGAAGGTGAAGCCAGCCTGGCTTCCTTGGCTGAAATGCCTAGCCATGGCGGGGAAGCTGAAGCACGGGCTTCACGCAGAATCCACTGCCTCTGTTCTCACTGCCTTATCACTCCTGCAGGTGGCAAGAAAGACAGAGGCCCAGGGACCTTCCCAGGGACCTTTGATGGCAGGGGTCTTGGGTGAGGTTGCCCTGGAGACAGACTCTAAGACAAAGATTTGCACACAGGAAGCTGATGAGGAGGGGGTCTCAGAAACAAGACCTGGGAGGGAGGCAGGGTGGAAGGGAAGCATGATGTGGCAAAGGGACAAGTGAAACATTGCTGCTGTAACCATGGCCTTGGTCATCTCAGGGACCCCTGGATCCCACGGTCCTTCACGGTTGTCGTGAATTGAGGCCGGGGGTAGAACTATGTCCCTTCGTGACCTTTGGATGCAGATCATAGTACTGCTTTGCTCAACCTCTCCACCCTGGGCTCTGCACTGTGCTTAAGATCCCCTCCACAGCCCTGTCTGGCCTCCTGTCTGGCCATGACCTAGCCCTGCCCACCTGCCTGCTCCCTTGCTTCCCCGTGCCCCACCACGTGGTCCTTTCTGTTCCTGCCCTGAATCGCACCGTGCCTGGAGTGCCTCCCTCTTGCCTTGCAGCCTGTGCCTCTTCTGTCCGCCCTTCACTGAGCTCTTCCCCGACTGTGTGACAGACCCCCTCCCTCTTACTTTCTTTGGGGCACTCTGCACAAAGTAAAGTCATCTTGTTCACTTATTGGCCAACTTGTTTCATTGGTCCATCCACATCAAATACAAAGCAACTCGGACTGCAGGAATCAGCACCTAGAAATTAAGTACTTGGTTCAGAATAGGCAAATATTTGTGGAAGGGCAGAATTTCATGAAAATCATCAGACTGCCATGTGGGCTTCCTTGTTGACGTGGACTTGGTTGGGATAGCAGTCCCCATCCGGACTGCCGTGGGCAGGGGAGCAGAACCAGCATTAGCGGTCAGACCCGATGGGTGCCATGGTGACTTCTTCAGGAAGCAATCAGATGACACATCTTCCTCAGAAGGGGGCTTCCTAGAGCCTCTTGGCTGCTTCTCTACACAGACCTCCCCCCCCCCGTTAGCCCAATTACTCATCTGTGCCTCCTTCATTACCCAACGGTGAAACCCATGGTGGCTCACGTGGTTTGAGAACTCAGTCACTTGGGGGCTGATGTTTCCAAGGTGAGGACACCTTGGACAAAGACTCAACAGCTTATCCCTTTGCCAAATGACACCATGTGATATAGAAAATCTCCTCCCAAGGGTTGGAAAGCTTCCTGGAGCTTAAAATGTTTTGTTTTGTTTTGTTTTAATTTCAGCTCTCTGCTATTAAACATTTTAAAATAAAAATGACTACTGCCATTTACTGGGTGCCCGTTGTAGGTCGGGAGCTCTGCTGGGTGCGCAGGAACGTGCCTGAGGGAGCACTAAGCCAGGTTTGGGATCCTCGGACACTGGTCTCCTTCCCCTGCGTTACCTGAGATGCTTAAGGAGCTACCGTTAGGAAAAGCAGCTATCAGGAAAATAAAACGTGACAGCTCTCACTTCCAAGATGGACTAGTTGGTTTTGTTTACAACCTAAACGGAGGTTCTCATCCCCACCTCATACTCCAAGCCAGTGTCCTTCTCTCCAAGCTTTGAAGACCATTTCCTATACTTTTTCATTAACTAATGACGATTCTGCAGAATTCGTCCACATTTTATATCTAGAAGTCTTTGGAGTTCCTCAGAGCTTGGCAGGAGATGGGCAAATTAGATCCCTGCCCTCCCCCCCCACCCGCCTTTATCAAACCAAGAGGTGTCCTCCTTGTCCACCGTGTCTGTATCTTTCCCAGCTTTGCAAAGTGCTCTATTTGCATAAAAGCCTTTTGCAAGCTGTTCTGTGTTTTTCAATCATCCCTAGAAATAAAATCACAACTCCCATCTCACCTTACGCTGAGGTGTTTTCACACTCCCGGGAATTGCCTGCCGTCACCTGAATATGGAATTCGGTGGGCATTGGTTTCAAACTGATACTACGTGCAGCTGTTTACAGGATTTCAGAAAGGTGTCAAAGGGGCCTTAGAAGGTGTTTCTCCTTCTGAAAACAGGTTGAGTGAGTCTCTTTGTTCGAAAAGCCGCAGGGCCTCGGACGTTGGGTTTCCACCGAGGGATGATGTGTCTTGGCGCTTTGTTCCAAGAACTGAATGGGATGTGCTATGACCTGTTGATGCGAGAGTGTAGTGACAGTAAAGCAAGGTCCCTCTAAGACCATTGCTTTTCCTAACTGTACGTTAATGGAAAGACGGGAAGGAATTTATTTCTGGATGAGGAGCAAGATGCTGTCGTGAAAGGGCATGGGGCATTAAAATCAAACTCGGAGCGGACTCCCAGCAGCCTCACAGTGACCTAACACAGAGCGCATCACCTACCTCTCTCAGTCTCAATTTCTTGATCATACCCCTTTCCACCCGAGCTTGTCAAAAAGATTCATTGATACAATGTGTCGATTTTGTTGCACTGTTACAGAATTTTGCTGGATCCTGAATTAACAAGGAGAAGCCGCACCCCCTCTGTATGTTCCCGATTTATTTAGCCCAGCCTATGGAAGCCCCATATCAGCCAGCAAGGCAGATGCAGGAGATGATGCTGTCTGGAGGCCCTGGTGCCCCTAATGAGGGGTGCTCATCTGCCCGTGACCCTAGGCACGTCTCGCTGGCTCAAGAAGCTTCATTTTGTGCTGCCCCATAGCCCATTGATAATTGGGACTGATGTCAACACTCAGGAAGAACTTACCAAAAATATTCTCTGTCTTTAATAAAAATACTAACTGACTTCCAGTCCCCTTCTGGTCCTCACACCAAACAGCCTCAGCAGAGCCACGCATCGTAATGGGTGGGACCCAGGAGCAGAGTCAGGGCCAGGCGCCAGCACCCTGGAAGACCTTGTCCCAGCATAACACAGGACACGTGGGGGTTTCATGGATAATCGTGATGATAATGATGACGTCTAGCTCAGCTGTAATGCTATAATTCACATGTGTTGGTTCCATTATTGATTTTGTGCTCTTCCGATTAACCAAAGTCACAGCCAGTTTTAAAACAGTTAGTTTAATTTTGCATCTGCAGGCTCATGGGAATCTGGGTTTTTTCCAATATTAATAATCACACTGTACCATTTATGAATCGCAGCTGAGACCAGTGGTATTTGAGCTAATATGGTATTTCTCTTTTGTTCTTGTCTGTTTTGTTTTGTTTTTAGGGCCAAGTTGTGTTCCGGAATGGGGAGAGAATGGGGACCATTAAATTTACTCAATTTCAAGGTAGGCTTTCTGATGCTTCTTCTTTCTAGTTGATGAGTTCTATATGCGGGAAGGTCGTGTTTCTGCAATAAAATACATCCAAAAAAATGAAAGTAGCATGTTCCAATAAGAGAAAGCAGAGTCAATAGAAAACACGGCTCTGTGAGAACATCAATTTCAACTTATTTAGAATATGTTTCTCCATTGCATGACTTTGCAGACTATCCATTCTCCCCACATGACTCCGAGAGGCTTGGGAAAGTATGGGAGTGTGGGAGTTCAGTCCCCTCCAATATTCTGAGAAAGCTGCATTATTCTTGTTTTTGATGATAGAAATTTTCAAACAGACCCTAAAGTCTAGAGAACCACGTAATGAACCCCGTGTACCCACCACCTGGCTTCAACCATCATCAACATTTTGCTACTCTTGCTTTATCTTTACTTACCCACTGCCCCCCCTTTTTTTGCTGTAATGTTTAAAGCAGCTCCCAGACATTATCTCATTTCAATCTCTAAATACTGCAGTATGCATTCCTTCTAGATAAGGACTTTTCAAAACATAACCATGCTACTGTTACCCTACCTTAAACATTTAACAGTGATTCTTTATATCCTTTCACTTCTAGTCTATGTTGATCCTCTGATTATTTGCAAAATTTCCTTACAGTTTGTGGGAAAATCCACACGTCTGGTTGCTATTTCTGTTTAATCTCTTTTAACCCGTCATCATCCCCAACATGTGCTTGTAACAGGTCCTTGATTTTTTTTTTTTTTTTTTAAGAAACCAGGTCGCTTGTTGGGCTTTTCTGTTGCTTGTGTTGTCAGGGGCTCAGAAACCTTCCAGACCACATTTCTCCAGGGACAAGGTGGAAGTAGAGGCCCAGGGAGGGGGCGGGGGCTTGTCAGAGTATACAGGGCATCTGTGAGGAGTGGGGCTGGGCTTTCCCCCAGGGTAGACAGCCCCATGCAGCCCGTAGGGTCATCAGCCAGGTTGTTCGCCAAAGCCACTAGATGCATCCTCCTTCACTGAAGCATTTTTCAGCATCTGGAGGTTTCTGGAAAATCCAGAAACAAGAGCAGTGCCTTTGCGTCAGATCCCAAAGTCATCCAGGGGAAAAAGCAAGAAATGAAATCGAGTTATTCGGGTTCATTCAGACAAATCCCACCGGATTTAGATCAATGAGGAGAGGTGTTCGGTACTGTGGTGCCATAATGCAATCTTGTACATTTACCCATTCGTCTTCCTGTGGCAGGTAATTGAAACGCATGTCAGCTCTCTGGCATGCACAAAAGATGTAATTTTCGGCAAATGTAATTATTTTCCCATTTGTTAAGTCTTGCTTCTTCATTGGTTGAACCAAGTAAGCATCTTGGCAAAGATACTTACTTTTTTTTTTTTGAGTGATTGTAACTAAATTCTCTTGTCACATTTCCAGTTCTGAAATTATATCATTCTAGGAGAATATTTTATAAAATATTGATTGGCCGATCCCAGCTTACAAGTGCGTGCCAATTTTATTGCCTTTTTTCTTCATATGTTAGGATTAGACACCAACTCCAATAACTAGTTTTAGGCATTTATAAGGAAAGCAATGGACCAAATAGTAGCTCAGAGGTAGGTGGGTCTGATCTACCTTAGCTCAAGTCAGTATATAGCACATTAGGTAAGTAACTTCGCCTGTGTGAAGTCCTCATCTGTAGAACAGAAATATAATCCTACCTACCTTCTTGGAATGTAGAAAGAACTTGAGAACACATAGAAATATGTGCATGTATTTCTGGCTCAGCAAGTAGCGGCACTTATGATTAGCACCGTGTCCAAAATTATGACACTTTGCTGAAGCAAATCCAGATTTTCTCGGTGCGTTGAAACCCCCCAGGTGCCTTTATGTCTGCCTGCCCTTTATAGCTTCTCCCCACACTTAGCCATATGTTGGATATCAGACACGCCAGGGTCTCAGAGATGAACATGTTCCACCGCTTCCTGGTGTAAAGGGGAAACTGGGGCCCAGGAGAGGGAGGGAGAGGTTCCGCCCTGGGACCCAAGCTGCTGAGCCAGGACCTCAGCTCCCCACTTGTGCTCTCATGCACAACTTACCTGGGTGTTTTCCCTCACCACATCCATGCCCAGTTTTTAGTGGACATCAGACCTGGGCCTGCACATGCTCCTCTTTGTATGTTTTTCAAAACAAACATTGATCCTGTTCACAGAAGGATTCTGTGTTTCTTCGGGTCTAAAGCCACTAGAGTGCTGGGGGCATGTCCATGTCCTCACAAGAGTTAGTTTTCCAAATGTAGAGAATCTCAGAGGTGCAGGCCTGCCAGGATGGAGTGGCATTGAATTATCGAACAGGCTGACCAGCCTGAAGGGTGCCTGGTTATCATCTCATTTCACAGAGAGGAAACGGAGGCCCAGACTGGGGAAAGTACTTGCTGTCGGGGAGACCCTGACTCACCATGGAGTGGCGCGTTCATTCCATCTCTTCTCTGGGCCCATGCTTCCCTGGGCTGGTCCAGACTCTGTTTCCTGGGACTTTTCCAGGATTTTCCCCAAGAATTGCCTTATACCATTGGCTTTTCCAAAAGGCCTCTAAATAGAAGGGCCATGTTGTTTTCTGGCATGTCCTCCACACCATCTCTCTCCCTGTCGGCTTCTCTCTTCCTCACCTCCTGCCCCATCTTTAGAGGGGACAGGGAATAGCAGGGCTCACAGCACAGCTGGCTCGCAGAAAGCCAGCCCCGGCCGGCGGTGGGGGCTGCTCTGAGACATGCACCCAGGCTGTCTCAAAGCTCACTAACCTGATCTTGGAAGCTGGCCCATCCCAACCTTCCTCTGAAGACCTCACGAGATGCTCTTTCCGTCCTCATTGGTGCAGAGTTCCCGGGGCCTTCTGAAATCTTATCTACCACATAGGAAACATCTCCTCGGAGGCTCTGTTAATTCCTTTGCAAAACTAAAACAAATGAGTTGGAAACAGAGATTTTAGAAGACTAAAAAGGGAGCCAAAAAGCCTGGTCCTGCACTTTTTAACTCCAAGACTGTAGGGTAGCACAAATGCCTGGCACTCAGCTGGCCTCCGGGACAAGTTTATTGATTTAATCTGGAGGCAAAAGACCTGGGTTCAAGTTCTGGCTCTGAAACTCAGCAGCAGTGTAACCCTGGGCAAGTTACTTCATCTCCCTAAGCTGCAGCTTAATCCTCTGGAGAATGGGATGGCACTAATGCCAACCCTGCCCAGCTCCTGGGGCTGGGGAAAGGACCAAATGAGATTTAGCCCCATAGCCTCTCAAGTGGTGGGAAGCTCGTCACATTTTGACATGATGCTTGGCTCTTGGCCAGCTCTTGGTGATGCTTACTGGATTCATTGGTGATAGCACTTGTAGCAATTTAAGAACGGCTTCATTTATTTGTGGTTTCCAGTGACGTCTGGCAAACAGCAGTTAGCCTTGACAACAAGATGGCGGCCATTGTCGCTTCAGGCTGGAGCAACTGCCTATCTCGTAAACTTAGGAGTGCTGGACGAACAGAACTATTCTAAAACGATGTGCCAGGGTTAGCCCCTTGGCCCCTCTTGAGACTGAGGCATTTTTAATCCAGGGAGGGCTTCAGAACCCTAAGAATAACCTTCCTCATCCCCAGCTTCCCTCCATTTACTTCGTTTTCAACGGTTCCCAAAGCTTTTAACTCCCAGCAGGACAATGTAGAAAGGTGGTGGATGCTGTCTGTGACACATCCATACTTCCCAAGCATCCACAATTCCAGAACCAATGCTTCATGGAAAGCACCAGCACCCCTCACCCTGTGCAAGGAGTAGGCCATATGTCCAAGAGAGTTGGTGCTTCCAGGGACAGCCTTGGGCCAGGGAGGAGAGAGAAGCAGAGGATAAACCACCCAGCAGCCTTCCCTCTTGGGTGGGACAACCGCAAGGTGTTCTCCTCTGCCTCCGGGAGTCCCCAGTAGGATTGTGCCTCAGTTACCTACCCAGAAACCTGCTCATGAATACCCTGGTACTGACTCCCTTCTTTTCCCTGTCTCACCTCCCCACACCTCTTCAGGGGGCCCCAAGACCACCTCCCAAATCAGTTCCGTGCCCTCCTACTCGTGTCTCGGGTGCAATTCTGAGTGACCCACCTGTGGTCAGAAGCAGGCATTCGAATCCTGTTGGCCACACACCTAGGGCGAAATAGGGCCAAGGCCTAAAACTGCTCCCAACTCCACCTTCAGCTCCCCTCACCCCTCCACCCCTGCCGGCACTGACTCCCAGTAAACCACGTGTCCGTGAGCATGAATGCCAGGGAATTGGCTTCTTTTCTTCCCCTCAAGAGAAGAAAGAATCCATGTTCCTGCCGAAGTCTAAACACGGTTCAGAATTTGCAGCAGGGAAGGAAGTTGAGCGAAGCCATGATTAGAGCCTTGTTTGTGCTGCGCTTCTGGAGCTCTCAGCATCTGCGCGTTCACCCGCTCGCCGGCCCTGCCTTCATTAGGCCTGTTTGTCAGCATCTCGGCGAGCGATAATGTGCTTGCGTTCCGCATGGCTTCTGGGCCACAGAGAGGGCTCAGACTTCGGACTTTTCTATTCCAGCACCTGACTGGAAGGCACGGGGTCTTCCTTTGCTCCAGCGGCACAATTGCCATTCAGCAGGTACCTAGTGAGCTGTGGGTTTGTCTCCCCCACTCCCCACCGTTTGCAGACATTAATTACCGTTTGGTCTTTGGGGTAACAGATACGGTTCTATTCAGTGCACATTTCCTGAGCATCTGCCAGGCGCTCTACCAAGTCCTGTGAGGGAAGCCAAGTTGAATAAGATACAGTCCCTGCCCTCCGGGGGCCTCATAATTTCTCTGGCCAAGTGCCAGGGTCTATAAAAGCAGGAAGATGATTTCCCAGAACCGACTAGAAAACTTTCGGAGCTAGTCTGACCCGAGTTTGAGATGCTTGAGGCTGGTTTTTAATGTCCTTTTCCTTCTGTCGAGGTCAAGGCATGTTTTGTTGCTCCCTTCACCTGGCCATAGGTCTGGAAAAGCCAGGTAGCCCGACGGCCTTGTGACTTGATGTAATTAAGAGAGGAGACAGGCCACTGAACCACGGGAAACCCTGGCAGGGTTGTGGTTCAGCAGGAATGGAAGGATGCAGGTGTATGTGGACTCTTTGAGACTGGGAGCCTGACCCCGACTCTTCCTAGCCTTCATGATCAAGGGCTCATGTTTCAGAGAGCCCAAGGAAAATAGCCTGAATGACAGAATTAGCTAGCAGACCTTGTGTTTCATTGAGCCATAGAATCTCCATGTTGAAGGGAGCCATGACTCTCTTTTGAAAGATTACCTCTCCTTGAATGCCTCCAGTGACGGGGAACTCATCTCCTTGCATGTAAATGAGCTTTGAAGTATATGAGCTTTGAAATGGGCATGTCTCTTCCTTACTAGCTAGGCACTGTGGCTTGATCTCTCTAAGACCACCATTTCAGCATTCAGTTTAAAAATAGTAAAATTAAAGGGGATCACTTTCTTTGCCTTGAGGGATAGTGAGAATTCCATGACATGAAGCTACAAATGGTTCAGTGACTAGCACAGAGAAGGGCATGGCAACCGTGGGCTTCCTTCTCCTCTCCTGGTCACTCATGATCATAACCCCCAATCCGCACCCTCCCCACCAGAATTTCTTGAGAGAAGTACCACCTTACTTCCTTAGGATACATTTCACTCTCCTCATTTCACGAGACCCTGTCATCACTGACCCAGGAAAGCCCCTCTTGATTGTCTGTGCCCTCTCGCAAGCATTTCCTCTCATCCTGCAGAGAAAGGCCAACACTCTAAGCATTTAAGGCATGTATTGTGTTGGTTTGTCCTTACAGAAGGTGGATTGCTGTTTTGTATGCATATATTTTTATTTCTGTCAGTGCAGCTGGATTGTATATCTTCTTCTATTTCTTTCTCTCCCTACCCCCACCCAGTGCTTTGTTTTTTTCGAGATGCTTCCATGTTCCCGTGTACACATCTGAGCCATGCCTTGCACTGATCATGCTTTACCCACCCACTCTCCCAGTGGCAGATACCCAGGCCCCCTTCAACTCCCTACCTATAGAAATAATGAGTGTCCTTGTACTTGTCCCTTATGAACTCAGCTGAGCATTTCTTTAGGACAAATGCCCAGGAGCAGAACCGTTGGACGGGAAGGTGTGTGAATACTGCACATGCCTGTGACCTGCCAGGTGGCTCTTTCAAAGCCCACACCTGTCTCCACTGCCACCAGTATGGGGATTCCCATGTCCCTTCTCCCACCAATACTTCAAACCCCGGCTTGCTCATTGTTTGCCAGTCTAAAGGTATAAAGTAGTATCAGTCGTTTTAAATATCATTTCTCTGATTACTAACAAGGTTTGGGTATCTTTTCCTGTGCTTGTCAGCCATTTGTTGATCTTTCTGATCCTTTGACCTTTTATTTTGAGGGTACTGTCTTCTCCTTGTTGACTTGCTAGAGTTCCTTATGTACTCCACACTTGATCTTAGCCAAAAGGCCGAGAAGTGATCCTCCTTATGTACTCCAAACAGTAGTCCCCTTTTACCTTTAGGCTTTGCACATACCTTCTCCCACTCAGTCGCTTGTCTATAGACTTAAAGTCCTTGTTGAACAGAAGTTCTTAATTTCAAGGTGGATAAATTCCTCTTTTCCTCGCCCCATGCTTTGGGCTTTTGAAGTTTCTTAAGAGTCATTTCCTGCCACCTGCATGCCAGGGCCTGATGGGGCACAGAGGGTGCTGGGCTGGGTAAGACCGCTCCTGGTCCCGGGGGGAAAAGACACAGGACCCTGAGTGGGTGAGACACATGATACGGGCATTCAGAGGAGAGACACTTGGTTCCGCCTGGCAGTTTCTAGGAAGGCTACCTGGGAGAGGCAGCATCTGAGTTTTCTTTCCTATTCCTGAGTTTGGGATTCTGAAGGGCCAGTGTGAAGTTAGTCAAGAAGAAGAGACAAAAGGCGCTCTAGATGCAAATAATCTGTTGTGTTTATGTGTGTCCTGCGTACCCCCAGATACTCAGCTTTTGCTTCTGGCCTGGTTCACCTAAGTCAGTGGACAAATCTACCCTTAGCAAGGTTATTATATTCCCAAGCCCTCTGGCCAGTGTCCACCTGGCCTGTTAAAAATTCCCAAACATCCATGAAACAAGATGGGATAGGGAGGGAGACAAACCATAAGTGACTCTTAATCTCACGAAACAAACTGTGGGTTGCTGGGGGGAGGGGGGTTGGGAGAAGGGGGGTAGGGTTATGGACATTGGGGAGGGTATGTGCTTTTGGGTAAATTGGAAGGGGAGGTGAACCATGAGAGACTATGGACTCTGAAAAACAATCTGAGGGGTTTGAAGTGGCAGGGGGGTAGGAGGTTGGGGTACCAGGTGGTGGGTATTATAGAGGGCACAGCTTGCATGGAGCACTGGGTGTGGTGAAAAAATAATGAATACTGTTTTTCTGAAAATAAATAAATTGGAAAAAAAAATTCCCAAACAAAGGTCAATGATGTTAATTTGTTACAAACGTGACAGTGACATACTGTTTATGGAGACAGAGAAGAGCGTGTGCGGGATTCAGGCCCAGGAGTGCTGCTCAGCTCTGCTCCTCACCCGGTGACAGGAGAGTCACCCTATGGGGCCTACCCACAGGCAGTGACCAGACCAGGGATCACTCCTGAGGAAGGGCTGGCGACCCGGAGAAGAGCAGAATCAAAGCCCGTGACTGCCACATTCCCACTGGACGACCACCAGGAGTGGGCGTCCATGTGGTTTGAGGCCCCCAGGCACATGCGGGACCCCTGAGGCAGGTTTTCAAAGCACTTGCAGAATCGTCAATCGAGAGGCGGAGGCCACAGAGATCTCCCTGTCCAGGCCGCTCACTTTAGCAAGGCCCAGGCAGACGCCGGGGCTTCCTGGGGGCTCCTCACTGAGGTGACAGCAAAGCCGGGACGAGCTCCAAGGCTCCTATCTACCCGCCAGAGCTCTTCCTTCTCCCTGACTTTGGGATTTTGTTGGGGGGCCTAGAGTGGAGTGACTGCTCAGCACTTTGTACTTTTGTTGGGTCAAGACCATGCTGTGTGTTAGACCTCAGAGTCACACGTGGAGTCTATCTCTTTGTAACCATTAAACTTTAAAGACCACATATACCGACCTCTGTTCTGATCTAGAGCTAGCTGAGGAAAAATGGACAGTTAGCGGTGAGGGGACTAGAACCCATGTAGCAGGCTATGAGCACCCCACTAGTGCAGGAGGTCGGTGACCCTGTCACTGGCTCCCTGCCCCACCCCCACCCCCACCCCCAGCCCCCGCCGGGATTGCAGTTCCAGAAGGAGACAGAATCACTGACGGAAGCGATTTCCCAGCCGTCTCGTGGATGCGCTCAGGCCCACCGCCAGTGAATATTTTCAGACTGGACTTTTTTTGGCAGCCTAATTTTCACCAATAGGACCTATTTCCTTTACGTATCATCCAAATCTAAAACTTGAAATAAAGAATGCGCTTTTGAAAGAGAACCCTTCTTTTTGCCCCACAATGAGGAAGCAGCATATTGTTCTGCGGGAGAGGGGCTCTCTGTTCCACACTATTTTTAGCCTCTTAGCACAGAAACCGTCAGCACTGAAGGGCCTTCAGTCAAATCTAGCGGTCCTCAACCCTGGCTGTTCATCAACTTGAGCTTAGGGCACTTTTGAAAATACTGCCCAGAACCTACCCCTCAACCCCCCCAGAGGTTCAAATAGAATGGGTCCATATTAGGACTCCGACATATGTATTTTCCAGCAGTTCCCAGGTGATACTGATGCCCGCCAGGGCTGAGACCCGCTGGAAGCCCTTCTGTGCAATTTGCCTTTGGAGAAACTGAGGCCCAGAGAAAGGGGTGGTCTGTCCGGGGCCAGACAGTGAGTGGCAAGCTGCCCCAGAATTGAGGGGCAGGGAAGCAGCCCTCTGCTCAAGTCCTTCATCCACCCCCACCCCCTGGTGGGTCTTTCTAGTCTGTCCCCTGGCCCATAGTCTGCAAGGCCCAGTCCATGTCCATTGGGTGGTTAACGTTGTTTGCGAGTTAACAAGGAACCCAAGAGTTAAGCAGTGAGTATTGGGTGCCTATCATGGTCACCACTGGCTGGGCCATGGAAGAACACAGAGGACCCCATCCTTCTAATTTCAGATACAGGAGGGGTCCTGGGTAGAGGATGGGGGCAAGACTCGATGCTACCTAGGGACACCAGAGGCAAGCCTTCAGGTCCCACCTAGGAACTAACGTCTGATAAGAATCATAAGGCCTGGGCACATGTATGACACAGCTCCAGCACCAGGAGCTGTTACCCAGCCCTCAGCCCACAGCAACTGAGGGGCTCAGAGGGGAGCAGTACTCAGGGAAGGCTTCCTGGAAGAGGTGGGTGTAGGGTTGGGCCATGTTGGTAGAGGGAGGAGAAAGCCACTTTCCAAGCAGAGGGACTGTTCTGGGGAAACCATGGCAGTAAAAAACAAACAAACAAACAAAAAACCTAGGGAGTATTTGGGGACCTAGCGAATAGCTCAGTTGCTTTTATCATGAGGCCAACTACAATTTATCGAACACTTACTGTTAGTTAGTCTGTAAGCCAGAAACTGCCTGTATTCTCCTCTTTAATCCTCATGTCCACTTAGAAACTTCCTATTTTCCAGCTACAGCTACCTGCTAACAAAGGGCATGCTGGAGGGAAAAAGTACCTGCAAATGAGAATAATTTTATCTGCCTGGTGGAGGCTGGGAGAGTCTCTAAACTACAATGTCAGAAATTATGATTATTATTATTATTTTTTGATCTTTGTATCTCCAGCCCGGAGCCTGGCAGATTAATAGGCACCCAGTCAATGTTTGTTGAATGAATGAATGAATGAATGAATGAGTGAGTGAGAAGGGATTTAGCAGCAGCATTCCGCAGCGCCCAGATGTCCAAGGCCACCTCGGTCAAGGATGAGAACAGAACCTCATCTTCCACCACCCACACTGCTGCTTTTGAGGGATTCTTTATGGGGAAGTACCTGGGGCTGGGCAGGGCATGCAGTAGGCACTCCATAAATGTGGGCCGAGCAGAGCTGTTCAGCATGGGTGGTGAAAGTGGGCTGAGTTCAGAGCCCAGTTCAGAAGCCCACTTGGCCGCTGTCTGCACATGGCTCTGAGTGCTTGCTCAACCGCCATGAGGCTCCTCCCTCATCTACAGACGGGGGCCAGTTATGCCCAGTTCACGGTTTGCCAAGACCTTCAGTGCAAGAACATGGGCAGCACCTGCGAGCACCCCCAGGGAGGGACTCTGGTGATGATGGCTGTCTTGAGAAGCCGAGGATGTGCGCCCCAGCCAGTCGGCAGTGCCGGTGCCACGGGACAGTCCATCAGGGTGGATGAGTCAGGGGGACAGGCTGTGTGGCTGGGGCACAGTGGGGTGCCAGCCACATCACTTCCCAGTTCCTGGTGATTTGTTCCAATCAGCCTGCATATTTCATGAGCTGCCTCCCCACGCCAGATAAATAAATCACGGCTTCCTCCTCTGAGTGGCAGGAGCTGACTAGGGTTGAGGACTTCAAAAGGCCGGAGCAGGGATGCTGGAGCTCCCAGCAGAGTCTGCTAATGTGACATTTAGGAGCTGTGACCCAGGCAAGCGACACCACCTGCACGGGGGGCAGGGAGACCATTATGGTGGGGAGGAGGGGAGAAGGAAGTGAATTTTACAGTCCTGTTTTCCACCCCACCATCCAAGGAACATAGGCAGAAGTGTGGCCTATGGGATTCCCTGTGCTGCTTCCTGAATGTTGATAAGGGATCAGCGGCGCATCTGCATTTCTGCAAAGAAATTCACTTAGAGCAGGAGCCCCAGCCAGCCAGCGGTTCCTCTGGGAGCACGTTTGGAATTCCTGCAGCTGTGTCACTCAATAACCCCTGGGCATTTGCAGGCCCAGCATCTGCAGCTCTGGGGACCCTCTTGCCCTGCGGGTGGGCACATGGGCAGGCCACTCTGTAGTTAACACACAGGCGGCACCCTTGGCCTGCGGAGGCAGCAGCTTGGAAGGGACTGTCACTGCTCAGCGATCCCATTTGAGGCAGCCCCATGTCGGTGAGGAGCATGGGCTGCGGGAGACATCCCGGGTTTGAGACCAGGCTTTGCTCTTAAAATCGGTGGGGCAGCCGGCAGCCCAAGCACCACCTGCTGACCTCAGTTTCCTCGTCTGTACAGTGGCACTGAAACCACCAGCCACAGCGGTGAGAACTGAACAAGAAAAGGCACAGAAAGTTCCTAGCACAGATCCAGGCACACTGTCAAGAATCGGTGGTTCTCCCCGCCCCCTCCCCAGCCCTGTCGAAGCCTGTTTGGCCCTGGTGGCTTTACCCTCTAGTTTCACACCCCTTACCTTTGGTCCTGTTTCCCCAAACCTGCTTTGTCTGTGGTCACTAGTCCCCCCACATACCAAATCCACTGACCCCTTGCTCAAGGGGCTTGTTTTTCTAGTCTCTTAGTGACATCTGACACAGCTGGCCAGCTCCATTGTGAAATTGTCCCTTTCCTTGGCTCCCTTGATGCCCACTCTCTCCTTCCATCCTGCTCCTGGCACCCTGGCCAGTCCTTCCCAGTCTCCTTGCAGCATACTTGCCCCACTCAACCCCCGCTCCCTGGGAAAGGTTGGCACTCCCCAGGATTCTGCCCTGGGTCCTCTCCCCTCCTTGACACTGTCCCAAGGAATCTCCTTCCTGCCCCCTGCTCCAACTCCCAGTTTCTATGCCGATGGCCCCAGGTCTCTTCCCAGCCCAGACCTCTCCCCTGTCTGCAGACCCAAGGACATCTCCATCCTCATGACCCATGAGTACGTCAGGCTTAGCTAATGCTAACTCCACCTCGGAATGCATTAATAGGAATATAATGTGCAAAATGAAGGAGGGGATAATCCCTTGTACTCGCTGCTGACCAAGGTCCTGCCTAAAGAAATATGTTGGTCAGCCCTTGACCCTACACTCTCTCAGACACAATGACATTGTATGATGTGGCCCAAGAAGAGACCTGGAGGGGGCAGAATAGAAATGATATCCTGTAAGAGGAGGTTGGGGTCTGGCACCGGGGAATGATCTATGTCTTCAAGTCTCTAGGACTGTCTTGGAACAGAGGGAGCAGAAGCTATCTGTGTGGCCCTAGATGATAGAGCCAGATACCAGGGGAAAGTTACAAAGAGACCATTCAGCTCAATGACCAGGAAGGACTTGGTAACAGACAGAAAGTCCAGTTATGAGGGGAATGGGCCCCCATCCACGAGGTACACAGCAAAGAGGGCGGTAACCAGTGGATGAGATGGTGTAGGAGGGCATCTGTCCCACCCCAGATCCATCGCAGGTTTTCCGATTCTACCTGGAAAAGGCCCTGGGGCAAAGGAAAGTGTGTGAGAACATAGCCAGCGCAAGAGCTGGGACGGGAGCAGCCATCCACAGGCGTGGGACTCCATCTACCTGGCCACTGTCTCTCTCCTTTTTTTTTCTTTTTTTTTTTCCTTTTTTTAAAAAAATTTTTATTTATAGTGGTGGGTATTATGGAGGGCACATATTGCATGATGCACAGGGTGTGGTACGTAAACAATGAATTCCAGCCACTGTCTCTTGCTCCCCGCAGACAGCAGGGAGGTGAAGGTGGGAGAGTACAATGCTGTGGCCGACACACTGGAGATCATCAACGACACTATCAGGTTCCAAGGTAAGACAGGTGGGCTTCTCAGAGGAGGGGGCCTGCTCTGTTTCTCCCAAGATCAGATACTGACTGAGGGTTGGGGATAAGCTCAGAGTCCTTCGCTTCCTAGAGAAGAGGGAACCTCCTTTTGTCTCAACATATATACTCACTGAGCACAGAGTCCCCCTCACTCACATGGGAACTGGGTTCCAGCTCCTGGGATGGGTCACTGAAATTTGCGTGGAGTGCTGTCTCTTACCCAGGCATCTGCATTTAAACCAGTCCCTAGCCAGGAGTAACTCTGTTTAAATGTGACCCAGGTAGTCTAGCTCTGTCTGCTCCTGTGAGAAGTGACTTGTTTGGGTTCGTAATAAATCCTGTCCACCTGCTGGTCTTCCTGAAGATCATTCCCTCCTCTTCTGCTGAAGAAACCCTCCTTAACGTCTAGAACGAGAGCAGATGACACCTCTTCTGTGCAGCCTTCCCTGTTTGCCCCCAGCTGAGCTTATGGTTCACTGCCTAACTTTCACAGTGTTTGTCTCTGCCTTCCCCATAGTCACTGTCTTTTGCCTGGCAATTTCTAGGTCGTTTGACCACGAGCTCCCTGACTTTAAACCCCTGATACCAGCTGGGGTCTGACACATGTTCAAGGTTCATATTTGATGAGAAACGAAACACGTGACTGATCAAGGGGATGACTGGGTGCGTGAATAAATGAATGAATGGGGGTGCCTATGAGTCAATAAAGTAGGGGTGGGTGGGTGGGTGGACAGATGGACGGACAGACGGATGGGTGGGTGGTGGATGAGTTGAACCCATCTTAATTCCTGCAAGCGCATTCTGCTCTCAGCAGCCAAGGTGCCCTGCCCGTCACACTAAGCTGAAGATTCTCCACCTCTGCTCAGAGCCCTGCCCGTCCCCATTGCTCAGCTGCAGGCCTCACTCCATGGAATCAGCTCAGGACCTTCCCATCTCTCTGCCTCTTCTTTCAGATCTCCCCACAGCCAAACTGATTACAGTTCCTTAAATAGGCGAGGACACCACCGTGCCTTTGCCCCTGATGGGCCCTCTGCCCCAAATGCCTTTTTCTCCTTGGCTTCCTTGTGGCCAGCCAATTGTTCATCTTCTGAGGACCAGCTCTCCCATCTGTAGCCTTTCCAGACTCCGTCAGGGAGAACTGCACTCTTCTGTCCGCTTCAGGCTCAGGCGTCTCTGTGCCTGACGTTATCAGCCACCTGGACCCTGCCTTTGGAGGCAGTTTGCACGATCGTTAGAGCACAGGGCTCAGTTAGGCAGGTCTGGGTTCAAATCCTGCCAGCTTTGCCACTTACTAGCCATAAAAGTCACTTAGCTCTTAGAAAGCAGTTGCCTGTCTATAAAATGGGAATAATCTTCTCTACCTGTGAGGCTGTTGGATGAATCAAATGAGAAACTCTCTATAAAGGGCTTAACCCATCGTAAGCATTCAGTAAACATGAGATTGCTTCTTACTGCCTTTTTCTTTTTACATGTCTAGTGTGTAAGTTCCTTGAGGACAGAGGCTGTGTCTTGGTTGACTTTGGATTTTATTTATTTATTTGAGAGAGAGAAATCTCAAATAGATGGAGAGGCAGGCAGAGAGAGAGAAGGAAGAAGGCTCCCTGCTGAGCAGAGAGCCCGATGCGGGACTCGATCCCAGGACCCCGAGATAATGACCTGAGCCGAAAGCAGCCGCTTAACCCACTGAGCCACCCAGGCGCCCCTTGGTTGACTTTGAATCACTGGTGCCCAACACCAGACATGACAGGTAGAAAGTGATCATTAAGGATGACTGGTCATCGTTAGTGATGACGAATGAAGGTGTAGTGTTGGATGACGGAATAGTGCAGAACAGACGAGTAACGAGTGAATGGGCAGGGTGAGGAGCAGGAAAGAAAACTCAAGGTGGTCACTGCGGATGCTTCTGATAAGTCATGACCAAGTGGCTTCTGAAACATCTTAGTTAAGGTGCATTGTGTGTGGCGGCACCATTTTGGTGGGGGGGGGGGCTGGTAGGTAGAGTAAGGAAGAGGAGATATGGTCAGTTTCCTGATGTTGTTTCTTTTTTTTTTTTTTTAAAGATTTTATTTATTTATTTGACAGAGAGAGATTACAAATAGGCAGAGAGGCAGGCAGAGAGAGAGGAGGAAGCAGGCTCCCCGCTGAGCAGAGAGCCTGATGCGGGACTCGATCCCAGGACCCTGAGATCATGACCTGAGCCGAAGGCAGCGGCTTAACCCACTGAGCCACCCAGGCGCCCCCCTGATGTTGTTTCCACGTGAACAGCGAGTGGTCATACTTGTCGTGGACCCATTGGTCCAACCCTCAGCCATTTTCTCAATGCCCAGAGAGGGGCTTGTTCCCAGCCAGTTCCCAAACAGTGTTTGGGAACCAGAAGACACTTGAGCTAACCTGATGCAGCCAGAGGTTCTCTTGGGGGTGAGGGGGACAGGTAGGGAGGAAAATGGAAGAATGGAGGAATAAGGATTCACATGAGGAGCTTTCACTTCTAGAAGCAAGAAATGGTGTTACTTCATCCACCTTGTGTCTGCGTTTGCCCTGATTTTCAGCCCTTGAAGCCACTCCTTAAAAATATTCCTTTACATGGAATTGCTTGAAACTTTTACATTTAACCATGCCAGCAGGTTCCCGGCTGTTTTCGAACCCGGCAGCTTCCCTACTTTGATGGTTCAAACTCTTCTTATCCCCTGAATGTTTCCAAACACATCTGAACTTGCTAGGAGAGTTTTTGAAACACAGATGTTCAGGGAGGGGGATCTCCATCCCTGCTGTCTCACCTGCCCATCCTCCGCTTGTCTCCTGGGAACGGAGGTGTGTCAGAGGCTGGCCCCAGGGCATAGCTATGGTGGGTCTCCATGACCCCTGCCTGGGGCTCCCCGGGCTCCCCACTTTCCCTATTAGAGAAAAAAAGCCCCAGTGTTCCAGAGTTCCACAGCAGAAGCCTGACTTGAAATAGCAGCTGAGAGGAAAGGGATTTAGAAGAAGTGGGGCGAGGTGGGACGCGTGCCTACAGCCCTCCTCCCAAGCCAGCCTGGATACAGTTTTGCCAGTGACCAAAAAGATGAGTTTTCTCTGAGGCCCTCAGGGCTCCCCTAGGTTCCCGGTGCCCTTGGAGAATGAGCAGGGACAGCTCTGCAGTCACATAGAGAAATGGAATCCCACAGTTCTTGTCCAGTCCTGGCACGACAGGGAAGGGGAGGCATGCCAGTAGCTTCTGCCTCCCACAGTTAGTGAGGCTTATGAAAATGGAAAACCAGAAAGAGCTTTTGTAACATCATGACCTTGAAGCAGAAAACCCATGCCCAGAGACATCTACTTCTCCGTGAAACTGACAGGCAAGGCATCTGCCCTACTGAGGGTGGTCATTATCATGTGTCAGAGCAGAGACCTTGAGAGCCCAAGCCAGGCTCCTCACCCCCAGCGGCACCCAGTAGGTCCCACTCACAGCGTCCAGCCGTGTGCTTTCTGAGCTGCTGTTACCTTTGGGGACAAGTGGGAATGGTTTTTCAACAGGGTAATTAGACCAAATCAAATTCTAGTCTTTTAATGGCTATTAAATGCATCACAAATTCCTTATTGATTCTATTTAGAGAAAGAAGTAAGTCCTAGCTGAGGCTTCCTGCTGGTAGACTGGCCAGCCACTGGGGCTCTCTTACCCAGTAGCTGTGTCCTGCTCAGAGGTTGTGCACAGGTGTCAGATGGCAAGACCTGCCAACCGAGATGTTCTCCTGACCGTGCACCAGGCTCCACTGATGTCTGTTCCTCGACATTCTAGGATCCGAACCACCAAAAGACAAGACCATCATCCTGGAGCAGCTCCGAAAGATCTCCCTACCTCTCTACAGCATCCTCTCTGCCCTCACCATCCTGGGGATGATCATGGCCAGCGCTTTCCTCTTCTTCAACATCAAGAATCGGAATCAGAAGTAAGCCACTCACACCCTCCTCTTGGATGATGCATTCTGATTGACAAACCTCGTGGATCAAGTGTAGGGGCATCACGTGATCGATGCACCAGGGGCACGGGAGATGTTTTCGGGGCAATTTTCTAAAGTGATTGTTTGGTCCCTGGGATGTGATTAGATGTTCTATGGAATGTACATAGGTGCATAGCCATGCACAAACACACATGCCCACACACACACACACACACACACACGCAGGCAGGCAGGGCTGCGGGTTGCACAGGAGGGATGGGTTAAATAAACTCCAAGGATCTGAGTCGCTGGCCTCCTCAGAACTTTGGCTATGCTCCCGTACTTTCTACCTGTCCAGGAGATAAAATACAGAAGCGGGACTCCCCCAGAGTCTTGGCTCCTCCCACAGTGGGAGTGGCTTCTCTCACAGTGGGAAGCAGTGCCTGAGGTAGTCGCTGAGTTCAGGAAGGGGCACCCCCCCTCCCTGGCCCTGGGCAATATTTACAGCCCGAGAAGCTCCTCCCTCACATCATTCTTGCTAGGACCCTCAAACAACTCCCCCTGATTCACAGAAGAGAGTACAGAAGCCCAGTGACAGAGGGAGGACCACTGTCCGAGGCCACACTGCTGTGTGTGGCTGAATCTGTCCCCTGGGTTTCTGGCTTTGATTTCTTTTTTACCACACACGCTCTTCACTCTCTGGAGGAGAGCAGCTCACAGCCTGAGTTATTCTGGTCGGTCGTGGGTAGAACAGGCCACCGCACAGGCGATGGTGTTCACTGAGCACGACCAGCTTCTGTGGTTCCCAGAGCAAACCCCTGGACCCGACTCCCTGGGTTGCTGGGGAGCCACTGAGCAGGGGCTCAGAGAGAGGCACAGCCTCGATGACATCGAGCCCAGAAGCCACACTGTGTGACCTTCCTGGCTGCCAGGAGCAAGTCTGATTTCACAGAGAACGGGGTTGTTTTCTTTTTTCTCTTCCTGCTTGCAAAGGAAGAACTTGGAGGCTCTCTATTTCTTTGTTGTTTTTGATTTTGATTAGTCAAACCTATTTCCCGAAGAAAAAAAGGAGTTTTATTCACCTGTTTATTTTCTATACATTAGTAACACATACGCCGCCACAAAAAAATTCAAGAAAGTTTTGCCTACTCTGTACAAACCTTAGCTCATGACCATGCCCCTTAGCATTTGGCGCAAGGCCTGGGCCCGGAATCAGTTCTCAATTAATATTAGACTCCCTTTCTACAAGCTTCCAAAATACCTATCTTAACAGCAAGTTGCCCCTATGGTAAGACTAAACTCCTTTAATTCTTTAATTACACTGTTCTGGCCTCCTGTGGAAAATTACTGTTACTCTTCCAGTAGACTGGCAGCTATGTGAATTTTTTGACTGGCTTTGCAGATTAAAAAATCTGAAAGAAATAAGAAATGTCACAGTAGTTCCAAGTTCCCCTCACTTTTATGTCCCTAAATTCTACCCATTTGTTAAGGTCCTTTTCCTCCAGTAACCACCCCGCCTCCTGGCCCTCCCCCTTCCCCAGCTTCCCATGGTAATAAGGATGAAGGGGCCTTAGCAGTCTGTGGCACACAAAAGGACCTCCAGGAATCCAGCCTTGTGTGAGCTGCCCACGTGCCCTGGGCAGTGTGGTCTGTGCTCCCATTTTACTCATGAGGAGACTCCTCTGGGCCCAGTGACCGGCCAGGGGTGCACCTCTGGGGGGAGGCCCCAACTCATGCTCCCTGCTCAAAGGCTGCGTGTGATCCATAATTTACACCAGGCTTTTTATCTCTCTTCCACTAGGACGCATTGCATTTTTTAAATGTGAAAGGATTCGTAAAATGGCAGAGTGTAAAAGAAAATGTTCAGGGAACAATTGACCGTAATTACGATCTGCAAAAAAGCACCTGGACTGGGGGGAGGGTGCCTCAAAACCCAAGACAGACCCCGTGGATTGTGCTGGGGTAGCCAGGCACTTGTGAGGGTGAATTCCAGCTGGGCGCCGGTCTCGGCCAGGCCTGGCTTACTGGGCAGCTGGGAGCCAAAGCGGAATTCCTGCAGGAGGCCAGAGACAAGCGTGTAGAGTGTAGGAGTGTAAAGATTGCCCCCGGCAGCCTGGTGAAGACAGGGGTGGGGATGGGGACTCCCCACCCCTGGGGAGTGGATGGACTCCGTTGTCCATTTTTATCACCTAAAGACTAGGTGTGTGACCCCTTGGCGCACAAGACCGTGGCAGCTTCGGACAGCCAAAGCAAATGCTCACCTACGCCCTGGTGACCACACTTCCTCAGCAGCCCTGTAGACCTCCTGGGCCGGCCCCACTTGGCAAGGCGGAGAGTGGTGTGGCCTTCTCCCTCTCCTCTCCCTCCTCCCTTAAGGCTGCTGAGCTTAAGTGTAGAAGTCTCTAGATTTAGCCTCTCTTCTCAGCCCCAGAGGAAAGAAAGACCCGTTGCCTTAATAATGTGTTTGTGTAAACTGAAAATGAATGGTTGAAAAAGCTGGTGCTACGAGCTGCCCCCTAGGGAAATGACAGATGAACCTGATAGAGGAAAAATCCACCAGTAGCATCAGATAGCTTCCAGGGTCCTTCTGGGTGGGGGAAGCAGCCCCTAGCAGGCGCACAGCCTGGGACGGCAGTGGTGGGAAGTGGAGGAAACTCGGGCTTGCGTTTCTCTCTCCTCCAGCCGTGGCAACACTGTACACCTAGTAGGCATTCAGGGAATGTTTGCTGGAGGAATAACAGCATTAACAGTTCTATTAACGGTCGTCCTTCTCTTGGCAGACTGATAAAGATGTCCAGTCCGTACATGAACAACCTCATTATCCTCGGAGGGATGCTCTCCTATGCATCGATATTTCTCTTTGGCCTTGATGGATCCTTTGTGTCTGAAAAGACCTTCGAAACACTTTGCACCGTAAGTCATTCTGCATCTTCCCAGGGTTTAAGATATAAGGTTTTCTTGGTTTCCCATCCTCAAAAACACAGATACAAACCCAGAAATGAATGAAAATATGTGAACTGGCAAAAGACAGTCCATTCATGCAGTTCCAACAGCACAGTATATTGTTGCTTTCAGAGCGGGATGGACTTCACTATTGCCTATAAAATTAAGATAATGGATTTATTTAAGAGGCCACTGCTAGAAGACAGCCCCCAGAGAAATGGCTGAGTAGCCTGTAAAAGCAAGGGAGGGAAACTACCAACCAGAAAAGGATCCATACCTGGGGTCAGGGTCAGGGTCGCATAAGAAGGAATAATCTGCCTGCGTATCTCAAGAACTATTATAGAATAGTGTAAGAGGTGTCTGTGCGTGTGACTTTGAGTCAAATAGAAAAAATCAGAGCTACTCTTTTCTATTTAAGCAGTGCTTTTCAACCCATCTTTTCCCTTATTGCCTCCCTAAGAAGCCTTTTTAGACTTTAATAATTATCTCCTCATGAAAATTTAATACCGAAGATATACTGTACATTTGTTTATATACTGTATGTAAATCTTATAGTTTATACATGAAAGAGTAATATTTTCCCATTTAAAAAACCAATGTTTGCCCCCTTGGGAACTATATCTGCCCCCCCCCACTGAGAATACATGTACTTAAGGAAGCCCAAAACAGTATAATTTATTAACTATATTTTAGAAATCCTATTTTGAAAATTAATTACCATGTTCTAGACATTTGCTGCCTCCTTGGTGGTGGTGGCGGCTGTGGTTTTTCCTACAAGAGTTCATGCAGTAGCTGTTTACAATGGTGTGGAACTCACTCCCAGTGGAATGTATCGTTGGCTCGCTATTTCAGAGAAGAATGAGCAGTTGGGATTTATTTCTGGACTTTGACTACTGTGATCTCTCAAAACTGGGTTAGCCATTTGGGTCTCTGTATTGTCCCCAAAGTGATTATTCATCCGATTCCCAGCTTGGAGGACCAGAGCTAGAAGGGATGGCCAAAGGATCCGTGTCGGCCAGATTAATCGAAAGCGACTCTTTTGTTGTTCTGTGTTTTCTTGTAAGGCGTTGAGAGCTATGTGGGCCCTTTTCCGCATAGTCTGTTTTAGAGCATACTTGGTCTCAGTGTCTCAGTGTCGCCCACTACTGGACACTCACAGGTTGCAAAGTGGCAGCCAGGGAGCATACAGAGGGGAGGACCTCTTTCTTCCTCATCTGGTCCCTGCGCCCTGAGACAGCATGTGGAAAGAATGGGAGCTCCCCGAATCTGATGCTGTATGTGACAGTGCCCCCACCTGAGTCCTGCAGATGATTCAATTGGACTGTTGCTCACACAGCATCGAGAAATTGCTCGAGTTACCAGTAACTTCATTGTGAATTGCCTAGCAAGTGAGATGACCACAGACTGTGTCTCTGTCTGAAAGGTTCCATTTGAGAAGTGGGTGGTTGAGCCCCGATACCCTAGAGGACAGGGAGCGTCGAAGACGCACACGGCGCTGTTCCAAAGTCCCTGTGGGTGTGGCTTAGTTCCCTCGCAGATGTGTGACCCATTGGCACAAGGATGGCGACCGTGGCTTGTGGGAGTCTTGCTCATTTTAGGGATGCTGTGAAGGTCCCTTAGGACCCTTAGGTCCCTCACATTCAAGTCCCCTGCATTTCTGCTCAGCATGAATTTTGACTTTTGTGCCCTTGCAATTTCATGGATGCCGGTGTGTTTAAGGGCAATTTTCCTGGGCAGGGGTGAGGCCACAGGAAGGGGCTGCTCCTGACGCCCCCAGAAGAAGCACAGTGAGGAAAGCAGGGATTTCCTTCTTCCCTCTGTGCCTGGGGACACCTCTCCCACCCAAGTTTGAGGAGACCATGATTAAACCAATAATGAAAATGGTATCAGGGGCCAGTGGGGTGAATTGTACTTTACACAGCTCTGATGCCTCAGTGGCACCCCCTGAGAGCTGAGGGGTCCTCCTCAATCTCCCAGCCAAGAATCAGGGAGCAGAGCCCCACCCTGGCTGCTCCTGGGGCACCTCTCTGCCCGGCTTTGGTCGCCTGCTGCAGCGCCTCCACTGGCCTGAGTTTCAGCGCACAGAGGGTCTCTTCCTCCCAGGAAGAAGGTGCTGATCTCTTACCCTGCTCAGGGGCCAGAGGCCATTCCTGCACAGGTGACTTCTCGACTTGGACCCGAGTCCTGCAAACGCTGGGTGACGTAAGCTAGGGAGAAAAAAAAAAAAAAAAAAAAAGGCGGGGGGACATCCCCCACACCTGGGTTTTTTTCCTTTAATGAAGCCTGACATTCTGTTCTGGGAGTCGTGCTCATTTGTGTGAGGGGAAGGTTGTCCTGGGAAGCCTGGCAAGGCGGTATGAATAAATCATAAAGCACTTTACAAATCAGCATTAGCTCCGAACACGAGGGCTCGGGAGATGTTAGGCCCCGGTTCTCACCGTCCCTGAGGATTCATTTATTGGCAGTCAGCGCTATTTCGCAGGCTCTGCTGAGGGGAACCCACATTCATGACTGTGGGGGCGAGGCACGGATGGACTCCTCTGGACTGAACTGGGTCAGTGCAAATGTGCACGTGGGCTAGGACTGGGGTCATCTGGTTAATAATTCCCCATATCGCTCAGGAAGGGAATGGGAATGCTCCTGAATTTAGAGCCTAAATGCCAGTCCCCAGTGAGGGCAGTTTGGGTTGTGTTCCCCCTGCTAACCAAGAGGGCTTGGCTCCTTTAGCTGACCTGGTGCTTCGGGTTCTGGTCTCTCTGGGTCAAACGAGCCGCCCACCGGTAAGCAGCCACGGAGCTAGGAGAAGGGAGAAGGGCCTGCTGATTCAGCGGACACAGGTCTTCCACAGGGACTCCCACCCCTACATGTATTGGCCCCTGACTGTGGGCCGTGACTTAGCTTCTCCAAGGCTCGGTTTTTCCATCTGTGAAATGAGCATAACAAGCCCCGTGCACAGCGTTGGCGTGGGCTGAGAAGCTGGCGGTGAGGCGCCGGGAGCACGGGGCACAGTGGGTAGGCAGCTCTCTCCCGGTCGCAGTTCCTAGCAAGGTGCCCTGCTCTGTGTTCCAGAGGCACTTTTCATAGGACAAAGGGCCAGGCAGAAAACGTGGAGCCGGCTTCTGGTGTGGAGCGATAGAAGTCACAGTTCGGTCTGTCCTGCTGCTCTGTCGATGCCCATTCTTTTAACTTTTCGTTTCAATATGGAAATGAAGCACAGTGTTAAACCGTGAACGCCACATGGGGAAGAAACCTATGACCGTCGTGAGATTATGCCTCCCTAGGGGCGGTCGCTCTGCTGGGGAGGGCCGTCATAACTTGGACGGGGATGGCTGCCCATGCGTGCACTCACTCGCAGGCGTGAGAGTGCACACGCGCGTGCACGCACACGGCTTAGCTCCCATCCCCCGACTCCTGACCCTTTCAGGAATCCTCCCAGCCGGTGTCAGCAAGTCTTGCAAACAGCTCCAGCTCTACAGTGCTGTCTCCCTGGACGCTGTGTGGGTAGTGGAATCACCATAGCAACGTGGCCCCTATGGGCAGGGAGCTGCCTGCAAGGACAGTGCTGGGCCCGGCCAAGCCCCCGTGCCCGGAGTGGGAGGGCCAGCTCAAAACGGGCTCGCTGACCTGGCTCAGGAATCCCAGCTCCTGGCAGCCCAGAGAAGGGAGTAAGGTGGGTAGGGGAGAGAAAAGGCGCTTGTGTTCCTTGTAGAAGTCTAGGGAGAACCCCCAGCATGAGCATGGGGGTAGCGAGAAGGGGCTGTGCAGGGAGGGGGAGACCCAGGTGGGCCTCAGATCCCAGCCAAGTTCCCAATAGCTTCGGGGACTCTCGGAGCCTCACTGGGCGTGGAGGCCGTCAGCAGCCCCATGGTGACTCCCCAGGCCTGTGCCCTCCTGAAACTCAGTGCTCTCTGCTCTGATTCACAAGGCCAACCCTGCTGCCCCATGCACACGTCCCTTCTCATCCCCACAATCCTGACAAGGCAAGGTTCACCGTCCCCATGTGACATGAGAGAAAACCAAAACTCCGCCACATGTGGCTAGGCGGCAGGACTGAAGCTTGGGACTAGGCCTGTTGGACTACAGAGGTGTCTAAGACGTTTTGTTTTTTTAAAAAAAATATATATAGGGACGCCTGGGTGGCTCGGTGGGTTAAGCCTCTGCCTTCGGCTCAGGTCATGATCCCAGGGTCCTGGGATCGAGCCCCACATTGGGCTCTCTGCTCAGCGGGGAGCCTGCTTCCCCCTCTCTCTCTGCCTTCCCCTCTGCCTACTTGTGATCTCTCTCTCTGTCAAATAAATAAATAAAATATTTTTTAAAAAGAAATATATATATATATATGTGTGTATGTGTGTGTGTGTGTGTGTGTGTATATATATTTGTTGTTCGCTGGTTCTTACAAAAGAAACAGGTCCACCAAATTCTTAGGGACGTGGTCAACATTTATCCCCCAAATTTGTCCATTCATATTTTTAAAACTTGAGCTATCATTCACATACCATAAAATTCACCCTTTCAAGGTACATAATTCACTGGTTTTCATAAATTTATTCATTCGTTTTTGATGTGTCCCCAAACACTTCAGAATACCTAGCATATAAGAAAATTACAGTCAGACTGTTTCGTGTTCAAATCCCAAGGTACCCTATTTCTCTGCTGTGTGACTTCAGGTTACTTAATGCCTCTGACCTTTAGTTTACTCCTCTGTAAAATGGACATAAGGATTCAGTAGCATCGTCTACACAAAGCATTTAGTGCCTGCCTCCCAATAAGGTTCAATGAATGTTAGCCGTTATCATTATAAATGAGGGGATTATGTCTGGATTCTGGTGTTCCCCTGTGGACACTGCTCAGAGAGATGCTGATAAAGCGTCTCTTGTGAACTTGGGATGAAGAAGAGCCTGGAAAGTGGTCTTGATGCCGGTTGATTGGAGGGCGGTACGTCCGTGGCAACTTCTGGCCTTATGTGGCCTTGCTCCACTAGAACTGGGGTGGGGACAAACTCAGGCCCGAAGTCAAAGCCAAGCTGCTGTCCCTCGGTTGCCCTCAGTGCTGAAATGTCCTCGGGCGGCAGGCAGGCAGGGTAAGAGCGAGGCAGGTGGGACTCAGGGCACTCCCGTGCAAGTCCGCAGGCGTTGGCAGCCCTCCCGGCAGCTCAGAGGAGCGTGGCTTAGCTGTAGAGCTCCCAGCTGCCTCGACTCACTAACAACCCTGATTCCTTTTTTTTTTTTAACTTTTTATTAAAGTATACACACTTCCTCATTCACACACATGTGATAAGTGTTAAGCTCAGTGAATTTTCCCGAACCGAACTCAGCTGTGAATCCAGCATCCTGATCAGGAAACAATCCATTGCTAGCATCCCAGAAATGCTACCTGTCCTCCTCCTTTGCCATCCACACACCCGTAAAGGATAACCACCACCCTGTCTTCTACCTGCACCCACCGTGCCCCTCCATGTGCACTTGAATCACCTTTGGGAGGGCGGGAGCGCAGTGAATGCGGATTCTGACGCCGGGAGCTCCGCTCCAACAAACCCCCAGACCACACCCAGAGTACAAAGGTCAAGGTCAGAACCCTGCTTTATTTCTGTGTTTGTCCCTTGGAGACTGGTTATGGAAGACAAATGGAAGCATCAGAGACCTTGCCCTTTGAGGATCAAGTTGGGGGGGAAAGAGGCTCCAGCCACCCCCCACCCCACCCCGGAACGTCTGGAAGCAGAGCAGCCCCATCACAGGAGGCAAGGTTGAACTCTGGGTCCCGAAGTGTGCTCCCAGCCATCCACGCTGCCCACAAGATGTTTATGAATGATCTCAGGATGGGCCGCGGTTGGGAAGGATGGGGCTGTGGGGAAACAGGCCCAGGACTGAGGGGCAGGACGCCCTCTTCTAGCCCTCCCGGAATTCGAGGATTTTCTGACTCTGACTCAAAAGGCAAAGGCAACCTGGGATCACCCACCTGGCCTCCCAGGAAGTTCAAGTCTAGGAAGAATGAGTGATGGCTTTGAGTTAAAAGGCCATAAATGTCTCTGATGTTTCTTGCTTGGGGATTTCTTCTGGAGGCAGCTGAGAGATAACCTGATAAAATAATGTGGTTGAGGGGCTGTCTCGGCCTGCGATCCTGTGCTTTTGCATCTGGCCATGGTAGAATGCTTTGTGATTTCAGAAGGTGGCTGGAAGGCTGGGCCACGGGATGCCCACAGTGTCTGAGGGTAGCCTCCCCTCCCAGACCAGAGGAGGGAGGCAGCTATAGACACTGGAACTGAGTTGCCAGGGCCTGCTGGAGCCAACTAGAGTCTTGGAGAGGCTGTGGCACCACCCAGGCACTTAGTGTATACCACGGCCCTGCGGGCACCTGGCTGGACTGCACAGACCTCTCCCCACAGGAAGCTGGCAGTGTAGATGGGAAGATGCAGGTAAACAAATAACTCCCATTAGGGATATTGAATGCCTTGACGGAGGGGGTCTGGGGGAAGGGGTGAGGGTCTTCTAGGGCAGTTTATAGAACATGTTCTTCAAACGCTTATTGCCTCAGGACACACGCCACATCTCACCCCTTGCCCCAGGAAGATGTACAGATGTACAGGTCTTGCTTTTGGACAGTCGGAGCCTTCTTTCCCTACCTTCTCACTATTGATTGCCTGGCGTGAATGGTCAGAGTGAAACAAAATTTTTAGAACCTCTCTGGACTACAGAAAATCATCTTGCCCCCCAGTGTCCAACCACCCCCGCAAGAGCTTCCCTGCCATCTGCCTTCCCAGCCTGGGGCCCAGAGGCCTCTGTCATGACAGGGGGCCCAGAGCAAGAGTCCCAGTTGTGTCTCAGAACCTACATGTCCATTTGCCCACCGGTTTCCAGAGAGCAATGAAAGCTCGTCCCTCTGCCAGGCAGACCTTCCTGAAATCAGCTGAATAAGCAGCTGAGCAGAATTGTTCTGGGCGTAGATTTTCCTTTCCATTTAGAGATGTGTCTAATTGTTGTTGCCGTTTTCATAGCTGAGACTGATATGGGCATCGCCTGCCTCAAGTTCTCCCTGCCTCACGGATGTCTGTGCTCAAGGCAGTGTGCGGAGGGGGTGGCCACTGAGGGGAGGAAAGAAAGACCTTACCGTCAGAAGAGTAAATCGTTTAAGACTTTGGGAGAAAAAGCGAAGTAGCTGTTTGTCTTGTATTGATGAATCAGAAGAGACTTGTATCAGGGGTGACATAGTGGAAACAGAACCCTAGAGCCCCTCCGAACCTTCTGGTTTCTTTGGCCTCATAGAGACACAAAGAAGAGAGTTACCCACGGCATCACCAAGGAAGTGCAGGAAATGGCTTGGTGCAGGAGTTGCCCCTAGAGTGTTCCTACAGGGGAACTCTGTTTGAATATGTGGAGTGATGGGGATCTCACTACCCAACAGCATACTTTGTTTGTGTAGAAGAGACCACAGATGCCATGAACTCAACCTTTTTTGCCATCAAATGCTCCAGTTCCCTCTGTGGTCTTCCTTTCCTGTGCTTGGCTCAGGTACATTTCTGGTGATAAAGAGCTCATTACCTCCTAAGGTGGGTCATCTCCCTCCTCACCCAGGGCTGGCCCCAGAGACTGAAAGGCAAGCACTGTAGGCCCTCCCTCCCCGCAGCACCATCTGGTGGGAGAGGTGGCCAGGTCATCAGATAGACGTCATCTCAGGCTGGCCAGCATAGCAGAAATGTGCATGAGGGTACAAGTCTCAAGGTCTCAAGGAGTAGGCGGCCTTGATCTCCCTTTGAGGTCTGGGAGGGCTTCTCAGAGGAGGGGGCTCACGAGTTTGGATTTCAGAGGACAACTAAGAATAAGAATTTGTGAAGGAGATCAGAGAGAGGAACAGCATTCAGAGTAGAGGGAACAGCTGGTGGCAGGCCCAGAGCACGAGCCAGAGCAGTAGGGATGGGGGGCATTCAGCAGCGTGGGTAGGATCACTTGGGTGTGAAACGCCCCATGGGGGTGGGCAAGAAAGGGGCTTCACCTGCCAAGAATCCGAGTCTAACCTGATTGTTCAGTGGGGCCAATGAAGGGTTTAAACCCAGGAGACTTGCTTGTATTTGCGTTAGAGCACAGCCCCAGGTGGCCGGGGGTGGGGTTGGATGGATGAGCAGGAGGTGAGGATGGAGGTAGGAGGAGCAACTGGGGTTCCCCAGGTCCAGCGAGTGGTGGTAAGGAACACAGGAACAAGAATCAGACATTGATTAAGAACCTCAGCCCCTCACACACCTTCTTGCATCTAATCCTTGCAACCATTCTATGAAGAAAGATGCATTGCTGTTCCCATTTCACAGATGAGGAAATGAAGGCTCAAAGAGTTACATGACCTGCCCGGGTTTGTGTCGATAGTAAGGGACAAAGCCAGGACTCAAAGCCCTGTCTGTCTGACTCCAGAGCCTCTGCCCGTCATGTCTGACCTGGATGGCAACAGGAGTACACAGAGGAGGGGATGAACCAGCAGGAGACATGGAGTAAAGTGGTCATCAGGCATAGCCTGGAAGGACACAGAGCTTGCCACCATGGGTCACACAAAGAGGCTCTAGTGGAGGGAGTAGCTCCTGGCATACAAGAAGGTTAAGGAAGCAGACATGGGGGTCCAGACATCTGGGGACTAGCAACCACAGGAAGCCCTTTTACTCCTAGGCAGGCAGGGCTAGAGAGGAGTGTTTTCCAGAACCCAGAGAGAGCCTGAGCCATGTGAACAGACCCAGTCAGAGATACAGCTCTGAAGCAATGGGCAGCAAGAAGCACACGCTCCATCTTCTCTCTCCTGGCACCCTCCAGTCTCCTGCTGGAAGCTAACAAGTCCTGCCAAAAGCCGGAGGGCAAGAAAGCCCAGGAGGTGCAGGCGTGGGGCCCCGCCTCCCAGACATAAGGAAGGGCAAAGCGTGGTTCTGGGCAGAAATTACGGCAGAAGCCGGGCTTAGGGGTTCAAAAGGAGAGTGATGGTGGGGAGGATTCCCCAGGGGGACCGCCCAGTCCCTAACTGGGGTGACAGTGGATGGCGTGGATAATGGCAGCACTCCCTGAGTCTGGAGGAAATGGAGCAGTTCAGAGGAAGAGCCCGTGGGCTCAGCTTTGGCTGTGGAGTATGAAGTCTCATGGCACAGCTAGGTGTCCCCTAGGTCTCTGGTGACAGTGGCATATGCAGGTTTGGAGCTCAGGAAAGAGACAGAAGCTGGGAAAGATGTAAGGGACTTGTCAACAAAGAGAAAGTGGTTGACGCCTGAGAGTGGGGATAATAATCCAGGGAGAGCCCTTAGAGGCAAAGAGCGTTCACTTCCAGCTTAAAGAGATAGTGGAGGAGTGGGAAGAATATAGCGTCCCTTTGGCAGAAGCCTCGCTCGCTCACTGGGCCGAGCCAGCTGGTGGCAGGCAGCTCTGCCGGTGGGGGTCCCGTTGTGCAGCTTTCGGCATCTTTCCTCCAGTGTTGTTTCATCCCGGTCCACGGGGCTGTCTTTAAATGGCGTGTGAACACCACCGTGGGCAAGGTGACCCACCGGGATCGTCTTGCGGAAGAATCCGTGTATTTATTTTTGGTTTTTATGTAGAAAAAATATAAAGAAATTCAGCTTTACTCAGGTGTAGTACTTGGCCTGGCCCTGGAGCCCTGGTGCAATGCCCAGTGACAGATGCAGGAACTCTCCAGACAGCCACGTGGTTGGTCAATCCATGACACCGGATGGCAAGGGGGCATTGTGCCAAGGGTCCCCAAGACAACCCCCAGCTCAGCGATTCGCTAGGAGGTCTCAGCCCATGCTTGTACTCACAGCAGTGATTCATTACAGAGAAAAACACGTAGAGCAGAATCTGCAGAGGGTAAAGGCCCTGAAGGCAGAGTCTGCAGGAACCCAGGCCCGAGCTTCCACGCACCCCTGCCGGCGGATCCCACGGGACACCCTGGATTCCCCAGCAGTGAATGGTGACGATATGTATGAAACGCCATCCACTAGGGAGGCTCACTGGAGACTCTTGAGTCCAGGATTTTTGTTAGGGGCAGGTCACCAGGGCCTCCTTGCTCAGCATGTACCCAAATTCCAGGGTCCCGGAAGGAAAGCAGGCGTGCAACATAAACCACGGTGTTGGCCCAAACAGCTCAGGCCAAGAGTCACTCTTATCACTGAGGGAACAGCAGGAACTGTCCCCAAACCCAAGTTCCCAGACACCGGCCGAGGGTCACTCTGCCCAGCAGGCCCTTCTATGGACAGGGTCGGGATCCTGGTTCGTTAACCCTTTCCCACCCAGCCCCCCTCAGCCATTCTTCGCTTTCCACTTATGGCAACATGTCACTATTTCCAGATGCCAGGTTAGATTTGTATTATTGAGGTGTACCTAATTTATAGTATTGAGTCTTTTTTTTTTTAAAGATTTTATTTATTTGACAGACAGAGATCACAAGTAGGCAGAGAGGCAGGCAGAGAGAGAGAAGGAAGCAAGCTCCCTGCTGAGCAGAGAGCCCGATGCGGGGCTCGATCCCAGGACTCTGAGATCATGACCTGAGCTGAAGGCAGAGGCTTATCCCACTGAGCCACACAGGTGCCCCTATAGTACTGAGTCTTAATGAACTTAGCCTTACAGAAACAGGCAAGTGGCCCAAAAATGATTACTTCAAAGAAAACAAGCCAACTCCAAGAACACTAAGGAGTGACACTTCTACCCAAGATCAGAGAGCTCTGTCGGCCACATAAAAATCAAATGAGACGATTTCATCCCCACCCTCCTTCTTCAAATATCCACGTTGGCCTTATGTTCCTGTTTCAAGTTATTTTTCTGATAGGAGAATATGGTCAAAACACTTGCAGGCCATTGTCTTACCAGTCCTGCCAACCCGTTAGCACTGAGACTGTGCAGAGATGGCCCAGGAGAGAGTTCTCGGGCTATCAGCTGCCCCCCCCCAACCCCGCCATCGTGTGTCCTGTCCCTTTGACAGCTGACTCCATGGTGTGGATGAACCAGCTTCGAAGTAGGAACCTCTATCTGAGGAGGCAGCGGGGGCAGGGAGCTCTGGGGAGGTGCACAAGGTGTCGGGTTCCAGGCAGCTCTGTGGCTATGTGCCGTGGTTCAGAGAAATGTCTTAAATGCCCTGAGTCTCTGAGCTTCTTCATCTGCTAAGTGGTTTTCTCACTCAACTGGTGGCTACAAAAAAGTCTGTTTTGTTGTTGTTTTATTTGTTGTTTTTATCTTTGTAAACTTAGTCTCGCGCCTAATAACACTTATTGAGCAAACAGATGAATGAGTGAATGAATGAATGAATGAATGATCGATCTGTAAGGTCCTATGCAACTCTGATGGACTAGGGATTTGTGATCTGGTCACTGATTAAGCTGGGCATTATTATTCCTCCCGCGCCTGTTCTGTTCACTTTCCTCGCGTTATTAGATTATAATGTGGGTAATAATGGGGCCCTCCGATGCCTTCTCCAAAATACTGTGATTCATTCTTGCCTATGTAATTTAGCCTCACTTTTGAAATCTAAAAAAAAAAAAAAAAAAAAAGGAAAGAAAGAACGGAAGGAAAAGGTGACGTCCACCTGTCCCGCTGTCAGCATTCAGACCTGGCACGTCCAGGTTTCTGAGCAGTCGCTCGGAGAACTGATGATGCTGTTGTCCTTCCTCAGGGGCCCAGCCTCGCCGCCTTCTCAGCCAGGTCCCGCTTCCACAGATCAAATGGAAAGGGGACATGTTCTGTCTCTGCAAACTGGAAGCTAGAGAACTAAGTTGCTAGAAGGGCAGAGTGAAGGTTCTCCACGTAGGAATTCAGCTAGGAGCATTTCTGGAAACTTCCCAGCTAGGAGCATTTCTGGAAACTTCCTACACGGGCTGAGGCACCCTGGGCTGGAAGGGCCTGCTGTGGTCAGGCACACCTGCGGTGTCCGATTCCTCTGGACACGAAGGGCCCCACCTGTGTGGTTATCTCCCTCTTTTTCCTATACCATTCACCTTCCGGCTGGGTTCAGCTGGGACAGGTGGGGATTTTTCCAAGTGAACTTAGCACAGCAGAGCTGAGGGAGAGCAGAGCAAAGACCAAAGCCCAGAACAGAAGTTCACAGCCACACGGCTTTCTCACCCCAGTGAGCGGGAGGCCCTAGGACTCAGCAACACGCAGCCTGGAGCTAGGTGAGTCTCCTTGGTTTGGGAGAGTGTCCAGGCCAGCAGGTGAGGACAGAATCTGGAGAGGCTGGGGGCTGGCCCTGATGGCAGTGAGGGCAGGGAATCCGCATCCAGGATGCCCCCATGACCTAACAGATGGTGGCAGCCGTCCCAGCCCGCAGGGGTCCAGCCTGACAGTCACCAGCCCAGGGCTGGTGATCAGGAGACATTTAATCATGGAGAACAGGTGAAAGCCAGATAGGGCCTTAGTCCTGAGCAGGAACCTTGGGTCCAACGGTGGGCTCAGGGGCCAGGCTGGCCTGGTGCCATGTATCCAGACTCTGGGGTCGTACAGTACAGTGGGAACCACACGGCGACCATGACAGATGGGACTGGATGGTAGGACCCAGGCAGCATTTGCTTCTCTCCAAAGGCCCGAGGAGACAGGCCCCTAGTGGGAGCAGGAAGCTCATGGCACTTCTCCTCCAGCCTTCCTCCCCAACTGAACAGCCTCTGCCATGGCTTGGAGCTGACCTGTCTGTGGCTGCCGACGAGGTGTCCCTGGAGCCAGCTCTGGCTGAGTCCTGCCCAGCTCCGCCAGAGTCATGGGTTTGCCGAGCCCTGGAGATGGGCCGTGGCAGGCTGGGGCTCCTGCTTGGTCTCAGCTCCTGTGGCTCAGTGCCCCCCCCTTCCCCGGCACCCCCAACCTGGGAGCTGGGGGTCCCATAGAAGAGGTTCCCGGGGCCATCTGCTCATCTACTCACTCGGGTGAGGAGACAGGAAGTGGGTGATTATATTCACCTCCTCAGGTGTGTCTCCTCCCTTAGAATCACATAGAAGGCTCTAAGGAAGGAGGGGAAGGAATGGGGAGAAATCAGAAGGCTGGTCTGTCGCCACTTAGTGATCCCTCCATGGTCCTGAGAGCCTCTGTGCCTCTGTCTGGGACTGGTTCCCTCTGGGTTGTGGGCCCATGGGAGGCAGAATTGGAAGTTCGCAGGTACCTATGCCCAGAGCCCTGGGTCTAGGGAGTGGCTGACAGAACTAAATGTCTGTCAGATTGAGACGTGATTGAAGGACCCTTGATGATTGTAGAACTCCACACTGTGTAAAACAGAGCATCTGTCCCCATCACCTAGAACCCCCTGCTGATGTTCTCATAAATGGTGAGGTCGGTCCACCTAGGAGATATTAACGTCTCTGTTTTCTCACGGCCTCTAGGTCAGGACCTGGATTCTCACCGTGGGCTACACAACCGCCTTTGGGGCAATGTTTGCAAAGACATGGAGGGTCCACGCCATCTTCAAAAATGTGAAAATGAAGAAGAAGGTAATCGCTCCCATTCCAAGATGTTTGCGATGTTTCCTTAGCCTTTACTTAGCAAATATAATTAGGCACCTACGGTGTGCTTAGCACTGGGCTATTTGCTGGGGATTCAAGCTACACACAATGCCCATCCCCACCACCTTCAGCCTCCTAGGGAGATCAAACAGCTAACAAAGCATTTACAACACATGGCAATAAGGACTGGCTGGGGATGTCTAGGGGCAACGGGGGTACAAGCACTCAGGGAAGGCTTCATGTAGGAAGTGACGCAGATGCTGAGACCCAGAAGGTGAGTGGAGGGGTTAGCTAGCCAGAGGCCTGAAGAGGGAACTGCGTGCATGGCGCCCTGGGGCGGGGGGTATATGTTCCCAGAGCCAGGACATGGTGTTTGCCGGGACAGGGTGCGAGACTAGCCACGGTAGGGAATCTGAACTTCAACTTGTGGGCAGTGAGGAGCCTGTGAAACAGGACACAGACCAAATGTAACGCTTCGATTTTCACCGAGGCCCTTAGAGGACAGGAGCTCGGCCTCCCTGTGGGTGGAGAACATTCGCCAACCATGTGGTTACGTGCAACTAGCATGTTGACTCGGCTTGGCTCTTAGGATGTAGTCCTAGAGACACTCTCTCCCTCCCCCCACTGTTGTTTTAACTCTTCTGGTGGAACAGTTCTTCCCTCACTTCTAGAGAAAAGGGCAAGTCTCCTGACTTTGAAGGCCCTCCGGTCAGCAGCTAACACATGGAGTCCATCATAATATTCAGAATTTCAAAACTGCCTTCAAAGGCACAGCTTCCCCCGGCTCAGGCCTGCCATGCCCGCCACCTGGCCTGGGAAAGGGGGTGTGCTGGGCCGCTTCTCTCCTTTGCCAGCCTGAGCGGTTTCCCTGTCATCCCCTTCCCAAGGTCTCTGAACCCTCCGGAGTTGGAGCTTGGAAGGAGCTAGCGTGGTGCTTGCTAGGCCTGGTTAAGCAGACCCTTTAGACTCTCCCAGGGGGCTTTGGTGGGTTTTTCAAAGCCCCAGGACCAGGATGTTCCCTCCTGCGGTGTCCTTGTCATGGATGCATTACTCTTCCGAGAGGCCACATGTTGGTTCCCCGACTCCTGGGCTCACCTCACCCCTCTGGCAAGTCTTGGACAGGGCCACGCAGCTCTCCATCTACCCCGGCCCACATCTGGTGCACTGGAGACATGCGTGCACCCTTCGCCCACAAAAACTGGAGGGGTGCAGGCTGATCCCACTACAGCAGCCGCCCCTCTTGTTCTGCCCCCAGAGCAGTGGACCTGCTGTGGGTCTTTGAGCAGATGTCATCCTCTGTCAGGGCCTCAGTTTCCTTATCTGTAAGACGGGGCCATATTGAAATGGTACTGTCTCCTGGACTGTGGTTCTGTGTGGTCCCCAGTGGCACCACTCACTCATCAGCCCTCCACCTGCCAGAGCTGCTTTAGGAGCTGCTGACTGGGTGGGGGAGGACAGTCCTCTTTGTTCTGTCCCCTGCCCCCTACCTGGACCACCTTAGGGAAACTGCAGGCTGCTTTTAGAGGGAGCAAAGAGTCTGTCTCTGCCACCCACACTGCCTGTGCTCACCTGAAGGGCCCTCCTTCATAACCTCAGCAGGATTTGTGACAACTCCCTTCCATCTATCCTGACTGCACATTTCATTCAAATGGGAGCTTCTGAAAAACGCCCAGAAGTTTTCCAATCCAAGCCAGTTGAAACCACCTCTCTAGGCCTAGAATTGAGCATCAGGAGGTTTTGTGACTTTCCCAGGTGATATCAATATACAGCCACAGTGGAAGACCTCGGGTCTAGATCAAGGTTACTCGGAGTGTGGGCTGGTCCAGCAACATGATAGGCATCACCTGGGAGCTTGTTAGAAATGCAGATTCTTGGGCTGCATGGCTGGCTCAGTCAGTGGAGCCTCCTACTCTTGATCTCAGCTCCTGTCTTGATCTCACAGACGTAAGTTGGGGCCCCACGTTGGGTTCCATGCTGGGCGTGGAGCTTACTCTTAAAAAGAAATGCAGAGGGGCTTCTGGGCAGCTCAGTTGGCTAAGCATCTGCCTTTGGCTCAGGTATGATCTCAGGGTCCTGAGACCGAGACCCCAAATCAGGCTCCCTGCTCAGCAGGAGCTTCTCCTCCCTCTTCCTACCGCTCCTCCTGCTTGTGCTTGTGCGCTCTCTCTCTCTGTCAAATAAATAAATAAAATCATTAAAAGAAAGAAGGAAGGAAGAAGAGAAGAGGAGAAATACAGATTCTCAAGCCCCATCCCAACTCCAAGAATCAGGTTCCTGGATCGAAGCCCAGGGTCCTGCCTTCTCTCCCCAGCTCCCCTAGCCATGCCGATGCAAGCCAAAGTTTGAGAAGGCCCCAAGGGACCAAGTGACTTCTGGGGCCCCTCCTGCATGGTGGCTGTGGTTAGAATTACTCTGCCATTTATGACAACTCCATCCTGGCTTCGAAGAATCACAGTGTTGATTCCTTTGTGTCAATATGTGATTCATCCATATTGTCATCTGTAATAAAGACCAGCCCTTATTTTCCATTACTCATGTGATCGCTGAGCAAGAACACTCCAATTGTCTGGCAACAATTGATAAAACATGTCAGGGAAGACTTGGGGAGTTCAGTTGTCTGAGAGCTCTGTGGGGGGCAGGGCTGAGGGGTGGCCTCACCTGCTGGGGGGCCAGAGCAAGGCGACTGCTTCCATCCCTGGGCGGCCAGACCAACGGAATTCAGGCTGATGGTGGGCCAAGTGCCCTGGAAAGGGGCTTGTCTGAGAAACTGCCCGGGGCTTGGAGTACAAGATCTGATCACCAGTTTTGGCTGGTACAAAAAAGACTAAGGCCGGATGAACACACCATTCCAGGGGGAGAAACTTTTCGTTCGCTTTCTAGTTATTCCAGAACAGGTTTGCAGTGCTGCCGCCAAGCATCCCTTATCAACAAATAAGAGGAGACTAAAGGTGTAGAAGAGAAATTTATACCATATATGGAGCAAAAGCTCAAGTCCAGGAACCAGATTGTCTTAAAAGGGCTGCAGCAACTGCAGGTCAAAACTGGGATTGAACTCTCCATGATTCCAACCCTTTATAGAACCAAGGTTGGTTTTTATTGTTGTTGTCTTGTTTTATTATTGTTTTTTTAAGTTTAGGCTTTTTTTTTTTTTTTTAAGATGGGCCCTTTCATTTTTTTACTAACATGTTTACTAGATTTACATAAGTTTGTAAATGCAGTATACACTGTTTTCACAGTCTTTTTATCCTCCTTGTCCTTCCCTTGATTGTGCCTCCTCCTCCCCCCACCCACAATGGCATGCCCTCCCAAACACTCATACACAAGCTTTACCCCATATGGCCACATTTTTAAAGACATTAAAGGAAAAGAAGCCTATTAAAGGACATACTGACATACGGTGACTTCATGCTTCCAAATCTGGTGTTTTTATGGCATGTTACTGGGTTTTTTTCTAAAGCTCAATTATAAAATCTTGAATTGGAAGACTTACTACAGTCTTCATTCTGCCTCTTAATAGGACCAAATTGAGGCCTTGAGACAAAAGCAGAGATGAGATCTTTTTTTTTTTTTTTTTTTTTTTGCAGATTTTTTGGAGGACACAGCAAGTTCACTACAGGGGTGCCTGGTTGGCTCAGTCAGTGGAGCAGGAGACTCTTGATCTCAGGGTAGTGAATTTGAACCCCATGTTGGTTGTAGAGATTACTTTAAAATTTTTTTAATTAAAACAAAAAGGCAGGTTCCCATATGACGTGGTACTTTTGCAGAGAGAACCATGGGGACATCATCTCAGACCTTCATGGGGGCTCAACTTCAATAAAATGCCAAGAGAGAGCTTTTGGCAACTTCACCAGAGAGCACCAGTCGTCTGAGTGATATGCACCACACAATTCCAGGGGCACAATTTACTTTGTACTCCCCTGGAATGGCATCCCTGAAACCAGGCAGTGAGTCGGTCCTAGCAGAAGACCAGTCTGAATCAGTCAAAATATCTAAAGTCTCTTGAAGAAATAAACAAATGCTCTTTTCTGTAAACCAGGAATCAGACAACTTTTTCTGTAAAAAAAACAGCCAAATATGGACTTTGCAGGTCATAGAGTTGCTGTTGCAACCACTAAACTCTGCAGTTGGAGAATGAAAGCAGTCATAGACAAATACGTCAATGAATGTGTATGGCTGTGTTCCAATAAAACTTTATTTACAAAAACAAGCAGTGGGCCAAATCCATAATTTGCTGACCCCTGCTCTAGACAACAGTGGAAAATGACATTTAATAATAATAGCTGACAACCATTGACCAGTTGTAGTAAGCCAGACTTTGGTAATCTAAGACAGTTTATATGGTTATTGCCACCATTTTGTAGATGAGGAAACTGGCTCAGAGGAGTTAGGAAACTTACCCAAGGCCACACAGCTCACTAGTAAGATTCACAGTCAAATCTTATTCTAGAACCTGAGCTTAATCATTATTACTGTATGCCTTTGCTCCCACTGAGAATTGAGCACTGGTAACCTCCTGGTTTCAAAGAGAGAGCTCAGGGTAATGACATCAGTGTGCACCGACATAATCAGTGTTGAGCATGTTCAAGGTCACTGCCTCCTGGAAGGCAGGCTGTGAAAAGTCATAGCACTTTTGTCTCAGGGTATCTGAAGGTGCTGGTCCTTGCTGGTAGGGGAGGTTTGGTGAGGGAAAGAGGACTCAGAGGCTGAAGCCAGCAACTCCACCTGCCTGATATTTACAGCCCCAGAATCTTCCTGACCATCACTATAGTCACTGCTCTGAATCAAGCCTCCTCCCTGTTCACCTACGTCAGCTCCTACCTGGCCTCCTATCAGAGGCTCCCCGCCTTGGCTCTACCCTTCCATGCAACAGAGGGCTCCCTGTCACTCCTGTGCTTAATGATGCCACTTCCTCCTGGCTTCTTCCTGAGGCTCATTCACTCATTCCCGCTAAAAATTCCCTGGGAAGGTCTGAGAGCCGGCCTCTGCCCGAGGCGCCGGGGCACAGGAGGGAGACTAGTTGGTCCCTGCCTCTACTCTGACCAGAACATGGCTGCAGCCCGTGCCCTGAGCAGGGTATGCCTGGGATCCTAGCGGAGCAGCTGCTCCGGCTCAGTGTTGAAGTCAGAGTAGGGGGGTGCCAGCAGGAGGTTGGGAGAAGGACCTTCCAGGGTCAGGCACAGCGTGGGCATGTGACTGGGGCTCAAGCAGCCCTGGGTGAGCATTAAGGAAGGAGGCGCCTTGCAGCCTGTCCTCTGTGTCCTAAGCTCCTCGGGCTTGTCTTTGTTTTGCCCTGCTTTCTCAAGGCTAGCAGGGGTTTGCCTAATTCCCCAGAGAGCAAGGGTTAAACAGGATTTCTGCAGAGCCTCGGTGGTTCCCTGGGTTCTTCTGGAAAATCTCAAAGAGGCAGCTTTTGCCAGTGCCCAGCCCCCACATAAAGCAGTTTTGGTGGATTTGATCTCTTTGGCAGGAACTCAGCGACACTTCCCTGTTCTTTTACAATTCAGCAACGCAGAGGCCTCTTGAGTTTCTGTTTCTCTTTTTAAAATGGCTCTCATCATTAAAAGCCAGACCTGGTGATATTTCTTAAGCTTCTGCCTCAGTTTGGTTTGTTTTTCTAAAGGGTCTTCCAGAACGACTTCATTACATTAGCTGTTGGGGGAGGGGGCACATAACCGTGCAATGAATGAAATACAGGTTATCTTCAGAGCTGGTAACATTTGTCCCTGGGCCAGTCTCCATCAAAACAGACCTACAGTGGGGTGGGAGTTCCACCGTGTAATTAAGACATCCCCGGCGGCAAAAAGGTACGGAAATTATATTGTTTTTTTTAAATTTTCCTACCTCAATTAGATCCATCAAACTTTTTTTTTTTAAGATTTTTATTTATTTATTTGACAGAGAGAGAGAGCACAAGTAGGCAGAGAGGCAGGCAGAGAGAGCCTAACAAAGAGCCTGATGTGGGGCTCTATCCCAGGACCCTGAGATCATGACCTGAGCAAAGGCAGAGGCTTAACCCAGTGAGCCACCCAGGCGCCCCAAATCTGTCAAACTTTTAAGTGCCTACTGCTTGCCAGGCCCTGCTAGGTACTGCCGATGCACAAAAAAGTAAAATCGACTTCCCTTCTGTCAGGGGGTCCCCAGTTTCCTGAAGAGGATAGAATAAGAAAATATAGCATCTGGTCACTATAGCATCTGGTTGGCCCTCGAGTGTCTGAGGGTGTGGACTTTGGAGAAAGGCGGAGCTTGGTTCAAATCTGGACTTCACTTCTTCTGAACTGTATGATGCTGAGCAAGTTCCTTAGTCCCTCACGAACCTCGGTGTCTTCATCCATAAAATGGGAATTATTAGGGGTGCCTGGGTGGCTCAGTCAGTTGAGCGTTTGACTCTTGGTTCTGGCTCAGGTCAAGATCTCGGGGTCATGAGTTCAAGCCCCGTGTCGGGCTCCCACACTCAGTGTGGAGTCTAGTTGAGATCTTCTTTCTCCTCCTGCCCTCTTCCCTCTGATTCTCTGTGTATGTGTGTGTGTGTGTGTGTGTGTGTCTAAAATACATAAATCTCTTTTTTTAAGTGGGAATAATAGTAGCATCTGCCTTTATTAGAGATAATATGTGTAACCCATTCATCAGCCTAGAGGCAGGCACAGAGTACGTGCTCACTAAACATTAGCTATTCTTCTCTCTGTTCTCCTAATAGCAGTAACTGTGACTTCTCCGGCTAAGTATGTGATCAAAATGCTATAGGAGTACTTAATTCTTCTGTGGGAGTTAGAGGGGACTTCGTGGAGGAAGTAACCATAGATCTGGGCCTTTAAGGATCATTAGGAGTTTGCCAAACAGATAGAAGAGAATGTCTCAAAGAGAACCAGCACCTAGAAAGGTCTGGGGGTAGGAATTGGGGGTGGGGTGCTGACAGTCACAACAGATCCAGAAACTAGGAGTCCTCAAACCTAAATAAGTGTGTCTTGGGCGTGGTCGAGCCCAGCTCATGCAAGGCCTTGAATGCCAAGCAAAGGAGTCTGGCTGGATTTATCCTGCAGGTGATAGAGAGTCTCGGGGGGTTCTAAAACCCCTGAGCCCGCCCCTCAGCTGTGGGGAACCTCTCTCACATCTGCTGCCTTCTGGCCCTGCCCTCCCTGCAGATCATCAAGGACCAGAAGCTGCTGGTGATTGTCGGGGGCATGCTGCTGATCGACCTGTGTATCCTGATTTGCTGGCAGGCTGTGGATCCCCTGAGGAGGACAGTGGAGAGGTACAGCATGGAGGTAAGTGCCCATGGCAGCAGGAGGGGCGCCTGTGGGGACGCTGCTCCCAGACACCCCGGGAGGGACAGGTAGCACATCGCCCCGACTGGCCCAGGTGTGCTGCTTAAGAAGAAATCAAGGTCGTTCCAGGGGAGTCTTCACAGCACCACGTGGACCCACATTCCCCATCAGAAACTCCTCATTTAGTCTGGTTTCCTTCCATTTGACACACATTCCAGACAGGCCAGATAGAAAGTCTTCATTCCTGGGGGAAACAAGGTGAAAGGATTGTCTAGTGATATTAATATATGCAGAAATAAGAAATGTTGGATTATTTAAATGAGTATGTTCTCTGCACGTTGTCAAAGCCCCTATTAATAGGATCCATCCGTCCAGAAATGACATTGCGTTTCAACCTCTTTAAAGCAAGTTCCCTAAGGAATGGTACTCGGGAGTAAACATTCTGATAGCTCCTTCTGGTTACTATGAGATTTTCAAAGTGAGGAGTTGTGTTAAAATAAAGACCCTTACATAGAAGTACCTAAAATTATATGTTTTAACAGTCTTGTGTTCAGCCCTGTCCTCTACTCACTCTGGTCTTCCCAGGATGCTCCAGAGTAGGGAAGTTCAAGACCCTTTGGAAGTTGTGGTTTTGTTGCCTTGCTCTTAGGACAATTAACCTTGCCTTTGTAGGAGACGGCCAGGCTTGGATGGCATGTGCCGTGCGTCCTGATCTTACAGCGTAGCAAATTCTACCGAGAGAATCAGACTCTGCATTATTAGAGAAATCTTCTTATGGACTGTAGTGTTCAGATTCTTAAACTAATGTGGAAATGGTCGTTTTATGCCCTGGAGACAGGTATTTACCCTTCCAGACAAGATGGTTTTCTAGCAAATAAGACGCCCAGCTTCGTTTGCAGGGGAACAGATAGAGGGTTTACTCAGCGTAGTGAGAAGTCAGGAAGCCAGAGCCCAGGCAGAGAATGCCGTGCCCTGCCCACGCAGACGTACTATACTCCGTTAGGGCCGAGGTCTCTATCTCATGCCTTCCGCCTCAATTTGGGAGGAAGCAGAACTTCCGACAGGCACAACCAGTACTGGCAAGGAGGAAGGCCCAGACGCAAGCTGTAACGGTGGGCCGAGGGGGCAGGAGGTCCCTGGGGCTGCTTCCAGAGGGGAGGGGATGCCTGGTCACCACTTATGGTATACAGTTTGCAAAGGAGCTGTCCTGCCCCCCGCCCCACTCCACCCCGGGGGGGGGGTTCCATACACTGCCAGGAGTTGGAAATCCAGACAGCGTGTCGACAGGAGGAAGAACCACCGTGGCTGACTGGGCTTCTGGGCTCAGGAGAGCTGGAGGGTTGCTGATCCCAAGCCCTGATGGCAATGATGGCAACCGCAGTGACGGTGATAGCCAGCTTTGTGCATGAACTCACTGAAGCCTCCCAGTAACTGTGGCCCACATGCTACCCTTAGCCCCATTTTAGTGAAGAGGAGACAGAGGCTCTAAGAGATTATCAAAGTTACCCAAGGCTACCTAGCAGGTTAGCGGCAGCACCATAACTACCCTCTCACACGCTACGCTACCCTCCTCACCCTTCAGCACACACGGGGCTCTGCGGTTCTTAGGGGCTCTTGCCGACCCTGGCCACGGGCACAGATCTGTGCAGTGGGCAAGGCAGGGAAGCGCTTTCACTTTGTGCAGGCGAGGGCTTGGGCTGGAGCAGCGGCCAGACTGAGGACCCAGGATATCAGGGATGAGAAAGCGAGTTAGGCAGAGCCAGCCAGAAGACCTGGAGCTGGGCAGAAGGACCAAGGCCGGACCTGTCCTCCACTCAAGGCTAAGGTGGAGGCCAAGTACGCTCCGGGGTTCCCCCACGCTCTGGCTGTGGCATGGAGGGGCTGTAGGGCTGGTGTCAGCCCAAGTCAGGAGACTTGGGAAGGGGACCCGGGAAGCCGGTCCTCTGGACCCTTTAAAGAAGATCAACCTTGTGCAGTCGGATTAGAGTAAGCGACAGTTTGCTGCTGCTGACCGTCCATACCTTTCTTCCCATCCTTTCTGAAATAAGTACCGAGGCTCTCTGTGGCTTGTGTGGAGAAACCTACGCCATGTCCGACCTTCCAGAGCAAGGGGTCTCAAATGGAGGAGTGGGGAGAAATGCCTCACTGCATACATAGGTGAGGAGACGGAGTCTGGGGAGGGGGTGTTCCTGCTCAGGGACATCCAGACTTTCCAAGGTGGGGCCTGGAGGAGGACCAACTCCCTGGCTCTTGGCCCAGACCCTCCAGCTCGGTTTCCCTCCAGGTATCTGCTGAGATGTCTCTGTGAACCTTTTCTGGCCTGCTCCTCTTTTCCTCCTCTTATTTTTAGGGTTGCCTTGTCATTCTGTTGCCATGGCAGCAGAACCCTTTGATTTGTCGACCCGCAGCCCTGTCGGCTTATTGCCGTTCTCCCGCCAAATAGCACCAGGCAGCGGGTTGATTTCTCTCCGACCTGCCTCTGTCAGACACAGCGTGGTGGCCGAACAGTGTGCCAGGCGGTGGGCTGTCCTAAACTGTCCTTCAAGGGGATGTTTTTTCCAGGACCCTCAGTGAGAGAAAAAGTCTCTGCTTGGGGGCGAAGCAATCAAAGACCTTTGTGGTCTGTCCCCCCCCCCCCAACACCCCCCATCGACCTTGGACACCTTCCCTTGCTCTGGACACTCTGGATGCTCTGAACATCTCAGGATTCTAGTCATAGCCCTTGCTCTATGTCATGATTTCAGGCTTTTGCCCATGCTGTTTCCCCTTCTAGAATGTTCTCTGACAAGCAGATGAACCTCAGTTCCAGGGCCCTGGGTTATCTCTCCAGGGATGTGTCTCTGAGTTCTCTGGTTCCACCAAATTTAAGCTCCTGCTCCTCCCCACTCCTGGGACTGGCTTCCCGACACTCCTCTGTCAGGACACTTAGCGTGCTGTTCAGCTCTGCTGTGGGCCTCCCTGCCCCGGCCCTCACTGGACTGCCAGCTTCTCCAGGACAAAGCCACGTCCCAGAGACACGCGCCCTCCACACACACACACTGCCCAGCCAGCACCCCTGCCCACATCTTCCACTGGCGAGAGAGAAGTAAGCACCGGAGCCATGGCCACTGAGCTCATGGCGCCCACCGGCTAGTTGGGGGCAGCTAGTAAACACACACATGACCAAGCAGGAGCACTTCAGATCATGTTGATTTTGTTAGCGGTTAGAAGTAAACAGGATGAAGAGTTGGCAAATAACGGGGAGGACCGGCGGAGGAGATTCTCCCAGCAAGAGTATGTGCGGGTGTCCAGAGAATGAAAACCTGGTTCTGTGGTCCTACTAGAGACATCCCAGCTCCGCGCCTTATTCATTTCCATGCGAACAGTATTTATAGGGCACTTGTTACATGCCAGACGCTATTCTCAATGTATGATATGTATCATTTTTTAACTGTGTACTTAATAGACTTTGTTGCTTAGAGCAGTTTTTGGTTGACAGGAAAAATTAACAGAAAGCACAAAGAGTTCCCATATATACCCCACCCCACACCCCACAGTTTCTTCTATTATTAGCATCTCGCGCTGTGGAGTGTATTTGTTACAATTGCTGAACCAATATTGATTCATTATTATTTACTAAAATCTGTAATTATGGTTAGGTGGGGTTCACTCTTTGTGTTGCACGTTCCATAGGTTTTGCCAAATGCAAAAGTCATGCATCTGCCATTACAGGGCGTACAGAAGGGTTTCACTGTCCTAAATGCCCTTAGTAGTCTGCCAGCCCCTGGAAACCACTGATCTTTCTGTTGTCACCATAGTTTTGCCTTTTCCAGAATATCATGTAGTTGGAATCATATGGTAGGTAGCCCTTTCAGATGGGTGTCTTCAACTTAGCAACACAAATTTAAGGTTCCTCCATGTCTTTTCATGGCATGGTCACTCATTGCTTTATCACTGAATCATATTCCTTTGTATGGATGTACCACAACTTATTTGCCCATCAGAGGACATCTTGGTTGCCTCCAAGTTTGAGCAATCATGAATAAAGCTGCTATAAGCATTTTTATGTAGGGTTTTGTGTGGACATAAGTTTTGAGGTCATTTGGGTAAACACCTAAGAGCATGATCGCTGGTTCATATGCAAAATCTATGTGTAGCTTTGTAAGAAACTGCCAAACTGTCTTGCAAAATGGCTGGACCGTTTTGCATTCCCATCAGCAATGGATAAGAATTTCTGTTTCTCTACATCCTCCTCAACATTTGGTGTTGTCAGTGTTTTGGATTTTAGCTGTTCTGTAGGTACGAGGTGATATCACATTTTTATTTTTATTCACATTTCCTTAATGATGTGTTATGTGGCACATCTTTTCATGTGCTTATTTGCCACCTGCATATCTTCTTTAGCGAAGTGTCTGTTTAGGTCTTTTACTTGCTTTTTAATGAGATTGTCTTCTTATTGTTGAGTTTTTAAAGTTTTTTGTATATTTTAGATGCCCGTCTTTTATCAGATATGTTTTGTGAATCTTTGCTCTCAGTCTGTATCTTGTTTTTTCATTCTTTTAACAGGGTGTTTTGCAAAACACAAATTGTTTACTTTAATTAAGTCCAACCTATATTTTTTCTTCCATTGAGCGTGTTTTCAGTATTGCATCTAAATACTTATTGCCAAGCTCAAGGTCACCTAGATTTTCTCCTGTTATCTTTCAGAAGTTTTATAGTTTTGCATTTTACATTCAGGTCTATGGTCCATTTTGAGTTACTTTAATGAAAAGATACAAGGTCATTTTCTAGATTCATTTTTATGCATGTGAATGTCTCATTTTTCTAGCACCATTTATCAAAAATACTATTCTTTCTCCATTGCCTTTGTGTCTTTGTCATAGATCAGTTGACTATATTTGTATGGGTCTATTTCTGGACTCTCTATTCTATTCCATTCAACTATTTGTCTGTTCTTTTGCCAATACCACATTGTTCCGATTACTATAGGTTTATAGTAAGTCTGGAAGTCAAATCGCTTTCCAACTTTATTCTTCTTCAATATTGTATTGGCTATTCTGGGTCTTTTGCCTCTCCACATAAACTTTAGAATCAGGTTGTTAACATCCACAAAGTGCCTTGCTGGGATTTTGTTTGGGATTGTGTTGAATCTGTAGACCAATTTGAACAGGATGGATATCTTAACAATATTGAATCTTCCATGAATATGGAACATCTCCTCATTTGTTTAGGTATTCTCTGATTTCTTTTATCAGAGTTTTATAGATTTCCTCTCATAGATCTTAAACATATTTTGCTAGATTTATACCTAAGTATTCTATTTTGCTTTTAGTAAAAATGCAAATGGTGTTGTATCTTTCATTTCAAACTCCAGTTGCTCATATCTGGCATATCGGAAAGCAGGTGACTTTTGTATACTAACCTATATCCTACAGCCTTGCTGTATAATTGTTTATTAGCTCCAGGAGGAGATAATTTGTTGACTCTTTGGAACTTTCTACCTAAACAATCATGTCAACTGCAAGCAAACCATTTATTTCTTCCTTCCCATCCGCATACTTTTTATTTCTTTTTTGTCTAATATTTGTATTAGCTAGGGCTCCAAGTACAATGTTGAATAGGAACGGTGAGGAGACGTTCCAACCTTATTCCTAGAGGGAAAGCACCTAGTTTCTCACTATATTAATGATGTTGATATATTATTTTTTTTTCTTAAAGAGAGTGTACGTGTGTATGTGTATGTGTGTGTGAGAGAGATACTTTGAAATAGTTCTGCTGGCCAAAGCCAAGAGTGCCTTTGGGGAGGTGACAGGAAAGACAAATGAAGATGTGGTCAGAGCCTGATCATTAGGGACATTATGTGCTAAACAGAGGAGTTTAAACGTCAAAATTAAAGACATTCAATCAGGGAAGTGACATGATCAGGTTTGCCCTGGCTGCAGAGTGAGAACAGATGGAGGGGTGAGGCTGGAGGCCCAGAGATGGCTCAGAGATGGTTTTTGCTATAATCCAGGCAGGAGCTGACGGTGACCTAACGCAGGGCAGTTGCAGTGGGAACAGGGAGAAGTGGGTGGCTTTGAGAGAGATTAAGGAAGCAGATATGACAAGCCTTGATGATTGATTGACTCTAAAGGGTGGGACAGGGAACCAGCAAGGGCAATGCGGGTGGTGGATGGCAGACCTGTTCACTGAGGCAAGGTGCAGAGTAAGGAGCAGGTTCGGGAGGGAATGTGAGGGTCTCACTTCTGGGCAGAGAGGCTCAAAAGATGCAACACGGAGTCATGGGGCATAAAGGAGTAGTTTGTCCAGTAGACTGAGATGGGGGTGGAGGGCAATGAACACATCGAGGATGGGAGCCATGGGAGTGAGAGTCACCCAGGGAGTGGGTGCAGTAAGGAGTGAAGACGTCCTGACTAGAGCCTGAGCACCCACAAAGCCCTGATGGGACAGAAGCCTGGGGAGGGAATTTCGAGGTAGTGGTCAGGAAGGAAGGAAGGAGCCAGGGGAGAGAGCTGCCTATGCACAGGGGGCATTTGAAGGAGGGAGAGCTCCCTGAGACAAATGCTGCAGACCAAGGTGAGGAATGACAGGTCCCCCCTCCCCGACTTGGCCCCAGGCTTAGTGCTCCCACATTGCATCTCAGCCCTCCCTTCCTCTGCCTTACAGCATCTGATGGGAAGATTGGCCGTTTCTGCATTTCAGATAGAGCAGGTGTGGGTAAATCTGCCAAGTATGCGAAAAGGGTTTTTTTTAACTATGATGTGTATTCTCAAGAAAAAGGGGAAAGACTCGTTTTTGAATACTAGTTTACTAGTGGTGATGGTGAGTGGGTGTAATATCCATGGGTCTGGAGTTCAGGGAGATGTGGAAGCCTGAGATGGGAACTTGGACGTGGTCAACATATAAATGGCATTGGAAACCTGGACGAGAGGACGGAGACAGTGCTGGGATAGAGGGTGGGGCTTACAGATGGAAAAGAGAAGGGGACCAAGGACAGACCCTCAATTGCTCCAGGGTTTGGACATCAGGAAGGTAGGAGCAAAGGACCTAGAAGGAGAAGCCACCAAGATAGGAAGAAAACCAGATGAGTCTGGTGTCTAAGACACCAAGTGAAGAAAGTGTTTCAAGAGGAAGTTTTGATCAAGTATGTCAAAGGCTGCTTTTTGATCAAGTAACATGAAAACCAAGAATTGACCCTAAGTGTATTCATACACACACACCCATAGGGGATTTTTTTCTTTTAAGGAAAATAATTTGAGATAATTTACCCTTAAAGTAAAAGCAGGATATACTAAATGGTGTGAAGATAGACTTTACATCTAGTGGAAAGGTTGTTCGTTTTTTCCCCAAACCTGCCTTCTACACCAGGCCACCTCTTAGCCTTCCGCTTGACCACTCTGAAATGATTTTGAAGGGAAGAGAAAATGGCGGACAGCACTAGAGGTTGCTGAGCATTGAACACCCCACAGAGCCTCAGGGCAGCCACTGGGGCGCATCCTGAGAGCACCTGCCCTCCCTAAAGACATCCCCCACCTGCTCCCAGGCAGGTTGCAACAAGAAACAGAATCACGTGCAGTCCAGTCACCCATGGGAGCCATGTGTGTGGCGTTTATTTATGGATATGGTGAAAGGCTATCTCCACAGGCTGCAAGCAGCCTCCTTCGAGAATTCCCAGCACCTGGGTTCTGTGGTTTTCTGGCCTTTGGGGCAGTAATCAAGGTAAGGGCAGTCTGGAACAGAGGGGTATTTCAAACTTCCCTCCACGTTCCATGCATTTACCATCCTTTTTGCAGAAGCAAACCAGGGCTTTCAAAGTCATAGACTACACTTGGCTTTGAAACTGGTGGCTTATTCCAGTATGTTTCTATGGCAACGGATATTGGAAGAGGCAAATACATAGAGTTTTAAATAATTTTAACTCTTATCTTCTACCTCCCTCCATAGTTGCTCTGAAAAAAAAAAAAATCCAATCACAGAGCACATACTTTCTGAAAACATCTGGTATCCTTATAAAGCTTGTCCAAGTTCCATCTCACTCTATTCATTTTTAAATAAAGAGATAGCAGAATGACCAGGGTGAGGGTAGTGCTAAGACTCGGGGTCCACTCTGCTCTGTGGGCTGCTCACAGGTGGCCTGGTGGTCCAGAGCTTCGATGCACAAGGTCACGTTCCAAGTGCTGTGTCATCAGTGTCAGCCCTGGACCGTGCGACAGGTTTTTATCATCCCTAGTCATCCATGGGGTCCTGGATGGCTGGGCTGGGGCCCTGGCCAAATGCGGACCAACTCCAGGCAGGGGAGTGGGACACCCCACAAGGACCTCTGGCAGAGTCTGCTAGCTGAGGTCTGCCCCAGTTGGCCTGACTACTCCCCGGAGACACCTAGAGCCTCTGAGCTTCTGGCAAAGTCATTCTCCCGGTTCAAGTCCTCCCATCAGCTAGAGGACGAAGCCCACACTCCTTAGCGGGCCAGGAGGTTCTGACTGCACTTGCCTCCCTGTCTGTGACCCCCTCCTCACTCCTTGAGCTCAGCTACCCTGAAGGATCGGCCTTCCTCCACTCCCTCACGCTCTCTCTTCCCCCACACCTTTGTACGGGCTGTCCTCTTTACCCAGAGCATGCTCCTAACCGCCCCAAAATGCCATCTTCATGCAAAAGTTTCCTATTTGACCTTCAAGAAGCAGCTCAAAAGCATCCTCTCCAGGACCCTTTGGAACATGTGGACCGCCTTGGGTATGTCTGCCTAGGCCCCTTCCCCTCTTTGCCCTCTCATTCCAGTCACAACACTGGTAACTGACTGTGCACCTTGGCCCCCCAGGTCTGTGACCTCCTCGGAGGGCAAGGCCATCTGTGTGTCCCCAGCACCCACTCACTGGCAGGGCCTGGCTCAGAGTAAGTACTCGGTAAATATTTATTGAATAAATTGTTTCCTCCACCTGGAACTCTCTCCCCATGCCTCCGGATGTCCAAATTCAACCCATCTGTCTGGGCCCATTAAGCCGGCTTCTCCGAGAAATGTCTTCGCCGAGTTGCAATTTAATTTAATACTACACCCTCACCTTTTATCCTGGGCCCACTTATGGGGCTAAAGCTGCCAATTGAAGAATGATTCAGCATCTTTTCTAAAGAACTGTTGTTCGGTTTGTAACTTAGTGCCCCTGAGTTGAAGATCCACAGCCTAGATCCTCACGGAATATACCGCCAGGAAATGGGCTGTGCTCCCCGCCGTGAACTTCTATCTACTTCCTTCCTTCGATCAGGCAGTTTGTAAGTGAATAAGCCGCTCCGTTTTCTTTTTAACCTTGGCTGCCAGAAAGTAGGAGCCAGATTCAACACTCCGGAGGCAATAACCATCTTATCTCGGGTTCCTGGAGGATTATCTCGCTTTCTGATCGTGTGTCTTTATTTTTAACTGTCCTGTTGTGTTTAGGCTTTTATTGTGTGCTGCCTCAGGCCCTTTGGGAGAGCAGGCAAGGTGTAAATTCCATATTAAGTTATTAAAATGAGAATGCCGGGCAAGATTTAATTGGAATAATATGCGAGCGAGACATTTAAGGATGTCCAGAGATACTCGCCTTCTGGCGTGGGTCCCAGCAAGGCCCCGGCTGCAGTCAGCACTGTGGGCCCCATGTGTGGACAGACGGGCTCTGCCGGCCGTCGGCACATTTCTGGAACATCTTGTATCATCAGAAGGCATCTTAGATATGTGAGAGATTAGTTTCTTTCCTCTTCCTTGTTGGCTTCCCTTTTGCCTTCAGGAAGCACAGCCGTGAGGCTAGAAATTCTCTGGTCCTTCCTGGACCAGACGCTGCTCTCCAGGGGGGGATGATCTGTTTACTAGAAATTCTCAAGTACTGGAGCAGAAGGGCTAGAAAATTCTCAGGGATACTGTTGTCTTCTGACCACTGTGTGTCTTGGTAAAACCATTCCAGGTCTTGAGCAAAAGGAGCCTTTAGATTTTGATGATTTTTTTTCCCAACCCCACACATCCGTGTCGGCAGAAACATCGGCTGGGGTGCCCACAGAGACCTTCCCTCTTTTTAGGGGGGAAAATTCCAAACAGCTTACTCTTCGTAAACTATGTGTCATTGGGGTGTTCCCTCGGCATTTATAGGATAGGGGTAGGGGGCACTGTCTGCCATGCTCAGCCTCCCTTAAGGACTCCATAGCCAGGTGGGCAAGATTAGCTCCACACAGAGAGACACACACAGGGGGAGTTGTCGTCGACGGCATCTTCTCTCTGACACAGGCCCCCAGATTCTCAGTTTGAAGTTTAAGTGACAGTGCTGAGAGACTGGGCTTCCTTTTCTAAAGTAGGAGCCAGGATTGAATTTGGATTTAATGTGCCTCAGAGGATGAAAAAGTTAGAGAGAACCTGTATCAGGGTGTGCGAGGTTTTGCTGTGGTAGGAGAAAAAAGAACAGAAAACTCTGGACTGGAAATAGTAAGCGCTTGTCCATCAAGGACTAACTCCAGCTTCTCCCATAGTGTCCAAACCCTAGGACGCAGCTGGTGGGGCCGTTTGTGTGGCAAAGGGAAAGCGTACATGGTAAAGCGTGCCCTTACATTGAAAGCTCCCACTCCCACAGCATCGCATGTCATTTCCACGCATGTTTTAGTGGGAAGAACATGTTAACAGCGAATGCCTGAGTTCAGTGGGGCAGGGCAAAGCAGTCCCGCTATGTGCCCATGGGAGGGAGGACCAGGTGCTGATGTACAGGGTTCTCTATAGATAGTACAGTGACGGTAGCACATTCTATATGCATGAGTCTAGCACATTCCATCTAACTTCCTATCGCTGTCACAAATACTGCCCCGTCCTAGAATGTGAGCTCTGCAAGGACGTGGCGGGAGGAAACGTTGTCTTTTATTCACTGCCAGATCCCCAGCACCTGGAAAAGCACCCGGCACATAGTACCCAATAAATAATAGTAATTAAATAATGGAATGAACTCAGCCTTAGAGAAACCACATTAGGACGTCAGTGGGATATTCTCTGAAAGGTATTGTACTAATCCTGCAGACTCTAGGACCAAACCCTTTCCTAACCCATCCCTCTGTCCACCTCCACTGCTACCACCAAATTCCAAAGTACCATCATGCTCAGTATCTGGCCTCCCAGAAGGGGGCGCTATGAGGCAAAGCCGCCCAAGAGATGGGATTAAGTGGAAGAACCCTTAGGGTGGAAGGCACGGAATTGTTTATTTTTCTTTTCCCGAGTTTCTAAGCAGGCTCCCTGCTCCCACTCATTGTTACTTGCGAGCCATTCTCCACACCAGAGAGAATCATTTTTGGTGGTTTATTCTGAGATGTAATTCAGATGCCATAAAATTCGGTTTTAAAATGTATTCCATGGGGACTTTTCATACATTCAGAAGACTGGGCGGACATCCCCACTCTCTGATTCCAGAACTATTTCATCATCCCCAGAATAAACCCCTCTCCTTCGGCCCATCATCCCAGAGTTCCCATTCCCTCCAGCCCCTGGCAACCAGGAATCTGCTTTCCATTTCATGGATTTGCCTGGTCTGGACACGTCCCATCAGTGGGATGGTACAACATGCATCCTTTGGGGTCTGGCTCCTTTCACTTGGCATAAAGTTGTTTAGGTTTCTCCATGTTGTAACACAGATACACGCTCACTCCTTTTATAACTGAATAATATTCCCTTATATGGATATACCACATTTACTTGTCCATTCATCAGTTAACGATATTTTAGTTCTTCCCACATTTTGGCTATTAGAAATATTGCTGAGCATTCATATACATGTTTTTATTTTTAAATTTTTATTTTATTTATTTGAGAAAGAGAGAGAGAGAGCATGACAGGGGAGAAGGTCAGAGGGAGAAGCAGACTCCCTACGGAGCTGGGAGCCCGATGTGGGACTTGATGCCAGGACTCCAGGATCATGACCTGAGCCGAAGGCAGTTGCTTAACAAACTGAGCCACCCAGGTGCCCCCATATACAGATTTTTGTGTGAACATATGCTTTTAGTTCTCTTGGATACACACACATACACAGTAGAATTGCTGGGTCATATAAATTGCTGCTTAAATTTTTTAGGAACACAGTGGCTGCACCACTTTACATTCTCAGCAATGTATGAGGGTTTCATTTTCTCCACATTATTGCCAAAAATTGTATTCATCTGCCCTTTGAGTATAACTATCCTGTTGGGTATGAAGGGATATCTCATTGGGGTTTTGAAGAGAATTATTATCAAATAACTAATCAGGTGCATGTTGGCCATTTGCATGTCTCCTTTGAAGAAATAAATCTTCAAGTTCTTTGCCCATTTTTGATGATTTGTCTTCTCGTTATTGATTTGTAGGTGTTCTTTATGTCTTCTGGATATTACTAGATCCTTATCAGATATATAATTTGGGAATATTTTCTCCCGTTCTGTGGGCTGTCATTTCACTTTCTCAGTGCTGTCCTGTGACATGCAAAACATTTTAAAATTTTGATGACATTCAGTTTATTTATATATTCTTTGGTTATTTGTACTTTAGATACCATAACTCAGAAACCATTGCCTGATCTGGAGTCATGAAGATTATTACATTCACTTTTTTCCTAAGAGTTTTATAGTATTTGTTTTACATTTAGGCATTCTGTCAAGGTGTTGTTGTTGTTGTTTTTCATTCTATGTTTTGAGTTAAGTTTTTATACTGTGTGAGGTAACAGTACAAATTTTTTCTTTTGCATGAAGATACCTAGTTGTCCAAAAACAATTTGTTGAAAAGAATATTCTTTCCCCCATTGAATAGTCTTCTAACCCCTAAACAAAATCAATTCACCATGGATGTATGGGTTATTTCTGGGTTCTCAGTTTTATTCCATCCATCTACATGTCTGTCCTTACGCCAGTACCACACTGATTGATTATTGTCACTTATGGTAAGCTTTGAAATTGGGAAGCGTAAGTCCTGCGACTTCATTATTCTCTTCTAAGACTCTTTTGGCTATTCGGGGTCCCTTGATTCCATTAGAATTATAGGATCAATTTTTGTTTGCAAAAGAGACCACGAAGATTTTCATAAGAGTTGCATTGAATTTACAGATAGATTTGGGAAGTATTGACACATTAGCTAATTAACAGGCCACACATGGCCCCCCAACATTCTGTCTCACCTCATCCTGCTTTTCCAGCACATTATTTATCGCTCACTCTCTCCTCTGTTTTGTTTTCCTCCACTAGAATGTGAGCTCCATGAAATCGGGCCCTTGCCTATCTTGCTCAGGGCTCTACCTAAAAGCCTAGCATAGGGCCTTGCAGGTACATAGTAGATGCTTAATAAATGTTGATTGAATGGAAACATGAATGATGAGGAAAGGAATGCATGAATGAATGAATGGTCATGCCCCCCTGACATGCCTCTTTTCAGCTTTGCAACCTCTTGACCAGGTCATGTGGTTGCTCAGCTCCTGGCTTAAATTATTGGGTAAATAAGTTGATACTGACAAGAAAAATAAGTACAATTTTAAAGGTGGGGGAGGAAGATCTTTCAATGGTCTTAAAGATAGGCTACATTTGTGGTTCTCCATCCTAGCTGCATTGCCCAGAAAAGATCTTTTTTAAAAATACTAGTGCTCAGGGCACACTCCCCAGAAAATCAGAATCGCCAAAGGTGCTGGGACTTTTTTTTTTTTTTAAGTTGTCCCAGGTTTTATTGTGTGGCCAGGTTTGAAACCTTCCAGACTAGCCCCTCACCAGTCTCTAGGAAGGGTCCAGGATGACCCTGTGAATGCCAGAGTTAGATAAAGCCTCAGGACAATATAGTTAAGGCTAAAAAGGAAAGAGAAGAAAAAGCTGAATCCAGAAGACCTAAAGTCCAGCTGGTCCCCTCCCAAGCCCCACTGTGCCCCCCCAGCTACAGGATGCGACGTTGACAAAGGACAGGCAGACTCAGAGCGCCACCTGGGAAGGCACACATCTGTGAACCCCACAGCTGAATGAGCTTCTCCAGTCTCATGATTTTCTGAAAATCCTTCATCATCATGCAAATAATTCTTTCCCCCGTGGAAGAGAGAGAGCAAGGAATAGGAAGAAGGAAAAGTTGCGAGATTTCTATTTCTGCCATATTTTCCATCGCAGTTGAGAGGCAGGTGAGCAAGTTCCAGACCAAAACTTTAGGCAGGTTAAAAAAAAAAAAAATGTGCCTTGCAGTCACAGGGAGCCACCAACCACAGAAACCAACAGGAAGGCAAAGGCCAAGGGGACCATAGTGTCTGGGCAGCTTGGCACTCACAGTGGCTCTGAAACGGACCCATCGGCCACTTGGCGGGTGTTTTATTTTTGGCCTTTGGTGGACCTGAAGTTTCTCTCTAAAGCAACAGTGGGTTAAACTTCATGTGCTGAGTCATTTTGACCTTGACACAGGCTGGAACACTTCCTGTGACCCCAGGATGCTCAGTGCAGTTCAGAGGACGCTGACATAGACGGTGAGCCCCTCCCAAGAGCTGGGGGGAAACAACATAATCTCAGCTCCTGCCCCATTCTCAGCGCGCAGCCCACACACTGTCCTGCCCTTCTGTGTACAGGGACCCTGACCCCAGGTCTGTCCCACTTGGGCACAGGCACTCACAGTTTGCAAACACAATACTGTAATGACAACAGGGCCTCACATCTCCATGGCATGGCACAGCTCACAACACAGCTGGACATCCCCATTTTAGAGATGAGGAAACCAAGGCTGGAGAGGTGAACTGAGCAGCCCCAGATGACATTGCCACATACTGCACCTGTCCATAGCCAGGGCCATGTGGTGTCAGGGGGCATGGGATCTCTTCTGCCAAAATGGGCCTGTTGTTTTCTGGATCTTCCTGCTTCCCCCACCATCAACCCCCGCACCGCCGCCGCCACTAGCATCAGTCCTGTGTTTTATTGGTTTTATTTTAAAGGAATATTTTCTTCATTGATGGTTTTGAAATTATTAGCATCCATTGTGCATGGTGTTCTCTTATAAATGTTTAAATCTCTCTTACATCTGTGAATTGTTTCATGAGTGTGGAGCACTTGTGAGCAGATGTTCAAACCCAGCAAACGGAGATCTGAGAGCATTGTCTCCCAGTCCGCCTTCGTGCAGGATTCCGACTAAGCTGTGTTGTCTTGGTAATCACAAGAGCAAAAACAGTAACACCAGCAGCTCGTGGCGAGTGCAGACTATGTGCTAGGCACTGTTTCAGATGCTTTACTTTGCCAGCCCATTTAATCCTCACACCACGCCCAGGCAGCTCTCACCATTATATTCTGATGAGAAAACTGAGGCACAGAGGGGTTAAGCGATTAGCCCAGCATCACACAGCAGGTAAGTATATAGTGTATGGCCCATAATGGTTAAACAGATGGACTCTGGAATTAGGCTTAGCTTCAAAACCCGGCTAAACCCCATAGGTGTGAGGTTAGGGAAGTGCACTGGGTGAAATTGTGACCCCACAAAGATATATCAACATCCTCACTCCCAGAATCTATGAATGTAACCTTATTTAGAAAAAGGGTCTTTGCAGATGTAATTAAAGATCTTAAGATACAGTCAGCCAGGATTACCTAGGTTGTCCCTAAATCTAGTGGCAAGTGTCATTATAAGAAATGAAAGAGGACAGACACAGACAGAGGGAAGAAGGTCATGGGGAGGGGGAAGCAAAGATGGGCGCAACCTGGTCACGAGCCAGGGAACTGCAGCCACCAGAAGCTAGAAGCCGCACAGGATTCTCCCCCAGAGCCTTCAGAGGGGGTGAGCCCTGCCAACACCTTGTTTGCAGACTTCTGGCTTCCAGAACGGTGCAAGAGTAAATCTCTATTGTTTTAAGACACCCAGTTTATGGAAATCTATTACACATACAGGGGACACATACATTATCGCAATCTGGGACACATACATATCGCAAGTGACAACTTCCGAGGGCCAGTTTCTTCATCCATGGTGTGGGTCTCAGTATTAATAGGTCCGACTGCCTAGGGCTTTGGGGAGGACTAGAAGGCCTTACCCTGTGCCCAGCATATCAAGAGTACTCAGTGAAGGTTAGCGACTGCACAGAGCAATATTGATGACCTGCCCTTGGCCACCCTGCCCCGAGCCCTCTAAGAACCAGTCCCACATCTTGCCATTTTCCTGTGTCTGACTCCTTGTCACTGGGCCTCCAGAGCCCAGACCAGCACGTTCCTGGCTCAGGAACCTCAGAGGAATTAACTCTGACTCCCCAACCCAGACTGCAGGGCTCCCCCCTCCCCAGAGCCATTCATCCCCTGAGCTGCCGGAGCGAGACAATGAACATCCACACGTGGCGTTTGAATATTTCACCCAAGAAGTCATTTTCTTACATGAGTCAGACACAGAGGCTCAGAGAATTAAATCAGGAAGGTAACTCTGGGCCAGAGTGATTTCTGCCAACGGGTGTGGAGGATCTTCCTGTGTCCGCTTGGCACTTTCTTTCTTATCTGTGTCTTACAGCAGACAGGAAGCGGCTGACGAGAGATTGCATGTTCATACCAATTATTAAAAATATATGGCAGCCTTCTGGAAATTCATTCACATGCCAAGGAGATAGAATGCATGCACAAACCAGGCTCCTGCACTGTGGGTTTGGGGGAATGATGAGGTAGCCATGGATGCTGCAAGCCAAGGTTCTGATCCATATTCTGCCATCTCCTAGCTGTGTGACCTTGGGTGAGAGATTCACCCTCTCTGATCCCCGGTGCCTACTAGGAAAACTTCGTGCCTCCTTTATAGGTTTACCAGGAGCATTGACTGGTGTAACATGTTCAAGGGCCTAACATGGACCCTGACCCCTGAAAGGAATTTGATCATTCTGACTTTTGTTCTCACTCCTGACTCTGCACTTCCTGACCCCATAAGGAAATGAACGCAGCTCCCCTGACGGCCTCCCAGAGAGGTCCTGAGGAGCAGTGCTACGTGGTAGCTTAATACCTGCCAGCGCACTTCTCTCAAAGTGCACTTGCTTACTCCTTACTGTCCCCCTGAGCAGAGAGAGACCTGCTCCCATTTTGCAGGTGAACACCCGGAGATCCACAGTCGGGCGACAGGCTCTGGACCGCACAGGCAGCAGGTGGGGCTCAGGAGCATGAAGCCAGGCCTGCTGCTCCCCAAATCCAAGCTCTCCCTCCATGCTCCATGCTGTTCTCACATGAGACCACAGACGGGCACCTTGACTTCAGAAGTAGCAGAGCTCCACCCCAGGGTAAGGCCTGTCTCCAGCATTGATCTGTCCTTGGGCATCCTAATGGCTCTCTCGTCCTCACTTCCCCCTTCTAGGCATGAACCAGTTGAGTCAGTCTCATCTGGCCCACTGTGTGGTCGTCTGTGAACTTTGGCACATGTTCAAAACGCACCCTTGCATGCATATTCCCCCCTGCCCTGGGCCTTCTCAGACACCCCCACCCCGTGCCTGCCCATATGCCCTCACTCCCGCATCAGGGAGGCTCCCAGCACAGCCTGCCCTGCGTTGTGAGAAGCCCTTGTGAAAGTCAGTGGGGGCAGGAGGCGGAGATAGGAGCCATTCATTCCTTTGCCACAATCTCATTTACTGGGCCCCACTGTGTGCCAGATGTCGGGGCCATGACAAGGGGGAGGCACAGCCTCTGCTCTCAGGACTGGCCCAGTCCCTGTCCCCAAGAGGGACAGAAATGTTCAGGGACAGCATCAGGGAAAGCAGGCAAAGATAGATGGGAATGCTGGAACAGCTCAGCCCCCAGCCCTCCAGGATCACAAAGGACAGGGCTAATCATCCTGCCTTGAGACCTACTGCTCCCCTTAAAGGAGAGAGAGGACATTTCCCCCTGACTCTTGAAAGAGCAAGTGGGACTTGGATGGTTAAAGAAAATGGGAGCTGTGTGAAACGGTCTGGTCTTAATTTTCTCAAAAAATTAAACAGTTACCATGTGACCCAGCAAATCCACCCCTAGGTATACACTCAAGAGAGATGAAAATGTGTGCACTAATGATACCAAAAAAAAAAAAAAAAAAAAGGTGGAAACAACTCAAACATCCATTAGCTGAAGAATGGATACACAAAATGTGGTCTACCCAGGCAACAGAGTATTATTCGGCCATAAAGAGGAGTGAAGTTCAAATACACATGAGAACATGGATGAACCTCGAAAGCATTATGATCAGTGAGAGAAGCCAGATGCTACGAGGCCACATACTCTATGACTGTATTCTTATAAAGTGTCCAGAAGAGGCAAATCCACAGACACAGGAAGTAGATTAGGAGCTGGGAGAGGGCCATAGAAAGTATGTGCTTATGGGGTTTCTTTTTGGAGTGATGAATAGAAAACTAGATAGTAGTAATTGTGGACCACATTGTAAATATACAAAAAACCACTGTTTATACCTTGAAAATGGTTGATTCCTTATGTGGATTTTATCTCGGTTTTTTTCAAAAGACAGGTAAAGGGAGACAGGCACCCTCCGGGTGAAGAGCCTTCCAAAGCGAGGGTAGGAAGAGTGGGAAGTGCTTTTGGGGAACAGCAAGTTTCCGACCTAACTGTAGCATAATGTATTGTACTTTTTCTATTATTGTTTCATGGCTTTAGAAGACTCGGTGATTGTCAGCCCTAATCCCTGCAGTGGCCATTAGGATATTTTCAGTTGCAAGGAACTTAAGTCAGAGTGCACAGTAGAGACCACCTAGGCATCTTGAAAAGGTCCAGTGGTAATGTGGACTTCAGGCCCAGTTTGATCAGGGATCCATTCCATTTTTCTGTGATTCTTCTGTCCCTGCCTTCTTCCACGTATGAAATACATCATCACACTAGCTTCCCACATGTCATGAAGATGTGAAAAGAAAGATGCATTTCATCTAGAAAGAGCTTAAAAATTTTGGACAAAATAGAATTTTAGCTGAGATTTAAATAATGAGCAAAACCTCAGAGTAGATATTCAAAGCAATGGCATTCCTAGATGAAAAATGAAAATCCTTGAGCAGGAAAGTGTTGGCTATATCTGGCAAAGAGTTCAAGAATCAGTTGCATCTGTTTGCTTTTTAGTTGAAAGTAGGTACAGGGCTGGAGGGAGCTTGGACTTTAACCCAAGAGGCAGTTGGGAGGGATTAAAAGAATTTTATCAGTGAACCAATATGATGAGGTCTTTATTCAAGCTCATGCTCGTTGTGAGATTATATGATGGCATTATTATGACTTTTCTTAGGTGTGATCATATTGTGATTGTGTATGACAAGGTACGCACTTGAGCTGAAGTATCATGCAGTCTGAAATTTACTTTCAGTGGTCTGGGGGTGGAAACGAATGTGTGTGTGTGTGTGTGTGTGTGTGGAGAGAGAGAAAGAGAGAGAGAGAGAGAGAAAGAAAGCAAGAGAGAAAGCTGTCATCTGGGAATTTTTGGCGGGTAGATTGCGGTGGGGAGGGACTGGTGGGTGGTTTTGTAACAGTCGTAACACCTGGCCCTGATGAGTCCTTCCCTGGGGCCAGGCACTGCTCTAGGGGTTTCCCCATCAGTCCATTTAAACCTCAGTGCCATGTGTTAGGCACTATGTTTGTGCCCATTTCACAGATAGCAACAATGAGTCTGAATCGCTGCTGCAAGCTCCCATCCTTTGTGAGTGGCAGAGTTGGGATGAGCACTTAGGCAGTCAGCCCCCAGGGCTGGCATCTTTAACTACCTGATATCAGTCTCCCGTCCTAGACTGATGCACTTCCTCATATTCTCAGTGACTGGCTAGCGATGGATGATGGATCTGTTTATTTTGCCAGACAGAGGGTCAACAGCAAATTTTGGCCCCAGCCTCATTGGTGTTTTTGCGGTAAATCAAGGCCTATTTATTACTCATAAAATATTTTGGGGGTCCGTGGTAAAAAAAAGAAGTGCAGAACTTAATTTCACTTCTCTGCTACACTGCTCATTCTTTTTTAATAATGGTCTCTTATCAGCCTCCTGGCAGCTTTTGCATTTCCTGCGCATGTTAATTTCTTTATTATTAACGTTGGTATCTGTGGTTCGGCCCAGCATATCTTGACGCTTTTTGTTTCCAACGGGCACCCATTTTGCCTTGTTCATTGGCATATGCGGGCCCAGTTCCTGTTTCTAAAAGGGATCCTTTGAGCCTCGGTAAACACGTGGCTTTCAATTAGTCTTGCGATCCTCATTCCCGTTCTCATCCAAGCCACGTCACCCATAGAGCGTTCTTCACATTCCCCCAGATACAGGCTGTCTTGTGTCAAGCTTCTGACATTGTTCCTCAACCGTTGTCTTCTCTCCAGGTCCTAGCCCAGAGAACCCCACAATGTAGCATATGACAAACAGTAAGACGTCCGGAGGTTGAACCCTGGGGTGGGCAGAGACAGGGGTTTGTGTGATGAGTGAAAGATCCTGGATATCGCACCCAAGAATCAGACAGCACGCCTCCACTGGATGCAAATTGCAAGAGGTTTATTGATTACACAGGCGCCTGCGGACGCATCAGCCTTTGTGGGCTGAGCGTGCCAGGCTAAGTTGGGGAGCAGATTATATAGGGCAAGGTTGGGGTGGTGGGAAGCAAGTTTACAGAAGCAGAGGCTTGGTTACAGGGATCTGATTGGTTAACCTAAATCAAGCATTGTTAGGCACTGTAACGGTTTGTTCTGGCGGGAAGCGGTGGTGGGAAGCGATCCTACAGAAGCAGATATGCATGGTTACAGGAGTCTAATTGATTAATTTGATTCGGGCATGATTGGGCGTTGGGGTCAGGGCATTCTGGCGGTTCCTTGGGACAGCACTCTGGAAAGTCCCGGTACATTTCATTTCTCATTTGTCTCTCCTTTTGACAAACCCGGTGACCACAGACAATGTGTTGCCTTCAGGCTATGGGGACAATAGGTTGCTAAAACAAACCTTACCAAGGAGGAAGGGGGTCTTTCAATAGGTTGCTAAAACAAACCTTACCAAGGAGGAAGGGGGTCTTTCAATGAGCTTTAAGGTGATCCGGGACCAAATCCAGTAAGGACTGAGTGTTCAGCTGAGAACTTCAGACTTTATCCTAAAAGCCAACATCCTCCGAAAGTATATAACATAGAATGCTAATCCCATTAGGTGTTCCCAAAATAAAAGGGAATGGGGGATTTCATGGTCCAGTCATTTAAGAAATCCCAGAAATTATACATCGGCCTCTTGGAAATGTACAATGGGTTTTAGCATGTTAAAGGCTCTGAAAAGTCCTCCAGTTACAAAAAAAAAAAAAAAAATGTTTAATTATGGGGCTCCTGGGGGCTCAGTCAGTTAAGTGTCCGACTCTTGATTTCAGCTCAGATCATGATTTCAGGGTTGTGGGATGGGGCCCTGTGTCAGGCTTCAAGTTCAGTGTGGAGTCTGCTTAAGATTCTCTCCCTCTTTCTCTCCCCTTTTGCCCATCCCCCTGCATACATGCTGTCTCTCTCTCTCTCTAATGAATACATAAATAATCTTAATTAGGGGCGCCTGGGTGGCTCAGTGGGTTAAAGCCTCTGCCTTCGGCTCCGGTCATGATCTCAGGGTCCTGGGATCGAGTCCCGCATCAGGCTCTCTGCCCAGAGGGGAACCTGCTTCCTCCTCTCTCTCTGTCTGCCTCTCTGCTTGCTTGTGATCTGTCTGTCAAATAATAAATAAAATCTTAAAAAAAATAATCTTAATTAAAATTTTTTAACATTTTAATATTTAATAATAAAAAAATTAGTTAAATTTCCAAAACTTCTTTGGCCATGGAACCCTTTTCTCAGGGAGCAGATTTACACTTACATATTCTGCAGAATATAATTTAGGAAGCGCTGCTGGTGGGGACAAGGAGTCTTTGTGGGTTTCGAGCAGGAGGGAGCGTGCTGAGACTCAATTTTAGAAAGGTGGTGCCATGGGGGAGGCTGGAGGCTGGAGGGAAGGAGGCCCCTGTGCAGTTCAAGCCAGACGAAATAAGGATCTGAAGCAAAGGTTTCAAATGTTTCGGTCTTTTCTTTCTCCTTTATTTCGAGCTGCATTGTTGTCTTAAAATTGGAAAATCAGTGTTGCTATAATAAATCATAGCACCAGGATTTTACTCAGGCATAAAATCTGAATGAGAAAAGCAATCTGTGCAATCTTGCATCTTCAAAGGAAGCATTTAGCCCAACAGGGTGTTGGAACACAATAGCCATCTGCTTCTGCAAATCACCAGAGTTCATCAAGGCTTTCCAATCAGGGAGACCCAGATTCGTGTCCTAGGTCCACATCTTCATGGCTCTGTGACCAGGGGCAAGGGCCCGCAATGCTCCACGTCTCCGGTTTTCCCACACTGTAGAGAGGAGGAATAATAACCCTTTCCTCACTGGGCAGCTTCAAGAACTGCATGTGATGACACGTGCAAAGTCCCTAGCGCGGTGCCTGACGTGTGACAGCAGAAACACAGATGTCATCGCCCTTCTCTGTTAGCGGGGATGGCTGAGCCGGGCAGCGCTAATGAAGAAGCCCTCAATCCCAGGAGCTAAACGCATCAGGAGTCTGTTTCTCCCTCATTCACAGTCCACCTGTGCGTCCGCGCCGTCTCCAGGGTAACCATCTTCCCAGAGGCAGCTCAGCAATCAGGGCCCCACCCCCGGGCGGCGGGGCGGGTGCTCGTGGGTCGTGCAACAAGGGTCCTAGGCGCCAGCCCCCGAGGGGCAGATGTCACTTGTTATGCATCGCACTGGCCACAGTGGGCCAGGTGACCCCCACCTACTGACCAATGGGCGAGAGCCACAAACCGGCAGCTGGAGTGTTGGGAGAGCCCCTCTGGTCAGCCCACGCCACCTCTCTGAGCCTGTTTCCTCCTCTGTGGCCCCGAGCTCACACTTCTTGCCCTGCCCTGTGTGGGAGCATTAGAGGGGCACATGACCCTCCTGTTAAGTACGCGGAAAATGCTATGTTAACATAAGGGGCGATCGTGGGCTTGCTTTTCGCTGTGCCAAAGCCATGTTGCTTTCTTTGGTTCACAGGAAAAGTGTACACCTTCCACCCTCCTTAGCGCTAGGCTCCTCTCAGTCCCTGTCTCTAATTGCTCACTCCCTCCTCTCATTTGGGGCTTTAAAATTGCTTTTCCGTTAGATCGTGAAGGTCAGCTAGCTGTAGCCTCTGGTGGCTGAGTTCTGGAGCTGCACAGTAGGGCCACACATCCTGCGTGGAAAGAGACCCCGGAGTGTTGTGAGGGATGACAAGGGGATCTGTGGTGCATTTCTCCCTGATGGCAGAGAGAACTCTCGGGGGTTCTGCATCATGGGATCTGTGGTTTCTTAGATCCCTAAGGAACACCGGACAGATGTGTGTGTGTGCGTGTGCGTATGTGGCTGTTTCAAGCACCGATATTCCCTTAAACAAGATAATGACACTGTGGACTGCCAAGCCCCACAGTGTGCTTCAGTTGCCAAATAACCAAAGCAGGCTCGGGGACAGCCCCAGGTGACTAGGACTCTGGCTGTGAGGAGGGGACAACACTCTTGCGCTACTCAGATCCCCTGGGAAACTCGTGTTCTCATAAGGGACTCAGACCCTATGCAGACAGTGACAAGATGAAGGGTGGCCAGGACAGGGAGAGGGCCCAAACCTGTACCGTGTAGAAGAGGTTGGCATCAAGCCAGCAAAGAGAGGTCTCAGGCAGCCACCGCGGCTGGAGCCAAGGAAAGAGCCATGACCTGCAGGTCCCCAAAGGCAGAAGTCAGGACCAGCAGGTGGGGAGGGAGGTTCTGGGGATGCAGATCTCAGTCTAGGACGGGCAAGAATATTCACGTTTTAAGGTGACCTATCTCAGAGTGAACTGGGCTGCCTTCGGAGGTAGGGTCTCATGACCAGAGGTGTGCAAAGAAAGGCTGGAGGAAAACCTTGGCAGAGATTACACAGGAAGACAAGGAAGGGAATGAAAATGTTTGGGTCTCTTCGAGATTAAAAGGTGTGTGAGTCCACAAAGTAGAACAAGGTGATCTCAGAAGACTTTATACGTGTATCTGTTAAGAGGAGAGAGGAGAGAGAGCATGCACTGGCAAGGCAGAAGGAAAGGGCTAGAAAAGCGAGCCAGCTGCAGGGTGAAGAAGGGGGTATGCCCACTCGCCAGGGACCCCGAGCGCCGCCAGCGGTGGCAGCACCACCAAATATGACATCCTATTTTGGAACAATCTTCGCAGCATTGCACTTTGGGGGCTCCCAACCCGCCTGCCTCCCTGAATGGCAACAGGAAAATGAAACGGATGCACTGTTCTCACTTGCATTACCCTGCGGCGTGTGTGCGTCTCCGGGCTTCGTAGTCTTTTGTCTTCTGTGCTCTAGTGCTGCGCTCAGAGCAGCCTGCAAAGCAGGTGACTCTGGCACTTCTCAGAGGAGAACCTGGGGCTCCAAAGGGGCACGTGACGGAGCTGGGGCAAGAACCCGCATCAGGAGGCAAGGCCAGGGGCTGTCCGTCATCCCAGGGCGCTGTGATGCCGCCCTCCTGCCTCTTAGCCAAGGGCAAACAGGGAAGTCTGAGATACAGCGGCAACAGGAGAGGGAGCCCTTGAGGCTCCCCCAGGCGGCCTCCGTCCTTGCTCCTTGATGAGCTGGGACTCCCAGCACTAGGCAGGGTTCCAGGGAGAAGCTCGAACACCAGAAAGGGCCCTGGGCTAGGAGTCAGGATGCAAGTGTGTGCCCTGGGGTGAGGTGCAGCCTGTTTCTGGGCTCGGTGTTCTCCATGCAAAATGGGAACGAAGCTGATGGCCCTACTAAATTTTTAGGGGTTGTTAGGCAGAGCAAATGACATTGAAAACCATAAAATTGAGCGTGCGTGCGTGCATAGCAGTGGTGGAATCCTGTGTCCCTGATCCCACAGGCTCATGCTTGCTCCCACCGAGAGCAGCCGCAAACCCTAGTACTGCCCCCTCCTCCCCGTTCATGCCAGGCTGGGCATGGACTTGGCAGCGGGCAGTGGCCATGAACTACGAGCCGGGCCATGCAGCAGACCCCCGAGAGAGGGTGATGAGACACACAGCACCTGCAGGGCCAGGCCAGGGCAGAGCAGGGCCGGCTTGGGGGCCTTGAGGTCTGGGCTGAGCAGGAGGGGTGCCAGAGCCCCCAGGGACTGGGGCTGGGCAGCTTAAACACGGCCCTCTGGGAGCTTTACTCAGTTCTGGGGCCACAGACCTCTCCCCAGGCCAGGGACAATTACCCCCACAAAGAGGCCCTTTGGCTGAAGGGTGCTGGCCTAGAGGCAGGTGACGGCGGATGGGCACTTCTGCAGGCAGGCCCAGGCCAGACCAGAAAGTGCAGGAGAAAGGGCTGCCTTTGGCCAACTCAGGACCAGGACGAAGTCTAGCATAGGGCAGGGCCCCAGAGTGATGACAGAGGCAGCTCCTGGCGGGAGGCATCTGGCCACCCGTGTGCCCTAAGGCCAAGGACAGCACCATCTTGGGACACTTGAAACGCGTTACTGACACTCCACTGACCAGGGCACGCTTTGGCGTAGTTCTGGATTTGCTTTTTTTAATTAAAAAAAAATTTTTTTTATTTATTTGACAGAAAGAGACACAGTGAGAGAGGGAACACAGGCAGGGGGAGTAGGGGAGGGAGAAGCAGGCTTCCTGCTGATCAGGGAGCCTGATGCAGGGCTTGATCCCAGGACCCTGGAATCATGACCTGAGCTGAAGGCAGATGCTGGCAGACGCTTAAACCACTGAGCCACCCGGGTGCCTCTGGGTTTGTGCTTTAAAGCAAAGGTTTGGGAAGTTGGGCAGACCAGGGTGCAAGTCACAGCTGGAGGGGGAGGAATAGTCAAACACAGTCTGTCCAGCATGAGGCGATGGTCCTCCCTGAAGAGAGGCAGGAAGCATGGGGCAGAGGAGGGCAGATGCAGGACCAGAGCCCCTAGGAAGATTCCAGAGATGGGCCAGTGGGTGCTGTTCACATGGTGGTGGAAGAAGGGCAGCCCAGGAGGGGACATTGTGGGGCCTGGCCACAGAGGGTTGAGGCTGGTGATGGGAGTCAAGGCTCCTCACCGAAGGTCACGAGGCTGGAGTCAGGGTCAGGGCATCTTCCCTGTGGTTTGAGAAGCTGTTGAAAGTCTCTGGGTTGGGAGCCTGGGTGGGATCAGAAAGGAAGGGACACCCAGGGCTCTGGTTTCCCTGGGGCAGACAGTGGAGCAGTTCTCTGAGCTAGCCAGCCCGGAGGAAGGGCAGCTTTAAGGGACAGTGATGAGTTTGGAGGCCCAGGAATGTGGAGGAAGGGATGCCCTCTGAAGGAGGAAGAGGAGTAGATAGAGGAAGTAGAGAGTTTCCCAGAGAAGAAGGACAAAGCCGGGAGAGGTCAGGGCCCAGAGGTGAAGGGAGACAGCCTGCCCACACTGGCCTCTGGGAGCAGAGGACTAAACAGGGCCCCCCGCCTTTGGCCACTAGGTGGGTCACCGAGACCATAGGGAACATGGCAGTGGCCTGGGGATTGTGGCAGCAGGTAAAGAATGCAGATGGCATTCCAGGCTGCTTTATCAGAAAGCTCAGCTGAAGGGCAAGAGAAAGGAGCAACCAGCTCGAGAAACAGAAAGCACCCACGGAGGAGTTTGAGACCGGCTGGGGCTGGGGTGGGGGCAGGGGTAACTGCCTAGGAGAGGGGGTGATGGACGGAGCACAGTGTGCAGGGGTTTCCGTCCCTCCATCATTTCCCAGGCAGGGCCGGGGACTTCCCTCACGAAGCTCTGGGTTTTGCTTTCCAGCATCTCAGAAACTTACTGATCCTGTGCGCTCTGAAGGTCACAGGTCACCCTTCTCTCCAGCCCCTCTGATCTCCTGCTGCTCTTTTCCTCCATTGCACATCCTCCGCCCACTAGGTCAGGGCCCCCAGATCCCTGCCGGGACCCAGTCTTGGGGTCCACCAGCCTCCCTCTGCTGCGGACACCCAGCGGTGGCTCTTTCCCACGCACCCTGGGAAAAGCCGTCCTCTGGATTTCTGCCCCGCACGCTGGGACATGAGGGGTCCCAGCAACCTGGCCTGCCGAGATGGTCCAAGCCAGACCCCAGGCAGCCGAGCCTGTGTCCTGTCTGGGGACGCCACCATGGAATCACCTACTGTTGGTGCTTGAGGGGACGGCGGAGGCCGAGGAGCTGGCTTGCCCCATGTTGGCCAACAGGCTTGCAGCTTCGACAAAACTCGGGCAACTCTGTGACTAGGTAACCCGTCTTTCTACATATCCCAGCGTCAGCTGGGGCCTCACGGGCCTCGACACCAACTGGCAGAGCAGCACAGACGGGGTGGGTGGCAGACGGGCCCGGCTCAGGCAGGCAAGCCCCGCGCGACCTGGTGTCTCATTCAGGGGAAGCCGGAAATCTGGGGTGTTCCTGTGAATCACCTGAGTTTTAAATCCTGACTGTGAAGAGAAAAAATCCTAAGCCCTGCGTAGCTCAAGTAAAACACACACATGGCCCGCACTCTGCCGGAAGGCCAGGAGCTTCTCTCTGCTCTAGAATGGCGGGAAGACTCCACACCCCGGCGCCCGGCCATGCCCCGCAGACTCTCTCTCGAGGATATGCTGCTGGGTTATCCTTCCAGCAGGGGAGCCGTGGGTTTGGGCACCCATCAGGCTTGGGGGAAAGCGCGTGGCGTCAGCACCCTTGTGCCGGGTGGGCACAGCAGACACGGAGCCGACGCTGTGCGCAGTGAGCCTGGTAAAAGCCCCCCACCACCCACGACCAAGCACTTCTTCCTGCTCCAGGCTTGCCCCGAGGCCTCCGATGCAGGCCCAAGGAAAATCGGGGCATCCTTGAAGCCCCTTCTCTCCTAGGAGGGGAACAGAGCCAGGCTACAAGAAAGGACAGAGGTTACGATGCCCCCAGCTGCTCTGCAGGAAAGAGGGCTGGCTTACCTTTGCCTTTGACTTGCTATGTCACTGTGAGCAAGTCTGTTATCCTCTCCGGGTCTCAGTTTCCTCACCTGTAACATGGGTATAAAATTCCTGGCTCCTTTACCAGACTGCCCTGAGGTCAAAATCAAAAAGAGATTCTCATATGAATACATAACGGGCTGCAAAGGGCTAGAAATTACTGTACTTGTCCTCCCTTAACTTCCCCAAGACGATCCTCACCCCAGCTCTAGTGCTTATAAACCATGGGATTTCCCATTCATTCCAAGATCAAACTCAAAATGCCTCTCTGAATAGGGCCAGGCAGGGGTCTTACTGACCCACAGGGTGCCTGGTGCTGACCAGGGCTCCTGGCCCTCCTCAGCCAGGTCCCAGCCACCTGCCTCCCCTGGCCACCTCATCTCTGCTCCACAAAGCAGGACTCCATGGGGATGTGGCCAGCTGAGTGGCTCTGGAGCCATGTTTCTCGCTCTGGACGCTGTTCCAGGTGCACCCGAGCTAGGCTGAGTAAGCACCAACAGATTGGATGCATCCAGAAGCTCCAGGGGGCTGATGCGGCAGTGCCAAGCACCCACAAATAGTAAATCCCCATAAATGTTGGCCGTGCCAGCCTGAGGTGTGGTCCAGGACACAGGGCCAGGATACCTCTACCTGGGTCTCCACTAAGTCACCCACTTGCTATGAGTCCTCTACTAGGCCTCAGTTTCTCCATCTGTGAAAAGAGGACTTGCACTAGTGCATGATCCCTTTTGTGTTTGGAAATAGAGACCAGGGGAGGGAGATTTGGGCCGTCACAGTGACCAGAGGACACTCCTGGCATTTAGGGCCCACGGTCCAGGGGCTCGGAGTGCCCTGCACGGAACAAGACTGTCCCTCACAACAAAGAATTGTGCCCCCTCCAAAGAAAAAAATGCAGAAGCACCCTGGTAGGGGATCTCACAGGTCCCTTCCAGATCTGGGATTTGGCAAAAATTCACCCAAATTCATAACTAAACATTCTAAGAAGAAATTCTTACCTTGAAATGACAGCTTCCAGCTCTGCTGCCTCGTAGACCTGAGACTGCTGCTGTTGAGATAAACAGCCCAGCCCCGGAGGGATCCGGAAGGTTCCTCCTGGCCCCAGTGCTTGGTGACTCTGCCGCTGGAGATAATGACGAGGGTTTACACAGAAGGAGCGGGCTTTCCAGCCTCTAAAGCCTGCTAAACACACCGCTTACTTCCTGTGATCGTCTTCCAACCCCGGGAGGTTGCAAATGAGCACGCCATGGCTCAGAAAGGCTTAGAGATGTGTTCAAAGTCACACAGCTGGCAGGTGAGGGACCTGGGGTCTGAACCCAGTGCCCTTTCCTCTTCCTGCCCAGACTTCCTTGATGGGTCCCCCACACCATCTCCCCCAGAAAGTGTCAACTCACCTGCCTTTCCAGGAAAAGAGAGGCATCTTGGGACTCTGAAATGCAGCCCAGAAAGTCCAGACATCCTCCCCTGCCCTCAGCACACACACTCAAGCTCACACTGATACACGCACATATACTGACCTCCAGTAGAAAAACCTACCAATTTCATCATAGATTTCAAAAATCAACTTTGAAATTAAAATAAGAATAAAGAAGCACCGGGAATGGCCCAGGGAGAAAGTTCTGAGAGTCAGCTTTTGGGAGCTGGTCAGAAGGTGGAAGAGGTCCCCTCCTCCCAAGAAGCCGTGGCCAGGTGGGGCTGGGAACCCGAGCCACTCACAGCAGCGGAGCAGGAGAGGCCCGAGGGACCATGAGTCCCATGATCACAGGTGCGGCTCCCCACCCTCCCTGCCCACACCTGCGACGTGGCCAGCCCTAAGTGCCCTGGCCAGCCCCACGCAGGACACATGGAAACACGTACTCCTGGGGTCTGATCTGGGGTTAGGACATAGGGGCAAGCTTTCAAGCCTGCTCTTGTGCTGGGCTGTCACTCTGCCACCGGTGTACGAGCAACAAGAGAATCTGCATTTTTAAGCAAAGAAGAATCCTTTAAGGCCTTGCTGCCCAAATGGCAGTCCGGGACCAGCAGCATCAGGGTCATCAGGGAGCTGCTTGGAAATGCAGCGTCATGGGCCCCACCCAGACCTACCGGCCCTATGTGCATTTTAACAAGCTCCCTGGGGGCTTGTGTGTACAGTATCCCGTGGGAAGCAGGGCCGGCCCCTCACTGAACTGATGACATGCTGGCCATACTGGCTTCCTTTGGGTTCCTAAAACATGCCAAGGCCCATCCTATGTGCTGTTCCCTGTCTCAGGAATGCTGTTCCCTGAGGTTCTCACATGGCTGCTCTTCCTCAGCCTTCGGGCCTCAGACTGAATGTTCCCATTTCAGGAAAGCCTTCCCAGACCCCCTGATCTGAAGCCGATACCCCTCCAGGCCCTTCTCAGAGTGGCCTCAGCAGCAGGGATCGCTGTTCTGTTCACAGCTCTGCTGTGTGGTCTGCCCTTGCTAGAATTCCTGCTCCAGGAAGGCAAGCACCCGGTCAGCCTGACACATCTGGGCCCAGCATGGAGCACAGTGCCAGGCACACAGCAGGCTGAGCGAGTGGAGGACAAACACAGTCATGGAATACAGAATGACTGTCGCCATCCCTCCATTATTCTGGTTCACATTAACTACGCCCTAAGTTACCCTTGGTCGGACTCATTTTGCAGGTGGGAAACTGAGATCTAGAAAAGTTTGGGGCATGCCCATGGTCATCCTGCAAGTCTATGGTAGAGCAACATCAAGGCCTTTGACCTTTCAGGACCCAGCACCTGAGCCCACGCCCGGATGCCCTGCCTGTCCATGTGTGCGGGGGCCGCTGACCTACATTGTGGAGTAATTATATTATGCAGAGGGACTCTCGGGCCAGCTGCTCTCCTTCGGCTGCACAGATGGGGGAGGCTTTCCCGGGCAGCTTCTGCACGCCTCCCACAGAGCGGCGGTCCGGCCAGGAGTCAGGTGCGAGCGTTCCCTGCCTGCGGGCAGAATGGACAGGCGTGGTCTCTCTGCCAGGCACTGTGCCCTGTCAGGCAGGAATAGCATCTTACCAGCTTGCCTTCGATTTGTGGCCCTAAAACTCGGCATTCACAGAGGTCCGGGGGCTTCCAATGGGGCCTCTGTTGGAACATTTCACGATGAAATCATTCCTCCCCCAAGCTGTCCCTCCCAGTTTCTACAGTGGGGTTCAAGTGTTATGCCCACTGTCCCCTTGGAATGGGATGCAGCGCTCATGAGAGGCAGGGCAGGCTGGGACAAGCACCTGGAGAAGGAGTAAAGACCACTGGTGTGGGAGGCACACAGACCTGGCTTTGAACCCAGCTCCAACACTGACTAGCTGGAGATTTCTCTCATCTTTCTATGCCTCCATTTTCTCATCTGTAAAATGGGTACAACATGTTGTTGGATTCTTACCAGGCTTTGACAAGACACTGTAGGTAGAGCTGGCAGCTTCGCACCTGGTGTGTTGTTGTCATCTGTGACAAGCAGCACTCGGTGTTCCTAGGGCAGTTCTTACCAGCTTAGTTCGACTCAGTCCCCCTCTGAGGCTCTCTGTCATGGAATTATCCTGATCTTACCAGAATGCAAGAGGCCCGAGGACTGGACTGTGTCCATCCTCATGGCTGCTGTATTCCCCTATGCCCAGAACAGTACCTAGCAAATGGTAGTTCTTCTAGTTACATTGGAGCAAAGGAATGACTACTTAGGTAATTGCCCAGGTGGGCAACAAGTAAGGAAGAGAAATAAAGAAAAGCAATTTGAAAGCTCTTATAGGCCAGTCATCCCTGGGGATTGATTTAGACCAGGGGAAATTGTGTAGTCCCCAATCATATGGGGAGGCAGGGCTGAGGTCCTGACTCAGACCCTAATGGGAGACCACCGCATGGCATCAGCTGGGGTCTGTGTCCTGTGTGTGTGCCACCGGAGCCAGCACAGGTCAGTGCTCTGGGATCACTAGCCCTGGGCTGCGTGGCAGGCCCACGCTGAGAGCAGGGTGAGGGTAGGGTCAGTAGGCCTGGGTCCTCCAGCCCCATGTTCCCCAATATCCTCTACCCTCCCACCCCACTCCAGCTGTCGGGAAGAGGTGGGGCCAGTCCTCCAAGGTCCCTGGAAATCTGGCCTCCTATAAGACCACTGGGTGCCTTCTAAAGTAGCACAGGATGCTGTTGATGCTTTGCGGCGGGGGGGCCCCACTGAGCCACAAAAGTAGCTGTGTCCTCAACAGAGGGTGAGCGGGCTGCTCGGCCAGAGCCTCTGTGCGGGTCTTGGGTGCCCTCTAGCGGCACTTTGGTGTATGACAATAACTCCAATTAGCGCTCAGGGGGTGGCGGCTTTCCACGCCCCCAGTGTCCTCCCTCTCCATCCCCTAAACCCACCCTTTGCATTATCCAGTGCATTCGTTGGACTGCTCTGACCCCTCTGAACTCCAGTCCCAGGCACGATTAGAACAGATCAGAGAAGAAAAGGCATAGCTTTTACAGTGGGCTTTTATCACCATTTTGCGGCCACTGAAGGAGTGTGATTCAGGTACAGGGGTACTGACCAGTCAGACTCCCCATCTCCTAGCCCCAGGAGTACCTGAACCTCATCACTCCTAAATCCACCCCAACCCCTGCCACTCTGATCCACGTACGGTGTGCCCAGACATAGGGTTGTGTGAGGGTGATGTTAATGACCAGGAGATTTTTGTGGCTTCTTCCTGGATCAGCGCCTGTGTCCTGTGAGGATAGGGCAGAAACAGCTCCGCCCACTCTTCGACTGCTGAGTTCTCTGGGCTCTCCACTGGCCCTTGATTTTGTGCTGCCCTCTCACCTCTGCAGCCTAGGCTGTGTTTAAGCTTATTGAGATGGCGCGGGGGCGGGGGGGTGGGGGCTAACAGACCCGGATGTAGGGATTTGGTCAGAGCAGACCAGGATGGGGAACTTGGCGGGCGAGGGTTATTAACAAGTTAAAAAGTAACTCGGAGAGAACATCAGCTGCAGAAGGGGGAACACAGAGCCAGCAGCAGCTCGAGGAAAACTACCTAATGGATACTTAGTCAACCATGAGGGACATATGAATCACGGGTGGAAGGCAGTTGTTTAGAAAGCGGAGGAGATGTGGAGCGAGGGTGCAGGCAGACTCGCTCACCACCACCTGGAGTGCTGGGCTCCAGGACAAGCCCGTCGGTCAGTGGTATACTGGAGCAGGTTGAAGGACCAGGTCGGCTCGTGGCGGGAGGCGGTGTGTACCTTCACTGCAGCTCCTTCCCACCCGACCAAGGGCGTGCGGATGTGAGGAGAAGGCTCGGGATTATTCTGAGGACCCCAAAGGAAAGCAAGGACCGTGGGGTGAAGGCCCAGGAGATCGGTGCAGCCACTCACCAAGAGTGGGAGGGGGTGGGCTCTCTCTCACTGGGGATGTAAGAGCCTGACAACTGCTCTTGGCTTCTGGGGAATAGAGTTTTCATAACATTGAACAATGGTATATGACAGCATCAGTCCTTTCTACACAGAGAATCTAAGAGTCCATCATAAATTATTGCCTTTCATTGGAGAACAACAGCTACTATCATCATTAATGGGTTTGCTATTCATGCGTGACCGTAATGGGCCTTTGCTGTTGCATTCTGATGTCTGCTGGGTTGTCAGGCATTAGGGAAACCCAGGTTTCGCTGTTAGAAGTCACTGTTGACCTTCGCACCAGCCCCTTTTGCCATCTCCTCAATTAAACAATGAAAAGACATCTGGAAACTCCTACCCTCTTATTAGAATCCAGCCCAGCTCTTGGGTGGGTCACAGCAGAGGGGCCATCTCTGGCCTGTTGACTCCGACTTGGGGTCCTAGAGATCATTTTCTCCTGGCTTGTCTCTCCTGAGAGCCCACTGCGGCCACAGCAGAGGCCTCAGGGAACCCCTCGAGCCTGTGTGTGGTCTCAATGACCACAGAATCAAAGTGGCAAACAAAAGGAAAATCAAGCCTGAGAGATCGTACCAGACCTCAATGGTCTGATTACAGAATGGCCTGGGTGCACAGGCCCCACCTCCCTCGCCCTTCCTTTTTCTATTCCCCAAATAACAGGAGCCCAGACCACTGCCTCCCGCAAAGGCCAGGCTGAGAGAGCAGGACCGAGAGAAATAGGGCGCCCACTCCCCCTTACCTAAGGCCTGCACTCCACATCTCTGGATCCCACCAAAATGTCCCTTTTTCCTGGTGAGTGACTCTGGGGATGCCAACCTGTTACCTTCAGGCCTGGGCTTTACCCTGGGCCTCTATAGGACCACTCTATCCCAGACACAGCTCTTTGATGAGACACCCTCAGTGGGTATCTTCTCTAAAGGCAGATTGATTTGCAAATATATGTTCAACTTTACGTTGTTATTGGTGGTGCATGGATATAGAAATTCTAAAACCATTTTGTGTCTATTTAGTATTGAGCAAATGAGTGACTATTTTGGTATTGTGGGAAACCAGCGATCTCACTGTGAGAGAAGAAAGGTGCAAATATGGAATGGGAAGAAGCAAGAACCCTACGGCATAGGGCTTTATTTACATCAATCTCTAAAAAGATGGTAGAGAAAAAAGGATAGATACATAGAATCATGATGGATGGATGGGTAGACTTGAGAGATAAGGGAGGGAGGGAGGAAAGGAGAAAGGAAGGTCCTGGGAGGAAAAGAAGGAGGAAGGGAGGAAGGAAGATCCTTGAAGTATTGATGTCCTTGGAACAGTGAGCCCATCTAGTGCCCAGATCTTGGTTTCTAAATATCATTCTCCATCAAAAAGAAACAAGGCTCTCCAGAGAAATGACTGATTCTGAGGCTGGGGAAAGGAAAGTACAAAGAAATAGAGGTACTTGTTGTGCCAAGGTATGGGAAAGTGTTCCCCTAAATTATGGGGATGTATTGAGAAAACACATGAGGCTGCACAGGGGAGTTTCCCACTGACCAAATCTGGGAGAATCTGAGCATCAAAATAAATGATAGTAATGGAAATGGAAAAGGAACCCCTAAATGCATACCAATATACATAAATAAATGAGAGGAAAGGAAAGATCTGTTTACAATGGCGTGTGAAGTATTTAAATGAAATGATAGAGTTTAAAAAAAAAATCACCATTTTGTGGCCACCGAAGGAGTGTGACTCAGGTAGAAACCATCACTGGATGCTGAAACCACTGAGTTGACATTTGTGGGGGAAATGGGACACTCACACAGTCTCAAAGTATCTCCCACAGAATATTTATTAATTACAAGGGGGAAATGGTACCTCTGAAGTGGAGAGATCTGGCAGACATCACCTGAACCAAATGGTCATAGTTGACATCACCAGTAGTGGGGCAAAGTGCCATCAAGTGCCACTGAGGTGAAGCTCCAAGGAGGCAAAAACAACACTTTACAAAGGATTCCTGCCATGAATGCATAACCCAGATATAATCATGAAAACACAATAGACAAACCTAAACTGAAGGATATTCTACCAAATAACTGAACGGCATTCTTCAGAAATATCCGTGGTGTAGAAGAGCGAAATAGATAGAGAAATCATCACAGATTAAAGGAGACTAAAGACATGATAAGTAAATGCAGGACATGGTCCCAGATTGGGCCCTGCTTTGGAAAAACCACAATTATTTTTAAGGACATTATTGAGTCAATTGGCAAAATTTGAAAATTGATAGCGCATTAGATACTGTATTAGCTAAATGTCTTCAATTGGGTAAGTATATGTGGTTATGTAAGAGAATCTCCTCGTTCTTAGGAAATACTTGCTAGATATTTAGGGGTGAAAGGTCAGGGTGTCTGCAACTTACTCGTAAATAATTCAGAAAAAAAATATGTAGAATATACATTTTTGTTGTTGTTCTCTGGATGTGTTTCTCTTCTCTTTCCACCATGTGGCTGATTCTTGCCCAGTTTCCCAGCTCAATTTCCTGAGAGAGAGAGACCATATTTGGATAGGGTCCTTTCCATCATCCCTCTTTGAGCAGAACACTGCACTAGGAAACCTCCTAGGTCTCTGACCAGACTCTGGATTGGCTATCCACCAGGGTGGTCAGGTACCCACCCTCTGTCCAATCAGCTTTGGCCCAGCATGTGTCATGTGGTATATAACATGGCTGGGGGGGTGATGGGAAAGAAGGTCTCCTTAGAAGAGCTTGGCGGGCCCCACGGCTAGCCCAGCCAACGGTTACAGAGTTAATCCCAGAGACACCTGAAGACCTCTTGACATTAACTTGTGCCTTATTCTCACCTTCACTCTTTCAACAAACATTACAGATGTGTGCTCTGGACCAGGTCTCACGTTAAGTACTAGGAGCCCAGGAAGTGACCTACTCTTTACCCTCAGGAGATCTGACTCATGTTTGAAAGGCATGAAGAACACAAATAACTAGAGTGCAGGGCTGAATCATGACCAACAAACAGAAAGCAGCCCCATGAGAACATAGAAGGGGGTCCAAAAGGCCTCCTGGACAAAGGACTAGCTGTAGCTCATGGGAGGGCAAGTGGCCGTCAGATGGGGCCCTGGCTGCTGAAAAGGTGCCCAGTGCCATTCCTGGGTTTCTGTTTTCTCTTTACTCAGCCGGACCCAGCAGGACGGGACATCTCTATCCGCCCTCTCCTGGAGCACTGTGAGAACACCCACATGACCATCTGGCTTGGCATCGTCTATGCCTACAAGGGGCTTCTCATGGTAGGTGCAGAGCGGGAGACGGAGGCTGAGAGGCTGCTTCTCTATCAGAGTTCTCTCTCCTAGGGGCCTCTGTGAACATAAAAATAGAGTCCCCAGAACGAAACACTAACTGCCAGGCCCCATGTCTCCCACATGGTCTCTCCATTCCCACAACAAAACTCTGAGATGGGTGCAGATAATGCCCCATTTCACTGATGAGGATGCTGAGGCTTGGTTTGCCCAAGGTCACTCAGTAGTAAGAGGCAGATTCAAGAGCTTAACCACAGAGCAACCCCAAAACCTGTGAGAGGGCCTCACAGCAGCCACCATAATGCTCCTAGAATGGCAGTCTGTCACCACTTAGCACAAGTTCACACCCCACATTTTACTGGATTCCCTCAAAATCTGTAGAAGGTGAATGGAATCATCCTCATCTTATAGAAGTCAGAAGTTAAAGGGCACTAGTAACCTCCACCCTCCAAACCCAGTAGTCTTTCCACTCCAGCCACCTGTTAGAATCAAAGATCATGTACCAAGCCCACCCCACACGTCTGGAAGGACTTGAAAGGGCAGCTACACCCCATCTTATCCCCCGTTGACCCCTGAATCGTCTCTCCAATCCTATGCAAACCATGCTTCCACTGAAATCCCTCCAGGGACAGGAAACCAGCTCCCATACCCTCCTGAGGTCTTTCCACAGGAAAATTAACCCACCATCTGCTTCTGTGTAGCCTCTATTTAGAGGCCAAGAATGAAGCTGTCTCCAAAGGTCAGAGAAAGTGGGACTTCTTGTCCTGCTCAAATGCATCATTACCTGCGGCTGCTTCAGAGAACTATTCCTGAGGGCCCCCACCAGAAGGGCCTGTATTAGGGGACCCTAGACAGAGATTGTCCCCCACTTCATACTAGTCGAGACTAGTTTCCATAGGGACTCTATGAGGACCCCTGGGCCCCAATCCAGACCCCACAAGGGAGTGATCCTGAAGGTGCCCACAGGAGGGTCCCAGAGTGGAAATGAGACTTTGAGGACTAGCCAATGGCCCCGGGCTTGGAGAAGGGCACTCAGGAGACATGGACACTGGAGCTGTCAGAGACAGGTGGCATAGACCCAAAGGCAGATCCATCATCAGTGGGCAAAGTTGCCAGTGGGCAGCTTTCAAGTCCACATGAAAGAAGGATTTTGTTCAACAGAGCAGTGGCCACCAATTTGGTGGCACCCCACCCCCAACCCCCCCAAGGAAGGAAGATGCTCCCTTCACAGGAAGCAAGTGGTACCCAGGACTTGAGGCCCCCAGCCCCTGCTGAATAGAGAGAGTGAAACCAGACTCTCCAGGACCCCTCCGGTTCCACCCTCCCTGATCCGAGACTGTGTGAAATTAGATTATGAGGAAGCTGACTGACTCTTCAGACTGCGACTACCGATAATGTTTTGGCCATCCTATCTTCTCCACCTACTTGCAGAAGTGGTTGGAGTCCACCATCTCTCTTCCAGGGAAGCTAATATCTTCAGTCGATCCTGTCAGTAAAAGCTGTATTTGGTAGCATGAGTGTTTTACTGTTTGCAGTGTGCACAAGGAATTATCCTCAGCCCTCCTGGCCCTTAGGGTTTGTGACTAAAATCCTAGCTCCTAGTGCCTCCCGCTCTGAGACCACAGAACTTCAAGACCGGAGAGAGTAGGCCCAGCCCTGCAGCCCACACCCCTATCAGAGTTTCAGTACTCTAGCCCCCACTGAGCATGAGCTGTGCCCCCTCCAAAGGCCCTAGGGAGAATGCTTTCTTGCTTCCTCACGGTAGCTGATGGCTCAGGCATTCCTTGGCTTGCAGCCACATTGCTCCAGTCTCCACCTCCATCTTCCCATGGCCATCTCTCCTCCTCAAGTCTCTTACCAGCAGTCCTGGTCAGCTCCTTCCCACCCACCCACAACACCATTCTGCCTGGCATTCTGTCCGCACTTCTTCCTCAACCAGCCCTCCCCTTAGACCTCCAATGAAGGCTAAACCCTACACACCCTGCTTCAAATCACATTGGACCTACCTCGACCTTGTCCATTTCTGTTGGGAGATATATTGGTTAGGAATAGAGCTGCAGGTGATAGAAAACCCAAAATTATAGTGATTAAAGAGATAATTAACTTCCCTCTCAGATGAGCAGTCTAGGGCTGGTGGGGGGGCTCCCAGAATCTCAGCTCACCCATCTTCACCACACAGCTCCCACACTGTAGACTCAGATGACTTTTTGGTCTAAGATGACTGCTCAAGCTCCACACATCACACTTTACTCCATCTACTAGGAAGGAGGGAAAGGAACACCCTTTATAGATACTTTATAGATACCCATTTCCCTTTACAGATCCTTCCCAGAACTTGTACACACCACTCCCACCTACATGGCCCTGTCCTGAACCTACTCTTACATCACACCTGGCTTCGAGGACAAATTAGGTTATGTAGTCTCTATTGTGAGTGACCTTGTGCATTGAGCGGTAATAGACACAGGGGCTCTGCCTTATTAGACAAAAACACCAAACTGGAGTTCTGGAAATACAGTCCACTTTTGCCACTGTATGACTGCGTGACCTTAGACGAGCCCCTTCCTCTCTGGGCCTCAGGGCTCTCTTTAGAGTGAGGGGAGATGGTCAAGATCATGTCTGGGAGCCCCTTCCACCATGGCCTGCTGTATGTAAACCAGTGGTGGGGCGAAGGAGAACCAGACGTTGTAACACCCCCAGTTGGCCTTTCTTCAATGTAATTCAACCCAGGACCCCCAGTGGAGAGTGAAGGTGACATCCAGAAGACCTGGCCACAGCAGCAGGTATGTGCCAGAGCAGCAGGTATGTGCCAGCCACCACATGATAATGACCGCTGCCCTTTCCACTCACCATTTCAGTTGTTCGGGTGTTTCTTGGCTTGGGAGACACGCAACGTCAGCATCCCTGCCCTCAACGACAGCAAGTACATCGGGATGAGTGTCTACAACGTGGGGATCATGTGTATCATTGGGGCCGCCGTCTCCTTCCTGACCCGGGACCAGCCCAACGTGCAGTTCTGCATTGTCGCCCTGGTCATCATCTTCTGCAGCACCATCACCCTCTGCCTGGTGTTTGTGCCCAAGGTATGGCCTGCCTCCCCTCTCCCCCCGCAACATCCTGCTCTCTGGCCTCTGCTCCTGCCCAGGGCTCTACTGGTTTCCTCCACTTCCTAGCCATTTTATGCTTTCTCTACTGGGGATAATTACAGTTCACATGGAAGATTTGGAAAATGCAAACAGGTAAAGATCGAATTTTTCAGAAATCTCAGAGTCTCACCACCCAAAAATAATCACTGTTAATGTTTCGTTTTGTGGTTTGTTTTTTTTTACTAAAAACTACATATTTTTTATGTGTTTCCTTCCTTTTTTTCTTTAAGATTTTATCTATTTATCTGAGACAGAGAGAGAGTAGAGGAAATAGCAGTGGGAGAGGGACAAGCAGACTTCCCACTGAGCGTGGAGCCCTGATGCAGGGCTTGATCCCAGGACCTCAACATCGTGACCTGAGCTGAAATCAGGAGTCAGATGCTCAACTAACTGAAAGACCCAGGCTCCTGCCCCACCCCTGCTGTACTTTTTAAATGGTTAGGCAGTGATGCTTTCTCAGTTACAGCTGTGATTATAACTTACACGTCGTTTTATAGTTTGCCTTTTCCACTGTGAATTTCTCCTTTGTGTTTCTCAGTCATAACCACCACTGATGGGAGATGTTCCACGTTTTCTTGTCCACTCCATTCCCTTATTGATGAGCAGTACAGTCATTCCCAGATTTTTTATATTATAAATGAACTTCTTTATTCATATAAAGTTCATATAAATGAACTTCCCATTTCTGGCTCCATCCTTCAGATGGAACCTCAGAAGTAGCATTAGTGGGTAAAAAGGAATAAATAACCACTTTCAACAGCCACTTACATTTTCCATTCACCTGAAGCCCTGACCTTCAAGACCAGCCTGAGAGGTGTTTTTCGAACCTTATCCTTCCCTGCAGCGGGCAGGTGAACCAGAGGCCTTGGCATCTTAGGAGTCCCTGCAGTCGGCTGTTCTCAGCATCAGAGAAGACTGAGAGATGGAGATAGGGTGGGAGGAATTACTGGCCCGAGTGGGGTAGGGTGTGCCTTGGATTACGGGGGACCAGAGATCAGTCGGGGTCCACTGTGCCCTAAACAGATGGCTTATGGCCCCTCCATCCCGTGAGTCCCCAAGCAGCAACTTTCCTGGAGCACTGTTGCCCTATATGCCTGCCTTCTCTGCTTGCCAACGCCTGCCCAGGCTCCAGGCCAATGCCAAGGCCTCTCTGCCTGCACTCTGACATTCTCTCATTCTGACATCAAAGATGTCAGATGGTTCCAAGCCCAGCCCTGACCACTGTTCTCTGTCACCCTCAAGATCCTCATTGCCCTTCTGGCTCCAGAATCAAGTCCCCAGTACCAGGCTGCCTTTTAGGACCCTGAGACTCCTCCAGTCTCCCCAAAGAACTCTGCCCACCATCCAGACTGGCCCTTCTCCATAAGCACTCTGAGCCCCAGGCCCCCTGCTTTGAATATGCCACTTCTCCCCCCTACCCCCACCCAGAATTCCCTTCCCTCACCATCCTTCAGCCTCACAGAGCCCAGCCCAGGCCCAGAGCACCCACAGCCCAGCCTACCCCTGATACTTCTGGCCTCTGGACTGTGGGGTCCTGGCAGACAGGGGCCCTGCCTCACCCAATCCCTGCTCTCCAGGGCAGGCCCAGCGCCTACCTCAGACTGGAAGTGTTTTTTTAATAAATGAGGAGGATGAGGATGAGTGACAGCCTTTTCTCTTCTGTAACAATGCTTTTGTCTGTGACCGAGCCAGTCACAACTCTGTCCTCAACACTCACCCGTGGTTCTAAGAAGCAGGAGCCTTCCCTGGCCTCCATCTGTTATCTTCCATGTCACCCTCAGGTTTATTATTTTCCATGTGGAACGAGGCCTAAGGCAGAGCGAGGCTCAGCTGGAATCAGGCGTGAGAGGCGCTGGTGGGCTCCGCGGGGTGGTTGGGAGGGAGGTGGGGTCAGGCTCAGGAGACCAGACTTCTGCTGAGGAGGAAGGAAACTGAGACTCCGTGCAGGGGGGAGAGGCCTGCCCAAGGTCATAGGCAAGCGAGTGGCAGAGACAAGCCTGAGCGCAGAGCTTGTGTGCCTGCCTCCTCCAACACAGGACCTGTTGTGGCAGAGTGGATGGGAGGTTGGAGGGGGATGACCCAGGGCTCCTCTCTTCAGCCATACCTTGTCCTTTCAGCTCATCACTCTGAGAACAAACCCAGACGCGGCAACGCAGAACAGGCGATTCCAGTTCACTCAGAATCAGAAGAAGGAAGATTCTAAAACATCCACCTCAGTCACCAGCGTGAACCAAGCAAGCACGTCCCGCCTGGAGGGCCTGCAGTCTGAAAACCATCGCCTACGAATGAAGATCACAGAGGTAGCTCCCTGAGCACTGTCGGCCAGGGCTGCAGCCTCCCAGCTGCATCCTTCTGCCCCAGGGCTGCTGCTCCTGACCTCCCTACCCCCTACCCAGGACTCCCCCCCATATCAGGCCGTACGGTCCCATGGGCTGGGGTTACAGCGAAGAGAACCAGCGGGGACATAAACTAGGCAGAGGCAGTTTTGTCGGAAGCCGCTCGCCTGGCCCAGACTCATGGAGTCCAGCTGTGCCGTGATTCCAGACATCCTCGTGAAGAAAGGAGTTCTTAGAAAGTTGTGAGCTCCCAGATTATAGGAGATTCCTAAGTGTAAAGAAGCCCTCACCCTTAATTTTTCACTCTTCCAACCCAACAACCACCCTCATCCATATGACGTACAGCAAGACAGAAGGCAGGGAAGAAAAACTTCTCAGGCAGAAGAGCTTGCTGAGGTGAACCACATGGTCCTCTTGAGGGTCCTTAACTGGTTCTTTAGTATTCCAGAGAGGCCATAACTGATTCCTTTATGCCTAAGCCAGACCTCCGATTCTGGACTTTCTGTTACTTGGGAGAGGAGAACAGATTACCTTCCCCTTCTTCACCTCTGTCTTTGTGTCCAGGGGTGTGACTGGCCTCTGGTGTGCAGGCTACATGTTTCCCAGAGAAACCCTCCTTCAACAAGGGGAATGGGGAAGAAACGAAGGAGAGCATGTTAGTCAGGATAACTTGCTAAGCTGCTGTAATAAACACGCCCCAAAATGAAGTGGCCCAAAGAAAATATTTCTCTCTCACCTAATGGCCCTGAGGAGATGGGTCCAAGTTGGCAGACAGCTCTGCCTCCGTGGCCATAACTGGGTGAGGCTCATTCCCTCCTACTGTCTGCCACTCCCCAAGGTGCCTTCCTCATGGGGACAGTTAAAGCTGGGGGGAAGGCACGTCCTATTCTCAGTCGCAGGAGGGGAAGAGGAAGGGATGAGCATCCCACACAAGGGATGAGCAAGTGATACAAAAATTGTGCGCCTTTTGGGTCTACTCCAGTTACCTTGGCAAGAACTTGCATGGTCACACTTCTATGTGAGACACAGGATTGCCAGAGTCGATGCAGCATGTCCCAGTGATGTTTGAATTTCAGGCAATCAAGCATACTTTTTGTGTAAGGATGGCCCAGACAGTATTTGGGATATACTGGCACTAAGAAAAATGATGCATCATTATCTGAAATTCAGATGGGACTGGGCATTCCATATGTGTATTTGCTAAACCCAGTAGCCTTTTGGGGAGCTCACATTAATCTGTCACAAAGATCTAAAGCATAGTTGTCCATGCTTCTAAGCCTGACTGCTCTAGGATGGGATAGTCCTCCCTCCCACTGGTCACCAGAGAAAAGGAGGAAAGGTTTCTGTCCCTCAGAGCCCACTGCTCATTCAGTTTTAATGTCAGACCTCTCTCTGGCTTGATGTCTGACTTTAACTTGCACACTCCAGCCATAAAGAGCTCCTCACTTCAAGAAACCTGAAAACGAAGCCATTGTCAAAATCCCTAAAGTGGGTTTTCCTGGAATGGAATCACAATCTGGCCTCTTTTGCTCCTAGCCCCACTGTTTGAGGCACACAGAACACGGTATCTCTCTCCTCCTCCACGTGAAGATGTATTAATGGCTGAGGTCTTGACATCAGAGCAACACTTTACAGTTTATAACTTCCTTACACTATAGTAGAACGTCCATTGCCTTTCCCAGTTACCACCCCCTCCCCCCAACACACACATGTGTGCATAAGCAAGCACATGTACACACACACACACACACACACAGCCCTAGTCTCAAGGGTTAGACTGCCCCAGGTCTTGCACCTGAGTTTTCTATAACCTGAAGGCAGCTACAGTCCGTCTTCTAGAGGTGCCTCTATTGTCCTAGGCTTGGGCATCTCTGTGAGGCTTACACCTGACCAGCCCAAGGGTCCTCCCCTGCAAGGGCCCTGTGGGGCATCAGGAATGATAATTATGGCACTTTTATTCCTGTAGCAGGTTAGCCTCATGATGTGTCAGGGACTGGGCTAACCTTTGAGTGCGTTGCCTCATTGAACCCCGCAGTAACCAGAGGTTTGTGCTGTGATTACTGTATTCTGTGGATGAAGGAGTTGAGACTCAGTCTCGAGAGCCAGTCTACAGACAGTAAGGGGCAGCCCTGGGTTTGCCCCTAGACCTGTCCAACCTCAGAGCCCACGCTCTGACCCTCCCCTGCCGCCCTGGGCTGGCCCAGCTGCTTCCTCGAGACGCCAGCCTGCTCTGAACGCATCATTGTGAAGCCCAGGCACCACCACCCCCAGCCCTTCCTGCAGCAACAGCCAGCAGGGGCCCTCTGCAGCTCGTCCCCAGGGGGCCTCTCTGGCTCTGAGTGCCCTCCCAAGGCCCACCTGAGACCCAGTCCCATGACCCTGGGGGCTGGGGAAGGGGCTGGGCCCGGGCCTCTGACCCAGCTGGAGCCTTTGTCTTCCAGCTGGATAAAGACTTGGAAGAGGTCACTATGCAGCTGCAGGACACACCAGAGAAGACCACCTACATTAAACAGAACCACTACCAAGAGCTCAACGACATCCTCAACCTTGGAAACTTCACTGAGAGCACAGGTAGGAGGAGGCGGGGTCCCTGGAAAGTGGGGACCTCGGTATCAGACACCAGCTGGCCATCTTCACTTTACCAATGAAGAAACTGAGGCTTGGGGGAGGTGGGGGGGATGACCTGAAGCCACGCAGGCAGAGCTGGAGCATCTGGCATCCACAGTTTGGGGTCAGTTTGGCATCCCTACCCTGCCTAGATCCAGGACTTCTGTCCCTCAGTCTCTTGGGTTCTGGGGGCACACGTACATGTCACGGCCAGCAACCCGGGTTTTGCCTACATTTCGGCCAAATTTTCAGAGATCGTCAGTGTTGTTAAGAGTGCATTAAGTGGGGGGCACCTGGGTGGCTCAGTGGGTTAAGCCTCTGCCTTCAGCTCGGGTCATGATCTCGGAGTCCTGGGATCAAGCCCCGCATCGGGCTCTCTGCTCGGCGGGGAGTCTGCTTCCCTTCCTCTCTCTCTCTGCCTCTCTGCCTACCTGTGATTTCTGTCTGTCAAATAAATAAATAAAACATTTTTAAAAAATAAAATAAATATTCATCATTTAGGGCAGTTTCATTCATTATTATACAGCCAAACAAGGTTTGTAATATAGCTGTTAGGAAATGGGGCAGACCTATTCATGCAGATATGGAGAGCCCTCCCAGTGAAAATAGCAGATGGAAGTGAGCATGATACACATAAATGCACACACATCTGCACATGTCTGTGTGCATGTGCCAAGTGCGTTTTTTAAAAGGTCTGGAAGAACAAACACCAAATTGTTAACAGTATCTACCTGTGTCAAAAGGAACAGTAAGTACAAAGTAAGAGAGGATTCATTTAGTATACTTCTCTGTTGCTGGCATTTTGTCAGTATTTATTCATTAATTTGCTATAAAATTATTTTTAAATCAATGAAAAATCTTTAGTTTCTTTTTTTGTTGTTGTTTATAGTTTCTTTTATTCTCATTACCTAAACCCTAAGTATTCTTATTATAAAAGCAAATTATGAGGGGTGCCTGGGTGGCTCAGTGGGTTAAGCCTCTGCCTTCAGCTCAGGTCATGATCTCAGGGTCCTGGGATCGAGTCCCGCATCATGCTCTCTGCTTGGTGGGGAGCCTGCTTCCGTCTCTCTCTCTCTCTGCCTGCCTCTCTGCCTACTTGTGATCTCTCTTTCTGTCAAATAAAGAAAATTTAAAATCTTTTAAAAATTTTTTTTAAAAATTATGAAATTCTTAGGGTTAGGGTTAGGGTGGGATGATTGCAAAAAAAAAGTTTGAATTAAGATAAGTTACAAGTCAACTGAAAGAATAAAAATTATTCACAGTAACTTTAGTATCTGGTAAATGTGGGCATTTCAAATTAGTGGAGGGAAATGAATCATTCAATACATTTAATGGGGATAGGTGGATAACTATCTGGAAAAGAATAAACTTAAATCCCTACATCACACCTCACACAAAAATAAAGTCCAGATATATAAAGGATTTAAATGTAAAAAGTGAAACCATGAAAGAACTAAAAAAAGAAAGAAAGAAAGAAAGAAAAAAACCCACAGGAGAATTTTTTTTAATAATCTCAGAGACAGGAAAGCCTCTCTCAATTTGATGCAAAACGCAGAAACCACAAAAGAAAAGGTTGATAAATTTAATTGTAAAAAAGAATTTTTTAACAACACAAAAGCCCTCATAAGTCATCAAAAAATCAAACCAAGCCAAAAAAATATTATAATTCAGGTAATGTGCTTATTTTCTTACATATAAGGAGAAATTTATATAATTTATATGAAATATGTATAATTATATGTAAATTAATTTACAAAAAAAGAGCAACACAGAAGAAAACTGGGCAAAAGAGAGTTCTTACAGAAGGAAGTGCAAGAGATTCATATGCTTATGAAAAGATGCTGAAGTTCACTCCTTATTAAGAGAATGTAGATGTGGGGTACCTGAGTGGCTCAGCTGGTTAAGCTAAGCAGCTGCCTTTAGCGTAGGTGATGATCTCAGGGTCCCTGGAATGGAGTCTCTCTCTGACCCACCTTCCCCTCTGATCCTTCCTCTCCCTTTGACCCTCCCCCACCCCATTGCTCCTGCTCTCTCTCTCTCTCCAAAATAAATAAATAAAATCTTTTTAAAAATGCAGATGAAATCTTGAGTGAGATACCATTTTCACCAATGAGACTGGCAAAGACAAGAAACCAAAAAGTTACAGAGAGTCTGAGGACACAGTTGGGAAACATTGCTGGTTAAAATAGAAATTGCTCTGACCCAATAGTTCCAGTTTGGGGATTTATCATAAGGATATGCAGTCAGCTCTCATTATTCACAGTGATTGTCTCTGATAAAGTTGTTGTGAACCATGAATTAATAAGTGATTACTAAACCACTGCTCCTGAGGGGGAGTACAGGGTTTGGTTCCTGCAAGACTCTCTCGAGTTGACATTTTGATCAACCCATGACATAACTTTGTTGTATGTGTGTTTCTGCTTGAACACGTCTTATTTAATATACAATGTTGATTCGTTAACATTGACCTCATGGTCAACAGTGCCATAAAGTGTGCCTGCACGAAGCCCATCTAAGCCATGTATTTTCTCTGTCAGGCACGTCACAGCTGTCTTGCACTTGGACGTGCATTATAGGGTTGTTGACCGTGAAGTCAATGTAAATTTTTCAATATTGTGTGTGTCAGCAAATGACCGTGAAAGCCTTACCGGTATTGATTGGGGTTACAAATAAATGTTAGCGAGTGGGCGAGTTCACAAATACAGAATCTGTGAATAAAGAGGATCCACCGTACTCACGTGGGGGCAAGATGACATTCACAAAGTCACACACTACAGAAAGACAACTAAACCCCGGTGCTTCTCCAGATCCCTGGGGGAGGGGGTTATATTTAATATTTCTTTGAATCTCTCTAGATAGTTCTGAAGCACAGAGGGTTGCAAAAGCATGCACATCACCACATTTTGTGGCTACACAGTATTTCTTTGAAAGGGGGCCCCATACACACATGAGTATGTAACGAATCCATTGTTACTGGAAATACTCAGATTAGTCCCAACCCTTTTTTTTATATTATGAGTAACACTAATTTGAACATGTTATGCATAATCTCATTATTTCCTTGGGATACATCCCAGAAGTAAAAATTCTGGGTAGAACACTTTTTTTAGGGTTCAATGTTTATGGACAAGTGACCCCCCCCCCAGAAACATTATGCCAATTTGTACTCCCACCAGCAGTTTACTGACTATTCTTATTCTTTTCCATCCTTGGCAGTCTTATGGATATATATTTTTTACCTTGGAGGGTTATTTCCTCTGTCATCACATCCCTGTGCACCAGTGAAAAAGGCCTTTATATTAGAACTTTTCATTTCCACGTTATGTTGCTTACATTGGTTAACTTGATTTTTTCTTGGAGAAAGGAAGTCCCCAGGATGCCATTTCCATCCCTGGTTAGAAGCTTCTAGATTCACTGCCTTAGTCCCGAGAGAGACTGCAGAAACCACAGCTCTGAAGGGATAATAGGCTCTTTTGCATTCTCTCTCCTTGGGCAGCATCCTAGAAAGACTGCATTTTTTTTTTAAATGAAGTTAACAGAATGTGTTGTGATCTTGTTGTTTTGCATTCAGATGGGGGAAAGGCCATTTTAAAAAATCACCTCGATCAAAATCCCCAGCTACAGTGGAACACAACAGAGCCCTCTCGAACATGCAAAGATCCTATAGAAGATATCAACTCCCCAGAACAGTAAGTACTTTCTCCTTGAGAATTATTGCAGAAGAGCGTGGTAGTCCTGCACAGCAATATCAGTCTGCCCGGTGTTTTCATGTGCCTTATTTTATTTAAACTCCACAGCAACCCTATGACACAGGTCAAATTACAAGCCTCATTTTACAAATGAGAAAAAGAATATTCAGAAAGAGGAGGGGACTTGTCAACGCCTACCCAGTTCTGAAGTGCGGGAGATGGGATTTGAACCCGGGTCTGCTGACCGTCAAGCCCACCGAGGCACAGTGCCCTCATTATATATAAAATTTAACCTTGCTAAATGCACTCACTGCACAACTATTCACTGACACCTACTGTGTATCAGACATAGAAGTGATAAAAACCCGACAAAAATCCCTTCGTGCGCAGAGCTTATATTCTGCCCAGTGGCACAAGAACTTCTTTTAAAAAGCAGCATCTAGTGTATTGCATCATAGGTGCTTTGGAGAAAAATAAAGCAGGGGAAGCAGTCAGGGATTGTAACCTTTAATAGAGTGATCAGAGGAGATTCAGTGAGAAGGTGGCCTCTAAGCGAAGACCCGGACATCTCTGTTAGCTTTGTTCTCACTGGCAATTTTGAGGTCTTCCTTTGCTCATAGCAGCTTGGAAGCAGAGATTAGAAATGTCGACCCTGGCACTGCCGACCCTTGGGGCTCAGTCGGTTAAGCGTCCAACTCTTGATTTCAGCTCAGGTTGTGATCTCGGGGTCGTGAGATCGAGCCCTGCTTTGGGATTCTCTCTCTCCCTCTGCCTCCGCACCTACCACCCCCTGCCCCCACCCCCCGGCTCACTTTCTCAAATAAATAAATAAATAAATAAATAAAATCTTAAGAAAGAAAGGAAGGAAGAAAAAAGTGTCAACACTGAAACTTGCTCCCCGGGAAGTGACAAGCAGCAGAGACAGCCAAATCACCAGCTATAGTGTAATTTGAGGCCCTTTGATGTTAGCCTTCTCAACCCAGTTAGCTCCAAGGCTTCATTGGCTTACACTCCAGAATGATCATTATGGTTCTCTGGCAGTCTTCAGCAGTTCACTTATTAGTACCCCCCACGAGAGTGTAAGCACCTTGAGGATAAGGTGTGTGTCCCTCCCGTATCCTTTGGACTGAATGCAGGCTCCTGCACTGAGTAGGTGTTTGGCAAGTAGCTGTTGAATGAATGACTGTGTAAATGGGACCCCAGCAGACAGCAAAGTGCCATGGCTCTGAGAGTCTCAGACAGATGGCCGCCTTGCCCAGGTCTTAGTCCTTCCAGGTCAGAGTTTATTCCTCAGCAACCCTTTCCCTGGACTCTGCCAGCACCCTCTGGCGTTCAGGGGTCAGTCATAGCTCAGAGTACACAGACAGGTTCAAGCTGAATTTCAAAAGGAGATCTCCAACACACAAACCTCGTGAGCACTTGTGACGTGTCCTTGGTAGAAACTCTGTAGTGCACAGGGAATGGGGGGGGCGCATTGGTCCCCCTCCATCTCAGGACCCCATCAGTGCCATGAATACACACGAGGGCACACCTGTTGAGATGAGGTGGCCCCCCGTGAGTTGATCTGCCTCCCTCCCAGAGCCCGTGCTCCCTCACCAAGCTCCTTTCCCAGAAGAAGCAGGAGACCCGACCCACCTTCCCTCCTTCTGGCTTCGTTGTCATGTGCAAGTTACATAAACTCTGTACCCTTCCCTAATCATTATAGTGGAGAATAGCAGCACTTCTTTCACTTACTGGGTTTTTGTGAAGATCTGGGGGTGGGGGGAGGTCCCCACCTGAGCGGTCAGGCACTGAGGACACAGGGAGGCCTTAAGGATACTGAGAAGCAGCTTCCCAGGTACGAGAGAGAACCACACAAGATGCACCTGGGAAGAGCCCAGATCCCCCACCCTCTCTTGCTCTCTCTCTCTCTCTCTCTCTCTCTAACACACACACACACACACACACACACGCACACACGCTGCCATGAGTCACACACCACCCCTGCCTCTGCCCTGCCTTGGGGCTTTTCTGGCTGTGCTTCTGGGAATTTACCCAGAACACTGGGAGCTCAGAGAATGAAGGAGCCCACTCTCTGAGGAGTTTGAAGTGGATAGTGAAGGGGAAAGAGTTCATCAGATCAGGAGGTAGAGAGAGTATTCCAGGCTGGGCGAAAATTGTGTGCAAAGGCAAGCATGAGTGGCCTTTAGCAGTGTTTTAGGGGAAACTAGCCGCCCAAGTAAGGGTTTGGGTGGTGAGTGGGTAGAAGTTTCACCTGGAGAATTAGAAAAAAGATCCTAGGCAGCCTCAAATAAAATACCGCCCCAGAGATGGAAAGACGACACTAGTCACCAAAGAAGCTAAAAGACCAGGAAAAAACTTATTGAAGTCAGCCAAGCAAGAAGGGTGGAGGTCCTGGGCAAGGCAGGGGCAGAGGAGCCAATGAGGAGGCCAGAGCAGCGAGAAGCCCCGCGGCCCATTTGGAGGCTCGTGAGAGTAGAGTGAGAACCATCTGGCCGCAAAGCCCCATGAGATAAGCAAAACCCGTTCTTAGGAATCGCCACATGCTCAGGAAGACTGTGTCCCCTTTGCTGAGTCCGTCTCCCTGGTTCCTCCCAGGGCAGTCATTGGCAGGTATAGGTCTGTATTAAATACCTGCTAGATGGGGAAATGGCTAGATGACGGGACGGGCAGATCTTGGATTCGGGATAACTGGTCTCCACCGTCAGCTTCTTAGCCAAAGACAGTCCAAGGCATATTCTGGTGAGCGACCAGATAGCCTTCACTAAAACTCCTCTCTCCCTCTCCCCCCTCCCTTCCTCCCTCCCTCTCTCTCTCCTTCTCTCTCTGTCTCTCTCCCTGCCACAGCATCCAGCGCCGGCTGTCCCTCCAGCTCCCCATTCTCCACCACGCCTACCTCCCATCCATCGGAGGCGTGGACGCCAGCTGTGTGAGCCCCTGCGTCAGCCCCACCGCCAGCCCCCGCCACAGACACGTGCCACCCTCCTTCCGAGTCATGGTCTCTGGCCTGTAACGGTGGGAGGCCTGGGGCCGGGGCCTCCCCCATGACAGAACCACACGGAGCAGAGGCTACGGGAACACTGTCAGCTCTGGCTGCGGAGCTGCTGGGCGCCACGGCTGGCCTTGTGGGACCGCTCGATGGCACTCAGGTGGACAGGATGGGGGCACTTGGCACCTGACCTCGTGCCTTATTTGTGAAGTTTTTATCCTTTCACAAAGAAGAGGAACGGAAATGACTTCTTCCTTAATGTCTGCGAAGAAGGAGGAGCTGGGATATTTTGAAACTTTGCAAAAAAAAAAAAAAAAAAAAATCCTAGACAAGGAGGGAATCACTAGAACTCCAGCTAGAAGTCACCGAGTGTCCCTGAGCAGCCTTGAGAAGAGGCAAGGGGCTTCTGGAGAAACCAGCTCTGCCTCTGCACACACATCCCTGGCTGTGGCCAGGCCAGCCCTTCTCCCCTCTGGGGTAGGAGGCGGGCAGGGCAGCCCGGCCCCCAGCCGCCAGGGCAGCCAACCCCAGCCTTTCTGGAATAGGGAGTCTGCCAGGCAGCCAGGCGGCCCGAGGGCTGGGGTACGGGAACAGGCTGACTCACATGCCTCCCGGTGGGACCTTACTCTCTAATAAATGCCACACATTAACACAATAACACCCATTCTGGGACCGTGGGGATTTAGGGCACGTCACTGCAGACCCGCTCTGCAGCATTCACTGACAGTCGGTCACGCACCCACCACGTTGGCCATGTCCTTGTGTTTGTATCAGGTGTTCCAGTAATCAGGGGGACCACCCGAGCTAATCATGGAATGTCTGTTTCCAGCAAACACTCTAAAGAAAGACTGTGCACTTTAACCTCTCATCAGGGCCCAAGGGCTGGCTGGGGTTGGTTTTTTTCCACTGACTTTGTTTCTGACCAAAGTGAATCGGGCATTCTGCTAGAAGACATCCCTGTAGTCGTAGGGAGAGAGTTGCTAGCGGAGGGCTCTCCTTGGCTTCCCGAAGGTGGCCTTCCATCCGGACAAGCCAGGGAGCTCGCCCTTGGGGTTCACGGAGGTGACCAGTCAAAACACTGGTTCTCATTCATAAGATCACTCTTCCCTTTCAACCGAACAGAGAGTACAGGCCTGGGAGTCAGGCGGACCTGGGCTCCAGTCCTCACTCCATGGCTGACTCCCTTCTTGACCTTGGGAAAGTCCCTACTGTCTCTCTGAGCCTCCGTTTCCCCTCCCCAACAAATTGGGGTTGAGATAACCCCCATCCTGCCTACCTCACAGGGTCTCTCTGAGGATCAAAACTTGATCTTGTCCAGAAAAGCTTCATACCAAACAGTGAAGCAGCCGTGACCCTTGAGGAATCAGGATGACCGTGACCTTCGGCCCTCACGACCGCCAGGGGTTTGGCCCAAAGAAGCTCCCAGCACAGCCCTCTACCAGGATAACCTGGCGGAGAGAGGCTCCTGATGACTTTTGTGACATTCCTAGACAGGTTCATTCTTTGCTAAAGAAAGGCCTGAAGGACAGCGTCCAGGACGTCTGCACAACCAAGCGGTCGCTCACTCCCTAAAGAAACCTAATGGCAGCTTCAACAGGCAGGCAATAATCTCTTCCCAGACCACTGAAGTCAGGAATATACTGCTGTCACCACCAGACTTTGACAAAAGGGCCCACAGGAATCTTATCATCATCGCCAACATTTCAAAAACACCCGATTTCACGTAGCATAGCTTTCCCCTCCCCTCCCCCGCAAAAGAGAGGTTATGGAGGTACTGTAGCTTTTAGGGAAAAAAAAAAAATGTCAACACATCACAGGTCAAATTGAAGTCATTGTCTGTTTTAGGCACTACAAATCGGTGTTGTCACTCACTGTGTATTACCAGTATTGACTTGCTTTCTTGATTTCACCAAAACCAGGTTTAATTTAAAGGACCACATTAATTTTTCCAAGGGAAGGAGACAATTCATTGTACATAATGTATACACACACACACACAAAAAAATATACCTGTAGAAATATTATTCCAGCATAGCAGGAAACAAAAAGAAACAAAAAGTATTGGACAGTCGGAGGTGAGTGTGTGCGTCCGTAACCCGTTGTGACCCCTGACCGTGCACAGTCTTCTAGGTTCACCCACGAAGTACATTTTCTGTCTTAATGATACTGTAGGTTCACCCTTTTTTTTTATTTCCCTGCAAATAACAAGACCCACAGAAGTGACTCTAGCTATCTAACGGTTCTGTTCTTTTATATGCAGCAAACACACCGTACATTTCCGAAGAGGCTTCAGCCTGAAGGCATTTTCCAGTGACGTTAGTGCACAAACGCTTTAAATTAGACCGGGACTGCCAGAATCAAATGTAAATGAGGAATTTCTCGTACCCCTATTGCATGATATCAATTTTTAATAAATTGTTGCAAATTTGTTTTTATGAATAAAAGGAAAAAAAACTGTCCTCTTTAATGCCTACTCGTCCCAAAATGCAGGTCCAAGCAGGTCCTATTCCTCTGCTCAGAAACTTGGGGGACAGTTCTGGGGTGCCTCCCCAGCGTCTTCCCTCCCTTTGGCGGACAGTAACAGAGAAGCCCCGCGACCGTGTCAGCTGGGGTGACCTGAGCCGGGCCAGTATGGCTCTTCCCAGGCTTCCTCCTTGCAAGGAAATTTAGTCAGCCATGAGAGAGGAAAAGGAAGCTGATATGGAGAGAAATCGAATCAAGAGATGGATCCTGATGGTGTCTGAATCCTATTCCTGAAGGGTCCTTCCCCTGCTGTGAAGGGCTCTCCGTTCTCCAAATAAATCACCATTTTTGCCTCGTTAAGTTCAAGTCCAGTTCCCACCTGTTGCAGACAAGAAGTCCCTAACTAACCCATACTGGGCCCTCAGCCTGCAGCTCCACTCCAGTTGTGCCATCCTTCAGGGTCCCATCCAAAACACCCTCCTGACTCCCTCCGCATGAAGCTCTTTCTTCTTACTTTCTGTACTCAGGACGCTCTCTCCCTCTCACAGCTCTGGGCACATGCTCACGCTGGCCGCATCTCCCCACCCCAGACCAGGAGCTCCCTGAGGATGGGAGTCCTAATCTGCCTCACCCATATCCCACCAGCAGCAGGCCCTCGCACTGGCTCAGAACAGTCTTCCATGAGACTTTTGCAGAGTTAACCATTTTGCATGTCTGTGTTGGTGGCTGGGTCTGAAAGATAGAGCCAAGGCAAGGGGTCCAAAGCAGGCTGGAGAAGCCCAAGGCCATGTGACAGCATGCAGGCCCCAGAAGAGGCGGGGACTGGACCCACAGACTTCACTGGAAGCCTGGTCCCATGTAGGAGCATTCTAGTGCCGGATCCTCAATGATGAGCCTACCAAGGATCAGACCTCTTGAACCCTGGCTGGGAGACAACTCTGCTCCATGACATGTAGGTAATCTAAGTACCAGGCAACATTTTCTCCCACAGAGCCATAAACCTCAAAGATCCTGAATACAAAAGTAGAGATCTCAGAAGGCAATACCGGTAACTCCATGGTCACCTGGATCTCAAAATCAAGTGCATACTCCGAGCTCTGGAGGCCAGTGAGACTGGAAGGGCTCCTGGCCTGAAGGCTCCAGTGGGGGTGAAAAGCTATTAGCTTGGCCCTCTTTGCCCCTGATATCTTGGCTGCTGTCTCGATTCTGGTTTCTCCCATCTGTAACAGGAGAGATCTGGCACTCGTGGTGAGTTTGGGCTCCGTGTCAAAAGGAAATACCTTTGGTTTCCCTCAGTCTGAATTCCAATGCAAAAACCTCAGAGCGGTGTTTCTAAAACTGAAAACTGTGGGGACCCCTTTTAAGCCACAGTGTCGACTTGAACTGTTCTTATAAAGTTACCTAAATTTGTTCAAAACTAAATACAAGCTCATGCTGACATCTTTCATATAAAAGCAAAACAGATTTATAAATTCAATGCAAATAAACAAAATGACAAAACCAATAAAAACCATATGAGCAACATGGATTTAATGGGATAGACGAGGTTTTGCAGAAAAATAAATTGCGGCTCACAGCAGGAACACAGTGCCAACCGTTCTCAGGCACGCTCCTTTGAGCTCAGCCTGCCCAGTGCGAGGACTCAATTATAACACTGCTTTTCTTTATTTAAACCACTGTGAAAACTTCATTTATCCAGCGCTCCGTGGTATCATTTGGCCTTCCCTTGGCTCTCACGCATCACTTCTCTGTTAAACCCACCTTTGTGTTTTTCTCATGAACCGTTGACAATGATGGGGCCACCCCGGTAATACACACAAATCAAATGGTGATTGAGGGCTAATGTTCACTGGGCACTAGGTGAAGTGCTTTGCGGGCATAATCTCATTTAGATCTGCAGGGACCCCAGAGTAGGAACGATGACTGCCATCCTTTTGCAGCTAAAGGCACACAGCCACAGAGGCCAAGTTCTGTTCTGAGTCACGCAGCTGAGATACAGGGAAGGAATTTGAACAGGGACAACTCCAGAACAGGCCCTCTTCACCACTTCCTTAAACTACTTATCAGAAGTAACTGGATTCCAACGAACCAGAATATGCCTATTAAATTTGTTTTAGATTACCTTGAAATACAAGTACAGCCTTTTAAAATTTTACAGATTTGCACACCTCTAAGATTCATCCATGTCCTCGCCCGAGGCTCTAAACCCCAGTCTGAGCCCCTCTGGTCTGGACAGAGTGAGTAAGGGATCCCTCCCTGTACTGAAAGGTAGGTGAGCCAACAACATGGGAGAAGCTACAGCAGAAACAGAACTCTGCCCAGGTTGCCCATTGCCCAGATTCCCGCACCCCCCACCATCCCTGACCACTGAATCAGGAACACCCAGGCCTCCAAGATCTCGTAAGACTCTGCCAGCCCAGGGCAGAAGAAGCACAATGGAAGGAACTCAGCCTTCTGGAGAGAAATGCCAGCCTTGGATACAATATTCACTGCTTAAAAATGATCAGGCTGGTAAAAAATGGAAAATAACCAAATGCTATCAACAGAACAGAAAAAAAAAAGTAACATAATATATGCACAGAGTGGGATATCGTATAGCAGTGAGAATGCGAAAAAATTACAACTACGTGTGATAATATTAATGGATCTAAAAAAAAAAAAAGCATGCAGACTGAAAGAGGCCAGACATAAGAGGATGTACTGTACTGTAAGATTGCAATAGTATCCAGTTCAGAAACGAGCCAAACTAATCTATTAGACATCAGAATAGCAGTTATCCCTGGTGGTGAAAGTTACAAGGGGTCTGAATTTCTTTCCCTGCCATCATTATCTCCAGTTCTGGCATGCGTTTCTAAAGGGCCGTTCTGGAGGATGCAGAACTGGATAGGGACAAGCCTAGAAATCATGTCATGGGGACACAGTTAAAGGAAGATTTGGGGGCAGTGGGAAAGCCTGGCGCGACAACTATTACTCTCTGTGGGAAGCCATCACAAATAAGGGACTGTCATACTCCTCGTTGCTCCAAAGTTGCAAAGGAGGACAGACTTCAGTAAATTCCAGGGAGACAGCTTTGGCTCCAAAAACCTAATAGTTTGCATAATGGAAGAGAGGAGCCACCCCATCTCTAGACGGGTTCAAATGGGGAAGCTGGAGAGAGAATTCCTCCACTAGGTGAGAGGCTGGAATGGATAAGCCCAAAGACCTGTATTTCATTGGTTGCAGTCTGACAACGTGCATGTCATACGGGGGGAATCGGGTATGTTCACTTTGGCTAGCAAGTGGTTTTTATCGTCATCATTATTATGTACATAAAATCTGCATTTCTAGTTTCTTTTGAAAAGTACAATTGAGCTGATTAGAGGTACTTCTTTATATAGGTCATATCGTCTTTAGGTCCCCGTAGCCACACCACACCCTATTATTACCCAAAATCAAGGCCAAGTGTCAATTGATATTTATCATCCTGCTTGCTCTGGGGTTTTTCTTTTTTCCTTATACCCAGCCCACTTCACTCCTGTTTATCATTACCTGTCTTCTCTCTATAGGCATTTGAATGGATGACTTTTGCTATTTTATGGCTCTCAACCTTTATTTGAAACAATGGCATACAGCTATGTTTATCTCAATTCTCCCTCTCTCCCCATGCTCCCTGAAGATTTGCAGTACATGTAAACAGCACCCAAAGGCCGTCTTCACCCTGCCCTGGAGCTAGTAGGCTCCCAATAACCCAGTGGAAAGAAGAAAGGCAGCCCCTGGGATACGCTTCAGCTGGTGGGTCATGGAGCCATACCACCTCTCCAGGACTAAGGTCATTTTCCATCGTTAAATGGACACTATTCGTCATTGAAGGGACATTGCTATCTAGCCAGCTCCCGTTTGAGAGACTCAGGGCCCCCTCTTAGTTAATGGAACCAACAAGAAATTGAAAAACCTTTTTGTCTGCAAGCCTGAAATAAAAGTAAGAGAGTTTGGCCATGACCAGGATCAAACTGTCTGTTGGGAGGTCTCTGCTAGCTCAAAGGACCTATGATTTGTAGAATTCCTTCTGATGTGAGTAGCTCTCACTTCTTAAATGCTTCCTATAGATACTGTTTAAGCACTTTACATGGTATATCTCACATAATTGTGTAATAACACTACAGGAGAGGTATTACGATTATTCTCTGTTACATAGATGAAGAAACTCAGGCACAGAGAGGTCAAATAACCGGTCTAAGGTCACACATCTAGTGATGATGGAGCCAGAATTCAAATTCAGACCTTCTAACTCCAGGTACCACCAGGATTTGATACTTAATGTCCCAGAGGGATTTCCTCTGCCCACGCATTATATGACGGTGCTACACTTCTTGCCAAGCATACCAAGAACATAAAACACAGACCTCTAGTTTTCTTTTCCTCTGGCTTACAAATTTGTGAAAATTAAACTAAAAAATTCCCTTACATTATTTGATTCTTTAAACTATAAAATAAATTAAAAAGCAAATTTCTCTGGGACAAAAGTTTCTCTGGCAGAATTTGATTCACATTCAAATTCAAGGAATTTGAGATGGAATATAAAATAGAAGAGCTTTCAGCATCCACAGAGTCCAGTCATTCCTTCAAGATTCTTTTTTTTTTTTAAGAATTTATTTATTTGAGAAGGAGCACGTGCACACAGCATGGGGGGCAGAGGCAGAGGGAGAGGGAGAAGCAAACTCCCTGCTGAGCAGGGAGCCCTGAAGGCTCCTTGTGGAGCTTATGCTCAAGACCTCAAGATCATGACCTGAGCTGAAGGCAGATGCCCAACCGACCAAGCCTCCCAGGTGTCCCCCCATTCCTTCGAGATTTTATAGCTCAATGCTGTCAAACACCTGCTGGACGTGTGGGGCCAAATCTCCATTTATGTTCAAGCATGCAAACTTCTACTGACGGGGTGAACAATCATTACAGTGATCCTGTCAGGTAAGTGGGGGCCTATTTTGACCTCTGAGATTGTGTTATATGATGAGGTATGCATGCAAAACTAAACATTGTTTCTCTAACTCAATATTTTACAGGAAAACTGCCTGAGAATCCTATCTGCAAATGACTATGGGTTTAAATAAAACTAATTCCATTAAAAACCTATGATCTGAAAATCATATGTGCCAAATAAACACAAATTCTTTGGGCTTATCAGTTGAAAATTATATTACTCAAAAATGGGTCAATTAGAAAGGATATGATAATGTTTTGCTGGCCAGAAAGCCTAAAATTAAGAAAATATATATTTCAATAAGACTGTACTCCTACCTTAATAAGAGAACTGAAATTATCTTGTAGTATGAAGAGGAAAAAATGTGACAAGGAAGACACTTTCAGTAACTGGAAGCTTAATGTTCATTAGTGCATGTAATAAACCCTTATATTGAACACAAATATATGATTTTGTTGATAGAAAACCCATTTCTCTTGCCTTCACTAAATAAATGGGTTGAAGGGATCTGTAAAATACATTGACTTTATGGATGTCAGATTTTTGGAGTGCCTGGATGGCTTAGTTGGGTGAGCAGCTAACTCCTGGTTTCGGCTCCAGTCGTGATTTTGGGTCCCGGGACCGAGCCCCGGGTCAGGCTTCATGCTCAGTTTGGGGAGTCTGTTTAGGGATTCTCTCTCCCTCTCCCTCTCACCTTCCCCCTGCTTGTTCTCTCTCTCTCTCTCTCTCTCTCTAATACATAAATAAATATTTTTTTAAGATTTTATTTATTTATTTGACAGAGAGAGATTACATGTAGGCAGAGAGGCAGGCAGAGAGAGAGAGGAGGAAGCAGGCTCCCCGCTGAGCAGAGAGCCCGATGTGGGACTCGATCCCAGAACTCTGGGATCATGACCTGAGCTGAAGGCAGCGGCTTAACCCACTGAGCCACCCAGGCGCCCCAATAAATAAATATTTTTTAAAAGAATCTCAAGTTATTAACCTGCCTGTATGGGATATGTTGTAGGGGGAAGGAGTATTGCGTGGTTCCTCTTTAAAGCCCTTTGACAAAACTGGGAACACCCAATATACCCAGGGGCAGTACAGCACAAATGCCACAAGGCGTCGCTTTCCAACAACGACTTGCCCTGCAGTTACCCATATTCTCTGGAGAAGGAAGAGGAGAGGAGAGAGATGTTAACAGTATTTTGATGAAATAACCAGAAGTGCATCTTTTAGAATACACTGCAATTAGTGTATCCAGATCAAAGGAAGTTTCCCTATACTGAAAACCTCAATTCTTTTTTTTTTTTTTTCCTTTTTATTGTATTTTCCTCTGGAGCAAAACTGAGCCTTGGTATTACTACAGATTAGTAATACGGATGTGGAAATTTTCCATTACCTCTTGGTCTTCACAAACATTCAGTGGGATTATCCTGGAGGTGGACTATGATACCTATATTACAGACGAAGAAACCAAAAACCAGAAAAGTTGTAATTGGCCAATGAAAATTCCAGTGGCCAGGCTTTCTGACACCTGCCCAGCTGGGAACCCTATGCCCTGCCCCTCCCCCACATCCCTCAGAGTAGAGGAGCTTGGGAGCAGGGCGTGACTATTTTGCTTTTTGGAAATGAGTGTAAATATGCTAGACAAAAGTGTCTGATATGAATTTGTACTTGTTTATGTTTATAAAAGAAGGCTTCAGAGAGTTTTCAGGGGTGCTCTAAGCCACTTTGGGCTGTGTCTAGGACGGGTTTCCAAGGGAGCTCATTTTGTTGTTAGAGGTGTGTGTGTGTTTGTTAGGGTTGCCAAGCAAAGTACAGATTGGGTGGTTTAAACAAGAGAAATTTATTTTCTCACAATTCTGGAGGCTAGAAATCCAAGATCAAGGAGTCAACAAGGCTGATCTCAGCTGAGGCCTGCCTCCTTTGTAGACAGTCGGCTGTCTTCTCCCTGTGTCTTCACAGGGTCTTCCCCGTCTGTGCCTGTGTCCTAACCTTCTCTTCTTATAAGGACACCAGTCCGATTGGAACCTCATTTTTCCTTAATTACCTTTTTAAGGGCCCCCATCTTCAAGAATAGTCTCATTCTGAGGTACTGGGGGAGACTGGGGGAGGGAGCGGTGAGGGCTTCCACATATGAATTTAGAGGAGACAACACTTCAATCTGTAACAAGGTGGAAAAGTTGAAAAACCTGCGTTAGCCTTTCCAACTCTTCACCACCACAATGACAGCGTTCTAGTCTGGGTCCTTAACTACAACTTCCAAGAGTTGGATGTTATGGATTTCTTTCTCCAAGAAAGCTCCTTAACTTAATCTGCTTTTTATATGTGACTCTGATTGTTTCCTGTAGGAGTAGAGCTTGGAGAAAAGGTTTATGATCTTATATTTTTTCTTTTTTTTAAATTTTTTTTAAAGATTTTATTTATTTTACAGATAGAGATCACAACCAGGCAGAGAGGCAGGCAGAGAGAGAGGGGGAAGCAGGTTCCCTGCTGAGCAGAGAGCCAGATATGGGACTCGATCCCAGGACCCTGAGATCATTACCCGAGCCGAAGGCAGAGGCTTAACCCACTGAGCCACCCAGGTGCCCCCTTATATTTTTTTCTTTAATGCTCTCCATAATAAGTGTAGTCACCCTCTGTCACCATACAAAGCTATTGACGATATTCCCCTTGCTGGACTTCTCAGCCTTGTGACTTCTTTATTTTACACCCAGAATTCTGTATGATCCCCATTCTTGAAGCAAGGAATTATATTCAACTTTGGAGTGACTTAAAAACAGGAAGAGATGGGTACTTACGAGTGCACTTTTCTAAGGATTTAAATTCTATTTTTTAAACTTGGAAAATATAGAAAAGCAATAAGAAGAAAATAAAAAGTATTCATCACCCCCTAGAGAAAATGTGACATGATGCATCATCTTTCCAATCTTTGGTTCATATACAAAATATATGTAATACATGTATAAATATATATTTAAATTGTGTGTCTATGTGCATATGTATATATATACATTTTTTAACCAAAAAGTAACTCTTGTGAAAATAGTTTTGTGACCTGCTTTGTTAACCTAATATTCTCCATAACATTCCATCTTCTCCTACAAAAAGTTCTTAATTGTTACCTAGCGAGCTTCAGATTTTTGGACAGTTGTATTTCTTCCAGTTTTTTGAAGGAGTTGAGTACTGCTGTGGTGAACATATTTGTAAACATTTGTGATTTTTTTTTTCTTATGACGAATTCTTACAAATGGAACTCCGAAAACACAAGACATGCAACTCCCAGGACTTTTGACCTCAATTGCCAAGTTATCATCTGGGTTCCTCGGCCCAATTTCCACAACTCTCCTCCAATCCCTCCTCTAGCAGACTGGCCTGGCTGTTGTCCCCACTCCAGGGACAAAGAATACAGCCCACCCCCCCCCAAAAAAAATATATATATATGACCAATATTGTAGGTCAAAATCACTGAAGTGTTTGAAAGATTTTGCCCTTTACACATTTAGTCTTTTGTGAATGGATTTTTGATTTCTCCACTATTTTCATTGCTTCTTTGGCTGAACTGACTTGTGCATGCTGCTTATAAATATTAATTCAGTATCATGTGTTATAAATGTGTTTCAAATTTCTCCTTTTGTACTTGTCTTTAGGCAGTTTCTGATATTTTGTGGTACACACATTTGGAATATTTCTAAGGTCAGTTTAGTACTCTTTCGCTTTCTGTGTGCTGTTTTGTTTTGTTTGCACAAGCAAGGGGAGTGGCGAGCACAGAGAGAAGCAGGCTCCTTGCTGTAAAAGCAGCCCTCCAGCACCCAGGCATCATGACGTGAGTCAAAGGTAGACACTTAACCCACTGAGCCACCCAGCCATCCCTGTGTGCTGTTTTTTGATATTGTGCTCATAAAGTCCTTCCTTCCCTCTATCCAAGATTATATAAATATTTGCCTTTATTTTCTTTGAGTATTTTACGGTTTCACTTAAATTTTTTATTGTAGTAAAATATACATAACAAAATTTACCATTTTAACCATTTTTAAGTGGAAAGTCAGTGCCATCAAGCACATAGTATTCTATAATCATCATCACTATACATTTCTAGAAGTTTTTCATCATCTCGGAGACTCTGTATGCCTTAAAAAGTAATTCCTCATTTCTCCCTCCCAACATCTAGTAATTTTTATCACACTTCCTCAGAGAAATTTGCCTATTCTATTTTCTACAATTCTATTACCTAAAATTACCTCTATTACCTATTTTAGGTAATAGGCAAAATGCCTATTTTAGGTAACTTATATAAGGGGAATTATACAATATCTGTCCTTTTGGGTTTTGTTTATTTCACTTAGCAGAATATTTTCAAGGTTCACTCATGTTATAGTATATATCAGAATTTTATTCCTATTTCAGGCTGAATAACATTCCATTTGAATGTACATTATGGTTTCATTTTTATGCATAATTTTCTAACCTACGTAAACAGTATTTTGATATACAGTGTTAGGTAAATATCTAAACTAACTTCTTAAATAGCTCATCATGTCCCCCACTGATTTGAAATTCTAGCTTCATCTAACATTTCAATACCATGCGTTCTCAATAGGGACAACATCACCTGCAGAGGGTTGAAAATTGGTTCCTGGGGTACAAAAGAAAATCTTACTCTTTTTATGTTTGTCAGAGAGAGTGCACACGCACAAGCAAGGGGAGTGGCAAGCACAGGGAGAAGTAGGCTCCTCACATGTATATCCTCACTCAGACATACATGCAGTACATAAAGAGATACACATTATATCTGTGGGATTAAAATTTTATGGGAGGTGATGAGTAGAGGAAAAGTCTGAAAAGGCTCCTCTAGGGATAATAATGGGGAGAAAGGTTGAGAAATCCTGCCCTGTACTCTATTCCTACACTTATTTGTATGTTTTTCTGAACTTATTTGCTTCACTGATGTGCCTGTCCCTGTGCTAGAAACACTAAAGTCTTTTGTTCTTATCATTCTGTTCATTTCCTTCCTAGAAAGTATGAGAATCTGAGGTCACCATGATCATATACTTTTACCTATAAATGACCTGTCTCCTTGGGCTAGAATGACAGCTCAGTGGGGTCTGGGACTTGTCCTGTTCATCACTGTGGCCCTGTATTTTAAATGATGCCTGGGAGAAGGCACCCACAAAATACTTTTTGGTTGAATTAATAAATTTGAATATCTAGTAGGTCAAATCCTTTCTAAGTCCTTTTTCTTTTTTCTTCAAAAATTTGGCCACTCTCACCTGTTCATTCTTGGAAATGACCTTTAGAATCATTCTAATAGACTGTAAAAATTCCTATCAGCTGCCCCCACCCCAACACCTGCCAGAAGGTGGAGCATCTTGTGGTGGGGACTCAGTGACTCTATTCCAAAGAACAGTGTTGAAAGGGAAAAATGGTGACTTTATAGACAAGAAATCTGGCAGAAACCATCTTAACTAAGTGATGGAGTTTACCATCACCATGTGCATATCACACAGTTGAATATTATGTGATGAGAGGAGCACTTCCGTGGTAGTCTTCCCCAAAACCCATCACCCCAGTCTAATCATGAGAGAACACCAGACAAACCCAAATTCACATTATTCTACAAAATAGCTGACCAATACCCTTCGAAAAATGTCAGGGTCAAAAAAAAAAAAAAAGTAAAAGATGAAATACGTCATAGTTCAGAAGAGACTAAGGGAAAGTGATGCGGAAGTGTGGAATCCTGGATTAGATCCTGGAGTATTAGTGGGAAAACTATTTTTTCAGATTATGTTGTGTATTTGAAACTATTATATTCTTTCAAATATTGATCACTGTTTAGTTAGAAAATCTAGAACAATGTACTATTTGTTTCATTAAGAAACTGAAACACTGTGTACCAACTATATTTCCATAATAATACATTTTTAAACTTTAGAAATAGATGTTGAATTTGATCACACACCTTTTTAGAAAATACCTTTTTGATCAAATATCTTTTTACAAAATATTAAGATGCTTGCTTTTGCACTACAAATGTTTTTTTCTAGTTATTAAAATATCCCTGCATCTCTAAAGTAACTCCTTCTAGATATACTATATAATTCTTTGTAAAACACTGGAACTGGTTTGCAAATATTTTATTTAAGATTTTAGCATCATCAGGGCGCCTGGGTGGCTCAGTGGGTTAAGCCGCTGCCTTCGGCTCAGGTCATGATCTCAGGGTCCTGGGATCGAGTCCCGCATCGGGCTCTCTGCTCAGCGGGGAGCCTGCTTCCTCCTCTCTCTGCCTGCCTCTCTGCCTGCTTGTGATCTCTGTCAAGTAAATAAAATCTTAAAATAAAAAAAAAAAAAGATTTTAACATCATCATTTAGCAGCCGGGCCTGGGCGGCTCGCGGAGGGAGGCGAGTAGAAGCTGGGACAGATGCACGGGAGTCCCCAGCAGTCAGCGAAGGGTCACCAAGGTGCTAACCTCTCCGGATGGAAGCCTGCGGGAAGGGCCCCAGACACGCGAGCGCCCGTAGCTGCGCCGGAAGTGGCGTCATCGAGCCGGCGTCCCTCGCAGCCAATGGCTGGAGAATGCGCCGTCCGGTGGTAAGCTTCCCTGCACCTGGGGGTAAAGACAGCCCTGAAGGCGCAAGAAGGACCATCCTTCTAAGTTATTACGCAAGCTATCGAGGCAGCTTAGTCAGAGACAGGTGTCTCTTCCCGCTTCTCTGCCCCTAAGCTAGCTCAGTGACACCACGCCTTCAACCTGAGGGCCCCCTCTAGCGTCGCAGCTTCCCTCACTAAAGACAGCTGACAGGCGTGCAGTAAAAGCCGGAAACAGGAGGAATGGGCGGTGCTGGCAGGGGGCGTGTTGAAGGCGTGGCCTGACTGCCGTGAGGTCGGACGGGGTGTGGCCAGCCGCCCCACTTGGGCTTTCAGTCAAAGGCGCGGTGAACCGCCCCGGTCCGCTTTCCAGCCGTCTCCTGGGGGCGGTTCGCTACTGGCTCCGCCCCCGCCCAGATTTCTCCTTCTTGGGAAGCACCCCCAGAGTCTCCGAGTTTTGGCCCGAGTTGGCTGCTGGCCTCCAATCGGTCTGGCGGTCTCCAGCGGCGATGGAGGGCGCCCACGAGAACCCCGCAGAGTGTTGCTCCTCCGCTCCCAGCTCCGAAGAGCCTGCCGGCTCGGCCAGGAGCCCCGAGGTGCTGCCTCGGGAGGAGTCGGAGGGCTGCGCCCGTCCCTTGGACGCGGCCCCCAAAAAACTCTGTGGCTATCTGAGTAAATTTGGCGGCAAGGGGCCCCTCCGGGGCTGGAAATCCCGCTGGTTCTTCTACGACGAGAAGAAATGTCACTTGTATTATTCGCGGACCGCGCAGGATGCCAATCCCTTGGACAGCATCGACCTCTCCAGTGCGGTCTTTGACTGCAAGGCAGACGCCGAGGAGGGGACTTTTGAAATCAAGACTCCTAGCCGGGTTATTACTCTGAAGGTAAATGGGGCAGTTTTTTCCGTTTTCAGCCAGGGTGAGTTCCTAGGGCACGGGCGGGCACGTGTGAGTGGTCACAGTAAATTCACTGGAACAAGGATCCCAGACCTTGATCTCCCCTAGTGAACCCTGGGTGGCCAGGGATTAGTGCATTCCAAAACGGAGTCACACCCATTTCCTCACTGGGTTCCCAGACAAAGGCGACAAAGGTGGGGATGATGTACCCATACTAGAATCGAGAAACTGAGTCTTGGAGAGATGAAGTGACCAGCCAGAGGTCATGCATCTCCAGAATGGTGTAACCCACATTTGGAATCCCTGAGTCTCTCCACCTCTCAGTACTGTACCAAAACTTTTACTTTTTGGTCACCCTTAACTTTCTTACTTGGGGCTGAAATATAGCCAAGATACGAGCTGTGCAATCCTCTCATGGCCCAGATTCTGAATCACTTTTCTTGTTATTTTGGCCAAGGGGACGGAATGCTTAGCAAACTTTGGCGGAACTAGGAGATAAAATACTTGGGTTTCTTGGATCAGCCTAGAATGTTCATAGAGGCATGTCTTAACGTGTTTTACCATCAGTTGGTTTTGTTTTATTTTCACCTTTAACTGGGAGAGCCATGTGCTTTAAAAACAGACAGGCTTGGATTCAAATTCTACATCAGCTACTTACTAGCTGTGTCACCCTGTCCAAACTACTTAACCTCTCAGAATCTAGGTAGTTTGTGAGATTTAAAACAAGGTGTGTAAGCATCTGGCACCTGCAAATTGTTGAATTAATCCCAGCATCTAGATACAGCCTAGCACCTAGTGGGTGCTCAATAAATTCCTGTTTAATGACCCCACAAGGTGATAGAACCATGGTCATAATGTGCATGTCAAGAGGAGGTGCCCCAGAACTTGAGTGGAAAGACAAATCTGGGTTCAGAGTTTTGGGATTCGCATTCATCCGAGAAGACTGTGCCAGCAGACAGCCTCCCCAGCCCCACCCTGTCTTCCCACCTCTCCACCCCCACTTCCAGCTAACTGGGCATCTGCTGAGCCCCTGGATATAGCCTGTAGTTTCAGTTCCCCTTTAATGGCTGGGCCTGGCTGGTGACCAGGCTGGGGAAATCAGATAAAATAAGGCAAACCTGGAATTCCAGGCCGGGGAAGGCAGGCATTTTGGAGGTCATGTGGTTTACGGATGCATCCCCTCCCACACAGGCTGAGTGCTGTCTACTGGATCTCCAGCACCTGTCTTTTACTGTTCCCTTGATCCGTGTGTGTGCCTGGTTCTGTGCTAAGCCCTGGGGCATGGAGCCTAATCAGATCTGCCCCCCTGGTTCTCAAACAGCTTACAGTCTGCTGAGGGAATTAAGAGATTGACTAGCACACAACAGTGAAATGTTCTGTAGAGACGCTCTGATAAGTCTGTACCAGCCAAGTGTGGTTCTGCTGAGTGGAAGAGTCTACCCAGGAGGGAAGCATAGAGAAGAAAATGACATCTGAGGTCTGAAAAACGGGTTTGGTTTTCCACGAATAGATAAGAGGGAGAGTATTCCTGGCCATGAGAGCCCCATGAACAAAGACAGGAAACAGTGTCCTGGCCAATCACAGGAGCCTGGGTTACAGAGGGGCCCAAAAGATGGAGTGGGAGAGCTGAGGCCCAAGCATAGAGCATTTGTGAGTTAGGCCTGGGACCTTGGACTTTGTCCTGTGGGCTGTGGGAAATTGTTAAAGAGCTTTAAGCAAGGAAACTCTGTGAGATTAGAATGTTTAGAAGACTTATTGTGGCTGTTGGGTAGATAAAACCTTAGAAGGCAATGCTGCTGGTCACGAAGTCCATCAGGAGGTGGTCGGGAGAGAATGAGCTAGAGCTGTGAGGGGGGGAGGGTGACCAATGGGGGTGACTAGGGATGTGAGGGAGGAAGAACACAAGGGAGGAGTTGGGTAGCTGACTGTCCAGTTGGGCCAGTCACGATAGAGGGAGCCCAGGATGGGAGGCTGTAGGACACCCACTCAGTAGACTCTTAAATTCCGAGAGGATCGACCATGACACATATAGTAGTACACTTGTCCAGTGAATTAATAAAATGGGGTATTTGGGTATGGGCTGGAACTTGGCCGCACAAGGTCATGGTGAAGCCCTGGGAGGGGCTGAGGTCTCTCAGGGAGAGTATGTAGAAAGAGAAGACTGGGCATCATTTTATCTTATCTGGTACCTCCCTGACAGGCCTAGGGCCTCTTTCATGGAGCCCCCGGCCTCGTACACCTTATCTGTGGACCACTTAGAATGGGGAGCCTGCCCTGGTTGCCCATAGCAGGCTGCTCTTCTCACATGGCCTTGTAGGCAGCTCTGTGAGGCTCACCATCCACTCCCAGTGAGCTGCCTGGCTCCTTTGGCCCAACTGATCCCAGGCCTTCTCTAGGGAAGCCACAGTCTCCTGGCCATAAATGACAGCAAATCTCTGGCCTAAAGGGGGAGACCCGGTTCTGGGACCAGCTCTGCCACCACCTGCCTGAACAACTTCAGGGCCTTAATTCTCCATCTGTAGAAGGGCAGGTCCTTCCTGAAGGATCCAACTATGGAATAGATGGGAAATATAGGTATTTGGATCATCCAGGGCTGGGAGATTAATGACCAGCATCAACCATTGCCTTGTTTGGGGTACCTGGAGGGTGCCACTGTGTTGTTACTGTGTGCATATGGCCTTCCAGTTCCCAGTCATATCCATGATTTTGGTGTGTCCCCGAAACAGAGGAGGGATTCTTTCCACTCCATAAAAAGTCAGTCTTTTAGTATTCCTGGACCCAATTCCAACATGGCACATGGAGGGTTCCCCCACTGCCACTCCTACCACAACACCATGAAGTTCTCTCTCTGTCTCTCTAAGTAGGCTCCATGCTCAGTTTGGGTCTCCCAACTCACAACTCAAGAGTTGCATGCCCTGGGGTGCCTGGGTGGCTCAGTGGTTAAGCCACTGCCTTCGGCTCAGGTCATGATCTCAGGGTCCTGGGATCGAGACCCGCATCGGGCTCTCTGCTCAGCAGGGAGCCTGCTTCCTCCTCTCTCTCTGCCTGCCTCTCTGCCTGCTTGTGATCTCTCTCTGTCAAATAAATAAATAAAATCTTTAAAAAAAAAAAAAAAAAGAGTTGCATGCCCTACTGACTGACACAGCCAGGTGCCTCCAACTCAATTCTAACACTGTCTACCCAGAGACAGCCTCAGATTCCACAGCTTAAGGGCTCAGTCCTACAGGGCTTCGCCCACACCTCATTGCAGAGGCCAGTCACAAGCCCCAGACTGTTACTTTTGTGTCTAACAGCTGGCTGCAGATTGGAGTCTCCAGTGACCTCAGGTTCCATTAGTTTGGTAGAGTAGCTCCCAGAAGTCAGAGAAACACTTACTTACTTTCATCACCAGTTTATTAATGGGTGTGAGAAAGGATACCAGTCAACAGGCAGATGCACAGGGGAAGGTCTGGGGAAGGGCAGGAATGACCACACCCTCTCCAGATGTGCCACTCTCCCCACATCTCTGTGCTCACCAGCCCAGAAGCTCTCCAAACCTAGTCCTTCGGGATTTTAGGGAGGCTTCATTACACAGTCATGATGGACTAAGTCGTTGACCATTTTCCCATTCAGCCTCCAGCCCCTCTCCACTCCTGGGAGGAAGGGGATGGGACTGAAGGTTCCAAGCCTCTAATCACATGATCAGTTCTCCTGGCGACTAGCTTTCCATCAGTAGGTCACCTAAGGGCTTTCCAAGAGTTACTTAAAACAACAAAAGTCACCTTCTGATCGTCCTTATCCCAGGAAATTCTAAGGGATTTAGGAGCTGTGAGCCAGAAACCGTGGACAAAGATCAAATACATAACAAAATTTATTTTTGGGCATTTGAATGACCAGATATATGTTTCTTATTAACCACAATATCACAGTAGGTTAAGACAGTGTGATGTCACACATGGAGATGGTGGTTGTGCCAGGATCCCCCTCATCCCAGGCCAGAACTTCAAAGCTCCCTCCCTGTCTCTTACCACCTCCAAATGCCCTTATCTAGTGAGCACACACTGAACTCCTGCAGTGTGTCAGCTGCCGCGCTGGGCACTTCACCTTCCTGACCTCACTGCATCCTCCTACCGGCCCTGTGACAGGAGTGCCGTCGTCACCATAGCACAGATGAGGAAACTGAGACCGAGAAAGATTAAGGAACCTCAGGGTTTGGGGCCGGAGCCTCCTTTGCTTCTGTGGCCAAAAAGCAGGTGGTGCTTCAGAGGTGGGCACCCCTTGGCCGTGACAACTTTTTTTTTATGGGAGGGAGAGAATTATGAAGCCTCCCACGATCTTTCCGCATCTCAGAGCCAGTGCCAGGCCAAGGGCACAGGGCCATACTGATTAACGCTTGTGCTCCTTAGGCTGCCACCAAGCAAGTGATGCTGTACTGGCTGCAGCAGCTGCAGACGAAGCGCTGGGAGTTCCACAGCAGCCCGCCCGCGCCCCCCGCCGCCCCCGCCACTCCAGCTGCCAACGGGCCCACCTTGCGCCTCGAGCCAGGTACCCAGGGGGTTTGCCTCCTGCCCATACCCCCAGGACTCGTGGGGACCAAGCCCTTTGCTCCTGTTGGGAGTGAGCAGGAGGAGCCTCTGATAGAGCAGCCAAGAGCCAGGGGGAAGAGTCACGGTCAGGCAAGACACAGCGTAGCCTCGAGGACAGGGATGGGGCTCTGAGGCCAGGATGTCTGTGTTTAAATCCTAAGCCTATGTGGTCTTAAGGAAGTGGCTTAGCCTTTCTGAGCTTCCATTTCTTTCCGTATAAAATGAGCTTCAGAAGTCCTGCCTGCTTCTCAGGATTATTCTGAGAATGACATGAATCCATACACCTGGAGTGCTTGGAGCAAGGCTGGCACGTTGTACAAGTTCAGGAAACGGCAGCTCTTATTTCGATGACTGTTATGGGACATTCTGGAGAAATGAACCTCGCACAGGGCTGCCGTGAGGAAGGTTAGTGAGAAAACGCAGTTAACAGTGCTGCTCCTGACATGGCGTGCGTTTGTGCCGCAGGTTGGACAGATGGCTGATTTTAGCCGGAGTGTTCCCCTCAGCAGAGTCCTTCACCCCCACGTGGCCCGCAAGGGAAGTTTTTTGGTTCCAAGTCCTAGGACATCCCCAGCGCCAAGGAGTGCTGGAGCTTCCTCGCTCCCACCCCACGCCCCATGCCGTGGCACAGCGGCCATTTGGCAGGCAGGCTGAGAATCCGGACAGACCACCCCCAGCTGCTTCCAGAACAGTTTGCAGTCTTGTCGCAGCTTCACGCTGCAGCGTGGTGACAGGCGGCCGGATAGACGAGGGCCCGACTTGTGGGCAGGCACCTCTAGACCTCTGTACTGGGCTGTTTTAAATGTCCCCAACCCAGCTCGTCCGCCCTTGACCCTCTGCTCCCCCAGCTTCCTTCCTCTTGTTAAATGATGCTTCACTTGCTCGGCGGCTCCCGGATCAGGGTGCCACCCTCGCCCCTTCGGCAGTCTTAGTGAGCCAAGCCGGTCAGTCACCAAGCTGGCCATGTCTGCCTTCCGGCCTCTGTGCCAGACCAGCTCTTGCTCACTGCCGGTGCCCGAGGGCAGGCCCCAGCTCCCAGCGGGAAAGTCCCAGCAGCCTCCTCGCCCCTGTCCTGCGTCTTGTGTCCTGGCCTGCCAGCTTGGACCCGTCCTCCCTGCTGTGGCCTGAGTGGGCTTTGTAAAATGAGTGCTGGAGCCGCATCTCCTTGCATGGCCCCCCACCACGTCCCTGGCCCAGCTTTTCACCACAGTGCTCAGGGCTCGTCCCCCCTTGCCTCACCTCTGCCTGCTCCCCTAATGCCCGCCTCACTCTGTGAGCTTCGGCAGCACCAGAAGCGTGTCTGCCTGGCAAATTCCTGCTTGTTCTCTACAGCCACGCTCCAGTGTCACCGCCTGCTCTTGCCAGCCTCCCCTTGGAAGCCTCCCAGCACTTTGCCAGCTGGCCTCTGTATGAGCCCTCAACACTTTGTTCACATGGTTCTAACAAGGCCTGGCACGTTGTGCCCTCATTATAGCATCCTTGTCAGTCTCTGCCCTCGGGGCTGGGGCCTATGTCTTTGTCGCTTATGTCCCTGGTACCGAGTACCCTGCTGGCACATCAGATATTTGTGAGCAAACGCATTGGATTTTGTAATTAAATGAGGAAGGGAACGCAAAGCCCTTAGCCTCATGCCAGCACGTAGTAATTGCTCAATGCATAGTAGCTGTCCTAATAAAGTTGTAGTTATATGTGTACCAGTATAGTACTACACTTAAAATAACAGTTATTTTTTTATTGTCAATAATAATTATCAGTCATTTGCTCCAAGAGCCTGCTGGGTGTTTCATGCTTTTAAGGGCTTTCTTTGGAGAAGGGTTTCTTTGTGCTTCTGTACTTGCATTCCACCGTCCAGTCCCCATCGGCCAGAGAGCGGAACAACCCTGGCTGAGTGCACAGCCGCAGCCTGACTCAACACAGTTGCTGGAGATCAGCCTCTGATTAGAAGCGACAAGACACTCCCCCTGATAACAGAATTCTTGTATGTCTGGAACTAAAGTTGGAACTGAAATTGCTTTGGGATCCCACAAGTTCTTCTACTGTGCTGAACCCTTTTGAAGCTCTTGAATTCTGTGGCTGTGGTTTAGCGCACTTAGCAGTCCTCTCCTGGGCCAACCCCTGCTGGAGACATGTCCGGGGGGAGGACACTGTCCAAGAAGCACACAAGTGGGAGACGCAGGAAGCTGGGATATGGTCTTCTAAAACCTTTCTCCTACCACAGCAAGCCTTCACCCTCCCCGACCAGGTCCTTGGAAAACCTTCCCCAGCCCCCACCTCCCAAAAGACATTTCTAGACTCGTAAGCAAGCTGGGAGGCCCTGGATTAGCTGCCGGGAGCAGATTGCCCCACTGCCAGTCTCCACCCTTCCTGGGAGGAAGCAGAGCCTGCTCCCAGGGCAGTGAAAACCAACTGACTCACATCTGACTTTGAGTCACGGACATTTCATCTTGTAAGAAGTGTCCTCTCACTGCCGTTGAGCAATCTGCAAGGCATGTTCTCTTCTCTACAGTTTTTAAGTGTTTATACCTTTATTTTATGCTTCACCTAATCATTGGTCTCCACAAGAGCTGAGAAAGATCAAGGGCAAAGCAATTTATAATTTATATGTTGCCAGAGTAGGACACAATTTACACTAAATAGCAATCTTGTAAGTATATGTTATCATAAAAATATGCATACCACTTACTCTGTTCTAACACAACGCATCATGTTATCCAGTCCTCACATCAATGTTATATGGTAGTGTTGTTCTCATCTTACAGAAGACAAAACTGAGGCCCACAGAAGCCAAAGGAGGTGTTCAAGTTCACAGAGCAAGAAAGCATCAGCACTGAAATTTGAACCCTAGTCTGCAGGCTCACAACCCTCTCCTTATGCTGATGAAGCAAGGCCATGTCCAGTGCTGAGTGGGGATGTGACCTGCTGGCCCAGGCCCTTTTCACTAGGCAGTGACTTCCTACTGGTGATAGAGCAGTGCCTACAGCTCAGGCAAAGGGAGAATTACAAATAAATGCAGCCGAAAATTCCTTGTGTGGTCTGCTCACTGATAGTATTTCTCCTCCCTGAGGGCATGACCCAGACCAGAGCCTTGGGTCATCAGTTCTGTTTCTTGAAGGAAGTGCTGACCTTCACTGTGCCGTTGCCACCGTAGCCATCCCTTGAAGACCTTGCTCTGGAGGCTGCTGCCTTCGGGTGCAGCCTCTCCCTTCTCGGAACCCTCTGCCTGTCACAAAGCCTGCTCTGACAAGCCACATAGTTTTAATGGAAAAGCAAGGAACTGTGTTTGAGTGTGGGGCTCTGCTGCCGGCTATGTGACCCTGGCCACAACAAACCTTCTGGGCCTCTGTTTCCTCCCTGGTAGGTCCAACCAGTGGTGACAGTTACCACCGAGGCCTAGTTGGTGTGACCTCAGAGGACATTTAGAGCCACAGGTGGAAGTTAAAACAGATATTGGCAGTTAGAGGAAGTCCTTGCCAAGACATTAAAATCTTAGACAAATTGACATGTTTTTGTGCTGAATGAGGGAGAATAAAGATGGTCAAAGTATTGATAAACCAGAAGACCTTAATTATTTTGAATCAGCTCAAGGTCTGGATTAAAGACAACTTTTTGAAAGATGTAAGTCCACAGAGTGGGGCTTTATGGTTTTTAAGTATGTTCATATACTTTATCTCTGCAGGAGACAGGGTGGGGAGTATCCTTCCTGTTTTAAACATATAGAACCTGAGGCCAGAGGAGAATATATGATTTCCAGCCTGATCACAGCACCCTTCCAACAGAAACATGATCCGGCTTCAGGTCTTCTAACCCCACAGCTGAGCCCAGTTTCCTTGGGGCTTCTGTTGAATCCCCCAGGAGACCCTGTGCGCCCAGCCAGATGAGATCCCCTCTTAGCACTCCCCTGCCCATTTGTCCTTCCTAGCCCTGTCTCCTCTCTGGTCCCTCCCAGCATTCCCAGCACTGGGTCTGGAACCCTTTGCTGCTGCCTGTACTTACCCAGAAAGACCCTCCCTCACTCCTTTGGCAGGTCAAAACCCAGAAAACCCTCTAGGCCCTTCCTCCCGGAAGTCTTCCCTGACTTCAGGTGAAGCAATCTGTCTCAATCCCCCAGGACTTTCCTATGCTTTGCCTGGCCTGCCCTCCAGCTTCCGCTCACTTGGTCTTCCTGAAGCCTGCACTTCTCCCTGCTCCTTAAGCTAGAAGCCTCCTACACCTTTGGTTATCAAACTTTCTCCAGCTCCACCCAGAAACATCAGGACAGATGCCAGAAGTGTTTGGTGAGAGAGTGAACCAAAGAGGAGCTCAAGAGAATGACTTGGCCTTGCCCAGTACTGGCCAGTCTGCCGGATGTGAGCGAGCCTAGTAGGAAAGAAATATATTGATTGCAAAGTGTGTTTGTGAGTAGATTAAATAGCTCCGCTGGCCCCTACCATTGTATTTAATGTTTTTGCTCCCACACCCTGTTTGCCAATGGAGTGCAAAAATAAAATTTCCACTTCCCCTACATTTTTCACCTCCTTAAGAAGAGGGCTCGAATGGAAGGTGTCAGCTGCCCTCAACATCTCCGGAGCCGCCTGATCCAGATCCTGCCATCTGATCAGTGGCCTTAATTCTCTTCTGCTTTTTATAACACTCAAAACCAGCTTCTAACTATTTCACCTCCTCTCTCTTACACATCAAATATGTTTCCTTAGCCTTGAAGTGTTCCTTAACATTAAATGTTTTGAAGCACTCACTGTATAAGAATCATTGTTTAAGCAGATTTATAAAACCTAGAGAAGTAGAAGAAAAAGTACCCATAATCCCAGCACCCAGAGACAGCCGGTATCCACATTACATTATGACCCCCCACGCCAGCCTGACTTGTATTTAAAAATATTTCAGATCATCTAATACAAATGGCCTGCTTTGCTTTTTGGTACTCCACATTGTGACCTTAAACCCTCGATGCTATAAAATCTCCTTATAAACTTCTACTTTTGATGAATATGTATTATTTTTCTGCTTATAAAAAATAACCCAGGTTTACTGTAGGCAGTTTGGGAAAAAATACAAAGCAATAATGAGGACATCCTGCTTCTGATCCCACCATGCACTCTGACCTCTGTTCATACACAGAGTGCATTTCTGTGAGACTTCTTTTATACAATTAAGATCTTGCTATAACCTCAGTTTATATTTTTATATATAGATATAGATATAGATATACAGATGTAGATATAGATATATCCCATGCCTAGTCCTTGTGTTCTTAAGCATTCTTCATTAGCGTCCTTTTAAATGGCTGAGTAATAATCTGTTTTCTGAAGGCATCGTGATTTATTTTACCTCTCCCCAAGTCTTTACTTCCAGTCTGAGGGAGTTATTTCCAGTTTGAAGCCAGGCAGGGCCAGGATGAACCACTTGGCTCATAAAGCTTTGTCTGCATGTCAGCTCACTTTTTTAGGATGGATTCTCAGAGGTAGAAGTATCTGCAGTTCCGCATATTTTAACGGGGTTTTCAGGAAGACTTTCTCAGCAAGATGCTTCCTTTTCCTGGGAGAACATTTGATGAAAAGCCTGCCTCTTTGGCTGCTCTTTACCTACAAGGAAGGCTTGCTCGGGCGGGAGGGAGCCCATCGCACCTCTGTCTATTATGTCCAAATACAGTGAACCAAGTGGATGACTGCCCTTTGCTTCGTTCCCCAGAGCAAGAGGAAGAGGAACTGGAGGAATTCCTGTGCCCTGTGCAAACGCCCCCCGGGCTTGTGGGTGTGGAGGCTGCCTTGCAGCCCGCACCTGCCATGCCCTTGGCCCTTCAGAACATTTCCCTCAAGCATCTTGGAACTGAAATACAGTAAGTGCGGTGGAACGGAGGGGCTGGCCAAGCTGCACACAGCCCCTTCTTTGGAGCTTAAAATGATCTGGTGTGATCCCTGCAAGGAGGTGGGCCTGGGGAAAGGGTTAGGGGCTTCATTTTTAATTCAACACATTATTACTTTAAAATACTACATTTGTTGTTCTGGTTTTTTAAAGTAGTGCATATATTTTTCTAAGATTTTATTTATTTGAGTGCGAGAGAGAGTGGGGTGAAGGGCAGAGGGAGAAGCACACTCCCTGCTGAGCAGGGAGCCCAAGGCGGGACTTAATCCTGGGACTCTAGGATCATGACCTGAGCCAAAGGCAGATGCATATCTGACCGAGCCACCCAGGCGCCCCAGAGTAGTGTGTACTCTTTGTAGGAAATTAGAAACATCTCGAAAGGTATAATTTTCAATTACCCATGATCCTATCACCCAGACAGCATTCTTAGCCTTTGGTATATCTCATTCCTCTGCATTTTCTGTATACCTGCATGCCTAACTGAGATCCTACTGAACGTAACATGATGATAACATCAAAAGTGTCTTCATATAGGAAATGCATCAGATTATTCACTTTTTTTCCCAGAGTGACTGTATGCAACCCACTTTCTAAAAAAAATTTTATAGAAGTTTTATTTTTCCAATCTTCATCACGTATTTCACCCATCCTGCCACCCAGCAACCCTCTGGCAACCACCAGTTTGTTCTCCGAAGTTAACAGTCGTTTCTCGGTTTGTCCCTCTTCTCTCTCTCTCTCTCTTTTTTCTTTTGCTCATTTGTTTTGTTCCTTAAATTCCATGTACAAGTGAGATCATATGGTATTTGTCTTTCTCTGATGACTTATTTCACTTAGCATTATATTCTCTAGTTCCATCCATGTTGTTGCAAATGGCAAGATTTCATTCTTTTATGTATATATACCACATCTTCTTAATCCATTCATCTGTCAGTGGATGGACACTTGGGCTGCTTCAACAATTTGGCTATTGTAAATAATGCTACAATAAACATAGAGGTGCATGGTTTCCTTTGAGGTAGAGTTTTTGTATTTTGGGGGGCATATACCCAGTAGCGCAATTACTAGATTATAGGGTAGTTCTATTTTTTTATTTTTCTGGGAACCTCATTACTGTTTTCCAGAGTGTCTACATCAGATCACATTCCCACCAATGGTGCAGGAGGGTTCCATTTTCTCCACATCCTCATCAACACTTGTTGTTTCCTGTATTGTTAATTTTAGCCATTCTGATAGATTATGAGTTGATATCTCATTATAGTTTCAATTTGTGTTTCCCTGATGATGAGTGATGTTGAGCATTTTTTCATGTGTCTATTGGTCATCTGGATGTCTTTTTTGAAGAATATCTATTCGTGTCTTCTGCTATTTTTAATAGGATTATTTGGTTTTGGGGTGTTGAATGGTATCAGTTCTTTATATATTATGATACTAATCCTTTATCAGATATGTCATTTGCAAATAGCTTCTCCCATTCAGTAGGTTGCCTTTTAGTTTTGTTGATTATTTCCTTTGCTGTGCAGAAGCTTTTCTTCTTGATGTAGTCCCAATAGTTTATTTTTGCTTTGTTTCCCTTGCCTCAAGAGACATAGCTAGAAAAGTGTTGCTTCAGCCAATGTAAGAGAAATTATTGCTGTGCTCTCTTCAAGGATTTTATGGTTTAGAGTCTCACATTTACTCTTTAACCCAGTGATCCAGTTTCTCTCTTTGGCATGTACCTGTCCAGTTTCCCCAACACTATTTGTTGAAGAGACTGTCTTTTTCCCATTGCTTATTCATTCCTCTTTTGTCAAGATTAATTGACCATATGATTGTCTGTTTATTTCTGGTTTTCTATTCTGTTCCATTGATCTATGTGTCTAATTTTTTTGCCAGTATCATACTATTTTAATTACTACCACCTTATAATATAACTTGAAACCTGGAATTGTGATGCCTCTAGTTTTGTTTTTCTTTTATTAAATTCACTTGTAAAATGTGTAACTTACTATATGTCTATCATATCTCAGCTACTTTTTCATTTGTTATTCATTATTTATACAATTTCCCACAAGTAGGATTTGTTTTAAATAGTTCATAAGAAGATAGCAGTTATGGCCTGAGCTTTGGAGACAGACTGCCTGGATTCATATCACCAGGCGCTGCCCATGGCAACTTGTTTGATTTCTCTGTGCCTCACTTAAATTGTTAGAGAAGTAAATACAACAGTGCCTGCCCTACACAATTAGTGTGGGAGTTAAATGGGCCAATGCATGCAAAGTGCTTTAGGACTGTGCTTAGCCATGATAAGTACTTTATAAATATTGTCTGCTGCTACTGTTTTTTTTTATTGTCTACTGCTATAAATATTGTCTACTGCTACTGCTGCTATTGTTTTTTTTTTTTAAGATTTTATTTATTTATTTGACAGACAGAGATCACAAGTAGGCAGAGAGGCAGGCAGAGAGAGAGGAGGAAACAGGCTCCCTGCGGAGCAGAGAGTCTGATGCGGGGCTCGATCCCAGGACCCTGAGCAGAAGGCAGAGGCTTTAACCCACTGAGCCACCCAGGTACCCCTGCTGCTACTATTGTTAATCTAACTGAAGAATAGGAAGCTCTTGGGAATTTAGATGGTACCCAATACTGAGCCTGTTGAGGTGCTTATTTTCTGTGGACTTCAGATAGACTGGGACCTCTTAGGAAGCAGCCTACATTGTTCCCTGGACTTGGATTAGAGATTCCTGGCTCTCCGTGACTCAGAGCATTTCCCTGTTAACTTCGGTGTTTGAAGTCCTTCCAGTAGCTAGGAAGGTGGTGATGCTTGCAGGAGAGAAGAAGGTTTTAGGGAAAGACAGTGAGTGTCCTCCAGGGCCTGCTGGCTGGAGGTAGGACTGCCCCTGTGAGCCATTTGGATGGAGGGGCCCAGAACTCAGGAGAGTAATCTGAGCTGGGGAGAGAGACTTGGGGGTGTCAGGCATGGGTAAGCTCCCAGGGTGAGTGGATAAGGAAGGTGCCCTGCAGGGGATCTTCCCTCAGTGGGAACTGGAGAGAACTGGGTACATTGGGAGCCCGCTGTGGGGCAGAAGGGGCTGAGATACACCCATCCAGGTTGTATCCAGTGTAGTCTCACCAAGCTTAAGCCAGGTCTGTGCAATGAAGGCCACAAACAGAAGTGGAAGAGAGAACATGCAGAGACAGAAAGGAAGGAAGTTTCAGAGGATCAGTTCGTTACTTCCCTCCTGACATTTGTAATAACCCACAGAAAATGTGAGGAAAAGGTGCAAGAAGTGGGCTACTTGCCATGGGCTGCTGCTAACAGCCCCAGTACGATTGGGATTGCCCTTGTCTCCTGCACCCTGGGCACTGGCTGGTCTTAGAGTTTGCTGTGGGCTCTGCCATGAGCTGGGGTCATACTCCGGGGAAGGGAGTAAGAGTGCTTCTAGAGCTCTGTGCTAGGTTCCTTGCACCGTCGCTGAGATGGCTGCACAAATCTATGAGGCAGTATCATAACAGTTAAGTTCTTAGGGTATGGAGTCAGACATCCGGGTCTGATGCTCAGTCCCCCCACTCACTAGCTCTGTGGCTTCAGTACTTATCTTTTCTGAATCTCCATTCTCCTCTCTGGACAGTGGATGTGACACTGCTACTCACTTCACTGGACCCTTGTGAGGATTGAGTGAGTTGAATGACTAGTGTCAGCTTAGTGCTTGGCCAGTGGAAGGACCCAGTCGCTGTCTGTTGTGCACATGTTCCTCATCCCCACTCCAGATCAGGAAACCCTGGCTCAGGGACGATAGATGGCTGCCCAAGGTTATCTTTCCAGAGCAAGTCTTTATGACCACTCCCCCACACTGCCGGGCTTTCCAGACTTAGGGTAATGACCTGAGCCAAAGGCAGACCCTTAACCAACAGAGTCACCCAGGTGCCTGGCCAATATTATCCTGATACCAAAACCAAATAAAAATAGCACAAGAACCTGGAACTTTCACCTAGAATTTCCTTGTGTTGATTTTGGCAGCAGGCCTGAGTCTTTTCCTAATTTACTTCTTCACAGGACTCCCAGCTGTTTGTGAGAATTTCTGTTTCAACGCTGCAGTTTATATGGGTTCAAAACTTTGCTTTCTTTCCTCTCTTGCAGCCAATGTTCTAGGTCTATGATATCAACAGTTGATCTGTGGTCACACACACACACACCATCTTGTAGCTGTGTGTGGTGATGGCTATTAACTAGATGTAGTGTGGTGATTGTTTCACACTATGTTGAATAAATATGTTGTACACAGAACATATGTATGTTCTGTGTTAGTTGTATCTCAATTAAAAAAAAAAAAGACACAGTTGACCCCAAAACAAACTCATGTCCTCATTCAACTTTCACAACAATAATCCCACAGACACAAATTTCAGAATTCAGTGTCGTATGATAAGCATCTTTATTTCTTACATATCTGGATTCAGCTGATATAGGCTAGGTACACCTGGTCTTGACTCCAAACTGTTGGTAAGATTTAGATCTGCTGATGGGGCGCCTGGGTGGCTCCATGGGTTAAGCCTCTGCCTTTGGCTCAGGTCATGGTCCCAGGGTCCTGGGATCGAGACCTGCATCGGCTCTCTGCTCAGCAAGGAGCCTGCTTCCCTCCTCTCTCTCTCTGCCTGCCCCCCTGCCCACTTGTGATCTCTGTCTGCCAAATAAATAAATAATATATATATATATTTTTCCAATTTATTTATTTTCAGAAAAACATTATTCATTATTTTTTCACCACACCCAGTGCTCCATGCAAGCCATGCCCTCTATAATACCCACCACCTGGTACCCCAACCTCCCACCCCCCCGTAATATATATATTTTTTTAATTAAAAAAAGATCTAGGTCTTCTCCTTGTGTTCCTCATCTTCCCTGGACCAGCAGCTGCCTGAGCCATGTTCTTCAAGAGGCCATGCTCTGTAAACAAGGACATTTTAAGCCTATGTTTACATCACTTCTGCTAACATCCCTTTGAACAAGCAAATCCCATGGCCATGCCCAAGCCCAGAGAGGAAGTACTCTGCTCCTAAGGAGGTGGTGGGAAAGGGGTGAATATTTGCTGAGGAGTAGTCTGATCTGCACATTCACCTTCCCACTTGAAGTTCATCTTTTCATGTCCCCAAGAATTTCCCTTCCTTTCCTGGGAATTCAGCTCAGTATTTTTGAAACATGTTTGGTATTTCTCTAGCATCTAGGTGTCTGTGAATAAGGGTTTTTCAGGGTAATCTGTCCACCGTATTGCTAGAAGTGTACCTTGCACAGAGGGATGATACAACGAAGCCAGGACTCCCATCGCAGATCTACAGACCTTCTTCACGTCCTCTTCTTTTTTCTTTTTTTTTTTTTTAAAGGTTTTATTTATTTATTTGACAGAGAGAGATCACAAGCAGGCAGAGAGAGAGAGAGAGGAGGAAGCAGGCTTCCTGCTGAGCAGAGAGCCCGATGTGGGACTCGATCCCAGGACCCTGAGATCATGACCTGAGCCGAAGGCAGCGGCTTAACCCACTGAGCCACCCAGGCGCCCTCTTCTTTTTTCTTTTTTTTAAGAAAGCACAAGGTTGGGGGAGGGACAGAGGGAGGGGAAGAAGAAGACTCCCCGCTGAGCGGGGAGCCCAACTCCAGACTTGATTGCAGCACCCTGGGATCATGACCTGAGCTGAATACAGACACTTAACCAACTTAGCCACCCAGGCGCCACACTATTGCTGCCTTTTAAGTGAATGACCTCTGCATTTATTTCATTGTTTTTCAAACCATTGACCACCATCACAGTAAGAAATACATTTTATTTTATAGTTCAGTTAGTACACATATATGTAATTTACAAAATATTAGCTCCATTCTGAGTGGGATCCATTCTGATATTTTCCATTCCATATTTTTTAAATTTAAATTCAATTAGCCAACATACAGTACATCATTAGTTTCAGATGTAGTGTTCAGTAATTCACCAGTTGCATACAACACCCAGTGCTCATCACATCATGTGCCCTCCTTAATGCCCATCACCCTATCCTACCCACCTCCCCTCCAGCGACCCTCAGTTTGTTTCCAATAGTTAAAAGAGTCTCTCATGGTTTTTCTCCCTCTCTGATGACTTCACATTCAGTTTTCCCTCCCTCCCCCTAAGATCTTCTGCACTGTTTCTTATATTCCACACCTGTGTGAAACCAGATGATAATTGTCTTTCTCTGCTGACTTCTTTTCTAAGTCTAATACCCTCCAGTTCCATCCACGTCAGTGTAAATGGTAAGTATTTATCCTTTCTGATGGCTGAGTGATACTCCATTGTACATATACACCACATCTTCTTTATCGATTCATCTGTTGAAGGACATCTTGCCTCTTTCCACAATTTGGCCATTGTGGACATTGCTGCTTAAACATTGGGGTGCAGGTGCACCTTTGGATCAATACATTTGTATATTTGGGGTAGATACCTAGTAATGCAATTGCTAGGTCGTGGGGTACCTCCATTTTTAGCTTCCTTTTTTTTAAAAGATTTTATTTATTTATTTTACAGAGAGAGACACAGCGAGAGAGGGAACACAGCAAAGGGAGTGGGAGAGGGAGAAGCAGGTTCCCCACAGAGCAGGGAACCTGATGCGGGACTTGATCCCAGGACCCTGGGATCATGACCTGAGCTGAAGGCAGGCGCTTAACGACTGAACCACCCAGGCACCCCTCCATTTTTAGTTTCTTGAGGAACCTCCATACTGCTTTCCAGAGTGGCTGCATTAACTTGCATTTCCACCAACAGTGTAAGAGGGTTCACCTTTCTCCACATCCTTGCCAACATTTGTTGTTTCCTATCTTGTTAATTTTAGCCATTCTGACTGCTGTGAGGTGGTATTTCATTGTGGTTTTGATTTGTATTTCCCTGATGCCAAGTGATGTGGAGCATTTTTTCCTGTGTCTGTTGACCATTTGTATATCTTCTTTGGACAAGTGTCTGTTCATGTCTTCTGCCCATTTCTTGCCTGGATTGTTTGTGTTTTGGATGTTGAGTTTGATAAGTTCTTTATAGATCTTGAATACTAGCCCTTATCTGATAAATATCTTCTCTCATTCTGTAGGTTATCTTTTAGTTTTACTGACTGTTTCCTTTGTTGTGCAGAAACTTCTTATCTTGATGATGTCCCAATAGTTAATTTTTGCTTTTCTTTCTCTTGCCTTTGGAGACATGTCTAGCAAGAAGTTTCTGTGGCCAAGGTCACAGAGGTTGCTGCCTGTGTTCTTAAGAATTTTGATGGAATCCTGTCTCACACTAAGGTCTTTATTCCATTTTGAGTCTATTTTTGTGTGTGGTGTAACAGAATGGTCCAGTTTCATTCTTCTGCATGTGGCTGTCCAATCTTCCCAGCACCATTTGTTGAAGAGACTGTCTTTTTTCCATTGGATGTTCTGTCCCGCTTCATTGAAAATTAGTTGACCATAGAGTTGAGGGTCCGTTTCTGGGCTCTCTATTCTGTTCCATTGATCTATGGATTGTGCTAGTACCATACTGTCTTGATGATGACAGCTTTGTAATAGAGCTTGAAGTCTGGAATTGTGATGCCACCAGCTTTAGTTTTCTTTTTCAACATTCCTCTGTCTATTTGGGGGTCTTTTCTGGTTCCATACAAATTTTAGAATTATTTGTTCCAGCTCTGTGAAAAATGTTGATGGTATTTTGTAGGGATTTCATTGAATATGTAGATTGCTCAGGGTAGCATGGATGTTTTAACAATATTTGTTCTTCCAATCCTTGAGCATGGAATGTTTTTTCATCTCTCTGTGTCTTCCTTAATTTCTTTCATGAGTGTTCTATAGTTTTTACAGTACAGATCCTTTGCCTCTTTGTTTAGGTTTATTCCTAGATATGTTGTGCTTTTTGGTGCATCCATTCCATATTTTAAATGCTGGTCACAGGGCACCTGATTGGCATAGTCAGTTAAGCATCTGACTCTTGGTTTCAGCCCCAGCCGTGATCTCAGAATCCTAAAATTGAGCCCCATGTTGAGCTCCATGCTCTGCATGGAATCTGCTTGAGATTCTCTCTCCCTCTGCCTCTCCTGCTTGTGTGCTCTCTCTCTCTCTCTCAAATCTTAAAATAATAAAATATGTTCTAGTCATGATACTAAACTGATTTTACAGTCTACCAATGGTTCACAACCTCCAGTTGGAAAAACACTGACCTAGTGAACTCCTTTATTTATCTTCTCTTCCTCATTATTAATTTTGGAATATATCTACTTTTATCTCTTTGCAAATGGAAAATAAACTCAGTTAAACTGTCTTCTCATCTGACTCATTATGAATTTCTCTCACACCTCAGCCAGGCTTTGGTGCCACCTAGTTCCTTCCTAAAAACCCAGCTTGCACAGAGCCTGCAGTCCGGGCATGTGCGCCCAGCACCAGGGGCCAACAGGCATGCAGGCTGGTTGGTGCCCAGCTCTTGGAGAAATGACACCGTTATTCAGCCTAGACAAGAACCGGGTCAAAGGGTAGCCCATGGACAGAGAGCAGTAAGTTCCTTGGAGGCCATGAGATGATTAGTGAAGGCTTCCAAGAGAACAGATCTGAATGGGCAAAGAAAACAAGGGAAGAAGGATCCAGGAGGGGCTTGAAGCTTTCCTCAGCAGAAGCAGGAAGGCACCGATGATTTTTGAGCCAAGTAGTTATAAAACCAGATGAAGGTTTCAGGACAGTTGATTTGGCAAGTCTAGCATTCATTCAGTGCATATACCATAAGTGCCCTCAGTGTTGCTGGCACCGTGCTAGGCATTGGAGTGTTTGAGTGAACAAAACGGGCAGACATCCCTGTACTCACTAGAACTTACTCTCTGGCCTGGGCAGCTCGGTCAGTTAAGCGTCCACCATCCGCCTTTGGCTCAAGGTCCTGGGATCAAGCCCCTCTTCGGGCTCCCTGTTCAGATGAGAGCCTGCTTCTCCCTCTCCTTCTGCCTGCCATCCCGCCTGCTTGTGTGTGCTTGTGCACATTTTCTCTCTCTCTCTGTCAAATAAATAAATAAAATCTTTAAAAAAAAAAAAAAAAGGAACTTATATTCCAGCAATGTGGCTGGGGGCAGGGGAATCAAGCCTGTATTGTTTATTAGCAATATCGTGTGTGGATGGCCATAAGCATGATGAGAAAATGAAAAGGTGAGGGCGAGGGCTTGGGGAGTGGCCCCGGTGGGATGCACCTCCAGGCTGCCTGGAGTCCAGCCGACCGCTCTGCTTGGGGCATGACTATGGTGAAGGAGGTGGCTCTAGCAGGGGCAGCAGGGAGAGCGGAGAGACAGTAGAGGGGCAGGATGGCCGCCTCAGGCTCCCGTTTTCCTTTCAGAAACACAATGTACAATATTCGGGGCAACAGGCAGGCCCAAGGAATAGGCCACGGACCTCCAGGAGAAGATCCTCCCGGGAGTGTGGAACCTCAGAGGGCCGAGCAGCCCTTACCCTCCAACCCAGGCACCCCAGGTGAGCTCAGGTTTGGGCTGTCGTCAGAGACCAAGCAGGTGCCCTCTGTATCCTCCCCAGTGCCTTTTGTGTTGAACATGAAATTCTCCAGGTCACTCCTCCTCGTTTCCATGGGTCTAGCAGCAGTGACTCCTTTTTTTTTTTTTTTAAATTAATATTACTCTGGTAAAATACACATGAAATATACCACTTTAACCAGTTATAAGTGCACAGTTCAGTGGCATGAAGCACATTCACGGTGGTATTCAACCCTCACCACCATCCGTCTCCAGGAATTCTTTCTCATCTTCCCAAAAATTGCTCTTAGCAATTTCTTTTACTACTACTTCCTGAAGTAGTAAAAGAAAATGTCTTTCACTTTTTCTTTCGTACTGGTTTTTTTTTTTATTTATAAGGAAAGGATATAAAAATGCCTCCCTGGGGTGATTAAAATCAGATCTGCCTGAAGCAGCAGAACAAGTGACCTTTAGTTGTCCATCCAGCTGTTCCATAGCACTTTACTATTTCACAGAATGTGAGCGGCCCACACCTTCAGGGGGAGGGATCGGCCTTTTTTTTTTTTTTTAAGGAAATTGGGATGGGTGCCCTTAGGATATTCTGTAATCTAGAAACAGTTGGAAGAAAACTGGCTGAGGCAGCACTGTGGGGTCTTCTAGCCGTGAGGACCCCTGGGCTATATAGAAGTGGCTCCAGAAAGAGCATCCCTTTGGAGCAGTGCCCGCGTATCGCAATGAACAGTGCATGAGGGGTTCAGTATCCCGGGAACCAGGGCTAATGGAACCAGCACTGCTATTTGGAACCAGTAGCCGCTCCTTTATGCTGAGGCTACCTTAAGCACTTTTTTCCCTTTGGTAACAGTTTCATTAAAATTTAATTTACATACCAAACAATTCACCCCTTTGAAGTCTACAATTCACCACAATCAACTCTAGAACATGCTTATTGTCCCCAAAAGAAACCTCGCATCCCTCCAGCTCTAGCAGCCGCTGTTCAGCTCTCTGTCTCTGCAGATTTGCCTGTTCTGGATAGTTCATATAGATGGACTCTGCAGTGTCTGGTCCTTTAGGACTGGCTCCTGTCACCGAACAGAATCTTTTCAAGTTTCTCTTATGGGTACCAAGCGCTTCACCTGCTTTAACCTCTTTGACCCTTCCAGCAACCTGAGCGGTAGCTTCCGTTGTTCTCATTTACTAAATCAGAGGACCAAGGACAGAAAAGTGGGAGTGACTCTCTCATGACCGTACTACTTGTGCAGTACTAGGAACTAGAGTTCAGGCTGAGGCTTTAGAAAAGTCTCATTTTCTAAAAGAGTGATTTTTCACACTATGTTTTTATTGCCATGACACCTTGATTCCCATATATAAAATCTAATATACAGTGCAGATCAAAGCAGACTTGAGGCAGGGGAATGGGGTCTGGGCTCCCCTCAGCTCCTCCTATCATCTTCCCCTCCCAGCTAGCCCTGTAGCACACCCGTGAAATCCTACAGCACTGACGGAGACCACTCTCTTAGGCCTTATCTTCTCAAACTATGAAATGGGTGCCGTGATCCCTACCTTGCCTGCCCTCAGAGTCAGTGGAGAGTAGTGTTATCAGAGGGCAGCAGGGCTGTAGGGAGCCTCTCTGCTCTTCTATACCCCACGCATGAAAGAGAAAGAAAGAAGCCTTGCTGTCCTTTGACCTCTGCAATTGGGTTTGTACCCAGCACAGCCGGATTTCTTTTAAGTCTAGAACAAAACCATTCTGTTCTTGTATTCAGCAAGGCCAGGCAGGTTCTAATTCCTACTCATTTCTTCTCCATTCGAGATGGTTTGGCTGACCCTAGAAGAAACATGCTAAATTATTTGACTCATCCTCAAAGCCCTACCTATCCCCTCACCTGGGATCCCATACCATGTCCTTATTTTTAACACCCTAGTCCCAAAAGGATTGGGGATAGCTTATTAAACTATGTATCAGGGGAAAGTAAGTGAGTAATCTGGGTTAGGAAATTTAGATAAGACCAAGATAAGATCCTATAGAATAGCTATGAGTGAGCAGCAGATGAGGCTCTGAGCTTCTCAGTAGCCAAGGCAAAGAGGGAAATGCAAGTGTTAGATTATTTTCAGTGCCCACAGAATAAACACGTATTTTCTAAGAAGCAGAGCCTTTCTCAGAGGGCTGAGAGAAATTTCTTCTGCTGGTGCCTCATAATGGGCATGGTGTGTATGTACCACATAGACAAGATTTTCAAGGTCTTTTAAAGGTCCTTTTCAGGGGCTTTTAAAATGTCCCTGGATGCAAGCTGATGGCAGATCCCTAAAGTATAGGCTTGGGGCAGGGAAGAACAAGGCGTCGGGGGTAGGTGAGTAACTCTGATGTTGGATTTGATTTAAGAAAAAAAAAATAATAAAGTAAGAAATTCAACAGTGGTTGGCAGATGTTTTCTATAAAGAGCTAGATACTAAATGTTGGAGACATTGTGGGGCATTTGGTCTCTGTTGCCAGTACCCAACTCTGCCCTTGTAGAGTGAAAGCAGCACAGACAATGCATAAATGGATGTGGCCATGTTCCAATAACTTTTTATTTACAAAAGCAGGTTGTAGGCTGGATTTGGCCTGTGGGCCTCTGGCTGCTGACCGTGGCTCTAGAGGAAATAGGACTCTGCAGCCTGGAGGCAGTCAACTGTGGGGAATATGTTCCCTAACTTAACTTGTAATAAGAATCCAACTTTGACTTCATCTCGGGGGCAAGAATGCCAAATACAGATATTCCATACTCCTGTCTATGGACAGATCTCTGTACTTCAAAAATCGCCCAGAGGGTAGAGGTGGTATCTTGAAATAAGAAACAAGACATCCTGCCAGGGCTTGTGCCTGAGTTGGCCCCTGGCACACAGCAGTGGTGTGGTGTGAGATAGCCCAGCCAGGCGGGGATCCGAGAGTGGGTGAGAGGCACATGTCAGAGGACGGCCTGAAGGACCCAGCCAGTACAGTATAAATAATGTTTATATAGCCCAAGCATTCTCAAAGTGTGATCCAGGACCAGAATGCAGCAGCATCCCCTAGGAATGTTTTAGAAATGCAAATTGTCAAGCCCCCTCCCCCCACCCCAGACCTATTGATGAGAAGCTCTGGGAATAGGGTCCCACAATCTGCATTTTACCAGCCCCCCGCAGGTGCTTCTGCAGCAAGTTCGATTTTGACCACTGAGGCCACTGATCATAACCTCTGTGTTCCTCCTTTTGAGCAGGGAAAGATCCAGCGGATTCTCCAAAGCCTACACCCAAATCCTCTCTGACCGCCAATCTCATTCAGAAAGCCAAACGCCAGAACACCACCTTTCCACTCTTTGCCGAAGGACTCACACGAACCCGAACTGCCCAGGAAAAGGTTCTGGCCTTGGAGCAGCAGGTTCTGATGCTCACCAAGGAGTTAAAGTCTCAGAAGGTGAGCTCTGGCCCCAGTGGGGCCCCAGGCTCCAGTGCACCCCTCTGGCCTGGAGTTTCTGAACAAGCTAGACATGCCACGTTGCTTGTTCTAGCTGGGTGCGGGCCAGTCTCTGTCCTTACCAGTCAAACTGCTAGTGGAGGGAAATGTTGTGCTCTTGCCTACTAAGGAACCTGTGGACACTCAGCCTAGGTAACAGAAAGCCTTCCAGGGCAGGGTCTCTGGAACCTCCTTTGGACTCTTGGACTCCTGGAAGACTGTGCCTAGCCTGACCCCACACTGAAGAGAGGCAGCATTTGGAGGAGGGGGGTCTGGATGCAGGGTCCTGGGAGGGGCCTCTGAAGGAACTGGCAGCTACTAATATTGTAGATTGCTGAAGAACTCTCACAGGAGAGAGAAAGCAGGCAGGTCTATGTAGCTCTGGGGCTCAGCCAGGCCCCACAGGGGACAGTGACAAGGAAGATTCTACAATGGCCATTGTAGAACACAGATCACGTACATACACAGACGTTAAAATCATCACTAAATTCTACAACCCAGGGAATACACCATGTTCGCATTCTAGGGCAACTTTGTGAAGTCTCCATCACGTGGCATGTGGCAAGGAGGTGAGGGGGACTGCAACCCTGGGCACAATGAAAGTAGTTCAGATAGCACAGTTGTTACTGAAAATCCCGAGGGTGGTGCCCGATGATGTCCCCAGGCATGGGCTTCACTGAGAACCCCGGCTTCTTTTCCTTTGAGGGGAAAGCCCAAGTCCTCATGTTGAGGTTTGGCTGGCCTCAGTCTTCCTGCTTTATTCCCTAGCTCTAGCCTCTGGGGTGGGCGGTGGGGGGTGTAGTGTATATACTTCTCAATAGTCTCCCTCCTATGCATTTCTTCTCCTCCTTTCTGCTGCTCCATTTTTGGAGAAGACAGTCCAGAAAAACGCTCTCCCTACCTAGTTTTGCCCCTTCTCTGCCTTTCTTGCCTTAAGCGGGTAGTAGGGGAAGCAGCTGAGGCTTCCCTAATGAAGCCGCCCATGATTGGAGTTCTCCAAGGAGGAAGCTCATTCATTCATAGGTTCTCCCTTCAGTTGTGAATTCACCAGGTCTTTGTCGAGGGCCTGTGGTGTGCACGCAGTAGTCTAGGTGCTGGAAACAGTGAGAAGAGACATGGGCCCTGCCTCTCAGGGGCTTGCATTTCACAGCAGAGGCAGGCGGTAAGCATGCCGACACCCATGTATAACATTACAGCCTGGGAAGCCCCCTCTGAGTCTGCTTAGCAGCCCAGCTTTTTCTCCAGCCATCTTCCCATCCTGCGGTGGAGCTGCTGGCGCTCCTGAGAGCCCAGAGGTTGTCCAGCTGGCTCCAGTTGGATCCAGCCTGATCCCTGGACCAGTACAATATAAGGCCCAGACCCAACCTGGCCGGGAAAAGCAAATCTGGATGTGAGCACTGCCTCTCCTTTCACCACACCTTCCCCTTCTTTCTAGGAAATCTGGGCAGCCTTCCGGGGCTTAGCCTTTGCTTCCAAGGTGTCAGGAGTTGTCCAATGAAGGAGAGAGGCCTGGGAGCCTGAGATTTCATTGAGGTTTGCCACCGACGGCTGTGCCTCCCTGGAATATGTGGCATTCTTAATAAATGGAGGCAAGCTCTTGGACATCAGTAAGGGCTTCCCAGGCTGCTACTAGCTTCCCTGCCGTCAGGATGAAAATGGCAGGAGGAAGTTGTGCAAGCATTACAGAATCTGGACTTTCTAACTAGCTCACTTTCCAGCAAAGCTTGGCCTGGCCTGGGACCAGTAGAAGGAGAAGAAGCCTTGCAGTTTCACTCTTAACTCACCAGATGAGTGCTGTGCGTGCTATCTGGCCCATCTCACAAAGGTGGTTTTGTCTGGTGGGTGTCTCAGAGCACAGGCCTTGAAGTGGACAGTACCGTCTTCAGTTCCAGCCCTGAGCAAGTTTCTTAACCTCTCAGAGCCTCAGCTTCCTCCTCTGCACCTGGAGGTTCAGTGGTCCTTACTGGAGAGGCCTGTGTCCGGATTCATCAAGCCCAGTGCCTGGCTTGCAGCAGCCTCGCACCAGATGCAGGCCTTGGCTGTCACTGTGGCATTCCCTGCCCTCCTTGTTGATTCCTTCCAGCCTAACAAGGAGTGTCACATTCCTCTGAGGGGCTCTAGGAAGACAGATGGGCACCTGTGAGGGTCTCTAGTAAACAAGTGGCATAGTAGTGATGGATGGAGGTCAAGTCTTCATCCCGCATCCATCACGGGGAGCCCCAGCCCTACAAACTCTGGCCTTTTACCTCCAGCCCAGATACCAAAACCAAAGAGCAGAGGGAGAGATGATCAACTCTTGGCCCAGAGCTAGGACAAGGGGAGGCCTGCAAAACCTTGGTGTACCCAGTGGTGGCCCAGATGTGCAGAAATGCTGATTGGAGGGCACTAACTGTCCATCTGAGACCCTCTGAGTCCAGTTCCTCAGCTGGGCAGACAGTCCCCCAGACTTCCCTAGACCCACATCTACAAGATGTCTTCCTATGTTTCTTCAGTGGAAGGTGCTCTCTTTCTGCCTGAGGCTGCAGGAGGTTGTGGGACCTGGGAGGTCTTGTCCTGGCTCAGCCACCCAGGTGCTCATTGCCAAAAGCTTTAGGGACCCTTGAAGAATTTGTATCTCAGATTCTGGTGCATGCTGTGGAGGGCACAGAGGTGCATAGGGTCCCTGCCCTCAGGTGGGAAAGGGGAGATAAGAGCGTACATACCAGGCCCTAGCTCTGTGCTCGGGCTTTCCATGCATTAACACTTATCCTCACACCAGTTACCAGCCCCCTTTTCTTGAGGAGCAAACTGAGGCTCTGAGAGATTCTGCATGCCCAGGTCTCCCAGGGGCCAAGACCAGTTTCAGACTCTAGTCTGTCTGCTTCTAGAGTTTCTGCCTTTTTCACCATGCCATGCTCAAGGAGCTCAGAGATGGTGGGTGACTGCCCTGAGGTCACACAGCTGGAAGAGCCAGGACTAAGACCCTCAGTCACCTTTCCTGGTACGGCCCAGCATAAGACATGATCACCGTAACTGCTTTTCAGAAAATACAAATACACTCATGTCTGGTGTCATATTGAACTATAGGACCACTTCAGGACCCATGGAGCCATTATCTGTCCCAGGCCCTTGCAGCATGCTGGTCCCTCAGGAGTTCGGGCCTCCTCCTGAAGATTGCACCAGATGGCTGCTTGGCTGGGTGACTCAAGCTCTCAGAGTTGACAAAATTGCACCCAGCCTGAAGGCTGCCTGCTCTGGCAGATGGAAGCCCATGTTTGTAGTGATGTTGGCCATCTGTTGACTGCTAGGAATGATGAACTCTTCCTAGGCCCTATCTGGGGACAACTTAGCTTGCTGAGGGTAATTTATTGAGGAAACTCAGTGGGGACAAAGTACAGCCTCTTACTTCCCTAGAACCCCAGCCAGAGACCTCAATGTACACTCCCCTTGTTCAGAGTACAGAGTACAAAGACTTCAGAGTGCATAGAGGGAGGGTCGATGCGGGCCTTGACTGTTTCCACTTGGGGAGGGGCACTTGCCATACTTCCTTTCTCTTCCTTGAAGTGGCTGTCCCCGGAGTAGGGAGCATGCTCTCCATTTTACGTATGACAAAGCCATAGTTTACTTTTCTGAAACACCGTCACTAGAAACACCCTCTTGGACCTGGAATGGCAACCAAGGCCTCAGGGACTCCAGAGCCAGTGCTCCTTGCTGCACTGCTGGTGCCCAGCCTCTGAGGGGCCAGTGGCTGGGGTGCCGGACTGGGATTCTGATTCTTTCCCCAGCAACACTGGGCCCATCCACCTCAATTTTAGTGAGTAAGGAAAAGTGTTGACTTTTTAATAAAGGAAAGGATTAATTTTTAAAAGATGGTTTGTTGGCTTTTAGAATTTTAAATAATCAACTATACCTCAATAAAAAATTTTTTAAAATGACAACTTGTGGCCAGTTATCAAAATCTGAAATGGGCCAAACAATGATTTGATTAAGAAATATTAGAGGTACCTCTTGATCAGCTCTTGTTTCTAAGAAGAGGTCCTAAAGCATTGCTTATAGAGGTGGGAATTGGAAAGACCCCAGGTGTCCCTTCTTGAGGGCAGGACAGGGCACTGGGGCGCATCCAGACAAGGAACAGTCCCTATACTGTTGCTAGAGACGGCCGTGGTTGGCAACACAGCATAGTGTATCGTAAGTCCCGGGGCGCCTTCCCTTTTGGTTTTTAATATTTCTATATCGTGTGTATGTGCGTTTTTGTGACATGATGTCCTCCAGTCCATCCATGTTGTAGCATGTAACAGGTTCCCTTCCTTTTTCAGGCTCAGTAATATGCTATCATATGTATATGCTACATTCCGTTTATCAGTTCACTATCAGAGGCGTGTGTGTTGTTCCCATCTCTTGGGTGTTATAACTAATGCTGCTATGAACATGGATTATTTCTATTTTTAAAGAAATGGGAAGAAGTGTCTCAGTGCAAAATGTGTTAACTACACATCATGGAAAAGTGGAGGACCCTAGATTAGGAGTTGGGGGTCCTCTGTTACGGCCACCTGTGGAGACCCACAAACTCCTTTTAGTCTCCTTCCTTCCTTCTTGGGCTTCAGTGTCCTCCTGTGACAGCAAGGGACGCGCCTGACCAGGTGGTTTCCCCGGGCCTGCAGCCACCAGGTTTTCTGAACCCCAGGTCCATTTGCACTCTTCACCTCGTGCTTCCCGCTCTGACTCCGTTCCTCCCCTGCTTCCTTTCCCCCGGCTCATGCTGCAGCAGGGATTCTGGGATGGTAGGACAGCCTCCTGGGCTGGAAGTAGGAGGGGGGAGGCAGCTGGATGTAATAAAATGGGCTTCAGAGTTGACTCTCCCAAAGTTGGGGGAAAGACACCCCCTGATGCTGAGCCTCAGGCGAGTCTGAACAGTGGTGTCGGCTCGTTACCTCACCCGGGCACTCACCAGGGTCATCTCCACGTCTCAGCCAAACCAGAAAATGGTCTCAGCTTCTCAATTATCCTGGAGCCACAGGAATGGTGATCTCTCTCAGCAGAGCCTGAGAAGCCAGTTCATTCCAAACATTCCAGGCTGGTTTGCAACCACCTCCTCACCCCACCTTCTGGCCACACCCCAGAATGCCCACAGCCCCACACAGGGTTAGGGTTAGGCCTTTGCTGGAGCTGCTGACTCAGCACGTGTGGAAAGGCCTATCAGCCCTCATCTCCTGCCTACTTCTTGACTGTCTCTGGCCCTCATTCTTCACAGAACTCTTCTGCCTTTCTGTAGAATATACTGGTCTTCCCCTACCTCTGCCTCAGGTAGAAGTCATTGCTCTCTGCTCTGTATCCCCACCAACACATTTGCTTCCCTCTTGCAGTAAATCATTCCATTATAGTAGTTCATTTTTGCTCCCACCAGCCTCGGTGGTGTTTGGAGGTGAGAACTCTGACCAATCCCCTTTCCGGCCATCCATACTGAGCCCAGGACCTGGCACTGAGTGGGGCTTAATAAGTTTGGATGGCTGGAGGGAAGGGAGAGAAGCAGAAGAGGGCCAGTCTGTGGTCCCCAAGTTTCAGAAGATGCATGCTATTTCGATCTTGCAATTATTTTCTCAGATAAAGTCATGATTTGGAGCAGTTTTCTTCCAAAATGGAATTGTTTTTAGCAGAACCCTATCCAGCTGATCCATTTAGTTGAAAATTTGGTGTGGATACAGGTAACGTGTTTCTGGGAAGCCATGTTCTCTGGCATGGAGCATAGCAATGGCCCGAGTCCCTGTCCCCCAGGTCTGAGGTTCACGTGGGACTGGCCGCTGGGCTGCCTGGCTTCTGATATTCTGATCCTGGCCTTAAGTGAGTCCACATCCCTGCTTTGGGAAAGAACAAGTCCCAGGGAGGTTGGGGGCTTGAAGGCGTGGAGAGCCAAGCAGACCTGGAGTTTCCATGTGAATATCGTGCCCCACCAAGGAGTGAATGGGGCTCTGTTGCTCATGAGCCCTTCTGCTTTCTCGCACCGGGCTGCAGGCATTGCTTGGTGGCCTGAGGGACTGGGCACAGGGGACCGCATGAGGCTCTGTGTGTGCTTTAGCCTGAGGACTGCAAATGTGTTTCTTCTCTGGTGCTCTCCCAGCTCCGTCGGTAGCTGTTACCTGCTGCTATCTTCAGTATCCTGAGGCCTCCGCTAGGCTTAGTAGGAAGTAATATTGAGACGAATCAGTGAGGTCTGCCACAGGAGCTGGAGAGAAGAGCCACGTCAGTGTCCCACGGGCTGCCTTCACGACTGACCGAGCACAGGCTTGCAATGATTTGGGATTGAATTCCATTCTACTCTGTGGGGCTCAGTTTTCCCATCTCTGGAATGGATATGTATCAGTCAGGGTTCCAGCTCAGCTGCTGTGACAAAGAAGCCTCCAAGTACTACTTATTTCCTTCCTACCTTCTCATGGAAGAACCCAGAGCTTCAGTGGCAGTTCTGAGCTGGGAGGACAGCCGCCGTCCTTCATACACCTTCTGCTCATGAGCCCAAGGGGGCTGCTCTGGCTCTTGCAGTTTCCCAGCCAGGAGGAAGGGCAGCACGGGTGGTGGTTTATAAAGGAAGGAACCCAAAAGCTACCCGCACAATCTCTGCTATCCCGTGTAGGCAGAGCAGTCACTAGGCTACACTTCACTGCAGGCCTGGCTGGGAAATGGGGTCTTCAGCTGGGGAGCCCTGTGTCCAGGTAAAGCTCCGCTGAGCAGGAAAGGAGAAAATGAGCCAGCCCAGCGGATGATGCTCGCCACTGCTCAGGGCCGTTAGGAGAACCAGGGATTGTAGCAAACGCCGAGTCCCCGGCACCTCCCAGGCCATCCTGAAGCTCACGAGCTGCTTCCCTTTCCTCCCCCAGGAGCTGGTGAGGATCTTGCACAAGGCGCTAGAGGCTGCCCAGCAGGAGAAGAGGGCATCCAGCGCGTACCTGGCTGCGGCCGAGGACAAGGACCGGCTGGAGCTGGTGCGGCACAAGGTGCGGCAGATCGCGGAGCTGGGCAGGCAGGTAGAGGCCCTGGAGCAGGAGCGGGAGAGCCTGGCACACACGGCCAGCCTGCGGGAGCAGCAGCTGCAGGAGCTGCAGCGGCACGTGCAGCTGCTCATGGAGAAGAACCAGGCCAAACAGCAGGTCATCTGTAAGCTCTCGGAGCAGGTCACCCGGGACTTCATGCAGCCCCCTTCCCAGACGCCTGTGTCCCCAGGGGCGGCCAACAGGGACTTCCTGAGCCAGCAGGAGAAGATGGAGCACCTGAAGGTAGGGGCCCCTCCCTGCAGGCCCTGGGCCCTTGGTGGGGGTAGGGTGGGGGGCCCACTGCTCTCAACCCTGAGGGTTTCCTAGGTAGAGCAGGGATAACCCTTGGTACTGGAAGGTTTATGTCTGAAATATATATCAGTGAAAATATTCTACGCATTTCCTCGCTGTCTTAACCAGAAGGTCCAGTGCAATTTGACATTTTCGTGATCTCCGGGGCTGGAAAGGGAGGGTATCCCTAGATGATCTCTAGAAGTGGAAGAGCACAAGGTGAGGTCAGAACTCCTGAGTGCCAGGCCAGCTAAGTGTCACGCTGATGCCCTCGGGAGCCCCCAGAGCACCTGGTGGCCTCCCCCAGCATGCAGTCCAGGTGATCTATGACCACCTGGGACTTGCCCAGAACCATGGCAGGAATCGTTGCTCCTCTGTGACACTGTCTGCTGCCCGGTGGTCACTGTCGCGGCTGCTCTGCTCCCGTCATCTCATCTGCTGCCCCACCAGCCCTGAGAGAGTTGTGTGCTCCTCACTGTGGGCTGGAAGGCTGCAGCTGAGAAAGGGTCCGTGTGCGGAGGACCTGGAAAGCTGGACCTCTCCGATGAGCGCCTGCTCTGCTGCCTTGCAGTTTCTTTGCGCCTTCCCGCTCGGACCACTGTCCCTGCCTCCCCTTGGCCCAAGCGGTGGCTCTCACTTGGGGAGGCTGTGCCCTCCCACAGAGACCGATTACAGCGTGGGGAGCAGGAACTTAATTTTTAGGTGTGATGCCTGCCGTGGACATCAATGTCTTCTCTAAGACATGGTGACAGGAGCTGCCGAGCCACCTGAAGGCCTGAGGCTGGGGATCGGCACTCAGAACCCCCAGTGTCCTTAAAGGCAGTTGTATAACAGGACCAGTCCTGCCCAGATCCCCCCCACGCACATGAATAGCTATGTACCTATAACCCAGGGAGCTCCCTTGCCACAGGACCAAAGCATTGCTGCTGGAAAAGGGGAAGAAGAAGGAAAAAAAGAAAACTCCAGAAGCTTTTGAGGGACCAGTGAGCAGTGTGATACAGTGTACCCTGCTCCAGCTGTGAAGCCAGGCCTAGGTTTGGATCCAGGCTCTGCTATGTGACCTGGGCAGGGTCCCTCACCTCTCTTTAAAATGACCTCACTGTTCCTACTCATGGAGTTGAGGCAGGGGGGGTGAAGGAAGATAACATGAAACCCAGATCCCTCCCTTTTCCTTCAGCATGAAAAAACCACATAACCAGTCTTTGAATTTTTTCCCTTTAAAATCAGATTCTTTTGACTTCAAAATGAAAAAATCCTTTCAAATGCAGATGGAGTGAGGCTATTAGAAAGCTCTCAAGACTGGAAAATTGCTTTCATCAGATTGCTTCCCTGCCCTCCTCCACCCTGCTAAGAGTCTTCTGTCTGTGCCCATTCTGCTGGAATCCACAGGTGAAGACCCCAAAGAGCAGATCCGGGGTCCGAGAAGTAGATGTGTTGGGTGCCCCCGAGAGCCAACTGGAAGCAGGGGCTTGCTGTGGGAGCTGGAGTGTGCCCCTGGATTTGCATGTCAGGAATTCATCAGTGAGCCCAGATAGGAGGAAATTCCTGTCAACCAAACTTGCCTTGCTGCCATCCTCAGAGGCCCAGTGTTTGTGCCAGAAAGGAATCTCATGTGCTAGAATTCCTCATTTCTTAGTCTTTATGTGTCTGATCTAGAAAACCAGAAAACTCCAAAAGCCATGGTCTTTCCATTTGGGGACAGAGCAATGTTCACATCTCCCCCTTGCCCTAGGACGGAGGGCATGCGGCTTTAAGGAGATGACCCCTTGTTGAAGCTGCCAGTTTGAGAACAGAATCATTGACCTCTTGAATATCGGAATCTCTCGAAGACTCAGAGACCCAGTCTTTTGACATTTTCTGGCAGGGACAGCTGAGCCCTAACGGGGTCCAGGGTCCCATAGCACAAGCAGCAGGGTTGCAGCTAGACCCCAGGACTCCCTGCACACCATCCACTGCCTTCCCCATTAGCACAGGGGTCAGTCCATGCGGCATTTCCCCCAAGAGAATTCCAAGGCTTGTGATCCCTGTGAGGACAGACAGGCAGACTCTCTTCCTCCTGTCCCCTTCTCCAGTTGTGTTTTCCTCCTTTGCTTACCAGTGACTGTCGTGTGCCTTTCTTTTCTCTGAGCTCTCTCTTTTTCCTCCCTACAGTTCTGAGCCATGGAGAGCACTCAAGGTAGGGCGATGAGCTGAAGGGGGAGGCGCCGCCCAGATGCCCCCCCAACCCCACGGCTGCTCCAAGGGGGCTCACACCCGCCCTCACCATCTGGGCTACAGGCAGGGTGCCCCCGGCAACACATCCAAAGCCTTGGAAGTGCCAGGGAGCATCTCGGGGCCTGGGCTGAGGACAGAGGGACAGAAGCAGGAGGCAGAACGGAGCGGCAGACCCCGATGTGCTGTCACCAGCTGTTTTCCATTCCTCTGTAGACCTCCCGCCCTGGGCTTGGATCCTGCCTCTCTTGCGTTCTAAGCATGTGACTGAGGAGGACTTACCCTCTCTGTACTTGTTTCCTCATCTGTAAAATGGGGACGATGGTACTTTAACACATAGCCCCCCATGGCGGAGATAAATTACACACAATAATGTGCGTGAGGGAGACGGGTGTGACACAGTAGCAGCTCCAGCAACGGGTGCTCCCTTCCTCCCTTGCCTGGAAGCGTGTTGTATTTCCTCAGACGTTTGGGATGAAGGCACAACAGCATCGTATCAAAAACTAACAGTTTTTGATAACTAACTGTTATCAAAAATTAACAGTAATTAACACGTAGGATGGTAGTATCCAGTCAGCGTTAAAATTTTCCAACTGATTTGTAAATGTTATTAATAGCTTTTGGGTTCTTTTATATAATCTTTTTTTTTTTAAGATTTTATTTATTTATTTGACAGAGAGAGATCACAAGTAGGCAGAGAGGCAGGCAGAGAGAGAGAGGAGGAAGCAGGCTCCCTGCTGAGTAGAGAGCCCGATGCGGGACTCGATCCCAGGACCCTGAGATCATGACCTGAGCCGAAGGCAGCGGCTCAACCCACTGAGCCACCCAGGCGCCCCCTTTTATATAATCTTTAAATAAAATAAATTCATGGAAAAAAGAGGGCACAACAGCAGCCATGGGAAGTCTGTCAGTGGGGGAGGGAGGAGTACTGCTCTCCAGGTGCCACGGGAGAAGGAGGTGACTCTCATATTCACCACAGGCCAGTCCCCATTCTCAGCCTTTTGCGCATACATTGCACCCTGCCCACAGTGCCTGAGGTGGACCTGTTATCCTTCCTGTTTTCCAGGAGAGGAGGCCCAGAAAGGGCAAGGAACTGCTGGGCTCCGCAGGGAAGGCAGGATTTCTGTCCAGGCCACAGGGCTCTGGGCCAGCTCCCTGACCGAAGGCAGTGCCTTCTCTGTGGTGTTATTGTGCTCCAGGGTCAGAGGTCAGACGAGCCTATGTGAGGTCAGTCCGACTGCCATGCACAGCCCTTGAAGGATGGGACTAGACATCTGGCATCCAGGTGGATGCCAGCAGACCCAGAGCTTGGGGAGGATCTAGGCTGTTCGTGCGGTGGTTGGACTTGGCTTCAGAAGCAGACACATCTGGGCTTGGTCACACCTGGTCTCGTACAGCTGTGTGACCTCAAACAATGCACTTGTCCTTTCAGAGCCTCTGAGACCGCATCTGAGTGCCTTTCAGGGCTGCCGGGGAGGTTGAGTGGGGGTGATGCGCCCAGCACGGGCTGGGGGCTCAGGGTGATGGTGTCCCACACAGCTTCTGTGTTCCTAAACCTGCCAGTGCCCAGACACCTAAATGGAAGACTGTCATGGACAGGGGAGGGGGCAGTCCTGGAAGAGGCTGATGTCCACAGGAGGTTGGTCCTCGTGCTGCAAACATGAGGACTCGCACCAAGCCTGCCACCCCTCCACCTAAGGATAAGAAGATGGGGGCCATAGAGAGGAAGCAGGCAGATGCTTGTGCAGAGAAGAGCTGGCACCCCCTGGCAGCATTTCTGAGAAAAGGGAGCCCAGAGTTTGATCTAAGGTAGACACAGTGGGAGAAGAGGAGGACGTCCAGGCTGGGGAGTTGGAGTTACCTGGGTTCAGGCTGGATGGTGAGAGCAGAGAACCAGCTCAACCCGAGCACATGAAGCTTTGCAGCCCAGGCACAGTGAGGGACAAAGGCAGGGGTGATTGGGGTGAGAGATGCCTTGGACAGCCCCAGTGGGGTGGTGAGAGGCCTTGTGATGAAGCCAGCCAGGGGCTTTTATTTCTAACTGAGGAGCCTGGGAGCATGTGGCCTTCCCACTGGGTCAACCATCCAGGCAGAAGGCAGCAGACCTCAAGTATGAATTGGAGCCTCTGGGCTGGGAAGGATCTTGGCCAGGATGCAGGCCCACCCAGGGAGGATCAAGATGGCCTGTGAGCAGGGCACCCATGACCCATCCCTGATAACGAGATGCCACAGCCATCACAGGTGGGATGCTCCTACTTTCCAGATAAGTCAGGGCCTACCCACGGTCATGCCTGCAATAGTGTCTCTCTCACGCACTTGTAGCCCAGTACATTTCTTGGGTGGGAGCTGAAGGATTTGAGCTGTAGCTAGCGGATGTCCTGGAATTGCTGGGTATAGCTGTGAACATGCATTGTCCATTGCTTCTGTAATATCCATCCCAGCGGAACAAAGGTTAAGAGCCAGTGCTGTGGCTGCTCCTTTCCAAGGCTCAGGCTTCTGCTTGAAGCCAGTGCTTGGCCAGCTTCTCCTCAAATGCCCTGGCAGCAGGATCTCACTCCATCCACTGGACAGCTTGCAAAAGGAAAACTCTAGGCACAGAGATCTGCATCAGAGCATTATTCCTAATCAAACGTCAACTGGAAATATTCACGGCTCAAATAAAAAATAACAGGGGAAGGATTATGACTGAGATATAGTAAATTCACCCAAGAAAATCGTCATCAGACATTTAAAGTAATCATTGGGAAGCTTATGTAACATAGAGTACAGTTGATCCTTGAATAACGTGGGTTTGAATTGCATGGGTCCACTTACAGGCAGATTTTTTTTTTCCTGATAAATACGGTATAGTCATGTTAATGTATTTTCTCTTTATAATTTTTTTAGTACTCTCTTTTCTCTAGCTTACTTTATTGTAGGAATACAGTATATACTGCACATAACATATGAAATGTGTGCTGATTGGCTCTTCGCATTCTCAGTAAGGCTTTGGTCAATTATAGGTGATTAGCATTTAAATTGGGGGGGTAGTCAAAGTTATATACAGACTTTTGACTATGTGGCAGGAGTTGGGGGGGTTCAGCACCTCTAACCCTGGTGTTGAATGGTCAACTGTATTTACAGGGTGGCATTACTTAAAAAAATTTTTTCCACCCAAAATTGTTCAGTATGACTGCAAATATGTGACAACATATGTTTATTTTTAAAACAAACACTACTTGGATGTTTATTTGTTTTGGTCTCTATACATAATGACACTTGTTACCTCAGGTCATCTCCCAGCTCCCCAAGGAGTAGTGTTTGCCCCTTTTACAGATGAGAAAACAGAGTCAGAGAAGCGTCCCATTTCAGTGAAGCGTCCCAGGCAGGAAGTTAGAACCACAGCTTGAATGCCAGACTTGAGGCCCTCTCTGTCATATCATGCTGGGATCAAGATTAGTGAAGGGGCCTGCCTATAATACTACTTCTTGCAGACTTTTTCTTCTGTTGTCATTATTAGACATTTCTAAAGGGAGAAAGTGTTGGCAGCTCATCTGAGGGTGAAGATGAGGGAGATGTTTGTGGTGCAACTCATCAAATGCTTTGGTCTCTTTTCCAGGATGACATGGAAGCTTATCGGACCCAGAACCGCTTCCTCAACTCCGAGATCCACCAGGTTACAAAGATCTGGAGACGGGTGGCTGAAAAGGAGAAGGCCCTCCTGATGAAGGTAAGAGCTGGATTCCGTCTCCAAGCCCAGCCATCCTTCGGTCCCTCAGCTTCTCACCCCATATGACTCTGTCCTTATCAACTGTACTACCTCTGGACTGTGCCCCTTACGAGCTGTCTTTCCAGCCTCAGGCATCTGTGCTATGCTGATTGCTGCTTCTAATCACAGAAATGCCGATGAAGAGGCAGGCAGCCATCAATGCACCTCCCCTCCTGGCCAGAGTAACTTCTGGAGGATTCAAAGGGTTGCCACTCTTCCCCTCCCCATTCATTTTTCTCTTTTCCCCCTGCATTTTGGGAGCCAGTTATTAAAGACTAGATATTCCAAAACAACTGCATATATGGGGAAATTAGAAAGTGGCCTTGCACATCCAGGGAAGGGCTCAGAAAAAACTTGAGAACTTAAGTTTACACCTTAGGCTACCCTTAGCACAGAGATAGCCTGTAACAATCAAAAAACAAAAATAATTCTTTTCAGATTGGGAGAATCTGATTTCTAGTGTTCAGATGTCCAGTTTTCAACAACAAAATAAATCTCAAGGCATATGAAGATACATGAAAGTATGGCCCCTTTGAAGGAAAAACATAAATCAATAGAAACTACCCCTGAAAAAGACCTGGTACTGGCTAATACCAGACAAAGACTTTGAAACAGTTGTCTTAAAGGTGCTCAAAGAACTAAAGGAAGATGTGGAGAGTCAAGAAAGAAATGTATGAACAAAATAGAAATATCAAAGAGTTAGAAAACCTATATAGAATAAAAAAAATACTGGAGCTGAAAAGTACAGTAACTGAAATGAAAGATTTACTGGAGGGAGTCAAAGGTAGATTCCAGCAGACAGGAGGAATCAGTGGGCTTGAAGATAGGACAGTGGACATTATTCAGTCTGAGAAACAGAAAGGAAAAGGATTGAAGAAAAGTAAACAGAGCCTAAGTGATTTGTGAGACACCATTAAGCAGACCAACATACCCTTTATAGTATGGTTGTTGCAGAAGGAGAAGAGAGAGAGAAAGGGGCAGAGAGAATATGAGAAGAAATAAAGGCTGAAAACTTCCCAAATTTGATGAAGACATGAATGCAAACAACCAAGAAGTTCAACAAACTTCAAGTAAGATAAACTTGAAGAAATCCACACTGAGACACATTATAATCAACCTTTTGAATGCCAAATACAAAGAGATTGCTTGAAAGCGGAAAGAGAAGCAACTCCTCACATAAAAGGAATTTTCAAGATCATGAGTGGATTTCTCATCAGAAACTTTGGAGGCCAGAAGACAGTGAGCCAATATATTCAAAAAAACAAAAACAAATAAAAAATGGTGAACCAAGGGTCCATATCTGGCAAAACTTTCTTCCAAAAATGAGAGAAATCAGACATTTTCAGAGAAACTAAAGTTGAGAAACTTTGTTCCCACTAGATCTGCCCCACAAGAAGTACTTGGACAGTCCTGGAGGGTGACACTTGACAGTAACTCAGAGTATATGAAGAAACAAAAACCTCAGTAGAGGTAAATACATGGGCAGTTATAAAACCTAGTATTTTTTTTTTAAGATTTTATTTATTTATTTATTTATTTGTCAGAAAAAGAGAGAGAAAAAGAATGCACAAGCAGGCAGAGTGGCAGGCAGAGGCAGCGAGAGAACCAGGCTTCCTGCCAAGCAAGGAGCCCAATGGAGGACTTGATCCCAGGACCCTGGGATCATGACCTGAGCTGAAGGCAGCAGCTTAACCAACTGAGCCACCCAGGCATCCTATAAACCTAGTATTATGATAAAAATGGTTTGTAATTCCACTTTTGTTTTCTATATAATTTAAGAGCATAATACATTTCTTGAATGATTAATCCAAAAGCTAGCATTACAACAACTTTGGTTTATAACTCCACATCTTGTTTTCTACCTAATTTCAGAAACCACTGCATTTAAAAGAATTATTACTTTATGTTTTGGGGCTTACAATGTGTGAAGATGTATTTTGTGATAGCAACCAAAAGAGTAGGGCTGGAACTATAAAGGAACAAAGTTTCTGCAAGTTACTGAAGTTCACGTGGTATAAATTCAAATTAGGATGTTATAACTTTAGAATTTTAAAGTAATCCCTATGGTAGCCACAAAGAAAATAGCTATAGAATGTACACAAAAGGAAATGAAATGGGAATTCAAACATTCCACTACAAAATATCAACACACAAAAAAGGCAGTAATGTGGGGCACCTGGGTGGCTCAGTGGGTTAAGCCTCTGCCTTCAGCTCAGGTCATGATCTCAGGGTCCTGGGATCGAGTCCCACATTGGACTCTCTGCTTGGCAGGGAGCCTCCTTCCTCCTCTCTCTCTCTCTCTCTCTCTCTCTCTCTCTGCTTGTCTCTCTGCCCACTTGTGATCTCTGTCAAATAAATAAAATCTTTAAAAAACAAAAAAGGCAGTAATGTTGGAAATGATGGACAAAAAATGCTATAAGTCATAGAAACCAAATAGCACAAGGACAGAAGTCTCTTCTTATCAAATAATTACTTTAGATGTAAATGGATTAAACTCTCCAAGTAAAAGACAGAGATTGACAGAATGGATAAAAACGCATGATCCAACATATGCTGTATACAAGAGACTCACTGTAGATCCAAAGACACAAATGGATTGAAAGAGAAAGGGTAGAAAAAAATATTCCACTCAACAGTAACCAAAAGAGAGCAGGGTGGCTATATCAGATAAAAGAGACTTTAAATTTTTTTAAAGTTACAAAGGACCACAAGGCATTATATGTTAATAAAAGGTTCAATATAGCGAAAAGATACAAGTCATAAACATTTACACAACTGATGACAGACCAGCAAAATATATGAAGTGAAAACGGACAGAACTGAAGGGAGAAGTAGATAATTCTGTGATAATAGTTGGATACTTTAGTACCCCCACTCTCAGTAATGGTTAAAACAACCAGACAGAAAAAAGTAAGGAACTAGAGGCCTTGAACAACACAGTCAACCAGCTGGATCCAACAGGCATAGCACAGAACAGTCTACCCAGTGACAATAGCACACATATTCTCCTCAAATGTGTATGGGACATTTTCCAGGACAAGCCATATGTTGGGCCACAAATTCTGTCTCAGTAGATTTAAAAAGATAGATACCATGCTAAGTATCTTCTCCAACTGCCACAGGATGAAGTTAGAAATCAATAACAGAAGCAAAACTGGAAAATTCACAAACTTGTGGAAGTTGAGCAACACACTTTTCAACGATGAGTCAAAGAGGAAATTACAAGAGAAATTATAAAATACTTAAAAGCCAAAGGAAAAGAAAACATAACACACCAAAACTTAGGGGATGCAGCAAAAGCAGTGGGATGGCTTGAAGCTGGGGCCCAGCCAATGTTTGGAGATGGTAACCCTGGGCAGGAGTGCAGCAGAATGGCAGCCATGGCCCAGAGGCAGTCATGGCCCGGAGGTTTGCTCTCTGCCACCCCAGGACAAGACAGGAGCTAGGCTGGTCTGGAGGTCACGGCGATGCACTGAGGCCAACTTTTCGAGTCCGGCTTACACAGAAGGAAAGTGGGCCCAGGAAAATGACCTGGCTTGCTCAGCACACCCAGCTTATGGAAAGAGAAGTACAAAAGTTCAAAACGGGGGCAGGAAGTACACAGGAAGGCCACTGGTGGGAGAGAGGTGGTATGTTGGAGGAATGGGGAGAGCTGAGACTGCAGAAGCAGAAGGGGCAGGACAGTGGTGGCCAGAGCCTCGTGGCCCTCTCCTAGACACTGCTCAGTAGTAGCACTACAGAGAGCTGCTCTAGGCCAGGTGCCCTGGGAGAGGTTTACACACAACTGCTTGCCTAATCCTCACCAGAGTCCTGGGGCAGGCTCTATTATTTCCATGGTTTAGATGAAGAAGCTGAGGCACAGAGAGGTTAAGCAACTTGCCGTAGGTCCCCCAGCCAGCAGTGGCTGAAGCAGGATGGGACTTGCAGTTCCCAGCAAGAACACACTGCCCCAGCCCACCTCTCCCCTCTTTCTTTGGAATCCAGCTGCAGCCCTGGGCCTAGCTGTCTGTCCTGGAGCTGCTTGTGTCTTGCTATAAACCGTTGGGTTTGGGGCCCACCTCCTTTCTCTTAGGCGATGGGCTTGGGTGGGAACGGGGTGGGAGATGCCGCTGGAGAATGGTTTTGCTGCCTGCAGCTGCTCAGTCCTCATGGGGGGTGGGGGAATGCCAAGCAGATGGCCTGACAGCCACTCCCTGCCCTCCACAGTGTGCCTACCTTCAAGCCAAGAACTGCCAGGTGGAGAGCAAGTACCTAGCCGGGCTGCGGAGGCTGCAGGAGGCTGCGGGGAGCGAGTGCGCCGAGCTGCTCAGGCAACTCATCCAGGAGGCACTGCAGTGCGAAGCCAGGGAGGCCTTGGCCGAAGGCGTGGAGCTGAGCCCCGTCAGGTGAGCCCGGCAGCCGGCGAGGGCGGCTCTTGGTCTACGTGACCTGAGGGGACCCGGCCGCCCTGGTGCTGGCTCCTGCTGATCACATACAAGCCCTGCACTCCCCTTACTTTCTCGTATTTTCAGATAAACAGGCTCTTGGCATGAGCCCCATATTACAATTGGGGTGATGCAGGCTCAGAGGAGGCCGCCCCTTGCCCAAGGCCACACAGCTTGTTCGTGTGGCTGACCTGGGTCTACCCTTGAGAGCATCATTTTTTCTGCTTCCCCAGGCTGCCTCCCTGAGGTGCTTCTCAGAGAGGGGAGGAGGGGAGACCAGCCCGCTGCCTTTCCTGAGTCAGGTCCTTGCTGAGCATGTGAGCAGGGGCAGTTAAATATAACAGAAGGGGCTGTGGGTGGGATCCAAGGGTCCCCTGAGGCTGGGTGGCCCAGGGGAAGAAGCCCAGGCTTTGGAGCCAGACCAGGTTCTCTCATTATGTGATCTTGGACAAGTCACTTTACCTTTCTGGGCCACATATTCAGCCTCCATCAGATGTGGGCTAAGATCCCCGCTTTGCGGGATCAGATTTGATGAGACAGCACATGCAGAGCACACAGCGAGGGCAAAGAACTGTGGGCTCAGCGAAAGGCCATCTGGAATGGACCCCCAGTTCTCCCATCTTGCTTGTCACTGCTGGTGCCTATTCCCCATCCATCTTACTCTCTGTGCATGTGGGATTCTGTATTGGCGGTGCCAGACTCCTTGAGCCCAAGGCCTCATGGAGTAATAAGAGGGTCCTTTATATTTGCACAGATGCACTTACTATGCTCTTACTGTGCACCAGGCACTGTCTAGGCCCCGAGCATTTTACAACAGAAGATATCAATGGGTCTTCATGAGGCAGAGCAGGAATTCTTCTACCCATTGTAAAGATGAGCAAACTAAAGCTCAGAGAACTGAAGTGACCCGCCCAAAGCTGCATGGCTAAGCCACAGGGAAACCCAGGCAGGAAGTTTGCCTGGGGTCCCCCCTTGGGCCCCCCCCCTTGTCCTGCCCCTTGTCAAGGAAAGGGCCCTGCAAGGTGCTGCTAACATAGGCTTTTGCTGGCAGTGAGTATGATGAGTATGGCTTCCCGACGGTGCCCAACTATGAGATGGAAGACCTGAAGCTGCTGGCCAAGATCCAGGCGCTGGAGGTGCACTCCCACTACCTGCTGGCCCATGAGGCTGTGGAGCGGCCGCTGCGGGAACGCTGGGCTGCCCTGGGTGATCTTGCACCCTCGGCCGAGCTCAAGCAGCTGCTGCGGGCAGGTGTGCCCCGAGAGCACCGGCCGCGTGTCTGGAAGTGGCTGATCCACCTCCGTGTCCAGCATCTGCAGAGCCCTGGCCGTTATCAGGCGCTGCTGAGCCAGGGCCAGGTCCGAAAGCACCCTGCCGCCCGCCAGATCGAGCTGGACCTGAACCGGACCTTCCCCAACAACAAGCACTTCACCTGTCCCACCTCCAGCTTCCCCGACAAGCTACGCCGGGTGCTGCTAGCCTTCTCCTGGCAGAACCCCACCATCGGCTACTGCCAGGGCCTAAATAGGTGAGCCTTAAAGCCCTAGGGAGGGCACAAGTTTCTTTACAGCACCCCTCTGTCTCTTTGAAGCCTCCCAAGAACCTGGAGAGGTGAGTCCAGGAGGCTTGATTCCTCCTGGAATTCCTGGATTCCTCCTTGAATCCTCCTTGATTCCCCCATACAGATGGGAACAACATGGACATGTTCAAGATGGAGGGGCTCCTCATGCTTTGCTCTCTCCTTTGGCTTGTGTTCAGGGTGGTACCACTCATACAGACAGCCTTGTGAACAGTTCCCTGGAATTCTGTAGTGCACAGCTCAGCTCGCATAGTGCAGAACTGTCTGGGTCAAGGATCATTTACTTTAAACAAAACCCATTCAAGGGAGCCCAAGAAAAAGAGAATTGGCAAATGTCACAGCAGAAGTTCATAAAAGCCAGGAAAAGAAAATAGAGGACAGCAGGGCACCTGGGCTCAGTCATTAAGCGTCTGCCCTCAGCTCAGGTCATGATCCCAGAGTCCTGGGTTGGAGCCCCACGTCACACTCCCTACTCGGTGGGGGGGCCTGCTTCTTCCATTCCCACTCCCCCTGCCTGTGTTCCCTCTCTCGCTGTGTCTCTCCCTGTCAAATAAATAAAATCTCAAAAAAAAAAAAAAAAAGAAAAGAAAAGAAAAGAAAGAAAGACAGTAGAGGACAAGACCAGATGGTCATTAGAAACTGAGGAATCTCCTCTGTCCTGCAGGCCACAGCACTATACAACCCCAACCCCAGGGGTGCTGTGGGGACAAGTCCCCCAGGCTGTGCAGCACCACAGTCCTGCTCTGCAGCCCCGCATGGGGCCACTTCATCTCTGGCCTCACTCGCTCTACATGTTTGCTTCCTTTTCTCAGCAGACCAGCCTCTGTCTGCCATTCTTTGGACCTTTAGGCCCCCTCAAGGCTGTCAGAATGGAGACCTCAGCCCCAGAGTCTGGAGCCTTTTCAGCAAATCTTCCCACTGGTCAATACTCTCATGTTCCGGGCTGAAATTCCCAAAGGAAGGAATGTGATTGACCCAGCCTGGATTCATTTCTGCTTCTGGTCCAACAGTAGGATGGAAGGGTTTGGGAGTGGTGGTGGGGTGGGGTCACCTGCTAGGGCTGCCCCCTCCAGTACTTCAGGACTCTCATGGATGCCCCCCAGCTGTCTCGATAGGGATTACATAATTTCAGATATTCTCTATTTTTATTTTTTTTTTTTTTTTTTTTTTTTTTTTTTTTTTTTTTTCCCCAATTTATTTATTTTCAGAAAAACAGTATTCATTATTTTTTCACCACACCCAGTGCTCCATGCAAGCTGTGCCCTCTATAATACCCACCACCTGGTACCCCAACCTCCCACCCCCCCCCACTTCAAACCCCTCAGACTGTTTTTCAGAGTCCATAGTCTCTCATGGTTCACCTCCCCTTCCAATTTACCCAAATTCCCTACTCCTCTCTAACGCCCCTTGTCCTCCATGCTATTGGTTATGCTCCACAAATGAGTGAAACCATATGATAATTGACTCTCTCTGCTTGACTGATTTCACTCAGCATAATCTCTTCCAGTCCCGTCCATGTTGCTACAAAAGTTGGATATTCGTCCTTTCTGATGGAGGCATAATACTCCATAGTGTATATGGACCACATCTTCCTTATCCATTCATCCGTTGAAGGGCATCTTGGTTCTTTCCATAGTTTGGCGACTGTGGCCATTGCTGCTATAAACATTGGGGTACAGATGGCCCTTCTTTTCACGACATCTGTATCTTTGGGGTAAATACCCAGGAGTGCAATTGCAGGGTCGTAGGGAAGCTCTATTTTTAATTTCTTGAGGAATCTCCACACTGTTCTCCAAAGAGGCTGCACCAACTTGCATTCCCACCAACAGTGGAAGAGGGTTCCCCTTTCTCCACATCCTCTCCAACACATGTTGTTTCCTGTTTTGTTAATTTTGGCCATTCTAACTGGTGTAAGGTGATATCTCAATGTGGTTTTAATTTGAATCTCCCTGAGGGCTAATGATGATGAGCATTTTTTCATGTGTCTGATAGCCATTTGTATGTCTTGATTGGAGAAGTGTCTGTTCATATCTTCTGCCCATTTTTTGATGTGTTTGTCTGTTTCGTGTGGGTTGAGTTTGAGGAGTTCATTATAGATCCTGGATATCAACCTTTTGTCTGTACTGTCATTTGCAAATATCTTCTCCCATTCCGTGGGTTGCCTCTTTGTTTTTTTGACTGTTTCCTTTGCTGTGCAGAAGCTTTTGATTTTGATGAAGTCCCAGAAGTCTATTTTCGCTTTTGTTTCCTTTGCCTTTGGAGACGTATCTTGAAAGAAGTTGCTGTGGCTGATATCGAAGAGATTACTGCCTATGTTCTCCTCTAAGATTCTGATAGATTCCTGTCTCACGTTGAGGTCTTTTATCCATTTTGAGTTGATCTTTGTGTACGGTGTAAGAGAATGGTCGAGTTTCATTCTTCTACATATAGCTGTCCAGTTTTCCCAGCACCATTTATTGAAGAGACTGTCTTTTTTCCACTGTATATTTTTTCCTGTTTTGTCGAAGATTAATTGACCATAGAGTTGAGGGTCCATATCAGGGCTCTCTACTCTGTTCCACTGGTCTATGTGTCTGTTTTTATGCCAGTACCATGCTGTCTTGGTGATCACAGCTTTGTAATAAAGCTTGAAATCAGGTAAGGTGATGCCGCCAGCTTTATTTTTGTTTTTCAATGTTTCCTTAGCGATTCGGGGTCTCTTCTGATTCCATACAAATTTTTGGATTATTTGCTCCAGCTCTTTGAAGAATGCCGGTGGAATTTTGATCGGAATGGCATTAAAAGTATAGATTGCTCTAGGCAGTATAGACATTTTAACGATGTTTATTCTTCCGATCCAAGAGCATGGAATGGTCTTCCATCTTTTTGTGTCTTCTTCAATTTCTTTCATGAGTGTTCTATAGTTCCTCAAGTATAGATCCTTTACCTCTTTAGTTAGGTTTATTCCCAGGTATCTTATGGTTCTTGGTGCTATAGTAAATGGAATCGATTCTCTAATTTCCCTTTCTGTATTTTCATTGTTAGTGTATAAGAAAGCCACTGATTTCTGCACATTGACTTTGTATCCTGCCACGCTGCTGAATTGCTCTATGAGTTCTAGTAGTTTGGGGGTGGAGTCTTTTGGGTTTTCCATATAAAGAATCATGTCATCTGCGAAGAGAGAGAGTTTGACTTCTTCATTACCAATTTGGATACCTTTTATTTCTCTCTGTTGTCTGATTGCTGTTGCTAGGACTTCTAATACTATGTTGAACAAGAGTGGTGAAAGTGGGCATCCTTGTCTTGTTCCTGATCTCAACGGGAAGGCTGCAAGCTTTTTCCCATTGAGGATGATATTTGCTGTGGGTCTTTCATAGATAGATTTGATGAGGTTCAGGAATGTTCCCTCTATCCCTATACTTTGAAGCGTTTTAATCAGGAACGGATGTTGGATTTTGTCAAATGCTTTTTCTGCATCAATTGAGAGGACCATGTGGTTCTTCTCTCTTCTCCTATTAATTTGTTGTATCACATTGATTGATTTACGAATGTTGAACCATCCTTGTAGCCCAGGGATGAATCCCACCTGATCATGGTGGATAATCTTTTTAATGTGTTGTTGGATCCTGTTGGCTAGGATCTTGTTGAGAATCTTAGCATCCATATTCATCAGTGATATTGGTCTGAAATTCTCCTTTTTGGTATGGTCCTTGCCTGGTTTGGGGATCAGGGTAATGCTGGCTTCATAGAAAGAGTCTGGAAGTTTTCCTTCTGCTTCAATTTTTTGAAACAGCTTCAGGAGAATAGGTGTTATTTCTTCTTGGAAGGTTTGGTAGAATTCCCCAGGGAATCCGTCAGGTCCTGGGCTCTTGTTTTTTGGGAGATTTTTGATCACTGCTTCAATCTCGTTATTAGATATCGGTCTATTCAGGTTGTCGATTTCTTCCTGGTTCAATTTTGGTAGTTTATATTTTTCCAGGAATGCATCCATTTCATCAAGGTTGCTAAGCTTATTGGCATATAACTGTTCGTAGTAACTTCTGATGATTGTTTCTACTTCCTTGGTGTTAGTTGTGATCTCTCCCCTTTCATTCATAATTTTATGAATTTGGGATTTCTCTCTTTTCTTTTGGATTAGTGTAGCCAGTGGCTTATCGATCTTATTGATTCTTTCAAAAAACCAGCTTCTAGTTTCATTGATACGTTCTACTGTATCTCTGGTTTCTCCCTCATTGATCTCAGCTCTAATCTTGATGATTTCCCTTCTTATGTGTGGAGTTGGTTTGATTTGTTGTTGATCCTCCAGTTCTTTAAGGTGTAGAGACAGCTGGTGTGTTCTGGATTTTTCAATTTTTTTGAGCAAGGCTTGGATGGCTATATATTTTCCCCTTAGGACCGCCTTTGCTGTATCCCATAGGTTTTGGACCGAAGTGTCTTCATTCTCATTGGTTTCCATGAATTGTTTCAGTTCTTCTTTGATCTCCTGGTTGATCCAAGCATTCTTAAGCAAGGTGGTCTTTAGCTTCCAGGTGTTTGAGTTCCTTCGGAACTTTTCCTTGTGATTGAGCTCCAGTTTCAAAGCATTGTGATCTGAGAATATGCAGGGAATAATCTCAGTCTTTTGGTATCGGCTGAGTCCTGATTTGTGACCCAGTATGTGGTCTATTCTGGAGAAGGTTCCGTGTGCACTTGAGAAGAATGAGTATTCTGCTGTTTTAGGGTGGAATGTTCTGTATATATCCATGAGGTCCATCTGGTCCAATGTGTCGTTCAATGCTCTTGTTTCTTTATTGATTTTCTGCTTCGATGATCTGTCTAATTCTGAAAGAGGCGTGTTAAGATCACCTACGATTAGTGTATTCATATCAATATGACTCTTTATCTTGATTAACAGTTTTCTTAAGTAATTGGCTGCTCCCATATTGGGAGCATAGATATTTACAATTGTTAGATCATCTTGGTGGATAGTCCCTTTAAGGATTATGTAGTGTCCTTCTGTATCTCTGACTACAGTCTTTAGTTTGAAGTCTAATTTATCTGATATGAGAATCGCTACCCCAGCCTTCTTTTGAGTCCCATTGGCATGAAAGATGCTTCTCCACCCCTTCACTTTCAGTCTGCGTGTATCTTTAGGTTCAAAATGGGTCTCTTGTAGACAGCATATGGATGGGTCCTGTCGTTTTATCCAATCTGCAACCCTGTGCCGTTTTATGGGTGCATTGAGGCCATTCACATTGAGAGTGATTATTGATAGATACGTTTTTATTGACATCGAGTTACCTTTGAAGTCTTTCTTTCTGTAGACTGTCTCTATATTTCTGTTCAATGCTATTCTTGGGATTTTTCCTCTTTTATAGAACCCCCCTTAATATTTCCTGCAGTATCGGCTTGGTGGTTGCATAGTCTTTTAAGTCTTGCCGGTCTTGGAAACTCTTTATCTCTCCATCCATTTTGAATGTCAGTCTTGCTGGATAAAGTATTCTTGGCTGCATGTTCTTCTCATTTAGTGCCCTGAATATATCTTGCCAGCCTCTTCTGGCTTGCCAGGTCTCTGTGGACAGGTCTGACGTTATTCTGATGGGCTTCCCTCTGTAAGTAAGGAGCCTCTTTGCCCTGGCAGCTTTCAAGAGATTATACCTACAATTATAATTTCTCAATTTGACTATCAGGTGTCGTGATGTTTTTTTGGAGTGTATAATCTTGGGTGGAGACCGTTCAGCCTCTAGTACATGAACGCTGGTTTCATTCGCGAGATTCGGAAAGTTTTCATGAAGGACTTGTTCCACGACATCTTCTAGACTTCTTTCTTTCTCCTCCCCTTCAGGAATTCCAATAATTCTGACGTTGGAACGCTTCATGGCATCACTTATTTCCCTAATTCTGCTTTCGTGGGATCTAAGCTGTTTGTTCCAGGCTTCCTCCTGATCCTTTCTCTCTATCTGTTTGTCTTCCAGATCACTAATTCTATCTTCTGTCTCAGTTACCCTAGCTTTGAGAGAGTTTAGATTGGATTGGAACTCATTGAGAGCATTGTGGACCTCCTCCCTGGTAGCTTTAAGCTCCGCCCTAACATTGTGAACATCCTGTCTGGTCGCTTTCAGTTCGGCTCTAATCAATTCTGTTTGGTCATCCATGGCTTTCTCCAACCTAGCTATTGCCTGGATAATTGTTAGCCTGAATTCTCTTTCCGACATATTGTCTATGTTGATAGCCGTTAGCTCTGTTGCGGAAGGTCCATCCTCTGTATTTTTCTTCTGTTGGGCATTCCTCCTCCTAGTCATTTTGGTGGGAGAAGACTGAACAGATGTAGCTGGATGTATCAACTCTGGTGCAGTCAAGGTGCACCCTGGAACACTTCCTGATCTCCGTCTCAGAAGCCTCAGTCTGGGTGCAGAAGCTGAATAAATTCCCCCTTGGATGCTGGCAGTGCAGGTTCCAAGTTAAAGACCCTGGGGGCGCAGGATCTTTTGCTCGTCCCCAAAGCCGAGGCAGTGGCGGCTGTCTGGGAGCTCCTGACCGCCAGAGAGGTTCCAAGCAGCGATCGCACACTGAGATTTTGCCGCCGGCCGGGGCTGGGAGTGCCCGGCTTGCGCGCACCTCTTTTCAGAGGCGGCTGTGGGTCGGGCGCGCGTCTGGGGCACTGAGAACGGGGCGCTGGTCCGTAAGCCGCAGGCTGGGCTTTTGCGCGCCTCTGTCCGGGGAAGAGTTTCGCGGGCGCGAGGCTTAGACTTTGAAACAATGGCCCGGGTCTAGAAGCGCCCCAGGGCCTTAGAAACCCAGGAGAGCTGGAGCGACGTGCACGCGCATCTCAAGCTTTGTGGTAGGGCTAGCGCGCGTTCTGCAGACCGGCTCCCATCCCCTCACAGGAGCCGGAACCCCCGCGCTCTGGGGCACGCTGGCGGCTTAGGGACCAGGAGCGGTTTCTCCGCCGCACTCTCTCTGCCTCCGCGCCGGGGAGGCCGTCTGGGACCGGGGACTCAAGCCCCTGTCCCTAGCCGCCCCGATTCCCACAGTTTGCCCCCGCGATCCTTTGCTCTTTTGGAGTGCTTTCAACCAGTCTCCGAGTTACTGCTGGTCCCCAGACGCAGGGCACTCTCGCTCGTATCGGGGTATTACTTTCCCACCGGTCGCCTCTGGTGGCTCCCTCCCCCTTTTGTTTATCTTCCGATCTCAGTCCGCTGTTCCCATTCCGCTTTACCTGCTCACTGGCGGCTTCTGCCCCTGTAGAGATCCAGACGTGTATAATTCTGATCTCAGGCTGATTTCATGGGTGATCAGAGTTCTTTGGTAGGTAATCAGCTCACTTTGGGGTACCAGCTGAAAAGACGCCTCTTCCTAGTACCCCGCCATCTTGTCCCCTCAGATATTCTCTAAAGCAAGTTTTGACTCAGTTCAATTTAAACACGTATATACTCAAGTGAAATTTACATAAGACATTCTGCCCCCACCCCCAGAGGCGGTGTGTGACATTTATTTAACACAGAATAAACATTCAGAGAGTCCCTGCTCCAATCTGAATGATTCCTGAGGGTAGAGATTTTTGAGCCTGATTTCCAGCATAAATTGGGTGAAATTGAGCGTATATACATGTTCAGTTACTAGAAATCCAGAGTTAAGGCACAGCACAGCTAATCTAAGCTGGAGGGGCAGAGGGAGATCCTGTAGCAAGAATGGTCTTGAGATAAACCGCCCAGAAGGAAAGAAGCTTCTCCCTGTGTGGAAAAAGGCAGCATGAAGGCTATGGAGTGGATGTAGGAAAAACAGATCGGGGGAGGGGGGTGTGTGACACCCAGGATTATTTCTTTAACTCTTTCTCTGAATGCTTTTTTTAACTGATAATTGATGTTTAGGCAAATATTCATATTATTGCTTAAAATCGAAAGTTACTTAAAATGGGAGGAGCCCCTTCACCCATGGAGAGAAGGGCCCCATGAAGGGCCCTTCACCATGGGGCCCTTTAAACCCCACCCTGCAGACAGGCCCCTTTCACTGGTCTGAGAGCCGCCATCTAGTGGCAGCTGGTAGAACAGCATGCATCGTGTCCCATAAGACCCTGCAACAAATCAGCCTCTTTTCTTTTCTTTTCTTTTCTTTTCCTTTCTTTTCTTTTCTTTTCTTTAAGACTTTATTTATTTGTCAGAGAGAGAGAGAGAGAACAAGCAGGCAGAGTGGCAGGCAGAGTGGCAGGCAGAGGCAGAGGGAGAAGCAGGCTCCCCGCTGAGCAAGGAACCCGATGTGGTACTCAGTCCCAATACGCTGGGATCATAAACTGAGCCAAAGTCAGCCGCTTAACCTACTGAGCCACCCAGGTGTCCCCAGCCTGTTTAGTTCTATTTTATTTTATTTTGTCTTTCAAATCATCCTGTTTATAGGGTGACAGATATCATAGTAATGATACAGTGCGAATTTAGGGCAAAAACTTTAAAGCCAATTCTCTTCAAAATATAAGTGGAGTGCATTAGAAATAGCTGTTTCTTTCCCACATCACCACATTACCTCCTTTGCAGACTGACTTGAGCCTGGATGCCTTAGGTTGGAGTCTGGCTGCAGCCCTGAGCAGTTGGTAGGCCCTGGTTGGTACCAGCAGCCTCTCTCTACTGACCTTTCAATGTGTGCAGAAGTCTGTGCTGGTGTCTTCCTCCAGCTCCTGGACTGAGCATGTCCTGAGGCTCCAGTGGGATGGGGTGGGGTGGGGAAAACACCAGGCTGGACTTGGGGAGCCCTGGGTTCTGTCTCCACTCTGCTAAACTGACCCTGTGACCCTGAGCCAGTGACTTCTGCTGTCCAAGATTCAGTCTTCCTATCTGCAATAAGTTTATCTAGACCGGGGATGACCAGCAGGAAGCACCTGCCTGGAGCCCTGTCTTGTGAGTTTCTGAGGCAGCCTCCAGAGTCTGGGGGAAAGAGCACAATGATTAGTTACATCTGCCCTGGACATAGACAAGAGAGAGTGGTGGCCTGTGTTTCACACATTTGCTATCCCGGAACTAAATGACCTCAGAAGACCCCCTTCCCCAACTTTGAGAGGGGAGAGCTCCCTATTGCCCAAAAAACCTGTGACTCTTCCTTTCCTCCACTCAGCTCAGACTCAGGAGGGTTTGTACAGATATTTTAGCCAGAGTGGAAAGAAATTCCTTCCCAATCTACTGGGGAGAGAAAAGGGGTTTCTTTTTCCTTTGGAGAATTGACCCTGTTTCTTTAAACAGTGTGAAACTCAGAACTGAGATTGGAGATCATGAATCCAGTCTAGTAAGAGCCCAGAGAAGGAAAACTAGCTGGACAATGAAATGTGTTCTTTAAGCCCAGCAAGAGTGTAAGGCTTCACACTACTATAAGGTGGCATCTCCCTAAGGGTGTTCAGTGGGTGCACTGTACAAAAGGGGCTCCCTAGCTCCACTGGACAGCCTTGGGTTAGAGTCACATAGGGTTTGTCACTGCAGAATTTCTCAGAGGCTTTTAGGAAGATGTTGTATATCATCAGCCTCTAAAAGGGGGCTAGAGTATGTAGCATTTCCCAAACATTTTTTGAATTTAGGACCTTGTGTTCACCTAGCATCTTGAGAGACCACTGCATCTTGGGAAATGTATTTCTGGATTGACTGTGGGTGAGACCTGCCAGGAAAGATGAGAGAAGTAGAGAAAACAATACTTCCTCTAGGCCGACATCCCTGCTCAGCCCTGTGGTTTTTTTACTTTCTTACCATGATCTCAATAGACTTGTGATAACTTTGGGGGGAGTTCAGGAAGCAAAGGAGAGAAAGAATTCTGTGTATTGAGCATCTGCTATATGCCAGATATTTAGCAAGGCACTGTAAGTCTGCCTTCTCGCTCCAAATGCCACATAGCCCTGGGAGGTAGCGATTGTTAATCCCACTTCACAGATGATGAAAATAAGGCTCAGAGAGGTTAACACGTTTGTTAAGGTCTCAAAGCCTGTGGCTATTAAATGAGGACAGCTCACATTCATAAAGCACTCATTAGTGTCGGTTCTTAAGCGGGGCATTTACCTCATGCTAACTTCATTCATCCTCATAACAGTCCCGTGATTATGATGAGGAGGTTGAGCCTCAGAGAAGCTTAGGAACTTGCCCAGGATCACCCAGCCAGGAAGCAGCAGAGCCAGAATTCATACCTAGGTAATGGGACTCCAGAACCCTTCCTCAGAGACTCAGATCCCCCCATTGCTCTGGAAATCCCCTCTGTAGTCCTCCCCCAAAGCACATTCATCTCACCCCTGGTGCCAGAACAATAGCCTGGTTAGGGAGTAGGGCTGGACCAGAGGTCTACCTCTGCCACCCTCTGCCTAGCTGCAGCTTCCACACATCACCCCAGGCCTCCTTTCCTCCCATTCCAGACTGGCAGCCATCGCTCTGCTCGTCCTGGAGGAGGAGGAGAGTGCCTTCTGGTGTCTGGTGGCCATTGTGGAGACCATCATGCCGGCTGATTACTATAGCAAGACACTGACGTCATCCCAGGTGAGCAGGGCAGGGATGGCCAGGACTTAGAGGCCACGCGGGCTGGTGCCCCTGGAGTAGTTCCTTCAAGCCAGTGAATCTCAGAAGAGTCAGGAAGCTCGTAGGCCTCCATTTCTCCCTCTGTTCAAGGGGACATTAACCTCTCTCCCGGACCCGTGGGCAGTTCGGGTGAGCTGATGGGCTTTAGACTTGTGGGGGCACTGCCTATGGCATAGATTGTTGTTATTCCAGTGGTGACACTAGGTTGTGAGAAATGGTTTGGGGGGGATGTGTTTTTGTTTTGTTCTTTTCAGAAATGGTTTCTTGGCGGGGGGAGGAGAAGACAATCTAGAATCTCTTGCTTTTTGCCAGTAAAGAATTTCAAAACCGAGGTCAGGTGGGTGGAAGTGGGGCTCAGGGTGGGAGGTGGGGACGAGTCTCTGCACACGCTCGTCACAGCCTCCTGAGAAGCACAGCTGCCTCCGTCCTCGCTGCCCTCTCACTCTGAGCCCCAGCCAGCCCTAGAGTCAGGTGCAGCTAGATCCAGAGCCCACCCCTCCCCTGGCCAGCTGCATGGCCTTGTGGCCTACCCCCTCTGAACCCCCAGACTGTCTGCTTTGGGGTGGGAGTACTTCTTCTTGGGCTTGTTGACAGGTGTAAATGCGAAACCATTTCCGATCTCCCATGTCCTCTCTCACTTCACCCCTCACCCGGGCCCTGGTGCTCCCACGCTGTCTGCTTTATGCAGACACGCCATGCAGAGGGGACTTTCTCACTTCCCACCTGAACCTACCAAGTCACTTTCTGCCCACCTACCGTGTTCCTCTCCTGTTATGATCGCCCAACACTGATTGCCCCTGTGGGACACCCACCTGGGCAGGAAGGTCAGCGGACACGTGGGTGACCAATGTGAAGGAGGAAGGTCAGGGCCAGAGATCGAGACTGAGGAGTTGCCAGGGAATAGGTGATGAAACAGAAAGGGAGGCCCAACCTCATGGTGGCTCAAAGGGTGGCCCATTCCCCTGAGAATGACGAAGCTGAAGTCCCCTTCAAGCACACTGCTCTGCCGTCACTCACATACTGCTTTCAGCCCCCTGCTCAGGGTCACAGGACAGCTGTACCACCTCTGCCACTGTGGCCGTGGTTCAGGCTGGAAGAAGCAGAGGGTGCAAGGCCGGCGCGGGCTCCACTTCCCACAGCTCTCCCGCCTGTCAGGTGCTGCTTACACCTTATTGGTCAGAACTATGTCACATGGCACCTCTCACTGCAAGGCAGGCTGGGAAATGTTCTATATTTTATGGTCATGCTTTAATGTCTCCAAAATTGAGGTGTGTTGTATAACCAGTGTGGTGGTGTGGGGTTGTTGGAGAGTTTTTTTCTCATTTTTTTGTGTAGAAAACTTTGAATGTACAAAAAAATAGAGAAAATCATATACGAACTCCATTAATCTATCACCCAGTTTGAATAATTATCAACCCAGGCACCCAACTGCTGTTCCATCTCTACTCCCACCCACTCCTCCTGCTTTGGTGATCTTGAAATAAATCCCAGACATCACGTCAGTAAATCTGTGACTCTTCAGCAGGTTCTGTGACATCTTAGGGTCAGTGAATCACTCTCGGTCTTGAGCTGGGTACAGTGCGCAGCTTTTATTTCAGGCCCAAAATGGAAGGACAGAAGGGGCCATGGTGTCAGCCGATATAAGTCTGAACTCCTTCTTGGCTTCGGGTTCAGGAGGGTAAATGGGCCAAAACACCGCTAAGAACTTAGCCCACAGAGACCTCCGGCCCAGAGCCCAATGCTCCAGCCCAGAAGACTGCCAGCCTGTGCTGGAAGCAGCAGGGTGCTGTGTCGCTGTGCCTGTCTCCTGGCCATGGGAGGCCCCAGCTCCTCCAGGCACTCTGTGCTGCCTGGGTCCGGGGCGCTGGTGGGAGTTGGGAGGCATAACTCCAGGACTGAGTGGGAAAGGCAGGCAGGGAGGGAGGCAGCCCCTTCTCTAGGGTGGCCCCCAACAAGCCCTCTCTTTCTGGCTCCCAGGTGGATCAGCGGGTGTTCCAGGACCTCCTCTTGGAGAAACTGCCCAGGCTAATGTCTCACCTGGGGCAGCACCGTGTGGATCTCTCCTTCCTCACCTTCAACTGGTTCCTCGTGGTCTTTGCAGACAGTCTCATCAGCAACATCCTTCTCCGGGTCTGGGACGCCTTCCTATATGAGGGCACCAAGGTGGGGCGCTGCCGGGGGTGAGCAGGACAGTCCTGAGCAAAGCCCTGCAGCCCTCTGGGTCTCCCTTCCGCCCCGGAGAATGGGAAGACAGTCCTCCCCTGGCAGGGATGTTGAGGGACTCTCCTGGGAGCGTGGCTCTGTAAACTAAAGTGCTTTGTACACGAAGGAGAAGGGATGGTTCTGCCTCTGAAGATGTGTCTTAAAGTTGGGGGGATTTCTTTCCCTAGGGAAGAGGCATGGCCATGATCCAGGAGGCCCATCCCTGTTCTCTCTGCTGCCTATCCAGTCACCCGGGCCCCTCCTTCTCTTCATCCTGTTTGGACTGAGCCCCCTATTGGGAGTCTGACATGTGGGTAGGGTCCCAGCTTTGCCTCTTACTTTTCTAGGAAACCCTGGGTAGGCCTCCCTGTGACCACCCGAGTTTCCCCATGGTGGTTGATAACGTACCACAGTGTACAGAGCACCTTCAGATCTGTTACTCTGTTTGACCCCATGTAAAGACAGTATTTCCCCCATTAGGTCCAACAGGGTAGCACCTCAACCAAGGCCCTGCAAGAAGGCAGGACAGAGCCAGGACTCAGTCCCCATGCCCAGGTTCCACACTGCACTGTCTGCCCCTGCCCCTCAGCTACCCCACACCCAAGCTTTCAACCTCTGGGTATGGGGGTTTTCCTCCCCCTGGGGATTACCTGCCCTGGCCCCACCCCTCGTGCCCCACCTGAGTCCCCACTTTGCCCCCCAGGTGATATTCCGCTATGCCTTGGCCATTTTCAAGTACAATGAGGAGGAGATCCTGAGACTGCAAGATGCCCTGGAGATCTACCAGTACCTGCGCTTCTTCACCAAGACCATTTGCAACAGCCAGTGAGAGCCCACTTCCGCCCCCGCCCTGCCTACCCGGCACTCCCACCACCCACACGCACCCCAGGACCCATAGCCGAGGGTAGGCAGGTGTTCGCTGAATGGAGATTTGTTAGTGATACTGATTCTCCGTTATAGCTTAGAAACCTTTACGGACATCCCACTGCCCTGTGGTCTGTCCACCCCTTACTGTGGCATTCAACCCTCTAGGCAGTTTCATTTCTTTCCCACCTTTTCCTACCAAACAATTATTTGAGTTCCTGGCCTCTGGGATTTTGGCCTTGCACTTTCTTCTACTTAGAATGCCTCCATGTCATGTCCACCGCTGCCATCTTTACCGGGCCAGCCCCTACTCATTCTTTTTAAAACTCCGCTCACATGTCACCTCTTCCAAGAAGCCTTCCCTGATAAACCTTTTCTTACTGAGTTAGAACTCCCATAGCCCTAAGCTTCTTCCTGCTTCAGTACACATCACTTTGGGTGGGAGTTGTCTTCTTATTCACTGTTTCCTTCCTGGAAGGTAAACCTCAGCCACATGGACAGAACGAATGGCAGGGTGCCCGGGAAGGCCCAGTGAATGCAGACTCAGCGGGGCCCTGGCTTTGGACTAACTGTGCTCTCCCCCCAGGAAGCTGATGCACATCGCCTTCAACGACATGAACCCTTTCCCTATGAAGCAGCTGCGGCAGCTGCGGACGACCCATCGGGAGCGGCTGGAGGCTGAGCTGCGCGAGCTGGAACAGCTGAAGGCCGAGTACTTGGAGACTCGGAACTCCCAAGGCCCAGCGGTGCCAGAGGGTTGCACCAGTGAGGACGAGGGGGAGGGGGAGGCCTGACTTGGCCACCTGCCCTTTCCAAAGCCCTTTCTCCCCTTTGGCTGTCAGGCCCCAAGGAGGATGGCCATGGAACAGGGGTCTGGCCCATGTTGCCCAGCACCATGTGACACTGGGCAAGTCCCTTCCCCTCTCTTGGCCTCAGTCTCCCCATCAGAACATTGTCTGCTGTGAAGCCATTGGTTGGGACTCATGAGCACATACCCAGGGAGGCCACCCCTTTCTCTCTTCTTCCACAGAGCACTTTAGCACACAGACAAGCAAGAATGCTGTCTTATAGGGTAACCTGAACATTCTCTAAGTTTTATCTATATAAAATAATGCAAATGTTGGAAATCGTTGACAAGCTTTGGAATTTGAATGACTCCTAGTCACCAGCTCCCCCTGGGTAGGCCCAGGGCCCCAGGGTGTCCCATCACTAGGGCCTTCCCAGCCTGGGACATCCCTGAGTTCTGTTTCTGTGGGTGTCCCTACAGGGCCCGCCTCCTCCTGATTTCCTGAGGAGCAAGGGCCCTGTGCATTTCAGGGGTATCCTCCTGGGCCATGGCACCTCTCCAGTGCTGGTTCTGCTTGTGTCCCAGGCCCAGCTCCCATCCACTGAAGCCCGTTTCCTGAGCCTTGCACCTATGCACTCCTTTCCATTCATAGCCTGTTTTGGAAAGAGGGGTTCTGAGGGAAAAACTCCTGCCTACACCAAGAGGAACTTGGTGTGGGGGATGGGTAGAGAGCCCTGGGTCAGGTGCCAGACGCCTGATCTCCCTCTGCCAGCTTCACGGGCCCAGGCAAGAAGAGTCCCCTCCTCTCTGAAAAGTGAGTGGCTGGAAGGTGAGGAAAAGGTGGTGAGAGGGACAGAGCTACAGCCTGTTGCCAAGTCTGGACCGGCTCTTTTGGCACCCACTGTGTGCAGGAACTCGGTTTCAGTGGTTCTGGGCTCTTCTGGACCCTTCCTCAGCAGTCAGAGGCCTCCCCATTCCCCTCAAGGCCGGGGTCAAGGCTGCACAAGTGATTTTGGCTGCTCATTTCTCAGCGAACCCTTGGCTGAGGGTTGTCTTGTCTTCGGCAGGAAGGACTAGGGCTGGGGGATTCTGGCATGGGAACTTCCAGTTCTGATCTGAGGTTCCTGTCCCGGGCTGGGAAGGAGACCACACCTATTACTTGGGACTTTGAGGTGTTGGCGCACCAGACACCCAGTTCCCGGACACCATGCCCCCACAGAGCTCGGGGGAAGAGACGTTCAGAGTTCTTTCCTCCCACATGATAGAGGCTGTTGGCTAGGCCCATGGCCCCGGCTTTGCCGTGAGCACCCCACCTAGGATCTTAACAGCCTTCCTCATTTTTCCTAAACTTTTACATCTACTGAGATCCTTTCACCGCCAAATGGCATCTGTGAAGTGTGAAGGCAGCCTGCGGGAGTCCTAGCTGCATCCCTAACAGGCCGGGTGCTGTACCCCTAAGGGCATCGCTGAGGAGACAAGGCCAGCCTTCCGGAGCTCCCAGGAGGGCTAAAGAACACAACGCTGGTGCCTGGCACAGAGTCAAGCACACCACTAGCAGGTGAAATGTCAGCCAGACAGCTTTGAAAAGACCCAGGGCTCCAGGAAAGACGACCTTCAGGTTCTTCAGATCCAGCCTTGAAATTCAAATTCCCTCCTCAACAAAAAATAAACAACCCCAGATCAGACAGGGCCTGTCAGATAAATGACACCCCCCTCTCCCCTTCCTATCTCTCCCCTGCTTCCTCTCCGTGTCCTGCCTCTTTCCTCTCCTTCCCTCTCCTCCTTCCCTCATCTTTCCCCTTCTTCTCCTGCCCATTCACACCACCCTTCCTTTCTCCCTCTTCCCCCTTCATCTCCCCTCCCCACCCCCAGGAGGAGAAGCAGCTCAGCCAACAGCTGGGGGCCTCCACCTTGCCCCTCCCAGACTAGGGGAAGGGGTGGTGCTTTGCTGCTGACCCAGCCCTCAGCCCCCAGTAACCTCTGGTTTGTACCTGGCCCAAGGACAGAATCACCTAAGTGGCTCTTAAAGAACGCTGGTGCCTGTGCCGCACAGCCCGTCGGGGTGGGGGCATTCTGATACACCGGGGGGCGGGGGGCGGGGGTTGGAGACCACAGGACTGGCCCTGGTCCGGCTTCCTCCAGCTGTGAAATGAGATGCTTGGAGCTGGAGCTGGGAATCAGAACTGCCTGTCCTAGAACACTGCTCACTCTAGGCTGCGCTCAGTTTAGAAACAAGACAGTGAAGCCTCAGGGAGGTTCACCAACTTGCCCAAAGTCACACAGCCCACCACTGAGTGGTTAAGCCATGCTCAAGCCCTAGAGGTGCTAACTGTTAGACCATGAGGGTTCACTCCAGCTCACCTCAGCTTCCTCTGGAGCCTAAAACACCAAAGGATCCGGGGGGAAGAACAGGCCTGGCCTCTAGCTTCCTGAGGGGTGTAGGGCCCCATGGGAGAGCTCCAGGCAAAGGAAAATGGAAGAAGCATCCACCTGACAGGCTGTAACAGCGACTGGTGGGGGTAGAGGCTGTCACAGCTCAAGAAGGTCTGTGGCTCCTGCTGCCTTCCCTTCCTCCCCCTTCTTCCCCAAGGGCACTTGGGGCCCACCCGTGGTGTCAGATTCCTGGCCCTGCACCACAGCTGTTGCCCCCCATCCCCAGGGGCTGCTGCCTTCTAGAGCTGGAGGATCTGATTCCTCACAGCCCCACCCTCCTATCTCAGGGGATGGGACCTCTCAGCTCACAGCATCTCTCTCAGCCACTAGGCCCCCAGCAAGCTGCCATCCATGCCCCACTGGATAGGGGAGGGGACAGGAGTTGCCCAGGGAACCTCCCTGGGGCAATGTCCCCCAAAATAAAGGGACTCCTCAAAGGAGGAGGAAGGGCTTGAAGGGCACTTTGGAAGACGCCCCCACCTCCGCCTCAAAGTGGGAGGTGCACACTGACTTCTACAGAATGCCTGTACTCCACTAACATCCCCCGCACTCAGAACCTCACCCCCCAGGCATTGCTGTGCCCTCATTTTTCGTTCAGTCTCCCAGGACACAGGGCAATGGTGCCCAGAAAGCTCCATGTCAGGCAGGTAGGTGAAGAATTTGCCACCCTTCCTCACACACATTCTCGTCCTGCACATGGCATTGATCCACACGTGGCAGATTAGACAAAACTGGCCATGTTGACACATAGGGAAGGAAGGGGGTGCCTGTCCCATTCAACCAAGACCCAATAGAAGATACTGGCAGATGGGCCCAGCTTTGAGGCCAAACCTATTGTGTGATTTTCTAACTAAGGGCTTCTGGGCAGGTCATCCCTGCTCTGGCCTCAGAATGTGTGCAATTCATAAGCTTGAGGGGGGCAGGTAGCCCTCCTCAAAAGGACCAGGGTTAGGGGGAGAAGAGGCAGGAGAACAAAGACACCCCCCCCACACACACACAGATGTACAGGCATGCACACATGCAGCATCCCCAGAAAGGGTCCTGGATTGTCTACTGCAGAGGCTTCCAGTGGCCTCCCAATAGTCCATATGCCTGTGGCCCCCAAAGGTCCCTGCCAAACTGGCCTTTCCCCAACACAGTCCCAGCCATCCACCACCATGGCGCAGGGGGACAAGATGCAGCTATAAGGCTGGGAGGGCACGCCCACTGGGCATGGAGGAAGGCTTCCTGGGAAGGTGGCGAACCTGGAAGGAAGGATGCCTTGGTTCAGACAGATGGAGATGCTGTAGGAAGAGACTTCCTCATAGAACGGAGTTTGTGGGGGTTGTGGGGACGGACCTGAGATACTGGCCCAAGCCCCAGGTGAATTAGAACATTCAGATAGCTTAGCCTTGGAAAGGCGGTGGTGCCCACCCACCCCCAGGAGTAATTAAAAATAAAGGCGATATTGAGCCGTTAAATATAAGGAACTCCCAAAACATTCTGACTTCTCTGCTTTTCTTTTCTTTTTTTTTTTTTTTAAGATTTTTTCTTTATCTGACAGAGATCACAAGTAGGCAGAGAGGCAGGCAGAGAGAGAGGAGGAAGCAGGCTCTCCGCAGAGCCCAATGCGGGGCTCGATCCCAGGACCCTGGGATCATGACCTGAGCCGAAGGCAGAGGCTCAACCCACTGAGCCACCCAGGCGCCCCTCTGCTTTTCTGAAATATGAAATATCCGACTCAGGCTGATACTTGAATCTCACATTCTGTCTGAGCAGGGAGGGCGAGGCTTTGAGGGCCACACACAGGAAGGATGGGGAGTGGGGAGGGGACTCAGTGCGGGGAGTGGCCCAGTGAACACTGAATAAGTTGCAGGATTTGACCCTGGTTATTCTTTCCAAGGAGATACTCAAGACCCCCGACTTACTTAGCCATTCTAAGTCTCAACATTCTTACCTGTAAAATGGGGGTAATAATAGCAGCTAAATAAAAGGGTCACTAGGATTAAATGAAATAATATACGTAAAGTACATAGTATGCTCTGTTATTCACTCAGAATTGAGCTGGCTACTGTTCTAAGTGCTCCGAGATGCACAACTGAACAAAACAAAGAGCTCTTCTCAAGAAGGGTGGTGTGATGAAGTGGCTCTGAGCTTGAGCTTGGGAGCCGTGCTGCTTGGGGCTGATGACTAGCTGTGCGATCTCAAGCGAGGTGCTTAACCTGTGTCTCAGCTTTCTTATTTGTAAAATAGGTAATAGTGTAACCTCACAGGCTTGTGTGACGGTAAAGTGAGGTAATGCACTTACGGTGCCTAGAACAGTGCCTGGCTCAGTGAGTGTGAGGTGGCCGTATTATTAAAAGGAGGGATCTCCCCATCTCCCATTGCCTAGTGTGCTCAGGACCCCAGAGCCGGCGAGAACGGGCGGCAGCGCCCCCTCCTGGCTCCTGAGAGAACGGAGTCCCCCCGTTACTGAGCTGCCCTCCCTGCTCTGCTCTTCCCCGCCGACTGGGAAGCCTCGGAAATTTCTCTACCAGCCCGGGTTTACCAAGCGCCACTCCCGTGGCCGGCTCTGCGCGCGCACTTTGCCAGGCCCGTAGATTAAGTCGTCTCATCTAATTCTCCAACACTCTCGGACGCGGAAACGGTCGCTGTTTCCATTTGGCCAGGGGAGGAAGGGAGGCTCGGGAGGTCGAGTTCCTTGCCCCCCGGCACGCAGCAAGGGAGCTGCGGGTTCGCTTCCCCCAGCCTCTGCTTGGGCGCCGGGCCGCCCGCCCCAATCACTGCGGCGTGTGCGCTGTGCGCGCCTGTTCTGTGCGCGTGCGCCCGCCCCAAGACGGGTCCCGGGGGCCAGGAGCGCGGTCGAGAGGGTGGGGAAGGAGGGGTGCCCCTCGGTCCCGGGGCGCGCCGGCGGGGCTCGTGCCCGGCCCTAGCCCCGCCCACCGGCCCCGCCCTCCCGCCTGCGCGGGGAGGAGGCGGTGGCGCTGCGCGCGGGCACTCGGCGGGCGGTGAGGAGCGCGGAGCCGGAGCCGGACGCCGCCGCCGCCGCCGCCGCCGCTGCCGCCACCGCCACCTGCGCGGTCGTCATCAAGGTAGGGCGGCCCCGCGCCGCCAGCGGTGCCTGCCTTCCCGGTGCGCGCGGTGTGTGCGCGCAGCGCCTCCCGGCTGCAGCGCCCTGGGCGGGATGCAGGGCTCGGCGCGCCGCTGGGGACCCGGCGGGGCGCAGGGGGACGAGGCTTCCGTCACCCCCGCGTGACCTTACAAAGCACCGCTCTTCTCCAGGCCTCAGTTTCCTCACTGGGATAGCGGGCGCAAGGGTGGCCCCTTGCGCTCCGCGCCGTTGAGAGAGGCCGCGCTGAGGTCCAGGCTCCCGACGGCTTGGGGCTGGGATCGGTACTGTCTGCATCGCCCACCCCAACCCGCAGCGAGGGCCGCTCACGCTGGGTGTGGCCAGCCAGTCCCGACAGCCCTCCCCACTCGGTGGCCTGCGTGGCCCCGCGGGACCCTGGACGCTCCCCCTCCTGACTGGGTGGCCCGCAGGGCCTCAGCTTCCAGGTATGGGAAACTGGAGGGGGCGACAACCCGGGGTCCCCTAGGCATGTAGGGTAGGGCCCTCGAAGCCGGCGGGCCAAGTCTGCCTTGCTGGGGGAGCCCTGAGTTGGGAGTGAAGGGACCGTCAGCTGCAGATTTGCCTGGACCAGACCCATGAACCCACCAGGTTTTAGAGCATAGTATCGGACACCCTCATCCCCTTCCCTGCCCCTCCAGGCATGATAGGGCTGGATCAGGTTTATGTGTGTGGACCGCAGAGGGGCGACAGTGCCAAGAGAGCTGTGTCTGGGTGGGGTTGGGTCTGGGACAGAGCACGTGTCTAAGGGACTGTGGCTCCAGGCTCTCAGGGTTGAAAAAACCAAAAAACAAAAAACCTCTGGTGTCTGGCCCAGTGATTCAGTAAGATCCCCTCTGGAAGGTCTTGCTGCTCCCATTACACACCTCTTATGATGAGGATCTCACTCAGCTGGAAGCTGCTGGTCCTGCTCTGGGCACACAGACAACATCTTCCTCCACTCTGGGGCAATCATCAGGTCCCTTAAATCTGCTCACTTCCGGGCTGAACAGCTCCAAGCCCAGCACTCTTTCTCTGGCTAGAGCCAAAGGGAGAAAAGGGAAGAGGCAGGAGCTGAGGTGTCTGCCCCAGAGCCAGTAATAGTGAGCCTGGGGCTCATTCAGAACCCACCCGCATCAGGGCTAGTATGTGCACTTCCTGTATTTCGGAATGCCTTTGGGTTAGCAGCTGCCTTAGAGGTCTGGGGTGAGGGGAGGAGCCATAGGAGCCCCTCTCCAGCCCCTTCCTGCCTCCAGTGCCTCTTCATTTCCTCCTGTTGCCTGCCCTGATGGAGGGAATAGTTTCTGAGAACCAAGACTGGGCCTTCTTGTCTGCTTCGTGACCTGCCGTCACCCAAGAGCTTTCTTACTGCCTGGGCGTGTGGTGAGCTCTGTGTCATCAGAGGGATGTGAGCAGAGGCTGGGGGAGCACTTACGGGGGGGGGGGGGGGTGAACTACCTTTGACTGCAAGTCTGGGGTTCTTGATCTGACTGGCAGTGTGGCCATGACTGTGCCCTCTGGTTATGGTGGAGCCTCACAGAACCTGGAGCTAGACCACAAATGAGTATTATTACCCCCTCGTAAAAGCAGACTAAGTATATGTGCTGTCCCTCGAACGTAGCTCTAACACACACGCTTAAGTGCTACCTAAGTGTCTTGTCATCTCCACATGTGTATAATCTGTTTTCCTGCTCAGCATTTTGGCCTGATTTAGGGGCCTGGTAGATTCTGGCTATTATAAAGTCATCCTATCCTAATAATTTGAAAATGTACTGTGGAATTATGGCATGTCCAAGCTGAAAGGCAGCGGAAGAAATCATCGCTTCAACCCCCTCATTGTCTAGATAGGCATCCCCTAGCCCCAGAGGGGACATGACTTGTCCAAGTTGACACTCCAGCCAGCAGCCACGCCCCGGGTTTCTGATTGCAAGACCAGAGTATTTGTTTATTTGTTGGAAGACACATACCATATAGTAAGTGAAAGTGGTCTGTATTTATTCCTATAAAATGAACAAAAATAAATATAAAAGGATAAACCTCCCTGCTGCAAGGCTGTGGGGATCCTCCAGCAGCCTTTAATTTTGCAAGGCTATGTGGTAGCCTGTTACACGAGTCCAGGAAAATGATTCAAACTGCCCTTTGCCCCTAGACTTCTTCCTTTGAGGACTTTACCTTAAGGAAATAACTATAGAGGAAGATGAATGCAGTGCTGTTATTTATAACAAGTTTTCATGTAGTGACGCTTTTGGTGTTTTATCTGAGGTTTAATAAGTATTTCATTTGAAAGCGCAGCTTAAAAAATAGTAGCATTAAAGCTTCCATTGCTGGGATCGGGCTGCCGTAAAAGCAGCATGGTCAAGAGGAAAGCTCACGACTCAAGTCAGTAGGCGTTAGGCATACATCCAGGATGAACTCTGCATGTACCCCACAGTGAGACCTTGGCTCAGTCCCTTTCCCTTTCTCTTTCTCTTTCTTTCTTAAGATTTTATTAATTAAAAATTTATTTGAGAGAGAGAGAGAGAGAGAGCCCCCGAGCATGAGTGGGGGGGCTGAGGGGGAGGGAGAAGCAGACCTCACATGTTTCTTCATCCCAGGACCCTGGAATCATGACATGAGCCAAAGGTGCATGCCCAACTGAGCCACCCAGGTGCCCCCCCTTTCCTTTTCTGACCTCACTTTCCCCATCTGTGAAATGGCATAGAGTCAGTGATTGCTGAATTTCTTTCAGCTCTGACAACCCGCCTTAAGGACCTAACAGATCTCTGTAACTGAAGCCTGTGTTGGAACAGTGAACATGGTGATAACCAAAGAATGTTCTAGCCTTCCTCCCCCATCATTAAATGAATCCTCTTAGAGGACTGCAGCTAGTCTTTTTCCCTTGGAAGGGGCTTCATTCAGCTTTTGACTTTTGTTAGTTCCAGATGGCCGGAAGCTGGATTGTTGTACAGGGGAGTGTGGCGTGGCTTTGTTTCTATTTTTCTTTGCCAGGTATCAGGGGACAGAGATTTTTCAGGAAGACCAAAAAATAGTGCAGCAGGATCTTCTGTTGTTATTTTAAGGCTATAGGCTGTTCCTTGCCTCCTTCAGACCAGACTAGAGGTGCTTTGCAATCACACCTAGTATGAAGGGCCAGGAATAGGTGGCTTGCCTTCTGTGAACAAACATTTATTGGGCATCTACTGTGTACGAGGACTTGAGGTGCCTCCTAGGGTCCTGCAGGTTGACATGAGAAATATATTAGGTTAAACTGTGGGAAATGGCCAATATCTGACTGTTCTTGACTTAACAAGAAATGGCAGTTTCGTTCAGTGCAGTCTGAATGGAAAAAGATATAATTAAAGAGCCCTGTGCTCCCTACCATAATTGAGAGATTGGCAGGGTGCAGTGGAGACTAGGAAAGTGTGATTATAAGCTTGGAAAAGTCAAGGAGGAAGGGCATGGGATCCTCACCTTGAAAAATCAGTAATACTAATAAAATACTAATGACAATGAGTATTTCCCACCTGCCTGATTCTGTCCTAAATGTCCTTTACATTTATTCATTTAGTCATTTAGCTGTTCTTTTATTGAACATTGTGCTTGGTATTTCCTGGGGTAGAGGCAGCAGTCTTGACAGTAAATAAAATAGACCCCCAGAATCTATCCTAAAGAAATTTCCAATCTGATAGGGAAGAAAAGACAATAAACAGTAAGTAAAGGAAAATGGTGATAAATGGGGTGGAACAAATAAAACACGGGAGTTACGTTCCAGGCATGTGAAGGGGAGTGGAAGGACGGGGTTGCAGTTTTAAATTGGGTGGTTGGGGGATCATTGAGAAGGAGACTTTTGGGCAAAGTCTTGAAGGAGGTGAGGAAGGTTGCTGGGCTGGTTTCTGGGGAAGAGCCATCCAGGTGGAGGGAACAGCCAGTGCAAAAGGCCTGGGGTAGGACCATGCCTGGCATGTTCACGGAAGAGCAGGCGAGAACAGAGTGACAGAGAAGGCAGGGGAGATGGGTAAGAGGTGCCCCTGGTGGTCAGATTTTGGACCCTGCCCTGTTCATCATTGTGGGGGGGTACTCTCCCCCCCCCTTTTTAAGTAGACTTCATGCCACACTTGAGACTCGGACTCGTGACCCAAGATCAAGAGTTTTGTGCTCTACTGACTGAGCCAGCTCTACTCTACTGCCCCGAGGAGGGGGTACTCTTTTTACTTCTCTTTTTCAGTTAAAAAAAAACACAAAGATACAGAGACATTAGGTAGCTTGTTGAGATGAGATGCTGTCTCATAGGGGACCCAGGGCCTCTAGTAGAGGGCAGTGAGGAGCCGTGGGACACGGCCAGGGCATGGCCAGATCTGATGTCAGTGTGTGTCTTCTGGGTTGCAGAGAGAAGGTTGTGGAAATAATCCAGGCTGGGGGGATGTGTTGGACCCAGGCAGTGACCCAGTGGATGTAGGTGCTGGGAATGAGGATGAAGGGTCCAGGCCAGGTGAGCACAAGGAGGAAGAGGAGGAAGCCAGGCTGGTCTTAGCTTATTTATTGAACAAACACTTAATAGCACTTCTGCTCTAGGCAACCATCTAAGATTTGACATACATTAACCCATTCAGTCCTCAAAGCATGGTGGAAGATAGATACTCTCTCATTGTTATTGCTACTTTTTAAGAAAAATGGGTGTATTCTATTATATGTAAGCTATATCTCAATAAAGTTAATTTACAGGGAAAGTTTTTTTTATATTATAAATACTTGATGGTAATGGGGAATTTAGAAAAAAAGGAAAGCAGAAAATAAATTATCTGTATCTTCTCTTTTCATCTCAGGTAATCAATATAAATATTTTGGCATATTTACTTCGCCTTTTTTCAACTATTCTCCCCATTTTTTTTTTAAAGCTTTTATTTACTTATTTGAGAGAGAGAGAGGGAACACAAGCAGGAGGAGTGGCAAACAGAGGGTGAGGGAGAAGCAGGCTCCTGCTGAACAAGGAGCCTGATGCGGGGCTCGATCCCAAAACTCTGAGATCATGACCTGGGCTGAAGGCAGCCAGCCACTTAACCAACTGAGCCTCCCAGGAGTCCTGTTCTCCCCATTTCACAGATGAGGTTGGGCCATTTGCACAGGGTCAGCCACCTGAAGCCATGTCATCAGGCTCCAGAGAGAAGGTTGTGGAAATAATCCAGGGTCTTCATCACTGTGCTCTGCTAACTGGAATGTCAGTTGGTGGGTTCCCGTGGGCCACACCCCCGCACTCACCCCGCCCCAGCATCAGCTCACACATGGGGAAAGCGAGGCTCAGTGAAAGGTAGGGCCTTGTGGAGCATCTCTCACCTCGTTGGGAACAGATAGGTGAGGTCTCATTCTGACAAGAAATAGGATGCTGAGAACTTGTGCAGGGTTGATGTGGCAGCTGCTTTCGGTCTGGCCTTGAGCCCAGAGTTTGCAGGGGGCTGGCAAGTGGCGTGACCCCACCCACAGGCAGGGCCCAGGACTGCTGGGCTGGGCTGCCGGCTGGGCCGGGCTGCTGGGGCAGGCCTGGGTTCCCTGAGCTCAAGAGTCTCAGCCCTCCCGTGGGCCCTGGGTGGGAGGTGGCCAGGAGACAGGGAGCGAGAGTTTGGGGCCCTGCCAGGCCTGCAGGCCCCCTGGGAGTTGTCTCTTGTACTCTGACTGTGCATTTATTTCTGGCTCTGGTGCCAGCAAACTCCTGGGGCCTCCTGCTGCTAGGGATGTGGTCCCAGCATCCAGGCCCAGCCGGCTACCAGTTGAGCCTTGGGCCGGGGTCTTCCCCGCCCCCGCACCCCGCCCCACCTGCAGAATGGCATCATAATGGTGCCAGCTGCAGGATGAAGTGAGGTGTAAGTGGAAAGTGCTGGCACACGGAGGTGCTCAATAGATGGGTGGCTACTGTTGCTGTCCCTAAGGCTGCCCCCCGGGGTGTTGGCTCAGGCTGGGGGATTGAGCCTGCCCCAGCCAGAGCACCTCCACGACACGCCCCTTCACACCTGGCTGAACCAGGTAGGCCCAGCCAGTGCAGGAGGAGACAGAAATGAACCTGGGGCAGTGGCCTGCAGTCCAAGATTGCAGACAGCAAAAGACAGTGGAAGGAAGGAAGCCACGCCCCCGAGGAGGGAGCCCGCATCTGGCCTAAAACGTGCTCTGTAGGCAAGTCCTGTCCCTTCTTTCTGCCCCTTCCTCTCACCCATAAAGTGGGGAGATTATTTCCTGCCTTGATGATTGTGACGATCTTCATGCCAGCAGCCATCTACTGAGGCTTCCCTGTGCTCAAGGGAATGATGGAGAGAAACCAGACGCAGCACCGTCTGCAAGGGTGCGCAGCCGGGAGGGGGGCGGGGGGCTCCAGCTCTGATAGGGAAGCCCAGGAGCTGTGGCCCTCAAAGAGGGGCAGCTAACCTAGCCTGGGTGGGGCTGGAGGTGGGGAAGGCCCCCAGAGGAGGTGATGTCCCAGCTGGGTTGTGAGTGGGATGGGGGTCAGCCAGACATGGGAGGGGAGGAAAGTGCAGAAGGTCATTGGGTAAATGGCTCACCTCTCTGAGCCCTAGCCTCTTCATCTGTAGAATGGCCCAAAGATAAGTACCTGCTTTGCCTAATTTATAGGGTGGTTGTGAGGCTTAAAATTGGATAAAGAGCATGGTAGTACTTCTGAACTCTAAAATGTCAGGCACCTGTTTGTTGTTGCTTATTGTGATGTCTGGAGCCCCTGGCAGTTCAAGAAACACAGGGCCAGCATCCTTCTGGGTCTCAGAGAACATCTGGTCTATTTTAAAAGGCCTCCAATCAAACCTAATAGGGACAGATAGCCTCTGTTCACCTTATACCCCTTGATTTAAGAGCTCAAGAGTATTTCTGTAGGGGGGTGTGGCTGTGCTTAGAGGGGGCCCAAGGACAGCCATAACCCAGTCACAGCCCTGTCCCATTGAAGAGGACGAGTGCCTGCAGAAACGCAGGGCCGTACGCATGGGCTGGGCCTCAGGACCTGGCCAGGAGGGGCTGAGAGCTAAGGGACGTGCCAGGGGAAGGGGTGGAAGACAGGAGCGCCGTGAAGTCACTGAGGAGAAATAGTTCCGGGTCAAGGAGGTCCGCGAGGTCACATTACCTGGAAAAGCAAGGCAGAGAACACGGTGAACACGGTGTGGGCACTGAGCCTGCTTGGGTTTGAATATGGGAGAAGAATGTATGTCCACACTTGTGAATATGTGAAAATACGCAGACACATGAAGCTGGTTGATTATCGCTTTTACTTTTGTCTTTTCTATATTTTGAAATTTTTGCACGCTATTTGACGTTTATTTCTAGAACAAGTTGTCCGCATGTAATATATGTGACAGTATAATGCAGAGAGTATAAGGGTCTGACGTCAGCAGGCTAGAGGGTTCCAGGAGGCACCCACAGCGGGTGGCCTTGGGTGAGGCCTGGATGATATCCTCCCTGCTGGCCTTCAGGACAGTTGGGAACCGGGACCAGGGGTGGCTTGGTTGGAGGCGGCACTGAAGGAGAGGTGTCTGGGGTAGGCTCTAGGACTCTTCCTGGGACAGAGACGGGGGTTGGAGGTGGCTGGCAGCACTCTCCGCACGGTGAGCAGACTGTCCAAGCAGGACCGCAGGCCCCAGCAGCAGGAGCACAGGGTCAGGTCCAGAAGGGTAAGTGTTCTTCTGGCACTTGGGCCACCCCCTGAGTGGGACTGGGATGGCAGGAACAGGTCCAGAGGGCCCGCTGGCTAGGGCAGGGGCCTTGTAAATGCTTCAGGGTCCCACCCCAGTATGCCGACCCCCACAGACCCTTCTCCCTCAGTGATGCCCTCTCTTGGTCTTCAGTCCGTGGGGCTCTCATACACCTTCCCGCCTCTTTACAAGGGAAGTAAAGAAACTAATCTCCTGTCATATTTTATTGGATGCAGGGTACCATCTGTTGTGAGATATGCCATTGTTTTATAACCCATTAAGAAAGGAAAGACAGCAAACTCTAAGTTGCATTTCAGTTTCAGAGATGTTAAATGTCAAAAAACTGTGTCTTGGAATCAATCAGAACAACAAGCAGGAGGGCCCCACCCTAGATTTTTAATGTACATATACTCATCTAATCCTCTGTCAACCTCCTGGCTAGATAGTCTTATCCTCTGTTTACAGATCAGGAAACAGGGGCCCAGAGACGTTAAGGGATTTTTGCAGGGTCACACAGCCAGCAAAAGATAAAGCTGGGATTTGAACCCATCCATCGCTTTTTCCTCACCCAACCTCACAAAGCAAAGGCTCCTAAGCACTGGCCCTTCTGAAGAAGACAGTGTTCACATTGCAAAATGAACATAACGCCAGCTCAGAGTTCAGAAATGCCCCTGTGGACTGGTCATTAAACGCCCAGGGCTATATGAGTAATGGGGGGAAGGCCTGGAGGGGAGCTGGAGAGATAATGGACAGGAAAGAGCTCAGAGAACTTCTTGGCTGGTTCATTAACCTCATCCTTGTTAACGATCATTATCAGGACTAGGTTGACTTACGGCCCACCCTGGAGAGAGACCACAGAGACCTGCCCCACACAGATCAATCACCCTAGAGCCTCACCCAGAAAGGCCCACACATTCATTTCCTACAAAGTTATTTTTCAATTTACTCTTGTGAATGAGACCTTTATTTGCGTATGGGTCACCGAGTGCCTGTGAAGCCCGGCGTGGCGCTGGGGTTACAGGCACACCGCAGAACAGACATAGGTGCTGCCGTGGTGGGGTCACAGACCAGAGGCAACGGACAGTAATCCTCGGGTCCCACAAAACCTGCAACAGGTGCCTGTTGGGGAAGAGACGGCATCAAAGCTTACAGAGCAGAGAATGTGTCCAGTTCAGGGTCAACTGCAAAAGGCTATTCTAAGTGAAGGACTCTTTTTTTTTTTTTTAATTTATTTGAGAGAGGAAGAGATTGAGAGAACAAATGGGAGGAGGGGCAGAAGAGAAAGCAGACTTCCTACTGAGTGGGGAGCCCGATGTGGGACTCGATCCCAGGACTCTGGGATCGTGACTTGAGCCCAAGGCAGACGCTTAACTGACTGAGCCACCCAGATGCCCCAAAGGAAGAACTTTTGACCTGAGATCTCAAAGACCAGTCAGGGGGAAGGGGAGGCTGCTGGACCAAGGAAACAATGCTGAGGCTGACGGACGTGGACCTCTGAGGACGTGAAAGTTCTGAGGGTCTCCAGCTCGGATTCCTGGGCAGGTGAGGCCAGAGAGGTGGAGTGGGCCAGACCCTTGAGCTCCTGGAGCAGTGGCTGTGGAGTGACATGCTCAGATGGGCATCTTCTGATAACATGGGGGCCAAGATGGTAGGTAGGTGAGTGTGTGCAGGTGAGAGCCGCTGGTAGCAGTGGGGTGAGAGCTGCGTGGATGGTGTACAAGGAGCGCTGGGGATGGGCGGCTGGAGGAGGAGGAGGAGGCCACACGGGCAACCGCTGGGATCTGGCTGTGCCGTCACAGGACCTGCCTTGCAGAGGGAAGGGCCCCGGGAGGAGAAGAGCTGTAGTGGGAAAGCCGTCACCCCACTGATACTTGTCCTGGTTTGGGTTTTGTATCCTGGTTCATCCCGCACCAGACTTTTGGTGGCTGATGGCAAAAGAGGTCAGTGGGTGAAGAGGTCTCTGGCGAGGATGAGGTGACGGACCTCGTGGAAGGAAAGGAGAGAGGGGCAGATGGACGGGGATGAGGTAGAGGAGGCGTCTCTCGGGGGCAGAGCTGTGGGCGGGTGTCCCAGATCACTGGACACAAGAAAGCGGCTGAGGTCGGATGGCCCAGACGCCATCCCGGAGCTGGCCTCATGGAGAGGCTGTGTCCCGTCTTGGCAGCGGAGTTGAGGCAGCGCCCAATGGGCGGTCAGCAAGGGGGCGCTTGGATTAGTGACTTTGGAAGCAGGTGGAACATTTTCACAAGGTGGCAAAGTGCAGGGTTATGGCCAAGGGAAGTGGGTGACTGAGGACAAGGAAAGGAGGGCCCTTGGAGAGGATATGGCCCTTGGACAGGAGGAAACTGAGGCTGGAGAGGATCTGGGATGGGTCCGAGGTCACACAGGGAGACGGGGGCTCTGCTAGTATGGTTTGCCGTGCTGCGGGTTCCAGATTGCACGGGGTGCTTCCTTTCCTCGGTCTTCCTTGGGAGATGAGAACCTGATGCTGCGGGGTCCGTACATGGCCTGGGCGGGGGGGGGGGGGAGCTGTGGCTAGCCAAGGGGTGCCCGGGGATGCGTGTGGGAAGACAACGAAAGGGAGCTGCTCAGCTGAACCTTGTGGCAGCAGTGGGGCGCGTGCAGAGCGCTGGAGGGACTTGGCAAGGGAACCAGTGTAAGCCAGGGCTGCTGACGGGGATCGCGCTGAGCCTGTTCGGGCTGTGGCAAACGCAGTCCAGTTTGGCTTGGTCCAGGGCGTAGTATCCAGTCCTGGGCAGTCACCAAGGGCAGGGGAGGCAGGAGCAGCCTGGCCTGGCAGAGGGGAGTGTTTTGTCATTTCTGTTGAGAATTGCAGGCAGATCATGATAATAAAAGGTCAGACTTCTAGTCTTATTATTGCTTTTAAGTTCTCTATAGAAAATGCACCCCCGCCAGGGCACCCGGGTGGCTCAGTCATTATGCAACTGTTTTCGGCTTGGGTTGTGATCCTGGGGTCCTGGGATGGAGCCCCTCATTGGGTTTCCTGCTCAGCGGGAAGCCTGCTTCTCCCTCTCCTACTCCCCCTGCTTGTGTTTCCTCTCTCGCTGTGTCTCTCTCTGTCAAATAAATAAATAAAATCTTTAAAAAGAAAGGGAGGTATTGTAGAGTTATAGAGAGTATGTTTATAAAAAAATTTTTAAAAATTTAAAAAAAAGAAAGGGAGGGAGGGAGGGAGGAAAATGCACCCCCTTCTTGTCTGCACCCAGACCTACTGCCCTTGTCCCCCTTTCTCTCCCCCACCTTGCCCCCACCTCTCTCCTTGGTTCACTCCTGGGCCACACCTCAGCTTTGAATGCCCAACTGAGAAGCCATTGAAGGTTTTGGAAGAAGGGATGTTTCTGTCTCAGGGTCACCCACATGGGACTCAGCTTAGAAGAAGTCAGGTGGGGAGATTAGGAAGACAGCGTGGACGAGGGGAGAGGGATGTGGAGATGAGGCGGATGAGAGCAGGGGGGAACAGAGCTGTGGAGACAGGAGCAGGACTTAAGGCCTGCCTTGGAAGGCCCGGGATCCATGCCCACAGCTGCTCACCGCCACACCAGGCCTGGGTCGGCACCTCAGGGGACCACTGGGCTGCTGGGGCTCCAAGCCCTGCAGTGTCCAGGGCTCTGGTTGGCAGTCGGAGGTAGACTCCACAGACTCTAGATCTCACCCCCCAGATCCCATCGCCTAAACAAAACCTTCCAGAGTGGGGCGCCTGGGTGGCTCAGTGGGTTAAGCCGCTGCCTTCGGCTCAGGTCATGATCTCAGGGTCCTGGGATCGAGCCCCGCATCTGGCTCTCTGCTCAGCAGGGAGCCTGCGTCCTCCTCTCTCTCTCTCTCTGCCTACTTGTGATCTCTCTCTGTCAAATAAATAAATAAAATCTTAAAAAAAAAAAAAAAAAAAAAACCTTCCAGAGTGTAAGGATAACTGTAGCACCCCTCAGGGGTCACTTCCCAGCCCACAGACATCAGGGGGACCTCATGGGTATCCAAATAGCAAACCCAGGAGCTGGGTTTAACCAGTCCCATTTCACAGACAAGGAATCAAGGCTACAGAGGGAAGCAGAGCGACTCTTGGAACCGTGGCCTACTGATGGCTCCATGTGTCCCCCCCTTCCCATCCTGATAGCACCTATAACTTGACTGGGACACACATCACCTCCATGCCACCTCCATGCCACCTCCAGCCGGCCTCAGAGCCAGTGGCTGACCTCGTAGCACGGGGGATACAGCTGCAGAGGGCTGAGAGGTGCAGGGAGCCGAGAATGGCCGAGGAAGGGGCTGGACTGAGGCGGGGACATGGAAGCAGCTGGTTTTCACATCAAGAGCTAGAAATTTGCATTCTCTCTGGGCTCTGCGGTGGGCTAGTTACATCCTTCACCCAGTCCTTGTTTCCTCACCTGAAAGGTGAGGAGGTTAGACTAGACGATCTCTACCATCCTGTGCAGCCTGGAAATCCTGCTGGTCTCCCCGGCTTCTGTTCTGGTGGCCTCCCAAGTGAGGTGTGCAAGACGCTTGTTGGGGTACAGGGAAGAGCTCTATCGAGACGATCATTCGGCTTTGCTCAAGTTTGGCAGATGCAGACCCACCGACACCACTCAGGCCGTCAGACAGCCTCGTGTCTCGTGTCTCCGGAAGTCTCTGGAGAGAAGGGGAAAGTACTCCGAGAAGGGATGGCAAGGATGCCCCTGCTCTCTTTTCAGGAGTTCAGTATAGTTAATTTAACCTGGTTAATGAATCCAAATTAATCCAGACTAATTAATCCAGATTGGCTTTGTGGATTATATTAACCAGTTTGAACAAAACTAATCCTCACAAAATGGACAAGTGGTTTTAGAAGATTCCCATCTGAGGGCGCCTGGGTGGCTCAGTGGGTTAAGCCTCTGCCTTTGGTTCAGGTCATGATCCGAGGGTCCCGGGATGGAGCCCCGCATCGGGCTCTCTGCTCAGTGGGGAGCCTGCTGCTCCCTCTGCCTCTGCCCGCTGCTCTGCCTGCTTGTGCTCTCACTCTCTCTCCCTGTGTCAAATAAATACATCTTAAAAAAAAGAAGAAGATTGCTATCTGAACAGTGGGTTGTTAGTGGTTCTAATAATATGAGTACTGTTGGACAAGAAATTAACACTTGGGTTTCTGGCCATGGTCACATCCGCAGCCACAAGAAGAGGGGGAAAAAAAACAGTGGCAAACTAATCCAATCTGATAAGAAGTCAGCCCAAGCTGTTTTTTAAATGGGGGGGGGGAGCACTATTTGAAATACAGCTTTAGAGGCACTCTGGTTAGCGATGAATCTCACCTCATGTATACGTTGTGCCTCGTAGCTCCTGAGAGTAGTAACGTGTATAAAATATAAAATATTGGTGGGTGGGGTTCATTTTTTTCTCTTTCGAAGAGTACATGATCAGAAAAAAAAAAAAAAAAAAGCCTCCCTGCTCTAACTTCCTGGTCCTTTCTCTGCAGCTGCCCCTTCTGACAAATCACCTCATTTGTGATTTGTTCAGGTAGGGTGTGATTTCCCCATTCTTCTGCCTGTTCCCTGGGCAGACACCCCATTGCTACCTCTGGGTCCACAGAACCCAGCACAGGGATCTGTCTCCAGCGGGAAGCATGAAGAATGTAGTGTGAGTCTATGTGTCCCCATTTACCTTTCCCACTGTGGGGCTGCTGCTGTGCTGACCTTTCTGGCAGCAAAGACTTGGGGTCTGTCTCCCCTCCTGACCCTAAGAAGCCCCATTCTTCTCAGCCTAAACCACAGTCTGGAGAAATGCAGCCCACCTTTCAAAGTCTGAGTCTCAGAAGGGTCCAGCTACGGTGAATGACCACCCCACCCCACCCCCGCGCCTCACAATTAGAAGCCTTCTTCCCCAGCCATGCTTGGAATTTGTCCCTCTGAGAACAGCAACACAGATAAGGAAAAAAATATTTGGTACTGTATCCAGTCACAGGATCAAAGGAAACTTTGTTCCATGTCTTAGAGGACTCTCCCAGGCTGGGGTGCCAGAAATCCAGATCCCATTCCTGGTTCTGCCCTTTATGGATGTCCCTGGACAAGATGACTCAATTTCCCTTTCTGCACCCCATGAGCTCTTGAGGTCTGGCCAGTGCTACTATTCTAAGAAGTGAATCTAGGATCTTTTGGGGGTGCCTGCTCCACTGAGTGGTTCTCAGCCCCCATCTGGAGGATTTGATTCTGGTCTGGGCTCCAACCTAGGTGTCAGATGGGGACAGCTTGGAACATTATGGGGAGGCGACGAAAATGGGGAGATGGGAACCTGAGTCACACAAGAAACCCCCCCTCCCTGCATGAACCCAGTGCAGGGCCATGTGGTCAGGGGCCTCAGCTGTCTGAAAGGTTGCCATGGGGCGAAGGCCCTGGGTGTGCCGTTGGTGGGGCTGGAGGAACAGAGGCAGGGCGGGAGGGGAACTGGGGATTTCCACTCAGTGGGAGAAGGAAATGTGACAGTGGATCTGCCCTGTTCCCGGAAGGAGTGAGCTTCCCATCACTAGAATGGTACAAGCCAAGACCCTCAGACTTTTCAGACAGAATGGTGTGGAAAGGAGGACTGAGAGCTGAGCTGGATGTCCACCCAGGTCCCCGAGGCTGGGCAGTCCTGCTTTTTTGCCCAAGATGTAATAAGATCATTTGAGAGCAGGAGTGAGTGCATCTGGCTCAGAATTAGATTAGATAAGAATTAGAGCTTTAAATCAGCACAGAGGGCTTGGGGGAGGGGCACGAGGTTTTCTCTGCTGCCAGCCTGTTAAGGGGGTTCGGGTGCCTCCCAACACAGGTGATCCCCTCCACCCCCAAATCTTTAGATCTTTAAGCATTGCCACATGGAGGAGAAAAAAATGACATGGACACTTTGTGCATCTGGTTTAATCTGTAAGCTCTGGTCACCTTATGCATTTTTGTTAAACGTTCATTTCAACCCATTAATATAGTTAAATACGGTAGGGCAGTGCCTAGCGCACAGTGAGTACTCAGTAGAATGCTATTATTACTTATTTTGAATTTATCTTGGATTTGCCATGTTCTAGGCAGTGTTCTAAGTGCTTGCCATATATGAACTCATTTACTACTTTAGGATGACAAAACCTAGGACCTGGAGATGTTGACTAGCCTACCCAAGGTGTCCCAGCAGGTATGTGGTGAGACCAGTGCCTGAGCCAGGCCCGACTGTGTCTGTAGCCTTCTCTGCCTCCTTTCCATGTGGTCATACCACACAGTAAAGAAACAAAGCACATGTGCCCCCTTCCCCCCACCCCCGTTCTCCCTTCAGAGCCTCCCTAGAGCCTCAGGACTGCAGCAAGCAGAGATGCACATTCCCATTGTACAGATGGGGCCCTGGGGCCCAGAGAGGGCAATGACTTGAATAGGGTCACACAGCCAATGGAGGCAGAGCAGACTGGAGCTGGGCCCCTGGTCTCAGAACATATCTGTGCCTTCCCTGCACAGAGTGGGAATCCCAGCCAAGCCCAGAGAGAGTCCCTGTGAGCCGATACTGCTTCCTCAGCTCTTTCTACCCCAAGAGCAGCAGGAGCCAGGCCCACAGAGGGTCAGGAAGCCTGCAGGAAGGGGATGGGAAGAGAACTCCTCTGTCCAGGCACAGCCCCTCCAGGCCTTTCCTGAAAGTGCCTGGGAAAGTTGTGAGGACACTCGCCCTATAGCAGCCCCTTCTGCTGAAGGCGGTGTGGGCAGAGAAGGCCCCACTAGCCAGGAGTGAAAGGGGTGGGAGGGGTGCCTGGGTGGCTTAGTCGGCTGGGCGACTGCTTGCTTCTCCCTCTGACCCTCCCCCCTCTCGTTCTCTCTCTCTCATTCTGTCTCTCAAATAAATAAATAAAATCTTAAAAAAAAAAAGAAAGAAAGAAAGAAAGAAAGGGGGAGGAGGACGGCCTCCCCGGGGAAAGTAGAGCAGGAAGGGCGGAGCAGGCTGATGGCCTGGGAGAGCCAGGGGAGAGCCAGCCGGATACCTAGGGGCTGCTAGCTCTTCTCTTCCTTTCTTATTGGGGCAGAATTTACATCACATAAAATTTGCCATTGTAACCATTTTTAGTTCTGTGCCCTGGGGTACATCCACGCTGTTTGTACAACCAGCACCACTGTGATTTTTAAATTTTGATCTCACAATAGCCTATTCTGTTCTTTAATGGTTTTGCTGACATGCCTTAATGAAAAGTGTGCGCTCGGTGCTGAAATTACCACACTTGACAAAAAGGAGCTCGTGTCGGAGCTTCCCCCATGCCAGGCATTGCTTTAAGGCATTTTATTTTATATTTTTTAAATAGTTTTCTAGAAAGATTTTATTTATTTATTTGCCAGAGAGAAAGTGAGAGAGAGCATGCGTAAGCAGGGGGAGCCGACTCCCCACTGAGCATGTGGGCTCGATCCCAGGACCCTGAGATCATGACCTGAGCTGAAAGCAGATGCTTCACCGACTGAGCCACCCAGGCACCCACTGTAAGGCATTTTAAAGGAATAAACTCATCGAATCCTTATCATTTCCCTGTAAGTTAGGTTCCGTCGTTGACCTCAGTTTACAGATGGGAAGACTGAGACACAGGTTTTAGTATCTTTCCCCACATCCCTCCCTGGCCCATCAGTTGCTGCCGTTTGTTGAGGACTCACTGTGCGCCGGTCTAATGGCTCTGTTCAGCCTTGGCGCCATTTCATAGCAACGTGGGGAGAGGTCGGTGCCCTTGTAGTTGCAAGATCTAGAGAAGGAGAGTCTGGGTTTCTCTCTGGGTCTCTGACTCTGAAGCCTGTGTCTTGACCACCTGACCTTGATGCCTGCAGTTCGGAGGGTGAAGCTAGCTGCCGAGCACCCGCTGGTTCTTGAGGACTGGCCTGACCCCCCCCCCATTTGTATACCGAGAATATTTGCGAGATGGAAAGGCAAGAATCACAGCCCCCAGTGGCCCCCAGTTAGGAAGCGGTTGTGTGCTCCTGGAGCATTTGGAGGACAGGTTTCTGCTGTCTCGTGGTTGTGTAACGTCAGAGAAGTGCTCTGAGCGGAGCACAGCTGGCTGTGTCCACACAAAGGGGGTAACTGCCCCCCGCCGCCGAGGTGGACGTGAGGAGTGAACCCAACAGGAAGGACTCCGCAAATCACAGAGCTGACTTGTAGGGCCGTGGCTCTGGGTGGTCCCCAGTCAACTGCTTCATGGTCACCTGGGAACTTGTTGAGAATGCTGGTTCTCAGGCGCTGCTACTGAATTGCTAACTCAGAAACTCCAGGATGGGCCCAGCGATCTGGGGAGTGAATCAGCCTTCCAGGTGATTCTGGTGCACCCTTGGGTTGAGACCTGCTGTTGGAAAGCTTCACGCAGAATGTGCATGAGATACGGGCACCAGTCCTAGCGGAGAGTCCGTCTTGGGCCAGAGGGGCCTCCTCAGCCTGGACTCTGGTGGACGGCCTGCCCTCCCTGGTGCATGGGCCCAGTCCGAACAGATGATTCAGGAGGAGCTCAGGGAGGCTGGAAATGGGGGGATGGTGGCCTGGCTGTCCTCCCCTGGCCGCTGTTGCAGCTGCTACCTGAAGAATTGATGAAGGCCAAGCATTATGTCCGCGTTCCTAGCAGGGGGGCAGAGAAGCAGGAAGGGACGGCCAGTGCCCCACCCCCCGCCCATGTGCTGGGCTGGGCTGCCCAGGCAGGAGCAGGAAACAGGCAGGCTGGCCCTCAGGCATATCTGGGGACTCAGCACAGAAATGGGTTGAAGGGAAAAAGGAGACTATTTTTTGATGTAAAACCCCAGCTGCTGGCTGAGATGTGACGTAAGAGCCAGGCCTCCCAGCTCCGTGGTCGCTCAAATTGACCTGTGGAGACAGGTCAGCCCTTGACTCCTGGCCAGCAAGCCCAAGGCTCTGCGCTCTCCCCCAGTCAGGCACGCTCTTTTCCTCCCAAGCCCAGACAAGGAAGGCCTCGGAATCTTCTCCCCCCCCTCCAATGCCCCACAGCTTCCCCCTCCAGCCGACTACAACCAGCCATGAAACAGGACCCACTCACCCATCTGTTTCTTCCTTAGATACAAGCCCAAAGTTGAGGAAAGAAAATACTTCCTCTGGCCAGACATTCTAACTACCTAATAGCTGGACCCCCATTTCGTGGCAGCCATCACGTCGCCACACCCCTGGTTTCAAACTGACATCTTCCCGTGGTCTCAGGTGCCAAGGCCTTAGCCAGATTCGGAGCCCTCGCCGGTGCCTTGTTGGCGGGGCCCTCGCTGCTCCCTTGCCCAGACCCCAACCAGACCTGACCCCTTGTAGTTCGTTCCCTGGCTGTGTCTTTCACTTCCTCCACCTACAGCACGCACCCCTGTCCCCCATCACTCTGTGCTCAGCTCACCCAACTCAGCCTTTCAGGCTGGCCTCAAACAGACCTGCCCTGAGGCTCTCACCCACTCCTGGGATTTCCACCTTCCTGCTGCAGCCTGGTCAGTCCCGTTCGCCCTGAACTGAGCTCACTGGTTCCATGTTGGCCTCTCCCATCCACCTGATCTCCCTGGAGGGCAGAAGTTCCTGCCAGGGTCATCGTCGCCTCTCCCCCCACAGTGCCCAGCACAAGCCAAGCTCTGGGAGGGCTCCAGGAATGCAGGTTGGAGTCCCCCTGGGCCCCAGGGTCCCAGCAACATGGCAAGGTGGGAGCTGAGCTGTGGGCTGGAGGTGGCCCCTGCCGCTGGCAGGTGCCCTTTCCAGAACGGGAGCTGGAGGGCTTCTGCTCACTGTGGAACCCCGAGCCAGGCACTCCCCCAGTCCGGGCCTCAGTGGCCCTCTCTGTCCAAAGACAGATTCAGAAGCTCCGCTGGGAGATGAATGGTGAGGAAGCAGTGGAACCTCCAGGTTGTCACCCTCCTGAAGGTGGCTTTAGAAAGTCCCCAGTGACCCTTGTCTCTTGAAACTCTCAGATAAGGAGATTGTGGGGCAATAAAGTTGCCTGAAGTTTTGGTCTGGGCCTGACTTAGGGGAATAAACAGGAAGAAGCCAGCTTCTGTCTCTCTAGAGGAGCAAGGCAAGAAGGGGCCCAGGCCTCCAAGGACTAGGACAGCTGATAGGTAGCTCCTTCGTCCTCCCAGTCCTGGGTTTTGGTGCATGTGGGCTGCAGAGCTTTAGTGGACCGTCCTAACATTCGGGCAAGGTATGAGTATTACCTGCCTGAGAAAACAAAACCCTAGAGGGGATGGAGATTTGCCCAAGGTCAGGGAGCAGACTGGTGTCAGAATCAGGGCTCTCCCACCTGACCAGCATACCATCTAGGAAAATTACAGGCTCAGCGCACCCCCTGCCCTGCCCACCATTCCTCGTGTCCAGAGAGGGGTTCAGGAGAGGCTCATGGCGTGAGTGGAAGCTAGTCCAGGGGCCAGGTGGGTCCCCCTGCACCGCGCCCCCCACCCCGGGTACCTGCTTGTGGGATCTGGCCTGTGTGTGGGCAAAGCAGAGCGGAGAACCATTCGGACTTGGCAGTCTGATGGCCGGATGGCTGGAAGGCTGGACGGAGGGAGCAGGCAGGAGCATAGGCAGCAGGACCAGGGGAGGGAAGAACACAACCACAGCTGAGCTCTTTCTTGGTACCAGAGGTTTGTAAGGTATTTTACAGCCGTTACCTTGTTCAATCCCTGGTAAACCTCCATGAGGTAGATCATAGGATACCCTTTTACCCATGCAAATGCTGAGGCCCAGAGACAGGTTGAGGTCCAGAATTTGAACCTGATTCTCCTCTCCTCATGCTCTAGGCTGCTTCATAGAATAGAGAGTGCTCTGGCTGGTAGAGCTGGTGGTGGTTCTCTTGGGCCCAGGAAGGTGGAGGGAAACGAGGAGCATCCTAGGAGCCCAGTTAAGTACTTAACGTGGGCTGATTTGCTTCCAGGCAGAGAGAAGGGGACATGAGCAAAGATGGTGTGCCTGGGAAAACACGGTGCTTTGAGGGGAAGACAGATGAACCATTTCGGCTAAAGGTTGAGTTTGTGGAGATGAAATGTGGCCGGTGGAGTGTGGGACCCCACACCCCAAATCCAGCAGGGGGCTTGATTCTGAGGACAGAGGGGATCTGGTGGTAGGTCTTAAGGGAAATGATGGTGTCTGAGTGAGATCAGGAAAGGAGCCCTGGGCTGGATTAGGGGCAGAAAGGGAGTGAGGCCCAGAGAAAAGGCTGGCCAGGCTTTGCAAGACTTGAGGGAGGGGTAGAGGACAGTGGGGGGCCGTGGGGCAGAGGAGGTCAGGCTGTCCCTGGAGGTGCCCTGCCCCTCTTTGGTGCCAGGGCTCTGGGCAGTGTCAGATGTCAGGAGGAAGCTCTCCCTTGGGCCTAATCTCATCAGGAGGAGAGAGGCATTTTCTTGGCTCTGTCTGTGACTCAGGCTATATTTCCTGTGGGCCTGCCGGGAGGCATCTGTGCTGGACCAGAAGGACCGGAGACCTGGAAGAAGGGAGATGGGCGCAGGGGAGGGGCCCCACAGCAGAAAGAACCTGGAGACGGGGCTGTTTTTACTTGCCAGCTGGGCTGTGCTGATGGAGGAAATCACAAGGCTTCCCCTGTCTTGCCCAGCACCACTGCCACCCAGAACCCACCAGGAACCCCAGCCTCCTTGACACAGGGCTGAGCGAGGCGGCCGGCTTCCCCTCCGAGGGCTTTGACCCTGCCGGGAGATGCACACATACACTCTTCAGGTTCCTCTTGACCAAGAGGGATTACTAGTTAGCTTTTCATGAGTGCTTGTCTGCCCCCTCCACCACTAGGAACTCTGTGCCTAGGGGGCTGCTTTGTACTTTCTGGTTTGGGATTTTTACTCAGATCTCCAAAATGCTGGGCCCTCAACACATACCTGTCACATACGACATCACGTCCTAGAGTGCGGTAAATTTGGGACCACAGCAGTCTTAACAGCAAACGTGTTGACCACTAAGTATGCACCCAGCATCACTCCATATGCTGTGTGGATTATCTTATTTAATTGTCCTGGGAGTGCTGTGAGAGACTGTGGACCCAGGACTCAACAGTTTGGCTTCAAATGCCAACCTCAGCCGCTGTGTGATTTTGGACAAGCTGCTTAACCTCTCTGGGCCCCCAGCTTTCTCCTCCGTAAAAATGGGATGATAACAGGGGATTGCTTTGAGCATTGAGTTAGGACACGGAGGCTATCTCGTGCAAAGTAAGCGATGCGGTAGCTGTTAGTTGTTACTGTGCTGAATTTTGCTGGTGAGGGAACAGACATGTGAAATCACCCACCCAAAGTCACATAGGTGTGGGGGACCTACTCTATAGTTACACTGTTAACTGGGTACCCAGTAGCCACATGTAGGGCATGTGGAACGTTGCAAAGGTGATGGAGGAGCTGCATTTTACATTTTATTTCCTTGTACTTCATTGTGACTTTAATCTAGAAGCCACAAGGGCCCCGTGTCAGACAGAGCCGGGGTGGGGGTCCCACACCCAGTGATCTGATGTCCCTTATGCTCGTGTGCCTTCAAAGTCGCAGCCCGCGACCCCGTGCTTTAGCAGGCTAAGATCACGCCATCTCCCAACTTCCTGCCCTCAGCCGTGTCTCTGGGTGGCGTCCACAGGCGCAGAGCAGGGACAGCACTGCCCATCCCCCGTCCGTGCACCCCGGTGTCAGCACGAGGCCTGGCCCAGAAGAAGCAGTGCACCAACAGCAGATGAAGCTTGCTGATTGAATTAAGGCAGCTTCACCTTCCTTGACAGACCTTGTGTTCTGGTTTGAAAGTGCCGTGTTCTGGTTCAGGATGTTGGGCCTCAGTGAGCAGGTTGCCAGAGTCAAGGTTACAAGTGACTCAGAATCGTTGTTTGTGAATCAGATAACAGTTTTCTGGAAACCCCTGAGGTTGGTGGGGTGCCCAACTTGCCCCTGTTTGCCCAGGACTTTCCCAGGCATTTTCCATTTTAGCATCAGGAGTACATCCCCCAACTCTTCTCCCCACATCCCGGGCAAGCCAGGACAGGTGATCCCCCTGCTTCTGTGGAGAGCAACGAGGCCTCTTCTCCCTCTGAAGGAAGGAAGAAAACAGCCAGTGGGGTGAGACCCTGAGGCCCCAGGTCCCTGGCTCCCAATGTGTCACTGCAGACCCTGTTGCTGGCCCGTGGAAGGCAAAAATAGAGATTATGCCAAGAAGTGACAAATAAACCAGGGCCTGGCCTCAGATGAACAGAAACTCGTGAGCAGAAACTGTGGATAAAATTCTCACTAGGAGGGGGTCACTAAGACCTGTGGTTTCTTCTTTCTGCCTGGTGAGAAAGGAAGCCTCCTTGGGAATGGCTGGTTAAGCAGAGACACGTGTGGACAGCAGGGTGCCTTAACCTCACTTGGGCCTTGCTTCCTGATCCAGGTGTCCTGCCTCCTTCAGGGGTGAATCAGAGGCCCTGATAAGGATTCAGGATGAAAGAGAAAGAAGATTTCCTGTCAAGTTTGGAGCCAAGGTCGGATCAGGATAAGCTCTATGATGGATAATAGTTTGGTCAGGAATTGGAGTCAAGGTGAGGGACCCACCCATAATTAGGTGTTTGTTAACTCTTGGTCTTTGTAGATCACTTTCAGAGTATTCTTTTTCTTACCGTAGTCTTTTTTCTTTTTCTTTTTCTTTTCTTTTTTTTAAAGATTTTGATTTTTATTTATTTGACAGAGATCACAAGTAGGCAGAGAGGCAGTCAGAGAGAGAGGAGGAAGCAGGCTCCCCACTGAGCAGAGAGCCCGATACGGGGCTTGATCCCAGGACCCTGAGATCAGGACCTGAGCCATAGGCAGAGGCTTTAACCCACTGAACCACCCAGGCACCCCTTTTTTCATTTTTTTAAGCCTAGGAAACCATGGTTCTAGTTCCCCTCTGTTAACTGCATTGACCTAAGCATGGTGATTTTTTACCTCCTGAGGCACAAGCACAGGGCAGGTCTTAAGAGAACAAGTAACACTTCAAATCTTCCATGAGGAACCACAAGCTTACAAAGGGATCATAGTAACCAGCAGCACCAGACCCCTACCCTCGCCTGAGTCTAATGCTAAATTAGGTCAAGTCACGCTTTCCCTGAGGCCAGGAACAGGCAATTAAAGAATAATCCATAATGCTAGTTTGTGCCACACCCAGCTCACCCCGCAGCTAACCCTTGTCCTGCAGTGAGACCTGGTTGGGCTGGGAAGGCAGGCCTTGGGGGGCCCAGTGGGAAAGGGGTGTGTATGTGTGTGTGTGTGTCACACTCATCAGAGAGGAAGGTGTAGCAGGAAGAGGGGCCTCTGGGGCAAGCCTTGGCTTCTGCTTCCCACCTCCCATTGCTCCTGTTAGTGTGATCTTGGTCAAGGCACTTCCCCGGCTCCTCGGTTTTGCCCTCAAGTGGGACAAGACCCTGCACCTACCTAGCAGGGGAGCTGGAAGGGATGGGACAGGCAGCAAGCCATTCTCTCAGGCATTAAGAAATAAACTCAATGGGATGTTAAAACCCAGAGATGACTAATCTTTTGGTGGGGGGGGGCAGGGAATTTGCAGCCCACAAAGCCTAATCCCGTGGCATCAGGCCTGCTATACACGCATGGGGATAGCAGCCACACAAGCCACCCCCCCACACACTTTGTGCCCCAGTGAGCCAGCCTGCCACACCTAAGAAAGGCATGCTGTGGCTTTGATGTGGGCCCACTGGATGGCACCAGGCAGGACGGGACTGGTGGCATGGGCTAAATCTCGCCCAGATAGGCCCTTCTGGCCCAGCCCATGGGCGAGGGCCGTCCAGGTCCCAAGGGCCCACTGCAGTCCACATTTCCAGGCAAGTGCCTGCTTGTGGGGGAAATAAAATCCATTCTCTGAAATGCTGAGTCCCTAAATTCATTTATGCACAGATAACACCCATGCACGCCCAGATGCACCGAACACCCAAAGAGATGCCCATGTGCTTGCACACCCGTGCCTATGGTGAATGCTGCACTCATGCACGCATTTGCACACAGCACACATTTGCACAGACTTCACCCACATATATGGGTGCACACTCCCATACTGCGGGCAGAGGGAGAGACGGCCAGGCTTGGCCCCATGCCCTACTTCTGCACGTTTCTGTCTGAGGCAACAGGTCTGGAAGAACTTTGCCAGGGGAGATAAGGCGCCCGGGGTGGGGTAGGGTGGTGTAGAGTGGGGAGTGGAGTTGGGGGCAAGGGGACAGAAGGTCGTGAACACAGTTTTAGCTTTCTGTCACTGTTCCACAGTCCCTGGCTTCAACAGTAGAAGCAAAGAGCCCTCTTTCCAGAAGGTGTCCGCATAGTTTCCTGAGCCTTATTTTACTTTTCTGTAAAGTGGTGGTCAGAACGGTCGTGATGCCTCTGCTTCCGGGCTGAGGCGAGATCCAGCATGGGATGGGTAGGAACGAGACTCCTCATCACCGTCATTATCTGCGGGAACCTGGAGCTGGAGGCTCGGGGGGTGGGGGGGCTCCCTTCAGCCCTCAGCTCCAGCTTGCTCGCTGTGTGACCTCGCGTGGGTTCTCCTTTGCTTCTCTGCCTCAACTTCTCTGCCTCTGTACTGGAGAGCAGGGTAGCAGCTACCTGTTAAGTCCATACAGGGAAGCATGGGGAATGCCACCTGGCACGTAGCAAGCACCCTGAAAACTGTGAGTTGTCATTGCCGTGGAGTGACTGAGCTGAAGGAGCGTCCTTGCCCGGGCCTCTTGAGGCCTCCTGACCCTGACCCTGACCCTGGGCGGGGAGCCATCCCTCAAGTGTGGGGCCGAGCGCCGGGCTGTGAAGGGGGAGCACCAGGGGTGGCAGGAGGGGCCCAGACGGGTGATGCCACTCGGGTCAAGGTGATTTCTGCAGCCACCACCGGCCCTCTTACCCCACCGCCCACAGCACTTGACACAAACGCCAGTTTATCCCCCCCGCCTTGCTTTTCCACTGACCTGTCCCCCTTCTCTGTCCCCTCTGCCCTGCTTCAGCCCCGGTGATCCTCACCTCTCACCTGTTCCATGCTGTCTTGCTCTTGGCAATCAAGGGAATCACCCAAAAGTGAGCTCAGCTCCTCGGTCCCTGTTGGAATCCCTACAGCAGCTCTGCCTTGCCCTGAGAGTTTAAGTCCTTTTCCATGGCTCCTGAGATGACGTGAGTCCTGCCTCCCTGGCCACCTCTCCCCCTGGGTTCCTGTGCTCCAGCCACACTGAGCATAGGCGGCCATCGCCAGGCTACCACTGGTTGGAGCTGCTCGGAGCAGGGTGTTGGGATGGATAGACTGCCCTCGGGGACAAACAGCCCCATTTGCTCAGTGGTTCGCTCTGCCAGTTTATGTCTCTGTCGCACCGTATGTTCAACATTTGCGGCTGCTGAAGGTGAGGCAGAGTTGGGGGGCCTGGAGCTGAGCCTGCTGACTTGCCCGCTGCTTTCCTACCCTGAGCCCTGGCCCAAGGCAGCTCCTCAGCTGCTATGTAATGACCAAGAGCCTAGGGACATCTTGGTCTTTGCTGTTCTTTTGTAAGAAGGTGCCCAGGACCCATTTCCCTCAGGACGCAGGGCAGAGAAAAGATGGGCTACGCCTAGCATGTATCTTATATCTTCCACACACTGATTAAATCCCTTTCCAACTTGGTTTCCCTTATCGAATTGGCCACTGGGAGGCTCAGACCCACATTGGAGGAGCACCTCCACTGTGTGGCGGACCTGACAGCACACATTCAGTAGCTCAGCTCCCCCGAATCTCGGGTGATCTCTTTGTTCCTGCATTTTCCCTCTGTCCCCATTGCCTCACCATGGCTTTTCCCTGTGCTTCTATCTTGCGTGCTCTCCACTTCTGTAAGACTTCTTACATCCTTTCTGGGACTGGATGGACGTCAGTTAGTCTCTCCCTGCATTCTGGGCGGCTTCCTGGAGCTCTAGCAAATGTATCTCCTGAAAAGAGAGTTGAAATGTCTGAGCTACGCAGGACAGATCTGTCCCAGGAGGCTGGTGGGCTTCCTGTGGAGGGTTTGGCTCACATGTCAGACCCCCAGTCACTGTGACCTCTTTTTTTTTTTTTTTAAAGATTTTATTTATTTATTTATTTTTTTAACAGAGAAAGAGATCCCAAGTAGGCAGAGAGACAGGCAGAGAGAAAGGGGGAAGCAGTCTCCCCACTGAGCAGAGAGCCCGACATGGGGTTTAATCCCAGGACCCTGAGACCATGACCTGAGCCGAAGGCAGAGGCTTAACCCACTGAGCCACCCAGGCGCCCCCACCATGACCTCTTGAGGTCAACAGTTTAATCTTGTGCCTTTGAACTTAACCACAGAGCAGATGCTTTCTTTGTGCTAACCCTAGGGGTGCCCAGCCAACCATGCCTGCCCTTGGGAATTTCCTAGAAACTGGGAGTGAGCAGAGCTCTGTGCTGGGCACTCCTGCAGCAGAGCTCCAGGCCTTTCTCTGAAGAACCTGCTGGTGGCAGAGTAGGTGACCCCTGACACCAGACACAGGAATCAGGGCAGGCAGTGTCAGGGGCCTGAGGGCAGGCAGGAGACACAGCTGGTGGGGGTAGAAGAGAGGAGAGGACCGGGGCTCTGTTACCTGAGGTAGCAAGGAAGACTCTGGAGGAGGGCCCTGGGTGCTGGAGAAGGGAGGGTTCGGACTTGTGGAGATGGGTACAGGGATTACTGGGAAAAGCAGGCCAAGCAGAGGGGGAAGACAAGGGACTGGAAATGCAAGAGCAGGTACAAAGGAAGCTGGAAGGTTCTTTATCCAGAAAGTACATTTTATTATTTTTTTTTATTTTTTTTTTAAAGATTTTATTTATTTATTTGACAGACAGAAATCACAAGTAGATGGAGAGGCAGGCAGAGAGAGAGAGAGGGAAGCAGGCTCCCTGCTGAGCAGAGAGCCCGATGCGGGACTCGATCCCAGGACCCTGAGATCATGACCTGAGCCGAAGGCAGCGGCTTAACCCACTGAGCCACCCAGGCGCCCCCAGAAAGTACATTTTTTTTTTTTAAAGATTTTATTTATTTATTTGAGAGAGAGACAGTGAGAGAGAACATGAGCGAGGAGAAGGTCAGAGAGAGAAGCAGACTCCCCGTGGAGCTGGGAGCCCGATGCGGGACTGGAGCCCGATGCAGGACTCGATCCCGTGACTCCGGGATCATGACCTGAGCCAAAGGCAGTCGTCCAACCAACTGAGCCGCCCAGGCGTCCCCAGAAAGTACATTTTAAAAGATGAGCAAGAAAAGGTGCATCTTGAAATATCGGAGGGGAACCTCACTGGAAGGCCTTGAGTGCCAGGCTGGCTTTGGCCTTTGTAGGGCGGTAGTCAGTCCAGAGTGACCAAGGGTGAGCTCAGGTAGGGGAGGAGGGTGAGGAATACAGCTAGGCTTGGTGTCCAGAAGGCTCTCTCTGGCCTAGATGAGGAGTGTGGATGGGTAGACCCAGTGGGGCCAGAGCCTGGGGTCAGGGGTTTGACCCAGGCCGCAGCAAGGCTGGAAGACCACGTATGTTTGGCCATTCATGAAGCTGAGACCCTTTTCTGCCATCCATGGCCTAGCCATGCTCACCCCTGCGGCTTGTGCTCTCTTCACTCCCATCATCCCATATCCATGTTTATGTGTGTATATGCATATATATATATATTTTTTCTTTCTCACATTTCCTTTCTAATATTATAAAACCACGTGTCATTCCTCAAACATTCCATGTTTGCTTCTCTCTCAGGGCCTTTGCTCAGGCTGTTCCATCTGCCTGGGACATCTTCCCCCCACCTTACCTTTTTCACCGCCAACATGGCCAACTCCTACTCATCCTTCGAATCATAACTCACTTGTCATTTCCTCTGGGAAGCCCTCCCAGACTGTCATGTACTAACCTTTATTATTATCTGTAGTACCCCGGATCCCAGTGGCCCATCTTCCCACAGGATTCTTCACTTCTCTAAGGTGGGCTCAGGCTTACTCTCTCCAAATCCCCAGTGCCAGATACAGGGCCTCGTCACACAGTGGCGCTCAGTAACTAGAGTGAACAAATACGGGGCCGAATGAGGAGCTAGGGAAGCTCAAGATGCCTGGACGATAATCGTGGTAGTAATTATGACTGTAGATCAAGGAACCTGTGATTTGGTCCTCACGACAAGTCTGTGAGACAGATGATTTTGTGATCCCCATTTTACAGATGGGAAAACTGAGGCCAAAGAAGTTAAGTCACTTGCTCACCCAGCCGGTAAGAGGCAAAGCTGGAATTGGAGCCCAGGCAGGCTGGGTCCAGAGGACACAATGTGACCCACATCGCTGGGCTGGAGTGGGGTGGGCCGATAGGAAATGGGAGTTTTCTCTCTGGCGTTTCTGCCCCTTGGATCGACAGGTGAAGAGAGGACAAGCAAACAGGTCGGGGATAATCATACACCATCTCACCAGAGCCACAGAAGTCGCCACAATGACATCCTGTTCGTTTGCTTGCCCTTGAGAGCGCCCTGTCCACATAGAGCTGACCGCTGCCCTGGTCCTGCCCACTCCAGAGGGGCTCCCCAGGTGTCCCGCTGTCAGCACCACGAGCCTCACGCTTCACGCCTTGTCCTGTTCGTTTCCCACAGATGTCATGGCATTCCCAGTACCGGAGCTCCAAGTTTCGCCACGTCTTTGGCAAACCAGCCAGCAAGGAGAACTGCTACGACTCGGTGCCCATCACCCACAGCGTCCAAGACAACCACTTCTGCGCCGTGAACCCCTGTTTCATTGCAGTCGTGACTGAGTGCTCCTGTGGGGGGGCCTTCTTCGTCATTCCCTTGAACCAGGTAAGGCCACCGGCTAAGCTTCGGGCCCACACAGCCCTCTGGAGATGGTGTAGACAGCGGAAGTAGAAAGAGCCTGGGTTTCTGGTCTCACGTGTGGCTTCAGATCCTAACCTTGCCTCTTGCCAGCCATGTGACCTTGAGTTCTTTCACTTCTTTGAGCCTTGGGTTCCTCATTGGGAAAAAAAGATACGTATCCTGGGATTTCTTCTTTTAGCAGTTGCCTAGCTACTCCCAAGACCTGTCTTCCACCCCACAGCAAAATAGCTCACTCCCGAATCAGATATAATTTGTAATGCATTGCCAGGCTCACAAGACGTTGGGGAAATGGCCAAAGCCACCTCCCCTCCCCAACAAAAAGAAGCAAATCTTGAGTCAACAGTCTGAGAGAGGGAAGCGGGAAGCGAACAGAAAGCAGTAGCTTGTCCTGTAGGCAAAGGTTACCAGTATAGGTTACACTATATGCAATTGCTGATGTTTCACTTTTTTTTTTTAACCCCAAAGGGGTAGTTTCATATAACTTAACCTAACAGCAGACCTTTTCAGGATCCAACCAAGCCTGAGTCGGCTCAAGGCAGAACGTCCAAAGGGACTAGCGGGATGCTGGCTACTAGTGCCTCTCGTTCCCAGCAGAGCCAGACAGGGAGTGTCCCCAGAGGAAAGCATCCCATATGTGGACAGAACTCCTACAGAGTGAAGTCAGGCATGTGAGCCACCATGAATTAGAGTCAGCTGAAACAAGGAACAACAGGCTTAGATACCCTGTCCCCCGCCCCCCGATGAAGGACTTCAGAAGTTAAAATCATAAATACAAAATAGAATCTCATACACTGGGTTTTCTGGTCCAAATGGAACTGAATTAGAAATCAGTTACAAAAGAGAAATCTTAAATCCCCCTTGAGGAGTATCTCACCAGCAGCCCACAATGAGATACTACCACGACCACCAGATCGGGGAACATGTGAGGAGCTAGGAATCGTGAGTGGTGGTGAGGATGCGGAGCTCGTAAACTCTCAGATGCTTCTGGGGACAGGGTGAACTGTCGCCTGTGTTTTGGAAACACATGTGGCAGTTTCTAGTGGAGAGGAAAATACACACACCCTGCGACCCCGAGATTCCGCTGCGAGGTATGTCCACGCAGTGTTTCTGTGCACCAGGACGCAGTGACGACACTGTGCGTAGCTTTGTGGTTCATATTGTCACCGAACTGCAAAAACTCAAATGTCCGAAGTATTACATAAATAAATCGTGATGTATCCATACTAGGGAACGTACATAATCATGAAAAAGAAACAACATACATACATACCACAACATGGATGAATCTTTTTTCTTTTAAAGATTTTATTTATTTATTTGACAGGGAGAAAGAGATTACAAGTAGGCAGAGAGACAGGTGGGGGCGAGAGGGGGGGAAGCAGACTCCCCGCTGAGCAAAAAGCCCGATGTGGGGCTCGATCCCAGGACCCTGAGATCATGACCCAAGCTGAAGGCAGAGGCTTAAATGACTGAGCCACCCAGGCACCATTTTTTTTAAGGATTTATCTATTTTTTTAGTTTTGTTTTTATTTATTTTTTTCAAAATATTTTATTTATTTATTTGTTTGACAGACAGAGATCACATGTAGGCAGAGAGAGAGGGGGACGCAGGCTTCCCGATTAGCAGAGAACCTGATACGGGGCTCGATCCCAAGACCTTGAGACCATGACCTGAGCTGTAGGCAGAGACTTAACCCACTCAGCCACCCAGGTGCCCCAAGATTTATCTATTTTAGAGAGAGAGAGCAGGAGGAGGGGCAGAGGGAGAGAGAATCTCAAGCAGACTCCTCACTGAGCACGCACGGCTCCCCACACAGAGCCCGACACGGGGCTCAATCTCTTGACGCTGAGATCAGACCTGAGCTGAAGCCAAGAGTCAGGACGCTCCGCCAACTGCACCACCCAGGTGCCCCAACATGGGTGAATCCTAATGACGGTTTGAGGGAAAGATACCAAAGAAATTATAAACTGTCTCCTTCTGTTTATATAAAGATAGATAGAGGCTAAATTAAACTCTACCTTAAGGGATGTATAAGTAAGTAGAAAAACTTTAAGAGCAAGCAAGAGACTGTCCAGAAAACCAGGATAACTATCACCACCTGAGGGAGGGGGGAGTTATGATTGGAAAGGGTCCCATGGTGGGGGGGTGGGGGGTCTCCTTTGTGTTGCCCATAATAGTTTATGTCTTAGCCTGAGAGGGTGGCAGATATATGGGTAATTTATTTTCCAGCAATTCATTAAGCTGAACACTTATATTTTATGCCTTTTTTATATGCTACGTTTCACAAGATTGCATACATAAAGATGATACTGTAGAGTTCATGTGATTTTACAGGCCATTGCTGTATAACTTCCAAGGAACTGATCATTTCAATCTTTCATAAACATTTCTAGAGAATAGGAAAAGAGGGACGGCTCCCCTCCTTGTTCTGTGAGCCAGTGTGACCTTGATTCCAAAACCAAGGAGAGAACAAGAAAGGAAAATGACAGGCCAGCCTCACTCAAGATGTATGTAAAATGGCTAGCAAACTGAATCTAGCAGTGAATTTTAAAAAAGATATATTCTAACCACGTTGGATTTATTCCAGAAACTGAGGACAGTTTAATATTAATAAATCTATAAATGTAAATCATTATATTAACAAAGGAAAGGAGAAATCCATATGGTAATCTCCATAAATACAGGAAAAAAGCATGGGTAAAGCTCAGTAACCATTCCTGATACAGATTCTTAGCAAACAAGGAAAAGAGAATTTCACTAACATAAGAAATAGAAGTTTTAAAACCTTTTGTTTAGATTCATCTCTTGCTAACATTCTGCCAGGTTTACTTTTTATCTCTTGTATATCTTTCTCTCTATATGCGTATGTATAGAAATTTTGTTTCTGGCCCAGAATCCAGCTGAGAATCGTTCATTATATTTAGTTGTCAAATCTCTTACTCTACTTTATTTCGTGATACTGACATTTTTAAGGAGCTTAAGGACAGCTATTTTGCAGAACATTTTAAAATTTGGATTTTTGACATTTTTTCCTCATGATGAGATATATAATATACGTTTGGGGCAAGAATGTTAAACAAATGACACTGTATCCTCAGTTGATTACATCGTGTGACATGTCAGTTTGTCCTATTATTGGTAATAATGGTGATATTTGATCTCCTTGTTAATGTGGTGCAAACATTCATAAAGATGCAATGTTAGAAATAGCCATTTAGGGATGCCTGGGTGGCTCCAGCGTTAAACATCTGCTTTTGGCTCAGGTCATGATCCTAGGGTCCTGGGATCGAGCCCCGCATGGGCTTCCTACTCAGCAGGCAGCCTCCTTCTCTCTCTCCGACTCCTCCTGCTTGTGTTTCCTCTCATGCTGTGTCTCTCTCTGTCAAATAAATAAATAAAACCTTTTTAAAAAAAAAAGAAGAAGAAGAAAAAGAAATATCCCTTTAAAATCAGCAATGAGTTTAATGGGTCATGCTGGCTGGCACCATAGGGCTGAAACACAAGTTAAAGATGTAAGGATTAAAAAGGAAGACATAAAACCACTCTTATTTATAGATTGATTGCATACATAAAAACTCCCCCAAAAATATGTGGTCAAATTATTAGAAAAATAGTAAGAGGGGCACCTGGGTGGCTCAGTGGGTTAAAGCCTCTGCCTTTGGCTCGGATCATGGTCTCAGGGTCCTGGGATCAAGCCCCGCATCAGGCTCTCTGCTCAGCAGGGAGCCTGCCTCTTCCCCTCTCTCTCTGCCTGCTTCTCTGCCTACTTGTGATCTCTGTCTGCCAAATAAATAAATAAAATCTTTTAAAAAAATAGTAAGAACATTTGGAAGGTGGCTGGGTGCAAAAAGTCAGGATACAAAAATGAATTGCATATTTGTATATCTAGAACACTTAGAATTTGTAAACATTTGCAGTGGAATAAAAGAAGATTGGATATGGAGGAATAAACAAGGCTTAAAAGGAGAAAATTGCAGAGCATTCTTGAAAGATCAATGTTAAAGATTAATATATGCTTCTACTTGTGATGAATTCAACTGCTCATTTCACTGCTCTGGCCATTACCTTTATGATAGCCTAAGATCTTTGCTAATTTGATAGAGGAAAGAGAATATCTTGTTTTAACTTACGACTTTTTTTAAAAAAAGACGAAAACCAAACATTTTCCCACACATTTGCCAATTAGTCATTTCTTTTGTGACTAGTCTCTGTTGATTTACTTAGGAGCAAGACTTACTGATCTCATTCATTTGTATGTACTTACTTTAGATCAGAGATATTAATCCTTTGCCTGCCATTCTTTTAATAAATATCATTTTTTGTCTGTTGTTAAAAAAAAAAAAGACCAATGTTAAAGATAACCCAAGTAAATGGAAATATGTACCATGTTCATGGATAGCCTCTCTTTCTCCCTCTCCTAAATCTCCCCAACATTCTCTTTTATAGGATGTATTCCACAGCGTATTCCTTTCTTAGGACACCATAATGTGATTACTTCGCATCAGAGTCATTTGTGTTCTTCTGCTAGTACCTCCTAACCTACTTGGAATAGTTGGGGGTTGGGGAGACAACTGGTACTTCGTGTGTGTGTGTGTGTGTGTATCTCACATTTTGGGCATGCGGTTAGTGCTCATAAATTTTCACTGATTGAACAAATTACCCAGGGATTATTCATCTGAATAAATACAGAGAATATCACTGGCAAAGGGAATGTCACCAGCCAAGGTGTGGAGGTGAGACTGTACATATGCCCAAGGCAGTAACGCAGAGAATGGTCTGGCCGGAACAAATGAATGCTCTGTGTCGAAGGCGAGGAAGGGAAGTACCTTGGGGAAGTTGATTCCGGCCAGATGAGAAGGGTCTTGAACGCCAGGCTGAGAAGTGTAAACAGTATTCTAGAGCTGAGGTTTTTCAAGCTGGGGAGGGACAAGTGTAAAATGGGATTTCTGCAAAGACTTGAACTTGAAGACCAGAGTTCAGAGGTTCCCTGGAGATGACCCATTTGACTTGTGTCTCCCATGCTTTGGGGGCTTTTAGAAGATTCTATCCGTCAAACAGACTATATCATAATTAATTAAATAATTAGTGTATTTTTCAGATTTTTATTACTCAGCCTCTTTCAGAGCTATCACAATTTCTTTTATTTTTTATTTTATTTTATTTTATTTTATTTTTTTGAGCTATCACAATTTCTAACTCAATGAACTACCGACTATAAATAGGTACTAACAACTGACTTAAGAAAAGAAGTTGCTTTGTTGAGATGGAGTGGACCTGGGTAGGGAAAGTGGACCTAATTTAGAAAGATAGGATGAGGGGTGCCTGGGTGTCCCAGCTGGCTGAGCATCTGCCTTCAGCTCAGGTCATGATCCTGGCATCAGGCCCTGCACTGGGCTCCCTGCTCAGCATGATCTCCAAGCACGCCAGGAGCTGGGAGCCATGAATCAGAGCTCACGCCTGCATGTCAGAACATAGATACTGATTCAGCAGGTCCGAAGTGGGGCCAGGCACTTTGCATTCTAGCCAGCTCCAGACCTGAATTTCAAATAAACACCGAATAACTTTTTTTTTTTTTTGCTTATTTTTTTCTTTGTACTTAAACTTTTTTGTGTTGAGAGCATTGTAGATTCACATGCAATTATAAGACCTAACACAGAGAGCTTCTGTGTACCCTCTGGCCAGTTTCCCCAATGGAAACATCTTGCAAGACTAGATAGAGTACAGTATCCAAACTAGGATATGGACGCAGATACAGTCTAGAAGCTGAACGCTGTCTCCAGCACAAAGATCCCTCCTGCTGCTCCGCCGCCCTCCACCTCCGCCCTCCACCTCCGCCCTCTCCTTAACCCCTGACAACCACTCATCTGTTCTCTTTTTTGAGCCTTGTGCCATTTTAAGAATGTCGTGTGAATGGAACCATACAACATGTAACCCTTTGGGCTTGACATCTGTCACTCAGCGTAATTCCCTGGAAATCCACCCGGGGATGGGTGATCCAGGATGGACCAATAACGCCTCCTTTTTCTATTGCTGCGGAGTATTAAGTGGTGTGCAGACGTTTGTTTGACCGTTCACCTGCCGAAGGCCACCGTGATTGTTTCCAGTTTGGGGCTGTTAGGAATAAAGCTGCTATAAACATTCATGTACAGGTTTCTGTGGGGACATGAGTAAGTCTCCGTTTCTCTGGGTGAAAGCCCATGAGTGCAATCTCTGGGTCCTAAAGTAGTTTCACATGGTTAGTTTCATTAGAAACTGTCAAGCTCTTTTTTAGTATAAGTAAAATAGTGCATGGAGTGTACTTACTCTAAAAGAATTATTTGTCATTTATCTGAAATTCACACATCCCTGGGCATCCTGTATTTTTATTCGTCAGTTCTGGCCTCCCTCCTCCCAGGGGATGCAGATGCTGCTGGTTTGCAGACTACGTTTGCACTAGCTAAGCTCTAATCTGGTTCTTTTCATATTTACAAAAGAATTTCAAACACAAAAGTAGATAAAAGCAATCCTAGGAACCCTTGTATAAGAATTTTCAAAGCTTTGCCGCTCTTGCTTTATCCATCCTTTTTTTTTTTCTGAAGCATTTTTTAAAGATTTTATTTATTTATTTGCTTATTTATTTAGAGCATGCAAGAGCCCAGGGAGGGGCAGAGGGAGGGGAGAGAGTGAATCAGTCAGGCAGACTCCACACAGAGCCCGACGACGTGGGGCTCCTGGGGCTCCTGGGGCTTGATCCAATGACCCCGAGATTGTAACCTGAGCTGAAATCAAGAGTTAGCCACTCAACTGACCAAGCCACCCAGGCGCCCCTTCCTGAAGTATTTTGAAGCAAATCCTGGACGTTTTGTCATTATACCCCCATAAACTTCAGGGTGCAGTTCTAAAAACTAGGCATATTTTCTGACAGAATTGCAGTGCCATTGATGGAAGCCCTGACAAGAACTCCGGTGTCACCCGATTCCCAGTGCATGTGGAGATACCCTTGATCGCTTTGTAAATGCCTCTTTGTGCTTGGTTCCTTTGAATCGGCGTCCAGAGAGGTGCACGCATCACATGTGGTTGTTCTTTTCTTGGGTAAACCCATGCAGTATGCGCGAGTAGGCATGGAGGGGAGAGGGAGAGGACACGCTTGCTGGGCCTTTGACCCAGTGCGTCCCAGCGGACGGGCCTGCAGGGTTAGCACGGACAGTGCGTACGCTGCTGCCTTCCTTAGCCCCTTCTGCGGGAAATACTGCCCCGTCGTGCAGATGAGGATGCTGAGGCTCAGAGAGATGACATCCCAAAGGCTCCTGAGCCCTGAGGGTGAGGACCAGAAGGCGGCTGAGCCCTGGGTGTGGCTGTGGGCCTCGCTCTCATTTCACTGGACTGCGTGCAGCGTCTCGGTTTGGGCTCTGGTTTCTAGGGGCTTCTCGTCAGTTACCAGGGATTCCATCCCAGCCAGGCACAAAAAGGTGTTGCTGAACTAGTGCCGTAAGAAGGAAGGGAGGGACAAATTAGCTGAGTATTTCATGGAGTGTGTACAGGAGCATCAGTGTGCATGGTGCCTGGCCTTGCCATGGCATCCTGGAGGTTATTCTTAGAAGGGCCAGGCTGCCCCAGGGGCCAGGGGACTCTGCAGGCGGCTGCCTTTCCTTCACTGTGACCTAGGGCCGGCCTGTTTGGAGGGAGGCTCCCGCAGCCTGGGCAACAAGGGCTGTGCTCGGGGAACGGAAGCGGCAGCAGCAGGAAGGTCTGGGGACAGGTGAGCCTGGGGCCTGGCTTGCAGCCAAGCCAGCCAAGCCACCCCTGGGGGTGTGTGGGGTGGACTTTGCTGTGAGGTGTGGTGGGTGGGGAGACATGAACACAAGGGCAGGCAGAGCCCTGGGGATAGGCCCAAGGGGTGGACCTCGTTGGAGGAGGTCAGATGGACACTGTGTGCCTGGAGAAAGAGAGGAGCATTGGAGGGCCAGACGGAGTTTCTAAAGCCCTCATCAGATCATGTCACTCCCCGGCTCAGTCCCCTCTGAGAGCTCCCCATTGCCTGCAGATCAATCCTGCCTTCTCATGAGCTTCTGTCTCTGGCCCAGCCATCGTGTTGAATCTCAGCCTTCCGTGGGGCGTACTTACTCCCTCCACACTCAGATTCCCCTTCTAGAAATGCAGGGCTGTGGGCCAGCATGGTGTGTCGCTTTCTGTTTTGTCTTGTTTTATTTTGTTGAAAGTCTCTTCCAGTTCCAGGCAGGTCCTCGTGAAAGTGGCCCACGATGCCAGTGTTGACTGTGCCAAGAGGACAGCCAGGGCGAGCAGGCCGCGAGAGGATGTACTCCCAGGTCCCAGGGCTCTGCCACCCTTCCCACATGACTGTGAACCCCTCTATTCCCCAGCTGCTGCATTGTACACGGGGATTCTTCACGGGGTGGTTGGGGGATAAATGAAATAAAAGGAGTGAAGCGAAGCACCCAGCACAGGCCTGGCACATGGATGACTCCCTGAATTACAGTCCCTAAAGAACGACGTTTACACGCCTCCTTACGGGTTTGTTCACTGGAGTACAGTCTAGGCATGGCTTTATTCACCGAGGGCATCCGGGCACAATCACCCGTCAGATGTGTAGGAAGAGAGGGCAGACCCTTGCGGAACAGTTTGACATCACACTGAGTATATCCCTGGCCCCCCTGAAGCATCCTGAGTGACAAGAACACCGGGTCGTTGTAATTCGCTCTAATAAACTGACACTGGCGAGTTTCCAGAGAGCTTGCCCTGTACTAGGCGCTGTCCTAAGTGCTTTACTTGGAGGAACTCACGTAATCGCTCACACCCTGCGACGTCCTACTATTGCCATTTCGTAGATGGGGAAAACTGAGGCATAGAGCGCTAAGGTCACTTGCCTAAGGTCACACAGATTAGTGCCACGGCAGGGACTCAAACCCAGGAAGCTGGAGTCAGCCTGCCCGCCTCACCTCTTCTACCTACCACCTCTGCCTCCCGTGTCCGCCCTGGGCAGTTGGAAGGGCCCCCGGAAGCTGTGACACTGTTGTGGGGATGGCTGCACCCCTGCGAGCGCTGGGGGTTGTAGCAATGGCCTCACCGCTGTCCCATCCCAGCAGCTGAGCTCTGCCCCCCTCAGAGTGTCCCCCACCTGCACGGCTCTGCCCTCTGTCCACTGTCCCATCCACTCCGCCTACCTCAGGGCAGCCCCACTGAGACTTGGAAGTGGCATGTCTCCAGGCTTGAGCGGCCGGCTCCTGCCCCCAAGCCCGAGCTCCGGCAGTCTGCGAGGGGAGCAGGGGTGCCCCCCTGATTTAGAGCTGCGTTCCCCATAAATCAGAGGCCTGCCCCGGCTGACTGCTGGCCTCGTGGACTGAAAGGCGGAAGTGGCCTCCTGATTATAAATGTCCCTGTCATGACAGGGCTTTCAGCAGCTCCGTCTCAGCCCAGGAGATGGGCTAATGAGGTCTGGTAACGTCCGACCTCAGCTCTGCCGGCAGGCAGAGCAGCCCCGGCAGAACAGGCTGCCATGCCCGGCCTCGGAAAATGCAGAGAAGTTGCCTGCGCTGGGTCTCTGTTTGGGAGGCCTGGGAGGAGTGCTGGCCTGGTGGGCTATGCCTGGCCTAGAAGCATCTCCCGGGTCTGCGGCACCCCCCTCAAGCCTCCGTGCTGCTCTGAAGGCAGCCACATGCCTTACCAGAATCCTTCGGAACAAAAATTAGGGTAGGGCTGTGGGCCAGAGAACAACTGGGTGTGCCAGAGCAGAAGACCCAGCGTGGCTCATGCCCTTTGACCCAGGAAATGGCCTAAGAGAAGGAAGGGCTGTGTGAGGAAGGGGGCAGGACACAGACGCAGGGCTGAGAGCCCTCCCACACAGCAAGGGCAGGGCACACTCACACCTGCCAGCCCCGGCCCTGGGCTGCAGCCCCGCCCCACCCCCCACATTTCCTGGGACCCTAGGCAAATCCCTCTGGGCTGGGCCCCTGAGCAAAAGCTGCTGGCCCTTATTCTAAGTCTCTGAGAGCCCTTCAAGATCTGCAGGTTTAGAACACATTTATGGCTAATCCGGGAAGGACTCATCTTTTCAGAAAGTTTGGAGCTTTGTGTTAAATACCTTTCATTTATTGCAAAATAAATGTTTTTGCAATAGTTTTATAGAAAGTTGGAAAATTTTTTTTTAAAAACCACGGAAGATGATTAAACTACCCATTTTCCACCATCTGGAGGTAACCATGAGTAACATTTTGGAGCACTTCCTTCCAGGCTTTTTTCCCCTCATTTTTGATACACTCGGGCAGGCACACACACAAACACGCTCTTAACAAAAGCTGTTGTTCTTTGAGCGCTTACTGTAGGACATCCCTGTTTGGCTTTTCATGCACAGTATTTCATTTTACCCTCGTAACAGCCCTGTGAGGAAGAGATGATTCTTCACGTTTTACACGCGAGGGGGAAAGCTTGCAAGATTTGAGCAGGGGCAGGACATGATCAGATTTTACACTTCTGAAAGCTCACGCATGACAGTGTGCAAAAGGGCGCAGAGGCGAGGCGAGAGGCTGGTGGCTGGATCAGTGGTCCTGTGCGGACCTGGGCCAGGGCCCACAGGTGCACCTTCTCTTCCTCCAGGCCTGGCTCCAGGCCCTTGCCCACTGCAGGGGGCAGGGAGCATGCACCTCTCTTCCTTGCTGAAGGGCCCAGATGCACCTCACACATCGCTCACAAACAACTCAAGTCCAGACTCTTCCCTTTTCTCTGTCTGAATGTATATATGAGGGTATGATCTTTTTTTCTGATGCATTTGAGGATAAATGACAGATTTCCTTGACCTCTAAATACTTAAGTGTTTCCTGAAAGTAGGAATATTCTCTTATATCACCGTATTCAATTATCAACTTCTGGAAGTTTAACATTGTGATCATACTTGAACCTACCTTTCATGTTCCAGTTTATCCGATAATGCCCGGTGGAGATTTTCCCCTCCAGTGTGGGATCTGGTCAAGGGTAAGGTGTCTACGACCCTTTCCCGAAGGGCAGGAGCTGGATTGGGCAGAGTATTTGTGAAGGGGAGCCCAGGACCACTGCTTGTGTTTGCAGAGCTACTACGATGGGTGCATAAGTCTCTGTGAGCCAGGGTCTCTGTGTCTGTTTGCTAGTGTGCCAGAGGGACCTGGAGGCCTCTGTCCGTTCTTGCGGTAGCTGTGGCTTGGAAGCCTTATGAAGCCAGATGGGAGACACCACTGCATCTTTGCTCAGTCTCAGCGGGGCCCGGTCTTGGTGGTTTCTGCAGAGCTGGGAGTGGTGAGGGAAGGAGAGGTGGTGGGTGTTCCTTGAGTCCGTCCTATTCCTGAAAGATCTTTTATAAAGACCCTGAAGCCATCGAGGTTGCGGGTTCATGTACTACACTTTATGCCGCCACCACCTTGCGCAGGGCCTGTCCTATGTATGTCGTGGATGTTGGCCAGTTTTCTTCTCAGCTGTCTCTTCCTCGTAGATGGAAAACTGGGTTGCAGAGCCTTCGGAGGGTGGGGCAGGGGGGCTTCAGCACCTGGGGTGGGATCGTGGATGTGGACAAAGCCTGCGTTGCCAGGCAGGGGGCCTGGGTCCTGGCGCCTGTTCCGCCAAGCCATGCAGTGCAATGTGTGAAAAGAGAGTGCTGGTCACTGCCAGCTCTGGGTTTCTATGACTGAACCCGTGTGGCAGTCCCACGACCTAGGAAACCCAGGTCTGTGTGCAGAGCTGGAAGTCTCCACTTGGGGCATCCGTCCACCCACACAGCAATTCTCAGCAGGCCAAGAGGGAGGGAAAGGAGGTGCTCGCTTTTTCTTTTTAATTGAAATACAGTTCACACACCACAAAATTCACCATTTTAAAAAACGTAGGATTCCGTAGGTTTTTAATATAGTCACGTGCTTGTGCAAACATCACAAAATCATTATGCAAAATAGAAACGGCATACCCATCAGCCGTCACTTCCTCCCGCCCCGGGTCCCGCGCAACCACTAATTTGCTTTCAGTCGCTATGGATTGACCCGTTCTGGAATTTTCATAGGTATTATCCAAGGTTCTGAGTATCGGGTACCAAAAGATGTATTAAGTTGCTCTTAACAGTGAAACCACAGCTGGCCATTTATGTGGAATCCTGCAATGTGTGGCTTTTGGGGTCTTTTTTCGCTTAGCGTGTTTTCAAGGTTTGTCCATGTCAAAGAGCGTGTTGGTTTTTCGTTCCTTTTTTTTTTCAGCCAAATAATATTTCATGATGTGACAGGTATATAGAATATACCACATTCTGTATATTCATTCGTCCGTTGATGGATATTTGGGTTGTTTCCACCTTTTGGCTATTATGAATAACGCCACTATGAACATTGGCGGATGAGCTTTTTGTAGGCCTGTGTTTTCATTTTTCTTGGGAATCTACCTCGGGGTGCAATGGCTAGGTCATGTGGTAACTCTGTTTAGCCTAGAAGGGAGCACCCGAGTGTTTTCCAAACCAGCTGCACCGTTTTTGCATTCCCACCAGCGGTGTCTGAGGGGAAATAGCCCTTGACTGAAAACCTACTATGCGCTAAGCACTGTGCTAGACCCTTTCCACACCTCATCTCCTGAGATCTTCACATGAACCCCAGGAAATACCTATTATTGCCTCCATTATCTGAGGAAGACACTGAGGCCCGGAGAATCACCAAGAGAGCAGTCGTAGGACCTAGATTGACACCCTGTCTGTCCCTTACGTTTTCCTGTCTACTCCGTGATTGCTGCCTGCCGAGTGACCATCCACATGCTTATGTGGGATTAGCCTCTCTTCTCCCCAACACTCCTGGGCACTGTTTTGCAGACGGGAAAGTTGGACCCCCACTACCCAAGGGTCTGCGGGCACGGAGGGAATGTCTTAGACATCAAGTGGAATCCTTTTAATGATTTTGAGATCGCCTCCTGTTCTGAAGATACCACAGTGAGTGTCTGCGTGAGGCGGTTCCCTTTCCCGAGAGGAGCGGGCTGGGGGCATGGGGAGGTGGACTGATGGGTGTCTGTTCTTAGCTCGGGTGCTCCTAACCCCCTGATCCTTCATGAGGCGAGGTCAGTGTGGGGGGAGGGCTCAGGGAGATTGTGCAGGAGAAAGTCTGGGCTCTGGGACTTGCCCACATGCCCAGCATACCCGCAGCACCTTATCTGGAGCCTCTGGCACTCTTGGGGTTGCCCTCCTGGTTTTAAATCCTGGTGACCAGGAAATAAATATGTGTTGAATTGAAAGCAAAGTCTGCCTGAAAACCCTGTGTATCTCTGAGGGAAAGGGGCCATACAGTCACTCAGGGGCCTGAGAGATCTGAACGACAACGGAGAACATCAAGTTTCTGCCATCCCCTCTGTGTCACCCCACCCCCCCCCTCCATTTGTATGCCTCCGTTACCGGGAGCTGACTTTCTGCTGTGCAAGCCCCTTCCATTCTCAACAATACTACTCTGAAAGGAAGTCCCAGCGCTTCTTCCCGGGCCCTTCCTGTGGAGTATAGGCCATGACCCCATCCAGCCTGGCCTTCTGGCCCTTTATCTTTCCTCTTTCAGGCCATCCAAGGGGGCCACTCCAAAGGAAAGACATTGGCCCCACCCTGTTCTGCGCCAGAGACTGCACTGGCTCCCTAGTGCTCTGATGATAGAGCACAAACTCTTGCTCCTGACCTTTGAGGCTCTAGCCTGAGCCTTGGGACTAGGAAGGGTAGACGACTGTCCTTGGAGAGATAGTCTAGGCTGGGAAGTGGGTTTGATCTGACATCCAGCCTGGGAGTCAGGCCTGTGGCCAGCCCAGCTGCCCACAGTGCAGGCCATTAGGATGGCAAAGATTACCAGGAAGCAGATTTGGAGGCCTGGGCTCAACTCTGGCAATGCGAGCCCCGACTTGGGCTGGAAGACCTTGGCAAAGCCTCTGTCCCTCTGAGGGTTCCAAAGAGATGGATACAGAGAGCACTCCCCGGGCCCTTCTGCTGGGCACTGCCAGTTCTGTGGCTTAGGGTGGCCTGGGTACCAGGTGACCCTGGCTAACAGCTCCCCTTACCCCCGCTGTATCTCCCCTGAAAGATTAAGATCTGGGACATCCCCAAGCAGCTGCTGACAAAGAACCTCACAGCCTGCAAGAAGGAGCTAATGGGCCACACCCGCAGGGTGGGCCTGGTCGAGTGGCATCCCACGGCTGCCAACATCCTCTTCAGCTCTGGCTACGACTTCAAGGTGGGTCCGTGCTCTCGTTTCCTGGGGCCCCCCTAACATGACCGCACTGGGCACTTCAGACAACAGAAATTTACCCTCACTTCGTTCTGGAGACCAGAAATTTAAAATCAAGTTGTCAGGAGGGCCGCGGTCCCTCGAAGACCCTAGAATGCTTCCTCCTGTGCCTCTTAGAACTTCCGGTGGCTCCGGGCATTCCCTGGGCTGCACCTGGGTCACTTCGGCCTGCCTCCAGCTTCGTGCAGGCTTCTCTGTGTTTCTGTGTGTTCTCTCATCTTTGGAGCAGGACACCTGTCAGCGGATGCAGTGTCTACCCCAGTCCATATGACCTCATCATAATTAGTTACATCAGCGAAGACCCTGTTTCCTAATAAGGTCACATTCTGAGGCTCCAGTGGACATGAGTTTTTGTGGTCGGGGCAGGGGGACACTGCAGGACCTTAGTCGTCCTGGAGGGGGTGGGCTGGATCCTATCCAGAGAAGCTTCCCACTGCCCCACTGACAGCCAAGCTGGCAGTCTATGGGTCCTGGGGATGGGGAAAATTCATGGTGGAGGAGCCCTGGATTCTATTGCAACTCAGTCTCTGCCTTGCAGTAGGAACTAGGAAAGTCCCTTGACTTTTCTAGGCCTCAGTTTCTCCTTTTGTACATGAATGGGGTCGGTGTGACCATAGCCGTGGCTCTGAAACTCTTCCCTTCACAACACAGGGCTTTATGGAGGCACTTTGGGGACCTCTCTAATGGATCAAGGATGGGATGGGAGCGGTTGACAGAGCCTCTGACCCCCTTCTGATCAGAAGTGCTCTTTCACCTGTGTATATGGGCTGTGTCTGCAGGGCCACCCTATATGGTTGTGCAAGGAACTCTGCACACAGCTCCACGGGGTGCAGGTCACGTCATGGGCTATGGGAATGGATCTCCCTGGAGCTGTGCAGTGCACAGCCTCTGCAGCTAAACGTGGCAGCCCTCTATCTGTGTGAGGTGGAAATGCTGCTTATCAGTGTGTGAGAGCCCCTGGACTAGCTCATCTCTGGGGTCCTCCCAGCGTGGATGGTTTGTCACTCCAAAGCAGATGGTGTTTTCTTTTCGCCGCCAGACAGCCTGACTCCCGGCTTCCCCTCCTGCCACACAGCGGCTTCAGCCAGCAGATCCAGCCTCCCACCCAAGGCTTCTTGGCCAGACTGCCATCTGTGGCTTCCCTCCTGGGGATACCGTGTTTCACTGCAGCCTGGCAGGCGTGCAACCGTGGGAGCCCGGGTGGGGGTGGCTGCTGTGCTCAGAAACAGCTCATTGCCGTGCAGGTGATGGTCTGGAACCTGGACACAAAGGAGTCTGTAATCATGAGCCCCGTGAGGACGATTACTTGCCACCAAGGCGTGATCCTCTCCATGTCCTTCAACACCAATGGCAGCCTGCTGGCCACCACCTGTAAAGACCGCAAGCTTCGGATCCTCGACCCCCGGGCCGGGACTGTCCTCCAGGTCTGTGCCGGGCTGGGGTCTGGCTTGGGGGCAGAGGAGCAAGGGGTGGTGAGGGCCTGCGGGAGGCTAGTAATGCTGTGGGCATTGTGGCCAAGCCTTCACATGTGCTATCTCTCTGTCCTCTTGGCCCTGCTGGGAGGTGGGATGTGTCCCCTGCATTCTTTGGATGAGAAAACGGAGGTTAAGGAGAGGTCAGGTGATTTGCCCACCTTGAAAGCTGAGTTTTGAACCTAGTTAACTCCAGAACTTGCCGGTGTGCCTAAGCTCTGTCAGGAGGCCCGTCACTCCTGCCGGTCTGCTGTGTGACCAAGGACAAGCACTTTCTGTTCTCTTAGCCTTCGCTTCCTTATCTGCAACAGTGGGCTGTCAGTCCTTCCTCTAGAAGGATTGAATGAGATAACTCAGGTGACAGTGCCCGCCCCGCCCATTGCCTTGCATACAGTGAACATTCAAGGATCTCTCAGCACGAGCACAGAGGTGCGCTGAAGTTTGCCTCGATCATAGCTCAGAAAAAGCTCAGTAAAAATAGAAGTTGAGCCCCCAGATGGATGGGAGGATCTCTGGAAGGCTTCCTGGGGGTGGTGTCTCTGGAAAGATTCTCTAAGCAGAGCTAGGTAGTGAACAAGAAAGGCATTTCAGTAGAGCAGCAAAGGCAGGGAGGCCAGGGACCCTAGCTGTGGCCCACGAGCCCCTGACCACACATGTCCATCCAGGAAACCAGCTGCACAGGGCACCGGGCCAACAAGGTGCTGTTTCTGGGGAACCTGAATAAGCTGCTGTCCACGGGCACATCCCAGTGGAACAATCGGCAGCTGGCGGTGTGGGACCAGGTGAGTATCCCGTGCAGCCCTACCCTGCCCCTCACTGTTGTCTATAGCTGAGTTTTGGCTTCGTTCGCTTACTCACTCGTTTGTTTGTGCCCTTACTCGTTGCCCAAGCACGTACTTAGCAGAGCCGGCCGGTGCTAAGGGTGCTGGGATGCAAACTGGGGGGCTGCTCAGACCTTGCACATCTTCTCGTTTGAGGAGGGAGTGACCGTGGTGTGGGGATCAGGGGGAGGTGGCCGTGTCTGGACCAGGACGAGGGGTGGGGGTGGGGGGAGAGAGAGAAGATGTGCTTCTGGACAGAAGGAACAGCTGGAGTGAGGGCTTGGAGGCAGGTGGGCAGGAGCAGCAGCTGAGGGGGTGAGGGAAGGGCCAGGCCAGGCACTGCAGGAGCGCTTGGCTAGAGTTCAAAGACTAGACAAATCGCTTCCTCTCTCTGACCTCCTCCTCCATCAAATAATCAGACAAGCAGGGGAGGGCTGGTGTGCCATCAGGGGTGTGAGAGGTGATGGGTTGGAGGCAAAATGCCTGCAGGATAAAAGGGGGTGGTCTCTCTCCCTCTGTTTCCTTCCCTCTCTCATGCACGCGTGCACACACACACACTCACCCAGAGCCCCTTGGCAGGGATTCCCATCTCCAGGAACACCACTGAGGACCTCCAGGAGTGACCCACAGGCCTTCCTGGTCTCCTTTCCTTGTAGGACAACCTGTCCCAGCCTCTCTTCGAGATGGACCTGGATGGCTCCTCGGGCGTGCTGTTTCCCTTCTATGATGCGGACACCAACATGCTCTATGTGGTGGGGAAGGTGAGCCTGGTGTGGCAGGGAGGGGGCTGCCTGAGCCCCTGAGGCAGGGAGCAGGGCTACCCCAGCCTAGCCCTACCGCTAGCCCCACAGCAACCGGGGGCCCTGGGGGTTCAGGCCAGGGAGAGGGATGGGGAGGGCTTTCTGGACACTGTCTCCCTGCACTGGGCACGTACCCTGTCCCACCATCCTGGCTCCCAGGGAACACCCAGGGCCAGGGCTTTGGGCAGACACCCCAGGCTTATCGCTCCTCCGGTCTGGGACCAGATGAGGAGGCCCCATCGGTGTTTCTCAATAGGGGTACCTTCGAATTTGGGCTGGAGCAGGTTTTCATTGGGTAGGACTAACTGGTACTTGACATCGTAGCTCCTCCCCACCAGTGCCTGGAGCAGCACTCTGTCCCTCTCTCCCTTCCCCAGTCACTAGGACAGGGACAACCAGAAATGCCCCAGAAGTGTAAGATCACTGGACGGTCTCGGGACCCACCACTGCTGACCTTTTTGTGCAGCTGGGAGTGGGACTCAGGCCTGTGCTCCCAGAGTTTCTGCCTTGGAGGCACATAGGTGGGCTTTGGGTCATGATTGGGAGAATCGAGTGTTGAAATGAGGACCCCTTGCTGCTTTAACGGCAGTTCCCTGGTGTTTTCTTATGTGAGGTGGCTTCGCCAGCCCTTCGGTCACTGTGAATGCCAGGTTTCTGCTGCATGGCCGTGGGGAGCCCCGGGGGGGCGGATGGGACCCGGCTCTGAGTTGTACCCTCCTCCTCCTCAGGGAGATGGAAACATCCGCTACTATGAGGTGAGCGCCGACAAGCCTCACCTGAGCTACCTGACAGAGTACCGCTCCCACAGCCCGCAGAAGGGGATGGGTGAGTATGGAACACTGGGGACACGTGGGGTCTGGGGAGACAGGAGCGAGTCAGATGAGGGCCCCACCCTGGAGAGGACCCCATTCAGGAGGGCAGAAGGTGGATCAACGCGGACTCTATGGGAGCTCTGATGGAGGTGTGTAGGAGGTTCTCTGGGAGCAAGCAGCAGGAAGTCGAGGAAGGCTTCCCAGAGGAGGCAACACTCGAGGAGCCTAAAGGGGAGCGGAGCACAGTATGGGGAGAGAATGAAGGCATTCTAGGCTGAGGTAGGGCAGTTACAGCAGCAGCCACAACATAAGAGAGACTGACCTAGGAGAGCCCCTATTCTCTAAGTGTATTTGGGAATAGAAAAAAAAAAATGAAAGAAGACACATCTCTATGTTGTCTATAAGAAACACACTTGAACATGAAGACACAGCTAGATTAACCACAAAGGGAAGGAGAAGGACACCATGGTAACACTCATCAACAGGACGGGGGCAGGAGCTCTGTTCAGAGCAGCTCGGGCGCAAGCTGGTGGGGAAGACCAAGTCTGATTACTCCAACCCCATTTCCCCAGCACAGGGCCCAGCCCAGTGTAGGTATTTGCTCATGAACTGTCTGTAGACGGAAGCGGGGTGGGAGGAGGGTACTCTCTGCTCACGCCCAGGTGTGCACTCTGGCTTCGCCCCTCACCCTGGGTCCCTGTGACCCCAGCCCAGCCAGAACCTCTGAGCCCTCCTTGGCCATCTGCCCGCAGGTGTCATGCCAAAGAGAGGCCTCGACGTCACCTCCTGCGAGATCTTCCGCTTCTACAAGCTGATTACAAGCAAAGGCCTCATTGAGCCTATATCCATGATTGTACCCCGGCGGGTAAGGGTGGTGTGGCCATCTGTGAGGGAGGCGGGAGCCCCTTCTGAAGAAGACATGCCCTGGGAGCTGGAGCCCGGAGCCCATGCCCTTGGGGTAGCAGCAATGAGGCTGGTGGCCACTCCTCAAGGGAAAGGCCTTTCTCATTGTCAGTGCAGTGTTGCTGGGAGCTAAGGGTCCTGAGACCAAACCGTCTCTGCTCTTGAGTTGCTGTGTGACCTTGGACATGTCCCTTTGCTCTCTTGGCCTTGGTTTCTTCAACTCCTAGGTGGGGAAATCCTGGACCCCAGCTCCCTTAGGGCCCTCCCATCTGGGAAGCCCCTTTGTCACCTCAGTCCTCACTTCTGGCTTCTCCTCCAGTCGGAGTCTTACCAAGAGGACATCTACCCGCCTACGGCAGGAGCCCGGCCCTCTCTGACAGCCCAGGAGTGGCTCTGTGGGATGAATAAAGGTGAGGGGGGGCAGACAGAAGGCCCCTTGCAAATGTGAGGTGAAATGGAGTGTCCAGTCATCCCAGGTAGCTGAGAGGGGTTTGGCCTACAGTTGTATTCTCCCATAACCCCGTGTCCTTGACAGTGAGTCCCCATTGGCTAGGATGGTCCCATATGGGTCCGAGAATGGAAGGCTTGTCCTAAGTGGCTCAGGACAGTCTTTCCAAATCAAGGCATTTTGCTCCATGGAACACTTCTTGAAACTCCAGACTGTGCAGCGTGAGTAGGTAGTCTCGGCCCCAGGTCCTTGCCCATCTTCCCATCCCCACCTTTGCAATTACTTTTCAGCCTAAGAGACCCTAGTCTAGTCAGCAGCTCCCCGCTGCCCACCCCTGCCCCAGGCCCTTCCTCCCTGTGCTCACCACCCCCTGCCCTGTCCACCTAAGGGCTACCCCAGAGGAGGCAATGTGTGCTCTTGGCCCCACCGCGGCTCCTGCCTCTTCCTTTGGGTGACACTTGGTCTGTTCCTCTCTGGACTTCTCGCCTCTTCTGTGACTGCTACCTTGGCACCCACCCACCCCTACCCCCAGCCCCCGCCCAGCTTCTCGGGGCTGTTGGGAGGATTCATGAACTGGTAGAAGGCAGAGCGCAATGCATACAGGACTGTCCCTGCAAAGCAAGGACAAGTCTTCACTGGAGCCATTCGCAGTGTTTGGGGGCAGCTGCAGGTGTGCACGCAGATGCCCTGGCAAACCAGGCCTCGCTTAGATGACCCCGTGGGGATGTGTTTGCGATCTGGGTGCCCCAGTGTGGGGGCTGGTTCTTGTCTGCATGCGGCCAGAGCTCCACTCCTGTCCATCTGCTCATGAGCCCTCAGTCCTCACACGGCCCTTTGCTTCCCTCCCAGGCCCAGTCATGGTGTCCCTGAGGCCCTGCTCCGAGCTCCTGAACCCACAGCCACTGCTCCCAGAGACACCCCCGTCCGTCTCCATGGCCCCCTCCAAACAAACAGACAAGGTGGTTGTAGACAATGGCCGGAGAGCCTTCTCCCGTCTGGAGGAGAAGGTGCCCAGGCAGGGAGCAGCAGAACACAGGCTGGAAGAGAAGACCCCTCGGCTCACCAATGGCTTCGACATGGAGTGTCCCCCACCAAAGACAGAGAACGAGGTGGGAACGAGGAGGGCAGTGCGTGCACTGGGATGGTCGGGAGAAAGTGAGCGGTGAAGACGGCCAGCCATGGGGCCTGGCCTGGCCTCTTGACTTGCTTTGTGACCTCATTGACCAAACAGGCAGTGAGCGCTGTGGTCTGCCAAGATGGCGGGTGTATATCCAGATGGCGGAAAACCGTCTGCAAGATGCGGAGGGTTTGATTCCGTATTGGAGTCCCTCCCAGTTCTGACGCTAGGATTTTCTGTTTTCAGAGTCAACATTGTTAAGCGCCCATTTGTTAAGTGCCTACCACGTCCCAGGTCCTGTGGTAGGCACTGTGGCTTATGACCTGACTGAATTTTCTCCCCAGCCCTGGGGGTCAGTTTATAGTGGCTAAAAACACAGGGGCCGGCATCTCACAGAGGAGTCCTGGTCCTGCCTCTGCTGAACACTGACGGGAGGACCTCAGAGCCAGGGGCTGAATCTCTCTTGGCCTCGGCGGCAGGGGGTGGGGGAAGGGGTACTTACACTCCCACCCCCGTAGGGGTGCGAAGATCCTCAGGGGAGCACCCAACATCTACGACGGTTCCCTATGCCACAACAATGACGCTAACGCCCAGGTTCATCTTCTGACCCCGAGGTTCCTAGAGGAGGAAATTAAAACTCAGAGAGGCTACGGGGTGCCTGGGTGGCCCAGTGGGTTAAAGCCTCTGCTTACGGCTCAGGTCATGATCCCAGGGGTCCTGGGATCGAGCTCCACATCGGGCTCTCTGCTCAGCAGGGAGCCTGCTTCCCTTCCTCTATCTCTGCCTCTCGGCCTATTTGTGATCTCTGTATGTCAAATAAATAAATAAAATCTTTAAAAAAAAAACAAAAAACAAAAAACCTCAGAGAGGCTAAGTAACTTGCTGAGGTCACATCATTTAGCTAGTTTAGTGGTGAGAACTGTAGCCTCCAGACTTCAGGGCCATGCATCCTTTCCTCTATCCCACAGGGCATCTAAGGAGGCAAAAAAAAAAAAGTCTGACACATCGAGTCATTAAGACTTCATTTATTGGGTGAAGAATGGTTTTATAAAGTTCTGTAACGGCCGCTCCCTTGAGCCTCTGTCTGTGTGGAAAGGGGGCGGTGGTTTGTCCTTCCCGAGGGTGTTCTGGCCCCTCACATCCGGGGCCACCGCGTGATCTCTCCCTCTGCTCTGTGCTTTCCCAGCTGCTGCAGATGTTCTATCGACAACAGGAGGAGATCCGAAGGCTCCGAGAGCTGTTGACGCAGCGTGAGGTGCAGGCCAAGCAGTTGGAGCTGGAGGTCCAGAACTCGCGCATGGGCTCACAGAGGTTCTGAGCAGAGCGTGCTGCCCTCCCCACCCTCAGGGACACCACTCGGCTCCACGGGGAGGTCCAGAACCAAACCAGAAGTCCCCCAAGAACAACCACTATTTCTATATTTTTTACCAGAAAACGAAAACTCTCGGTTGCTGGAAGATTCTAGTGGGAGGGGTGTGGTGCCGTTTTCTACTTGCCTTCTCAAAACAGGTGTCTGAATTGACTCTTTTTAGACAACAACTTGCCTTCGGTTTTGTTCTGTGTTTAAGGGTCCACGGCGAGCTGTCACTTCTCCAGGAAAAGAACACTATAAAGTTAGAGCTGGAAGGACCCAAGAGGGGAAGCTGCCTGTGATTTTCAAACTGTCCACAGGGTGGGAGGAAGCCTATGCAGGAGGGCTGTGCTCCCTACCCCCACCCCATTCCAACCAGACAGCTCCCCTTCTTTCTGATTTATATATTGGCTTCCATGGAATACATAGTTCTGTTTCTGAAAAAACATTGAGAAGTTTGAAAAGCAGTGATCTGGCCCAATTCCTCATTTTACAGGTGGGGAAACTGAGGCCCAGAGAGAGACGAGTGACCAGGGTCCACAGAGGGTTCGTGGAAGGGCTGGGTCAAGCTTCTGGTCTTCTGGGTCTGTCTTTCTGCTGCTCCCGGTCTGATGCATCTCTCAAGCCCGCAGGGCAGGAATCTGTTTATTCTGGGTTCAGCAGTGACCTCTTACAGGTCCTTCCCTCTCTGGTCTCAGTTTCTCCATCTGAACCTGGGGACCCTGGGGTGTGCTGCCCTCTACAGGATCTGCCTCCTGAGACTAGAAGCCATGGCCTTGACCTGAGGAAAACTACCCATAGCAATGATCTGGGTCGGCTGCAGGAACTCACAAGACATTGGTGAACCAGCAGAGGAAGTTTAACTGTGGGGAAATAAGTCAAGCTTTGGCCCAGTGCTAGAACACAGAGAGGAAGCCCACACCATCCTCTCTTCAATCGCCATCAGCCAAGTGTGGACAGACACTTATCTCTTTTGTGGGGGAGCAGACATCAGGGTGGTTCCTGTGACCACTGACGGCCACAGAGCCGTCCGCTCCAGGATAGAGGCAGGTAGATTTTGGTCTACGAGGCAGGGAGCCCCAGCGCTGTGGGATGCCTGCAGAACCCCATGGCCACCCCCTTCTGGAGAGGGATGACTGCACTAGGGAAGGGAGTAGGGCCAGATGACCCTGAAGTTCCCTTCTAGCCTGAGAGTAATATGTCCCTCCCTTGTGAAACTGCGTCCTGCGCCCATTCGCTAAGGTTCTTTGTCAGTGGCCAATACGCAGCCGAGCTAGAGATGGAAAATGTCAGAAATTAAATGAGCCCTGATGGGATTTTGTCCGCTGCACAGGGCAATCCTGGAGCTAAGGTGGGGACGGGAGGCGGCCCCACCGCCTGGTAGGTTTCAGCCCAGGCTGTACGTGAGAGTCCTCTTAGGAGGGTTCGAGAAATACAGATGCCTCGTCCCAATCCCAGGCCAGTTGAAGCTGAATCTTTGTGTATATTGTTCTGAGTTTCCAGGTCATTCTGCAGTACAGACTGGAGAGCCACTGAGCTGGCCCATCTGTACCTATCTGCAGTAGAGATAAGGATAGAGAATGTCAGACCGGCTCTGGGACCTAACCCCCTCCTCTGAATCCGGGCTGGAAGTGTCCCGTGTCTCTGTGGGACCCCTGGCTACAACTTGATGAGGGCTCTGTGACCCCGAGCGCCCCCTCCCCTAGCCATGGCTTGGTCCCCTTGTCTGCCTACACACACCAGACCCCGCATCCTGTCTTGTTGACTTGTCCCTGGGGCTCACCAGAGGCCATGTCCCAGGTGTTGTGAGGGAACAGAGCTCCCCTGGGTGGGGCTGCCTCTCCCACCTCATAGGCAGTCAGCTCTCTGCAGTTAACAAAGCCCTTCCACCTCCACTCCCTGGCATGTCCAGCTCTAATTCTAACATGGGCCAGGCGGGCATCGCCCCCCTGGTCAGAATGATGACACTATCCCCATGTCATTCCCAGAGAATGAAGAAGGATCACGCCCACAGGCACTGGCCTCAAACAGCCGGAGTTGGGGCTGAGTCTGGGGCGCCTCCCAAATGTTCCTCTGAGCAGAACCTTCTCAGGCTCTTAAGGGACCCAGACCTCATGCTTAAAAACAATGTGAAGGCATCTGTGAACAAACTTGTTTTTTGGGTTTGCTTTTTTTTAAACTAGAGTAAATTATTTAAATTATTTCACAGCAAGGGAGAGGGATAGGTAATTTTTATCAAATATTTTTTTAAGCCATTTTTTAAAATTGCATTTTTGTTTATGTTCTTGACTGATGAAGCAGAGGTTGCCCAGCATCTGCAGGGCCAGGCCTGCACACTCAGGGCAAAGCAGAATGTGCACTCATCTCTTTACTCCGTCCTCTGGGAGGCCCCTGACCGTTGACTCAGGAGCTTTCTGAGAATGAAGACAGCACCGGGAGATGAGCGCTGGGGCGTATCCACCTTAGCTCTACAATAAATGTTCTTCCTGGAACTAAATTTAAGATTGTATCATAGAGGGAAGAAGGAAATCAAAAATAGATCTATGCTTTTAATATGAAACTGTGCCTGAAATAGTCTGATTGTTTTAATGTTGTTTCTGAAATTCCTTTTACCTTTGTAAAAAAAAAAAAAAATTAAGAAATAAAAATGAAAATAAATAGATGTGAAATCGTGCAATGGAAAGAATGTACCAAAATAATAAACAACATCTGCCTAGACATTTTAATACCTGGAACTTTCCTTTTCTTGATTTGTTCTACAAATACCAATTAAATTATCTACTTGTTTGGACCAGAGACCGGGCTGGGAAACAGATAAAACAGACTTGGTCCCTGCCCTCTGAAGTTTTTAGTTATGCTTGGAAGGAAGATGAGGGCCAGGTTAGGGGAAGTGTGGGCTGTGGGTAAATAAGCAAGGTGGGCTTCCTGGAGGAGGTGAAATTTCGGCAGACACCTGAAGCATAAATAGAAGTGAGCAGGGCAAAGGGTATTGGGGGAAAAGAGGTCCCAAGCAGAAAAAACTGCCTATTCTTGGTCTGGAAACAAGCAAAAGGTAGAGCATAGACAGGGCAGGGATCAAAGGTATTAAGAGCCAAGGATAGGACCTGAGAATTTTTTTCCAACTTTATTGAGATACGATTGACAAAAGTTGTATATACTCGGATTGTACATGATTTTTAAGGATGTACAATGTGATGATTTAATATATGTATACCTTGTGAAATGATTACCATCAAGTTAATTAACACATTATCTCACATAGTGTGTGGTGAGAACACTTGAGATCTACACGCAGAAAATTTCAAGTATTAACTAGAGTCACCAGGCTGTACCTTAGATCCCCCAAACTTGGGCATCTCACAACTAAAAGTCTGTACTCTTTTCCCCCAACTCCAAAGCCTCCCTGGAACCAGTATTCCACGCTGTTGCTAGGAGTTCAACTGTTTTAATTTTATTTTGGTTTTTTGTTGTTGTTGTTGGTGGTGGTTTTTTGTTTGTTTGTTTGTTTTTGATTCCACATCTATGCGAAACTAAACAGTGTTTGTTTTTCCTCCGTCTGGCTTATTTCACTAAGCATAAAGTCTGCAAACTCATCCAGGTGGCAAATGTCAGGATTTCCTTTTGTTGGGTCTGAGCAAGGTTTCACCGTATATACACACAGCATTCATTCACGGACGGACACTGGTGGCTTCCACGCCTTGGCTGTTGTGAATAACGCTGCAAGGCACCCCGGAGTGCAGGTGGCTCTCCCAGATACTGACTTCATAATCGGTAATCTTCCTGTATGTACCCAGAAGGGAGATGGCTTGATCATGGGGTAGGTCCATTTTTCACTTTTTTGAGGAAACTCCGTGGTGTTTTTCAGGTTGGCTGTACTAATTTACATTTGGTGGAGGCTGAGACAGCCTGGGGCGATCAGTTTCTAGGATTCTGACAGCTGGGGGAACGGTGATTTCTCCCGGGGAAAGGGCAAAGAGAATCAAGGCAAAGTGGATCCGCCTGCGGCCACCTCCCAGGCGCGAGCCCAGGCCCGAGCCCTCCACGCCGCGGAAGGGGCCGGCGCAAGTCGGGCTAGAGCGCGGCCCATGGGGCCGCAGGGCGCCGATGTCGCCGCTACCCGTGCCGGGCGTGCGCAGCCGTCCTTCCTGCGGGAGCTGGGCCTGCCCGGAGCCAACCCCGCCCCACCGCCCCGCTTTCGATTCTCCGCGGGAGCCCCTCCCCCGCACTGCGGCCGCCGGGACCCGAGGGCTGAATGGCCGGCGCAGGTGCGCGGAGCGAGACACCTGGGGGGCCGGGAACACCTGGGGGGCCGGGGCCGCCGGAGCGCGAGGACGCAAGCGGCTGGCGCTGCCCGGAGCATGGCGACCGCGTGGCCGAGCTCTACTGTCGCCGCTGCCGCCGTTGCGTGTGCGCGCTCTGCCCGGTGCTGGGCGCGCACCGCGGCCACCCGGTGGGCCTGGCGCTGGAAGAGGCGGTGCACGTGCAGGTGGGGACCGGAGCGGCGCGCGGGGTGTGCAACGAGCGGGGAGGCGCGCGCAGGGTTGGCGGCCGCTTACTCGTTCGGCCTGGAGCCGCAGGGAGGCCCACCTGTTGTTGCCAACGATCAGTTAAGCTTCAGAAGAGGTGGGTTTGGGAGTGAGAACTTGGGCGCCCTGACTGATACGCAGATGTCCTTGACCTCGTCCACCACGCGGGTCCACCACACTGCCCTGGGGCTGGAAGAAGGTCTGCGGGTGAACACGGATGAAAAGCCATACAGAAACCTCTGGTTTCCTCTCCTGAAGTTCACAGTCAGGGCCTGAGGACTGCTTGACTGACTGCTGTAGGAGCGGCTGCCAGCCACCCACTCCTGCCCTTCCCCTCCACCCTTCCTCGCCATAGCACTTCCCTTCCACGCATTTAACAGCCTGGTGGGGAGCTGTGACAGCCATTTTACTGATACGAAAAGGAAAACTGGAAGCTGAGGCTGCCTTTGACCCCAGGATTCCACAGCTGTGTTGTCCCCACTGGCTTCTCATCTTGGAGCCCTCACCGGTGCATAATCCTAATAGTGGTCAGGGGCTCTCAACTCTTGTTCTGGCCTTGAGGACAACTTGTTCTGTGGCTCTGGTCAAATCTGTCTGCCCCATCTGGGATAGGCAGGCCCTCCTCTCTCTGACAGATGTAGATTCTACCACTTCCTCCTCCAGGAAGTCTTCTGTGATTAATGACCTTTCTGTTCACATTGCGACAGCCTTGGAGCTGGATGAAAATGGGCCCTGTGGGAGCTGGTCCAGTTGGTGGAGTCCTCTGTTTATGGCCCGCCTCTTCCTCCAAGGTCTTCCTTTTCTTATTTGTATAATGGTTGTAAGAGTAATAGAGGCTGTTTCCAGAGTTCATATGGCTGCTTTCCAGAGATAGGGCTTGGGTGTCTCATAGGTGGGTCCACCCACCTACCTACCTCCCCGCCTACGTACCCATTTTGTGTTCACACACCTACCCACTCACCTTTTATCCATCGTCCTTCCATCCACTCATCAGACATCCATTCAGCACATACTTTGTGCCATGAGCTAAGGAATAAATCGATTCTTCTGGATCTGGAGATGTTCCCTGGCTGGTGGGATGAGAACAGATAGTGACAATATAGTGTGATAAGTATTGTAATTGGGAAGCTGGAGGGAAGACAGTGTGAAGTAGGAAGAGAGAGCCCAGGAAGACTTCCTGGAGGAGTGCTACTGGAACTGTCCTTGAAGGCTAAGTAGAATTTTACCAGGTAGCTTTGACAGGAGAAGCATCCTGGGATTGGAAGGCCCAAACACTAGGAGGCTGGGCTCTCTTGGGGTGATGGAGAGCGTTTAGTCTTGAAAGCTTAGAAATCACAGTGGGGTAAGGATGTGCTCCTGGAATTTGCGGCTGTGGCTTATATCTGGGCTCCCATTGTGTCCCCACCCTCACCCACCACCTAGAATACAACCACACACAGCAGTAAATGCTTGTTGGATGTGACAATGACAGCTAACAACTCTGTTGAGTACTTAGTCCCTGCCAAGCACCGCACCAGGCATTCTGTGTACTTCTTATTCTCTATGGTGACACTATGGGGTTAGCTCCAGATTTATCGCTGAGGAAACAGGCTTAGAGAGGTGAGGTCACTCGCTCAGTTCCCATGAAAGGGACTCAGACCTAGGAAGTCCTGTGTGACTCAGGTTGGTGCTCTTCATAGCTTGCTGGGAAGCCCCCGCTCTCCAGTTGAAGCTGGCAGCCCTTGGACACTGTGTTCGATTCAGCAAACACTTCTGGGTCACTCCCTGGTCGCTGGGGGGGGAGCCAGGAGCGGAGCAGGCCTGCCCTCAGGAAGCTGTTGGTTGGCTGGGCAGCCAGACCTGGGCCCAGCAGCTGAGTATAAGGCCAGCCTGAAGAAAGTCCAAATAGAGGTGAGGTCAAACCTGTGGGGAAGAGGGTCACAGAGCCCACCCGTGGAAAAATGGCAGTCGCAAAACAGAGACATATGGAAGGGAGCCGTTTTAGGTGGGAGGGAGATGGGACCATGAACCCCCACAAGCCTCACATGTGCAGGTCTTCTGAAGCCCAGTCCAGGCCAAAGGCCCACATTCTTTCTGGAATGTATGTTCCACGTAGGCAGGCCCGGTGACAGGGCCTGGCATGTAGTTGGTGGTTCGGTTAATAGTGACTCTATAAGTGAACACTCTTCCCCTGTCCCCAGACTGTATGCCTTAAGGCCCTGTTTGAGAAAACTGGGTCATAAGTAGGATTGTTCTAGAAAAAAGGGAGGGGAACCTCAAGGTTTGAAGAATTTCTGACATGGGCGTCCGAGGATCAGAGGGACCCTTGTTCCAGCTCATCCTCCAATTTGCCCCGTGACTCTGGGCCCACTCATCTCACCAGTGAGTCTCAGGTACCTCAACTGGAGCAAAATTCAGGGGTGGGAGATGCCCCTCGGGGTAGCTTGTTACCTTAAAAGTCACAGAATTAAGAATTAATTTTTCCTGGGCGCCTGGGTGGCTCAGTGGGTTAAGCCGCTGCCTTCGGCTCAGGTCATGATCTCAGGGTCCTGGGATCGAGTCCCGCATCGGGCTCTCTGCTCAGCAGGGAGCCTGCTTCCTCCTCTCTCTCTGCCTGCCTCTCTGCCTACTTGTGATCTCTCTCTGTCAAATAAATAAATAAAATCTTTAAAAAAAAAAAAAGAATTAATTTTTCCTAACTCCTTCACATACAGAAACTCATCCAAGAATGTTTAAAGCAACTGGAAACCAAGAAGCAGCAGAATGTTGGCAACATAACCCACATAGAAGACACTGCCGAGAAGCTCAAGGCAAGTGGACATTTCTTCTTCATTCTAGTTAAGATATGTGCACTTCCCCTCGGACGCAAGGCTCTCCTCAGTGTGGAGCCAAGGGTATATAAAAACCCTTTTTAGATCCAGTTTGGTGGCCCTTGGGACTTCCAGAACTTAGGGGGCTCTTTTGAAGAAAAAGAACACAAAATCAGGTGTAAGGCCATGAGGGACCGGGCTAGTGAGGAGCTTGAAGCTTGTGGTATTGTGTTGTGTTGTGTTGTGTTGTGTTGTACCTGAAGCTTTTGTGTTGTTAGCTTGGTGAAGATCTGCCTCTGTCCAGTGCCCTAGTCTTGCCCCCTAGCGCCTCACAAAATGGAGGAACAGCCTTTCCTGCCACCTGCTGGCACCGCCAAGGCCATTCTCTTAGAGGGACTAGTCGTCCATCCCCTGCACCCCAAGTCACCTTAAACAAAGCAAAATGCAGTATAAAGAACGTGCAAATAACTCTTTGGGTGCCAACTGCTTTGTTGAAAGAAATTAAATAGGGTATAAATATATTCCAAAAGTAAGTACTTTCTTCAGGCTCCTCTTTTCACAAAATTGTTTATTTATTTATTATTTTTTTTAAATAATTTTTAAAAAATATTTTAAATTTTTTTAAAAGATTTTGTTTATTTGACAGAGAACACAAGTAGGCAGAGGGGCAGGCAGAGATGGAGGGAAGGGGAAGCAGGCTCCCTGCAGAACCAGAGAGCCCGATGCGGGACTCGATCCCAGGACCCTGGAATCATGACCTGAGCCGAAAGCAGAGGCCTTAACCCACTGAGCCACCCAGGCACCCCAGAATTGTTTATTTAAATGGATTCTTTTTGGGCTTGAAATGAGAAGTTGGGACTGATACAATTGTGAGCTGCCATTTTACTCTAAAGAAGTTGTGCTGGGGTTTTTGGTCCTTTTATGTGAATTGAGCTGGTCCCTTCCCCTCTCGGCCTCGGCTGCCCCCACCTCAAAATGGGGGCTGGGGTGGGATGCCCTCCCAGGGCCTCTCCCCCTGACGGCTCTGTGAACCCTGGACTGACCCCCACAGTCAGAACAGAGAGACTGGCACCCAGGACATCCCGAGGCCAGGCCCACAGCAGAGGGGAGATGCCGAGGCCCAGGCTAGGCGAGGTAACAGAATTGGTCCCCTATTGGCCCAGCATGCTTTGTCTGTGGCTGCGTGCCCCAGCATGCTGGGGACAGTTGCATTAATGCACCTGGAGCCCCAGCTGCATCAGTAACGGTGCCCGTCATGTCTCCAAGAGCATTTCTCTGGGGCTCAGGTAAATACATCCATTGGAAGAATTCAGGAAAGGATGGGGGAGGTGTTTTGGGCCACTCATCCAGAAGGGCAGAATCGGGATACAGAGTCACTGTCTGCGGATCTATGAGCAGAGATTCTTTCCTTGGGGGCCCCCAAGGAAAGAATTAGGACCCGTGTGCAGAGTCAAGTGGGTCACATTTCAGCCTTGTCTAAGGGGTGGAGTTTTCTTTCTTTGAACCTTTTCCCCAGCTTTTAAACTTCTAATTTGAAATAAGTACAGATTCACAGGATGTTGCAAAGGTAGTGCAAAGAAGCCTCACGTACCTTTCTCCTAGCTTGCCCCAAGGGTTAGAGCTTACCTAACTCTAGTGCCATGTCAAAACCAGAGTTGACAGCGTGTGTGTATAAAGTCCTACGTCAGTTTCTCATACGGGTAGATTCGGGAATGCAGAAGGATTCCGCCACCACCAAGACCTACCTCGGGCAACACCATTAGAGTCACCCCTCCCACTCTCCCTCCAACAGTCTGACCCCGGGCAATCACACATCCGTTCTCTATCTCTGTCATTATGGCATTTAAGAATGTCATAAAACTGGAATTATACGGTGTACGACCTTTGAGATTTTTTTCACTCAACCTAATGCCTTCAGGATCCCTCCAGGTTGTTTTGTGTATCAATAGTTCATTCCTTTGAATTGCTGAATACTATCCCAGTCATCTGGTAGTCCAGGTCAGCCAGTTTTTTTTGTTTTTGGTTTTTTTTTTAATTTGAAGTTTTCATCTACGTTAGGATAGTATCGTTGTTTCCATTTTGGGGCTATTAAAAATAAAGCCACTTTGAGCAATCGTGTACAGGTTTTTGTGTGGACATAGTTTCCGTTTCTCTGCAATAAATGCCCAGCACTGGTTCTGGGTTCTATGGGGCTTGTATGTTTAGCTTCTCAAGAAACTGCCAGAACATTTTGCAGGGTGGCTGTGTCATTTGACATTCCCACCAGCCATGTATGAGACATCCAGTCTCCCCTCGTCCTTGCCTACCGGCAGTACTTGCCGGAGTTCTAGTCTAGCCTTTCTGGTAGCTGTACAGTGGTCCTCCCTTTGGAGCCTGCGTTTGCGTTTCCCCAGCAGCTATGATACTGAACAGCTTTCCATGTGTTTAATGGCAGCTTCTCTGTCCTCTCTGTTGTTGTTGTTTGTGTTTTTTGTTTTTTACCACTTCAGGACTGGTCTGTCTGTTTTCCTGCTCCTGAGTTTGGAGACTTGTCTCTCTGAGCTAGACAGGAGTCCCTTGTCAGGTCTGTGGCTTAAGAATATTTTCTCCCAGTCTGGGGCTTGACATATCATTGCCTTCACAGGGGCTTTAGCAGAGTGAAAGTTTTTTAATTTTGAAGAAGGCCAGTTTATCCTTTTTTTTTTCTTTTTTAATGGATCATGCCCTCGGTTTCATGACTGAGAGCGCTTGGCCTAGCCCTACATCCCAAAGATTCCCACCTTTTCTTTGGTCTAAGTGTTTGACAATTTTATGTTGTTCATTGAAGTCTGTGATTCTTGTTGAGTTCCTTTTTTGTATAAGGTGGGAGATTTAGCTCAATTCTTTTTTTCTCTTTTCTTATGGATGTCCAGTTGCTCCAGCACCATTTGGGGAGAGACTGTGTGTTCTCCATTGAATTGCTCGAATTTTGACGAAAATGAGTTGGCCCTGGGAGCCGTTGGGAGCTGAGCACCAGACACCCCCACAAGAAGGGTGCCTGTCTCCAGGTCTCCCAGCCCCCACCTGATCACCTCCCTCACTGTGTTACCAGCCTGGCTCCTGGGGGCATTTATGTTTCCATCCCTGGTCAAGAAACAGATATTTAAAAATTCAGCCATGCTTAACTCTTTATCAGATATGTCATTTGCAAATATCTTCTCCCATTCGGGAGGTTGCCTTTTGGTTTTGTTGATTGTTTCCTTTGCTGTGCAAAAGTTTTTACTTTGATATAGTCCCAACAGATTATTTTTGCTTTTGTTTCCTTCACTTTATGAGGCATATCTAGAAAAATGTTGCTATAGCTTATGTAAGAGAAATTACTGATGTTCTCTCATCTAGGATTTTTATGGTTTCAGGTCTTTAACATTTAGGTCTTTTTTTTTTTTAAGGTCTTGTTTATTTATTTGACAGAGCAAGAGGGAACACAAGCAGGAGGAGTGGGAGAGGGAGAAGCAGAATTCCAGCCCAGCAGGGAGCCCAATACGGGACTTGATCCCAGGACCCTGGGACCATGACCTGAGCAGAATTCAGGCAGATGCTTAACAATGGAGCCACCTGGGTGCCCCCATTTAGGTCTTTAATCCATTTTAAATTTATTTTTGTGTATAATGTAACAAAGTGGTCCAATTTCATTTTGTCACAAAGCTGTCCAGTTTTCCCAACACCAGTTGTTCAAGAGACTATTTTTTTTCCCATTTCATATTCTTGCCTCCTTTGTCATAGATTAATTTAACCATATAGTGAGGGTCTATTTCTGGGCTGTCTGTTTGGTTCCACTGACCTACGTGTCTATTTTTGTGCCAGTACCATACTGTTTTCATCACTATAGGTTTATAGATTATTTTGAAATCTGGGATTTGGGTACCTCCAGTTTTGTTCCTTTTCCAAAATTGCTTTGGCTCTTTGGGGTCTTTTGTGGTTCCATACAAACACATAAAGAACTTTTACAACTCAACCACCCCCCAAAAAACCCAATTAAAAGTGGGTAGAAGACAGGGGTGCCTTGGTGGCACTGTTGTTTAAGTATCTGGCTCTTGGTTCCCCCTCAGGTCATGATCTCAGGGTCATGAGACCAACCCCTGCGTCAGGCTCTGCACTCAGCAGGGGGTCTGCTTGAAGATTCTCTTCTTCTGTTCCTCTCCTGTGGTCCTGTATGCACATGCTCGCTTGCTCACTCTCTTTCTCTCCCCCCCAAATAAATAAAATCTTTTTTTAAAGATTTTATTTATTTATTTGGCAGACAGAGATCACAAGGAGGCAGAGAGGCAGGTAGGGGAGGGGGAGGCAGGCTCCACGCTGAGCAGAGAGCCCGATATGGGGCTCGATCCCAGGACCGTGAATCATGACCTGAGCCGAAGGCAGAGGCTTAACTCACTGAGCCACCCAGGTGCCCCCTCAATGTTTGCTTTTTTAAGATTTATTTGAGAGAGAGAGAGCATGATTGGGATGAGAGGCAGAGGGAGAAGCAGACTTCCCACTGAGCAGGGAGCCCTATGTGGGGCTCAATCCTAGGACCCTAAGATCATGACCTGAGCCAAACCAGATGCTCAACTGACTGAGCCACCCAGGTGCCCCCGAATTTTTCAGTTTTGAGGGTCCATGAGCTCGGACTTGAATTCTTCTCAGTACAGTCCTGTCATTTGGTTTATTTGTTTTGCTGGTGACTCTTTTTGCCCATGACCCTTGATGGATGACAAGATTCCTTGCCCCTGGGGTGCCTGGGTGACTCAGTTAAGCGTCAGCCTTCAGTGAATGAGCCCCACATAGGGCTCCCTGCTCAGCGGCGAGCTTGCTTCTTCCTTTCCCTCTGCTGCTCTCCCTGCTTGTGCTCTCCCCGCCCCCTCTATCTAATGAATAAATAAAATCTTTAAAAAAAAAAAAAATCCCTTGCTCCTTTCCCAGGCCAGTGAATGGAGTTTTTCCTGTTCCTAGTTCATGGATGAAGCAGGCTCCTGGGTTGGTGCCCAGAGACCCCTCCCAAGGCTGCGGGGCTCCCAGTGTGGTACGGATGTCACAAGGGTCACTTGCTCAGCTTCCGCACCAGAGTTCCCTCTTTGTTTGGGGCAGCTAAGGATTTCTGCTTTTTGTCGTTTGTAGGTTTGCTTTTTGTTTTTGAGCTGAGTCATATGATTTAAAAATTGGCTCACGTGTATATCCCCATTTCTGTGTGTTTGAACTAGGGAGGGAGGTTTCCCATGTCATCTTCTTCCCCCGTTATTGACCAAAAGTCTGTGTCCCTTTATATATGGGCATCTTGTTTTGGCTTGAGGTCCTAACTAACACTACCCTGGGTCAGTGTCAGAGACGGTGTGTTCCAGTACATGGCTCTACCACGATTAAGCCATTTTTGTAATGCTGAACATTTCGATCATTTCCAGTTTTTCACTAGCATAAAAGAACACCGCAGCGAACGTTTCTTACTTGTTCCGTCTGGACACATTCCCAGAAGTGACTCCTCCAGCTCATGGACACATACGTGTAGGACTCTCCTGTGTTCCGCTAAACTGTGGCCCATGTGCTTTGGGGCAGAGAGGTCAGGGACAGCCACACTGCCCTGTGCTTGCGTAGGGAGAGGCACTGCTGGGAAAGGGTTGTCTGCCTGGAAATTAATCCATAAAACACTTTTGTGAGCAAACAAAAGTCAATAAAGTTCACACGTGCTCCAAAGTCCACTGTTCAGAAACCAGGGAACAGCCAACCACTTCCTTCCAGAGAACCATCAAGAAGGCCTTGGTCCTTAATCCTCAACCAACACCCATGGAATGATTTTCTCTGACATCCTTGTCAAGAGGCTGTTTCCTTCCCCTGCACAGCAGCTCAGAGGCCCAGGTGGACGGGAAACTCGCCATTTGCCCGCTACCCTAACCTGGACAAGGGTCAGGTGTCAGAGGGGCACAGTGATTATGCTCTTCTTTTGGAATCTTCCCAGTTTTCCCCAGGGAGCTTTTGATACTTTTATGAGTGTGTGTCGAGGGGGGAGGGGGGTTATGTAAATATGTATACTATAAAAATAAATATACACATAAGTTTGGTTACTGTCTGTCGAATCCAGACCTGGGTAGGGAGTTAGGGTGTGCACAGGCTGGCAGAGCTGAAGTGGCCCTCGGCGCTGGGGGCGCCCAGGAAGACAGAAGCCACGTTGAGGGTTTTGAAGATTTTTTTTTTTTTTTTTTTTTTACTTATTTGAGAGAGAGAGACAGTGAGAGAGAGAATGAGCGAGGAGAAGGTCAGAGAGCGAAGCAGACTCCCCATGGAGCTGGGAGCCCGATGTGGGACTCGATCCCGGGACTCCAGGATCACGCCCTGAGCCGGAGGCAGTCGTTCAACCAACTGCGCCACCCAGGCGTCCCACGTTGAGGGTTTTGGACAGTGGTGATGAGTGCAGGGACCAGTGACACAGCATGAGAGAGGCAGAGAAGCCAGCCAGGGGTGGCGAGGCAGAAGCATGGGCAGGAGACACAGGGAGGATGTGGGAGGAGGGAGCGCAGGAGGCCGGGGCCACTGTGGTGGGAGCTGGAACCAGAGCAGACCTGTCCTTCGGGAGCTGGAGGGTAGAGGGGACGCAGGGATGCAGCCTCTCGTGGAGACCCTGCCTTGGTGGGAGGGACGCCCTGGCTGCTCCCTCTCCCTCATTTCTCTCTAGTTCCTCCTTTCATTGACCAGACCCAGCCTGAAGGAGGCTCTTGGAAATGCACAGGCAGGAGTCAGCCCCTCTCCCTACCACGCAGGGCTGGGGGAAGGAGAGGAAATGGGCCTACACTGGCACCCTAGGGAGGGAAGTAAACAGCCTCCATTCCTGCCTTTCCCTGTGACCCACCAGAGCTGTAGGGACTGAACCGCAGCTTGAGACCAGTTTGGGGACAGAAAGCAGCCTCTGCCAGGGTGGGAATTGGAAGATGAGGACTCAGTCAGGCCATGCTCCTGCTGACAGGGGACGATGCCACCAGTCTCCACCACCCGCGCTGGATAAGGCCACCCCTCTGCCTCCCTCCGCAGGCCACGGCCACCTGTCCAAGTCACCAGTGACAGCACAGCTAACAGGGAGAGGGCAGGGGTGGGGAACAGTGGGAGGCCCCGGAGCGGCACCCATGGAAGCACTGTCCAAAGTCGCGCTGAGATATCAGCCAAACAGCTCTCTCCATTCTCCTCACAGGCCCCTCACCCTCCACAGGACCCAGACAGGCCTGCAGGGCCCTGGGCCGACACGAGTCACACAGCAGCCAGCACTCTGGGTACGAAATCCCCCGCTCTCCCATGCCGGCCTTCACCGCGGCCCAAGTTCCTTTTGTCCCCAGTCCCTAAGCTTTTCAGCTAGACTCTTCAGGGCCTCACCCGGCCCAGCCCACTCCAGTGTGGGGTCCAGTTTCGCTTTGGATCACTGTGGCCCAAACCACCAGACGGCATATTTCCTTGTTTCATCGCCAGAATCCCCTCCCTCCCTCCCATTCTCTCTCTCTCGCTCTCTCTCTTTCTCTCATGCTTTTAAACTGTTTGCATGATCAGCCTCATCTCCTTACACCTTAAGTTTTCTTGTGGATGTTTCCAAACGGTTATTCCTGGACTGAGAGGTACAACGATGGGTTGTGTCATTAAGCTTGTTTTGTACATTCTTCTTCACAAAGTGGAGCTGTGGAAACTGCTTGGTCAGGAGAGTATTTGCTCTCTTGGTTTCTAGAAAGGTGCTCCATTTACATACGTTGCCCCCAGAGTGTGTCTATAAACCTAGAGTTTGGCACCCATTTTCTTGGCTTCATTGGGTCGTTCAGGAGAGACATATTTGTGTCCGTGTTCCCTGACCCGTAGAAACCATGTTGTCAGTGTAGACTAATTCCCAGGCTGGCCCAAAGCCAACTTAACTTATATTGCGTGCGGCTGGGAACAGCTAGCCTCAGAACCTAACCACAGCCCAGAGTGCTGTATAGGAGTCGGACTCGGGGAACTCACTCCACAGATCATGCCAAAGCTCGTGTTCCCGCCCCACTAAAAAGAGAACATGACATCATGGGGAGCCTGTCCCAAGTACCAGGGCCTGCTCTGTTGTGTGGTCTGATGTTTGGGCTGGAGAAAGAGGCTGACCTGTGTTTTGCTTTTATTTATTTATTTTTTAAATAAACATATAATGTATTTTTATCCCCAGGGGTACAGGTCTGTGAATCGCCAGGTTTACACATTTCACAGCACTCACCATAGCACATACCCTCCCCAATGTCCATATCCCCACCACCCTGCTTTTATTTTTTTTTAATGATTTTGTTTTATCTTTTAATCATACTAGTAGTACATGAGCACGTGTTCGTTTTTTTTTAAATGTTCACAACAGTATGTTAGAATCTAGTATAGAACTATAGCAACTACAAAATGGGAGTACCTCTTCACCATTCCCCCAAGCCTGTAACTTTTCCCAAACATGACTAGAGCATTTATTTTATTTTATTTTTTCAGTGTTCCAAGATTCATTGTTTATGCACCACACCCAGTGCTCCATGCAATACGTGTGCTCCACAATACCCACCACCAGGCTCACCTAACCCCTCATCCCCCCTCCAAAACCCTCAGTTTGTGTCTCAGAGTCCACAGTCTCTCATGCTTCATCTCTCCCTCTGACTTCCCCCAATTCACTTTTCCTTTCCTTCTCCTAATGTCCTCCATGTTATTCCTCATGCTCCACAAATAAGTGAAACCATATGATAATTGACTTTCTCTGCTTGACTTATTTCACTCAGCATAATCTCCTCCAGTCCCATCCATGTTGATACCAAAGCTGGGTATTCATCCTTGCTGATGGAGGCATAATATTGCATTATATATATGAACCACATCTTCTTCATCCATTTGTCTGCTGAAGGGCATCTTGGCTCTTTCCACAGTTTGGCGACTATGGCCATTGTTGCTATGAGCATGGATATACAGATGGCCCTTCTTTTCACTACATCTGTATCTTTGGGGTAAATACACAGTAGTACAATTGCAGTGTTATAGGGTAGCTCTATTTTTAATTTCTTAAGGAATCTCCACAGTTTTCCAAAGTGGCTGCACCAACTTGCATTCCCACCAACAGTGTAAGAGGGTTCCCCTTTCTCTACATCCTCTCCAACACTTGTTTCCTGTCCTGTTAATTTTGGCCATTCTAACTGGTGTGAGGTGGTATCTCAATGTGGTTTTGATTTGAATCTCCCTGATGGCTAGTGATGATGAACATTTTTTCATGTGTCTGTTAGCCATTTGTATGTCTTCTTAGGAGATGTGTCTGTTCATGTCTTCTGCCCATTTTTCAACGTGATTATCTTTTTTTGAATGTTGAGTTTGAGTTCTTTTTAGATCTTTGATACCAGCCCTTTGTAGTGTCATTTGTGAATATTTTCTCCCATTCCGTGGGTTCCCTCTTTGTTTTGTTGACTATTTCATTTGCTGTGCAGAAACTTTTTATCTTGATCAAGTCCCAAAAGAAGTCCCATTTTCACTTTTGTTTCCTTTGCCTTTGGAGACATGTCTTTTTTTTTTTTTTTTAAGATTTTATTTATTTGACAGAGAGAGAGGGATCACAAGTAGGCAGAGAGGCAGGCAGAGAAAGAGGAGGAAGCAGGCTCCCCGCTGAGCAGAGAGCCCGATGCAGGGCTCGATGCAGGGCTCCATCCCAGGACCCTGAGATCATGACCTGAGCCAAAGGCAGAGGCTTAACCCACTAAGCCACCCAGGCACCCCTGAAGACATGTCTTGAAAGTTGCTATGGCTGATGTCAAAGAGGTTACTGCCTATGTTTTCCTCTAGGATTTTGATAGATTCCTGCCCCACATTGAAGGTCTTTTATCCATTTCGAGTTTATCTTTGTATATGCTGTAAGAGAATGGTCGAGTTTCATTCTTCTACACATAGCTGTCCAATTTTGCCAGCACCATTTATTGAAGAGACTCTTTTTTCCACTGAATATTTTTTCCTGCTTTGTCAAAGATTATTTGACCATAGAGTTGTGGGTCCATTTCTGGGCTCTGTACTCTGTTCCACTGGTCTATGTGTCTGTTTTAGTGCCAGTACCATGTTGTCTTGGTGATCACAGCTTTGTAGTAAAGCTTGAAATCAGGCAACATGATGCCCCCAGTTTTGTTTTTCTTTTTCAATGTTTCCTTAGCAATTCAGGGTCTTTTCTGGTTCCATGCAAATCCTAAGATTGTTTGTAGAACTAACAGACATTTAAATGCACCTGCATGGATGCCTGGGTTGTGCCTCTGTTAAGCATTCTCCTTTGGCTCAGGTCATTCTCCTGAGATGGAGTACTGTATCAGGCTCCCTGCTCAGTGGGGAGCCTGCTTCTCTCTGCCCCTCCCCCTGCTTGTGTGTTCTCTCTAATAAATAAATAAAATCTTTTAAAAATTTAAAAATGCACTTGCAAACATACAGAAGCATAGACAGCCTCCCCCCACCCCTGCTATCCAAAAGTAGTGTTCTCTGAAACCTTCTGTAGGTAGAAAGGGCATAAAGGAAAGACAATCACCGGCTTTTTCAAAGTTTGAGTTAAGCCACTTCACTTTAAGGAAAGTCCTGGGTTAATAGCCATTTTCTAACTGGAGGACACCTGAAGACGATTTTCGCTTTTTGGACAAAAACCCTTACCATGCTAATAAAGGTTTTTCTTAAAAGCAAAGTGGACCAAAGCAGACATTCAGAAGGTGGGCAAACCTGTATCCATATATAATTTTTGTTTAGTTATCTTTTACAGAAATAGGATCATCCTATATTTGTTATTCTATAACTTGCTTTTTTCATGTGGTGTCTTGGAGAGTTTTCCATGCCCAGGCACCTGGATCCACTGGTGTGTGTGTGTGTGTGTGTGTGGCAAAATGTACATAACATAAGTTAACCATTTTACCCATTTTTTGGTGTACGATTCAGTAGGACAAACTGAATTTACAGTTATAACCACTGTTTTTGCATTTATACTCATAAACACTGTATTACACTCACAACCACTGTATAACTGTACATTACAGTTATAACCACTGTAAACTGCATTTACACTCATAACCACTATTTCCAAAAATTTTCCACTACTTCAGATATAAACTCTGTAACTACTAAGCAATGACTTCCCCTCCTGCCAGGTCCTGGCAGACTCTCATCTACTTCCTGTCCCTGTGAACTGGCCTATTGTGGGTTATTTTATAATAGGAAATCATCCAGTATTTGTCCTTTTACGTCTGGCTTATTTCACTCCACATGACCTAACGGTTCACCCACAGTGTATTATGTATAAGAACTCTGCCTTCTTTTTAATCACTGCCTGTTCTTTCATTGTATAAAAGCCACATAATATATATAGTAAACATATATATATATACTTCCCATATCGAAAATCTTGCCCACCTTCACCACCAACAGTGCTGTAGTGAGTGTCTTGGTACACAGATGTTTGTGCACGTGTGAAAACGTTTTCAGAGATCAATGCTTGCAAGGGGAATTGCTGCATCAAAGGATGGTTGCAGTCAAAATTTTGATATCACATTGTCCCCTAAGAATGCTGATCCAGTGTGGCTAAGGTGTACTCCACACCATTCCAGGCTCTGCTATTATCAGTCAGTTAAAATACCTCCAGGCTGATGGCCATCAAGTATTTTCACTGCCCACTTCCTGGACTGCCTGAGAGGCCGGGTACCCCTTTGTCCAGCTATGGGCACTTATAAGCATCTAGCCCATTTTAAATTGAGTGATTTTTTTTTTTTCTCCATGTGATGGATGATAAACCCATGTAGCTTGTTGGAGCCGTTGTCTACAGAACCTTCCCTCTTAAGAGTTCCATTTTTTTATACAATCAGACCTGCTGTGGCTACTTTGTAGCTCTCTGAGTTTTAGGCTCCTCTTACAGAGGTTTCAAATTTTTAGAAATAAAGTTGTTTTGTATTTCATTATGATAGGTTTTTTTTTTAATATATAGTGCTTTAATCTCTGTGGAATTTTTCTGTTTACCTTTATTGTAGAAAACCTCAAGCATACCCATATATTTAGAAGCAAATCCCAGACATGCCGTTTTATCTGTAAAAGTTTAGCGTGTTGTTTCCACAAGATGCTTTTTTTTACATGCCCAGCCATGTTGTCATCATCACACCTGTGAAAATTCATAACAGTTCCCTTTTATCCTTCAACATCCAACCAGTGGTCACGTTTTCAACTGTGTTATAAATGTCATGTTTTGTTTGAATCAGAAGTGAAATAAAGTTTTCAAAATGCATTTGGTTGGCGTGTATCTCAAGTTGATGGTTACGGTGTTTCTCCGTTCTCCTTACGTATTCTAAATTGGATTTATAAGTTAAATTTAGAGTGATCAGACACAGAGTCCCCTTTTTTGGCTACACTACTTCCTAGGTGGGCTTCTGTTTGCATTTACTTTTATATATGGTATGAGGATCTAATTTTTTTTTTCCAAATACATGGTTAATTGCATGTTGTACCAACACTATTAATGGAATAGTTCACTCTTTCTTCCCTGTAATTTGAAATGTGACCATTACCTCTCTCTCCCTCTCTCTCTCTCACACACACACACACATACAGAGTTCATTTCTGAATTATTTTGAGCTCTTGATCTTTGTCTTTTTCTGTGTCATGTGGTTTTATTTTTTTTAAGATTTTATTTATTTATTTGACATAGAAAGATCACAAGTAGGCAGAGAGGCAGGCAGAGAGAGAGAGAGGAAAGCAGGCTCCCAGCTGAGCAGAGAGCCTGACGCGGGACTCGATCCCAGGACCGTGAGATCGTGACCTGAGCCTAAGGCAGCGGCTCAACCCACTGAGCCACCCAGGTGCCACGATGTGTCATGTGGTTTTAAGTCCTGTAGCTTTACAGTTTGTTTTCATATTTAATAAGACAGGTCATCCTTCATTGATCCTTTTAAAGCAATTTGTGGCTTTTCTTGGGCTTATTCTTTGCCACCATAATTTGCCATTTGTCTAATCCACATGCTAAGGCTGGGATTGCAATGAATTTGTAGACTATAATGAATCTTTCTAGCCAGGAATGTGGTCTTTTCTTCCACACATTCAGAGGCCTTTTTTTTTTTTAATGTCTTTTAGTACAATTTGATGCTTTACGTAGTTCATTACAGTTTTTGTTAGTTTATTTTTTGGTATCTTGCTATTTTCCCCACTACCCTTATTTCTGCATGCATTTTCCAGTTGTTTATAGGTGGTGGTACTTGGGAAAGCTGGAGTTTTTATGAGCTGGTCTTACGCTTGCCCGGGGACATTGCTGAACTCACTTTTTAGAGGTTATAATCTTTTTATGTTGATTATTCCAGATTTCCTGGTTGGCAGTGATATCATTTGCAACTGGTTTCTTTTCAGGCTCATGCAGAGTCAAGTAAAACCTGGCTGACGGGAAAATTCACTGAACTGAGACTGCTACTTGACGAGGAGGAAGCGCTGGCCAAGAAATTCATCGATAAAAACATGCAGCTCACCCTCCAGGCATACAGGGAGCATATCAAATCTTGCAAAGAGCAAATAGATGGCATGCACAGCCTCTCCACCAGGGTCTGGAGGATCAGCCAGGAGCCCGACCCCATACAGCTGCTGCAGGTAATGCTGGGCCCCTGCCCCCTCCTCCCCTGCACTTTACCTTGGTTACTGGGGCATCAAACACAGAGTTTACGCTGAGTGAATACACAAAGAATTGCCTGGCCAGCCTGCAGGCTTTCTTGCCCCCACACAAGTGGTAAGGAAATAGGCGTTGTTAGGAAGGGCAGATCCTTCTTGGACTAATGACATCATATTTACAGCCACTGTTTTGGGGGCCGGGGCCCTCTGTGTTCCAAGCACTTTCTGTATCTTAGCTCCGATACTTCCTAAAACGCAGCAAAGTGGCTATTCTCACCCCATTTTATGAATGAGCAGTTGAGGCCCAGGGAGGGTGAAGTGACTCGTCCAAGGTCACACAGCTGAGAGGCAGCAGAGCTGTGATCAGAAGCCAGGTCATCCTGAGTCCAGAGCACAGCCACCTGGCCCTCTGCCTGCTAAGTCTCACTCGAGACCCCTTCCTGGAAAGGCAGGTGTCCTTCCGTCTACTGAGCAGGCCCCAAGAGGTGACTCAGTTTGCTCAAAGGGCAGAGAAGGATGGTACTCCTTGGCCACTGGGATCTGTTGGAGGCTATCACCTTACACGGAGGGAGAGTCTAGGAAACAGCACCTGTGATGTGTTGGTCTATTAGTGAACATATGTTGTTAAGCGTGGTGCTCCTGTTCCCAAGGAACCACAGGAGAAACTCCCCTCCGGTGTCAGTACTGCTGTGCAGCCCCATGCTCTGGGACTGCTTTCCTGCTCACATGGCCCTTCCCTGGTTCCTTCTTTGCCCTGGCTTCTGGAACTCTCGGAGCTACACAGGTTTCACATGGCTCGGCAGACACCTGGCACCATATGCTTTGTTCCTCCGCTCGCTCTGGCTTCCAGCTTACTTCCCTACCCTGATGTTTTCTTCGCTTAAGTTTTCTCACTGAGGAGGAAACGCCTGCCCTGTTAGATAACCTTTGGAAGATGCTTTACAGATTTGTGGGACGAGATAAAGGTGTCACCGAGTCTAATCACACATTAGGCTTTGGCTGGAAAATAAGGCTAACAAACAAATCGGTCAGTAGCAAACCGGTTAAGCCAGTCCCCGACAAATATTTCTAGGCTTGTGCGTGTACGTGGCCTTGGTCAACTCAGCCTAACAAAAAATAATTCTAGGTGAGTCGCTTTCCTAGGCACCCTGGATATTATAAAGAGGGGCAAGTTGCACAGAGGTGTACATTCGTTTCTTTAAAAGTGACGGTACTTGGGAGGGCTATCTGATACAAAGGGACGCTTCCTTTTGGAGGAAGATGGAGAATATTTTTCTTGCATCATAGAGTTTCATGGCTTGATCATCTTTTTTCTTTATTCTCCGGTGCTAGAACTACTGATTTTCATCATTTACCATCCTCCCTTCTGCTTGCTCACTCTCGTATATATACGGATCTGTACTATTCTGAGTAACCTGTTTGCGCCAGGCCCCTGCTTGACATTAGGAGCTTGAGGGTGGGGAGGCATGCTCAGAAATATCTATTTACAGTGCAGCCCCAGCGAGCTGGCAGAAGTATGTCTAAGAAGTGTCCAGTTCTGCATAGGGACTCAGGGAAGGCTTCTAAGGGGAGGTGACTGTGGTGCTGGATATGGGAGCATGAGGGGCTCACCAGGGACATACAGAGGGACAGAGGACATCCCAGGCAGAAAGGAATCATGTGCACATGAGGGTCCGGCAGGCTGGAGAGCTGCTAGGGTTTAGCCTGGCTGGAGGCAGGGCGGGGGCATGAAGGGAGGGAGTGGCCTTGGGAGTTGCCACTGGGTTTGGAAGCCAGGCCTAGTTAGCAGAGGGCTGTATGTACCTGGTCGTGGGTTTAAATTGTCCTGTAAAGATTTTGGAGCCAGGGGAGCATTCTGAATTGGGAAGTGACCTGCTCAGTTTAATGTTTTTGAAAAGTCACTCTGGGGGTACCTGGGTGACTCAGTGGGTTAAAGCCTCTGCCTTTGGCTCGGGTCATGATCCCAGGGTGCTGGGATCGAGCCCCGCATTGGGCTCTCTGCTCAGCAGGGAGCCTGTTTCCTCCTCTATCTGCCTCTCTGCCTACTTGTGATCTCTGTCTTTCAAATAAATAAATAATCTTTATTAAAAAAAAAGTCACTCTGGTGACAGGGTGGAGGGTGGACGTTGGAGGCCAAGACCAGTGGACAAGCATCAGGAGGAAGGGACAGGCAGGTCTGAGACATGTGACAGGACTGGTGCGTGGAAGTAAGGGGAATCCAAGATGATGCCCAGCTATGGCTTGAAATACAGATGGCTAGGGAGCTGTTCCCCAAGTTGGCAAACGTGAGAAGCAGGTGTGCTTGATTTCCTTATTCTATCATAAATATTTACAGAGAACCTACTGTGTGTCGGGCCCTTTGTTACATACTAGAGCTGGGGATACCGGGATGGTCCAGGGAGCTTCTACCTTGCAAAGCCACACTTAACCCAGGAAGGCTATTTAAAGGGTGAGGCCTGGAGTTCATCATTGTTTGGTGGGGAAGGTAACAGTGGGGGACTAGTCAGAAAACAGGCAGGTGGGGCGCCTGGGTGGCTCAGTGGGTTAAGCCGCTGCCTTCGGCTCAGGTCATGATCTCAGGGTCCTGGGATCGAGTCCCGCATCGGGCTCTCTGCTCAGCAGGGAGCCTGCTTCCTCCTCTCTCTCTCTCTCTCTGCCTGCCTCTCTGTCTACTTGTGATCTCTCTCTGTCAAATAAATAAATAAAATCTTTAAAAAAAAAAAAAAAAAAAGAAAACAGGCAGGTCCCCACGGTGGGGGGGGGCACTCCCCCTCAGTCGGCATTCCAGCTGAACTTCCAGGGTCTTTGGCTTCCCTCATGCCCAAGGGACTCTTTCCCCTGGAAAACTGGTCCATCATTCCTTTGGTGCTCCTGGATGTCAGGCAGAGCCCGGTGGCAATGTCTGGAAAGCTTCAGGGTGCCCTGCAAGGTGGTGAGCAACTTGGTGGCAGGTACAGCCAGCCAGTCTCCTTCCTTCCTCCGCCCCTAAGGCCGTGCACAGAGTAGAGCTCCAGGAACATGGAAGTGAGGGAGAAATCAACTCTGGCCCTGGGGCAGAAGTCGGGGGCACAGCCTGGGCTGCTCCCAGATGCCGGGGCAAGGGGGGGGCCGCCCCTTCCAGGCTGGGTTTGTCTGAGGGCGCAGAGGTGGCAGCTGGGACGGCAGCTACCCTGACACCCCGCACACCCCCGCAGGAGTACCGGGCCGCCGAGCAGGAGATGCAGCGGCAGACGAGCCTGGGAGAAGTGTGCTACCCCACACCCCTCTCCTTCGAGCCCGTCAAGAGCTTCTTCCAGGGCTTTGTGGACGCCATGCAGAGCTTGTTACAGACGCCACTGGACACTCGCCTTAAAGAGAGTAAGTTGCTGAGTGACCAACCTTGTGTCCTCAGCTCCCCTGCTACCCTTTAACGCAGAGACGAATATGAAGACCTGAATCCCGTCTCTTCCACCCAAAGGCCAGTGGCTGGGCGGTGGAGGACTCCTGGGCCTAGGCCCATCCTTCAGACTTCACCTCCTTCCTCTTCGGAGACAGCATCCTGCCTTCCCAGCCATCCTGCTCCACTTCTGCCCCCAAGTCACTCCCGGGATTCTTATACATCTTACCTTCGCCTGCTCTGGGCTCCCAGCTAGAATAGCCATCTGCCCCCCCCCCCAATCTGGCCAAGTCCCAGCCATCCCTGTGGGGCCAGCCCAGCTGGGCTCACCCGGGGAAGCCTTGCCCCATCACCCTGGGCTGGCTGTGCTGGCCAGCTGCCCCGATGCCTCTTCCCACTCCTTGTGTGCCGGTCTCCAGGCTGGGGCTGTCCCTGAGCTGGACACTCTGTACTTGCCTCCCCCTGCATGTCATAAATGCCCAAAGGGCAAGAAGCACTCTGAGTCCTGCTCCGAGGTCCCTGCAGGGCATAGCACAAAGTAGGTGCTCAGAAATACCTTTCTTCATTCATTTATCTTCGCTCTTAGGATTCCTCCAGGACATCTAACGAGCCCTAAGTCTCTGTTACACACTGCAGGGTATAAAAACAAAGGTTTTGCCTTTGTGGTGCTCAGGGTTCTGGGAGCAAGACAGACAGTAGTAACTGAAAAAGTCAGCGGTAAGAGCTCTGATGAAAAATACAGCAGGGTGAGGAGAATACAGGGTGACCAGGAGGAGGAGCTTTTTCCTGGGGATGCGGAGCCGGCATCTCTGAAAAGGGGACATACGTCTTCCCTGCGGTCCGCTGCTGCTTGACTCCAGTCGCCGCCTCGTAAAGTTAGGCCCTGGCTACTGCTACTGCGGCTGCCGTAGTTCCTCCCCAGGAGCTCTGGCGTCCCTGCTGCCCCACTTCAGGCTTGAGCCTCCAAGCAGGACCTCTGCCTCCACTCACCCTGCCCCATCCTCTCCCCACCACAGAGCTTTGGAAGTTCTGTTCGTGTCTGCCTTCACTCAGACGCCTGCCATGGCTTCCCAGTTCCTGTGCCAGTGCGGGTACCTGTCCTTAATACCCGTGCTCCTGCTCATACCCTCTGGCTGGGAAAGCCTCCCGTCCTTTTCTCTGGATGTCTGAATCTTCCCGGTCCTTTAAGGGCTCACTGAGGTGCTTCCTCCTCCATGATGTCTCCTCGGATTCCTCTCTTTTCTGTGCGTTGGCGGGTAGCTCAGGTGAGCCTACTTCTCACCTCTTTTACCTGATGGAGCTGTGGAAGACAGGAACCATGGCTTGGGTTTCCCTTGAACTCCCTCGCACTGGAATGAGACCTGGATATGGCCTTCTCTGATGGCTAATTTCTCATTTTCCATTTTATCCCAGCACTGGCATGTCTGCCAGGCGGTTGCCCCCACGCTTGGCTGTGGAATACATCATTGATTCACACGGCCCTCCTTGAGCCCGCTGTCCCGTCCCAAGGTTCAAGGGACAGTCACACTGGCCTGAATCCACTTCCCACCCTCAGAAGTACGCTTCTCCTTAGACCCCAGTATTGTCCTAGGGAATTCCTGTCGCCAATTCCTGAATTTGCATTTACTGCTTAAATATGCATGCGCTTCTGGGGGAGAGATGATCCGAATTTCCAGTTCTGTAATATTTTTAGTACATTCTGTAATTTGCTCTGCCTGCATGAGGGCCAGGCACTCATTTCTCACAATCTGTTACAGACACGAACTGCCAGCTCTCGGGCTCCGTGAGCACCAAACTAGCTTCATTGTTGAAAACAAGCCCCTCACCGGAGCGATCACTCTTCTTAAAATGTAAGCCCTGGGGCTGGGGAGCAAAGGGAGGGTGGAGAGGGCCAGGCAGATTGTGGGGGATCACAGAAATGGAGGCACCCCCTTTTTTTACTAACAGACCCAACTTGGGTTTTTTCAACCTTTATTACTAGTTTTTAAATAACAGAAATAAGCAGCACCTGGCTGGCTCAGTGGGTAGAGCATGCGACTCGATCTGGGGGTCGTGAGTTTGAGCCTTGCATTGGGTGTAGAGATTACCTGAAAGTAATAATAATAATAAATCTTAAATACAGAAATAATACATATTCATTGCAGAAAAACTAGGGAAAAAAACCCAAATTTTTTAAAGTCACTTGCCCATAGATAACTACGATTATTGTTTGCCCTGTTAGCTTTCCTTAGTTTATCTATATATACATATAAGAATATATTTAATATATATATATTTTACAAATATGGTATCATACTATACATACTGTTTTGTAACCTGTTTTCATTTCATTTCATTTTTAAAGTAAACTTTGAAATATAAAATACAGGGACGCCTGGGTGGCGCAGTTGGTTGGACGACTGCCTTCGGCTCAGGGCGTGATCCTGGAGTCCCGGGATCGAGTCCCACATCGGCTCCCAGCTCCATGGGGAGTCTGCTTCGCTCTCTGACCTTCTCCTCGCTCATGCTCTCTCTCACACTCTCTCTCTCAAATAAATAAATAAAATCTTTAAAAAAAAAAAAAAAGAAATATAAAATACATAAAAGTACAGAAATCAAAGGGGTGCTGCTCAATTTTTTTTGAAAGATTTTATTTTCAGAGGGGGACAAAGAGGGTGGAGCAGAGGGGAAAGGAGAGGAAGAGTGAGAGACTCTCCAGCAGCCTCTGCGCCAAGCGTGGAGCCCATGGCGGGGCTCAATCCCACAACCTTGAGATCATGACCTGAGCCAAAACCAAGAGTTGGGTACTTAACCAACTGAGCCACCCAGGCACCCCAATCATTTTTTAAAAGTAAACATGGTATATAACCTCCTTCAGACCAAGAAATGAAAACTTCCAGCTCCCCAGAAGCCTTGCTCATGCAGCCTCCTCTTCACTACCCACCAAGGGTAACTACTCTCCCGATTTCTGACACTGTAGATTAGTTTTGCCTGTCTTTGGCCTTTGCAGGACTAGATCATTCAGACTGTACTTTTTGGTGTCTTGCCTCTGTCACTCAACGTAATATTTAGGAGATTTATCCATAGTATTGTGCATAGAAGTAACTTGTTTTCACTGCTGTAAGTAGTATTCCATTGTATGAATACAGCACACCCAAACTATGGAAGGACACTTTGGATTGTTTCCGGTTTGGCCTGTAGTGAATGTTGCTCTGAACATTCATGGGCATGTCTATTTGATGCACATATGCATGCATTTCTGTTGGGTATTTACCCAGGAGTGGGAGGAAAGGATGCTTACCATAGTCGCTTCGTGCAGCACTGTTCCAGAGATCCTATAGAAGTGAAAGCTATAAGGATTGGAAAAAGGGGGGGATATCATTATGATGTCATAAAATGTCATGCAATATCATACGATATTATGAATATTCATAGATGACATGATTACAGGAAATCTAAGTAAAAGATAACTTAGAATTAAGTGAACTTAGAACTGTTGCATATATCATTATATAAAGCTCAATCCTGTTTCTGTATATTGGCAATAAACAATTAGAAAATGAAATTTTAAAAACATTATTTTCAGTGACATCTAAAAAAAAAAATCAGGAATAAAAATCTTCAGATGTGCAAAACCTTGCTACAGGTTTTGCACTCCAAACACTTCGACAGTATCTACTAAAACAGAATATCCACGTACCCTACCATCTAGACTTCGTTTTCCATGTCTACAGATGTGGTACAATGCAGTGAGAAAGATTACTGGGAGTTAAGTCAGCACCACATTTCTGGGATACAAGTTGGCAGTATTTACCAAAGGGCTTAAAAGCAAAATTATCCATCTTAACCCAGTAGTTCCTCTTTTAGGAATGTATCCTCAAGCAATAATCAGATGCATGAAGATGTAATTATATTAGTGTTTTCAGGAGCTTTTTTAAAGCCTAAATATTGGATACCTGGGTGGCTCAGTTGGTTAAGCGGCTGCCTTTGGCTCTGATCAGGTCCTGGACTGGAGCCCCACCTAGGGCTCTCTGCTCAGCTGGGAGCCTGCTTCTCCTGTTTGTGCTCTCTCTGAAAAATAGATGAATAAAATATATATTAAAAAAAGCCTAAATATTGAGATAGGTTAAAGTATAAAACACTTAACACAGCAAAATCTTAGGGTCACCACTAAAATACTCTCATAAAAAATATTATTTGATAGGGTAAAATGATCACAAATACAATCAATCAAGTTGAAAAACCAGATTACGCAAAAGTGTGTATGGCATGATACCAATAAGAAAAACTACAAGTGGCAAGATAAAAACTGGAAGGATATATATCCAAGTGTCAATACGGACAGGATTTTTTAAATTGAATTTTTAGAAATTGGCAACAAATTCCATGGCACGAATCCAGTGAAATTTTCACTCCTTCCCGTGTCCCCCAGCTAATGCCTTGGATGCAATTAGGGTTAAAAGGGTGGCTTTTCATTTATCCGCTGGCAATTTCTGGCATCTCAATTTCTACGGGAAAGTGGTCAGGACCAGCGGGGCCGTTGGGGGAGAGCTGGCCCCACCCACCAGGTGTGGCCCCCATGTCCCCGCCCTCCGCAGATGCACGCACGCCTACCCTGGAGCCGGACACGATGCACGCGCGCCTGCGCCTCTCTGCCGACCGCCTGACGGTGCGCTGCGGCCTCATGGGACGCCTGGGACCCACGCCCGCGCTGCGCTTTGATAAACTGTGGCAGGTGCTGGGCCGCGACTGCTACGCCGCGGGCCGCCACTACTGGGAAGTGGACGTGCAGGAGGCGGGCGTTGGCTGGTGGGTGGGCGTGGCCTATGCCTCCCTGCGGCGCTGCGGGGCCACGGCCTCCGCGCGCCTCGGCTGCAACCGTCAGTCCTGGTGCCTCAAGCGCTACGACCTCGAGTACTGGGCCTTCCACGACGGCCAGCGCAGCCGCCTGCGGCCCCGCGACGACCCCGACCGGCTGGGCGTCTTCCTGGATTACGAGGCCGGCATCCTCTCCTTCTATGATGTGTCAGGCGGCATGAGCCACCTGCACACCTTCCGAGCCGCTTTCCAGGAGCCACTTTACCCGGCGCTGCGGCTCTGGGAAGGGGCCATAAGCATCTCCCGGCTGCCCTAGGGGCCACAGCAGGAGTGACCGTCCTAGGCTTTCCACTGCTCTGGTCTCACCGGAGCTGATGTGGCTCGGCTACTGCCAGCTGCCCAAGCATCCCCGTCTGCTCCCCCACCAGTCATGCCCTGTGCTTTGAAAAGGCTCCTTTCCCAGGGGAGTTTTCAAACAGGCCCTAAAGGCCAGTCTTCTGCCAGGGCGCTCTCAAGGGGCCTCTCCACCACCACCAGAGCACTTACATGACACCACTTTTAGTCCAGGTGCTGACCCCAAGTGAGTCCTAAGCATCCCGACCCTGTCAAAAGACCTCATCCTCTGGCTCTGGCCTCTCCCTCATAGAATAGTCAGCAATGCCTGGCACTTGGGAGGCGCACAAGAAATGTGTGAATGAATGAGAGCCATCCGGCCCCTTCTCCCTAAAGTCCTTTTGATCTGCCTCTTCCTCTCCACTCTGCTTCAGCTTGTCCGTGTCTCTTCAGAGTAGCCGCACTTCACGCCTCGGGGCCGGAACCCCTTCCCATTCTCATCCTCCACTGTACAGCGAGAGTGCCAGGCCTAAAACTTCATTTAACCTCTTAGAACTACCAGAAGGTTCTCAAGGACCGCAGGGAGAAAAAGCAGGCACTTTACCTTAGCATTCAAGGCTTTTCTAGTCTGCCCTCAAACTCCCCGTGCTCATCTAGCTTCTACGGCTCTTTTCAGAGACCCTCTGGCAACTTTGCCCTTTGCCTGTCTGAGCCTTCCCCTGGCTTAACTGTCCCAGGAAGTCTCCCCCAACCACAAGAACCTCTCTTACTCTGAAAGCCACAAGTCTGGGACCCTGCTTTCCCACTAGGTGGGAAGCTCTCCAAGGGCAGCTATGTCCAGGGTGTCCCTTTCCTTCCCAGACAATGACCAGCAGCCGACTACCACTGAAGCAAAGAACAGCTGAGCTGAGAAGTTCTCACGAATCACCCAGCCTAACCTCACTGTACATTTGGGAGAGACTAAGGTTCTGAAAGAAAGTTCCTCAGAGCCCTCCAGCCCCAAGGCAAGTGTTTTACTTGCCCCCTGACCCAGCTCTTCAGGCCCAGCTTTCAATGTGGGAGATTTTACTGCTTATTCATTCCTCAAGGGATGTTGGGAAGAATCAGCAGGCAACCGTTGCTTAGCAACCACAGGCCAGTTCCCCAACTGCCTTGGAACTTAAAGAGGAGGAGCTAAGAATAAGGTCTGGACAGGCCCAGACATCCCCATGCTCCTCCAATCCCGCAGTTGCAGGTGCTGCCAAGAACCCAGAGAACCCCACTTTCCGTTAAGAAGGCGCAGAAATAGAGAAGGCCAAACCAGGAGGACCTCAAGGGCCAGCTCCTCTACCAGGAAGGGGAAGTCCTCTTTTTGGGGTCTGTGCCTTGGTTCTGAAGATGTAGCATCATTTGTCAAACTCCCCAGAGGGTTTTGGAATCATACTATGTTCAAGTATCTGAGGTGCTCAGCCAGAGGGCGGCAGCGGGGTGAGGGAGATGCAAAGCTGAAACCCACTCGTGCTCTCAGCATTCGGTAGTTTGAACCACAAAAAAACGCCAATTTCCAACAATTTTCTAAAAATGCCACTTTCATACAGGGCAATGTAATACAAGTGGAAATCAAGGCAGAAGGAACCCTAAGAGTGCCTTTGGTTGTAACCAAATCACTTAAAACTTTAGCGGGAGAGACAGCACAGCGTCTAGGCCCCCTGCTCCGGGAACGCTAAAAAAAGGGGAATTAATTCTACTGGAGATGACCCAGAGCTGAATTCTGACAGGGCATTCCCGGCAGAAGATGAAGGACGCTCCTAAGCCTACAAGCTTGTTCATCCCTACGCACACAGACCTACTTCCAGACCCATGGGGGGCGGGCCCAGGTAGTAACAGCACCTGCTATTTTGCCAGGCACAGTTCTAATGCTTTACAACTATTAACTCATTTGATCCTGACATTATTCCTAGGAGGTACGAAGTTATCCCATTTCTATGCAGGGCAAAACTGTGATCCAGAATGAATATCTTGCTCAAGGTCACACAGCTGGTGGCGGACCTGGGGTCGTGCTCACGTCCCGCAGGTCGGACTGCTCCGGCGAACACAGCTGGTCCCTGGTGGGTGCCTGCTCACTCCTGTTTTGCCTGTGATGCTTTGCTCTAGCCTCCTGAGTCTGCCTCTGGATAACGTTCCTCGGGCTGAGATGAGGTCCTGTATCCAGAGAGGAACTTGAGTTTGGAATGCATGTATCAGAGACAGAGCTGGACTATACATGACAAAAACTGGCTTTGATCCAGTGCTGACTCTGGATCAAGACCTGTGCTGCCAGAAAGCGGCAGTTTCAGTGCAGTCATGTGACCTTGGGCTAGTCACTTCACTTCTCAGAGAACCATCTGTAAAATGGGGGCAGTGACCCTGCCTTCTAGTATTGGCCAATGGCTATGAACTTGCTTTAAAAACCATCCAGTACTGTACCATGCCAGGACCCACAAGCCTCCCCTGCGGCCATCCTGCGGTAGCAGGAACCTCCTTGAATATTCTCCATACAGGACCAAAGTTTCCCTTGGGGTCCATGATTAGAAGATCACTGACCTAATTCTCCTTCAGATTTATACTTACAGAAATTTCTTAATACAGCAAACTGCTTGCAGATATATTTTTAAATGACATTAATTTTATAGTCTATGATTTAATAAATATGAACACTGTAACCTTTTAACTGTGTTCTTCACTGGGAGTTCACGTTGCGTGTCCTGGCGTCCCCTCCACAATTTTCTTGTGGTAGACAGCTGGTCCCAGGTTCAACAGTGCTAGTGATGGGGAATTCACTACAGAGTATCACTAAGTGCTTGCCTACATGCAGACAAGCGCTCCCTCCTAGCTGCTCCGATCCAAGACAATATTACGTAGTTGATGGCATCTCTGTGATCATCCTTTAGCAACATGGAAGCCATCTGTGGTCCTTACTGATTCTTAGAGATTCAGGGACCCTCCCTTACCTCTTGCATCTCTTCTGTTTCTGCGATTCTCCTTTGTCAGGGAGCAGGGGAAGGTGATGTCAGCCTAGCAGAGGACACACACACAGGTGGGCCTGCACAGCCTGGTCCTGGCGGGCAGGAGTCTACACTATGAGAAGGAGCCAAGCTGCTTGTGAGGTGAGGTTAGGGGTCAGCACGTGGGTGTGGGGCCAAATCTCAGTCCAGCATATCCCCAGAAGCCTTCCTTGGTTCTCCACCACCTAGAAAACAAAGTCCAAACTCCACAGGCTTTAAGGCCATTGCTTCCCTCTTTTTTTTTTTTTTTTTTTTTTTAAGATTTATTTATTTTAAAGAGAGAGCAGGAGCCTGGGGGAGAAGCAGGGGCAGTAGACAAAGGGAAGGGAAGAGAGGATCTCAGGCAGACTCCACAATCCAGTGCAAAGCTTGATGTGGGGCTCAAACTCACGACCCCAAGATCATGACCTGAGCTGAAATCAAGAGTTGGATGCTTAACCAACTATGCCATCCGGGCACCGCTCCTTGCCTCCTTTCTGACCACCTTCTAAATCCTTCATCCGCATGGAGCCAGTCCCTGCCAAACCATCACCTGCATGTCCTTGGACACTCTGGCACCTCCCAAGTCTGTGCCTCAAATCCCAAGATTCCTCCTCCTGTCACTTCCTAACCTACAAGGCTGAACTAAAGTACCACCAGAAGGCCTTCCCTTGCCATGCCTCCTCTCCCATCCCTACTCCCAGGTTTCCCATCCATGGCTCCCATAACCTTTAAAAAACATCTCAGCAATTCACACATGAAGCACGCCGTTTGTAGAGGTGCCTGCACCCAACAGGCCAAGAACTCTCCAGCAGCACTGGTCTGTATCTCCCACCTGGCAGGTGGTCAAGGACATCTAATAGACCTGAGCTTCGCAACCAGAATGGACTGAAGGCATGCCGGGATATCAATCCTTCCACCCTCAGGTCAGCCAAGGGCAACACAAGATGGCCCGCTGCTACTGGCTGTGGGCGTGCTGTTTACCCACCTGTGGCATACACAGGCGATAATTTTCCTTCACATTTCAATTCTTAGCACATCAATTGGACACATTATCTTTTACACATGAGTACAGCCCAGGACTCCCTCCCCAACCCGACCCCACTTACAAATATCAGTGCCTCGGGGTGACTGGATGGTGCGGTCCGATAAGTGTCTGACTCTTGACTTCAGCGCAGGTCGTGATCTCTTGGTCGTGGGATGGAGCCCTGCATGGGGCTCTGTGCTCAGCATGGTGTATGCTTGAGATTTTCTCTCTCTGCCTTTCCCACTCCTGTTCTGTCTGAAATAAATCTTAAAAAAAAAAAATCAGGGCCTCTGCAGAACCTGCTTTGGGATCCACAGGGGAGGGAGGCTCTATACAAGTAAAGAAACTTCAAGAGGCTAATTATATACATTTGAAAAGAGACTCAAGTGTACACTTCCAAACAAGGCACGAGAGTGACAAGCTCAGATAAATATGCACAAAGATTAGGAATCTGGAAATACATTTGAAAAGAATCGTTGTCAGTATTGGTTCAAAAGAACAAAGGGGAGTCTCACATGGACTCTGAAAGGTTCATGCTGCTGTACGACAAAGTAAAACAGAGGGTCTTTCTCCTTCGCTGGGTTCGTAATTTCATTATGAGTAGGGAAGGGCTGATTTCAGCATTACCACCATATATAAATGTCCCCCTACAAATGCACCACGCCCACACTCCCCGTCTCCCTTACGCAGCCCTTTTACTCCCCGCATTGCACATATCCCCTTCTGACTTCCTGGGATTCACTTACGGTGCTTATGGTCTGCTGTGCCTCTCTCCCCACCTGGGTGAAAGTTCCGTGAAGAAACATGGGCTATTCACCGCTGCCTCCTTGTACCTAGAGCAGGCCCTGGCACACAGCAGGCTCTCCCCATTGTGGTGAGAAGGAATGAATGTCCTTTCCTCTCTTTGCTCATAGAGATATGCAGGCTCTCAGCAGCTCTCAGCCCACCAGTGCCTTCTCTTGATGCCCAGTGACTGCCATGCAGCTCACTGGGTACAGAGTCCCAGGGCAGGGAAGGAATAAGGGCAGTGGACAAGACAGGTCTGGAGGGAAGGAACATTTCAGGTCATGTGGATTGGCTTCATGGGCAGGATGAATGAAGGCTTAAAGAAGAGGACCTTGTACAGCCAGATTTCAATCTCCTCCCTTCCCCCCCAGTATCCACACAGCAAATGGACAACAGTGATTTGCTTTTGAGCAAATCGCCCACCCTTCTGGGCCAGCCAGCCTGAAGCAGAGACTAGCATGTTTGCTCTTTGTACCCCTCCTATGGGCTTGCCAGTGCCTGGCCCCAAAATGTGTACATCAGGAGGAGCAGCAGATGGAAGCCAGGCTTCGAGGGACCACCGCTCCTATCCCACCTCACCCGACAGTACCAGCAAGGCAGTTCAGAGAATGGCACTTTATTTTAAGACTTGATTTTTTTGCCATGATTTTCTACCCATTCTTCCATGATGGTGTCGTCTTCTTCAACAGTGACCAGAACTTTCTTGCCCACCAGACTAAAGATGTCTTCAGGAGGGTAGCCTTTGGGCTCACCCACCTTTACCGTGAGCATGTCCAATGTTAGAACAGTGCCTTCTGGAATTTTCACTTTGGCCACCACGGACTTGCCCAGCTGTGGATAAAATGAAGACTCAGTGCCAGCCTCATAGAAATTAACTGCTTCATGTTGTTTTATACCCAAGGTCCCTGACCTCCCCAGTCTTCACAGGTACCCTGGGAGCAGGGACTCTTCTCCCCTCGGTGCCTAGAAGAGCATCTCACACCCAGCAGGAACCTGGCCAATATGGGGTGAATTAGGAGGCTTGGAGGGGCCTCTGGATAGAGCACACAGGAAAGGGCTCAGGTTATACAGCCCAACAGAGCCAGGTTCAAATCCCCTTCGGGTTCGTGCAAGCCACCTAAGTGGTGGAGGTTCTCTGTAAAATGGGAGCTAACAGCACCTCCAGTTTGTCAGACGACTATAAGGATTAGCGATGATAATGTATGCAATCTACCTGGAGCACAGAATGCTTCCGAACCATGAAAATTACGATTACTTTTGTCATCATCCAGTTCAATCTTACTTTAAACACGGGAAACAGAGGTGCAGAGGGCAGATAACTTGGCCAAAGTTGCCGGGAACCAGGATCCTGGGTCCTGGCCCACGACCACTCTGCTCAGTAAAGTGAGACTATGGAGGGCTCACAAGGCTGAGTATGCTGCTACTCGGAGGACAGGTAAGGGGCAGACGAGACAAGCCGGCGAGGGGACTAATGGATACCAGAAGCTCATGACCAGCCTTTCTGTGTCTTGTCCAGAAAAGTTCTTGAACAAATCACTGCATCACTCGACATCCTCCATGTGAGGGCCAAGGGATCAATTCTAAAATTCCACGCCAGGACCCAAGTTCTGCCAGTGGATGTTACCAGATGACGCACCACCCTGTTGTAGTCACTGTTTGCCCAGGGAGCCGGGAGGTTCGAAACCAAACTAAGGGCTCAACTCTCCTTGTCAATTCTAGTGCAATTCCCTCCCATTTTCCTCTGCAAGGCAGTTTGTTTCTTTTTGCCATGATTTCCGTGTCCTGGTACATAGGCATCTTTAATCAGGCCCTACTAGAATAAAAGATGACGGCATTCCTCACACCTGCCTGGGCTTCAGACTCTGCCTCCCCCCAGACAATCACAGCAGATCAGAAGTGCCTGCATTCCTGGCAGCCCCAGGGCGCCTGGCTCTGGGAACAGAGGCCAAGGCAGGTCTAGGCCACAGCTTCTAAGAAGCCCAGACAGTCAGCGAGGCCTCACCATCCCATCCGTCTGAAGGTCAATGCTGCACAGCTCACACTGCTCCCAGGGGAAGATGTGCGTCATCCCCCACCAGCCCCGGCGACAACCCACTGCCCCGCCCATCCAGGGTTGCCTCCGTTTACAGATGCCTCAACAACGTATCACAGGTCCTTCTCTCGATGCCTCACGGAACCCCTGTGGCCGATGGTTTCTCAAGGCTCACCTACTCCAAGGGAGTAGGACTTCACCAGCCAGGCATCTCATGAGGCTATCCCTGAACCCACTTACAGCTCCTGGAGTCTAGAGCCCTGGAGCCAAAGACTCGAGAGGCTTGGTGGGAAACTACAGCAGGACCCTAGAAGGCCGCAGAAACTGCTGACACTCCCTTAAGTGACATGCTTCTCCCACTAACCTGAGCCCAGACTCAGAGGGTCAGTACCGACTCCCGCAGCAGGGAAACCCACGGCGGCCCCTCCCAGGACAGTAGAACGCGCCAGGGTCGTGCAGAACCCACCTTCTCGTTGCAGGCAATCTCACAGGGCAACAGCTGCTTGGTCGGGGAGCCCATGGCCCTTTCCACCAGGCGCACGGACCGCACCAGCTCCGCCAGCTCTGCAGGCTCCAGTGAGGCCGAGTGGTCGCTCCCCTTCCAGGTCTTGTCCAAAGTGATGTGACGCTCCAGCACCTTGGCACCCAGAGCCACCGCAGCCACAGATATCGCTATGCCCGTTTCGTGCCCAGAATACCCTATGGGAATGTCAGGGAAGAGTTTCTGATATTCCTTTAAAATAGAAAAAAAAAAAAAAAAAAGAAAGAAAGAAAGAAAAAAGGTTAAATATTGTGACCCTTTACGCACAGAGTGTAGTCAGGCAGATCTAGGCTGGAGTCCCGTTTGGGCCTCTCACTGTCTGTGCAAATACAGGCCAGACGCTGAGGCTCTCTGAGCTTCTCCTTCTTGGTATAATACCGCTACCTGCCCAGGGCTGCTCCAGATGCGTGAAAAGCACTCGGCACATCGCGATTCTCCCAAAACAATGGCTACTGTTAGCAAGAATGCAGTCTAAGAATGCTTCACATGGCACAAGCCACCAGGAGTCACAACAGAACTACAACCGAATGCCTAAACTCATTCAGAAAGCATCTGTCACATTTAATTAGCCTGAGATGCTGAAAGCCAGTGTGCTGTATGCACAAACATCATCGTCAATAATATATTCGGCCCAACCTCGAAACAATCCTTTGGTGAAAATGCTAAATAATTAACTAATCTGTGATCTATAATTCACTGAAGAAAACAAAAGACATTCGTCAAGCGAGTCTTCTCATTGAGGGGGACCAGAAAGCATAAGTGTAGTAGAAAGACCCAGATGGCGTCTAATAAAAGATCAGTAGGACAGCTGAGTGGCAAAGGCCCTGAAAACCAGGCCCGAGGGTGAGTGACGGACAAGGGAATGCAGGCTGTGGGGTCAGAGTGTTGGATATGGATGAGCCGGCCCGAGATGGCGGAGGCGGGCAGGCCTCCCTGTGAAGCCTCCCCAGTGAGGCTGACCCTCACTGTGCCCCAGTATCGAGAAAGGACATGATGGCATCCTGAGTGAGAACAGAAGGGAAAGGGGGGCGGGCCATATCCAGAGAGAAAGAAAATCAAGGAAAACATCTGGAGTCACGTAAGGCAAACTGCTGATAACCGTAATCTCTGTGGGATGAGATTACAGAGAACATTTAGCCTCTACAGGACATATTTCAGAGCTGTTGGAGTTTAAAAAAAAAGGTCACATTTAAATTTTTAAAATGACATGATTTAGAGATGAGCTAGAAATAGAGAAAAAGCTACCACTTGGGAGAGACAGAAGTTTAGGTTAAAAGGTAGCAGTGTATGCTTTCAAAAAAGGCTAATTTTTTTTAAGTTAAATATGAAAACTGTGTAGCAACATGTACAAAAGCTTAGACTATCGTGGGGGGGAGGGGAACAGAATGTCAAAATACTGTACCAAAAGCAAAATATAAAAGGAAACTAGTAAACTGCAGTATTGGGGTTATACGCCTGTGTATATTTAAAATTCCACTAATATAACTACAATGGTTGTGTAGGATAATTACATATACATGTCTCTAATTAAGTTAAGCTTCGGGTGCTACCAGGAGAAAGGGAGGCGGAGGCCCGAGACAACAAGACAGGGGATTCCAGTCCCAGCTTTGACACCAAGCTGCTGTGAGGTCTCAGCCAAGTAAGGCCTTTTCCCTCTGGGACTGGGTTTCACCATCTGTGAAATGGCTGAGGTGGAGGAGACGAAATCCTTCGAGAGAGAAAACTCCCTCAAGACTGTCTCTGTACCCACCTTGAGCCTCACGGAGGCTCAGAATTACAGGCAAAAAAATAACAGAGCTGGCCAAGAGCAGAGAGCAGGAGAAGCCGGGAGTTTCGAGACAGTCTCCGACAACTCAGTATGAAGAAAACCCAACGGGTATTTTGCGTACCAGTGACCCTACTGGCCTTATTCACAGTAGCCAAAAGGCAGAAGCAGCCCAAATGTCCATCGACAGAGGGACAGACAAACCACAGGCGGTATATACACACAACGGAATATGATGTGGCCTCAACAAGGAATGAGATCCTAGCACACGGTACAGCACGGAGGAGCCTTGCACATGGTGTGTATATGTGCGCAGACACAAGGACACATGGTGGGATTCTGCTTAGATGAGGCCTCTAGAGGACTCAGATTCATGAAGACAGAAGCAGAATGGAGACTGATGGGGGCTGGGGGAGAAAGGAATGGGGGACTCAGTGTTTAACGTGTACCGAGTGTCAGTCTGGGAAAATGGACAAGTTTGGAGATGGGTGATGGTCACATAGTCATGTGAATGTTCTTCACGCCACTGAACGGTACATCTAAAAATGGTTAAAATGGTTAAATCTTCTTTTACACACACACAAGAGACGGCATACTAAGAAAGAATATGAAGCAGCAATTGACAGACGAGGGACCTCTGATGGCCGATACACACAGCAGAAAGTGTATACAGACAATTACGAGAAGGCACTCCTTAAATCTCATAGGGGGAAAATGAAGATTGGATTTTAATAAAAATTAATTTACAATCACCCTCTATAGAATGTACCTGTTTTCTTAACTGCACAGGTGGTTCTGTTCAAATTACATGAAGCAGGTAAAGACTGGTTAGAATTTTGGCTACAAGAAAGGTCCCAGCTTTCCCACAGTACTCGGCTCAAGGAATGCCACTGTGGCGTGGCCCAATCAGACAACGGCCTGCTCACCGCGATGACGCGCAGGTTGACGTCCTCGGGGGCCAGCGGGTATGCACTGGTGCACTGAAGGAAGCAGAAGTTGGGGTTGAGGGGCTTCACGATCTGATAGACTTGCTTCATGGTGTCCATCGACTGCATCCCACTGGAGATCACCATCGGGCGGCCTGAGTGACCCAACACCAACACCATCAGCACGTTCTCTTTGGGGGTTGGGACTCTCCCTCAAGCACACCCCAACTGCTGGCCTCATCATCCAAATGAACTCCACAGGGATCTCTCAGACACTGTGCCAGCCACTGTTGGAGGAGAGGGGAGCCTGGTGGATTCCTGCCCCCGACCCTGAGGAAATGGGAGACTCCCCTCACCCCCAATATTAGTGTTGAGCGAAGTGAGCTGAAGTCAGGAGGCAGAGGAATTTCACAATCCTCGGAGAAAAATGAGCATCTCGCTGGATGAAGAGGCTGCCCAGCATGGGAGGGTGAGGGGGAGCACGGCCCCCAGCTCAAGGGCACAAGGGAATGTGTGAGGCCCAGAGCAGCCGCCTTCCAGCCGTGTGATCTCGCATGCCTCCTCTATGAACTAAGTACAAAGCATGATAATCCTAGAACCTGCTTCAGTGCTAGGGTTGTCAGGAGGACCAAATGAGAGAATTCATGTTGCAAGACCACTTTCCAAACTGAAACAGGCAGAGTTTCGATATTACACTGTACACACAGACTATTTCTCAAAGTCAAACTTTCTCTAAGAAGCCTTCTATATGCTTCCATATCCTTGATTTCATGTACAACAATAATCTTTAATTTAAAAGGTTCTTAAGGGGACGCCTGGGTGGCTCAGTTGGTTAAGCGGCTGCCTTCAGCTCAGGTCATGATCCCAGCGTCCTGGGATCGAGTCCCACATCGGGCTCCTTGCTTGGCGTGGAGCCTGCTTCTCCCTCTGCCTCTGCCTGCCACTCTGTCTGCCTATGCTTGCTCTCACTTCTCTCTCTATGACAAATAAATAAAATAAAAAAAATAAAAATTAAAAAAATAAAAGGTTCTTAGGGGCGTGGGTTGCTGGGGGGAGGGGGGATTGGGAGAATGGGGGTAGGGTTATGGACATTGGGGAGGGTATGTGCTTTTGGGTAAATTGGAAGGGGAGGTGAACCATGAGAGACTATGGACTCTGAAAAACAATCTGAGGGGTTTTAAGTGGCGGGGGGGTGGGAGGTTGGGGTACCAGGTGGTGGGTATTATAGGGGGCACGGCTTGCATGGAGCACTGGGTGTGGTGAAAAAAATAATGAATACTGTTTTTCTGAAAATAAATAAATTGGGAAAAAAAAAAAAGGTTCTTAGGGGCGCCTGGGTGGCTCAGTGGGTTAAGCCGCTGCCTTCGGCTCAGGTCACGATCTCAGGGGCCTGGGATTGAGTCCCGCATCAGGCTCTCTGCTCAGCAGGGAGCCTGCTTCCTCCTCTCTCTCTGCCTGCCTCTCTGCCTACTTGTGATCTCTCTCTGTCAAATAAATAAATAAAATCTTAAAAAAAAAAAAAAAAAGTTCTTGGGGCACCTGGATAGCTCAGTGGGTTAAAACCTCTGCCTTTGGCTCAGGTCATGATCCCACAATCCTGGGATCAAGCCCCACATCAGGCTCTCTGCTCTGCGGGGAGCCTGCTTCCCCCTCTCTCTGCCTGCCTTTCCGCCTGCTTGTGATCTCTGTCAAATAAATACATTAAATATTTAAAACATAAAAAATTAAAAAAAAAATAAAAGGTTCTTTAAAAACTGACTTATCCTTCATGTCTTTCCTTCCAAAGTCAGCACATGGAAAAAACAGAAGTATATGCTAAGTGTAAAGAGGTTTCTAACGCCTGTCTTCAGGAGACTCCTCTGGTGGGCTCTACAAAGGGAATAAAAATGGGAAGATTTGGGCTTCTTCATTTTAGGGCAAAAATTAAACACTCACCTTTTTTGGCTGTCTTCTCCAGATAAGGAAAATTATTAGTGTCCCCAGATCCAACTTTGAAAAACGGAACGTTCAGCTCATGTAGAAACTCAACTGCCATCTATAAAAATCAAAGAGGGAGCTCTTTTCCACTGCTGTTCAAAATCACCATGCTCAGGTCAGGCGAGGAGCCACAAACAGAAAAACCCCTCCTCCTGCCCAGCAAGAGAGAATCTCAAAACAACAACCGGAAAGCTGGGACAGGTGTGTTATGTCAGTCACTTCATTCAGATGCAAACCTGCGTTCACAGCAACCTGTCCATTCGTCCAACAAACAGTGCACGCTGGCCTGTACTGGCTTCTAGCTCTGCAAAAGAATCAGACCCCAGGCCAGACCTTCCATCCCAAGGAGCCCAAGGGTCTAATCACAAAGAGCTCATGACCTAATCTTGGTCCAGAAAACCAGGTGGTGAGAAAGTGAGTGTCCCTTGAAGGCCTTACCCTTCACTCAAAACCAAACTGCCAGGAAAAGAAGCCATTTCAACCCTTGCCACGAGTGGAAAAAATGCAGCATTTTATGGCCCAGCCCTGACCCAGTGATCCACAGCCAGCAAAGCCCATCAAACCCCCTGTCAGCCTTCAAACCCTGCTGCCCACAGGAAAAACAAACTTCATTCACTTTTTTTTTTAAGATTTTATTTATTAGAGAGAGAGAGAGAACGGGCACACATGAGAGAGAGAGAGAGCGAGAGAGCAGGGGCAGAGGGAGAAGCAGACTCCCTGCTGAGCAGAGAGCCGGATACAGGGCTTGATCCCAGGACTCCAGGATCATGACCTGAGCTGAAGGCTGATGCTTATTCAACTGAGCCACACAGGTGCCCCTCATTCACTTTTTTTTTTTTTCAACACAACATCACTGCGAGAGCCCTTCACCATCCTTTACCTCCACCCTGGTTCGTCAGTAAGACTCAGGGTCAGGAAATTGGTGTCAACAAATGCTAACAGAATCAGTGGGCTACAAGTTTAAAGAGTAAAATCTCAACTTGTTATCAAATTACGAAACCCCCCAAAACTACCTTTTATTACTTTTTTTTAATTGGAGTTTGGATACCGGAAGTTGGGAGAATCAAGGTCTCAAAATGCTTCCAAACATCTAAGTTCAATCTATGGTAAAATGCTACCCAGGTTTCAGAAGTAGGTTTGGAAGGCTGGATCCTTGCTTCTCACACCTGAATATGGTACAATGATCTCCCAGGGATCTTGCTCAAATGAAATGCAAATTCTGATGCTGCTGGGTTAGGGTGGGGCCTGCAGCTCTGTGTTTCTCTTAAGTTTCTGGGTAATATTACCACTGCTGCTCCGTGAATCCTATTTTGTAAGGAGCTACGGCTGGAGACCTAGAGGGCACAGCAGTGGCAATTCCACCATCAGGCTCTTTACATCAACCCGAGGCTGCCTGAGCTTCCTTCCACCTTGCCCGCAGGTGATAAGCTACTCCAATCACTGGCTACCCTCAGAGAAACCCACTTTCCTTCCATGTACATCCTCTAGCATGAAGGTCAGAGCTGCAGGAGAGCCATACTCCGTGCGTAATGAGCCAGTGAACAATTCACAGGCAGTTCACAAACCCCTGGGTCCAAGAGACACCAGCCAGTGTGGCCCGAGTGCCCCTTACTCCCAGGCCTGCCAAGCTGCCTTCGCTGGAGTTCGGGTGGTGGTCCCTGTGCGGGATTTCTCCCCCACCTCTCCTGTCCCCTCTGAATCGCTCTCTCTCACCTCTCCTGTTTATGTACTTCTCACACTGTTAGCCAGCCCTGAAATGGAAGTGAAAAACATCCCTTCTAATGGGTTTATTGAACAAAGTCTACGTCTCCCACTTTTCTCATTCTATCTGGCTGATGGAGAGTGTTTTTCTACCGCAAGAGGGAAAACCCTATGCTAAGTTTTCTTCCTTACAATGTACAACTCCAGAGAGTAGGGCTCATGATGACAAAGTCCCCAACAGCATGAATAGGAGAGGCAGCTGGAGCCTCTTGCAGCAGGAGGAAGGAGGGACCAAACGCAGGAGAAACACTGTGCAGAAGCTCACCTATGAAAGCTGGAAAATCTGCACGGAATTCTACAGATTCTATAGTTTTCAAACGAGGAAGAAGGGGCCGTTCCTCTCTTAAGGGAAAGGGATGTGTTCGCAGTGCCCTGGAGAACCAGCCCCACCTAGCGGCCATTCCGAACACTGCCGCTTTGGATTAATCTCTGCAGAGGGTGCCAACTGCAGTAATGGGGCAGATTCCTAGGCTGGGGCACCCCCGTTCTCCATGGACTCCCCAGCTTCCCCACCCCGCTGCCCATCCCTTTTCCATGTAGGAGTACCGTGCAGCCAGGCAGCCTCACCATTCTCCTACCTCCCACCCCCCAGCACAAAGGCTTTCAGTCTGTCCGAATGGAGGGGCCAACAAGACCTTCCCAGAGAATCCACTGGTTTACACTCGAAGGAGAGGGTCCCACCAGCAACCTGGTTCCGGAAAATGCTGCACTGCCAGAGCTCCCTCTTACAGGGTCCCAATAAATACAGTTGTCTAGCCTTTTTTTTTTTTTTTTTTTAAAAATCCCAGTGTTTCCCACACTTAACTCAGAACCCTTGTTTATTGGGGGGAAAGGGGTGGGGGAGAGGCTTCATTACTAATAATTAATTGGTAGTAATTACTAATTAATGAGGATGGACAATGCGTGTCCACAGAACCTCCTTGCCATATCCCGGCCCACTGATCTGAGGGGTAACAGAAGCAAGAAGAGGAACTGGAATTTTTCTAAAGCCCCTTCCCCACCCCTCAGCATTTGAGAGCCTGTGGAAAAGGGGAAAAGCCCACAGCGATGAGCCGGGGAGAAGAGAGGGTGCTGGAGAGCTGCTCAGCATGAGGGAATGAGGAAGGGGGAAGTACAGGGACAGTCCCAGTGGCCCTGTCAGAGCACACCACGGCTTGGGTAGAGGGTGCTCTGCTAGTGGGGTGGCAAAGGAAAGGAGAAGGGAGGAGAGGGGGTACCTTTCTCTGGGGTACCCAGCTCTGCTAGGACAGGACACTTGTGTGCGAGGGCAGCATGTCCTTCAGGGGCCACCTCGACGGTTGTGGCCTCTACTGGCTTTCTCAAGAGAACTCTCCATTTAGACCGAAGGAACTCTGTTCATTTCAGTCCCATTCCACGTGTCTCTCAGCAGCTCTGACCAGGGCTCTGGTAATTCTGTTAGCCTTGATAAAATCCCACCTCACTGAAACCTTCCCTCCGCATATGAGGAATACCACTGAGAGGAGAAACGAGGCACTCGGTAACTGGCTGCTGCCCACAAGGAAGTCAGGGCTAAATACCCGGCGCCACCTGCCAGGTACACACAGAACAAGTGACTAACCCACTTCTTTCAGCCAGGCAGACAGGACATGCTGGTTCAGAAAAGGGACCTGGCCAGTAAATTAACTCTTGTAAGTCTCTTAAGAATGCATCTCCAGGGCGCCTGGTTGGCTCCATTGTTAAGCGTCTGCCTTCAGCTCAGGTCCTGGTCTTAGAGTCCTGGGACCCGCCTGCATCAGGCTCCTTGCTCAGCAGGAAGCCTGCTTCTCCCTCTCCCACTCGCCCTGCTTATGTTCCCTCTCTTGCTGTGTCTCATCAGATAAATTAAAAAAAAAAAAAAGAAAAAAGAATGCAGTTCCCCTCATTACCTATGCCTGGGGTCAGCCTGGAGGACACTTGGGAAGCATGGCATTCCGGAGCACAGACACCCCCCTGTCCAGATAGTGTGAAGCAAAACAGCTTCAAAGGACTCTCAGTAACAGAACGCCCGACCACTCACCACAGCCATGGGGGCTGGGCATCTTTATCACCCTGTCTTGGCAGATGGCACACTGGGGCTCAAAAAAGGTTACACGATGAGCCTGAGCCCACAAAGGGTGAGCGCCAGAACCTGAACTCAGAGACTGTGGCCACAGAGCCCGTGTCTCCCACACCACACAGCAGGGCTTTCCTGGGGAGCAGAGGGAAAGGAGCCCAAAGGTAAGGCTGAGAAGCAGACCCCGACCACCAACACCCGGGCTCTTCTCCATCTCCCAGCTGCTCCTGCTTCTGCCTCAAAGCCACCTGGGAGTGAACGACATGAACAAGTGACCTTTCCTAAGGACACGATGCCAGGAGGTGCCCTCTCTCCTTCAGAGGCCACATCCGGCAGCTGAGGCGCCTGGCAGCATGGGCTGAGAAGGAAAGCCTTCATACCAGATGCAAGTAAGTGGCCTTCGTCCTATCTTCTCTGGGTCTGCATCAGAGCTGGGAGAGCCTGTGGACAGCAGCTTATTCACACACAAAAGGAAACGGAGGCCCAGAGAGGGAAGGGACTCACTAGGCTCACACTGAGATCAGCTCAGAGCAGAGTCAGGGCAAGAAGCCAGCCAGATGTCCTGACGCTCAGCCTGGGTTGCCCTCCTTAACTGCAGCTAACATCTGCTCAGCGATGGCTGTGTGCTATGCTTTATGTCAATAATCACAGATAATCCCCACAACAACCTTGCAAGATGGGTTCAGGTACTAACTGTGCTTTTGCACAGAAGCACAAAGAGGTTGAATGACCTCCACCTGGACCCACCAGGGATGAGAAGCAGAAGCATATTCAAACTTGGAATCAGACCCCGAAGTCTGCAGGCTCAACCGTGAAACCTGGGTGTGCACCTTTCAGCATGGGGCTCCCCAAGGTTTGGCACTCTTAAAAAGGACTATGGACGCATGGAGCACTGGGTGTGGTACAAAAGCAATGAATACTGAAAAGAAATTAAAGAAATTAAAAAAAAAAAATAGCCTGACTACATGTATAGTAAGAAGTGCTTAAATTGACACAGGCCCATACAAAGTTGGGATGTTACTTTGTAGACATCTACTTTGTATCTTCCTGGTAAGCCATATGATGAAGAAAAATTATGAATATATATACCATGAGAACATTGGTAAGAGTGATAAATTTTTAAGTGGCTTTCATTTGGGAAAATATTTTATAAATTCTAAAACCACTGAGAATATATTACAAATAAATGATTTCATTTCAGTGTAAGAATTTCCTGTAAATAAATGTATCTAAAGATTTGTTTATTCAAAAAAAAAATGACTACAGACTCTACAGGGTTTTTGTTCATGTAGGTTCTATCCATTTACGGAATTAAAACTAAGGTATTTGGGGCTTTAAAAATCTTTTATTTTGAAATAATGATAGCTTGACATGAAGCTGTAAGAAATAATACAGAGAAGATCCTCTGTACCCTTCACAGAGGTCCCCCTATAGTGACACCTTACAAAACCAGAGTACAAAATCACAACTGGGAAGTGACGTTGACAGGGTCTACTGATCAGATTAAATGTCACAATTTCTACAAGTATTCATTTGTGCCGGTGTGCATCTAATTCTATGCAGCCTGACCGTATGCACAGACTCAACCACCAGAGTCACATTACATTCTGTGCAAAAGCACAGTTAGTACCTGAACCCATGTGCCATCATTCCAAGGCTTTCTGGCCACATCCACTCGCCTCCTTTCCCCTCCCTAACCACTGACAACTGCTCATCTGTTCTCCAACTCCGTAACTTTGTCATTTGCTATATACACTCAACGATATAGTATGTAACCTTCTGAGACTGGCTTTTTCACTCCATGTAATACCCTGGAGAGCCATCCAAGCTGCAGCACTTACCAGCAGTTCATTGCTTTTTATGGCTGGAACTGTTCCCTTGCTAGAGAACTCCCTGGGTTGTTCTAGTCTGGGGGCTATTACAGGTGAAGTTGTCGTGGACATGTGTGGACAAGGTTTTGTATGAATTTTAAATTATCAAATGACACCTGGCGGGCTATGTGTTGAGCATGTCTAGTTTGTGTTGTTTTTTTAGGTATGCAATGGTTATTTTTTACGGAGCTATAATTGACGCATAACAGTGTATTAGTTTTGGGTGTACAAAATGATTTGATATATACACACTGTGAAATGACTACCAAAAAAAGTTCAGTTAACATCCATCCCAACACACAGATGCAAAATATTTTCATGTGTTGTCCAGCTTATAAGAAACTACCAGGGGCGCCTGGGTGGCTCAGTGGGTTAAGCCGCTGCCTTCAGCTCGGGTCATGATCTCGGGGTCCTGGGATCGAGTCCCGCGTCAGGCTCTCTGCTCAGCAGGGAGCCTGCTTCCTCCTCCTTCTCTCTCTACCTGCCTCTCTGCCTACTTGTAATCTCTCTCTGTCAAATAAATAAATAAAATCTTTAAAAAAAAAAAAAAGAAACTACCAGTAACTGAGTAAATTATGATACAACACCACATGTGAACTGTATTAAAATAAGGTTATGTTTAGAAAAAGGAGCATGCTGTATATTCCAGAGTGATTACACCTTTCTGCAGTCCCACCAGCAGCCTAGGAATGCTCCATTTTCTCCGCATCCTTACAGCCTTTTGGGGTTATTGTCACTTTGTTTTACCCAACTGATAGCTCTGTAGCAATACCACATTGTGGTTTAAAATGGAGAAATTTTTAAAAATATTTTATTTATTTATTTGAGAGAAAGAGAGAGAGAATGCATGAGCAGGAAGGCAGAGGGAGAGGGAGAGAGAATCTCAAGCAGACTCAGAGCTGAGCAAGGAACCCAATGCAGGGCTCGCTCTCACAACCCTGAAGTCACAACGTGAGCCAAAACCAAGTCGGACACTTAACTGTGCCACTCAGGCGCCCCTAAAACTGAGAAATTTTAGAATAGACAAGCACAAAAGAAAAAACATAAACTGGACATCATTAAAACTAAAGATGTTTGTGCTTGCAAGAATACCATCAAAACATGAAAAGACAACCCAGAAGAATGGGAACCATTTCTGCAAACCAATGCCTGAGTAGGGAGTCATATCCAGAATATACAAAGATAGATAACCCAATTAAAAATTGACAAAGGATGTGGGTGCCTGGGTGGCTCAGTGGGTTAAAGCCTCTGCCTTCAGCTCAGGTCATGATCCCAGGGTCCTGGGATCGAGCTCCACGCCAAGCAGGGAGCCTGCTTCCTCCTCTCTCGCTGCCTGCCTCTCTGCCTGCCTCTCTGCCTACTTGTGATCTCTGTCAAATAAATAAAATCTTAAAAAAAAATTGGCAAAGGATGTGACAGACATTCTTCCGAAGAAGGTATACAAATGGCCAATAAGCACATGCAAAGGTGCTCAACATCAGGGAATAGGAGTCAAAACCACGATAAGATGCCATTTCGCACTTGCTAGGACATCTAGGATCAGAAAGTCAGATTCTTCACAAATGGCTGGTGAGGACATGGAGAAACCCAGACGCTCCGACACTGCTGGGAGGATTAGGAACTAGGTGCAGCCATTTTGGAAAACAGTCTGGCAACTGCTCCAAAGTTAAACACATAGTTACCACGTATGCCCAAGAGAGTAAAAACACGCCCATGCAAAACCTGTACCTGAATGTTCGTAGAAGCATTATTCCTGCTAGGCAAAAAGTAGAAACGATCCCAATGTCTACTGACTGATAAGCGGGTAAATAAGACACACAGTCTCTCTGTGCTCGAGACCGTTACTCAGACATAACCAGGAGCGAGGCGCACGAGCAACACGGACAGACCCTGAACACGTCACTGCGTGGAAGAGGCCAGAAACACAGGACCACAGGCTGTCTCATTCTGTTTACCGGTAACGTCCGGAAAGGGCAAATGTAATGAGACAGGAAGCAGTGAAAGGCTGCCTTGGGCAGAGGGAAACAAGGGGACTGAGAAAGGACTGTAAGTGGGTACACGATAAAAATGCGCAGAAGTCCGCTCTGGTGAAGGCCACCACAACTCTGAAAATACTAAAATCAACTGAACGGTAAACTGTAATTGAATTGTGTGGTCTGTGAAAGGAGTTGTTACTAAAATAAAAGAGCATGAAGCACACCTTTCTGTAGCCACTGCCAGGGGAATGACGTCATCACACACCACACACCCTCTGGAAAACAACACTGTACACGTGGGAAAGAATGACAGTGAAGAAGGTAAATCACATTTGAGTATCACTGTGAAAACAGTGTGGACCTGGTGGACCTTCTGAAAGGCATCCTGACCCCCCAAGGGTTCCTGGACCACACGTTGAGAACCACTGTCATACGCTTCCCATTACTCTCATTTGTTATTGTTGCTTTCAGGTGTCACTGCCATGGAATTCCCACGTGACCATTCTTCCACTTCCCCTTTGGTCAGGTTTTAGTAAAACTGCCCTGCGGTGGAGGGACAGGAAGTAACACAACCGAGCTTGATTATTTTTATTATTTTTTTTATTTTTTAAGGATTTACTTATTTGGGGCACCTGGGTGGCTCAGTCGGTTAAGCATTTGCCTTTGGCTCAGGTCATGCTCCCGGGGTTCCAGGACAGAGCCCTGCAATGGGCTCCCTGCTCAGTGGGGAGCCTACTTCTCCTTCTGCCTCTGCCCCACTCATGTTCTCGCCCGCTCACTCTGCTCTCCCTTTCTCTCTCTCAAATAAAGAATGAGAGCGTGTGCTCTCTCTAATAAAGAGAGAAAGTGCATCACATGCAAGCTGGGGAGAGGAAGAGGGAGAGAATCTCAAGCAGACTCCCCATAAATGTGGAGCCCGATGTAGGGCTCAATCTCACAACCCTGAGATCATGACCTGAGCCAAAATCAAGAGTCAGATGCTTAACTGACTGAGCCACCCAGGTGCCCTGAGACTAATTTTTTAAAAGATTTTATTTATTTATTTGACAGAGAGAGAGAAAGATCACAAGTAGGCAGAGGGGAAGGCAGAGAGAGACGGAGAAGCAGACTCCCTGCTGAGCCGAAAGCCCAATGCGGGGCTCGATCCCAGGACCTGAGATCATGACCTGAGCCAAAGGCAGAGGCTTTAACCCACTGAGCCGCCCAGGCGCCCCATTCAAGACTATTTTTAACAAACAGGTTAGGACTTGGTCCTCTAAATGAGAGTGCTGCTCAAATTCATTCCTCTGGGAAAGGCTGTACGCAAAGACAATACTAGAGACCCAGAACACTGCCATAATCTTTGGAAACTCATTCCAGAGCTTTGCAGCCCTGTCTTTTTTTTTTTTTTTTTAACTTTTTTTATTAACATATGATGTATTATTAGTCCCAGGTTTATAATTCACAGCACTCACCATAGTACATACCTTCCCCCATGTCCATAATCCAACCACCCTCTCCCTACCCCCGTCTCCTTGGCAACCCTCAGTTTGTTTTGTGAAATTAAGAATCTCTTATGGTTTGTTTCCCTCTCCATCCCATCTTGTTTCATTTATTCCTTTCCTATCCCCCAAACCCTCTATATTGCCTCTCAACCTCCTCATATCAGGGAGAGTGTATGGTAATTGTCTTTCTCTTATTGACTTATTTCACTAAGCATAATACCTCTAGTTCCATCCACGGCGTCACAAATGGCAAGATTTCATTTCTTTCTTTCTTTCTTTTTTTTTTTTTAAGATTTCATTTCTTTTGATTGCAGCACTGTCTTGTTACTGACTCATTACTAAGCCAATCGGACCCAAAGTTTGACACTCAGCACAAGAAGGATTGGTAGTTTCCTTAACCGAGATCTGCCCTCTGAGGATGAAGGTTTGCCTGTCTGAGTGCTTGAGTTCTAGAGGACCGCCGGAGAGCAATCCCAAATTGCTGGGAACCCACAGTATATGACACAAGTACAAAATGAAAACAAATGCCACTTTCTAGGTGTGACCTTCCTTCCGAGGCACTAAGCATGTACCAAGATCAGGAAATACTAAGATCAGGAGGTACTAAGAGCCAGGATCTGGGTCCACAGGGAACACAGAGACAGGGTCCCATCTTGAGACCTGTGCTTCATGTATACGTCTCACCCGCGGGTGAGGTATCTTAATCAATGCCTTGCCATTTCCCTAAGAGGAAACAGGCCCAGGGAGATAGATGAAAGAAGAGTGTGTTCAGGTTGGGGGTGGGGGCCGGTTAGCTAATTAGTGACTACGGACACTCTCCCTGTGAAATGGGGAGAACCGTGCTATTTGAAGAGGTTGTTAAGACGAGTGAATGAGTTGTTATGTTTAAAATATCTAGCAGAGAACATGGTACATCATAAATACTCAAAAAATGTCAGTTAATAGTAGAACCAAAAACAACACCCAAGTCTTTCAGATCCTAAAGCACATGCTCTTTCCTGCTTAAACTTTTTTGATTTTCAGATCCTATAAGAATCTGATAAAAACCACTAACCCTCTCTTTTGTTTGGCTCCTTCGTTTATTCCTCCAACAAATGTCTCCCAACCACCTACTACAGGCCAGGCACCAGAGATGCCTCCATTCGGCTAGCAGTCTGGGATGGAAATGGGAGGGTTAACACACCATTATTCAAGTAATGAGGGACCAAAACAGGAGGGGTCTGAACCAAGCTGGGGAACAGGAGGAATTCCCTGAGGAAGTGTTAAGCTGGGATCAGAAAAAAGCCCAGCCACCTCTTCAGGAACACTTTCCTCAAAAAATCTGTCTCCTGGTCCCCAGAGCAGCTCTTAGGCCCAGAGGCTCTCCACGCACTTCAAGGCAGTAAAGAGCAAGGGGGAAGCCCAAAGGCTCCGCTAAGTTTCACGAAGCCACACACACCTGGACTGATGCCCAGGCAGAGCTGAAGGACCAGGGAAAGCACACTGCACCTTCGAGACCCACTTCCTGCACGTGTGACTTTGTACAAATTTCCCAACCCCTCTGAGCCTCCATATCTTCATCTGCAAAGTGGGGCACAGTAGGGATAAAATATATTTACCGTAAGGAAAGATGCTCTGTAAGTCATAATTCAAAAGTAGGAAATTATGATCATCAAATGCACAACTGGGTCTGAAGACTGCCAGGCTTATGAAAGCTGTGAATTAAGGGATGAATCTGTCCACAGAACTGAGGCCTGGACTTGTCATTTCCCCAAGATGCCTAGGTTCTCTGCCTCCCTGTCCCTGTTAAAACCACTAACAGCCTAGGCGACCAACAGCCCAGACTAGATTTATGTTTCCTTTCAACTGTTTATAACATATTCTGGGATTGGAATAGGGACACAAATGGTCAGGGAGGCCTACAGAATGAACTGGAATCGATTCAACTACTCTGACTGACCAAAAGTATTCCAAAAGTTTCAAGAGCCATAAAAATGCTCGTAGGTTTCATCTAATGATCAATTTCTGCAAAGCCACCCTAAAGAAACAACACAGAACACAGAAAAATGATGTTCATCTCAGCATAAGTTAGAAGTACAAAAAAACCCGAGTAACCTGCAACACAAGTAGAGAAATGGTTACATTATAAATCCTCAAAAGATTAATTACATTGCTGGGGGACGTGGGTGCTGCAGTCAGTTAAGCATCTGACTCTTGGTTTTTGTTTGTTTTTTTGTTTTTTAAAGATTTTATTTATTTATTTGACAGAGATGACAAGCAGGCAGAGAGGCAGGCAGAGAGAGAGGAGGAAGCAGGCTCCCTGCTGAGCAGAGAGTCCTATGTGGGCTCGATCCCAGAACCCTGGGATCATGACCTGAGCCGAAGGCAGCAGTTTAACCCACTGAGCCACCCAGGTGCCCCCTGACTCTTGGTTTTGACTTATGATCTTGGCTAGTGAGACCAAGCCCCAAGTCAGGTCTGCATTCAACACAGAGTCTCCATAAGTTTCTCTCTCTCTCTGCCCCGCCCGCCCCCCCAGCTCCCCTCATCCTCACACATATTCTCTCTCTCAAATAAATAAATAAATACATTTTAAAATTAAAAAAAAAAAAAGTATCACATTGTTATGAAAAACTTTAAGAACAGGGCGCCTGGGTGGCTCAGTGAGTTGGGCAATGGACTCTTGCATTCAGCTCAGGTCATGACTTCAGGGTTGTTGAGATCGAGCCCCACATCAGGCTTTGCACTGAGCTGACCATGGAGCCTGCTTATGATTCTCTTTCCTCTCCCTCTGCCACTGGCCCCACTCACTCAAGCCCGTGTACATCTCTCTCAAAAATTAGTAATAGCTTTTGGGAAAAAAAGGAACTTAAAGCAAAAGATGTGAGGACTTATGTCAATTATATCTCAGTAAAGCTGGAAAGAAAAACCCAGATATGGGTAAAAACTTATTGCATAATGTTAAATGGGAAAAGCATGCACAGAACCAAATTCTGTGCACAGAACCAAATATTCACCATATTTGTTCTGTGCACAGAACCAAATATTCATGGTTGCTAAATGTAGCAACCATGCAATGCACATAAGACTTAAATCTATAAAAAGAGCCACCATATAGCAATTACGGGTTAGTTTTTCCTGTTTCTAAACTTTCTAAGATGTTTATTATTTTTACAATTAAATTTTTTGCATTTGAAAAAGAGTACACAAAGGAAATCTCAAAGGGGCAGGTCACAGAGCAGACAGGACATGAGACGTGGCACCTGCTGGACCCTTCCAGAATGCCAGCATAACCATTCTGTGAACCACTCAGGATGACTACCAGTGCCCCCCACCCAAATCTGCCAAGGCCGCGCAGCAATGGGTGGAACCCTGTCAGAAGGGAGGATTTCTGATTCCTAGTCCAGGCCACTTTCCACTGGGAGAAAACTGGTCCGGCAGGGGTCTCCCAGAAGCTTGAGGGACTCGGGGATGCCAGTGTGGCTGCCCCCTACTCCCAAAGACAACTTGTTTAGAAACTTCTGGTACTCCGCCCACAAAATCCCACTGGGCCTCTGCCTCTCCTGGCCTCCATTCAGTTGGGAATTGATACGGTTTATGTGATCGGGAACGCTAAGTCTAGAAAACACAAAAAAGGCTCAAATGAGCAATGGCTGGAGTTGACTCCAGGCCTAGCAAAGGACAGAGTAACACCAAGGGCTCACCTCATCCATGCCTGAGGCGGTGAAGAAGATGCCGATCTCCTGGGCATATCTCTGCAGCTCCCTGTACTGGGCATGGCTGAACTCCAGGTGGCGCTTGTGCTCCCCATACGTCTTCCCCCAGGAATGCTTGGACGTATAGGGCCTCTCCAAGGCTTTCCGATTAAACTTGTACTCCAACTCACTCTTCTGGAACTTGGCACAATCGGCCCCACACTCCTGCAACACACAACAGGCTCCTTTCAGTGGCCTGTCGTGGATTCTCAGAGAAAAGGGAAATGCTAGGGTAACAGCTCTGACATCAGTATCTTTAAAAATAAGGTTGACTGACAGAGGCAAAGAGGAAAAGGAGAAGCAAAGTCTCAAAGGAAGAGAAGGCTGGGAATGGGGCCTTCCCCTCCTGTCCCCCCTTAAAATGCAAAAAGGAAAAAAAATGTGATTTTTTCCAGTTTATTTTATATTAAAAATAATTAAGCAACTAAGGAAGACTTTTAAGTTGGGTAACTCCGCAGAGGACAACAAAATGAGCACTGGACCAGAACTGAGGGGAAGTCAGGATGTGACTCTCACTCCTGGCTGGATAAGTCAGTCCCACTTTCAGGACTCAGCATTTCCATCTCCATCAACAGCTGCTCTGGGCTCACTCCAGAACCTGGAGCAGCTCAGAGGAGACCCTCATGGGCCAGGAAACAAACAACTCTGCTTTAGCTGTTCTACGCTACTGCTTTTCTGCATGGCATCTTAGTTGAACAAGAGATTCTGGGGCAAAAAAGGACAAAGACAAGGACTTAGATAGGCCCAGGCCTTACTGAACAGAAACTAGAACATGAAAGTTGGATTTTCCAGCTATAAAAGCTCTAATTCTATTGCCAGTCAGCCCCCGATCTCTCACAACTGCTTTTAAAAACCTGTCAATAGAAATACGGAGGAGGGGCACCTGGGTGGCCCAGTGGGTTAAAGCCTCTGCCTTCAGCTCAGGTCATGATCCCAGAGTCCTGGGATCGAGCCCATCAGGCTCTCTGCTCAGCATGGAGCCTGCTTTCTCCTCTCTCTCTCTGCCTGCCTCTCTGCCTACTTGTGATCTGTCAAATAAATAAATAAAATCTTTTAAAAAAAAGAAATACGGAGGAAAAGTCTCCAGTTCACTGACATTTCTGTAGACAGAATTATTCATGCTGCTTTTTAGCATGCTTTTTAGCACCTCACTTCGAGAAATACCTGTGCTAACAGCGCTGCCCCCTCTCCTGGAAAGACCACAATATGGCATGGTCAAGAAAGTCTGAAAAACATGAGGACGGAAAGTGACCTTGGGCAACAGAGTTCTCATTGTTTAGAGGAAGATCTCCAGGCCCGGAGTAACCCAAGCAACGTTGCACAGAGTCTCTGGCAGAGCTGGACAGATCACTTTGCTAAGGCTGCAGAGCACGTGTCTCCTGGCCCATGACTGCCACCCAGAAGCTGCTACAGCCAGGCCTCCAGCAAACCAAGGAGGGGGCGGGGGAGGGGGGGTGGTTAAGGAGGTGTGTGTGTCTCGGGGCGTTGCTTCCCACTCCCTTTACTTCTGAGCTCTATCTCAAGGAGTGAAAGAGCCTGTCTGCTCTGGGTGAACCTTTCATTTACAGGAAGAAGATAAAAGTGAAGCAGCAGAAACTACTAAGAGGTTGATAAATTTCTACTATATTCCACATGACAGCAGTTGTTAGGAGAGAAGAACGGGTTCTTCCTCTTCTTTCCTAAAACTGAGTGATCTCTCTGTTTAATTCTATGGAGAACTCCAGGTTCAGAAAACACAATCACTGTCTCTGTTTTACTACAACGATGATGGTGGTCAAGTTTTTATTGATTCTCTCCTGGCCAAACAAAACAAAAGCAGCAAAGCTCCAGGATGGGCCAAGCTGTGATGCTCACTTTGCTGCAAAATTTGGAAATTAAAAGTTATATTCAGCTAGTAAATCTTTAATTGTATATTTATAAATTGTATATATATATATATGTATGTATATATACAAATTATAAATTTATAGTTTATATATTAGTATATTTTGTTGTAAGAAAATAAAAATAATCGAAAGAGCTCAACTTTTAATACTGCAAATAGATTGATTTCATTGCATGAGTTACTCTGGGTAACTAAACGTGAGAATATGACTTTATCTGGCAACAAAGACTTATTAAAAAATCCTAAAATACAAGGATTTCACAAGATTCCACTACTTTAAGTTTAAAAAACAAACACACACACATTTTAAAATAAATGAAACTGAAGCCTAGTGAGGAAAAGTCACCTGCCCAAGATCATTCAGCTGATAAATGGCATCTTCACACCAGTCCAGTGTTCTTTCCACTCTACCACAGGCTCAACCTCTTCATTCTCCTCCCCTCGCCCCAGAAGCAAACTCCAAAATTAAGAGAAAAAGAAAAAAAAAGCTTTGTTTCTATGGCTTCAAAATCTCTGGGTGTTTTTACAACCTCAGCATTCAGAGGTCACACCTCCGCAAACAGGTTGTTCCCTAAATTATGTGCAGGAATTTCCCCCCTAGAAACAATGTTACAGCACAAAGGCTAGCACCCTCTGGTTAGGAGCAAAGCTCTAAATTCCAGTATTTACTGTGTGCCCTTGGACAAGTCACTTCTCTGAACCTTTAAAATGAAACCAACAGAATCCACCATGTTGTGTTGTAGGAATGAAGTGAGATGGTGCATTTAAAACATTTGGTCCGGGGCACCTGGGTGGCTCAGTGGGTTAAAGCCTCTGCTTTCGGCTTGGGTCATGATCCCAGAGTCTTGGAATGGAGCCCCGCATCGGCTCTCTGCTCAGCGGGGAGCCTGCTTCTCCCTCTCCCTCTGCCTTCTTCTCTGCCTACTTATGATCTCTGTCAGCCAAATAAATAAATAAAATCTTTTAATAAATAAAACATTTGGTCCATTAAGTGCAGCTGTCACTCTTTAAAAGTATTTTTTTATGATTCAGTAGGCTTCCAGAAAAGCAAGTTAGTCCTGAAAGAAGAACAAGATAAATACCTAATCACACTGATGACAGGGGAACAGCTTTCACGGAAGGGAAGGGGGGAAAAAAGACGGAGTGAACCAGAAGAGAGAGAGCAAGAAGCGTGGACAGTGACAATGCAACTTGAGGAGAGATAAATGAGAGCCAGCCTTGTGGGAAAGGATTGGAAAAAGCATCCAAGTAGACCTGTACAGGAATAGAAATTTGCCAAGATGGAGCACTGAATATTCCTAAACCTCCTACTGCTAATAGCTAACATTTATTGAGTCCTCAGCAAGTACTGTGCTAAGAGCTTTAAATAAATCATCCCATTTGAGCCTTACAACTCTGAGGTAAGTACTACTATCAACCCGACCTTCAAATGATGAAACTGAGGCTCGCAGAGTAAGTTTAGCAGCCCGCCCACGTTCACACAGCTGGTGAGTGGTGGCCGCTGAATTTGAACCCAGAGCCCTGGCATTTTAACTGTTTCACTTTCCAAACACAAGCAATGACAAATGAAAAGACGACAGCAACTAAGAGGTGCTTCAGAACTCGCTGGAAGTAACTCAGTGTCGCTGAAAGAGGTCAGAAACGAAAAATGGTAGGCAGGAAGGAACCAGGTCATTAAGGTCCTGAAGGCTATGTTCAAGGGTTTCAACTCCACCCGTGGACAATGGGGAGCCAGTGAAGGTATGAGGCAGGGGTACGACCTGACCAAACCTCTGTTTAAGGAAGATTAGTCTGCCACCAGGAGGGGGCAAAGGTCGGGTTGGGCGGCAACCGCAGGAACGCGGACAAGTGAGGTGGGTGGGGAGGGATGAGCAGGATTCCAGAGATTTAGAAACGGAACTGGCGAGCGGGACGTCGGGCCGCGCGCGGGCTACGGACAGAAGCAGAGCCCAGCAGTCCCCGCTCCCCGCCGCAGGCTCTCCCGCGGCCCCGCCCCCGGCCCTCGGCCCCGCCCCCGCCCCCGGCCGGCGCCCTTTCCCTCCCGGGCTCTGCCCTCACCTTGGCCGTGCGGATCATGCGCTTGGCCACTTCTAGGTCGCCCTGGTGGTTCTGGCCGATCTCGGCAATGATGAAGCACGGGTGCTGCCCGCCCACCCAGCGCCCGGGACACAGCTCCAGCTCCAGCGGCATCGCTGCGGCTCGCGTTTCGGCGCTCCACCGCCCACCTCGAGTCCTGTCCGCGGCCCAGTGGGGAACCACGCGCCGTCCCGGCCACGTCAGCTCCGCCACGTTAGTCAGCGGCCGCGCAGCCAATCCGAGGGCCCCAGCTCGCTGCCGCCAGCCAATCGAGGAAAGGGGCGGAGCCTTCCGCGAGCGGGGCGGGGCGGCGGGACGAGGAAATCAAGCTCGGTTCTCTTCAGCGGGGCTCCAGGTTCCCGGGCTGGTAGCGAGGCCCGGGGGGTCGCGGCCTCTCTGCTTCACCTGTGAGCCAACATTCTCCAAGAGGAATGGAGGGCGGAAGACGGTTGCCTTGGGCTCAGGGAGAGCGCGCCCTGCGGTGTAATGGAAAAAATGAATTTGGGAGTTGGAATTAGAGCTGCTTTGAGCACAGGTGCTGCCACTAACCGGTTCTTGATCGTGAATACGTTAGTCTTTAGTCTTCCTGAACGTTATTTTCCTTTTCCCCGAAATGGGGAATTATATAGGTTCGTGAGATGATGTATGGAAAACCCTGATCACGGTGCTTGGCCTGTAGTAAGGTTTCAGTAAGCGGATGAACGGCGTGGATGAGCAGCGAGGAATGAGCTTGGGCCGCTGCCTCAGCAGGAATGGAAAAGAGACTAGAGCAGGTGACAGAACCAGGGTGGTCCTAAGGCAGGGAGACCCACAGGATCAAAAGCCCAAAGTAGTCCAGGAGAATAACAACAAAGACACCAGCAGATTTGGGGATCAGGAAGCCGCTGGCCAAGGAAGATGAAACAGAAGGGACTAAAATAGACCTTTTCTGGGGAACATTTAGTGTTAAAAGCAGATGGAAAATGCACCATGGCCTAGACAGGGAACCAGAGTTGAGGGGTTGTGAAGAAGGGCACCTTGGGAGGCCAAGAGGCTCAGCAAAAGACCCTGAGTCCAGAGAAAAGCAAACCCAGCACTAAAGTAGCTCAGTACTACTTGTGCTAAAGAAAACCATTATGGTTTTGAGTAATTTGTGAATGAGGGAAAATTAAGTTTAAAAGCAAAAAAGGAGAAATCACATTTAAAAATACAATCACCTGGCTGGCTCAGCTGGTTAACCATCCGACTCTTGATTTCAGCTGAGGCCATGATCTTGTAAAAATACAATCTCCTGGCTGGCTCAAGGTGGTTGATTTCGGCTCAGGTCATGATCTTGAGGTTGCGAGATTGAGCCCTGTCAGGCTCAGTGCACAGTCTGCTTGAGATTCTCCTTCTGCCCCCTAAACCACCCCTACCCCCTTGCTTGCATTCACTCTCTCTAAATTAAATAAATAAAATCTTGTTAATTAATTAAAATACAACCATCCCAACAAAAGCAAGTTAGGCTGATGTTATTTGTGATTAAATAAAAGCTTTCAGTAAATTAAGGTAATGCTATATCTTACTACAGAAAGGAGGAAAAGACACTATTTTCATTTCATGCTCGTTCCTTTTTTAAAAGCCAGTTTCCAGTGCTTTCTGTTGCTTTTTCGGCTTGGATAACAAAGCCGTGCTCAGTATGTAGAAATGGATGACAGAACGTGGGAAGGTCTTAAAAACAAAACCAACTGGGATTTTTTCTTTTCTTTTTCTTCCCCCTGTTACTGGCAGGAGAGGGTAAGGAAGAACTTAGTTTTGGAGAAACTAGGGTAACCCAGAGTGCTGGGTCATGGGGACCAAGGTGGAGAGAGGATGGAGACCCAGTTCTCGGACCTGAAACCCTGAAACCCCTCAAGTCTGAGGCCCCTGTGGTCAGTCCTACTATGCTAAGCCCTTCCTTAAGTTGGTTCCTAGAAAGCTTCCTATGACCTGGGACTCCTACCTAATCTTTTGCTATTCTGGGCTCTAGTTTCACTGAACTATTCTGAGTTGTCCTGAGGGATCATGGTCTTTCACCTCCAGAACTTGGCATATAAACTGTTGCCCGAGTCTGTAGGCTTCCCACTCCTCCACCTCCACCATACTGAGCCATGTCTGACCACCTTCTGGCCCATCAGTATAGAAGTCACTTCCTCTCAGAACCTTCTCCGATCTCCCCAACAATCTTCTGTGGGCTCCCATAAGATTCTTATTTGCCCACGTATTACCTTTTATGGTAACTGCCCCTCGTCTCCTCCGTCTTCCCTCTAGGCTGTGAACTTCTTTGGGTCAGGAACCATCTGGACCACCTACTCAGCACTAAACCCAGGGCAAAGCTTTAGGGATACCATAGTGAACCAGACAGACCATACCACATGTACTGTAAGTGTCCTTCAGGGCCAGGAGCTCCTTGAGAACAGACCTGGACCGTTTCCTACTGTATCCCTAGCACCAAGCACTGAACTTAGCACTTAATAGGGGCCAGTAAATATTTGTTCAATGTACAAGTGCAGAATAGGAAAGATGACTGAATACTGAGACATAATTGACTTCATGTGTTTACTCAGGCCACATTCAGTCCCTTAGGCAAACATGACTGTTGCCTGAGTTGCTCTTAAAGTCAGCTTTCTGGAAAGTTCCTCTGAGGAAGAAGTGAATTGTTGATCCACCCAAGTTTCCCAACCCGAGCTGCCAAGGACCTGCCCTGGGGTTAAGGGGCCAAGTTGTCTGATTCTCCCAAGTTTCTCAGTTGTTCCATTTACAGGCACCCTTACTAGTCAACACCCTCACCACACCTACTTCCTGCTTCCTCAACCTTGGGCCTCATCCCTGTAACGTGAACATCATTTTTATACTGTCCCTGAGAACGTAAGCCCACCAGCACACCCGGGGTGTTCTGGAAGGTGAAAGGCAACCCCCACGGACTCCCTCAGAGGATTTTTTTTTTTAAAGATTTTATTTATTTATTTGACAGAGAGAAATCACAAGTAGATGGAGAGGCAGGCAGAGAGAGAGAGAGAAGCAGGCTCCCTGCTGAGCAGAGAGCCCGATGCGGGACTCGATTCCAGGACCCTGAGATCATGACCTGAGCCGAAGGCAGCGGCTTAACCCACTGAGCCACCCAGGCGCCCCTCCCTCAGAGGATTTTGACCTCTGCACACAACATACAAGCCTCCGTTTTTTTTGTTTTTTTTTTTTTTAAAAGGCAATTTTTTTTTTAATTTATTTGACAGAGAGAGATCACAAGTAGGCAGAGAGGCAGGCAGAGAGAGAGGAAGGGAAGCAGGCCCCCCGGTGAGCAGAGAACCCGACGCGGGACTCGATCCCAGGAGATCACGACCCGAGCCGAAGGCAGCGGCCTAACCCACTGAGCCACCCAGGCGCCCCCAGCCTCCGTTTTTTAAATGCGACTTCACTCATCCAACAAATAATTACTGAGTGCCTACTGTGTGTCAGGCACCTCACCAGGCACCAGGAATAAAATGGGTAATGAAAGAGTATGGTCCTTCTCTGTAACCTATAGTTTACAATAAACTATAGCCCCACACTAATTTTTTTTTAAGATTTTATTTATTTATTTGATAAAGAGAGATCACAAGTAGGCAGAGAGAAAGAGGGAAGCAGGCTCCCTGCTGAGCAGAGAGCCAGATGCGGGGCTTGATCCCAGGACCCTGAGATCATGACTTGAGCCGAAGGCAGAGGCTTAACCCACTGAGTCACCCAGGTGCCCCACACGCTAATATTGTTAAATAACAAGGTTCAACCAAGTAAGTGGGAAAATCTAAGTGGCTTTTATTAAATGACTTATGAATTGAGCAGCACCCCATCTAGCAAGAAGAGAGGCACTCGGAAGAACTGTACAAAATGGAAGGTTTTTATATACGGGGGTGAGGACAAGAAAGCTATTAACAAAAGAAAAGGACTGTTCCAGATGAGGCTGTTTGCTAGCGAAAAAGATGAGGTACCCTATCCTGCAGATTCCGTTGTCTTTCCTTGAGAGATGGAGAGGATCCACATGAGAGTCACTGGCTCTAATGGAAAGAAAAATTTCCTGAGTGACCTGTTCAGGCCACATTTCTGGGGGGAGGTGGCAACTGCAATTAGATTGGATATTAAGCCCCAGTTTGGGAGCTGGGTCTAAGTGATACCATTTGGGGCCTGAGGTTTTCTTTATTTCACAATATAAAATCGTGAATTATAATAATAAGGGCAATGATAGAAAACAAATTGAGTGCTGTGTTGAGACTAAGAGGAGCTCCTTTTCTTGGGTAGTCGGGAAGAATCTTTCTTAAGAGTGGACATTTAAGCTGAATCGCCCCCTCACCCCGAATTCCTTCCAAATGAAATAATCTCTTCCCCCTGTGGAGTCACCACACGATGCTGAGACAGCACAGTGTCCTAGAAAAAGCACAGGGTTTGGAGTACGTCAGGCCTGGGTTTCACTATCAGCTCTGTCCCTGGGGAGGAACTTCTCAACTTCCTGTGACAGACTGGCAGCCACCACCAGAGGGCAGTAGTGAGGACTGCACAAGAATCAGTGTGTGAGACCATTCTGGATTCTTGTCCTGCCTGGTGACTTAGGGACAGGTCTCGTGCCTAAACCCTGGCAGGTCTGTTTCCCACTGCCTGTGGCCTGCTGGGACATTGCCTACCCTCAGACCGCATCCTGATGCTCCATGGCTCTCAGCTGCCGCACCTCCTTCCCACTCTGACAAGTTGTGGCCCATCCCACACCCCAATCAGGAGAGTGGGCCTCTATGATGTATCTTCACCTCTCTTCTCACCTTCTCACCTTTAACTTCCAAGAGTCCCCAAAGCTTTTAGAACTTTACTTCTTCTCCTCTCACACTTAAAAATGCTAGCAATCTCATCTATTCGCAGGGCATCAAGATCTCCTCTGCCCTCATGGGCAGCTCCCAGACATTCATCACCAGCCCAGACTGAGTTCTCTCCCTGGTTGTCTGCTCAGTTCCCCCACCATTTCTAAACACAGCCCCAGTGGCTCAGAACACCCCACAGCAACCCCTGTCTCAACCATGTGATACTGCCAACCAAACTAATCTGGAAATGGTTGAACTATAATATTACAGCCAATAAGCACATGGAAAGATGCTCAACATCCTTAGCCATCAGAAAAATGCAAATCAAAACCACAATGAGATTCCACCTCACATTCATGAGGATATCTAGAATTAGAGAGGTAAAAAAAAGGACGTGTCGACATTGGTACCCTCATACACTGTAAAATTGTGCAGCTGCTTTGGAAAACAGCTGGCAGTTTCTCAAAAGGCTAAACATAGGGGCACATGGGTGGCTCAGGTGGGTTAAGCCTCTGCCTTCGGCTCAGGTCATGGTCTCAGGGTCCTGGGATCGAGCCCCGCATCAGACTTTCTGCTCAGATGAGGAGCCTGCTTCCTCCTTCTCTCTGCCTGCCTCTCTGCCTACTTGTGATCTCTGCCTGTCAAATAAATAAATAAAATCTTTTTAAAAAAAGATTTTATTTATTTGGCAGAGATCACAAGTCTTTGATCTTTTAGCTGCCATAGCTCCAGAACATAGGATGGTGCCAGTGAGTGACACCAGGCAGAGTTCTGGAACAGACGATGGGATTACTATTATTTTTTTTTAAAGATTTTATTTATTTATTTGACAGGCAGAGATCACAAGTAGGTGGAGAGGCAGGCAGAGAGAGAGGAGGAAGCAGGCTCCCAGCTGAGCAGAGAGCCCGATGCGGGGCTCAATCCCAGGACCCTGGGATCATGACCTGAGCCGAAGGCAGTGGCTTTAACCCACTGAGCCACCCAGGTGCCCCTCAAATAAATAAAATCTTAAAAACAAAACATCAAAAGGTTAAACATAGAGTAAACAATTGCACCAGCAATTCCACTCCCTGTATATACCCGAGAGAGATGAAAGCATGTCTACATGAAGAAAATGGAACACAGCCATGCAACAGAATAGTATGGCAATAAAAAGGAATGAAGTACTAATGCATACTACAATATGAATGAACCTGACATTGGAATCTCCTCATGAGTATTTATTCACTAAATCTTTCAAGGACATTCAACTGAAAGGGGCACCTGGGTAGCTCAGTAAGTTGAGTGTCTGGTCTGATTTTGGCTGATCATGATCTTGGGGTCATGAGATCAAGCCCTGCACTCAGCATGGAGTCTGCTTGACTCTCCCTCTCGTCCACCTTTCTCTTGCTCCCACACTTGTGCATGTACTCTCTCAAGTAGATAAATCTTAAAAAATAAAACATTCAATTGAGATAAATTGTGAGGAAGACAGGCTGGGATTTGGGGAGCATGATGGATTATCATCAAATATTCAGAGGACTCCATTTAAAAAGCTGAATTGGGGTTTTTTCCCCCTCTGTTGCTCCGTGGGGCAAAATTAGACCCAAGAATGTTATAGAAAATTGGGTAAGAGCTTTTTAAAAAGATTGTTTACCTAACTAGCAATAATCATAGAAGATAAAGCTGCCTTATTATTCTAAAGAACTTTGTTTTTCTAAGTTGGAATACACTGCCTTATAAAGAGTGAGCTCCCCATCACTGAGGTATCCAACGGAAGTCAGGGAGGCATGTTGCCGGCGGGGCTCCAGGATTAGTAAAGGGATTCAACTGGAAGAGATCTGGTTTTTTCTAGTTTAGGAAGTCTGGATTTCCCTGCAGTTTGGAGATTTCCTGGCTGTCTGGAGATACAGAACTTTTGTCAGCTCTAGATTGGCGGGTTCTGATTTTGGGGTCTCCAGACTTCCTTGTATTGAATTGTATTTCTCTGCCAACTCTCTGGCTCTTTGGTCCTCAAATTATACTCATTTTTGTGGTAGGGTTTGAAGGGGAGTAAGGTAATTAATGTGAATTAATATGGTCTGAGAGAGAAATGTAGTTTGAGGTAACTTACTCAGGAACACAAAGTGGACGGGAGGCAAATCAGGATTTGACTCTGCTCTCAAAAACAGAATACCCAGGTCCTCCTTTTAATCACATTACTGTCTGTCCAAACACCCAGCCAGGGGGGTTGGGGGGTGAAAAAGCACCTGACAGCCATTCTCTGCCCAGAGGTTTTCACAAATCACTCACTTGGTGTATGAGTTGAATTGTGCCCCCCACCACCACCAAATGCGTGTGTTGAAGTCCTAACATCTAGCACCTCAGAACACAACCTTGTTTGGAAATAGGGGTCTCTGCAAATGCAATGAGTTAAGACGAGGCCATTAGGATGGGCCCTAATCCAAGGTGACTAGCATCCTTTTTTTTTTTTTTTTTAAAGATTTTATTTATTTGACAGACAGAGATCACAAGTAGGCAGAGAGGCAGGCAGAGAGAGAGGAGGAAGCAGGCTCCCTGCTGAGCAGAGAGCCCAATGCAGGGCTCGATCGGGTCCTGGGATCATGACCCGATCATGATCATGATCTGAGATGGCATCTACAGGCCAAGTAGAGAGGCCTAGACCCAATCCTTCCCTCACAGCCCTCGGAGGAACCAACCCTGACACTCTGATTTGGGATTTCTAGCCCCCAGAACCGTGAGACGAGAAATTTGTTTGGGCCATCCAGTTTGTGGGTCTTTTGTCATGGCAGTGCCAGGACAGTCATACATTTGGTCACTGAGGCAGTGTGCACAGACTGCTAGCGTGTGAGGCACAGCAGAGGGAAGCAGATACCTGGCCCGAGCGCCCACTGTTCACAGGGCAGGTGAGACAGGGAGCAGGGCAGCCAGTGCCGAGACGGTGAGAGCAAGTCATCGAGGTCATCAAAGAGGACCCCAGGGAGGGAGGACTGCCTGCCAGGCCATTTGGGAAGCTAATAGCTCTATGTTGGTTCTTGAAGATGGTTTTGATCATACAGATGGGTGAACAAAGTCAAGTGAGAATGAACAAAGTCAAAGTGAAACATGCAGGAATGCGTGGATGGCTGGGCCAGTTGGCTACGTGGGGATTAAGGGGCAGGGAGAAAGGCTAGGAAGGTGGGGAGGTTTTGTGTGTGTATCTGCAGGTCAGGAAGGTCACTGGAAGTTCCTGAGTTGCATGAGGAGGGCCAGGCTGTGGGGACATCCTGTGAGTAAGCGTAGAGATGACAGGTCTCAGGTGGGACACTGAAGGGTCAGTCTCAGGTGGCCCATGTGTGGGAACTTGGATTTCCTCAGCTTTACGTCTTCTTTTTCTACCTGCCACCTACTGAAACACCTGTACTGTGGAGAGCTCTGGGTTTCAGGAATTCCCATCCAATATGAGGGACTCTCAGAGACAAGCTTCCCCCAAGTCCAGTAGACCCCATCACCCTCACTCAGCTCTCTCCCTCGTCTCTGGGAATAGCACAAAGTGGGCAGTGAAGTTGGCCTTGCTCTGTACTCTGGGCTCTTCCAATAATCCACCTGAGCCTCAATTCCCTCATTTGAAAGATGGGGTCAGAATCTTTACACTGCCTCCCTTGAGCAAGAAAACAGATGTAAAGAGCCCAATTGTAGTGTGCCAGGGACACACTGGGACCAGCATTTCTTTTGTCACAAGTGGGGCCCAGGACGGGGCAGGCTGGAGGTGCTCAGGCCTGAGCTTGGCAGGGTGGCTGTAGGTAGGATTTGGGCCGGTAGCTGTGGAGGGCACGGGGTGGCTACAGAAGCGGGAAACAACTGGCTGATGTCCCAGTAAGAGGGGAACTCAAGGGCCAACCAGACAGAAGGCAGAAGAGCCCCAGTCACTGGAATGGACAAAGCCAAGGGCCTGACAGGAGTTCCAACCCCAGGGGCTGGCTGGGGTCCTGTGACTTCTCAAGTTTCTTCAAGGTCCTGCCAGCCACTCCCAGAGTCCCCTGGTGCCAGCCCAACTGCCCTGATAAGATGCCCGCTTCTCCCCTACCTCACTTGCAGGTGCACAGCTGTGTCAAACCCTGGGCTCATGAGTGTTTAGCTTAGTCTGCCACCAATAGAGGCCATCAGCATAGGCTGTTCCCAGCTCTTCTCAGGATTTTCCCTCATGGGCGTCCAGCACTTTCACAGTCAGTAGAGGGAATTCCAAAAAGCAAAGGCCCTTTTCCAAGTTTGCCAAGGAGGTGTAGGTCAGGGCTGTGTACCACAACGTGAAATCATTAGTAATGGTGACTGTCCGCATTTACAGCAGCCTGTTTGCCAGTCCCTCAAAGCATTTCATGGTTTCAACTCTGAAAACTTCAGCTTTTCTGTCCTGAACCTCCAAACCAACAGGGTCTGGTCATCCAGGCTCTACTTTGCTCCCAGACTGGGAAGAAACATGCCCACCTGCTCATCATTAGAGTCAGGAGCCAGACGGCCCTGAAGAGGTGCATTCACAAGAGCACAAGCTTTGGATTCAGGCAGAGCTGGAATTAGAATTCCAGCCGGGCTATTTACAGGCCACGTGACTTTGGGTAGGGCACTTCACCTCAAATCCTTTCAGTTTCCACATCTGTAAAATGGGGGTTACAATGTATTTTTTCACAGGGGCTAGAAAGAACCTCAATAAATGGCCATCTATCTGCTCCTTCTCTGACCGGAAGCTGTAGTGCCCTCTAGTGGCAGATACACATTCTGCTCATGCTAATGAGTCTAGCTTTGCGCAGTGGCAGTATCGTAGCCAATGAGGTTTATCCGAGGCGCGATTATTGCTAATTGCTAATGAGTCTAATGCTACTTCCAGAACCCGTGCTGGTCTGACTGCTAGGACAGTTTACTCATACTCCTATAGCAGCTTTTGGAAGACACCTCACTCACAGACAGTCCTGGGGTTGGCAGCCCTCATCCGGCCTTGCCTGGGTAACTGTTAACAGTCTCCTCACTGGTGTCCTGCTGCTGGCATATCCCTGTTACCTCATCAGCCTAAAACATAGCTGACCTTTTCCATCAGCCCAAACAAACCCTTACCTACTCCGCGGAAGGGCTCTAGGGTAACTGGGAGTAAAGCACGAGTCACTGACTACTAGCATCCATGCTGCTGAATAGAACTTGGGAGTGTACCCCAATCAGAACTGTACAGCCGGAACAGAGCTGTAAGCTCGGGCCCCATCTTTTCCTTTGAGGAACTGGACACTCACCAAAGGGAAGTGTGGGGGGAGGAGGAGTCAAATACCAGCCAGTGGCCAGGCTGGGGCTGAAACAGATCTCTGGATTCCAAGGCCTTCCTCACTACACTCCACTCCTGCCTCCCCAGGGCTGAGGCAGAGCTGGGCCATAATGAACACCCAGCCCCCTCACAAGCCCCTCCTGACTGGGGTGAAGTCCCTTTCATCAGACAGAGTAACTCCAAGGGTAACTTTTCCTCTATATGCCCTAACACCTCTGGAACAAGTTATAAGATACTTGGTCAGAGATTACGAGGCTGACCTAATTGGCTCTGGGAACAATTTCTACACTTGCTGCAATCTTGGTGGTTTTCCTGCAGAGCAACTGTCTAGCTGACCTCAGCTTAAGTCTAAGTCAGCTGGTAACTTGACCCCTTCTCAAACTGTCAACACAGTGTATCATCCGCCTCATTAAAATTGATGTCAGCACCACTTGACAGGGCTGGAGAAATGGGAAGGTCATAGCCTAAAGGTGGAACTACTTTCGTGGTTCTGTCTCACCTTTCTCTGGGGGTAGGGCAGTAGAATCCAAGTAGGAATGCCAGAATAGAAACATGGAGTCTGCTGTCACTACCTTCATGCGGGCACTAGTCAGGAGTCCCGGGGTGGTGATGGGGGCGGAGGCTAGCATCCCACACGAGATGGTCTGCATTCCCATCAGAAATGGCCAGCATTACTGGGCTTGGGTTACTAGAGGAGAATGTGTAAATGAAGGTAAGGGCACCAAGTTGAAAACAGGGCCATGTGATTTCTAGGCCAGGTTTTCACTTCACCAGGAAACCTTGGGCCAGTCCCCAACTCACCCTCTCCTGTGCCTCAGTTTACCCATCTTTGCAATGAGTATTGGTTCTCTTGTATTTTAAAATATTAAACATTAATAGTTAAATATTTAAATATTTGTATATAAATATATAAATTACATTACATATTATATGTGATATATTAATTATATAGAATATGTATTATATATAATAAAATAAATAATTAACTTTTTTTTTTAATTTTTTTTTTTTTTTTTAATTTATTTGAGAGAGAGAGACAGTGAGAGAGAGAATGAGCGAGGAGAAGGTCAGAGAGCGAAGCAGACTCCCCATGGAGCTGGGAGCCTGATGTGGGACTCGATCCCGGGACTCCAGGATCACGCCCTGAGCCGGAGGCAGTCGTCCAACCAACTGCGCCACCCAGGCGTCCCAATAATTAACTTTTTAAAAAAGATTTTATTTATTTGACAGAGATCACAAGTAGGCAGAGAGAGTGGGGAAGCAGGCTCCCCGCTGAGCAGAGTGCCCAATGTGGGGCTCGATCCCAGGACCCTGAGATCATGACCCGAGCCAAAGGCTGAGGCTTAATCCACTGAGCCACCCAGACACCCCAAATATTAACGATTTTAAAGGATAAGTGCTTCAGATGCAATCATGACATTCCACCATTATCACACAAAGAGCTGCTCTGGCTGGAGGGCCCATGTGTGGAAGAGACACCCCCTCAGACACCAGCCACCCAGCCCAACATGCCTCCCACCCAGCTTAGATGGTACCTTTGTAACTCAGATATTCGATACAAAAGCTGGAAGCAAACCCACTCAATGAGGGTCTCCTTCAGACGGGAGACAACTCCAGAAATATGGTCCACTCTGTGACCTCATCACCAAAAAACTTGCTTCTCATGAATTTAAAAATAGTCTTTAGTCAAGAGCGGCAAAGCCTCAAGGCCCTACTAGAGGTCAGCAAGTGAGACTTTCAGAAAGCCCCATTTAAAAAGAAAAACGGGAAAAAAAAAAAAAAAAGGAAAAGAAAAACAGGATAGAAATGAAAACCTGGCTTGATAATTTCCTAGACATCCTCATGGGCTACATGTAGTAGGTCAAAGTGACATTTTACAAAGTGACTGCCCAAGAAAGGTTTGACCTTCAAAGGCTCTCTAGAAGGTCCCAAAATTACTGCACCAGTCTCAGGGGCCATTCCCACATTTCCCATCCTCCAGGCAAACTTGCCTTTTTGAATCTAAATGTATTCAAGCAGTTGCCCACCTCAGACCCCAGATCAGTCATGCTCTTCCCTCCTATTCCTATTCTAAACCCTATTTCATTTCCTTCTTTCTTTTTTTTTTTTTTTAAGATTTTATTCATTTATTTGACAGAGATCACAAGTAGGCAGAGAGGCAGGCAGAGAGAGAGGGGAGGAAGCAGGCTCCCTGCTGAGCAGAGAGCCTGATGCGGGACTCGATCCCAGGACCCTGAGATCATGACCTGAGCCGAAGGCAGCGGCTTAACCCACTGAGCCACCCAGGCGCCCCCCTATTTCATTTCTAAACCTGCACTGGCAGCATCTATTTTCCTTTCTAGGAGTCATCCCCAATCCGTAAACTCTGAATTCCTTAACACTTACTGGACCTCTAGTTCCAGGTCCTAGTAAGTTAGCATTCCGGCCTGTCTTCTCTTTACCACTAGTTAACTGTGAGCACCCAACAGCTGGCTTATCTCCATCCCAGCCCTCTCCCTCTTGTCCAGCCAAGGAGCCTGGCCCAGCCTATGTGCATGGTCGCTACTGGAAAGTTCTGTAAACATGAAAAAGCAGCAAAGCAATCATCCAAAGTCACTGTTTGGTATTTAGAAATATATGCAAAAGCCAGTTACAAAAGAAAACTGCTTCATAACGTATTGAAGATTTGCAATGGCAAAGGCATTGTGCCCGAGGAAAACACAGTACCCACTAAACCAGAAACCTCATTTTTTTGGAATTTCCTTTGCAAAAAGCAAATTCCACTTTAAAGTCTCAAGACTTCAATTTTTAAAGTACATGATCTGGGGGTACCATTAACACTACATAACCTTTTCTAGATATGAATTCAAATTAGATCCCAATCTTTAGCACTAATTTTATGCATAAAAACCCTTCTCATTCCGGTGGCTTACAGGTTAAGATTTACTAAAACAATCCTCAATCTCCTACCACAAAAAATATTGACAATAAAGTCATGCATCTTTTAAGCAGCTGAGCCACTGAACACAGACTGCAGAACATCTTACCCCTCCCCCCAAATCCCTTTAATAGAGAAAATTTCCATCTTCTGGAAAAGCCGAGCTGACCTTGGGCAGTACCAACCCTCTTCCTTGGCAAGGCTTTTCACATGTCATTCCTCCTTAGCACGCCTGTCTTGATAACAAAGTGAACATACTCTGTTCACTTGTCAGTCAAACCCTACATGTTTCAGCCTTGATACAAAGCCCATTTTTTTTTTTCAGACCTTCCTGTCAGTGAGGGTCACAGACCATCAGTGCTACAAGAGACTTCAGAAGCCATCTGGTCACACCCCCTCAATTTTACAGACCAGGAGGTGATCTAGAGGTCAACGCAAGGTCACACAGGAAATCAGAGGCAGAGGCAGAATTAGAATTAGGATCTCCCATAACCCAGGGTAAGGCTTTTCCTTCATATTATCCTTTTCTTCTTAATTCATCTATTACTTGAATCTAACAGTTTTTATTGGCTTTCAAGGGCTCCAGAGCACTGAATTTCAAATGTTTAGGGTGGTGGGGGGGCCTACTCCCACAGTAGAGGAATGAGGAGAATCAGATTTAAGTGTCCAAAGACCCCTATATGCATTTCCTCTCAACAACCATTAACATAAAAATCCCAGAGACACCAGTTCTTTAGTGTTTTAACATGAGCTTACAATTAGTCTAATTTAAAAATGTAAGCATACAACTAGACTTTACCAAAGAGGAACGTGTTTATTTCACTTAAATTCTTAAAAATACTTTTTTGGCAGTTGACACATAAAATGTCCTAATGTAAAAAAATTTCATTGAAAAGAAAAGCATGAAAAAACAGACCCAAAATGTTAAGATTTTATTTACAAAGCTTCTTTGTTGTACAGAAAGTAAAAATGCTGTTACAGTCTCGGTGCAACTGGTAGCCACAGACGGCCGGCTCACCAATCACAGCTCCCCGCGCTACAGCAAGTCTGACATGAAAACCTAACAACGCTTACAATTTTGTTGGGGTGAAGTCCCCAAGCTTGATGGTGAATTTCCAAGAGGGGCTAAATGGAAGAAGGTGGAATGTCACAGGAACTATTCTTTGGCTCTTTGGGTGGGTGGGTGTCCTGGGGTTTGTATCACAGCTACCTTTTTTTTTTTTTTTTTTTTTAAACAGCTACCAAATCCATATGAGCAGTCCAACCAATACTGAACAGTTCTTTCTTTGCAAGTTTTTTGGGGTCTTAATCATCTTCTCCTTCATCGTCTGTTTCTCTCTTCCTCTTTTCACCTTTCCCACTTTCTTCCTCTTCTGCACAATAACAAAAATTCACTTTGAGACAATCAAAAAAGTATTTGCCTATGTTATTGCTAATGGAGGTAACAATGAACTTTTGACAGTTGGGAGATTTAAAACCTGTAAGCTTGAACGGACTGGTAGGTTGCTGATTTTAAGAGGTATTAACGAAAAAGCGCAACTAGCAACTACTGAATTAAGAAGGGCAACATGCCCAGTAACATCTCAAATGACAGCGAAGTTAACCCAGTTTTCTCCATTTTAATGTGCTGTCTTTAAGTTGACTCACATTGTAGCAACTGAGTGTTTAACTCAAAAGGTATTTCTTAGAATCCTCAGGTATCTGGTATTCATTCTTGAGGCTCTAAGAATACCTACACATCGTCCTGTTTTTTTCCAACCAGTAAAAATTCGAGGCTGTATCAACGAAATTACCTAAACACGCACGCTGTTCCGAAAAGCTCCCTAAGGGCAGTACTGAGCCCTACCTACCGTTGCACTCAGGGTTAAGTTTAGTCCAGTGGCTGGCACAGACAGCAGATGCTGAGAAAGCACAAACCAATGGAAAGCAGAGCAAACAATCTGGTACTCTGAAACCCACACAGGTGTGAGAATCTGTATTTCCAACAATTAACAAATAAATAGCTGTTTCATTGGTTTTGGTTGTGGTAAGGAAAAGAAGTAATAGTAATAAAGTTGGAAAGATGCTATATTTATATTTTGCAGAAGTTATGATCCAGTTATTAAGACTAGTGAAAGACTTCCCAAACCAGCAGTGTCAGGTGTGGCAGTAATCCCAGCACTGGGGTGGGTAGGACACACTCCAGGCACCAGCCAAGGGCAGCCTCCTGTCTGCGCACACCCGCTACCGCCTGAGCCCAGGCGCCCCGACAGCGCTGTACAAGCACCTGTGAAGGCCACCCAGGCCGAGGGAGTCTTATTTTGTTCTCTCTTTAGTTTCAAACTCAAAATTAATGGGCATTTCCCCGTAAATTTTTAACTGAGGAGGACCTAAGTGCACGCGTAACACCCACCTTCATCTTCATCTTCATCCTCATCGTCTTCATCTTCATCAACTTCTCCATCATGTCCAAATTCTTCTTCCTAAAGATGAGTAAATAGCGAATGCTATTGGATTAATCTGCAAACTTAGAAGTACAGAAAGATAATTTGCCAATAAATGTAATAATTCATCAAGGAGAAAACCTTTTAATATTATCTTTATCTACTTGAATGTCCTGAAATCTGTTCATTTTTCTGAATAAGCTTAAACTAAAATTTTCTTTATAAACTGCTTTTTAGGATCTTAACTTTTTACTTTGTTGCCTTTTTCAAATATAATTCTATTTGTCCTCCCCACTGCGTAAGAAAGCAAAATGGAACTAAGAGAATTTGTGGTGTCAGACTTGCTGCTTTCTTTTCCTATATTCTTTTCTTTAACCTTCTTTAATCTGACTTCTGGTGTAATACTGAGCTCTCTGTCCTTCTAAAGTCACCTATTCTTTTTTTTTTTTTTTTTTAATTTTTAAGATTTTATTTATTTATTTGACAGACAGAGATCACAAGTAGGCAGAGAGGCAGGCAGAGAGAGAGAGGGGGAAAGCAGGCTTCCTGCCGAGCAGAGAGCCCGATGCGGAGCTCGATCCCAGGACCCTGGGATCATGACCTGAGCTGAAGGCAGAGGCTTTAACCCACTGAGCCACCCAGGCGCCCCCTAAAGTCACCTATTCCTACAGGGGTCTTACATCTTTTCTTCATTACTTTCCTATTTATTGACTCTAATTTCATACATATATAAACAAGCATATATACACATATGAACACACACACACACACATATGCCCACATAAATTATGTATAGATACACATACACACCATATACGTAGATATAATATACGGAGAGAAATATATATACAGAGAGAAATATAAATATATATATAGAGAGAAAAAGGACTGTGATCCAAGCATTGGTTCATTTTCCTGGATTTCCATTCTACAAGTCTGATAAATAGTATATGATCATATTTAGTGGATCTACTTTTTCCTAATCTGCACAGCATTGCTAGATCTCTGCTAAGGAAACCCAGCAATCCACTTTTTCCTACAGGTATTCCTATGGCTGTTTTGATTCTACATTCCTTTCTATATTCATTCCCCTGAAGAGCTAATTCAGTCTTAAGGTTTCAAATATTAGCTGAAAGACCTTGTCTTTTGAGAATTTGTTTTATTTTCATTTGTATTAAAAGTAGAACCCCCTTTTCATTTATATTAGAAGTATTTACCCTAGTTATATAAAACAGAAAAACAAACAAACAAAAAAAAACCAAACTGCTTTTTAGGGGCACCTGGGTGGCTCAGTCATTAAGCGTCTGCCTTCGGCTCTGGTCATGATCCCAGGGTCCTGGGATCAAGCGCCACATTGGGCTCCCTGCTGGAAGCCTGCTTCTCCCTCTCCCACTCCCCCTGCTGTGTTCACTCTCACTGCGTCTCTCCCTGACAAATAAATAAAATCTTTAAAAAATAAAAATAATAAATAAAACTGCTTCTCAGAAGCATTTAATTTGCTAGATGTGTTTAATTAGTATACAATTTATAATGAATAATTCAAAAAATGATTTTAGAACCTGAATTTCAGAAGAGAATTTTTATATGCTCATCCCCATAAAAAGCTTCTTTTAGGAATTTAATTTCATTAAATACCTATGAGATTACACAAATTGCTCAGCCTTTCTTTTTTTGTACTACAAAGCAACATGCATTCTGATGACATCCCATTTTCTCTGCCTGTTTTCATAACTTCCTTGAGGTCTGTCAAAGTCAAGTCACTCCTTTCTCCTGTCCTTCTGTGGCATTCCGCTCCTCAGAGGTGTTCTATCACTGGGTGTCCCATAAACCAGACGACTTTCAAGACAGGACCTTTCAAGACAGGACCACATTCTTGCTTAACTTTGCATCCCCACCTCTTTAAAACAACAGGCATTAGATGTATTTACTGAATTAAGCTGAACATACAAGAACAAGTTCAGACTTGGTCAACATATCCTTCCCTTCAACACAACCAAGGGATGGACATACCATCAGCTCTCAACACTTCGTTTTCTCACCCTATGGAAAGGACACTCATTACTTCCTAAGTTAAAGGGTCAAAACTTATCCCACACAGCCAAGCACTATGTCTAATTTGCATTCTGTAAACATTCTGCTTAGTATTTACTAAAAAGGGGAGGAAAAGAATTCTATCAATCAAGTCATTATTGGTCTATTTACAAGTTTACTACTTTCATCAGAAGCCCGTTTTCTTTCTTTTCTTAACAACAGCAGCAGAAAAGACTTCGTTTTTAGCTACAAATAGGAAACAGAGCAGCAAACAGTTACACCAACCTCCCCACTGACTTCGTCTTCATCTTCTTCTCCTTCTACATCTTCGTCTTCATCTTCATCCTCTTCATCATCAAACTCTTCTTCCTCACCATCCTCATCCTCCTCGTCTTCCTCATCTTCTCCTTCTGAAACAGTCCAAAGGAGTTCATTAAATCCCCTCGATGGCCCACCAGGCACGTGTACTAAGGTGCTAGGGCGCTTTAGGTCGGTCTATGAGACAAACACTGGGCTACACCAGTGCCTGGGAAACCCACGCACCACACTTGCCCCCTTTCTCCCAGGCAGCTGTAACCTTTATCCATCAGAATCCCCTCACATCTGGAGGCCAGGAGTCCTGATGGACTAGCTGTATACTACAACAGCTACTGATGAAACGACAGAATTCCTACGATCTGCTTCAAAATAAGGGAGGGGGACGTAGGTAGGGATGTGTATGTATAACATAAGATCAGCCATGAACCAGTAATTGTTGAAGCTCAGTGATGGCAACATGAAAGTTAGTTTTACTGTTATTTCTATCTTTGTCTATGTCTAGAATTTTCCACAGCAAAAAGTTATCACATACCTTCCCCAAGTAATTAACACTGAGCTCCTTCTCTGCAGTAAGGGTACCATCACAAAACCAGAGGCAGATGAGGAACCTGAGAAACGCTCATAAGCCTATAATGGGAGGGTCAGCGTGGGTGGGGAACAAGAGGCAGGCTGAGAGGCACCTGCAACCTGTGTCTCCACTCCAGCTGGTGGAGGCCTGGAGGCGAGCAGTTCTTACCGCTCCTGGTCCTAGAGCCTGCTGCGCTGGCCAGCTTCCTAGTCTCTGCAGGCTCTTCCCTTTCTTCTCCACTTGGCTAACATGGACTCAAACCTTTGGGTCTCAGTTAAACATCACTTCCTCAGACAAACTCGCCAGACCTCCTAATCCTGGCTCATACACTCTCACATGAGCACCTGATACTCCTCCATTCTCACATGCTTTACTCACTTGGGATTACTTAACGTTTCTCAGCAGACTGTAAAGACCAAGGACAGGAACCATGTCTCCTTTCTACTTTCGAAACTATATTCCACAATCCCTGGCACATAAAAGCTCAAACTTGTTGCTTGACTGATACTCGCTCTCAGGAGCTGCTCTCCACCATCCAAGGAACTTCCTTACAGGCTCTTGCACATGTGGCCACTCGATTTGTTTAAGGTGAACTTAGACGACAAAAGGCATGACGAGGGTTTTCATGACTACCTGAGAACCTTCAGTGAAGGGAGTAAGTGACGTGAACATATGGAACAAAGTGAGAAGTCCTATTCTGTGTCCGCTTTACCATCCTACATCCGCTCCTTTTCTGCCTTGTCTCAAATCTGAGGTCAATCTGCAAAGATGCTACCAGAATATTACACCATTAATTGCACCCAAGCTGCCTGATGTTTTTTTCCTTTATTTTTCTCGACCATTGTTTTATGTATTTTTCTCTTTAAAGAGAAGATATTTAAAATAATGCTTCAAATACAGTAATACCACAAATTGCAGCAACATTAGGAGTTCTAGGACAGTAACTTTTCTTCATGCTGATTATGTGAAAACTGATCATTCTGCTTCCTCTAAGCCACTGGAGGTGAGACTATTTACCCTGAGTGGCTCAGAAGTCAGTGAGTCACGGTGCAAGGAGAGCACAAGACCATCAGGAAAGCGATTTTATTTACATTTGGATACAATGGACATGAACCTAGTATCTGTGAAGTGGTAGGCCTTGTGAATAAAGAGGACAAAAACCGTTCCTACCCAAGATCATCATAGCATAGTTGAAAGGGACAAGAGTAGCAGAGAGTGACAGGTTATGAAAGAGGTAAGCAAGGAAGACCTTTAGCACACGCAAGGAACCTAACCTAGCTCATGAGCATCAGGAAATGCAATCTGGAAGTGCTGACAAAGCTGAGTTTATAAGGGTAAGTCAGACGGTAACCAAGAAAAGAAACGAACAAGGCAGGGAAGACACGAGATGATGGTCCTTTCAGTAAACTGTAAACCACAAATACTTCAATGTGTTAGGGCTCCAAATTCGAGGCTAACAAATCATTTTTATTTTGAATCATTTGAAGGCTTCAATGTCCCAAGAACTTACTAAAATTAATTACAGGTCCTAGTTCCAAATTTAATGGAAATAAATTCCCTATACACATGGAAAGTAATTATTGTTCTCAATACCAAGAACATTCAACCGCTAATCACGACCTTTGACAGGCAGAAATTAGGTTCACTGGATGTTAGCCCCCACCTACCTTCATCCTCCTCTTCTTCATCCACACCATCCACCTCAGCATCTGAGTCAGGGGCTTCCCGATCCTCTCGATCATAGCCATCCAGATAGGTCAGCTGGGGCAGGAGCTTGAAGACACTCTCTCGGTAGTCATTCAGGTTAGTAACCTCACAGTTAAACAGATCCAGGCTTTTCAGATATTCCAACTTTTTCTGAAGAAAAGGATTAAGAAACAAAATTTCTAAACCAAAGGAATATAAGCAACAAAACCCATCTCCCGAAGAGGTTAAGATTCTAGGCTCTGTATTCATTTAGCTGCTACTGACTCAGCTTTATACACAGGAAGACATTTCAAGTCCTTCACAACCTTTATAATGTGCCACTAGATTTTAGATTCTACAATCTACCTTCTCTACCTTCTCAGAGAACTGTCTTTTTCTGGCAGCATTAGTAATTTTAAGAAAAACGAATTTGAAAAACTATTCATTAAAACTAGATCTTTTCTCAATATGAGACAAATCAGAGTTTTAATAAATTTGGTTCAAAACTAAGTTTTAACATTCAAGTAATCAGATGGCCAAAAGAACTTGCTGGATATCAAGTCCAGTCTTCAATGCTCTGGGGCGGTAGGATGGGGGAAAACAAATTCATTCAATTAATCAAGGCATCAATTTTGAAGTACTTGTGATTTCTATTCAGAGACACAGATGTGAAACACAAGAGAATAGCATATAATAAAGCAAATGATAACAATTATCGGTAATGGTTATTCTCCAGAAAGAGAGGAGTCAATACAGGCTGGGGAAAGGGAAGGGGCACTCAAGAGTTGAAACTTCTGAAGGAGAGAACAATGCTCTTTTTTTTAATTTGGGGGGAAAGGATCAACACCATTACCAGACCTTCCCGATATAAATTTCTTCTGATTTTACCATACCCTCAAATTTTGTTGCAATACCTTATTTGTTTAGAACTTTGGTTTAATCTATCTAATGTACAAAACACAAAATAGTTGGTATCTGAAAGCTTGGGTCGAGGAAAGTTTTCTGAGTAGCCAAAGTAGATAAGAAAATGTCCATGTATTTTACTCAGGGACTCATTTGCTATTACAACTGTGTAACAGTATTTCAATCCCAGCTTTTGCAAATTGTGACTAAGGGTGAAGGGAGACTCTGGGAGTGCAGACGGAGTATATAACAGGCAAACAGAAGAGAACAGCAGGAAGTAACAGCAGACCCTCTTAGGAAGGAGAAGAGGGCCAAGTGTTTAAAAAGCAAACACAAAACATCAAGTAGTATGTAGCCTAGTGCCCTCTAGAATAGGGCCAATAAGCACAGAGGGCACAGGACATGTACCTTCATAAATGTCACTTTTAAGTGTTCTGAATCAGGAGAAAAAGCTTGGTATTCTCTGAGAAAGTAGTACTATAACAAAACAAAAACAAAACTAAGAGGATCTCTGCAAAAAAAAAAACAAAAAAAAACCCCACTGTTCAAAGGCTTTGATGCTTTATTGGGAAAACTATTTCAACATTTCACAAGCCCCAGGAAGAAATGCAGATGGAAAAAACCTTGTCTTCAGGACTTGAGGTATCTTAGTGATCTGGGAGAGTTAGAAAATAATCTAAAATCTTTACCCTAAAGCAGGGCTTGGCAAAAGATGACCAGCCCATCCTGGCCCACTGCCTGTTTCTGTAAAATAAGTTTTATTCTAATACAGCCACTTCATTTGTTTATGTACTATGTACAGCTTCTTTTGTATTAGAATAACAGCAAAGCTGAGTGGCTGCGACAGACCCTATGGCCTACAATGCCTGAAACATCTATCTGGCCCCGTAGAGGAAGGGCTGCTGACCCCTGCACTTACAGGATCTTCATCTTCCTGGTCAAAGAAGAGGTTCCCACACTTCTTTTATTTTCACTGAGCAGCCCTTGGGGACTGAGAGCCAGGCAGGGACACAGAGCAGGGTTACGGCAACAGGCAAATGCACTCCTCCAAACACCAATGTACAGTGATCCGAGAGTTTGTGGATCAAATAATGTGCTTATGTAAGTCAGTCCCCTGAGGTCTTAAGAAAGCGGTCTCCAGCCCTTCTAATCATAGGGAGAGCTGCTTTCATGTTGTGTGGCTTTCAGATTAGGTTCCCTACCGGGCAGGTCCTGACCTCCAGAAGCCCAGGTAGGACTTCCTGCCAAAGAGGGGAAAAAATGTTGAAATACCACCCCAGACAACTAGCTGACACACTGGGAACTCTTTTCTCTTCACAGAAAGGTGGTCTCTGTACAGCTAAGATATGACCACAAGTAAATTTAGGCAGCTTTCCCAAAGTCTAAAAATTCTTCACTCAAGGGAATGAGCCATTTGCTTTTCAAAATTATTCCCTAGGAATGGATGCACGAAAATGCATACAACCCCTGATCTTTCACACTCTATGGTGCCTCAAGCCCCTTCTCTAGTTCCACCTCCTGTCACAGTACACAGGGCCTCCACCTATTTCTGAAACTCCATGAATCTGTGAAATTTTTGGCTACTTCTTAAGAACCCATTATGAATAACTCAAACATGCCAAACAGTATGCTAGAAAACAAAGTGAAAGCAAATAAACAACAACAAAATTCCAAGTAACTGTAGTACTCTAGAACTGTTTAAAGTAATATAATTGTGCCTTAAGGCCCCAAATATACTACCCACAGATTTAGTCAGGAACCCAATGTAATGTGTAAATAGTGCTTTAAAAAAAAAAAAAAAAAAAAAAAACCCAAAAAACAAACAAACCAACCAAAAAAACCGCTCAAAAATCAGAATGCTACCACACCAGAAATGTGGCCTAAAACTAATAGGCTAGCCATAATAAACATTAAACATTTTATTAACAATAATTTTGCTTGCCTTCTTAGAATTTAGAAGGGCTTTGGGGGATGGTTTGGATGGCCCAGGTCTCTTAAAAAAGGTGTCCAAGGAAGTTTGAATTGATGCCTTCTTTGTCTCTCGATTAATGTCCCTGTAGCAAGCAGAGGCATTCACAATCATTGCAATGACTGTAAGAACTGGGCTCAAAGTAGACGGTGTTCAAAATGTACGTGGTTAATGAGGATGAGGATGGTGTTGTTCCCACTGAAGAATACTTTCAGAAGACAAAACGGACCCAACATTCCCCCCTTCATCTTCTCCTGCAGTTTTATTTTATTCCAAGATATAACTTTAGGAGACCTACCTAGCACCCCCAGGCACCTGAAGAGCAAGTTTAGGAGAATGGTGGGAGGTCAAGCTTTTCCAGATGGCCCTGGCTGTGCAGCACTGTGGCTCTGTCACTGGCTAGCCTGGTGTGTGACTCTGGACAAGGGATTCGGACTCTCCCAAGCCTCAGCTTCCTCATGCATAAAAGAGGGCCGTGTTATTTCTTATTCTCTTTGCAGAAATGTGAGGATTACTAACGAAATCGCATACATGAAGCATCTACTGCAGTGCACGGTACATAGCAGATCCTCTAAAAATGGTAAATACAATTATTTACCACTCTTCATTGTCTTGGGGGACCTAGATGTTCACAGTCACCAAAAGGCGCTCATACATCACTGACCAGGTCAGGAACGCCCAAGAAAACAACTCCCACAAAATGTTTGCTTCTGCTCTGCCTCTGTGTGCTAGGCCATGGACAAAAACTTCTGGTCATCAAAGAGGACTCGGGTTGGCACAAGAATTGGGCAACAGCCAATGACCCACCATGGGAGGCACTGCGTGGCACTCTGTTCTAGAAAAAAGGGGTTCTTAGATTCACAGTACCCCTGAATCAATAGGCCTATCATAGACACATACACAATGAAGGAAGGTTCAGGGGAGCCTGTCTAACTGAGAGTCTCCAGCACTTAATTTAGTACTCCTCTTGGAATTCTCAGTTTAATGTTAATTTGGGTATGGAATAAATATGAAGGCAAAAAGAACAGGTCCCAAGGGCAGTGGAAAGAATGCTAGAGTTGAATTTAAACCTCTACTTTGCCATTTATCCTGTGGCCACTGAGTAATTATTTAAGCTCTCTGAACTTGGTTCCCTCATCTCTAAAATGGGGACAGTCGTTCTCTTTTCTCTGGGTCACAGGAGGATAAAATGGGCCAATGTTAATGTCCTTGAATACAGCAAAACTCACTAATGTTTGCTGAAACACTGAAAATGGGGATTGGGTTAGAGGAAAAGAACAGACTAGTAAAAAGGAAGGAGCCCAAGTATCTGGGTGTACCTAAAATGGAACAAAGGGGCAAATACACAAAGCAAAGGTGAGAAACAGGCTCCTAGCATTTGAGAAATAGGAGCTAACCATGGTGCACTGAATGAAACATAAAAATAAAGGGACTCAATAAAAGGCAATTTAACCTACGTTAGTGCAGAGCCTTAATTATTGATTAGGAGGAAAAAGATGTTATAATTCTGGCAGGAAATCCTCTCTGTTAAAAGAAGTCACAATTTAACTCCATCTTCCCTTGAAAAATCGACAGAGCATTCTGTACAAGTTAGGTGAAACTCAAATAAATATTTTAATGTGCTGTGACATCAGAATTGATAGCGATAATAGAGACAGATGTCTTATCCTCTTGGGTTTTGCTCTTCTGGATCCTGAGACAGCTCCTACCTGCTTGCAAAACCCTCTCCCAATTAATGTTTGCTAGATAAGTCAAATGGGAAGACTGACTTAATGTATGAAACACATGTAAAACAAGTTGGGAGTTTCATCAGCCTTATTAAAATGGAATTCGGTCTCAATGACAAATTTATAGAATGCCCTATTTAGACAATCAGTCACTTAACAATCTTGAATTCATAGCACTTTCCCAGTGGCAGCCACACAGAACAGCCTGGGAGGCTGCCCCACAGCTTACATTAACCTCTCCCTGCCCTTTTCTCTTTTCTGCCCTACAACTTCCATGTGGCCTGGACCCCATTAGCACAGCTTCCCAACTTACAAAGCAAAGTTAAGTGCATTACCGTATTTTATTCTCAGAACTCCTAAGTATAAAGAAAGGCAGAGCTTATTATCCTCCCTACTTCCTAAGTGAGGAAACTGAGGCCCAGAGAGAAGAAGCAATTTGCCCAAGGTCACACAGTAAGCCTGTAACCCAATTAGCACTTAACATTTTACAGCTTATCCCAGTATGAAGACCGAGGATTCGGGGGTTCCCATGCAAAACTTAAGGCGACAGTGATCCAGCGGGGCACAAGATCAATTAGAAGACCTAAAACTAACTGGAGCTGTCCTTGGACTGTTCCATCTACAATTCAGATATGCCATCCAGTATGAACAGCTTTTTCTGTAAAAGTATAAAAGTATAGACTAGCCCGGCCAATGTGAGGAAAAAAAATTTTAAGATAAATGTTTAAGTCTATGGTCAATATAGGAAAGTTAAAAAGGACAAAAAAAAAGAAAAGAAAAAAAAAAAAAAAGAAAAAAATTCCCCTTGGAAGGAAACCACCACAGTATCAGGCAGGGAGAGCAAAGCCACAGGAACACATAACCAGAGAGGCCCTGATCTTTAAAACTTCTACAGAAAGGGTTGTAATAAAAACCACCACCTTCTTGATCAATTATTATCATTTCCAAGCATTTCCCTCACTATAAATAAATATGAAAATGAAAATGACCAGTAAGTCCTGGTTTCCAAGTCCTCTCTTACTTACCAAAGGTTCCAAGGTGCTGATATCTTTCAGTTTATTTCCACTTAAGTTTAGATGTGTAAGATTTGGAAGTTTTTCTGCTAACATGTCCAGACCTCCAAAGATTCTATTGTCACTGAGCTCAAGCTGCAAGAGAATATACCACACACACACAAAGAAACACAGAGAAACACCTATCATTAAGGTGTCATAAGTAGCTAATACAATTCTTAAATACTTATCAAGATCAAATAATCTCTGCTCCTGTTAGGGCATGTCTATTCATTTTGTTTGATTAAAACCAGATTATGTAGTTTACGGATCCCAAGAACATTTGAGGAGAGGAGGAGAAACAGAATGGATAAGAGCTGCATTTCCCTAACCAGCTGCTAATTAGTTTGCTCAAGATCTGGCCCTGACATCGGTGTATCCATTTTCTAACCTAAAAAGTGGGTCAAGACAAATTAGAATTCTTTGAGAAGTTGCAACAGTCTATACCTGCCAGGAAGGATAAATGGTCTGTGCATTCTAAGCAGTTTATTCCATGTGCCAAACAAAGCTCACTATGCCCACTTGAAAGCTGATCTGGTCCTATATAGTCCTGACACACTGGAAGGTTCTCTACCTGGAAGCCACCAGGGAGTGTTGTTCCGAAGGCTACAGGAGTGGCACAGGTCCCAAAGCAAGCCCTTAAAGAAGCTCCATGACCTCAGGAAAGTGAGTGGGCCAACAGCTTCAGGGCTGCTGAAACTAACTCCCCAGAGGCCACTTCTTGCATAAACCCAGCACTAGCCTTTATGAGAACCTACTCTAATTTCTTAGTGGCAGGTCAAGCAGCACAGCAAGTCGTGTGACAATGAAGGAATGAGCCTTCACTGAGCAATCAGAACCCGAAGTGAAAGAAATTAGAGCCAGAAGTATTAAGACAGTCGAGGGCATATAATTCAAACTCTTCATTTTGCAGATGAGAAAACTCGGACCACAGAACTGCTTTCAATTCTCTGGTTTAGGTGCCAACAACAGCCAACCACATCTAACTCTTACACAGTACCTACCTGTACTTAGGTACAGAGCCAGGCACTATTTGAAACACTAGAAATATGAGCTTATCTGCCTTTTTTTTTTTTAAGGGTTTGACAGACAGAGATCACAAGTAGGCAGAGATGAGGGGGGAAGCAGGCTCCCTGCTGAGTAGAGAGCCTTGAGTAGAGAGCCTGATGCGGGGCTCGATCCCAGGACACTGGCATCATGACCTGAGCCAAGGGCAGAGGCTTTAACCCACTGAGCCACCCAGGTGCCCCAAGCTTATCTGCTATTATGATAACCCTACAGGGTAGGAGAATTATTATCTGCAGAACTATAATTCTGTGACTTGCCCTAGATCACACTACAGTTCCAGGGGTGACCAAAAACCTAAAGCCAGGCAGGCTTGCTTCCGAAGAATTCGCCCTTCCCACTATGCTACGTACTCAAAATAGCATGTAAACTTCATGTAATTTAGTCTTTGGCATGCAATGAAATGAACTACATGATACAGAAGAGAAACTTTAAAAAATGTAAATACTTGTTGAAAGAATGAATTTAACAAACAACTCAGTCCTCAACTTAGGTGTTACTAAATATTTCAGAAAAGGAAACACAACACTTCAAAACATTTTTTTCCTTCCCAGGGGATATTCCAAATTATCTAGTCATGCTCTAGATTTGTAAATACAAATCTATGGGCATCTGGGTGGCTCAGTTGGTTTTAGCGTCTGCCTTTTGCTCAGGTGATCTCAGGGTCCTAGGATAGAGCCCCTAGTGGGGCCCCTGCTCAAGGAGGGAATCTGCTTCTCACTCTCCCTCTGCCCTCTCCTCCATGCTCTCTCACTCTTCTCTAAAATAAAAAATCCTTAAAAAAAAAAAAAAATATATATATATATATATATATATATATATATATGTATGTCTGTCTTATCAACAAAGACTCAAGTGTTAGCTTTACTGAGATTCCAGTAAATCAAAACAAAAACAGAGACTACTTTCCTTGGTTGGTTAGAATGTCACACATATGTTATATTCCTTTCCTTTCAACATGAATTACCTTGAGGAATAGAGACAGCAAGGCAATCTGCCAACGCATTTAGTGGCATGTTTATTTTGAAATGAAATCAATGTGTAAATTTAGGAAACCTGGGATATTTACACACTAAAATTTCTTTCAGAACCAGTTTCTTTTTAAAAAACAATCTGTGCTCCAGGGTAGGAAGAAAAGGAAGTTTGTTATCAGTTGTGAGAACCTCTTAACTGCCTTTATGTTTGATATGTAGATCTCTCCACTTCTCCCTAACTCGGCAAAGTGAGTGATTAACAAGGCTTCAGAAGGATTTGATAAAGCCTCTATATAGATAGTCACTGGTTCACTTCTCTTCTGAGTCTGACAGAGTGCACACACCACAGTAAAGACGAAAATGTATTAGGATGCTAGGAAAACAGAACTCGAAATACACACTAGGATCACAAGAGCAACAAGTTTATGCAGATACATGCTTAGAAAGCCATCATTTGTTTAATGGGCTAATCAGAGCTCCCAGTGTCACCAATAACCCATGTAAATACAAAAGGATTACACCTGAACCTCTAAAATAGATGCTTAGATGAAAGGAACAATATACAAATTTAAATATAACAGGACTATTCTTTCCGATAGGAAGCTAAGTTACCTGAAAGTCGTGAGTTTCAGGTAATGTGTGAGCATTTATTACCTAAGGCAATAAATCTCAAAAGTTTCCGGGTTGGTTTTCTTTTTTAAATATTTACTAGATTGAGAGACACAGAGAGAGTGTGAGCACAAGCAGGGGGAACAGCAGGCAGAGAAAGAAGCAGACTTTCTGCTGAGCAGGAAGCCCGATGTGGGACTCGATCACAAGACCCTGGGATCATGACCTGAGCCGAAGGCAGACTGGTAACCGACTGAGCCACCCAGGTGTCCCGGGTTTTTGGTTTTTAATTAATGTACTTTACCCATAACAATCTCCTCTCAGGACTCAAAGCAAGCTACTGAACAGCCTACCTGCATTTTGCCTAAATCTCATTACAGATTTCTCTGTGTACCTTTGGATAAAAGTTCTGCTTAAATTCCCTAATAAAGTCAACACCAAACGGTGGAAAAGCCTGCAATACTTACACATACTTTTCATTATGTAATAGAGAAAGTACTGGTTTAGGAAATAGGAGATATGGCTCAAGTGCTAACCTCTTTTGTAGGTGGCTTTAGGCAAATACCTTTCTGGGTCTATTGCTAATGCCTATAAAGCGAGGGACTAGGCTAGAATCAAGCAAAGTTTCTTCCAGTTTTGACTTTCTGGAGCCCCGAGACAGTTACATGTGCAAGGACATGAGAAAACATTTTTCTAGAGAGCTTTTTTTTTTTTTTTTAAAAATTGGTGGCATGACTGATTTACAATTAGACCAATAAAGTACTAACAACGAGCCATCGGCTAGGATGAGAAATACAGTACCTTTGTTACAATGAATTCTTGCAGTCACAAGACATTTTAAACTTTCTGGTCATTAAGAATTACACAATAGGTTTGAATGATCAGACTACACATCTGAAAAGTTTTTATTGAAACTTACCCTTAATCAACAAACATAAAACATGAAGAGTGAGAGGCACCTTTGGTTCTTAAACCAGAGCATACTAAGAAAAAAACACAGCTAACATTTTAACATAGAGCAATTAACCAGTAATAGCTTATTCACAAAATAATGATTTTTCATAACTACTACTTATTGAGCATCCAACACGTCTTATTCCTAAACATCACAACAGTTCTGTGAGGCTGGGTGGTATCACCAGTTTATAGGTGAGGGAAACTGAGCCTTAGAGAGATTAAGTACCCCGCAGAAGATCATCAGGGAACTGGTGGAGCTAGAATTCAATCCCAGATATGCCCAGGTCCAAAGGTCACGTGCTTTCTGCTAAACTAACTGCTTCCTTACAGGTAAAATCATACATGTTTCCCTTTCTCAAGATGTTCTCTCTTGTACTGCTAAAGACAAAAGTACTTACCTTTTTCAATTTAGGTAGTTTGGGGAGATTTGAAACTGAAATCAAGCCTACATTTATTAAACTGAGGAACTCTAAGTTCACAAATTCAGCTGTTAAGCCCTCAATTTTCCCATCATTTGATTTGCAATTATCCAGGACAAGTTCCCGAACCTGTGGATGACAAAGGGCAAAGAAGGAAAAAAAAAAAACAAGCTTTCAGAAACATACATAAAACAAAGAACGAAGCAAAACCTACAACCATAAACACCCAGCAAAAACATCCCATACAGGGGCGGCCTTAGACCTAGATCACAGTTATAAATAAATGAAAAATAATTAAGCACTTAGTAACAATATACTAATAGATAGCAGGGATGGAATGTTACACCACAGTATAAATAAAGATTTAAACTCTTTACTTTCCTCAGACAGAATTGCAGTTCTTAAAATATAAGTGAAGAAACTATATCTTCCTTATTCCTTTTCCCAGGTCTGTTCCCCAAGAGAGGACTCTAACTATGAAAGCAGAGAAGACACCGCCCCCACCCCTACCCTAACCCCACCAGCTGAGTCTCCCTCAAGGCCCAGGGGACTGACACAAGGAAAAGAGGAAAACTTTATTCTTCCTATCAAATCCCTAACCAATTTTGGCAAGAGGTTTCTGCACTACACATTTTCACTTTTGGTTTTATTAATCTTTACTAAAATTTTCTTGATAATTAGAAGGGGTCAAGATGCAAGAGGACTTAATTCAAAACAAAGATCAATTTGGGTTACATGTGAGAAAGCTATTTCTACAGAAGAAAACTGTTAAGACATTAAATTAGGTTCCTTTTTCAGGCCACAAAATCTTCTTTGTGGGTCCTGTAATTCAGAATTCCAATCCATCCAAGTGTACCATATCTGAAGATTTTATTTATTTGTATTCATTTTTTAAAATTTTATTTATTTATTTGACAGACAGAACACAAGTAGGCAGAGAGGCAGGCGGAAGGAGAGGGAGAAACAGGCTCTCCTCTGAGCAGGTAGCCTGAGGCAGGGTTCGATCCCAGGACCCTGGGATCATGACCTGAGCCGAAGGCAGCCGCTTAACCAACTGAGCCAGGCAGGCGCCCCGTTATATATATTTATTACTTTAAAGTGAGCTCTACACACAGGATGGGGCTTGAACTCCTGACCCCAAGATCAGGAGTTGAGTGCTCTACTGACTGAGCCAGCCAGGTGCCCCACAATTCTAAATACTGATCAATTAATAAAGTCTACTGTGTATCTATCAGGCTAATCCCTACTTCCACTCTTGCTCTGTGGTGGAAGCTGAAACTTGCAACTTTTTAACACATTTTAGTCATTTTACACTGATGCAAATTAGACTTAACAGCCAAAGGCACTCTTGTGGTGAATCTACCATTTTAAATAGCATTAATCAAGCATGCATGTGGAAGGGAGATGCTCACAGTTCTACAATGAGAATATGAGCTAATAATGTCTTCATCCTCCCATACAAAATCCAAGGATACTAACTCTAGTAATTGCTATCATTTACGAAGCACTTACTCTTTTTTTTTTTTTTTTTTTTTGCACCACCACACCTTCCTGTCTCCCCCCATTTACAGAGAAGGACACAGATTTAGAGTCTGTGATACCCACAACACCACAACTTCTCACTTGCTTCTTTACTACTTCTCACTACCCTACTTCCTCCTCCTAAGCCCTGGTTACAGTGAGGATACATGCAGGCCAGTTACACCTTTTACTTCTTTCCTTCCTTCATTCCACACTTCTTTACACACCTCTGCCATTTTCCCCTTTTCTGGGGAAAAATCACATCTGAAAACTTAAAGTGTCAAGTGAGGTGGGATGGGCTATAGGAAGAGATGCCTGAGGTCATATCCTGGCTCTTCCATTTAGGACCTGTGTGACCTCAGAAAAGTCACTTAGCCTCTCTGCGCCTCAGTTCCTCATCTGTGAAGGAAGATACTAGTATTCATGGCATGGAGCTGCAGAGGAGTAGCACCTGGAACACACTAAAGGCTAAAAAAAGTAACCTCTGGGGAAAGGGATGAGGGGAACGACAGGGACCTCTGCTTTTATTCATATCTGTACTGGGCTTTTTATAAGCATGTATTTCTTTTGTATTAAAAAAAAAAGGAAAACCAACAAACCATAAAAATAAAGTCAACTGTAATTGCTCACACATCTAGAACAGCAATACTACTAAAAGTCCTCATTTGGTTTGGGGGATTTTCTATGACTGTATCTCACAGAGAATCCAAAATATTATACAGAATGACACTAATATGCCAAAGCCAAGTGAAGAGGGACTAGAGTTAGCCATATTGCCTCCCTGCTCACTGGGTGAAATCACCTCTTGGCTATTTCTTTCAACTGATAAAATTCCACTGTAACTAGGGTCATCAAAAACTACCATAAAGATTCAAATGTAAGCTAAACAGGTTTGCTGAACCAACAGAATAGGAATCAAGAGGAGGGAACTGGGAGGGGGGAAAAAAAGATGTTAAATGATTCAGATCTGCAGGTTCAGTTGCTGGGCGTGGAAGATAATGGAGGGGAAGTTGAAGTCTGGCTTAGAGAAATGGGAGCCATGCAGCTAGATGCAAGTAAGTAGGGGACAGATTTGGAGGGGCAGATGTAATGAATATCATGAAGGATACTGAGTTTAAGGTTCCCTTGGGATGTGTGGGTACAAGTTTCCCCAGACAACAGGACATGTGGTTTGGGGTGCAGAGAAGGGTTGTCAGTTCTGTTTTTGGAGTCATCAGGGTAGAAACAAGAATGAAAGGGTGGAATCCCTAGGAAGAGGACAAAGGACAGACTGCAAAAAAGACGAGAAGAATCAGGAATGGTACCAATGGTGGAGTACTGGTTTCAAACACCTGTAAAGGCTTCTGAAACAAGGCACAAGAAGTTACTGAGGAAAGGACTGAAAAAACTAGAAAACTTAATGCTCATCAAAAAGGGACTCCTTTCCAGGATACACTGTGGGATGCAATGTGAAGAATGGATTCACTTTTATATACAGAAAATCTCTCAAGAGAAAGGGAGACCTTCCTTTATAACCTTATTTAGCGGGCACCTGGGTGGCTCAGACAGTTAAGCATTGCCTTTGGCTCAGACTGTTGATCTCAGTGCCCTGGGTGGGATCAAGCCCTGTGTCAGGCTTCCTGCTCAGCAGGGAGTCTGCTTCTCCCTCTGTCCCCCCAACTCATGAGCTCTCTCTCAAATAAATAAAATCTTAAAAAAAAAAAATCTTATTTAGCATTTCAATGATGATAATATGAATCTATTAGGAGAATAAAGACTTAAAAAGTCACCACTAGATTTCAAGCTTCATTATGGGCAGGGTCTTGTCTGTTTCAGTCACCACTAGAGCCTAGGTATGAGAAAGAGCTTTCACAACTGTTAGATGATGAAAACTAGTCACAGGCTTATCAGAGTACTGATAGAGGTTTGTGTCAGGACTGTAGGGGGTTGAGCAGATGCAGCAATAGAAAACCTGGATATAAAAGAGAACCTCTTCCTGATCACGAGCATTATCATATCAATGCAAGAAGTATTTGTCACTGTTAATATTTTGGTATTAACTTAGTCTTTGTGTATTTCAAATATAGGTGAGATAAAACTCTGTTACTAAGCATACTTTTAACAACACTGAATATTTTCAATGGCTAAAGAAATTAGAGTATATAGGATATACCACAAATTACAATCCTCTTGTATATTTCTAATTTTCCCATTTATAAATAATGGCATGATACCTTCTTACATAAAACTTCTGTAATCAGGATTCTTTCCTCACAATCTATTGCTAGGTGAAAGAATAGAGACATCTGAGTCTGTTATTGAGTTCCAAGTTCTTTATATAAAATGGCAACCAACCCCTGTTATTTTTTGTGACCTTTCTTGATATATGGAAATTTTAGATATTTGCGTTAATTTGTCTTTTTCTCAAGGATATCATTCTTACCTTAAGAAAAAAACAACCCCAAAGAAATGTGGATAAAAAACAGACAAGCCAAAAAAATACAGAACATCACATTAAAAAAGTTGGTGTGCAACTACAATAAAAACTGCATATTAAAAATGAGATAGATCATTCTACTCTTGTTGAGAGGTAGGGAGCTCCTCCTATGGAAAAAGCCAGGATGGATACAGGTGTAGGTGAGTTTATTAAGTGGGAGAGCAAGAAGTTCAGGGAATGCACACCTGAGACTTTTAAATTTTCTCCACAAGTAGGGTACCTGAGTAGCTCAGTTGTTAAATTTTCTCCACAAGTAGAAGGTAACAGAATTTACTGGGCTGAGTCAGGCAAAGGATTGTATGGCTCAGCAGAGAAGGCATACCCCTTGACTTTTCCAGGAAGGCTGAAGTAGTAGTAAAGAAACCTGGCACCCCTGGACCGGAGTACCAGAGGCACAGTAAGAGGACAAGCCCCTGGGAAAAATGCACAAAGTGGGAATTACTGAAGAAAGCAGAGACCACAGGGTTCCACTTGGGGCTGTGCCCGAGGACAAGAAGTCTCGAAAGCCAACCGTCAGCTGCTGCCTTCTAGCTCATCTGAAGTTCTACAGAGGAGCATGGTGAAAGGTGTCTGCTCTCAGGCACTGCATCAGCAGCATTTGAGGAAGTCTTCCCCTGCCCTGTTCCTTGCTATGGAGGGACCCTGACTTGCTTGCAAGCCGGCAGAACTGTGGGAAAGGGGACAGTGGGCAGGGAGTTGGGGATAGATAACCCCATGGCCTCCCAATACAGACCCAGAATAAATGAGGGATTCTAATCAAGAAAAAAATGGCCCCAGTTTCTCCTCCTGTTCCAAATCCTCTCCGAGCTACTATCTAAGGAGGTAAGGCTGGGCAGGCATTTGTACATTTGGGTGTACAACTCAGGGAGCTATTTGGTCCAAGATAAAGTTAGCTGGCTTTCTGTTTGAAGACCGATAAACTTTAGAGACCAAATTTACTCTTCATCCTTCAATTTCCAATTAAATTAGATCTTTCTAAAAATATAAATTCAAGATAAATACTTAAAAACTATAACTAATCCATATTATTTCCTATTTAACTCTTGTTTTTGTTTTCTGCGACTATCAGAAAAACCATTATTTTCTACTACTTTTTAACCGAAAAATCTGAAATCTACTATAGTCAAGTTATGGGGATTGGTGCTAGCAGAGAAAAAAAAAATCAAGCAATTTTCCTTTCATCCTCTCCAACCTGCTCTTTCCACCCTCCTGGCTATTGATATCAATTTTACCTGTTTTGGAACTGGTTGGGTGATCTTCCCCAATTAGAACGGTTGTAACTGTTACAAGGAGGGGGCAGGTAAAGGTATGGAGGAATTATAGATCATTTTGAGTTATCAATTCCTTTAATTAGAAAGTTAATACATGGTTATTGCAATAAGTGAAACAATCTAAAAATGTAGAAAAAGTAACTCCTGGCATCCTTGCCAACTTTCATTCTTCTGAGTTAACCAATGTTCCAAACCTTCTACTTTACCATTATTTTAAAATGATGTTTTCAGACACTTACATGATTTCCCTGATATGAGGAATTTGGGAAACAAGACAGAGGATCATAGGGGAAGGGAGGGAAAAATGAAACAAGATGAAACCAGAGAGGGAGACAAACCATAAGAGACTCTTAATCTCAGGAAACAAACTGAAGTTGCTGGAGGGGAGGGGGTGGGAGGGATGGGGCAGCTGGGTCATGGGCACTGGGGAGGGTATGTGCTACGGTTGAGTGCTGTGAATCACAGACCTGTACCCCTGAAACAAATAATACATTATATGTTAATAAAAAATAAAAATAAAAAATTTTTAAATGTTTTCAAAATGACAGAATATATATTAATGGTTCTCAATTGTATTTAGGTGACAGGACTGTCAGCATGAAAGAAGGAAACACCCATATCCTATTGGTTGTATAGGTAAAGAAAGGAACCATTCCGAACAACAATTTGACAGAAGACAGATTCACACTGCAAGAGGTTCCTTTCAGTACTACTTAAAATGGCAAAAAAAAAACTTCTAACTACCCCCATAAATTATGATCTATGCAGACATTAACAATGAAACTGCAAAATAATAGTAACACACAGAGATAGAGAAGTTTACTGTATTTATATATACACATTAAAAGAATTTGAATTTGGAAAATATTAAATATTTGGTAGACTACATACCCAAATGTCTAGATGGTAGAAATCTCACACCCCCCATCCTATTTTATTTTTATCTACATCTACTATTTTTTCTTCAATTTAGATATAATACTTTAAAAATGGGGGGGGGAATGCAAGCAAGATGCTATGTAACCAATTAGAATATCCCACTGTGCTGAAAATTACATTAGGAGACATAAGACGGAAAAAGTTGGGGAAAAAATGTAAAGGTATAAAGTAGGAGAAACAGAAGTGTCTGTCTCCTAAGGTTACTCTTATTTATAAGAGGAGTGCCTTGTCTTTGCACACAGCCCACCTGAGTCCCACGGAGGCATCCAGTGAACCACAGAATTGCCTGCCTTTCTAACTTTGAATGGAAAACTCCCAACAGCTAACATCAAGGCTGGCTGTCCCTAGACGCAGAGTTAATAAGGTACTCATAACAGAGGGCCACATTTCGTGCAAGGGAAGGATGAGAGCCTCACATAAAGAACAGGTATTTTTTCCATTCTGGAATATAACTAAATTGTGTTTCACTAGCCCCATCAGTGTTTTAGTTCACATCTGAAAATACCATCAATTTCCGTGGTGTATATGGTATTATTAGCACTGCACAGTTTCTTGTCAGTGAAGTAACTGACGATACAAATATTTTGTATAAAATATTTCTTATCCTTGCCTATATTTTGAAATGATGATCTTCATTCTTTATGTAGATTTTTAAATGCCATCTGCGGTATTTTCCCACTATGAGAACACACCTGATAAGAAGAGCTGTTTTGGTCGTAGGAAAAAACCTGAATTACATATTTCTTCACAAGTCCCCTCTTAAATGTGTGTACTTGTATTTATAAGGAGTAAGACCATAGTAATTGGTGAACTGAACCTACTATCTTGGCCTCACACACTGTGGCCAACACGAGAAGGTAAGAGTCATCTTCAAACCTCAAAATAAAAATTAAAAAGTCACATACACAATAAAAGCCTATCTGGCCTTAAGAAAAAAAAAATTACAAAAATCATGTGTGATCAAACCTCTACCCTCCTCACTTAGTTCTCATTTGACGGCATTAAGTTCAACCACGGAATGCATATATGCGTTTTAAAAGCCTCCTGTCCATATTTTAACTGTACATCCAATGATGGTTCTTTTCTTTCCCCCCAAATGACAAGAGTCTGCAGGATCCCAGAGGCCAAGCCTACTCTGTAACAGCTGGCTCCACAACAAACATAAAGAGCCATGTGACTGAGTTTGATTTTAAAGGAGTCCTCTTCCAACTTTTCATTTGCCTCAAAGATGATTCTTCGTGCAAAGCACTATTTAACTCTTTTAGAATTTCCTTCAAAATCTACAGCATTCTTTCCCCTGAAAAAGCCTTCAATTTAAGATCAAAGCTTTCCTGTCTTGAGAGCCGAACTCTTGCTGAGTCTCCTCCTCAGGGCTCCCAGGGGAGCCTTTATATGTCCCCCCACCTTAGCAGGCTTCCAGAAGGGCTCCCAAAGCCCCTAAACTGCACCAGTGCAATTTAGATACCTCCGGATTCTGAGGCTTCAAGATGGAAGGCACTGCTGTCTAGTTCACCCTGCTTTTCCAGGCCCCGCCATACTGCCGGTACTCAAATATTTAATAAACCAGTAGCGGACTGCTTGTAGCCTAGTGCTATCCAGTAACAGTAGCCACTAGTCACCTGCTGCTGTTGAGCACCTGAAATGTGAATAGTGCAACTGACAAACTGACTTTTAATTTAATGTTAATGAAACAATCACATGACTAACCTGTCTTTGGCAAGAGTGTAAGGCCTAAGTTGATTACTTGAAAAGTTTACACCTGCTCCTACTTAAGTACTTCTAAAAAGTAATACACTGGTTACTGCATTATGTGAAAAAACTCCATATAGTGGGAACTTCAGCCCAGTTGTGTCTCCCAGAAAGCGTAAAAATTCTCTCATCAAACTTTAACTTTAGTTCTCGCACAAAGAGTTGAAATTCTAGTTTTAAAGCCCTTTGAAGATCCACGTGCATACTTCTGGAAATTTTGGCTAAATTTACTCCACATTCTCCTAACTTGCAGCTCGCAGCAATAATGCAAGGGTCTTAAATTAACAACTTAAGATGAGAACAGAACTCTTTTAAGTTTTAGGGTGCGAAAAGGCTTAACCGGTCAATATAGTAGCACGTGGCCGACACAAAATGTCTGACTGTGGACGGAGGGGACGGCCGTGATCGAACCCCAACCAGAAAACCCAGGGGACCAACTGGCAACGCCCACCCCTCAGGTCCTCCAAGGACGGGCGGGAAGGTTCGCCGCGTACCCCATTTGTGGGGACACACCAAGCGAACGCTGGTTGACGAATTTCCACAAGTTGGCAACTTGTTACCACAGCTGCCTGACGGCACGAAGCGCGCCCATCTCTCGACTGGGACAGGGTGGGAGGACTTCCCCTAGGCTTCCCCACCGCCACGGAACGCCACTCACCCTAGCCCCGGGTCTGGCGGAGGCGCGGCCGCCCCGCGCGGGCACCGGGGAACATGGCCCCGCGCCCTGCCGCCGGGAGGGCAGGGGTGGAGAATAAAGAGGCGATTCTCAAAGGCCCGCCCGCAGCTCACGCAGCCGCCGCGGCGAGTGCCGGCCTCCCTGGAGCACGTGCGGGGGCAGAGGCCGCGGAGAGCAAGCGGCCCGCGAACCCAGCCGAGGCCCGCCCGTACCCCCCGCGCCTGGCCCGGGCGGAGGCGGCCGCCTGGCGTTGCCCTTTTAAGAAGGGGGGAGGGGGGACGGCAGCGCGCCCCACAGGAGTCGAGCCGGAGGAGTCGGTGGCGGCCGCAGCGCGCAGCTCCAGCCAGTGCGAGCAGAGCCCCGGCGAGGCGGACGGAAAAGAAGCCACCGGCTCAGCCCGGCAGCGGCGGCCCGAACCCACAGGCCGGCTTACGCGGCGGAGGGAGACAGGCGCCCGCCAACATGGCGCTCTGTCGGACCATGGCGCGCCCCGGCTGGCGCGAGGAGCCACAGCCCGCCCACACCGAGGGGCCAGACTCCGGGCAGGGGCCCCGGGCTCCGCCACCACAGCGCAGAGAAAAGGCGAAAACGCCGCCGCCGCCGCCAAAACGGCTGGTCTGGGCCGACCGGGACGCGCCCTAGGAGACCGGGAATGGGGAAGGCCCAGAGGACGACAGGGGAGGAAAAGAAACAGGGGAGAAAGTTTTATTTTTAGGCTTGAAAAATGGCGGGAACAGCGTCCTTTTTTCAAACTTGGCCTCGGGAGGGACGGCGGTTGCGCCACCTCCGCCGTCCGGCTCGCCCCTCCCCCGCTCCGCGCCCGCCAGGCCGCGCCCGCCCAAGCCCCCGGGCCCGCGAGGGGGCTCCTAGCTCCCCTCAAGAGGCCGACAGCCCCCTCCTCACCCCACAGTCCCCTACCCTCGGCCCGGCCGGTGCCACCCGCGAGGCCCGAGCGGAGGAGTCCCCGCCCCGCCCGAGCCCCTTCCGCGGCCGGCCCGGGGGCGCGCGGAGCCCCGGCGGGCCCAGCCTCGGCTGGCCGCGCGGCTCCTCGGCAGGCCCGGCCTCCGCCCGGCCGCGCATCCCGGGAGGCTGCAAACATGGCTCCCAGCGTTACACAACCCCCTCCTCCCTCCCTCGCCGCCGGCCACACGCACACGCGCTTCTCCGGGAAAGGACCCCGGCGGGCGAGGACCTCAAAGTTTCCTTTCCCCCACCCCACCGCCTTCCCCAGACGGCCGCGGGGGCCCGCGGGCGCCAAAGAGTTAATCCCGCGCGCTCGCTCCCCCCCTCCACGCCCGCCCGCCTGCCCGCCTTCCCCGTCCGAGCCCGCGAGCTGCGCCCTTCTCCGAGCCGGAGCCGGCGAACCCGCGGCCCGGGCCCCGCAGGTGGCCACCATTACATGCAAGTCATCGGGGGGGAGAGGGCGCCCAACGGAGGTTCTGCTTACAGCTGCCGGGGTCCGGTTCCTCAGCTCCAGGTGGATCCTCCTCTTCATGTCCATGTTTCCCTCTTCCCCCCTCTTCAAACTTAACTTTCCGCGGCGGGGGCGGAGGGGGGAGAGGCGTCCCGGCCTGCGCAGCGAGGGCCGTCGGAAGGGGTCTGCTAGCTGTAGAGCCCGGCGGCGCGGTCCCAGGCGGTGGGCTGCGTGCGGGCTGGCGTACGGAGCCCCCGGAGCCAAGTTACTCACGGGAGCGGAGAGAAACCATGGAGGGAAAAGGGGGCTGGAGCGCAGCGCAGGTCTCACTACCGCCGCCCCCGGCCGCGGCCCCGCACTGCGCTTAAACCGGCGACGCGGCGCGGGCGGCTGCTCGGCTCCACTCGGCCCCGCGCGGCGCTGCTCGGCTTGGCGGCCGCTGCTGCACCAAGGACGGGGCGGGGAGACGCGCGGCGGGAGGGGCGGAGGCCGGGGGTGGGTGGGGGGAGGCGCAGCCCCGGGGACTGGAGCGACTTCCTCCCTCCGACCGCACGTGGGGTGGCTGATGTAAGACCTTGCTCGGGGGGCTTCCCCGCCCGCCGCGGAGCCGAGACCCCCGAGCCCCACCTCGCCGATCTTGGAGGCGGGTCTGAGGCTCGCGCTTGGACGTTTGCCCGGAGGGCTGCGGGGAGCCGGGAGGGCAAGTCGGTCCTGGGAGGCTCGACCAAGCCAGCCCGACGCCCGCTAAGTGGGCAGACGAGAGAGCGCTGGACCCGCGTTCGCCTTCCCCTCCCTCATGCTGTACAAGGCCAACAACCCGAACTCCGCTCTCCTTGGCCGGGCCGGGGAGGGCAGTGCTGTGAGGACCCCCAGTATCGGGGAGGAATCGCTGCCGGCCCGCGTGGTACCGCGTGGCACCGGGCGGAGTCGGCCTTCGCGGCCTGCGGGCAGTGGGCACCCCAGCCCCCCGGCGTCCGCCGGAGCCACAGAGAAGCCAAGTGTCCCCGAGTGTAAGAGAATCTCCCTAGGTTTGTTTTGGTTTTTGGTTCTTGGGGTTTTTCCCCCTAACAGTTAAATATAGGCTAGCAAGTCAGCAATTAGCATTTCCAATGGGGTCTCTGAGTTTTACAGAGTTTCCCCCCAGACTTTTATCTCATTTATTCCTCCGGGCACCCCAGTGAGATCTGTAAATACTCGGTGGGTTCTGTGTCGGTGAAGCTTGGCAGGTAGCCTTTGTAATGGTCTGGCTCAGGGAGCAACCACTCTGAGAGCCAGGGTTAGAGCCCTAAGTTTGCTTTGCAGAGCTCCGGGGAGTCACGTAAGGGTATTTTAAGCTTAAAATAAGTAAATATGTCATGTGTCAGATCAGATGCCATCTACATAGAGGATCCAAAGATTGAGAACAACTTATGAATAGAGAAAAGTGCACAATTCTATGCAATAACCTAAGGTGGTTTGTTTTTTTGGTTTTTTGGTTTTTTTGTAAGTGAAGAAAGACTCCTGTTTTACCCGAGTTCCTTTAATGCCAAACAAAACCGTCTATATCAATTTTTAAAACATCCAATTAAAAATTAAAAGCAAAAAAAAGTTTTAGAAGCATTTTGGGAAAAGACAAACACTTTATAGTACATTGTTTCTTGAGTCTTGTATTTAAAATGTCAGTTCTAGCAGACATTTCTGTGATGGGAAAATGATGAGTAGAGTGGTCTTCAGGATGTCCCTGGAGGTCTGTAACTATAAGGTTATAAGATCCACAAGGCCATGAGATAAAGGCTTTTATGAGAAACTAGCAAATCGGTTACATGAGCGAAGGAGCAATTAGGAAACATCCTCTTTTAGGGTTTGAATATGTTTTCTCATGTAATCTTCAGACAACCTGTGAAGTAGATTGTATTTTACTCATTTTACAGATGAGGAACTGAAGCGCGGGGTCCCTAAGCTGCAGCGCCAACAAGAGGTGGAGCTAAAGTTTTAACTCAAATGGGTCTGACTCCAAAGCCTGCCTGCCATCTTTTCAGCTACACCATCAGTCTAACAGGAATGAAGTCATAGCGTGACGCCTGCTTTGGCACAGTAGATTGAGAGCAGTTGTAGAAGGCCTTCAGTACCAAACAGAGCGCGGGCAAAGCTGTCTTGCAGGTAAAGGAGAGATGCTGAAGGAGCCTAGAGCAGGGTAGCTCTAGGCTAAGGAGAGTGGTAGCCTGGTGGCTGATGCGGAAGGTGGTATTGATCATTAGGAAGAAAAGGGGCAAATCTTGGGATCCTGCCCTTTTAGAACCAACCCAAGGGTATGAAGGACTCTTTCCCCGTGATACATAGCTCACAAGATAAATGTCTGTTTTATAAGATTAAGCTACCAAGTAATTAATAAACATAGCCACAATGTGCACGCAAATAAAAAGAAAGCAAAAGAGCCAAAGGAGGAGACTACAAACCCGGTACTGTCCCTTCTGACACAGCCGGTGCTGGCATGCACCTCTGTGAACAAAGAGCATGTGTTCCAGTGACATGCTTCTTTGTCAGGGGCTTCACTGCCAGAGGCATAAATAACACAGGCAGAACAGGGTGTGTCTCAGCGCCCTGCCAACGTCTTCCACTGGACTGTCAGTCCGCAGGCCTGAAGGGGCTGTTGTCACAGTGCCTTGGTTTTGAGTGTTGTTGTACTTAAGATCATTCTGAGTATGCATCTGGGTGCAAAAAAGAAGTAGAATATATAATTGTATCTAATCCACAATTATTTTCATGTCCAGAGATTTATGGGTTTGAACAAGGGCTGAAAGAGATTAAGGAAAACTGAAAACAACTTTGTTTCTTTAGGGAGTCTGAACTATGGGTGAATCTCTTTTTACTCCCATTAATGTTAATGTATATATTTATCTTACTGCAGAATATGTCTGACAACACTCTGAACTAGTTTATAACTCCTTGGGCCTGCTCTCCACTTCACTGCCTCAGCAGCAACATCAGATGACCTGAGCCTTCCACAAACCCTGTGGCTGTGAACAGAATTTAATAAATTTGAAGGTGAGAGGAAACAGCACCACTCGGGCATTGGTTTAACTGAGTTTGAAACCGGTTTAGCAGAATGGGCACATTTTCTGTCTAATAAAGGCAGTATATGAAGCTGGTGCATAATCTAGGGTGAGAAGATCACTGTTCTTTATTTTTTTTAAGGATTTTATTTATTTATTTGACAGAGATCACAAGTAGGCAGAGAGGCAGGCAGAGAAAGAGGGAGAAGCAGGCTCCTGCTGAGCAGAGAGCCCGATGCAGGGCTCGATGTGGGGCTCGATCCCAGGACCCTGAGACCATGACCTGAGTCGAAAGCAGAGGCTTTAACCCACTGAGCCACCCAGGCACCCTGATCGTTGTTCTTTAAATACTAAATACTTCCATTCTTCCCCTCCTTTCCCAAGCGTATGTGCATACACTGGTAAGATCTGCCTTTTGGGTTTCCACAACAGGGCATGTGTACCAGTGACAGCAGTTAGACAACAAATGGGAGTTGAAGGATCTAAAATTCTCAACTAGACTGTAAGTTTGTACAAATATTCCTGATGATATGAATGGAGAGTAGAAACCTGGGGCCATCTTTAGGACGCAGGTGCTCTGCAAATGTGTGTTATGTTGAAAATAATGTCACATGTGTCCAAAAATACTATCTAAGCAGCTGAGATTGTTGAGACAAAGGGAGAAAAGAAGAGCAAACAGGTGAAAATGGGGTAAGGAATGAGATCCTGTTAGTCTCCCAGATGGTAAAAACAGGGGAGGAGAGAGTGTCTGGTGTATAGGCAGCTACAGGTCTGGTCAGGAGCCCCTGTCAAGGAAACCAGATTCCTTTCTGCTCTCTGAAGCAGCTGTAGGTGCCCAGCCTTCCTGGTGCAGTGTGAGGAGCTATGACTAGTCAAGTTTAATATTTATTAAACATCATCCTTATGCCAAGTACTGTGCTTGGGACTTTCATGTACACTGCATCTCAGTTAATCCTGGCAACAGCTCACTGGGACAAGATTATAATCCCCTTTTATTGTTTAGGAAACAGGTTCAGTGAAGCCAAGTGGAACTCACATAACCAGTAAAGAACCTGGATTTCTCTGTCATTAAGTTCTCACTGTAATTCATTCCCATTACTTTGATCCACTAGTCCTCACAACTGCTTCTGAAAAATTTTTTTTGTTTTCTCTGCTTTAAGAAGATTTACGTGCTCATCATGGAGGAGGTGGAAAGTAAAAAAATAAAAAATAAAAAGCCAAAGCAAAACACCAAAACTGAGAAAATAAAATAAAATTTAGAAATTAAATTCCTACCAATGAGACCTATCCACCATTAAGGCGTATATCCTTGCAGGTTTTGTCCACCTGTGTATTTGTTAAAAAAAAAAAATTCATATTAAAAAAAACTATTAATATTTATCATGAGTATTAATTCTACTCAATGTTTTTTGCTTTTCAGAGAGGGACTCTTGAGTTAGGAATTCTGTTCCATTACTTATTGGCTGTGCTTTTGGACAAACCACATAACCTCTCTGAGGCTCAGGCTGCTCATCCGGGGACTGTTGCAAAGATTAGACGTGGTCATGTGGGTGAAGCTCCTACCTGGCACAGTACCTGGCTTTCTCCTCTGTGCCCAGGCACAGTCACCACAAGCCCAAGTCTCTTCCTTTCCCTAAGCAGAGGCTGTTGAAGTTCTGCTGTGGCCTTCAGTCCTTCACCTCCAGTCTGTGTCCTTCACCTCTTATAGGGACCCTGCCCCTCTGGCTGAGAGAAGAGCTCACCCAAACCAATATACATTTTCACTCTTAAAAGGGGCAGGCCCCTTTTCAGTTTCATTCAGTTCTTGGTCTCTTGTGGAACTGGGAATGTGTTCCTGAGCTAGCCTGAGTGGCCCCACAGTGTTGAGCATCCCTTTCCTCCACAATTAGTCAGCATCCCACCATCTGGACCCTCTCCTACATCACAAGGATTTCCTTGTCCACACGGGACTAAGACTGATCTCAGAGTCCTGCTCCTGATGACTGAACTTTCCATCTGTTCTCAAGCTTGCTTTGCCAGCTCCTGCCTGGCCATGGGCCCCTCAGTGGGCATGCAAGGTACTCCTCCCTCACTCTACACTCTGACATTACTCAGGAATTGTTGTGCTCCCAAATCTGTTAGGCTCTTATTTTGGTAAAGACCATAAGCCCCAGGTACCCTCACGTTCTACTTCCTTGAAAAGCAGGTTCCGGGTGGTTTTGTTTTGTTTTGTTTTTAATGTCTATCTATGCATGCACTATAGAAAACTTGGAAAATGTACTCAACAAAAAGAGGAAAATAAAAATTTCAATTCAGGGCAAAGCACTGCTCATGTTTTGGTGTCTGTTCCTCCAGTCTTTTCGCTACCCACATATGGCACTTTCAAAGTCTCAGGTTGCCAGAAGCATCGTCTCATTAATAACAGCTTTTCAGGGGGGCAGGGAAGGGAGAGCCCACTACATTAAATATTCATATAAATTATAAGAGACATCCTTATTTCAGAAATAGTAAGTAGTGAAAAAAAAGTATAGTACCTAGGAAATACTGTGTATATTACATTCAAATTATTTTTTCATAAGTGGGATGATACTGTAACCTGCTTTTTTGTGCTAACAATATATTATGAACATCTTTCCCTGTCATTGAATAGTCGTTTACAATATATATTCCTTGAGGACATTCTTCTGCAAAATGAAAATAGCTTTTCTTTTTCTCAATATAAAGACAATACATATGCATGTAGCAAATTCATGCAATGCAAAAAAGTATAAAGAAGAAAATAAAAGCCAGCCAAAATCCCATCACCTAGCGCCAACCACTGTTAACATTTTTGTGAATATTTTCTGAGTTATCTCTATGAATGTAGTTGCATATGTAAAATATAGAAATGCAATCCTACTATAAACTGTGCTTTGTGATATGCTTTCCTTTTTCCCTTAGCAAGAGATTGCTCCTTGTCAATAAATATACATCTCCATTATTTTATCTATGTATCTATCTGTTTATTGGCCTCCTTCATTTTTAAAGTCTGCATCGTATTTCGTTGTATGGACATAGCATAATTTATTCACCTGATCCCCTAATCATAGACATTTACTTCCAGTTGTTCCCCACTATGTATAACAGCTTTGTACAATTAGGTCCTGAAAATAAATTCCTAGAAGTACAATTCCTGAAACAAAGAATATACGTTTCGAATTTGGATGTGCACGGCAAGTTGCCCTTCAGAGGCTGGACTTCTTTTACATTCCCGTTAGCACTGCGTAAAATTTCCCCTCACCCTTTTCTAAATTAGGTACCATCTTTCAGAAAAACTTCAGTCAGTTTTCAAGTAATGACAAGGTTGAAAACCTAGGGGTGTCAAGACAATTCAATGTGAAAAGAGTAGTGTTTTACACAGGCAAAAGAATGTAGCTGAACCTGTACCTCAAAGGATATACAAAAATTAACTTGTACCTCAAAGGATATTAACCTTACCGGAAATTAACCTGTACCTCAAAGGATATACAAAAACTAACAGTGGATCACAGACTTCAATATTAGAGCTAAAACCAGAAGACGCTGAAGAAAAGAAAGGAGTTAACCTGCATGACCTTGGATTAGGTAAAGCTTTCTTAGGTGTGACACCAAAAGCCCAACACACCAAAGGAAAATGAAAGATACATTTCGCTAATCAAAATTTCAAAACTTTGTGTTTCAAATGACGCCGTGCAGAAGGTCCAAAGACAATGCGTGGGAGGGGAAGAAATATCTGGCAGTGTACATCTAATAAGGGACTTAGTTCAGAATATATACAGAACTAGAACTCAACCACAAAAAGACAAATAACTAATTACAAATGAACAAAATATTTGAATGACATTTCACCAAAGAAGGTATACAAATGGCCAACAAGCACATGAAAGGAGCTCAGTATCATTAGGCTTTGGGAAATACAAAGCAAAACTGCAGTAAGATACCACTTCACCCCCACTAGGATGGCCATGATAAAAATGATGGACAACTGTCGGTGAGGAGGATGTAGGCGAACTGGAACCTTGTGCATTGCTGGTGGGAATGTAAAATGGTAGGGCGGCTCTGGAAAACAGCTCGGCAGTTCCTCAAAAAGTGAAACAAAGCCAACAATTTCATTCCTAGCATATACCCAAGATAATGAAAATATATGTGTACACAAAATGTGCACATGAATGTTTATGGTAGCGTTATTCATAATAGCTATAAATTGTAAACAATGCAGATGTCCATAAACTGATGACTGGGTAAACGAAACATGGCATAGCCATACAATGAACTTTTGTTCAGCCATAGGAAGGAATGTGGTACTGCTAGATGCTACAACATGGATGAACCTTAAAAAAATTATGCTAAATGATAAAGCCAAATGCAAAGGCCACGTATGATTCTGTTTATGTGAAATATACAAAACAGACAACTCCACAGAGGCCAAAAGTAGATTCGTGGTTGCCAAGGGCTGGGAGTAATGGGGAGTGAGGGCTAATGAGTATGAGGTTTCTTTTGAAGTAACAGAAATGCTCTGTAATTTGATAATGGTGATGGATTTAATTCATATGCTCCTCGCCATCCCCTCCCAAATCCTTAAAAGGATTTTAAACTAAGGTTGGGGAGGGGCACCTGGGTGGCTCAGCCAGTTAAGCATCTGCCTTAGGCTTAGGTCAAGATCCCAGGTCAAGATCCCAGAGTCCTGGGATCCAGCCACACATTGGGCTCCCTGCTTGGTGGGGAGTCTGCCTCTCCCCAACTTGTGCTCTTGCTCACTCTGAAATAAATAAATAAAATCTTTAAAAAGACAAAGGTGAGGAAATTTTCCCAGAAAGCAGAGCAAAAAGATAAATAGGAAAGAAGGAAAACTAAAATTAAAGGACAACCCAGGTGGTCCCATATTAAATTAATCAGAATTCAAGAAAGAGAGAAGACTAAAATGAAGGGAATTAGTGGAAGTCTACATCCCAAATGGTGAGATACCATTCCAATTCCCCTTCTAGAAGGCTACCAGCTAATCTCCAAAGGCAGGAGATTGGAGAATTCTTTTCAGACGAAGTGACTGATTTAAGAGAAAATATTTTAAATAAGCAGATTTATTTTTCCTTGGCTATATTTCTAATTTCCAAGGGCTTTTTCTTGTTCATTTTTCATCATAGCACTCTGTTTTTATTTCATTGTAACATCTTTTCCTTCTTTTAGGATTTTTTTTAAATTTAAAGATTATTTCACTTGAGAGAGAGAGAATGGGGGGTGCTGGGGGGGAAACAGCAGAGGGAGAAGGAGAAAAATCTCGGGCAGACTCCGGCTGAGCGCAGAGCCCTCCTGGGGTTCAATCCCATAACCCTGAGACTATGACCTGAGCCAAAATCAAGAGTCCGATGCTCAACCAACCGAGACACCCAGGTGCCTTGAAGATTTTTATTTTTAAATAATCTCTACACCCAACAGGACTGAACCTCACAACCCCAAGATCAAGAGTCGCATGTTCCATCACTGAGTCAGCCAGTCGCTCTACTGTAACATCTTTCTATCTTTGAAGAGATAAAGTTGCATTCTCATATCTGAAATGGGTTCATTTTCTCCAAGTTCCTTTTCACTAACTCAGATTTTTGGCTCCTGTGTTAAGAGTCTTTCCTGAGTATCCGATCATTCTTGACTATTCATTCATATTTACAAGAGAGGCACTAAAATGTTGAGTGGAGGGGCTCCTGCATGGCTCAGTCGTTTGGGCGGCTGACTTCAGCTCCTGTAGTAATCCCAGGGTCCTGGAAGTGAGTCCTACATCGGGCTCCTTGCTCCGTGGGGAGCCTGCTTCTCTCTCCCTTCGCCTGCCTGCCTGTCGGCCTCTCCCCCTGCTTGTGCTCTCTCTCTCTTTATCCCTCTCTGTATCAAATAAATAAATAAATAAAAATCTAAAAAATAATAAAATAAAATAAATAAAAAGGTGAGCGGAAACTGTGTGTACCAGTAGGTCTTAAAGACTAATGGGCATCACGCCACGGTGCTCAGGAAGCAAGCTGGCACTTCCACTGCAAGACCCTCAAATGTCAGTATTTTCATTTTCTACAGCTATAAAGGATGAACTTATTGAGCAATAATACAACAGACTGAAAATTTCCAGACTGAAATGGCCCGTGAAGTCACACTGTAACGAGATTTCAGAAAACCAGAAATCCTAAATGTGTCCTAGGAGGAAAAAAAAAGTCATAATGAAAGGATCAAAAGTCAAATGGCATGAGACTTCTCAAGAGAACATGGGAAACCAGAAGACAGTGGAGCAATTGATCCCTTCTGAGGAGAAGTATCCTCTGCTGAGAAGGTAACACACAGCCAAATGATCCCTCAAGATGAGAGAAGACTACACATGTTTTCAGACATTCAAAATCTCAAAATAGTAACCCTTCAGGCACCCTTTCTTAGGAAACTACTGGAGAATCCCCCCCACTGGGGTAGCTGGACAGCACGTATGGAGAGCAACCCAGGATGGATGGAGCAAGAGGTCAGAGGGTTCCAGAAGGGATGCTGGAAAATAAAAGTGAGGATTACCTCCCATGTAACCACACTGAGAGGTCATTTTACAGGCTTCACTGAGAAAGGGAACCAACAAAAAGGGGTCATTCTTAACCCCAGGAAAAAGAAAAAAATTGTATGACAAATACCGGTACGTGGCTGGTCGGAAGCCACGCTAATATAAATAACCAGGACTGAAAGGAGGGGTAGTCAAAACTGGGCAAGAGTGACGGTAGAAGAGAAGGAAATTCCCCTTTCTCATGGTAGGAAGTCAATAGTTAGTGGTCAGGGCACCTGGATGGATCAGCTGATTAAGGATCTGTCTTCAGCTCAGGTCATGAGCCCAGGGTCTTGGGAACCAGCTCCCCACCCACCACCTTCCAGTCAGGCTCCCTGCTCAGGGGGGAACCCACTTCTCCCTCTGCCTCTCCCTCTGTCTCTCCCCGCTGCTCCTGCTCTCTCTCCCTCTCTCAAATAAATAAAGATCCTTAACAAAAAAAAAGTTTAATACAAAAATAGTAATGGTAACAGTTAATGTCTCAAATTAAAAAAATAATAACCTAAAGAGTACTATAACCATATTATTTATGTAAAAGGAGGCCAACACCAGAGGCAACAGCTGAAAAGAACTGGAAAGACTCTCTGGGAAGAATGGGAAGTGAGGTGGGAAGTGTGGGACAGGAGCCCCTGTTTGGGTAAGAGCTCTGTAGTCCTATCTAGAGTTAAAAATCTCTGTCCATGTTTTAACTCTGAAACAAATGAAATTTAAACAGCAAGCAAGCTGGCAGAGATAGCTCCTGGCAGTAGCTGTGGATGCTGAGAAAAGGTGTTCTGGCTGCCTCAGATCTGTTCCCAAAGGGCTGGATGTCCCCAGAGTGGCCAAGAGGACAGACGGTGTGGGAGGCGCTGAGGGGCTAAGGGACTTCATACCATTTCCCAAGTGTCTGTTCAGGGAATGAAAGTGGTAGGATATGAGCTCAGTTTGGGTCAGATTTTCTTAATCCAGCGGCAACATGCACTTTATATTTTTTTAACTTTTTAAAAAAGATTTTATTTATTTATTTGATAGAGATCTCAAGTAGGGGGAAAGGCAGGCAGAGAGAGAGAGGAGGAAGCAGGCTCCCGCTGAGCAGAGAGCCCAATGCGGGGCTCAATCCCAGGATCCTGGGATCGTGGCCTCAGTTGAGGGCAGAGGCTTTAACCCACTGAACCACCCAGGCGCCCCAATACTTTATTATTTTATTTATTTGACAGATAGCAAGACAGAGAACAGAAGGGGGGGTGGGAGAGGGAGAAGCAGGCTCCCCGCTGAGCAGGGAACCCAATGTGGGGCTTGATCCCAGGACACCAAGATCTTGACCCAAGCGGAAGGCAGACGCCTTACAACTGAGCCACCCAGGAGCCTGCAACATGGACTTTAAAAGAAAAGAAATAGGCACTATTGGATGGCTCAGTGGGTTAAGCCTCAGGTCATGATCTCAGGGTCCTGGAATCGAGTCCCACATCGGGGTCTCTGCTAGACAGGGAGCCTGCTTCCCCCTCTCTCTCTGCCTGTCTCTGCCTACTTGTGATCTCTCTGTCAAATAAATAAATAAAATCTTTAAAAAAAAGGAGGGGGGGATGATGCTGAGACCATAGAATTGTTTTTCTGTCCGGTTTGGCATGGTGTTGGGAGATTCCTAATTTCTCCAATTCTTCAGATGTTCTTTACTGAGAAGCTGAGAGAGGGCTGGGACCTCCTAGGAAGCCACTGTTTTCCACCAGACATCCTGGTTCTTCTTGCCACAACAGCCTGAGCAGGTAGGTTTCTCTCACTTGCTCACTTACATTGAAGAATAGTTCCATAGGGTAAAATGGGGAGATGTTAAGCGTACAGTTGGTGAATTTTGACAAAGGTATATATGTGTAAAACCGATACCCCAAAGAAGTTAGAAAGTATGGCTATCCCATTCCCCTGTAACCCCTCCAGTGCCCTATCGGAGGCAACCCTCATCCCAAATTACATTCCCAAGAGATGGTTTTGCCTGTTCTTGAACTTCGTATGAATGAAATCATCTCTCGTGTCTGACTTCTTTCACTCAACATGGTATTTTTGAGATTTATCTGGGTTGCTGGGCGTTCACTTCTTCTAATTAATGAGTCCTATACTAATGTATAAAAATAATAATGCAACTTGTTTACCCATTTTCCGAGAAGTTTCTTCTCTCTGGTGACCAGCCTTGTTCCTGACCTGGAGCATGTTTTTTTATGGCACTTAACAGTGTTTTTTCCACTACGTGGAGTTGAAGGGTAAACAGCTAGCCTTTTTTAAAGACCGGCATAATTTACACACATGCTATTAATGAAACCAGGTGAAAGACATGTTCATTTAGGTTAAGGCTATTTCTGTACCTGGAGGAGGTCAGTTAAAAGCCTGTGACAATAACCTCCGTGTGAGGTAACTCAAGTCCAGATCAAGTTTTTTCGCTGTGAGGGGAGAGAAGGAGGGACAGGCAAGCTGCATATTTCACAGGAAGATTCGACCAGGCTTTGTGTCAGATTAGATGTATGGGATGAAGGAGTGGGATGAAACAAGTCGTATTTCAAGGTGATCATTTATCTGCCCGTTGAGTCCCTCTTTTCTTTACAGGTCGGGCCGATTGGTCCCTCTGCAGGCTCGTCCTATTCGAGAATTTAAGGAACCCTGGTTCAGTGGCTCTTCGCCCCCCAGACCCACTGTACCTTTCATCCTGCTTCTCACAACTAAGTTCTTACCATATACCGTGGCATTTTTTTTCAAGGCATAGTGAGATTGAGAAAAGAACACCGAATTTGGAACCATGTGAACATAATGCTTTTAAAACAAGTAATCTCTAAATGTAATCAAAGAAACTATCTCTATAAATGGTTTTGTACTCTAGGCTCCTGAAAGGGAATGGGTGTAGAGACTGGCTTGCTCCTAGAACCCTGAAGTCCATTAGCCCATTAATCCTGTCACTCTGGGATAGCTGGATGATAGGAAACTATTTCAGCCTAATGACCAAAAGAAAAAAAAAATCACTTGGGTTGCAGTGGGAAGAACTCTGCTCCAAGAGTAAAGAATTCTGGACCCCGATCTTGTCTTTACTGTGTAAGTTAAGTTCTTTCCCCTCTCTGTGTCTTCTGTTGAATGAAGGAACAGGACTGCGTGATCTTTGAGATGCTTCCAGTTCTGACATGCTAGAATATAATGCTAATTTCTAAGCAACAGAGGTTATCAGGATATTTATAAAGGGTTTTCTAGGGGCATCTTTATATCTAAGACAAGATACCTTTTTCCCTTTGATAAACTTAAGTAGATATCCAGAAGTGATGAGTCAAGTGGGGTGTATTCCAGGAAAAGGAAACTGAGTCGTGTTTCAGTAGTACTACTGGTGTAATCCCAATGCTGTTGGCTGTTAAGATCAGGATAAGGGTGTATCGATGATATTTTGTAAAGGTAGGGCACTTTATATGGGTATCAATGAACAGGATCTCAAAGATCATAGCATTCAAATTCTAGGGTGACTCAAACATGAACTTTGGTGCTAAGGAACTCACCTCCTCCTTAGATACTTCATTCCATTTTTATATCACTCAGATCATTAGGAAACTATTCTTTAGATGAGCTGAAATCTTGATTTCACGTAGCTATCAGTCCTAACTTTGCTCTCTGGAGCTACAAACTACACTTGCTTTTTTCTGGCTAAGGTTGCCAACTGCTGAAATGTGGGCCAGTATTGGACTATGTCTTGTGGGCTCTCCATGGCATTTAAAAATACCTCAATTCGTTTCCAATGTGGAAACATCACGAGATTTTTTTTTTTTTTTTTTACATAAACTGCTTCTGGCTCTCTTGAAGGATCAAAATATCTGTAGCATTTCCTTCTCAGGATGATTCTTCCCTTTTTTATCAACAATTCAAAGTTTTGTTCCAGTCCCTATCTTCCCTGCCTCAGCCTATATGCTTTGGGAGAAGCTGATCCCACCCTGGTTCTATAATAGGGCATGCAAATTAGTCCTAATTCATCAGCATAGCCTCACCTCTTGTTACCTTTGTTGATCCAGAAGTGAGGACTGTCTTAGATTGGGTTCCCTGGAAATGGATTTGAGATGGAGAGTAACATGCACAAGGTTTATTAAGGGGTGTTCTTAGGGCATACATCTGTGGGGACGTGAAGACAACAGGACAGATGTGGACAGAGCTGATCAGCTAACTGCAATGTAGTTACAACCGAGGCCTCAGATGATCCCACCAAGGACTTGAGAATGGGGAGGACCCTTCAGAATCGTTCCAAATTGAAGCGTAGGGCCCAGGCTCATCAGCCAGTGGCTAGCCTCAGACAGCACCTTGTGGTCGGGGGGGAGGTATAAAACCTTGGGGGAACTGATTTCCTGAGACCTGGGACTGACTGCAAGAATATTCTCAGCATCTGAGATACTACTATGTCCAGCCTGATGAGGGAAACTGAGCAGAGCTTCACGGTACCCACTTACAGGCTCATGACCCAATCTAGACTAACGGAGGTTTGCTGAGGTCTTTGAGAAAGAGGCTTCCAGAAATGACCTTTCTCTGTCTGGATGTGGGTGAGGACCCCGGGGACTGTCGGTGGCCATCTCACACGGAAATTAGCATCGATGACACAGGTGTTCTGCTAAATCAAACCAACCTTGAAGCTTGAATGACCCGGGACCCTTAGTGTGAGCTTCATGGTTAAGTCCCCGTTTTTCAGCTGTGTTTGGGTGACTTGCAAAAAAAATACTCTTTTTTTTTTCCTGGCCTATAGAAACAAAAACACATACCGCCAATCTGGAGCTGAGTTCCTGGTGGTAACCTGCTAAGTAGCAACTGTCTCCCCCTCAGGTGGGTCACTTGGTTTCCAGTTGTCTGATGCACACCCAGTTCTTCGCGGAGGTAGCAGAAAGCTAAATCCTCATCTTCGAATGGTAGGAGGTCAATATGTAACAGCTAAGGTGGAGAGATGAAGAAATATCAAGGGAAACTGTTTATAAATATGGGGTACACCTCAGAAGCTGGAAGAGTTGGCAGTAGCTGCCTCTGGGCAGATCTATCAGGGCGGTGTGGGACAAGAGCTACAGCTGGTTTTTGAAGGAAGCCTTGACTTGCTCTTTGATTTGAGACTTTATCCCCTGGGGGGCATGCATGCTCTGGGCCATCTTGCATTGCTCCGTGGCTCTCCCCATGTCTTAGTTCTCCGGCCTTCTGCCACCTTTCTCCTGGGTATGGGGCTTTACTTAGTGCTGGTCGAATAATCATCTTGAGCTCCCCTCCCCACTCTTTCTCAGCTTATTCGCTCTCTCACCTTCTGGGAGATCTCTTTCCCTGCTCCTGATCTCTCCCTTTCCGCTCCAGCTCCAGGCTCCACAGGACTGCCTGGCACCTCCCCTGTTCTATCCCTAACTTGCACGGGGAGATAGCCAAGGTCCCCTCCCAGCTCTAACACTGTGAAGTCTGAAAGAGATATGGGAACCTTTTATTTACCTAATACTATTAGCTTTTCCTTCTCTTGTCAGAACAGGCATTTACTGATGAACAACCATGTGCCAAGTTTGAGAGAAGATGCTGTCCTGAGGTTTTACTGTCACATGGCTTTGATTGTGTGTGTGTGTAAGATTTTATTTATTTATTTGACAGAGAAAGAGAGCACAAACAAGGGGGTGTGGCAGGCAGAGGGAGAAGGAAAGGAGAAGGAGAAGCAGGCTCCCTGGTCAACAGGGAGCCTGATATGTGGCTCAATCCCAGGACCCTGGGATCATGACCTGAGATGAAGGCAGATGCTTAACCGACAGCCAGGTGCCCATGACTTTGCTGTTTTAACACCTCTTCATGCCCTAAAGTTTTTGTTACCTCAGGTGAACCATCTATAAAATGTATATAAGGCTAGAAGGATTAAACGAGTCTATGTTTGTAAAGCCTTTTAAAAACTACTTACTATAAAGTTATTAATCAGCACAGCATTTGGAGAACTACAGGGGTGTGGGGTGAGGGGTATGTGTATGTACTGGGCTTTTCGGGTAATGAGAATTACTCCCACTCTTAAGACTCACCCTTTAAGAGAGACAGACATATTAACAAAAAGTGATGTATTGTGAGTAACTGTGATACAGTTCTTTATATCAGGAATATGACCAAAGTACTATAAGAACCCAGACTGGCCATTTCTTCCTGGGGTTGGGGTGCAGGTCCAGGAAGATTTCACCAAGGGAATGTCATTTTAAATAATTTTTAAAAACCCTTTTTTTAAGATTTTATTTATTTGAGAGACAGAGATCACAAGTAGGCAGAGACGCAGGCAGAGAGAGAGGGGGAAGCAGGCTCCCTGCTGAGTGGAGAGCCCAATGCGGGGCTCGATCCCAGGACTCCGAGATCATGACCTGAGCCAAAGGCAGAGACTTTAATCCACTGAGCCACCCAGGCACCCCTCATTTTAGATGGACTTTAAAGAACAAGTACTAACTTTCCAGGTCAACAGAAAAGATAAGGCAAAAGGATAAAGCATTGGGTAAAGTCCAAAGAGATGGTTTAAAAGAGGCTAGCATGTTCAGGGAATAAGAAAAATGTTTCTTTACTTTAAGAATTGTAGCTATTGGGGCACCTGGTCAATTAAGCATCTGACTCTTGATTTCAGCCCAAGTCATGATTTTATGGGTCATGATCTCACAGGTTGTGAGAATAAATACGTAAGTAAATCTTTTTTTTTTTTTAAGATTTTTTAAAGATTTTATTTATTTATTTGACAGAGAGTAGGCAGAGGCAGACAGAGGGAGAGGGAGAAGCAGGATCCCCGCTGAGCAGAGAGCCCGATGTGGGGCTTGATCCCAGGACCTTGAGATCATGATCTGAGCCGAAGGCAGAGGCTTTAACCTACTGAACCACCCAGCAGCCCCTACATAAGTAAATCTTAAAAAAAAAAAAAAAAAAAGAATTGTAGCTATTGAGGCCTTGCAAAGAGGAAAACTTTCAGGACTAGAAACCCCTCAAGTTTCAAAATTCTGGAGAGGAAGAATTTCTCATGTGGTACAATGTGCAAACTTTACTCTCTCTTACTCTATCTCTCTTTTTTTGGTCTTTTAAAAAAATTGTGGTAAAATTCACATAACATAAAGTTCACTATTCTAACTATTTTCAGTGACATAGGACATTCATCACCAGTACTGCTACCTAGTTCCAGAACATTTTCCTCACCCCAAAAGGAAACCCTGTACCCATTAGGCTCTCCCTTTTGACCTCTCATGGTCCCTGGCAACTGCTTATCTGCGTTCTGTCTCCACAGATTTTCTTGTTTGGGACATTTCATAGAAAAGAATCATATAGTATATAGTTGTTCCATACTGTGGAAAAGACAAATAATATCTTATTATTATTATACAAATAATTTGGTCTTATGGACCCCTTGAAAGAGTAGCAGGATCGCAGCGAGGTCTGCAGACCAGACTTTGAGAACTGCCCTCTTAGGTTGTCCAAGGCATGGGGTACTGGGTCATCATTACAGCTTCTATTGTATTTTTTTTAAAAAAAGATTTTATTTATTTATTTGTCAGAGAGAGCGCGAGCGAGTGCGAGCCCAGGCAGAGGGAGAGGCAGGCAGAGAGAGAACCAGCTCCCTGCTGAGCAAGGAGCTCCATGCAGGACTCGATCCCAGAACCCTGGGATCATGACATGAGCTGAAGGCAGCCGCTTAACTGACTGAGGCGCCCGGGTGTCCCTACAGCTTCTCTTCTAGCACAAGGTGGTTATCATGGCCCCATGTCCAACCGGAGACCTTCCCCTCCCAGGTCCTCATCTCCCTTGTAAACTGCCAGCCGTTTTCTGCGCACTTGAGATGAGCAATACAGTAAGAGGTTCACACCTAAACTGCTCAAAGGAACGAAACCACCAGACAGAAACACATTTTTATTAGTAATAAATCTGAGTGTGGTAAACGACGACGACAACAACAACAGCTATACCCCATACTTCCTTCCAATAAAATTCCAATCACTTCCTGCCACTCTCATCACGGTGTATAATCCCAGTAATTTTATCTTTTACCTGTGATGAGAGCTGTCGTGTATTTTTGAATATCAAGCAGCAGCCATCCTATCCGTGGCTAGCCGCTTTCTCCTCCAATGATCACAGCTTATTTTATTCTTCAAGTATTCTTCTCAGAGTAATTAACAGGCTTATTATACAGCATATTCAAATGTTAATGCACATGCCGCACTGATGCTATTGTGAGACCCATTTTGCTTCGGAGCTAAAATTATGTTGCCATTCTGCTTGGTGCTAGAGGTTCTGTGCCTGAAACCTGTTTGCCACATGCAAGGAGCCACAGTTATTTAATTAGAATGCTGAGCTAGAATGAGAAGAGTCTGACACTTAATATAGAACCTGCCAGCTCAACGGGGTCAGCAAGGATGGGGCTTACAGATTTGAATGAGCCACCCGTCACTGGAGAGGCAATCAATATTTGAGCAGACTAGCTCTGGGGCATGTTTAACATCGTTCCTTCGGGGGCTCTACCAAATTCTGCCTCTGCAGGTTACAATGCCAAAAATCACAGTTCAGTTGGGAACATTTTCATCACACTGAGCTGAAGTCGGCTTGAATTTTCACTCTGTTTTTTGCTCTGCCCTCGGGAGCCCCTGAGAATGTGTCTGCTCTCTGTCCTGTGAACGCCCTGCAGAGACTGAGGGTGGTGATCCCATCCCCATGGTCTGTTCTTCTAAGCCTCAGGTGGCTCAGTTCTCATATGATGGGTTACCAGTCCCTTTACCCCTGTGGCTGGTTAATCAATGTTCCCCCCACCATTTTTTTTTTTAAAGTGAGATGCTCAGAACCTGAAACAATGATCCAGTTATGTTCTGATTGCTGTGGAAATGCACAGATCTCTCATAGATATGATTCTGTAGTGCTTTCCTGGAGTATATTACCTTTTTTATTATCCACCACTGATTCATAATCAGCAAAACCCACCAAGCCTTCTGAGCCATGTATTGACATATAAACAATTAGCCATTTAGATCCATTAAATATAGGATCTGAGACTTGTCATCATTCCATTTAATCATGTTAAATTTGGCCTATCAAAAGCTTTTTTTTGAAAATTTTAAAAGACTTTATTTATTTATTTGACAGAGAGAGAAAGATATCGAGAGAGAGAGAGAGAGAGAGAGCACAAGCAGGGGGAGCAGTTGGCAGAGGGAGAGGGAGAAGCAGACTCTCCACCGAGCAATGAGCCCAATATGGGACTTGATTCCAGGACTCTGGGATCATGACCTGAGCCAAAGGTACAGGCTTTAACCAACAGAGCCACCCATGCACCCCGACCTGTTTTTTGAATCTATCCTGAGTCTATCCCTTTCCTCCACAAAGGTAAACAATCTATCAATATTGCTATCTTTACCCAAATCAAAGTTAAAAACGACAGAGAAGGCCTCCGGATGGAGCTCTTGACCTATTACCAGAGACCTTAGATCAAAGTAGTCATTCAATCTATTATAACCCTCCCTCCCACCTTCCTTTTCTTTCAACTGTCCCATCCTCTATCTCAGCTTGTCAGGGAGGGAGAACATCAAAGAATATTCCACATCACTAACTGGCTGGTTCAAGGGACCTGGAAAAGAAACCAAGGAAAAGGAGGAAATGAGACCTGTTGAAGGGCCCAATGTGGCAGGAGAGGATTCTCTGAATCCTACTTTAGCTAGGTCCACACACGTGGTGGGACGAACCGGGGAGGTATTAAGGCGCCAGTCAAATGGAAAATAGTCCAGGGTTCTGTTTTGGTGAGAGAGAGAGGAAATCAATAACCAGGAAGTAGAACCAGTGTTCGAAGCTGGAAGATAGCCAGTTGGTAATCAAAATGGAAGGACTAGGCAAAAGAGAGCAGGGACAGAGGAGGGTCACAAGGAGAATGAAGCTAAGAATGAACATCTCAAAAAGAATCCGAGCTTGTTAAATGCACTCCAGAGCTGTGCTATCCAGGATGGTAGCCACTAGCTACAGGGAATGGTTTACATTTAATGTAATACAAATTAAGTAAAAAATTCAGTTCCTCAGTCACATTAGTCACATTTCAAGGGTTCAATAGCCACATGCTACCATATTGGACAGTTCATCCCTAGAGCACTCTAGGTGCCAAACCAAGAAAGATATGATTTTAGCGCATTTGTGTTTCCTTTGCTTTCCTTCCAGACCCAGCCCAAATATCGATTCTTCTGGAAAATTTCCCCCTGCTTGGTCTGTAACTGTATGCTAGAGACAGTAGAGCATTTTGAGCTATGCGGTTCTTGGTGATTATGCCTAGATCTAGATGGGACTTAGCATGGAGATCCTACACAGTTATTTGCCAATCCTTAATTCAAATGAGGCTCTTTTTCTATTTGGGGAAGGCAACCTCCTTGACAAAGCAATCAGTTTCAGGACTGAGATGTGTGGAGCAGGAGAGAAGAAGGAAGGGAATACTGGCTCAGTCAGCCAGATCTGCCGAATCCTTCTCTGCAGCTAGGAAAAATCATTTATAAAAAAGCTTTTGACCTCCTGTCCGCAAACATTACCTAGGCCATCTTGGCCAGGCAGTCAAGAAGTTGAAGTCAAGTTGATGTAAGATATCTTGTCATCTTACCTGTGGGCCCTCACTAAATTTTCAGTGTGCCTTCTTTCTTTTTTAATTTCCTGTGCCAGAAGCTCTTAGGCTTTTTCATAATAAGGTCTATCAATCCTACCTCCTCAATCTCTCTAGGATCTGTCCCTTCCTTTCAGTACCCTCAGTTAATTTATCTTCTCTCTCCTTTCCCACCCAGCCCCCACACTGTCACCTAAATGCTCTAAGAACCTTACCTGAACATGACATTTCCTCCCTAAAATCCTTTAGTGGCTGCCATGACATCATAAAGCCCTGCTCCTTGGACCCTCACAAGCCTTCTTGTTTCAGGTCTTCCCACTCCCTGATGGGAGCACACACTCCGGCCTTCCCATTACCCAGAACCCATGTGTCCTCCCATAGCTCTGTGCCTTTATACTAGGAGCTTCCCCTGCTTGCAATGCCTCTTCTTTTCCCCTGGGGAATTTCTACACCCCTGTTAAGGTTCTGTTTGAACCTCATCTCCTCTGAGAAGTTGAACCAGAGCCTCAGACAGACTGAAGTGATCCATCGGCTAAGCCCAAGCACCGTTCAGGCTTTGGTCATAACTTGTCTTGTGTATGACACTCATGAGTCTATTTCTCCCACTAATCTGTGAGGTCTCTGGGGAAGGCAGTGCATCTGACTCATCTCTTATCCCCAGTGGCAAGCACGGGCCCTGACGCATCACAAACACTTACTAAATGCCTCTTTTTTTTTTTTAATTTTTTCAATTTATTTATTTTCAGAAAAACAGTATTCATTATTATTTTTTTTTCCCAATTTATTTATTTTCAGAAAAACAGTATTCATTATTTTTTCACCACACCCAGTGCTCCATGCAAGCTGTGCCCTCTATAATACCCACCACCTGGTACCCCAACCTCCCACATTCCCGCCACTTCAAACCCCTCAGATTGTTACTAAATGCCTCTTTTTTTTTTTTTTTAAGATTTTATTTATTTGACACAGAGAGAGAAGTCACAAGTAGGCAGAGAGGCAGGCAGAGAGAGAGAGGGGAGGAAGAAGGCTCCCTGCGGAGCAGAGAGCCCGACGACGTGGGGCTTGATCCCAGGATGTGGGGCTCGATCCCAGGGTCCTGGGATCATGACCTGAGCCGAAGGCAGAGGCTTTAACCCACTGAGCCACCCAGGCGCCCCATTACTAAATGCCTCTTAAAGGGAACAACAGTCTGGGCCATTAGGAGGCTCCACTGTGACTGAAAACCCAGGACTACAAGGCTCCTCTGGGTGGGCTGCTACTGCTGGGTTCTTCAGGGGTCCATAGAGGCCTGCGGACAGGTGGCCCTGGTAGTCGATGTGGGGAGGAGCCAGAAGACCACTGCTAGCCTCCCTGCACACTACCCCTCCCCCATCCCCATCCCAGGCAGCCAGCGCTGTGACCAGCACAAGCCTGTTCCTTGTTTTTTGTGCAAAAGCCCAGGATCCCTGGGTGAATGCTCTTACAGCGTCTGTGGGTCACTCTATGAAAAGAATGAAGAGCAAGGGTGAGAAGCTTCTTGGTAGAACAGAGAGGGATGGAACACTGCCCCTCTTGCACAGCATGGGGGATGTCATTGGTGAGGGATATAGGAGGGAAAGCAACACTCGTCATGTTTTTAAAAGTGCACCATACCTAAGGGTTACCAAGACACTCCCATTTCTCCCATCTTCTTTTGCCTGTTCTCCACGCGGAGAGGCAGGCAGGAGAGATCTGGGGTGGTTATTTATAGACACAGAAACTAATAGCCAGAGAGGTCACACTTTTGAGCAGAGGCCCCTAAATAGGAAATGGCTTTCCCAGGGTCGTGAAGTAACAATCAGAACTATAGCAAATGGGGGTTACTTAAAAAGAACCTACTGGTTTCCTTAACAAAGTGCTTAAAAACAGAAACATTTTCTAGTAAACTGAGTCTATAGAGGGTTTCCAGGCATTTCTTGGGAAATGGGACCAGATGACTTTAAAGATTTCTTCCAGCTATGAGATTCTGTGAAATTTAGTGTTTACTGTGTTCCAGGTTCATGTAACTTCATTAAGCACAATTCTGAGCTCCCTCGTAAATCCCAAAATAAATAGCTCGTCCTCCCAGCCTTGCATCCCTGTCTGACTTACCCAGAAGTCTCACCCTGGTACTTATTTATTCCACCCCCCCAGCCATCAATCTCTTCTTTCCACTCCTTTTACTCCCTACAACATAACAACTCTATTACTCGATCAATGCTTCACTTCCTCTGTCAGAGATAACTAGGATTTAGAGCTAGAGGTGTAGTTTCTATATAAGACTAGAAAGCAGAACTGTCATCATGTATTATTGAGATCTTAATTTAGTTCCCATTAAAGGGGAATTAAACTGACTGGATTAGTGCAGTTCCACTCTATTCTTTCCTCTCAGAGAGATGACTAAATCCATTTCGGTGTCATATTTGGTAGTGGGATATGGGAATGGAGGTTTCCATAAGTCAGAGTAGGTGTGTGGTTTTCTAGAAAGTAAAGTCTGCCTTCATGGGATGGACCAATGAAGTTATTTATGTTCTGTCTGCCAAGGTTCTCCCCAGTCTCCCTGTATGAGAAAGAAGTATTATACACCCATCTGGACTGGGTAAAAACAGCAGCTAATAGCAGTTCTGTGCAAATAGATACCCTATTTATCTTCTGATCCAAGAGCCCAGGCTCTACCCACTGTACCACATGCTGTTCAGGGTGGTAGTGGTTCCTTTGAGTTAATGTTTCCTGAGAGGTGAAGTGCAATGTCCAACTTTAATGATAAAGGCTATATCAATAGTAACACATGACCTCCTATTTCAGATAGAAGAATTATGGGCCATTCTGGGTGTCGCTGGTGGTCTTAGAGGATGGCTCTTCTGTCTGGGTTTGTTTTAGTGTCTCTCTTGATTACCAAGAACGTTCTGCCACTTACTTTAAGAATAAATAGTGCTTCTTGCTGATGGGGGAGGTTGGAAGGTTCACTACAAAGGCTGGGACAGGACTGCCACCATCTTCTATCCCCATGGAGTGTCAGACATTGTTATGTGACTCCCACACGGGAATCTCTCATGGCTGACCAAGGCTGGTTTCCTTAAAATGAGGAGAGAGTACTAACAAGAAAGGGTGACAAGACAACACATATAGAAGCACAAAGGAAGTCTTCATCCTCCAGTTGAACTTGCCCAGGATATGTGCTGATAAAATCAGATTGGAGCATATAACTGAACTCCATCTGTTAAAGGCGCTCACAGCCACTTAAGAGAATGCCAGGCAAGAAAGACCCTGGCAAGACATTTTCTGCCTGCCAGAGTAATTCCTTCTCTTCCTTTCCCAACCTGGCTAAAAATACAACCAACATGTCACTACACACACACACACACACACACACACACACACACACACACACACACGGGGGCGGGGGGGGGGGGGACCTACACACAAAACAAAAAAGCCTACCATTTGTTGAGCAGATTGTGACAGAATATCAATTAGCTAAGTGTTTGGTATGCAAACGTCCCCAGTGCTAACTCACCATAGGAGGGCTTGCGGGGAGGAGGAACAGAGAGTGTCAGTAAATGAGGGAGGAAGGCTGGCTGCCTCCGAAAGAAAGTGCTGGAGCCAAAGCTCTGACTTCATTGGCAGGTGAGAATGGTGCAATTGCCGTAGATGTCCACCTAGTGTCAGCAGTTCTAGCCAGAGCCCCTCTACCCTAATTGGTTCAGGCGATGACTATTTACTGAAAACACACCTGCAAGAGGGCCCTCTGAGTGGGGGTAGGCAGCAGGGGCGTGGCGTGCAGAACCATTCAGAAGGTTGCAGTTCGTCAGCAGGGGTCCCTTTTGGGGCAGGGACAGATCTAGGTTACTTTAACTATAAATTCCAAGTCGGGGGATAGAATCTACTGGAAGCAGGGATTTGAAACTTCCAAATAAATGGAACTAAAGCATCATGTTAGTTTCTTTCTTTCTTTTTTTTTTTTTAAGATTTTATTTATTTATTTGGCAGAGAGAGAGAGATCACAAGTAGGCAGAGAGGCAGGCAGAGAGAGAGGGAAGCAGGCTCCCCACTGAGCAGAGCGCCCAACGTGAGGCTGAACCCAGGACCCTGAAATCATGACCGAACCCAAGGCAGAGGCTTAACCCACTGAGCCACGCCCGCGCCCCATTATATTGGTTTCTAGAATATGTCCGTTGCCAGAATTGCTAAAACTCCACGGGATGAAGAAATAGCAAAAATTTAGGAGAGGCTAGTGTTCAACTAGAGATGTTAATGAGAGTTGCTGATTGAATAATAGTGAGTCAGTAGCAGGCCAGGAGTGAGGTGAGTCTTTTGCTCTGTTCCTTCTGAGTTATAAATCAGCCACCGCAAAGGGCAGTTTGCTTTTCAGATGGATTTGGACATGATCTAGAACTTCTGTAAAATGAGAAGGTTCATTGATTAATTACATAGGCCAGCATTTCCTAGATGTGGTATGCATTCCACTTGGGGAAGTGCAGATAATTAGATGAAATGTTTTTTATTTTCATAGCTTAGTGTCTACTTTAATGTGCCTTGGATGAAATAGAATTTATTACAGCACAAACCTGTGACTGGTTTTCTGCATACAATGGTGATATAACATTTCCATTTGAAACACTTTTAGTAAAGATCTGACTCTTGATCTCAACTCAGGTCTTGATCTCAGGGTGGTGAGTTTAAGGCCCACCTTGGGCTCCACATGGGGCCTGGAGCCTACTTAAAAAAAAAAATGTTTGAAATGCTTTCATTAAAAATCGGTTTATCTGAAGAAAAAATATTAAGCAAATAATAATATAGAAGATGTTATTACAAGAATCTGGCAAAAGTCACAAGTAGGGAATGTAAACAATTGGAAAGTTTGGGAAATACATATTAAACAAGGGAATGACGTAGATTGACCTGTAGACAGGAGAGTTCGGAACACCAGACAAATAAAGGGAAAATGGTAGAACTCTTAAAGGATCCAGGTTCCAGTTCTAACTGCCACTATGCCTGTGTGACACTGGCCTCCCTCTGGATCTCCACTTTCTTACCTTGAAAATAACTCTAACGCCTTGTTCAGCTTTACTATTTAGTGGTTCTATTAGATTATGAGCAATCATAATAACAGCCAGCGTATTAAGGTCATCTGTGAGCTGAATGTTTTCCATAATTTTTCATTTTAAATTTTCGTAATAGTCATGAGAGGTAGGTGTTATGATACCTATTCCATATACAAGGGGATCAAGGGTGGGAGGTGTTAAGTAACTTTCCCTAGGTTGTACACAACCTGATGGGAATAACCTTAGATCAGACTCCAGAGCCTGTGTTTTCTGCTCTTAGCCTTGCTGTGTTCCAAGAGTTAGTTCCTATTCACCCTTCAAAACTAAGCTCAAGATCATCTATTCAAAGAAGTCCTTCTCTTTCCACCTTGGCTAGTGTCCCTCATCCATGTTTTCTTACTGTTCTATGTATGCTGTGTTTTGTTAATTTGCCTTTGTATCTCCAACACCCTGCATTGTTTTGGGCAGAATAAAGAGTCAACAAATGTCAAAAAGAGGGGAAGTATAAGGGAGAGGGAAAAAGAGAAACCAGGAGAGGGAGGGGATTGGAAAAGAAAATATGTTGCTATATTATTTTATTCAATATGAAAGAAGTAGACTTGAGAGGTAAGAGAACAAGGTAATTAAACATACGGTCTTCTAGATCCAGCTGGGACACCTGGGTGGCTCAATAGGTTAAGTGTCTGCTTTCAGCTCGGGTCATGGTCTCAGGGTCCTGGGATCGAGTCCCACATCGGGCTCCCTGCTCAGCAGGGAATCTGCTTCTCCCTCTCTCTCTGCCTTTCCCCCTGCTTGTGCGCTTACTCTCTCTTTAAAAAAAATCTTAAAAAAAACCCTCTAGATCTAAACCACCCAGCTGGGCCACTTACTAGGTGGGTGATTTATGGTGCAAGGTCATGCCTCTTCTTCAGTTTCTTCATCTGTAAAACAAGGACATCAATACTTACTTACCTTAAAGGAAGTTGCAGAAACCAAATGAATTCTATATAAAGTGCTTAGAATAGTGCCTGGTATATGGTAAGCAGGTGCTCAATAAACATTGGTTATTATTATTATTTTTGTGTGTGAAATTACTAAAAGGGGGAAAAACCCACTAGTATAAAGTGAAAAAAAAACCCCATGACACTATTACATACATATAAAACATCTTGATCTTCCCAAATCTGCTTGTTTACCAATGCAGATTCATTCCATGGCAGTTACAAATAAGAATTATAGCCGTGGTGCACAGTGTAATATCCTTATCTTTCCACTTCTATGGCAATATAATTAGTACTCCATATCTATTCTCAGAGCATTTGGAAATATCAATATTAAAATGACCACACTGTGTTATATTCTAATTCAGATTTGCTTGTTATCTCTCACCCTCAATCAGACTGAGTTTCTTGGGGGGAAAGGACTCTTGTTTGATTCTTCTCCATGTCACCAATTCTACGTGAAGAGCCTGGCAGTAAATGTTTGTTATGTGTTTGCCAAATGAATATTGTAGAAAAGATGTATACATGTGAACAATAAAATTAAAACTATTATGTGGTATTTACCATACAAGAAGCTCACCTTAAGTGTGATTACAGTTTGGAAAGAGAGATCACTTCTAGGTACGAAGAGGTAGTAGAACAGAATGGTCAATCTGAACTTAAAGACAGACTGCCTTGGTTTTAAGCCCTAAGTCTAGCACTAATGCGCTTAGATGATCTAGGGATATAACCTAATCTCTTTAAACCAGTAATGTCCTTATCAGTGAAACAGAGATAATATTAGCTGAATGAGATAATGTATATAAAACATTAGGTACCTATTATGTGTTTGTAAAGTAGCTAACATCTCCTCCTCCTCCTCCTCCTCCTCGCCATCATCATCACCATCATCAAAGGCTTTGTGATGGAGGCGCTTACTACCTGGATGGGCAGACACAAGGAAAGAACACTGAACAGCCAGGAGGTGTGAATAAAGGTATTGTGGATGTTAGAAAGAGCCAAGGGCAAACAGAGAGGACCAATGGCACTGTTTACTTAGAATATTGGGTATTTTGGGGAAAGGAATGGGAAAGAAGATCAGGAAGTTGGCTTTAAGGGCCAGGATGAGAAATTAAGTCTTTATCCTGAAAGTGTTACTGATACTTGACAGTATTGTATACAAGGTAGTAACCAGTTCAGAGTGAGCCATAAGGGGAATGTTCTGGCTGTTTCTGCAGGACAGTCTGGGGATAGTGAGGGAAAATGGAAACAGATAATCCACCTAGGAAGCTTTTCCAGTACTTGAGTGAGAAGGTGAGGTCCCTCTCTGGGATGGTGGCATGGGGAAGGATAAGTGGGAATGAACATGTGGGACACTGGGAAGAAGAAACTCATGGAACCGTGTCCCCCAGATGTGAGAAGGAGTGAGGAGACAGAGGGGAAGACAGTGGTGAAGATTTACAACTAGATGACCAGGAGCATGGTGCTATTGTTCTGACAGAAAGAAACCAAAGAGGAAAGTGGCCTGAGGGGGCAGATAGAATTGGTTTTTGTTATGCTAAGTTGGAGGTGCAGTGGGATATTCTGTAATGAATGACATACAAGAGACACTTGAAAACTTGAACTTAGAACTCAGACTGATATTTATTTAGAAGATATATGCACAGAGGTAATAACAGAAGGTCTACAGTTGGATCAACCACCTAAGAAGGGTGGAAGTATACAGAGAAAAGATCAGGGAGTCATCCTTGGGAAATACCTCCCACATTGCAGGGAGTGAAAGAAGCCTGTGAGGAAGGATGAGGAAGAGGAAGAGAGGTGAAAAATATTTCCTCACAGATGCCAAGAGCCAGAGCAGGTTTCAAGGAGGGTGGAAGTGCTGGGAGGGGTCGTGAGCAAGTCTCTCCCTCTCAGAGGTAGAACTGCTGAGGGGCCACGGGACTTGGCCGCTAGGCATCACTGATGAGAGAACGAAATGTGGAAAGAAAAACTAGACTGGAGATGTGAAGGAAGGAAGAAGGGGTGTGGGGAAAAGAAGGTCAACTGAGTATGGTAGGAGTTCAAGAAGTTGGGGAAAGAAAGATGTGATGGCGGCTCAAGGTGGGAGCAGAATTGTTCTTCCCCAGACAAATGACCACTCATGGTTCATCGGGAGGTGCTTATTTGTCTATAACAGTAAGAAGTAGAAATAAACATTGGTGGAAGAGGCCAAAGGACGACCTTTGCCACAAACTAGATTGAAAGGCAGGTTGCCGCCGTTCTAGAACCGTAGACCATGTTATCACTAGGAGTCCTGCAGCATCTGGTTAAGCAGAGACAGAACTCATTTATCACGTATCCACAGACCATGAGGGAGGGAAACCAGAAACTCTCCCTCTCCACTTAGGAAAACAAAGTTTGATCCACTCTTTGAAAAGAATTCGAAAGCTTTGGAAAAGTATCTTAGCAAGGAAGGAACACTAAGAAAAGTACGTGCATGATATCTTCCCTTTCTTGACTTGTGTGCGCAAATGCACTCTAGGAGAATGCCTAGGTGCGTCACGAGACCACTCCCAACAATACCACGAACACCCCCCATGTTTAGGACACTCCTATCCGCACAGTGCTTTTCATTCTACAAAAAGCTCTCAAGATTGGTTTTGTCCACCACAGAATCCAGGTGAAGTTTTACCTTTCCTGTTTTACAAGGGAAAAAGCCAAGGATTAGCAAGAACGCTGCAGTTTCCCCCCAAATTACACCGCCGGGGAGTGGTACTGCTACATACCCTTTGCTCTTTTTCCTGAACATTCTCAAATATCACTCCCATGGTCCTCACAGTATGATGCTCCGGATACAGCATGACAAACCACAGTGTAGCAGGACTCTGATCTCCCCTGGTCTGGGGGCTCTATAATTATCAGTATAGTCTGAAAACACATAACCACATTAGCTTTGGAGCACTTGTACCAGATCATTTTTTTTTTTAAAGACACATTTATTCAGTGTCAGGATCAGACTATTACATTTAGCAATCAACAGCATGGGACCAAAAAAAAATCTACATTAAAACCCTTTGTTGGAATGCTTTACACTTTCCACAGAACAGAAACTGAAATAACCTGTTATACAAATAGTCTTGAATGCAGTCCTAGAGGTTTTTTTTTTTTTTAAAGATTTTATTTATTTATTTGAGAGAGAGAGAGAGAGAGAGGTCACAGGTAGGCAGAGAGGCAGGCAGAGAGAGGGGGGGGAAAAAGGCTCCCCACTGAGCAGAGAGCAGGCCTCAATCCCAGACCCTGAGATCATGACCTGAGCTGAAGGCAGAGGCCTAACCCACTGAGCCACCCAGGCGCCTGCAGTCCTAGAGTTTTTTGCCCATACACATGGGTATTGTCTAAAACATGTCTTCTTTGTAGCAGATAGGCTTTGCCAGCACTGTGCTTGGCTGAGTTCACAAATTTGTTGTAACCTGTAGCTTCCCTGTCACTTCTCTGGCTCTCCGGTCCTGCTAAGCTTTGTTTCCTGGCAGTAATTAAAACCTTCTGCCACTGCCATAGCTACTGCTCCTGCTGGAACCATCATAGCCACCATGGTTTCGTGGTTTGGCAAAGGACTGGCCTGCACCACCAGAGGGGCCAGAGCTTTTGCCTCCAAAATTTCCTCCTTTCATGGGTCCAAAATTTGAGGATTGATCTAATTGCCAAAATCATTATAGCTTCCGCCACCTCCAAAGTTGCATCCGTTATAGCCATCCCCACTGGTACCATATCCACCACCATCTCGACTGCCACCAGAGCCACCTCGACCACTGAAGTTCCCTCCACGACCAAAGTTGTCATTCCCACCAAAACCACCTCCACGACCACCACCAAAGTTTCCAGAAACACTTCGACCTCTTTGGCGAGATGAAGCACACTAGCCATTTCTTGCTGAGATAAGGCTTTCCTTACTTCACAATTGTGGCCATTCACAGTATGGGATTTTTGAATGACAGTCTTATCTACAGTTATGGCCGTCAAACGTTACAAAAGCTAAACCCCTCTTTTTGCCCCTGCCTTGGTCAGTCATGATCTCAATCACTTCGATTTTTCCATACCTTTCAAAATAATCTCTTAGATGATGTGCTTCAGTGTCCTCTTTAATGTCACCAACAGAAGTCTTTTTCACAGTTAAGTGAGCACCAGGTCTTTGAGAATCTTCTCTTGAGACAGCCCTCTTTGGTTCCACAACTCTTCCATCCATCTTGTGTGGCCTTGTGTTCATGGCGGCCCCCACCTCCTCCACAGGTGCCTATGTGACAAACCCAAACCCTCTGGAGCACTTGGTGTTTGGATCTTTCATTACCACACAGTCTTTAAGTGCTCCCCATTGCTCAAAATGGCTCCTCGGACTCTCATTGGTTGTTTCAAAGCCCAGACCTCTGATGATGAAGAGCTTCCACAGCTCTTCAGGCCCCTTGGGAGACTCTGACTTAGACCTGATGGCGGTGGGAGTGGAACTTTAATGATGTGTACTCGGCGGCCTCCATAAGCAGACAAGCTCAGACCATGTTTTTGACGGGATAGTACCTCATGTGCCCTTCTCCCTTCTGACCCCCATCATAAGAGCCCTGAGGCAGAAGTTCTTAGCCATGTTTCCTTCCTCCCCACACCTGCACGGTTCAATCAGCCTTCTGAAAAGCATGAACAGGACCTCAATATTTAAACTTGCTCCAGATGGGTCAGGAGGTGGAAAAGCCATTCTCTCCCTCAATAACTGGTTTGGTCTTGTAGGAAGAAGACCGGGCTCAGAGGCTGAAGGCCCAAGTTCCAGATTTACTCTAGCTCTGTGACCTGAAATCACTCAATACTTACCACCGGTATAAAAATGACCATACATTGGTCTGGAAAATCTGAAAAATGACCATAATTATTTTATGTCTACTGCAAGGATACTGTGAAACACTTGTGAAAGTAGGGAAGGACCTGTGCTGGGTTTAATTTTCTGCTGTGGTTGACTTGAAATTCTTTTTTTTTTTTAAGATTTTATTTTTATTTTTTGAGAGAGAAAGAGAAAGAGAGTGTGTGTGTGTGTGTGCATGAGCAGGGGGAGGGGCAAAGGGACAAGCAGACTCCCCACTGAGCCTGGAGCCTGACATGGGGCTTGATCCCAGGATCCTCAGATCATGATCTGAGCCGAAGTCAGATAATTAACTGACTGAGCCACCCTGGAGCCCCTCGACTGGAAATTCTTAATTTTTGTAGGAGGAGCAATGCCTCTTCGTTGTGCACTAGGAAATGCAAATCATGTAACTTTGTCCTGTCTATATGGCCCCTCTGGGCTGCAGTCTATAATGAATTGAATTGTTAGGAAATAGACAACCCTCAATCTTTCTTCTACTCTACCTATTAGCTAAATTTGACACAATTGATCACTCCCTCCTCCTCTTTCTTTAAAAAAAATTTTTTTAAAGATTTTTTAAAAAATGTATTTGATAGAGAGAGAGAGAGAACACAAGTAGGCAGAGAGGCAGGCAGAGAGAGGTGGGGGGAAGCAGGCTCCCCACTGAGCAGAGAGCCTCACACAGGGCTTGATCCTAGGACCCTGAGAACATGACCTGAGCCGAAGACAGTGGCTTAACCCACTGAGCCACCCAGGCGCCCCCACTCCCTCCTCTTTGAAACATCTTTTCCAAGTGACTTCTGGGACACTATACTTTTCTGGTTTTCCTCTGTTTCGGTGGCTGTTCCTTTGCTGTTTTCTCCCTAATCTGTTTGCACATTACCAGACTAAACTCCTCATCATCTCTGGCAATCTTGCTCCTCCCAGCCTTCCTCATGTATTAACAGTAACTCCATCATTCCAGGTGCTCGGACCAAAACCCTTGCCTTTGTCTTTGACTCTCTCTCACTCCATATCCAATATGGAAGCTGCTCCAGAATCTGACCTCTTCACCACTCCCATCACAGATCAAGGAAGGCTTAATCATAGCTCACTTGGATTATTACAAGACTCTTCTAACTGGTCTCCCTGCTTCTGCTTCCTCCCCTGTCAATAAGAGTCTGTTCTCCACACAGTAGTCAGAAGAATCCTTTAAATATATGTCAGATGACATCAGTCTTCTCTTCAAAACCATCCAATGACTCTCCATCTCAATCAGAGTAGAAATCCCTACAAGGAGCAACAGACTTACTCCTCTGAACCTACTTCCTGCCACCACAGACCATTTGCCCGTGTCCCTTTGCCCGGAATACCCTCCCAGCTATCAGCCTGGCTGGCCCCCTCACCTTTTCAGTTCTGCTCAACTGTCATGTTGAGGCATCTAGGTGGCTTAGTTGTTAAGCATCTGCCTTCGGCTCAGGTCATCCTGAGATCAAGCCCCACATGGGGCTCCCTACTTGGCCGGGAAGCCTGCTTCTCCCTCTCCCTCTGCTTGTGTTTTCTCTCTCACTGTCTCTATCAAATAAATAAATTTTAAAAAAAAAGATAAAAACAAACAAACAAACAAACAAACAGGGGCGCCTGGGTGGCTCAGTGGGTTAATCCTCTGCCTTCTGCTAAGGTCATGATCCCAGGATCCTGGAATCGAGCCCCACATCGGGTTCTCTGCTCAGTGGGGATCCTGCTTCCCCTTCTTTCTCTGTCTGCCTCTCTGCCTACTTGTGATCTCTCTATCTCTCTGTCAAATAAATAAATAAAATCTTAAAAACCAAACCAAACCAAACAAAAAAAACTGTCACTATCGGTCAAGCCTTCCCTGACCATCCTATTTACATAGCAACCGGCATCGACCTCCCCCCTCATTCTTTAGCCTATTGTTCCACGCTCAGTTTTCTCCAAAACACTCATCACTATCTGATATTTTACATTTTTAAAAAATTTGCTTAGTATTTATCTCTCCCCATTAGACCGTAGGCTCTATCCAGACAGGGGTTTTTGTCTTTTAGCTGCCATAGGATGGCATCCAGAACATAGGATGGTGCCAGTGAGTGACACCAGGCAGAGTTCTGGAACAGACGATGGGATTACTATTATTTTTTTTAAAGATTTTATTTATTTATTTGACAGGCAGAGATCACAAGTAGGTGGAGAGGCAGGCAGAGAGAGAGGAGGAAGCAGGCTCCCAGCTGAGCAGAGAGCCCGATGCGGGCCTCAATCCCAGGACCCTGGGATCATGACCTGAGCCGAAGGCAGAGGCTTTAACCCACTGAGCCACCCAGGTGCCCCGGGATTACTATTATTAAGTCACAGTCACCACAGGTCCTTTGAGTGTATAAAATGCCTTCATAGGCTGCAAGCCCTGCATACAGGAGCGTGGGCATTTATGGGGGTGTTCCTGCAACTGCTTCTCACTAGACTATACCGTGGGGATGGAAAGGGGAGTCAGGAGAGGTAACTATCCAAACACCACCCCCAAGAGTCTGACACTTGGAGAGAGGTTTCATGTGTGTTCATATGCAAATAACTCTAGAACCAGGCAGCATTTGTTTAAAAAATAGCCAGCCTTCGATGGCTAGTATCTCACATTCTGGTAATGACCCCAGAGTTTTCTACAGAGAGAAGGGACAATGAACTATGGCTTCGGAACGTCCTGTGTGGCTACATCTGTCCCAGACAAGTTCCTGCTCTGGCCTGCTTATCACATCAAAGACAGCTTGCCTGACTTCCAATCTAGTTTACTCCAAGGTCCCTCCACTGGCCCCCTCCACCCAGTATTGGCCCTACTACTGTTAATTTGAGACCCCGCCCTCTCATGGTCCCTCCGCAGTCTGCTTCTAGATACAGGAACATGAGGCAGGAGTGGAATTAACTTAGGAAGGCTGCAGCAGACCAAAGAATCTATTATTTCCTTACAATAAGGATGTGTATGACTTTCTTGAGCATACAGTGCTCAGAATTCAGGGACTACATCCATCGGTCTTTGCATCCTGACAGTCTTGGTCAACTTTTGGCACAGTACGTGGCATTCCCTAAGGTTTACCAAATCACTGAACTGAACATAATAAGCCCTGAGTAAAGATCATTCTCATTAAGAAGTACTTCCGCATCTTCTGTAAGGTACCCCCGAGATATCTGATAAGGTTATTTAACTGAGCTATCATAAGAAACAACTAGGAAGAATTAAAGCATTTCAATATTTAAGATGCCAGTTTTAAATGATAAACTTTATCATTTACTTTATACTACTTTAAAATTTTATTTTTTAATTTTTTATTTCTTTATAAAATTTTATATAAATATAAAATATTTATAAATATAAATATAAAATAAGTAAAAAATATTTATTAAAATATTTTAATTTTATTTAAATAAATATAAATTTATTTTTAATTAATTAATTTTAAAAAAGATTTTATTTATTTGACAGAGAGAGAGATCACAAGTAGGCAGAGAGGCAGGCCAGGTGGGGGGAGGAAGCAGGCTCCCTGCGGAGCAGAGAGCTCAAAGTGGGGCTCAATCCCAGGACCCTGGGATCATGACCCAAGACAAAGGCAGAGGCTTTAACCCACTGAGCTACCCAGGTGCTCCAAAATATTTTATTTTTTTATTATGTTCAGATAACCAACATATTACTTTAAAATTTTTAAAGTTACTTCAATTTGTATTTGATTTCTTTAAGCCCTATATCTGAAAATCCAAAAATGATCAAGAAGCAAATTGCAAATTACACCTTCCATTCCTTCCAGGACTCCTTTGTAGAAACAGTCTCTGAGGTTATTATGAGTTTTTAGATGTTTTCTGATGAGAAAGACTGGAAAATTTAGAAATGTAAAGCTAAAGCATTAGGATCTGATGACTGAAAACCACATTAATTCTGGGTGCTGGGTATATATGGGTGTTTGTTATGTGATTCTCAATATTTTCCAGTGTGTTTGAAAAACTTGCTTCTCTCGTCTGTTCATACATTTTCATACCCAGACAAGATCAAGCCTGAAAAAGATAAGCTGTTTTATAATCAGTAAGAGGTGCTGTTGGCAATAAGTAAGAAAATTTGGGGCAGGTAAATCATTCCTTCCTTGGCTCTTAGTTTATCCATATATAAAATGGGGGAGGGAACTAGATGGTTTTGTGGGCCCTTCTACTTCCAATGCCATAAGAGTTTAGAAAAGAATGGGGCATCTCTTCACATTTTAAAAGTTTTCTGTTTATAAAGGATTCTTTCCAGATTTCCTGCATTTATTTAGTGCATTTAAAACTGTCTTGGGAGGTACCTGGGTGGTTCAGACAGTTAAGTGTCTGACTTCGAGATCAGGTCATGATCTTGGGGCCCTGGGATTGAGTCCTGTATCTGGCTCCCTGCTCAGCAGGGAGTCTGCTTCTCCCTCTGACTCTCACTCCACTTGTTTTCTCTCTCTCTCTCTCTCTCTCTCTCAAATAAATAAATAAATAAGTCTTTGAAAAACAACACCAACAATGACTTGGTTTACCAAAATCTGGTTAGTATATTTTTAATATTAATAAAAGCAGCTAATACTTGTTAGCAAGTTCAATATGCTGGGCACATAGAAAATGTTTTATACAGAGTATTTGATTTATTCTTCCCAATAACACCATGAGATAGATACCGATATTGTCCCCGTGTGTAGCTAGGTCAGTTGGCCCCCAGGCTATTTAACTGGCCTGAGCATCACTGGAGTTCAAACTTGCTTCAGTGCAATCTGTGACTCTAGAATACTGTTAATCCCGCATTTCTCAGACAGGCTGCTCACATCCGGGTGTGTTCAGTCGTCCTTCCCTACTTCAACAGCCTCCTTGCCTTCTCAAATGGGGTAACCGACCAGGGATGGAGTGAATTACTCTGGTTCCAACTTAATTTCTGTGGCATAACATGGTCATATTTTCATTAAGAAATTCTTTTTGACATTTCCTGGACAAGTAACAGTGGATTTCACTAGTTACTTTGAGTCACTGCAGAATGATCAGGTGAACAGAAAAGAGTTCAGATTTGCTTCAGTTTCCTAATTTTATTCTTTGGCGCTATCATCTAAATTTCACAGCATCTACAGCAAGACTTTACATTATTTTGCAAAGGATTAAGGTAGAAAGAATACCATTTGCAGGAAAAGCATGTAAGTCTAATTTCACCCCTTCATAGTGTTCACATTCATTATCTTCACTTTTTCACAAGAACTGTGTGGGGTGGGCAAGTGAGGAATTATTTACCCACCTTGCATAGAGTCGCAAAAAGGAGGGGTGACTTATTCTAGGACATGGACTGGTTAGGTCCTAGACCTAGGGTTCTTTCTACACTATGTTACTTCCATAGTGTATAAGGGTCCTTCCAAAAAGGACCATCAGACTCAGGCACTTTTCAGGCAGCAGAAATAAATGACTGCTGTGCCAGTGGTTGCGCCACGCCAGGCTGTGGCCATGTAGTTCCCTCTCTAACCAGTAACTATGCTACAGAATGAGGATAGTAGGAATCATGCCCCCTACTCACTCATACCTGTGCAGTGTGATAAAGAAAGTAGAAGTGCCCAACAGCTGTGGTCCAACCAGATAAAACTTTTAGGCGGGAAGTTAAGTGAAAAGTAAACTTGTGTGCCTGTGTCTGTCTAACTGTTAGGTGCTTTTGATATTTTTAAAAAGGTTGCTTGTGGAAGTTAGACCAAATAGCAGGAAGGTATTACAGCAAAATGGATTTGGGAAAGGACCAATCTCGCTTGAAACGCCGTCAGACACCTAATCCTCGTCAAGAAGAGAACCATGTTCCAGGTAATGAAAGAGATCTTCAGAGGTCTCTAGTGGCCACTCAGATGACTTGGTGACTGTTGGGAAGAACTGGGGCTGTGATTATTTTCCTAAATTTTATGGATCTGGCCCCCAAAAAGGACATGATTATGTTCATATAACCTTAGATGGGAGGTATTGGGGTTATATACCTTCTGAGGTGACTTACAGTGCATTGATTCTAATTAAAGTCAGAGAAACATAAGGAGATAACAAGTAAGTTATTAATAATATATTCAAGTGAAAGATAATGAAAATACCCAATACTGGATGGCTGAGGTAAGACAAGTACATGCTTATACTTCTATGGTAGTGTAAATTTGCTATGACTTTTTGGGAAAGAGATCTGGTCTACCTAATGCCCGATCTGTAATAGAGCTAATTCTTTTGACTCACTAATCTTAGTCTTGAGTCTGTTCTAAAGTGACATGTCTCAAAACATTTTGCAGAACCCTAGGCCTTGAGATAGTTTTTAAAAAAATTTTGTGCCCTGCTTCCCCCTCTCTCTCTGCCTGCCTCTCTGCCTACTTGTGATTTCTCTCTGTCAAATAAATAAATAAAATCTTTAAAAAAAAAATTTTTTGTGCCATGGATCTCTTCCACATTCTGATAAACCTATAGACCCCTTTATAAAATAAATATTTTAAATACATAAAATTGATAGGATTCCAGAGGGAACAATTATAAGATACAATAATCAAAATTTAAAAATTGTGATATAGTAATATATATGCTTATTTGTAAATGCATTAAATAACAAGATCATATTAAGGTGAGTCTAAAACCACTGTATCAGATTGAATATATCATCTCAAATAAATTGTACTTTTAGGTATCTGTAACAACTGTATTGTGATAGAAAAAAACTGATTTCTTTTGGTGACAAAGTCAGTTACTGAACAAAAATTGCTGTGGTTTGTCACCTACATTCATAATTGAAGGAAATTTACTTAAACATTGATAAAAATGAAGGTATATTATTCCCCCATCAAAGTTCACTAAGAACTTCTATCCTAAGAACAAAAGGTGCTGTGGTCCAAGGGGCATGATCTGTCTCTTTGGAATCTCAGTGGAAGTTTATAATCACTTTACAGTTCTAAGAAGACCCACTAACTTTCACAAACTTAGATGGCAACAGAACCCTTTTTTGATAACTTTCCAAAGAACTTGGAGAAACATCATCCTAAGGAAAAAATTCAAAAGGAAAGAAGCTGTATGCATGAATGTTCTTATTATAATTTGATCTACAATGGCAAAAAAATTTGCCATAAAATTCCCATAAAATTGGCACAACCAATGCTAGTAGAATGACTGGGCAAACAGGAATACATCAACTTGATTGAAGTTACAATTATGAGGACTATCTCATAGAAAATATATCTGACATAATGTTAGGTTAATAATGATAAAATTATAGTATGCAATCATTACGGATTTATGTAATATAAGGACTAGATGGGTATGAGAAATAAAATGAAAACAGGTTCTAGCATTAAGGATGGCAGAACATGGTTGATTTTTTAAATGTTTCTACAATATGTAAAATTACTTTGAAGAAATTAATGGGTTAATAGCACACTTATGTACTGACTCTTTCGTTTAAAAAGTGTTTACTGAATATTTGCTCCTAGGCATTCTTTGGAGGTCAGTCCAGAGATAAATAAGATATGGTCTTTGTTCCCCAAAAGCTGGGAGCAAACAGACACCTCATGTAGAAGTTCTACCACTGTGCCCTAGGACTCTTGCTGATAAATGCCACAAGTTATCACTACATCCTCTAACTTCCATTTTGATCCTACAGAAGTCACTGGAACTTGGAATTTGCGAAACAGAGAGCAACTCAGAAAAAGGAAAGCTGAAGCACAAGAGAAGCAAAATTTGCAGTGGCATTTTGGGTATAGTATCATTGCGAGGGAAAAGAACTTATATTTGTCCAGTATATGCTTTGGGTCAAGTAGTGCTGACATGATTTTACACACTGTATCTTTCCAACAACCTCAGAAATTGGAGGGGGTGGGGGACTATTCTTATTTTACAAAACAAACAAACCCAAAAAACAAACAAACAAAAAAAACCCCAAGTCTCCAAAGGTTAAATCTCTTGACTAAAATCGCATAGCTAGTGAAGGGTTGGGAAAAGAATTTTATTCCTGTTCTTCTTAAATTAAAGCCCCAGGCAGCTGAATCATATTATAGAGGGGTCTGGTGTTCTACTACCCTGGTAATACAAACATAGAAGCATCTTGTTGGGAGCAGTAGATATCTTGGAGGAGAATGTCGAGCTAGTTTTTCCAAGCTTTCAATTAGTAAAATCCTAATTGCATAAGAGTGCTAACTCTCCATGGAGTAAACCATGGAAACAAGTGATGGAATAGTGTAGAGGTTCTTAAATCTCCAAGCAAAGTCACTTGCCTCCCTTAGGGAGGGAGTCTGAAACCATGATTATAAACGAGGCAGCTTCTAACTATACTCATTTAAAATAGGACTCTGAAGGGCGCCTGGGTGGCTCAGTGGGTGAAGCTGCTGCCTTCGGCTTAGGTCATGATCTCAGGGTCCTAGGATCGAGTCCCGCATCGGGCTCTTTGCTCAGCAGGGAGCCTGCTTCCCTCTACCTCTCTCTCTGCCTGCCTCTCTGTCTACTTGTGATCTCTCTCTGTCAAATAAATAAAATCTTTAAAAAAAAAATAGGACTCTGAAAACAGAGGTACTTGGACATGCTTAGAGATAGAAACAGGGAGCCCAAGGAGCCAGAGTATGAGTTTAGCCCATCTAAGCCAGAGTATCTCAATCTGGGCACTATTGAGGCTGTGGGCAGGGTAAGTCTTTGTGTGGGAGGCTGTTCTGTGCATTGTAGATGGTTTGTAGCTTCTCTGGCATCTAGAAAGTAGTAGCACTCCCTCACCCATGTTGTGACAACCAAAAGTGTTTCCAGACATTGTCAAATGTCTGCTGACATAGGACAGGGGGTGGGGCGTAGGGGGGAAACGAAGGGGCAAAATTGCCCCCAGTTGAAAACCACTGATCTAAACACTTATTATCATCATTCTTATTATTATTAGATTAGCAGTTAGATTTGCATTTCTTCATTGCTGCAAAAATGTTTCTTTTGATGGCAAAGATAAAATAGGTTACATATTGGTAGGCATCATTTAAAAAAAAGTACAATGTAGATGTTTTAGCACTTTTCTGGAGAAAAAGCACCTATCCCCCTGTGGACTGAGTTACCAGCTAGTTTTGCTACAAGGCGAGTTTCTACAGCACCAGTCAGCTCACATGTGATTGGTAAATAGGAGAATGATGTCAGTATAATGTAGAAGTTGTATTGGTTTGAGATTTTGCCTGGTCAAAAGGGAATATAATTAAAACCTTCAGAAAGGGAAAATCTTCAGCTTGGCTGCTGCAAAAGCAGGGTGCATTCAGGCATCCTTCCCCAGAGGATAGGATTAGCCCTGCACTGCTCCCCACATGTAGCTTGCACAACTTCCTTGCCCAGCCTGCTGGCTCAGAGTACCCCCATCATTTGCATGATCTCAGCAGCTGAAAGCCTGCATTTACACTGTTGCTTTTGAGTATTTTCACTCTGTCTCAGGCAGCCTCTAGCCGGGGTAAGCGGCCTGTCTGGACTACTCAAGTCATCTCCTGGGTACCCATTATTTTCGTTGGTGTTGCACAAGGGGTGCCTCTGTGGCTCAGTCAGTTAAGCCCCCTGACTCTTGATCTGGCTCAGGTCTTGATCTCAGGGTTGAGTGTTCAAGTCCCGTGTTAGACCTACTTAATAAAAACAAACAAACAAACAAAAAGGTTGCACAGAATTTGAGTTATTTGCCTTAACTCTATTCCCCCCACCCCAAGCACTGCACTTTGAGTGTATGATTTGCAGAAAGGTTTTCCAGGAGTTATGATTTTCCAGGAATTACAGCAGAAACTTTTGTACTCGAGTCCTATGGCAGGTGACTCAGTTGAAGAATATCCTATTAGCCCCCCTAATTCCATACTTGCCAAGCAAACTTCTGATCGTTACTTGGCTTCTCAAATCCTTGGTACAGAGAAAGAATACATTCGTCTGTTAGTCCAAGCATCCTCTGCTAGGTGACTTTGCTTTTCTCACTGTTTCCTTAAAAACTGGTGTTTAGGCTTATCTATCAGTCTCTCTGAGCTGGTTGATGAGTTCTATCCCAGATAAAGAGAGCTCTTCTCCGTGTGCTGATAGAATTGGGTTTCTGGGCTTGCTGGGTTGCAGGGGGTGGGGCAAGGCTGAAAAAGCCACTGAAGTAGATGACATCTTGGTAAGTCTCTTGGCAGCTGGCTGGCCATGCTCTTGTGACACATCTCTTTACTGCTGAGGGCTGTTTTTACCATAACACACCACACAGTGAAACCTTGGTGGTTCCAGAAAGAAGCAGCAGAGGGTCATGGTTAAGAGCCCTGGCTGTTACAGCCAGAATGGCTAGATCTGAGGCGTGACTCCCCCACTTCTAGCCATTTGACCTTGGACAAGAAAGTGCCTTGGTTTTATCATCTGCAAAATGGAGGTAATAATAGTATCTGTCTCATAAGTGGATGATGTGAAGATTATATGAGATAATAGAATAAGTAAATTACTCAAAACCGTGCCTGGCACATAAGAAGGACTGGGCTTCCTGTATTAATATGAGTACTAATTTATACCTGAATAATTCACTCATCCAAGTTATTATATGCAGTTCTTTTAAAAAAAGATTTATTTATTTATTTTTAGAGAGAGAGAGTGTGCATGAGCGGGGGGAGTGGGTGAGGGGAAGCAGATTCCCTGCTAATCAGGGAGCTCAACATGGGGCTCACTCTCAGGACCCTGAGATCATGACCTGAGCTAAAAACCAAGCATTGGATGCTTAGCCAACTGAGCTACCCAGGAACCCCTATTATATGCAATTCTTACAACTACCACATGAAGTTGGACAGATACCATTTACTCCATTTTACCTATGAAGAAACCAAGGCATAGAGAGCTTAAGTGACTTGTCCGTGATCACATAGCTGACCAGTGACAGAGTCTGGATTAAATTTTAAGCCACATAGATGTATTTGTCTCTTTTGAAAAACTACCAGGAAGAATATGGAACATAACTCAGTATCCCTCAGAGTTGTACCTAACAAATTATTTAGGATTTAATATCTAGGATGAAATGTGTTTCCTGAAAAAGTCACACACAGCATCTTTTAAAAATCTGACAATGAGGACTTCATAAATTATCTTGTGTCCTCTGTTACTTGGAATTAAACTCTATAATGCTGAGGTCTCATCGCATCGTTTTTGCACAACATCTTCTTCTAGATTCCTTTTTTTAAAAAAGATTTTATTTATTTATTTGACAGAGAGATCACAAATAGGCAGAGAGGCAGGCAGAGAGAGAGAGAGGGGAAGCAGGCTCCCTGCTGAGCAGAGAGCCCGAAGTGGGGCTCGATCCCAGGACCCTGAGATCATGACCTGAGCCGAAGGCAGAGGCTTTAACCCACTGAGCCACCCAGGCACTCCTCTTGTATATTACTTTTAGTACTTATTTTTGACTGTCTTATTACATATATAACTTTTATTTTTTTTAAAGATTTTATTTATTTGACAGTGAGAGAAAGATCACAAGTAGGCAGAGAGGCAGGCAGAGAGAGAGGGGGAAGCAGGCTCCCCACCGAGCAGAGAGCTCGATGCGGGGCTCAATTCCAGGACCCGGAGATCATGACCTGAGCTGAAGGCAGAGGCTTATCCCACTGAGCCACCCAGGTGCCCCACATATATAACTTTCAAAACATTGATTTCAAACTAGTTCTTGTGAGGCCACCTTTAAAAAATTTTTAACTATGGAAATCACCAAACATAAATAAAGGTAGAATAGGGTACCCATTTAAGTATGCAAGGAATTATGAACACTGCAGAGATATAAAAGCCCTGGTTTTACCTTGTTTGCTAAAAGAAATAAGAATATTTACTCTCAGAATATCTCCCCAGAAAAAAATGTAAGTATGAGGCAGTCCATGTCCCTCCCCTAAAAGCATGACCCTCGTCATAAATCCTGAACAAGGAAAACATTTCAGCCTGTGATCTCTAAGAGAAGGCTCCGCAGAGCAGGTAGCATAGAACAGAATTTCAATAGGTTTAGAAAAATGATGAAATGTTTATTTATAGCACCTTTTCCTCCCCCAACCCCCCAGCCCATCTGCATTAGCCATCTGTATTTGCTTGTAGTGGCAATAACTAACAATTTGTCATTAACTGCAATTTCCATGCATATCCTTTTATCTTTTAGATCCCTCCTCTAGCTATTACTTTGGAGTAGGTATAATATAGCCACTCATGCCTTTCTACTAGACTTCTTTATTTCCAGAAATGTTTTTGCAGCTTTTGGCCCAGCTTACAGTACATCTCATTTGACATGTATCACAGCGATTAACATTCTGTACACAAGACGCTGAATGAGATAAGCAATTATACATATATTTTCTGTCTGTGGGCTGCACAGGCAAGGAGCTGTGCCTAGATTGCAGATCTAGAAACATAGTTGTATCCGTTTGCGCAGGGCATAGTGGGACTAACTCAGATAGACTCGACCCAAAGAGACATCTGTGTAAACCAGCATGCCAGTCTATTCCTGTACAACAGGAGTAATACACTTTCCATGACCAGTCTTTAAGTATATGGTTTCAAACACACACTCTCTCTCTCCACTCACCAGGAAGATTCTGTGTGAGCCAGGTGTCAGAGACAAAAATTTTCCCCGAGGACATTTCTTCTCTTGCCAACTGAGAACATCTAGCACTTCTCCTTCATTTTACAAACAAGAAGGTTGAGGTCTAGAGAGATTAAGTATTTGTTCATGGTCATATATCACAGTAGGACGAGGGAGACCTGGGACTGTTATCACTAAGGATTTCTTCCAATCCTGTAATCCCATTGCTGACACTAATTCTTATCTTCCCCAGAGAGAAAAAATGCAAGCGGCCAAGGACAGGAAAAGGAAACAAAAGAGGCAGAAAGAGACGACAAAGTACAGAACTGAAGGAGGAACCTCAGTCACAATTTAAAAAAGACACAATGGAGAAATCACTGGTACCTACGGAGAAAGAAACTGAACCACCTAAGAGTATAACTGACGTGCTGTCTCTGCTAGCCTCTCCCAAAAAAGTTATGCCTGAGACACAATTTTCTGCAGTGGATCAAGAAAACATACATCAGGATTATTCTTCTGAGTTACAAGAAACAGTTGTACAAAACCACCCTTCTGAAACATGCCAAGATGTGGCTGAACCTGAAGTCCTCTCTCCTACAATGTACCAGGAAACGGCCGTGATTCAAGGCCATTCTTCCATAATGTGCCCTGATACAGCTGAACCTGAAGACCTCTCTCCTACAACGTGCCAAGAAATGGCCGTGATTCAAGGCCATTCTTCCATAATGTGCCCTGATACAGCTGAACCTGAAGATTTCACTTCTACAATGTGCCAGGAAACAGCTGTACTTCAAAACCATCCTTCCAGAATGTGCCCTGATGCAGCTGAACCTAAAGCCCTCTCCTCTACAATGTGCCAAGAAACAACTGTAGTCAAAGTCCTTCCTTCTAAAACATCTGAAGACATAGCTGACCTGGAAGCATGCTCTCTTGAAGCATTCTCCAAACCAGATATGCCTAAAGGGTATGCTCTTGAGACATACCAAAAGAGAGGTGAACCTGAGGAATACAATTCTGAACCAGAACAAGGAATGGCTGAGATTGAAAGCTTCTTTCCTAAGACACAAGAAATAGCTGTGCCTAAAGACCTTTCTACAAAGACACACCAAGAAACAGTTGAACCTGAACACTTCTCTCATGAAACATATAAAGAAATTGCTGTGCCTAAAGCATTCTCTCATAACACAACCCAAGAAGTGCCTGCTCTTGAGGAATATCCTCCTGAAATACACCAAGAAACACCTGCTCCTGAGGAAGGCTCACCTGAAATATACCAAGAAACACCTGTGCCTGAGGAAGGCTCACCTGAAACATACAAAGAAACACCTGTGCCTGAGGAAGGCTCACCTGAAATATACCAAGAAACACCTAGGCCTGAGGAAGGATCACCTGAGATATGCCAAGAAACACCTGGGCCTGAAGACTATTCACCTGAAATATACCAAGAAACACCTGGGCCTGAAGATCTTTCTACTAAGGCATGTAAAAATAAGGACCTGCCCAAAGAATGCTTTCCAGAACCACATCAAGAAACAGGTGGGCCCCAAGGCCAGGATCCTAAAGCGCACAAGGAGGACACTAAGGATGTTTATACTTTTCCTCGAGGTAGGGTGTTTTATCGGGATAAGTCAGCGATACTGCCACTTAATGGGGTTCCCCATTTATAATTAGAGCACCAACATAGGTATGTCTCCCTTGGAGTGGTGATTTTGTAGCCTGCCTTAACAATCGTAGGGTATCTCCCGTTATTGCAAGGGATACGATTAATGTCATTAGCTAGTTTCCAGTAAAAAATGTTTTTCATCCAACCAATGTCTGTCTGGCACATTTACAAAAAATTAAAAGAAAATCATTGAAAATATAAGTGTGGGGCGCCTGATGGTTCAGTTGGTTAAGTGACTGCCTTCGGCTCAGGTCATGATCCTGGAGTCCTGGGGATCAAGTCCCACATGGGGCTCCCAGCATCGTGGGGAGTCTGCTTCTCCCTCTGACCTTCTCTCTTCTCATGATTTCTCACTCTCACTCTCTCTCAAATAAATAAATAAAATCTCTTAATAATAAAAAAGAAAATATAATTGTTTATAGTAGGTGTTTGATATACCTGGAAAGCATTAGCCAGTAAAGTGAAATGAACCCAATATAAGATGAATTATGTACAAAGTATTTTAAAGAACAGTCAAGTCTAAATTAATAGGAGAATTTCAGGAATACAGTATTCTTGAGAATAAAAATTTCCCAGCAAACTTAAAGCAAGTAAATTCTCAGGGTATAAGGTATGAGGGAATTATAAAGATATAAAATATGATCCTGTTACTGGGGAGCTCATTTTTGTAGGATTTATCAAGTTTTCTAAAAACCCCTTTCTATTTCAATGCCTATTCCTGAAAAGCTTTCTCTTAAGCATAATACTTTTTAAATAATGTGACTGTTCTTCTGTTTGACTTACTCTTCGTACAATACCGTAGACAGTGTTAGCAAAGGTCTGAGTCTCCCAGGCTAGAGTTCTCTCCAGGCGATTGTTTCCTAAAGAAATCCCTCTGGTAGCTTATTTATTCTCTTTCCTAAAAGATGAGTGCAACAAAAGCATGGGTTTAGTTGGGTTCCCACAGGTTTTAAAGAAATACCCTGAAAAAATGGGAGTAAAGAAAAGAAAAAATCAGAGTAAAAAGCAGATAGGGTGAAGCATGGGCCTGTGCTGACAGAAGCCCCTGCTGGAGAAGCAGCTCTCATCCACACAGGGCTCCATTCTAGAAGGTTCATTCTTGCCAAGGTTAATGTGGGAAATTAATTCGTGATTTCTTTTTTGGGGGTTTTGTCTGGTCAAACAAGTGGAAGTATCTACCTTTTTTACTGAGTAGAAAATGTTCATAATAATGAGTTATGAACGTTCATCATGATAAAGGAGAGCAATATGTAAGTGAATGTAGAGTTAAGTCCACTCTAACACCATCTCCTATCTTTGATCCTCATCCTGAAGGTCGTTTTCCTTCATTTTAACAAACAAGATAGTAGGGGAGCCTGGGTGGCTCAGTGGGTTAAGGCCTCTGCCTTCGGCTTAGGTCATGATCCCTAGGGTCCTGGGATCAAGCCCTGCATTGGGCGCTCTGCTCAGCAGGTAGCTACCTGCTTCTCACCCCCTGCACCCGCCTGCCTCTCTGCCTACTTGTGATCTCTCTATATCAAATAAATAAATAAATAAAATCTTAAAAAAAAAAACAAATGAGATAGTAGAATACATTCTGTAACCTGCGTTTTTTCACATAAAATATATATCATGGCCATCTTGATGAAATCTTTTGTAGCAGTTATATGGTATTACATGTGCAATAATTTATTCAGCCAATCTCTGAAATGACGAACACTTACATTACTGCCAAGTTTTACTATTAAAATAGCGTTCAATGGGCATCATTGGAAGTAACATTTATGGGGCACTTTCTATGTGCCAGAAACTATTAAACATTTTGGGTGAATTATTTTATTCAATGTTAAAGCCCTAACAGAAAAACAATATTATCCCCATTTCATAGATTAGGAAACTGAGGCACAGGAAGCTTGTCTGTCCAATTATATTCTTTGGATAAATCTCTAGAAATTGAAATGCTGGGCCAAGAGGTACCCACATTTAATGTTTGGATACATTCTGTCAGACCAGCATCCCAAAATATTGTAGCAATCAACACAAACCAAGAGTTTATATAATGCCTTTCCACTAGGCTCTTGCCCATACTGCATATTATTTTTTTATATGTATATTTATTTATTTGACAGAGAGAGGGATCACAATTAGGCAGAGAGGCAGGCAGAGAGAGAGGGAAAGCAGGCTCCCCGCTGGGCAGGGAGCCCGACGCGGGGCTTGATCCCAGGACCCCGAGATCATGACCCCAGCCAAAGGCAGAGGCCCCACCCACTGAGCCACCCAGGCGCCCCCATACTGCATATTATTACCTTTAAAAAACTTTTCTGGGGCACCTGGGTGCCTCGGTTTGTTGAATGTCTGACTTTTGATTTTGGCTCAGGTCAGGGTCCCGGGATTGAACCCGGTGTCAGTGTCTGCATTCAGCAGGGAGCCTGCTTGAGGATTCTCTCTCTCCCTTTCCCTCTGCCGCTTCCCCTGCTTTTGTCCCCACTTCTCTAAAATAAATAAGTAAATCTTTAAAAAAAAACAAACAACCTTTTCCTATGTGTTAGGCTTAAAAAAATAAAACTAAAAAACCCAATTGTTTTAATTTCTATTTTTTAAAATGATGACTACTGCTACTAGGCATTAATATTATCATGAATTTGAATTTCATGACTATAATAAATTTGAATTTTTTTCTTTTGAGAATTGCGTTTGAATTCCTGTTCTATTTTTTTTTTTAAGATTTCATTTATTTACTTGACAGATCACAAGTAGGCAGAGAGACAGGCAGAGAGATAGGAGGAAGCAGGCTCCCCACTGAGCAGAGAGCCTGATGTGGGGCTCGATCCTAGCACCCCGAGATCATGACCTGAGCCAAAGGCAGAGGCCTAACCCACTGAGCCACCTAGGCGCCCGTTTCCTGTTCTATTTTAAATTTGATCTTTTGGATTGATTTTAAAGATCCTTATATCATAGTTATTAAGCTTTCACCTACATATAAGTTATAAATATTTCCCCTGTTGTTTTTGGTTTAACTTTATTTATAGTGGTTTTTGTCATCTACATGATAAAATTTTAATTTTTAGTTATTCAAAACTGTCATGATTTTAATATTTAGTTTTTCAAACCAGTCATTCTTTTCCTTTATGTTTTCTGTCCTCTATTCTGCTTAGAAAGGCCTTTCTTAACACTAAGAGTATAAAAAACACTTTATTGTTTCTACAAAACTTATGGTATTTTAATATTTAAAACTTTTATTTATTTGAAATTTGCTTTTGTGCAAGGTGTGAGGCAGAGTTTTTTTTTCCCCGAGATACTTAATTGTTTCAATACCATTTATTGAACCTATTTCCATATTTTATTTTACAGAAATGAGAGAAAAACCCAAAGCGGAAGAACCAGAGACACCAGCAATTGCAAATGTTCCTCAAGAAATTCATCCAGAAAATGACGTCTTTAGTTATGTTTTGTTTTAACAATGCTCAACCATCAATAGTTGTCCAACAAAATACACATCTTAATATATTACATGTGTGATTTTTTCAAAACACTGTAGATCTCTACAATACTCATTAATATTTTTACGTTGTTTTCTTTTTTTCATGTATAGACTCTGAGAGAATGAAGGTATTTTTTTCAGGCTCTGTTACATAGATGATATCCTGCTAGTGTGTGCGTGTTGTGTGTGTGTGTGTGTGTGTGTGTGTATACATATATGCATATTGGGGTGAGGATAGTGGTGGGGGAGAGAGAGAAACGGGAAAGGAATGGCTGAATAATTGATCAACCATCAAGAACCTTTAATTCTTCTATATTTTATTTATTTTTTCCTTGGTTAATTCTTAAAAGTTGAGAAAATAGGGGCACCTGGGTGGCTCAGTGGGTTAAGCCACTGCCTTCAGCTCAGGTCATGATCTCAGGGTCCTGGGATCGAGTCCCGCATCGGGCTCTCTGCTCGGCAGGGAGCCTGCTTCCTCCTCTCTCTCTCTGCCTGCCTCTCTGCCTACTTGTGATCTCTTTCTCTGTCAAATAAAGAATAAATAAAACTTAAAAAAAAAAAAAGAAAAACCAAATCTCTCTTTAAAAAAAAAAAGTTGGGAAAATATTGTTTGAACACTTAAAATCTGGGGGAGTAATAGTTTTCTTGTAAACTTTGTTCACTTATCCATGTAACAATAGCATCAACATTTTATTCAGACTTTGGTAGTCTTTTTAAGTTAATTTTAACAATTATTCTGGGACTCCTTCCAAGATATTTTGAGGGGATGAGTGATAAACGCAGTTTCCTGGAGTGTTTGAATTTTGATTTTCTTTTTCCTTTTTAAATATTGTATTTGTGCAAAATGTACATTAAATCTTTATTACATGTTTCACCGTTTGGACAGCATCCTGATAAGCGCCGCGAGGATTAGAACACCTATAACACATAGGCCTTACCCTCCGGGGGTTTAATCTTGTCTCGTGGAGGGAATAAAACAGAACACAAATAACAGTAATGCTAGTGTCGTTTGAAGAGTAGACACAATAGAGGAAACACTCACCTTTTTTTTTTTTTTTTTCTGGAGCGACCTGAAAAAAATCACATCTTCGAGGAGTCTTGAAAGGCGGAAAAGATTTGTACTGTAGGTGAGGATTGTGGCCTCACTGTATGTGACACAGAGAAGGATGAATTCAGCATATATTCAAGGGAACTGCATACAAACTACAGTTAATGCACGGTCTGTGTGGAACAGCAGGCTAATAGGCTGAAAGTCTCATAACAGAGTGGACAATTTTGCACATCTAAGAAGTATGTGTTGGGTAATGTGGAACGAAGTAAGACTTTTGAACAATGCGGTTTTAGTATTTTAAGACTTTCTATCTTATAATGGTCAGGGTTAGCTGAAAATTATAAGAGACTGGGGGCATGAATAGGAATTATTTTGTGTGGGAAGATATCTGAACACCCCCTCCCCCCAGTATTTTGGCGGGGGCGCTGTTTGCAGTTTTCCATCTGTTATTACAGAAGACTCAAAGGAAGGGGATTTTTGCAGGTAAGGGTTTAGTTCAGCAAGGACGCGATTGTATAAGCTCCCCATATAGGTATAGAGGCACTGTACTAAGCTAGACAGCTAAGAACAAGACAGAATCCCAGTCTCATATAGGTATAGAGGCACTGTACTAAGCTAGACAGCTAAGAACAAGACAGAATCCCAGTCTCATAAGCATCACGGTGTAGAAAGAGCTTCTCAACGCTCTAACGTCCATTAGAACCACTGGGGAAGATTTCCAAATCACAGCTGTCAAGACACCTCCCCAGGGATTCTGATTTACCTGTCTAGGATGGCATCCAGGCATAGATACATTAATTCTTTTTAAAGATTTTATTTGTAAGAGGGAGAGCGAGAAAGCGAGCACAGGCAGGCAGAGGCAGAGGGAGAAGCAGGCTCCCTGCTGAGCAAGGAGCCCAATGTGGGACTCGATCCCAGGACACTGGGATCATGACCTGAGCCGAAGGCAGCTGCTTCACCAACTGAGCCACCCAGGCGTCCCGATACATTAATTTTTAAGTAGTTTTCTTTTGTTTTAAATATTGTTTGAGAAATAATTTTAGAAATTACAGAAGACTCAGGGTGCCTGGGTAACTCGGTGGGTTAAGCCACTGCCTTCAGCTCAGGTCATGATTTCAGGATCCTGGGATTGAGTCCCACATTGGGTTCTCTGCTCTGCTCAGGTCATGATTTCAGGATCCTGGGATCGAGCCCCACATTGGGCTCTCTGCTCAGCAGGGAGCCTGTTTCCCCTGCCCTCTCTCTCTGCCTGCCTCTCTGCCTACTTGTGATCTCTATCTAATGAATAAAATCTTTAAAAGAAAAATTATAGAATACATGATAGTACAGAAGCTCCTGTATACCTCTCACAAATTTATCCTAATGTTAACAAGCTCTGTAACCATGGTCCATTCATCAAACCTTAAGAAATTAAGACAGTGATGTTACTGTTATCTGGATTTCATTAGTTTTTCTACTAATGCCCTTTTTTCTGGTTTCAGGATCCAAAATGGGATACAACAGTGCATTTAGGGTATTTGAAAAGCTCCCCTGGTGATCCTAAAGTGCAGCTACAGTTAATGGCCACTGATATAGTGGGCAGTCACAATGCCGTTTCCCTTCTGTTTGCGCACACTCTCCCATGAACATTACATTTTTTTCTTCTAGAGATATGTTCATCGTATAGGGATTTACTCACACCCCATCATATTACTCCAGTGACATACTGAAGGCAGCGTAACCGTATAATAGTCATTTACATCTGGAAGACATTTCAGAATTTATGTTTTCATAAACACTTTTTTATTTGCATATGAGTGTGAAATGGGAGGGGCAATGATCATTGTTCCAGTTTTATAGATGAGGGAATAGCCTCAGAGATGCTGGGTACTCACCTAAAGTCACATCTAACTTCTTCAGTGCTTTTCACGCTAGGTCTAATCCTAAGAAATTTTGTCTCAATCCACCTGCCAGAGTGGGTCAACATTAGAGGAAAAAGACTAAATGGAAGTTTCATGTTCTAAGAGAGTTGCATTAAAATGAACCATAAGATACTTGCATAGGTACAATTCACAGGGGCATAACGGTGAAAAAGATGGGGAAGTAGATGGAATGAGGACTATGGTACATTAGAAGGAGAGGGATCTTCTCTTTTTACCTCTTAGGATCCTTTCTGCTCATCCTCTTACCTTGCTCCCTGTATACATACAAAATCTGCTTTCTCATCATTCTCATTCAAACACCAGTGTGCATCTAAACATTTTCCAGTTTTCTTCCTTGGCTTTGAACCTTGAGGTCACAGAATCAAAAGTTTTGTAAACATCTACCCCTACTTTGTGCTACTTTCCTCTCGTGGTAGGTACAATAGTGATTCTTCAAAAATCCATGAATCCTATGCTTTTAAATCTAAAATGATGCATGAGAAGTCCCAAAGGTTTAATTGCCTTTCAAAGGGATCCTTCATCCAAATGGAAGGTTAAGAACCATTATAAGAAGTGGTGTCTCTCCAAGTGTAGGCTGATGATCACCTGTATTAGAATCATTTAGGCTTTTTTAAAGGCAGATTCCTAGGTCTCACCTCCAAAGAAACAGTTGCCTTATAAACTATAAATAATCAGATATAACTCTAGAAAGGGTAATAAAAAGCCTCAGATCGCATAATAAAGTTGCTATATATTTAAGTTCCTGTTTTCCATAAAAAGAAAATTTACCTTTGAAATTTGGATGTAGCAAGCTACTTCATCAGTGTCTCCAAATCTGCTTTGCATCACAGTACTTGTCACACTCGGTAATGCATTATTTTTCGTGATTATCTTTAGATAATGATATCTAGTGTCAAGAGGGCAAATACCTCTCTTTTCCCCACACTCCTCTGTCAACAAATTAAGCGAGACATCACTTTTAATACCACCATCTAGTGGCAAACACAGCTATTACAGCCCCAGTTTTATAAAGTGTGTATAGCTCAATTGTTTTCAAACTTGTTTCTGCAAGTGCACATATTAATGGCATTTCTCCTGGAAACAGATTAACAGATTAAATTTTCATGGACATAGGATTCATATATGGATTTGATCAATTTTAAAGTGCGTGTTTTATTTTTATTATTTTCTTAAGATTTTATTTATTGGAGAGAGGGACAGAGAGAGAGCCGGAGCAGGGAGGAGAGGGAGAAGCAGGCTTCCCGCTGAGTGCAGAACCCTTACACCGAACTAGATCCCAAGACCCTGGGATCATGACCTGAGCTGCAGGCAGATGCTTAACTGACTGAGACACCTAGGTGCCCCAAAGTGTGTATTTTACACAACTTTCTCCTTAAATCTTTGGGTGTTGCCAGTTATTTTCTACTAGTGATCTTACATAACGCCATGAGAAATGAGAAGGTTTAGCAACAGATTTTCATGGTTGAGCTTTTAAAGTCTGTGGACTTGTATGCTTCTGGATATTTCATATTGCAAGCCCTATGTTCCCCGACCCCAAACAGGATAAAAAACCCAGAAACAGAATTTTATGTACAGAGAAACTTGATATAGGGGAGAGATGACTTTACAAATAAGTAGGTGAAAGGGTAGTATCGCTGCAAGGATAGCTGGTCTTCTCATCGGATGAAATCAGGATTCTTGTTGGCTCTCAACCTTTCACAGCTTGCCCAGAAACAACGATCACAATCTCCCCCATGTACATAGCATATTAACTCTGAATTTCATTCTTGCTTCAGTTCCCATAGGGTCTGGAGCACAGAAAAGTCCGGACTCCTTAACTCCTACTCCAGTGTGACGCTCCCCATCCATTAGACGTGAAATCAAGTTTAGTTAGGGCTCCTTGCTGACAAAACATCATTTTTATTGCGGAAAAGTCGGGAGTATACAGAAGTATAATCATGTGTATTCCCACCACTCAAGAATTTCTAATTTCCCAGGGCGCCTGCGTGGCTCAGTGGGTTAATCCTCTGTCTTTGGCTCAGGTCATGATCCCAGGGTCCCGGGATTGAGCCCCTCAGTCGTGCTCTCCGCTCAGCGGGGCTGCCCTCTTCCTGCCTCTCTGCCTACTTGTGATCTCACTCTTTCTCTGTGTGTCAAATAAATAAATAAAATCTTTAAAAAAAATTTTTTTGTGGGCACCCATAAGCTACAAGGATCTTCTTTAAAAAAAAAAAAATTCTGATTTCCTAACATCCCATCGTTATGCTAAGTGGTTAACTGCATAAACACATCCTTTGTCTTTAAAAAGCAGTGTCATTCATTGGTCACGTAGATTGTTTATATCAATGTTTGAGAGAGACATCGGAGTGCGTAAATCTACATCGCAGTGTACCCCTTCACAAGCGCGGGAATTCGGAGTCGCCGACTGGCAGGGAATCGCAGCGGGTCAGCGCGAAGGATCAGAATCAGGTCCGGAAGAGAAATAGAAGCCAGGAAATAGAAAACGAAACCCCACCACTGCCACATGCAGCGCCCGCCTAGTGCGCGTCCCACTACCGCGCACGCGCCAGGCGCTGGGCTCGCGCCACCCCGCCAGGACCGCTACTGCGCAGGCACCCAGCTCGGAGACCGGAAGCGGAAGGCCTGTCGCGGCCAGTCGACACCTCAGTGAGCAGTCGCCATGCGTGTGTTGGAAGAGCCGGGGCCTCAGCCCACAGAGACCGGGTGTGGGTGCGTGAAGCCGGCTCTGGAAACAGGTAACTTCTGAGAAACCAGCGATTCCGCACCCAAAAGAGGCCCGGGCGCAGGCCCCTGACCTGACTTCGGAACGGGATGTAAAATGCGACAACGTGAACCCAAGTGGGTCGTTGCAGTTCTTGCGAAGCCACGGATCACGTGCACTAGCGACCACGTGATTTTACTGAGGCGAGCGGCATGATGTTATCTGTTCCGTTTCTGGTAGCTGCGGTTGCGTTGGGCTTGGCACCGTGGCTGGAACAGGCACGTGCAGTGTAACAGCCTTTCTCACAGAGTTTTTGCTCACGTAGGAGAGACAGGATGTGAACGCTGGTGTACGCGGGTTAGGAATTAATAAATACCCCCGAGAGAGGCATCCTGTTGTAGGAAGTGAGACGGGAGATGTGGAAAAGTTCAGGGGCGGAGAGGAGAGACAGGAAATCTTTTTAAACTGGGCCCGGAATGTTGGGCGTGAGTTTATTTTCACCTCATTATATAGAGCCGAATATTAACATTAGAAATTAGAAGACGCAAATGGAAGAAAAAGTCTGCCATCACCCAGAGAAAACCGCTGTTAATATCCTGGTGCCTACCTTACATACTTGTTTCTGCGCATGCAGAAACAACTAGAAAATGAACTATGAATTAAGAATTATGAATTGAAGAATTAAGAAACAACTAGAAAATGAATTATGTGACCCCACTGTCTTATAACTTCTTTCTAAAACTTAAATTTCATATAAATGGGTGGCCATTAATAGTTTTAAGGGATTGCATAGTACTTTGCTTTAGAGATGTGTTCTGATTAACCAATTTCTTATTGTTGGGCTTTTAGGTTACTGCCAGTTTTCATTGTGAAGAAAATTCTTAAGACTGAAATGTTTGTGCATGTTATAAAAGTTTAACTTAGATTGAATTTACTAAAAGGACTGTTGCTTGTAGAAGGTTGAGCTCATTTAAAAAAAATTGTTGCACAGTGCCAGATTACAGGCCTAATATTTTCATAGGCAGGAAGGAGCAGGGCTTAGAGGTCTACATAACACCAGACTGGGGAACTATAAATTTGAAATAGTGGATGGAGCAAGGAGGTTGATTGGATTCAGATTGTAGAGAACCTTGAATACCAGGTTAAGAAATAGAATGTCTGTTAACAGAAAAGTGAAAATTTTAGTTAGAGGTAGCATATAATTAAGGAACTCAGGGTCTGGAGTACTGGTGTAGTGTATTTTAAGAAGGGGAGGGACCTGTGAATTATAGCAAGGGTAATTTTAGGGTCTGGGCAGGAGGGTCATAAGGACCTGAACTTTCTGTCAGCACTAAAACATACAGATAAACTTTGTGTACAAAAACTCTGCATTAATAACTTGTTGGGTTTTCTCGTATTACACAGTTAGTACAATTGCAGTATTGTTAAAACGAGAGAAATGCCTAAGTAAGAGCTTGGAAAACTACGTTTTGCGGAGCACTTTGCATGGCACTAGGTACTTTGCATATTTTTCTCATGATGTTGAAACATATTGTGAGGTTCTCCCCAACCAACTGTTAATTCTGCTGTGATAAGAATTCTTGTTTCTTTAACCCAAGCTTAGCTCAATGTCTGGCAGTTGTAGAATATTGGAATGTTTGCTAAACAAATGAAAACAAGACACAGGGATCCCATCTTAACTAGGTGAGGGGTCTTTTTTGGGCCATTTTTCTTTATGGCATTTTAATGAAGACCAGAGAATTGTTTGGCCTTAGTTTCTTCATCTCTAAATTGTTTACCATCTTTATTCCACAGAAACATGGATGAGGATAAACAAAAGAATGCCTGTAAACATATTTGGGAAAATATTTTAAAGTCATCAAACACATACACAATATGGAAGGGTCTTAGAATTGTAATACCGAGAAAGAAAAAGCAATTCTGAGAAGATAACATGCAGTTTAATCCCAGTTTTTATGGAATTCAAAACAAAATAAATATTATCTAGGCATGTGCATGTGATAAAATTATATTAAAGGTAGTGAGTGATAAAGATCCCATTCAGGCACCTGTTTATCTCAGGGAGAAAGGATGGGTTGCCATAGGAGAGAAGCAACATAAAAAGATACATTTTGTTGGTAAAGCTCTAGTTCTTGGAATGGGTGGGTGAGTACACAGGATTTCATAGTGTTACGCTCTGTTATACATTTATTATATGTAATATTTTATATGTAGCCAATAAAACAGTTTTTATAAGTGAAAAGTAATGAAAGGTACTGTGAGGGACAACACCAGGCCTATAATCTTACCACTTGTGCTGGTAGGTAGATTTAATTAATGGAAGCTGAAAATAAAATGATGGTCTAGAGTGTCTGTATGTCATCTCTTAAAAGAAGTTAGTAAATTTCATGAAATGTGGAAAAGAAAGTTACTTGTAAATTCAAAATGCTAGTTGTGGATATCTTGAACTTTAAACCTAATTGGTGCTGCCTTGCCAAGTTTTTGTCTTTTGAAAGGAGTTACTACTTAGGAAGAAAAAAGAAGAGGATTTCTGATGATTTAAAAAATTTTGAATATTATACAAATTACAAAGTATAAAAATAGTCCAGAAATCTCACTATCCATTTTTACCATATTACCATGTCCATTTTACCAAAATGTTAACATTTTGGTGAAATATCCTTTCAGATAGCTTTCTAAACATATACAGGTACATATTTAAATAGGTAAATGTATAAACAAATGTTCTTAAATGAGATATTCTTTCAATTTTTCACTTTCCTTTTTTTCTTTTTTTTAAAGATTTTATTTATTTACTTGAGAAAGAGAGCATGAGAGGGGAGAGGGTCAGAGGGAGAAGCAGACTCCCTGCTGAGCATGGAGTCCAATATGGTACTCGATCACTGTGGGACTTGATCCCTGGACTCCAGGATCATGACCTGAGTTGAAGGCAGTCACTTAAACAACTGAGCCACCTAGGTGCCCACTTTTTTTTTAAAAAAGATTTTATTTATTTATTTGACAGAGAGATCATAAGTAGGCAGAGAGGCAGACAGAGAGAGAGGGGAAAGCAGGCTTCCCGCCGAGCAGAGAGCCCGATGTGGGTCTTGATCCCAGGACCCTGAGATCATGACCTGAGCTGAAGGCAGAGGCCAAACCAACTGATCCACCCAGGTGCCCCTCACTTTCCATTTTAACCAGTTTAGACTTAAGCAATCCTTTTTTTTCCAAGTGACATGAATTTTTTGAGTACCTACCCCCTTACATGCAATGTACTAGGCCGAGAACGTAGCAGTGAACAAGGTAGAAATACTCTTGCCCACATGGAGCTTACATTCTAGGGGCAGACAGCTACTAGACCAAGCCTAACCTGAAATCTGTTCTGTCTGTAGATATTTTAGTAGTATGATTATGATCCCATGCACTCCCTTTATTGCTTAAACTACTTTGTTTCATATATTCTGTTCCTTTTTTTTTTTTTTAAGATTTTTATTTATTTACTCGACAGAGAATAAGCAGGGAGAGCAGCAGGCAGAGGGAAAAGAAGCAAGCTTCCCGTTAAGCAAGGGGCCCGAAGCGGGGCTTGATCCCAGGGATCCTGACCTGAGCTGAAGGCAAATGCTTAACTGACTGAACCACCCAGTTTTGTTCTTTTTAGTTGAATATATGCTTATTTGGAACATGTTTCCCCCACTATCTGAAAGTAGGTCATTCCTATGAAATTTTTTGTAACCTGAAATGGCGTAATGTGAAGAAGCAATTACCATTAATTTATGTGGAAAAATTGTTGAATGTTCCCAGACCCAAAAAATGACCTCTCTTAGGCTTTTCTGTTACTTCAGGACACCTATTGTTAGTTGATGCACAAAATAAATTAAGATAAAGCACAGATGTTCACAGACACAGTTCAAAGCTCTGGTGGCTTGATGCTCAGATGCTGAGTGTAGTTCCTGGGGAGAAGGACCTGGGTGGGGCTGATCTCACTGCTTGGGGTGCACCCTGCATCTGTAACAGCTTGCTGCAAAACAAATGCTGAGCGCTTTCCACTTTAGCCTTTTTTTTTTTTTTTTTTTTGGTAAAATCAGTCATTCTCTTTGGATTTCTTTTGATTAGCAAAAACAGGTACTGAGGTAGGTCTTTCACAAACACACAGTGGTTTACACGCAAGCTTGTGAAAAGCATGAGGTTGTCTGTATACAATCTCTGTCTCCTTATCTTTTGTTATTTGCCTGATCTTTCACACTCCAGCCAATCAAAATAACTTGTTCTCTGCATGTGCTGTAACACTTGTCATTAAACTTTGTGCATATTATTCCCTTTTTTTATTTAAAAAAATTTTTTTAAAGAATTCATTTATTCTTGGGGTGCGTGAGTGGCTCAGTCATTAAGGGTCTGCCTTTGGCTCCGGTCGTGATCCCAGGATGCTGGGATCCAGCCCCACATTGGGCTTTCTGCTCAGCGGGAAGCCTGCTTCTCCCTTTCCAACTCCCCTTTCTTGTGATCCCTTTCTTGCTGTGTTTCTCTTTGTCAAATAAATAAAGCCTTTAAAAACAAAAAAACAAAAAGTTCATTTTTGTTTTGTTTAAAAACAAAAAGTTCATTTATTCTTTAGAGTGTGCACACAAGCGTGAGCAGAGGAAGGGGCAGGGGAGGGGGAGGGAGAGGGAGAGAATGTCCATGCTTGGCACAGAGCCCAACTTGCAGCTCAATCTCATAACCCTGATCAGATCATGACCTGAGCAGAAAGCAAGAGTTGAGATGCTTAACTGACTGAGTCACTCAGGTGCCCCAATTCCCTCTATTTTAAATGCTCTTTTATTTTTATTTATTTATTTGACACACAGAGACAGGTTACACGTAGGCAGAGAGGAGGCAGAGAGAGAGGGGGAAGCAGGCTGCCCGCCGAGCAGAGAGCCCAATGCAGGGCTCGATCCCAGGACCCTGAGACCATGACCTGAGCTGAAGGCAGAGGCCAACCCACTGAGCCATGCAGGCGCCCCTAAATACTCTTAGTTCTGACCAAAGTCACATACCTTAGTAATGGTAACATTGAATTTGAGTTATGGTCATAGTAGAACTTCTGAGAATTTCTCTTGTCTTTTTTTTTTTAAAAAGATTTTATTTATTTATTTGACAGAGATCACAAGTAGGCAGAGAGGCAGGCAGAGAGAGAGAGGGAAGCAGGTTCCCTGCTGAGCTGAGAGCCCAATGCAGGGCTCCCTCCCAGGACCCTAAGATCATGACCTGAGCCGAAGGCAGAGTCTTAGTCCACTGAGCCACCCAGGTGCCTCGAGCCCCCTGTCTTTCTTAGACCTTTACTCTCTCTGGCTGTCAAAAGGGATATAATAATATGTGTGTGGTGATGATATATTTATTTATATGTATTCATGACATATGAATCATTTTTAATAGTTGCGTAACACTTGGTAGATGATAAAATTATGAAATCAGTGCATTAAAAAAAACATGTTTTCCTACATCTCTATTTGACATTTTGACTAATGATTTCTTACCTACTTTTCTTCTGTAGGGAATCTTTTAACTGAGCCAATTGGCTACTTGGAATCCTGTTTCTCAGCCAAGAATGGTACTCCAAGGCAGCCGTCTATTTGTAGCCATTCACGGGCTTGTTTGAGAATTAGAAAGAGCATCTTTAATAATCCTGAACATTCCTTGATGGGTTTAGAACAGTTTTCTCATGTGTGGTAAGTTGTTTTATGGTTAGAAGTGGGTCTTCGGGTAAGAACCTGCTCTTGAGTAAAGTACTCCCATCGAAGGCAACCTTAGAGTCTGCCCTCCAGACCACACTTAGCTGTTGCGTGCAATTCCTGTTGCATATTCACACACGTGACTGTAGGCATAACTTGGGCATTCTCACGGAAGCTTGGGATCCACTGAGGGGACTCGTTCCATTTGCAGTTGGTCCCTATTGTGATAATGCCTTCTGTTGAGTTGTACTCTATGGACCTTCGTAATTCTGCCTGTAAGTCATTATTCTATCCTCTGGACCAGGGTCAGCAAGCTACAGGCCATGGACCAAATCCATCTACCCCTCCATCTTTTTTTTTTCCCCATCTTTGTAAATAAGTTTATGGGAACACAGCCACTCCCATTCGCTTCTATATTGTGTGTGGCTGCTTTTGTGGTACAGTGGCAGAGTTGAATGGTTACAACAGACGTGTTGGCATGTAAATTCAAATACTTAGCGTATTACCCTTTACAGGAAAAGTTTGCAGACTCTGCTCTAGACCATTAACAATTAAGTTTGTTCTTGCTAAGAGACAAAAGAGACTTTAGAAATCTGAATACTCTAAATGAAGTGTTACATATATTAGCACCTGTGTTATACTAGTGTTACTGTCACTTGGAATTCTTTCTCTATCCATTCTTACCCACTCCAGCATCACCAGTATGACTTGGTCTGATTTTACTGGGGAAGACCTAAAATGAAGTATTTATTCTGAGATAGCTTATGTTTTTGTTAATTTGGAGATGTGGGTCGAGTAAAAGGAACATGTGTCTGACCTAGTTTGTATGATCTTGGTTAAATTAATTAAATTAAGAACATTGCTGATATATAAAAAAAATGGGTCCAGATCTATATAAAGAGATTTTTTGTATCCCTCCTATTTGTCTTCTCTCTCATCCTTAGCCCCAGCACTCTTCAGAGATTTTTATTGTTAATAGCTTGGTTACATGCTACCAGACCTTTTCTTTTTCTTTTTCTTTTTTAATAGGTATAGAAGCATAAACATACACACCGGGATAGGTGTTTGTTTTAAACAATGGATTATGTTTTCTTCATTTAACAGTGTATATTATGACAGTGCATACAGATTTCTTCTTTTTGCTTTAATGGCTGTCTCTAACTGCAAAATATAGATATGACATGATCTGACCACTCTTTTGTTAATGGATAGATATTTTACTATTATAGTAATGCTGTAGCAAACCTTCTTAGACACAGATCTTGGCACATGTACATTTTCACAAATAAGTATCAGAAATGGTTATATTGAGCTAGAGGGTGTGCATATTTATAATTTTGGAGGGCTACTGCAAACTGCTCTAAAAAGCTTAATTTGTGTATCGTAAGTGTATGAAAATGACCTTTTCCTTACATTCTTGCTAACACTGTTTATGTTCCAGTTTTTCTGCATTTTGTCAGACAGGGAAAAACAAGATTTTTTTTTCAAAGATTTTATTTATTTACTTGACACAGAGAGGGAGAGAGAGAGAGAGAGAGATCGAGATCACAAGTAGGCAGAGAGACAGGCAAAGAGAGAGGGGAAAGCAGGTTCCCCGCTGAGCAGATAGCCCGATGCGGGGCTCGATCCCAGGATCCTGAGATCATGACCGGAACCAAAGGCAGAGGCCCAACCCACTGAGCCACCCAGGTGCCCCCAAAACAAGATATTTTTAAAAGATTTTGTTTATTATTTGAGAGAGAGAGTGAGCATGCACACGCATGGTTAGAGGTGCAGAGGGAGAGAATCCTAAGCGGGGATTGATCTCACCACCTTGAGATCATGACCTGAGCTGAAATCAAGAGTCAGATGCTCAACCGACTGAGCCATCCAGGTAGGTGACCTGAGAAAAACAGTATTTTATTTTTCAGTTAAATTTCTTAATTATTAGTGAGGTTCAACATCTTTTCATTTGATTGCTGTTATTTCTTACGCTTTTGTCAATTCATGTTCTTTGCTTAATTTCTTTCTTTTTTAAATATTTTATTTATTTGTTTGACCAACAGAGATCACAAGTAGGCAGAGAGGCAGGCAGAGAGAGAGGGGGAAGCAGGCTCCCTGAGCAGAGAGCCCAATTCGGGACTCGATCCCAGGACCCTGAGATCATGACCTGAGCTGAAGACAGAGGCTTAACCTACTGAGCCACCCAGGCACCCCTCTTTCTTTTTTTAAAAGATTTTATTTATTTATTTGACAGAGAGTGACATAGCGAGAGAAGGAACACAAGCAGGGAGAGTGGGAGAAGGAGAAGCAGGCTCTCCACCAAGAAGGGAGCCCAATATGGGACTCAATCCCAGGACTCTGGGATCATAACCTGAACCGAAGGTAGATGCCTAACAACTGAGCCACCCAGGTGCCCCATCTTTGCTTAATTTCTTATAACGAGTTCCCCTTTGTGATTTGTAGGAATAGTTTATATACCACAGATATTAACCCTTTATCTATTGCACAATGTAGCAAACGTTTTCTCCTGGGATAACATTTTATAGTCATAAATTTAATGATTTAATGAGTTTGAATCTGTTATTGTTTCTCTTTATGGTTTCCTGCTTTTCTGTTTTATTTAGGAAGACCCAGTGAAGTTATTTAACATTTCTTAAATGTTAAATGCCTCATTCTTAAAATGGAGGTTAAATTACAAGTCCTGGGCTTGTTAAGAGAGTTAAATAAGTATAAAAATGTGTAGCAGACTGCCTGGCAAATAGCAGGCTTTTACTTCGTAAATAATGCTTATTCAGGCTCTTGACAAATACTTGTAAAAATTCCTGCAACATACCGGTAATTGTGTTAGGATATAGAGATAAGACGCTGCCTTCCTTCAAGGAATGAGAATGGCATTATTTTTTTTCCCCACTGATTACATTTTAGTACCGTTAAAAAGCATTCTTTCAGCTTTAACTTGTGGGATTAAAGATTAAAGTTTTTTTCCCTCATAAAATTATTATGATAAATTCATTAGTATTCTTTCCTTACTTGGTGGTTTGGTTTATTTTCCATAGGATTTTGTTTGTTTTTCACAAAAATGGTCATTTGAGCTGTAAGGCAAAAGTGCAGCCTCCTAGGCTGAATGGCATAAAGACTGGAGTTTTCTCCACAAGGAGCCCACATCGTCCCAATGCAATAGGACTGACCCTGGCCAAACTGGAAAAGGTAGAAGGTAACAAATTTCATTTCTACTTTTATCTTTTTTACTTCTCTAAAAGAAGTCTTATAAAACAAACATAGTATTAACTGGCTGTTATTCGGAGGAGTACCAGTGGTGTTAACCCCTGGGGATTACCAGGCATGGAAGAAGAAAAGACTAAAAAGAATGTCACCCTTTGGAATCAGCTCTCATAGGATGCTCAGAGTTTGATTATATCATCCCATATATTAGAATCTATTACGTTATTAAAAAATAATTAAATTAGTAACCAAATTTTCTCTGACTTAGAATATAGTAAATACAAAATTAATCAACAATAATTGGACACTTTCAGAATTAACAGAGAATAACTGCTTGTATGTGTAGATATGGTAAACATGTAGGGTGATGGTGTATTATTTCTTCCTTGCACTTTGAGGAGATGAACATGCGCTGTGGTTGTAGTACACCTGTTAACTCTGACGTGTGTGGCAGAGGGTCTGCTATGAATTGCAGTATAATAACATTTAAACACCTGTCAGATTGTGGAAGTACCTGTGTAGAATACCAGGTTCATTTTAACTGTGTATTCAGATATAGCCTAGTTACTGGGCCATACATTTTTTTGAAACATCCATGGTGGTTTTTTTGTTTGTTTGTTTGTTTGTTTTTTTCTTGTTTTTTTTTTTCATGGTGGTTTTTTTTTTTTTTTTTTTTTTAAAGATTTTATTTATTTATTTGACAGAGAGAAATCACAAGTAGATGGAGAGGCAGGCAGAGAGAGAGAGAGAGGGAAGCAGGCTCCCTGCCGAGCAGAGAGCCCGATGCGGGACTTGATCCCAGGACCCTGAGATCATGACCTGAGCCGAAAGCAGCGGCTTAACCCACTGAGCCACCCAGGCGCCCTCATGGTGGTTTTTTTTTTGAAGTATAATTGACATATTAGTTTCAAGCGTACAGTATGGTTCAATATTTATATACATTGTGAAATCATCACCGCAATAAGTCTAGATATTATTTGTCACCATATAGTTTAAAATATTTTTTCAAAGTGTGAACTTTGAGGATCTACTCTCAACAACTTTCAAATATATGATACAATATTACTGACTATGCTGTACGTGACATCTCTAAGACTTACTTATTGTATCATTGGGAGTTTGTATCTCCTGATCCCTTTGACCCATTTCATTTATCTCCCTACTCTGTTCCCTCTGGCCACCAGTGATCTGTTCTCTGTATCTTTGAGTTTTGGTTTGTTTTGTTTGTTAGTAAAGCATCTCGTTCTTGAATCACTCTGACTAACAATAAGCACATTTGTTGGAGAGGCAGAAGACTGGAGGTCAGGAGTCCATTCTAGGCTTTAGCTTCCCGGTTTGTAAAGTGGGTGAAGGAGTAGGACCTGCCCTCTCTGGGACTACATAGTATTTTTTTTTTTAATTTTTAAAATTTTTTTAGGATCTTAAGAGACAAAAGCTGTGAGTACTTTTCAGGCTACTTAGTGCTAAATAGGTAAGATCAGTTATTTTGTTTGTTTTTTGCCAGAACTTGAACTCCGTCCCCTGGGTTGTATTCAGCCCAGCCTTGGATAGGTTTTCCAATAAAATTCTGAAGGCAGTCCAACTTGAGCTTTGTCAATTTGTGATAGCCAACCAGTACTGAACTTTTTTTTTTTTAAGATTTTATTTCTTTATTTGACAGAGATCACAATTAGGCAGAGAGGCAGGCAGAGAGAGAGGAAGGGAAGCCAGCTCTCTGCTCAGCAGAGAGCCTGATGCAGGGCTCGATCTCAGGACCCTGGGATCATGACCTGAGCCGAAGGCAGAGGCTATAACCCACTGAGCCACCCAGGTGTCCTAGTACTGAACATTTTATTGTCATTTGTGCATCCCACACATATTTTCTGAGCACTGTGTATATGCCAGGCATTGTTCTAGGTGCTGAGGGTATAGTGGTAAACAAATTAGATAAAAATCCATGCATTGTGCTCACTTCAGCAGCACATATGCTAAAATTGGAACCATGCAGCGATGATTAGCATGGTCCCTGCACAAGGATGGCACACAAATTCATGAAGTGCTCTGTATTTTTTCAGGTTTTAATATATCCTGTTATGATGTCATCATTTGCAGTTCTCATTATTAAACTATTGTGTGTCACCAAAAACAATAGATAAAATAAAAATTTACACACACACACACACACACACACAATCAATCAATCCCTGCATTGAAGAAGAACTTAAAATTCTCATGGGGGAGCTCAAATTAGAAATGTAAAAGGCAAACGAAATAACACTGTAGACATTCTTACAAGTAAGTGTTGTGGTGACTACTAGTGTTTGCATGGTGCTTTACAGTTTATAAAGCATGTTGGTGTGCGTTATCTCTCTGTGGCTGTTTGGGTTTGATAGGGTAGCAATCCTCCTCCTATGGATGAGGAAGCTGAGGATCTTTAATGTTTGATAATACGCCTAATAGCATCCAGCCAGGGGGTTGTGTAAGTCTAAATCCCATGAACTTTTATGTATACTACAATGCTTTCTTCCTTCTGCAGACATTGTTGGGCATATCCGTTTGTTAGGAAGTCCAAAGTCATTATTCCAAAGTTCCAGGCTCATTCGTAGTGAGCATGTTTTAGAAATCAGTCCTCTCTTAGTCTTGTTTTTCTTTAATGGAGACAGAATGGAATGTGATCATATGCAATTTTTTGATTCTCATTTGGCCAATTTCCCAAGAATCAAGTTAGTAGAATCTGCACCCGTAGCAGGCACTGGACATGCAGCTGTATAAGTGAGACAAAAGACCTGTTAATATTTGGCAGTGGTGACTTTTGTTCTGTTTAAGTGTTTGAGTCTTGATGGATGTGTTGATTTCCATTGCTGTGTAACAAATTACCATACACTTTATTGGCTTTTTTTTATTTCTTTAAAGATTTTATTTATTGAGAGAGAGAGAGAGAGAGAGCACGAGTGGAGGGGAGGGGCAGAAGGAGTGGGAGAAGCAGACTCCCCACTGAGCAGGGAGCCTGATACCAGGCTTGATCCCGGGATCTTGGGATCATGACCTGAGCCCAAAGGCAGACACTTATCTGACTGAGCCACCCAGACACCCCTTCTTAGTTTAAACAACACACATTTATTATCTCTTTGAAATATTACTATGTTTCATAATAATTAGTTTAGAAATATGGGAACAGCTAAGCCAGTCCTCTGCTTAGGATCTTACCAGGCTGCTAATAAGGTGTGATCTAGGTGAGTTCTTATGTGGAGGCTCAACTGGGGAATAATTTGCTTCCAGGCTCACTCATGTTGTTGGCAGAATTCACTTCCTTATAGTTGTGGAACTGAGAGCCACAGTTGCTTGCTGGTTGTTGGCTGGTGGCTGCCCTCAGCTCCTAAAGGCTTCTGCAGTGCCTTGCCATTTGGGCTTTCTCAGGGTGGTTGCTTACTTCATCAAGCCCACCAGGAGAATATCTCGAGTGAATCTGCCTGCAGGCACAGGAGTCTTAGATAATTTAACACAGTCATTGGAGTGATATCAAATCACACTCAAAAGATGGGGATTATCCAAGGGTGTGAACACCAGGAGGTGTGCATTCTGGGGGCCACTTTCGTGTATATTTGCCACAGTGGAAATCCTCATCGATCCCACAGAGATATACTGAAGACTCTGCTATGCCTGAAACAGTTAGAAGCCCCAGTGATGCAAAAATGAGTCAGTGTTCAAGGCCTACCCACACTGTCTAGGGAGAGAGACGACTAGGTCATTGCCAGACCATATGCAAAGGGGTGTAGTAGAGGTTTTTACGTAGGTTTCTCTGTGGAACACAGAGGAAATAGTGCTTATGTGTGGAAGAGCCAGAAAGGCTCTGTAGGCGAGGTTTCGTAGAGGAGCCCTAAAGAGCATGTAGGAGTTTCACAGGTGAAGAAGAGGATGGGTTTCCAGGCAGAATGAAAAGGGTGTGTTGCCACCAGGTATAAGAAAACCTGGTGTATAAGAGAATTGTGAGTAAGCTTGGTGAGGCATAAGCAGATGATGTTGGTTCTTAATTGTTTGCACCGTTCTTCATTGTTACGATTTCTAAGAGGATGTGTTTTTCACATTATAGGTGGAGCTATATATCTTTCTGGAATTGACATGATTCATGGCACACCTGTCCTAGACATAAAGCCCTACATAGCTGAGTATGACTCCCCACAAAATTTGATTGAGCCTCTACAGGACTTTAATTTACAGAATAACCAATATAAATCCCAAAACACATCCCAGTCTGATGGCAAGACTGACCACTGTGACCAGCGACAGCTCTCAAGGTGTGATAAACCACAAGCCTGTAGTCACACTAAGGAAAAACCTAAATGTGAAGATGGAACTTCAGGAGCAAACTGTATGAAACATGATAACTCGACAAAAATCCAGCAAAACTCCCCTCAGCCCAGGGAGATAGCAGCAGATTTGGGTGTAGAATCAAGAAGTGATCAGAGTCTGAGTGTGGCAGAAGAACAAATTGGCTCAAATTGCCCAGGGAAGAGCTCTTCAGAGGAAGGTACAGAAAAGAGGCTAAAGAGAGGGAAGGAAGCAGTGGTCGCACAAGGAAACAGTGTGGAGATGCAGCCGGTGGTTCCTCAGTGTCCTTCCAGGATGGCTGGTGCAGCCCACCGCAGCGCGGTCCCTGACTGGGTTAGAGAGGCCCCTGTGGCCCCCTTGGAAGTCCGCTTCACTCCTCACGCAGAGACGGACCTCGAACACCTCAGTTCAGAAGGTGAGCCAGGTACCCTCTGTCTTTTAGTTTGGAATGAGAGCTTTAGCCAAATTTGGTATTTCTGAGGGCAGTTATATAGAGGATTTGTCAGTATGACTAGTTATACGAACTGTAGGAGTATAAAATTCTGTTTGGGCAACAGCACCATCTGACGATGAGCCTTCTTCAGCACAGTGAGTCCCAGACACTCAGTGAAGTGTTTGCTGAGAATGGCTCCTGCCTCATGAGGTGGCGCATGATTTAGGGCCTCTTGTCAGGCTGTTACAGTAGTTCCTGGAGTTTTCAAACAGCGTTCAGAAGCTAAATTGTGCTCATTCTATACTTGGATTAAGTTTTTTCATGTTTTACTCTCTGACTAGAGAAATATCCCACCTTATTCTGTCAGACGGCTGATAGCTCTCCCTGTGGCACGGAGCCTAGGATTAGAAGGGAAGTCTCTTAGCACAGTAATTGTCCCTGTAAAAAGTCCCAGCACTGGAGACGTGCCCTTTACTGTAGAAGAGAGGCCACAGGGCTTTTACTTGGACTCGTTTACTTTAACACACAGTCTGTAACAGATGCCGTCCCCTGGTTCCCCAGCCCATAGCAGATGTGAGGCAGCAGTCTAGAAGGAAGGTGGCTGCAGTGAGCCCATAAGAACAGCCAGTTAGTTGCCAAGGACATGTCTGATTTCATGTGCCACCCCACGGTGTGTTTCTTATTCTTTCTGAAGGCTTTATGTTTAAACAAAGCGTCTGATTTTTAAATTGAGCTCTTTATTTTAAAAGTTTTGTTTATGAAAGTTGTTTCCTCATTGTATACAGAGGAAGGTCAGTTTTAAAGGGATTTTGTGAAAGAACAAAAAAGCAGTGTTGCTCAGAAGATACTTTAATATATTTTTACTTACCCTTTCGCCTGCAGTTAGCAGTGATTGCTTCTTACTTTGGAAAGTTTTATCTTTTTCAAACTATAGTGCTGGGTGTCTGAGAGGTTATAATGTGCCTTGTTGATTTGAAAAAAACACTAAAAAGAGAAATTAAATGTAACTATAAAACAGGGACTGATTTGGACCAGCAGAATTTGGAGTAAATACAGAAATAAGAAATGACCCTGTCAGAACCTTTAGAGTCTAAAAAAGATAAAAGATACTGAAATGGTGGCCGTGTGTTGGTGGTAGGAGTGGGGGGATTGGCACTGGAATGGAGTGCTTATGGACACATGACAGGGAAAAGGATTATGACTTGGGGAGCAGGGAGAAAATTTGGGAGTACTTCCTGGAGGAAAAAGTATTTGAGCTGAGCCTGGAAGAATAAGTAGGCAGAGAAGTGATGGAAGGGCACCTGTGCCAAATGGACAGCTGTGCAAAGTCCTGAAGCTGTTACCAGGTACACTATTAGTGAAGAGTGTGAGGTTTCTGGAATTACTCTTTTTTGAGTGGCCTTGGAGTCATTTCTTGAGCCATGCAGTAAAGGAATCTTAGCACTGCGTAACTGGTCCTTGATGGGATTTTTTTTTTTATAAGGATTCCACATGATCAGCAGTTGAATTCGTCCTTGGTTTTTGACCAAAGATCGAACTTTATGATCTGAACTTACTACCCAAGTGATTCTGGCTGTTTTCTAAAAACTGAATTTACTTTCAAAAGAATAAAAAGATCCACCACCACTCCAGATGGTATTTTGAACAGGAACAACATTGTTTAAAGCACATGCCTTCCTGGAAGGGCCTTTATTTGGATGTATGTTATGTTGTAGCTATTAAAAATTAAGTCACAGTTAATGGCAGGGGGGTGGGAGGTTGGGGTACCAGGTGGTGGGTATTATAGAGGGCACGGCTTGCATGGAGCACTGGGTGTGGTGAAAAAATAATGAATACTGTTTTTCTGAAAATAAATAAATTGGAAAAAAAAATTAAGTCACAGTTAATTTTTTATTTAAGTTTTGTTCATACTGTATTTTTAAAAATTAAAATACATCCATGATGACACAGATGTAGGAAGTTTTGCCACTTAATAGGGTGTACGTCTGTTTACCTGTACATCCTCACCTTGGTGGTTTGGGGTGGCTTGTTCTCTAGTGATGGTATTTAACTTTCTCAGAGTATCTATACTACTTTTTTTCAGGAATCTCCCAAGTCCTCGTTCCTTAGGGAGTGTGGTGTTACTTTAACTAGGGCTGTGACACCAGCTCTCTGAGACACCATCCCTTGCTTATGGCTGGTGCTCTGGATATAGGTGGGTTTAGTCTTCTTTCTTGTGGCTTTCTGAAAGTGCTGGGACTGTCATGCATTTCCCTGACCATGCCTCCATTCTGAGAAGAAATGGAATGACAAGAAATCAAATCAGAGTCGACATTGAACATAGAAGGTTTTGTTCAGTGAATGAAAATTTGGGGCACGCGTAAGTTTAATCTAATGAAACCACTTGAAAGCAACATTCTCTGTAACAACTGAGTAGATTGCCAAACCCAGTTCATTTCAAGTGATAGTGTATTCAGTGTGATACTCCACATTGAAGTTGACTGTACTGAAATTTGACCAGCATTAAGTTGTATTCTTCTCATTGCAGATGGCAGTCAGCCTTCATTTAAGTATTTCCAATCAGCAGAGGAAGCAAGGCATGCCATTGAGGCTGTGCTGTCAGCCGACCCTCGGTCTGTGTATCGACGGAAGCTCTGCCAGGACCGCCTTTTCTACTTTACTGTAGACATAGCACATATCACTTGCTGGTTTGGTGATGGCTTTGCAGAGGTTCTAAGGATCAAGCCTGCTTCAGAGTCTATTCAGATGACTGACCCCGAGGAGTCCTTGGTATCTCTGGGATCATAAGTAGTGTCCGTCATGTGTTTAAAACAGCCTAATTGACTTTGGATGTGGCTGTTGCATTAACTATACAAGCTAATGGTGTGCCTTCTTTGCAGAAAGAAGCAACACTCAGTGATCTCACTGCTTTGATTGTTAATGGTTGTTCAAAGTATTTATTTGAAAAACATTTTTAATAAACAGATAAAAGAGAAATTTCCATATACTTTTCATTTGGTTAATATTGAAGAATCCAAAGGTGATAATATCGCAGTAATTTCTGAAAGAGGCTGAATGTTTTTGGCACTTGGTGAAACTAGGCAGAGATCATTCTAGCAGGAACTTATAAGCTCAGGGGATCTGTTCAACAGTTCATATTGGTTTTCCTGTCTGGAAAAGCTTGACCTCTCTCTTTCATTATAAATCATAACTGAATTGGGATGCCTGGCTGGCTCAGTAGGTTAAGCATCTGCTTTCAGCCCAGGTCATGATCACAGAGTCCTGGGATTGAGCCCCATTTTGGGCTCCTTGCTCAGCAGGGAACCTGTTCTCTCTCTTCTTCCGCCTGCCGGTCCCCCTGCCTGTCAAATAAATAAAATCTTAAAAAAAAAATCAAGCTGAGTTAACAGTGTCTTAGGAAAATAGCAGATCAAAAACAAGTGGTTATTTAAGGTCTTTAGAAATTAAACACCTGTGTTTTGTAGACTTTGTCATAAACACATTTGTATGTATATGTATACATATACTTAATCCTGATTCCAAAGTAGGGACTCTGATGTTTCTTTGGATGTCTTTGTATCAGAAAAGAAAGTCAAAGTCCCAGAAGTCGAAGAAAATAACTTAATTACTGGTTTATTTCTTACTTGTTTTATGAGTATTTACTAAAAAACTATTAATGGGTTAGGTTTTGGTGATAAAGTCAGATAAAAACAGGTTGTAGTTCTTGTTGTTGTAAGTCATAGTTAGGGGAGGAGGAAGATATGGAGCATGTTACTGTGTTACAGTTAGATAAATATAGTAATTAAGTCTGTATGTGGTTCCTTTGTAGTACAATGTAGTCAGCAGTAGTAAGAATGTATTGCCTATAGGTGATTTTGATGATGTGATCTGAGATAGCTGAAGATTTATGATCAGCGTAACCAAATTAGACACCTGTCAGCATGAGAGGCTTTCCTAATCACAACTGTAAATCTTAATAGCTGATTGATCATGGTTTTGAAATGAGCCCTGCTGCCTGTAGATACTTGCATGGAGTCATTTGTGGCTGAGGACACTGTACTCTTGAACCGAACTGGATTGTCTTTGAGGTTACTTAGAACCTCTTAGGGAAATATCTTTTTTTTAAAAGATTTATTTATTTATTTGACAGAGAGAGCAAGAAAGCACACACAGTGGGAGTGGCAGAGGCAGAGGGAGAGGGAGAAGTAGGCTCCCCACTGAGCAGGGAGCCCAGTGTGGGGCTGGATCCCAGAACCCCAGGATCATGACCTGAGCCGAAGGCAGACACTTAACCAACTGAGTCACCCAGGAGCTCCGTAGGGAAATATCTTTAATTTGATTTTTAAAAGCTCTTTATTTTGGGCGCCTGGGTGGCTCAGTGGGTTAAGCCGCTGCCTTCGGCTCAGGTCATGATCCTGGGGTCCTGAGATCGAGCCCGCATTGGGCTCTCTGCTCAGCAGGGAGCCTGCTTCCTCCTCTCTCTCTGCCTGCTTGTCATCTCTCGCTGTCAAATAAATAAATAAAAAATCTTAAAAAAAAAAAAAGCTCTTTATTTTGAGGTAATTATAGATTCACAGGAAGTTGCAAAAATAATGTAGAGGCCATGGGTACACTTCACCTAGCTTCTTCCTATGGTAACTTACATAAACTGTAGTAGAACGTTAGAACTAGGAAGTTGACATTGGCATGATCTACCCTTTATTTTGATTTTGACGTCTTTTCTCTTAAAATTATTTTGAGATTAAATCAGGGCTTGAAGCACAGTATGTTTCACTTCAATATTGAAAAATTTCAATTTCAACTTAATACTGAAAAAAAATCTGAGGATGACACCAACTAGCCTTAACAGGACTGTTCAGTTGTTTGGAATTTTAACATACATTCTCAGGATTTTAGAACTAAAATCCTAAGTATTTAGTTCTCTGCCCACTCACCAGTCAGTGATGATCCTTCATGCCTGCCCTTTGTAGTTCCTTATGTATGATTACTCATTATTATTACTCGTGCTCATTATTAATTGTTCTTCCTTTCTATAAGGTAAAATCTGTTCTCTGATGACTCTGCCCTCTAGTGGGGCTGCATAACATAAGGCTTGTCTTGCTTCCATGCTAGTCTGTCAGATATCATTCCTGCTCCGTACCCTTCCGTCCTTTCTCTCCGGTGAGCCACCCCCATTTCCTTCAGCTCTTTCCCATTCAGCATGATGTTAAGTCTCTCCCATCCCCAGTTTTTGAATCTCCTGTGTGAGCTTTTCTCTCTATGCATGTATTTTTATTTTTATTTTTTTTTAAGATTTTATTTATTTATTTGACAGAGAGAGATCACAGTAGACAGAGAGGCAGGCAGAGAGCGAGAGGGAAGCAGGCTCCCTGCTGAGCAGGGAGCCCGATGCGGGACTCGATCCCAGGACCCTGAGATCATGACCAGAGCCAAAGGCAGCGGCTTAACCTACTGAGCCACCCAGGCGCCCTCTTTGCATGTATTTTTAGTTATGAGGAAATTTGGATCTTTAAGTCATGAACTTCCATCCCTCAGAAAGACAAATAGTTTGAAGTAAGTCTTATATTCCTTTTTGTTGCGGGAACTTGTCCAGAAGAAGAAAGAGACACAATACTCTACCCTGCATAAATGTTACCTGAATTTTAGCCTTTGCTTTTTGGTGCCAGTAGGGGGAGCCCTTGACAACTGATTATTTTCACTAGCTGGGAAATAAATTCCAGGAGTTCTAGCTATTTGGGTAATTTTGGCTTTCAGCCCACTTACCCCAGCTTTCCAGAACAGTAACTTCCACAAGATGCTTCCACTGATGCTTGTCAATCATGTATAGGGAGAGATTAGAGGATGAGTGCCATTTATTAAATTTTTAAATTGTAGCTTGGCTTAAGGGCTAGGATGGATTATTTTAGCATGTGGAGGCTGTGCACAACCAGACAGACTCATTAGCCAAACCCGTGAGCATGTATATACAAGGCATTCCCTCTGTTCATGTATTTGCGACTTTTTTCTTTAGAAAGAAGAGAGTAGAGTTGAAGATACCAATCAACCTCTTGTTGGTAGTTTTTCTTTTGGTCCCAAAGAAGGTAGGTGAAGACTCAGTAAGAGTGAAATCTGTATCAGTTACTGAACTTCTGTTACGTCCTTGGCCCCGGGCTATATGCTTTTCATACATTGATCAGAGGTTAAGTATCATGCTGAAGCTCACACAGCTGGTCAGCCGTGCACTGAGGATTTCAGCCCACTGAGTCTGGTCCCAGAGTTGGCTCCCATCCCATCGTGGTTCTGCGGTCTCCCCTGTGCAGATGCAGATGCTCAGCAAACCATGCTGGTTTATTTGAAGGTCAGCAGTGTCATGTGTTTAATAAGTGCAGGACACTTAGAGTGATGTTCATGGGAGTCTAAGCACTAAATACAGAACAGGGGGAGGAATACAAGTAGAAATGCCTATTCCTACCAGGTCTCTGGAACCTCCTGCAAAGCAGTGTGGGAGATGTGGAGAGTACTGAATTTGGCCTCAGAAACTTCAAGTGCTGTTTTCTGCTCTGCCCTTTGCTAGCTGTGTGACCCTGGGCAAGTTACCACACCCATCTCCAAATCCCTGACTTTTTAGAGTTGTTACGAGGATAATACTTGGGAAAATATTTTCTAAACTCTTCAGTGGTGTACAAATGTAGGTAATATTTTTACTATGCCTGTCATCATTGACACCCTTTTTTTGCCACTGTGCTCTGGCTCACCTGCCTGGACAAGAAGTCAAGAAGACTCAGAGGAACTAACGGGTCCTTAAAATACAAGGTATGGATAGTCTCTGTTTTCTTTTTTTATTACAGAATTTTTTTTTGAAAGGACCCCTTTTAGCAAGTTATAGGATGCTTTGCTAAAGGAAATATCACAGAATGCCGCTGCATTAAGGACCCTGTTGACATGAAGCCACATGCCCAGGGCAGCATCTTCCCTCCACCCGGCCTCCCCTTCTCAGATTGCATGTATGTCATGAACTGCCTTCTTTGCCTGTGTATAAAATCAGCCCGTCAACCCCTTTCTCACCCGTGATTCTCTTTAGTCATCTTTTTGACCTTCTTTCCTGTTTCAGCCCAGATGCTTCAGAAATAACTCTGCATTTCTTTTATAAGAAGATAAAAGTGTAGTCATGTTATGAAGTTATTCTCTGTGACAGAAAAGAGGCAAGTCATAAGGCTTAAAGCTCAATGAAATGAGACCAGGATTTTCTGTTATTGTTAAAATAAGGCTCCTAATACAGGTAGTCACCAGATGACTCTCCAGCATCCTCTCTATTCTACTCTCTGCCTCTTCTCCACCTTTGTAGGTTACAGCAGGTACAGCTGACAGAGGATTCAAGGCTAGGTCAGTGCATGTGTCTGTGAAAAGGTATAAGAAAAGTCTTTTCAGTGTCCACAGGAGGTAGAAATTCAATGGTCCACTCTTTTGTTGATGGAAGGAGCCACTTACTTATCCAGTGAACTCACACCACACTAACCAATCAAATTTGAATCCAGGTGTGTTTATGTTGTGTTGACAAAAAAGGTAGGATCGGATGTAACATGATGTTATCTATCTCTGCTGCCTTGTAGATTCTCACTTGAGAATTCTATTCAGATTCTTCACTAATTCATGCAATTTGAGATACATAAAACTTTTTTATTCAGTATTAACAGTTTTAAAGTTACCCACATGCTAAGCACTGAAGAACTGTATTAACTTCTTCACATTGGTAGAGATGTTATGGTTTACAGAGCAATTTAAAGTATATTATCTTGGGAAGCCTGGGTGGTTCATTCTGTTAAGCATCTGCCTTTGGTTCAGGTTACGATCCCAGGGTCTGGGGATGGAGTCTCGCATGGGGCTTCTTGCTCAGCAGGGAGCCTGCTTCAACCTCTGCCTTGCTGCACACCCCTGTGTGCTCTCTCTCTGACAAGTTAATGGATAAAATCTTTTAAAAAAATAATAATACAACAAAAGACAGTATCTCTTTTCATATCTTAGCAACCCATTGCTTCTGAGAGCTAAGCTTGGCACCTAACTGCTATTTAGAACAAGGGTCAGCAAGCTATAATCCGAAGGCCAAGTTTGGCCCACATCCCGTTTTTGTATAGCCTAAGAGTTAAGACTGGTTTTTACATTCTAAAAAGATTGTAAATAAAATAAACAAACAAAAAAAACGGAGAAGAACACGGAACAGACTATGGCCTGTAGAGATGAAAATACTTATTACCTGGCCCTTTGTAGAAAAAGTTTGTTGATCCAGATTTAAAACATTATTCCTCTGAAAAAGTGTTTTGAGTTTCAGAAAGGTTATTTACAAATTGAGTTTTTAGGTTATCATATGCTTCTAAATCAAGGACTATCTGTGTTTTTGAAAGTATCTAGTCATAGGGCCATGTGAAAAAACTTAGAAATGACCTAAATAATAAGTATGTATTAAAACATCCTATTCATTTGTGTAAAATGAAGTTATAGAAATCCGTGTATACACACATGTAGAAAATTTCTGGGATGATAAATAAAAATATTGTTAACAGTTGATTCTGGAGGTTGGTCTCTAGGGGCTCATTGAGGAAGGGAACTTTATTCTCTTCAGTATGCTGTGGATTTTTAAAGTGATGAACACACATTTTTGTATGTGAAGCATGAGGAGAGCAAAAGGTCCTATCTTAAATAAGTTAGATTTATGTATCAAAATACGTAACTACATGTACCCCCCCACCCCCAGTCTGGTAAATAGAGTTAGAGACATTTTTGTTTTTTTTCTGGAGCATCACATGTGGATCATAAAACCAGAAACAGACCAGGTTTCACATATCAGCTGTGGAGCTGAGCCAGTTTGAGGCAGGTAAACTGGCTGAGCCTAGACGAGGGTGCACTGACTTTTTCTGTTCTTCCAGAGAGAGGGTTTTGGATAAGACAAAGTGCCTCCAGGCAAAAAACAGGCGCTGTGCGAATGGCGTTGCTGGCACGGGGCTGAGCCATGGAGAGCGCCTTAGTTCTGTTATTCACCAAGCCTATGCAGTCCATCCAATCTGGACTAAGGGATGGGTCTCTGCTTGTAGGATCCATTCACTCGTCAGTTCCACCCACTGGAGCATTATTTAGTAAGCTCACAGACCATGTGACTGGTGGAGATTGCTGTTCCTGCATCCCCAGAGCTGGCCCTTACCCACTATTGGAATGGAAACTCGGTCAGCAAGAAAGGAGAAGCTTGGAGCTGGAGATCAGCTGTGTCCCTGGGTAAGGGGGCTGTGCTGAGGTGGAGGTGGGGCCGACTTGGAGGAAGGACAGTCTGGCATGTTGGCAGGTGGCAGAGCAGAGCCCATGAGTTGTGGGTGGAGTGGGGCTGTTCAACTGATTTAGAGGCTCAGGCTCTTGCCTGGATTGGGAGAGGAGTTGAGGTCTGAGAGAACTGGCAGAGCCAAGGCAGGACCGAATCCCAGAGGATTCGGTTATCCAGGTACCCTCTCATATTAGAACTGGAGATTTTTCTTTTTTAGTTCTTTGCCTAATTTCCTATCTTTGCCAAGATAAAAGGTCACATTCAAAGATACCTTTAATAGATAGTCAGACATGAGTATAGAGTGTTAGCAAATGTCTATAAGGGGAAAACAATTGACATAAAATTAGGGAAGCCAAGCACAAAATATCCACTGGTTCATAAGGTGGGAGAAACTTGGTCATCAGAGCTTACCTCTTCCTCTTCTTGGGAATCCTTCTACTACCACATGAACAAGCCTAGGTTAGGCTACTGGATAATTAGAAATAAATGGCTGCGTCTCAGCTGACACTGAACCAGTCACCATGCATGTAAATAAAGATATCCTACATCATCTAGGTCTGAGTTGTTCTAGACCAGAAAAACGGCCCAGCCAATACAAAGAAACATGAGAGGAAAATAATGTTATTTCAAGCACTAATTTTAGGGTTTGTTACAAAAACTAACTTTATATTATTTATAATTTATAATATTTAGCTACCACACTTATTTTTTCAAGATTTTATTTATTTATTTGACAGATCACAAGTAGGCAGAGAGGCAGGTAGAGAGGGATGGGGGAAGCAGGCTCCCTGCTGAGCAGAGAGCCCGATGCGGGGCTTGAGTCCAGGACCCTGGGATCATGACCTGAACCGAAGGCAGAGGCTTTAACCCACTGAGCCGCCCAGGTGCCCCTAGCTACCACACTCTTGAAGGGAGCAGTAGAAATCTGGTTTATCTAACAGAGGTTAACATGAAAAAAGTTCCTTGAATAGGAAGGGGTCTCTCGGGTAGGATAGATTTTTGTGATAAAGGTAATATTTCAAGCTCTATGGATCAGGTGGAGCTTTACATGGTTAACTCATTATAAGGAAAGATGATGATGTTTCCATTGTACATATGAGCAAACTGAGGCTCAGGGACATTTAATTACTTTATAGCTAGGAAGGGATATAAGTCCCTTAGGATATAAATCCAGAGTCTCGTCAAACTGCAGAACCAGCATTCTTAAATACTAACTTCAAAGTTTCCAGCCAGGAGAATCTACAAATGGCAGTTCCATTAAAAAAAAGAAGAAGGAGAAAGAGAAAGAGAAAAAGAAGAAAAGAAAACTAAAACCGAGTTCATCAACTCTTTCAAATCACATCTCTGATTTCTGGATAAACATAGTGTGAATCCAAGCATTTGTTTCTGCTGCCTGCTAAACCCAATAAATGACAGCACAAAAGAGCAAATGAAACCCAAAGTAAGCAGAAGGAGGAAAATAGTAAAGATCAAAGCAGAAATCAATGAAATAGAAAAAAAAGAGAGGAAATCACTAAAACTAAAAGCTGGTTCTTTCATATCAATAAAACCGATATACTTCTGGCCAGACTGAGTAGAGAAAGAGAAGACACCAATTAATAATGTCAGGAACGAGATGTGACACCTCTCTAGACTCTACAGATAGTTTAAGGGAATTACGATGAACAACTTTATGCCAATAAATTTTACAACTTAGATGAAATGAATAAAAAATATTAACGATACCAATTATCAAAATCTACTTAAGAAGAAATGAATAACCCGAATAGTCCATGTATCAAATTCAGATTGTGTTTAAAAACCTTCTCAACACAGAAAACTTCAGATGCAGATGGCTTCCCTGGGGAAGTCTATCAAGGATTGTTTTTTATAGGAAGAAAAAAAAATCTAAAAAAACTTTCAAAATATGAAAAGAAATACTTTTCAACTCATTTTGGGATCCCAAAATTACCTTGATACCTAAACCAAACAAAAATATTACAAGAAAGAAAACTACATACTGCTATCTCTTGTGAATATAGTTGCAAAACTTTTAAAACACAATTTTAGGAAATGTAATCCAACAATATATTAAGGGATAATACATCATGACTGAGTAAGATTTATCCAAGGAATATGTGGTGGTTTAACATTAAAAAAAAATCAATCAATGTAAGTCATCATATATATTTACAAACTAAGAAAGAAAAAACTGGGGCACCTGGGTGGCTTAGTCGGGATAAGCATCTGCCTTCGGCTCAGGTCATGATCTCAGAGTCCTGGCGTCCAGCCCCTCTTTGGCTACCCTGCTTAGTGGTAGTGCTTTATCCCTCCCCCTCACTTGTGTACACTCTCTCTTCCTCACAAATAAATAAAATCTTAAAACACACACACATTATTTCAGTAGACGCAAAAAAGGTGCTTGACCAAATCTAATATCCATTCCTGGTTTAAAAGAACCCTCAAGGGGTGCCTGGGTGACTCAGTGGGTTAAGCCTCTGCCTTCAGCTCAGGCCATGATCCCAGGACCCTGGGATCGAGCCCCGCATCGGACTCTCTGCTCAGCAGGGAGCCTGCTTCCCCCTCCCCTGCCTGCCTCTCTTCCTACTTGTGATCTCTGTCAAATAAATAAATAAAATTTTTTTAAAAAAGAACCATCAAAACTAGGAATGGAAGGGAACTTCCTCAGTCTGATAAAGGGCAATTTACAAAACACCTACAGTCAATGTATTTAGTGGTGAAAGACTGAATGCTTTCCACCCTGAGATCAAGAACAAGACATGGATGTCTACACACACTACTTCAGTATAGTACTGGAGGTACTAGCAGTAAGGCAAGAAAAAGAAAGAAAAAGCATATAGATTAGAATGAAAGAAATACAGTTTCCCTATTTACAGATCACCTATCTATGAAGAAATCCTAAATCAACAAAAGCCACTAGAACTAATAAATGAATTTAACAAAGTATGGAATGTAAGGTCAAAAAACAATAAAATTTGTCTCTATATATTAGTAATGAGCAATTGGAAGTTTAAATGAAAATGCCATTTACATAAAATTATGAAATACATAGCAAAAAGTTTATCAAGATATGTGTGGTGTCTGTACACAAAATTACAGGACATTGCTGAGAGAAAATGCAGAAATAGAAATACCTACAATGTGAATCAGAGGACTTAGTATCAAGATACCAGCTCTCAAGTTGATTTATAGTTTCAAGGAAATTAAGTAGGCAGGCTGTCTGAGGCAAGGGGCACTTCGATGGGAAAACCCTGATGTTGGCTCTGCATCTCTACTTCCAATCCATCAGTAAGCTGTTCTTTAAGGCTTGGCTATTCCAGATCTTGGGTAACTGACGCTTGGGATGGGGACAATACTTGGCCACTGGAGCCCCTTGGCCACTCAGACATTTAGTTTCTGAGGATCTCTTAGTTCACTGATTCTCAGAACATCTTCCAATTATAATCTAGCAGCTGAAGTCTTCTTGGACTTCATTGTCTCCCTGGATCATTTGATCCTTGAGAGAATCTGTGAACTTACCTCCAATATCTTTCTAAAGTGAAAACTCGAAGAAGATCTCTCTGTGGGGATCCCGTCTAGACACTCTTCTCTCTGTTCTCTGCCTGTGGTGCACTACTCCTTCATGGCTAGAGTCCGGGTACACAACACTACTCTTATCCCTTGGGACATGTCTTGCCATCATTTGTCTGGAGTGACTCTGGACTGCCTCTCTTGTCCCCCATACAGTGACATTTTGTCCATGATAATGGGCAAAAGTTTGTCTCCTCCTCTCCTTAGACTGACGGTCCTGTGTGAACCATGACCAACATCTCAGGGCCCTCTGGTTTCCTTGCTCACACTGGAAAGGCAAGGAGAGGACTGTCCAGGGTAGGAACTGCATTTTTTGTGATCAGCTTGTCTCTGGACCTGTGCAATGAATGGTTTCTTTCAAAGAGCTAATAAGGAACCTTGGCTTAGCCATCCCTGAAACATGGGTGGCTGGGAGAGAAATGCAGACCAGGAAGAAATCATGATTGAGTCTCTATCAACATAACAACTGTATGGATTCAATGACCTTGAGAGGTAAGTTCTACCTCATCTATACCCCAAACTATAAAACCTGGGCTTTTAGTGCTTATCTAATGCCTGGATTAAGGAAGGAAAGCTTCCAAGAGGTATTCAGGCAGTGTTCCTGATTCATGAAGGTGCCAAATTTCCAGTTTCCTATGAGCTATAGTACTTCAATGAGGGAGCAGTTGGCAACAAGCCATGAATTACACACACCTACAAGGGCTCCTGCTGGAGATACCTACCCAAACTTTTGTCCAAGTGAATCTTTAGGGTGTTTTCCAGTTGCTTCTCATCTAGGTTCTCCTTTGAACCCTTTGATGAGTTATTCCCTAGTGGCCTACCAAGTCACTCTCTTCAGAAGCAGACCCTAAGCTCCTCATGGGGTAGCTTTCTAAATACTAGATTATCGTTGGGGAGTGGGCTATGCTCCATACTCTTTGGAGGCCATTCCCTACCTGGCACTTTGCCAAGCCCCTCACATGGAAACTTCCTGGATGCCTCTGTATCATCTGGCCTAGATCCTTCCCTGCTCCTTTGGCACCTAAGGCAGAGGATTGTGAAGGTCCACATTTGCCCTTTGGCTGAGAAGTCCCTGCTAGTTTGCCCTGAGGCTGTATCTGTGCTAGATGGGCTGAGTGCTGGATGAGGCTTTCAAAGGTGATGCTCCAGCTACCCCCGATCTCCTTGCTAGGAAATTCTCCACCAAGGATGGAGCCTGGTACTTGAGACAGAGAGTCTCCTGTACTGTTACACTGAAGACTGTTGGGAGCCAAAGGATTAAAGATTTCCTGAGATCTTTGAAATAAAAGAGGACAAACATCACAAATGTTCCAGCTGCTTCTATAGGTGCCAATCCAGGGATTGAATTTCCCTTAGGTGAGAGACTATACTTCATCCTGGAGTTTAGGAAAGGACATTCCACAGGCCCTAACTGGGGCTGACATAGTGGGAGAGAAGTTGGAGGTGGGTCCTGGGGTAGGGACTGAGGCCAGTGGGGATTCTTCAGTCTGGGTATGAATTGGGCCCATTAGGGAATCCACTAAATAAGATAAAGGAAGACACTAGTGGGGATCAACCCTGTCCAGAGACCAGGACAGTAGCCCCAAGGACTGCAGAGAGGGGAGACTCTGGGACAGCCAGTTCCATTTCTGTGCAAAGAGCCTTCCGTCTCCCTCTAGTGTTTAGGGCTTGGGAACTGAGGACGGTGCACTTGCTCTGGTTTATCTATGTTACTCCACAAGGGTTGAGAACCTTCGGTGTCCCTTGTGTCAGCAAGAGACTAATGTAGTCCCAGAAGATTTTACTGATGTGCTTCAATTGTTTGGGAAGTACCCCTCCTCCTATTCTTTCTTCTCCATAATCCAGAAATGCACTCCTTTCCTGACTTGTATATTCAGAAGCTTTCAGGTATCAGGACTGAAGGAGAGAGGCTACCATGTCAATGCACCTGCTTGCAAGTGCCCCAGAGAAGGCCTCAGGGTAAGGGGAAGCTTTTCCAGCAGGGATCTTGCTGCCCTCATGAAGAAGTTAGCCCAGGTGGCCGCACAAGACAAGAAATACAGGCTGCAGCCAGGAACAAGGTGGGGATGGGGGACCCAGCAGGCCTGGCAGGAGTCTTGTTCCCCTACATCAATGACCTCATGACACTTCTATAATTTCTCATGCAGGGGCTTTCTTTCACATTCCCTCCCTTTAAGTTTACCTTCCCATTTCAAGTTTGGCTGCAGCAGGGCCCTGGAATCACAGAGGCCATGCTACGAATAGAAGTACCAGAAGAAAGAGACTGATCAATGCTTTTCCAAAGAACAAGCAGGTCCCAAGTCGCATGAGCTCCTTTCAGGCAAGCTGTCCAACCTGGGACACCAGGAGACTTGGTCACGTGTGATGAAGAGAACAGCAAAAGGATCTAGGAGGCTGAGTAAAATGGTCCTTTGGGACATGAAACTCTGAAATTCCCAAGCATTCGTGTATCAGATCAGTCAGTGACAGCAACCGACAGGCTCAGGTATGGAATAGCACTTTTTACTTTATCCCATCAGATCCTCATAACCATGCTGTGAGGGATGCAGGCCAAGGATATCTCAACAAGGAATATGAGCCTTAGGAAAGTTAGACAATTTGTACCCAATCAGGACCTAGAGTCCTACCATTGTACCTCACACCGCCATCTAGTGGGCAAGACCCACTGCCCAGCTCCATCATTTTTCATTTCCACTGATGGACCTGGCAGGGAACTCAAAAACATTCTAGGTCTGATTCCTTCCTATGAGTCTCTTTGCTGAGAACTTTGTTTTCAGAGAGGGGTGGATTCTAGCAGGAGACTGTAGACCTGGGTCTCATGGAAAGGAGAGACAAAGCTTAACTCTAAAAATTTTTTTAAATTATTTAAATTCAATTAATTAACGTAATGTATTAGTGGTTTCAGAGGTAGAGGTCAGTGATTTATCCGTCTTGTATAATACCCAGTCCTTATTACGTCATGTCCATCACATCATAGTGTCCATCACCCAGTTACCCCATTCCCCCACCCCTCTCCTCTCCAGCAACCCTGAGTTTTGTTTTTGTTTTTGATTTTTTTATGATTAGGAGTCTCTTATGGTTTGTCTCCCTCTCTGATTTCATCTTGTTTTATTTTTTCCTCTCTTCCCCTATGATAAGCTTAATTCTTGAGAGCTCTGGACTGAACAGGCAAATGCCCCCTCTTTGCTCCTCTCCTTCCTTCTGCATTGATGCTGAGAGACAATGAATGAGGAGCTTGGGCTCAATTCTTACTCTTTCCTTGCTAGACATTATTCACGGATAGATCATAATTCATGGATAATTTTTCTATAATGCATTAATGGAGTTCTACGTTCCTTCCCTTTTATTCATTTGTAAAGTGGATAAAAATATTTTCTACTTTCTATTTTCTTTCTTTTTTTTTTTTTTTAGAAAATCTCAGAGAAGGCTTTTCTGTGTAGAGTCCTCCGTTCATTTTCTTCAATTAGGAGATCTCTTCTGCGGAAGGGCACAAAATCTCTCATTCTCTGCATAATCTGTTTTTGTCTTGCATCAACACAGGCGTACACCTTATCCCACCCCCTTCAGGATTCCAGAAGAATCCACTTTCATATTAAAAAACAAAAAACAAAAAACTAGTGAGCAATGCAGCTTTTGCTAAAGGTAGTGCAGGAGAGACCCGAGAGAAAGAGGCCCATGGCACACACCATGGAAATCACCTTCAGGATCCTCTCTGATTAATTCTTTTCTTCCCAAAGTCCCTTTTGTGCTGCTCTGCCCCTAAGGGCTCTCGACTCTTCCTCCTCTACCCACGCAGCATCCTGCCCTGCTGTCCCTTTTCTCTCTCTCCCAGGCCCCACCTGCTGCCACTTTGCCCAGCATGGTCATTCTTCTCTCTGGTTTTATAGAGCAATCCCTCTCCCTAGGCCCTGCTCCAGCCTGCACACCCAAGCCCACCCTGACTTCAGTAGGTGAGGACTTATCTTTAAGATACTCCAACCTTTAAAGAGAGCTGTTAGAGTTATTATGAAAATATATTTGGTTAATTTTGAATCATGCCTATACTTACTTCTTTGAAGGGTTTCTTGATTTTTCTTATTTAGTTTCTATATTTTTATCAAAATCCCTATTGAAGTCTTAATATTTTTGAGATGATGTATTTCACATCACTGTCCCATTTTTTTTCTTTTTGCACATCTTTTGAGGTAAACTATTTAAACGTATGATTTGATGAGTTATGACACATACATATACCAGTGAAACCATCACCACAGTCAAGAAGATGAGCAAATCCAACAAATTTTCTTTTCTTTTTTTAAGTGATATTTTATTTTTTAAAATTATTTTTAAAGATTTTATTTACTTCTTTGAGAGAAAGCATGAGCAGGAAGAGGGGCAGAGGGACAAGCGGACTCCCCACTGAGTGGGAGACTGACACAGGGCTTGATCCCAGGACCCTGAGATCATGACCAGAGCCTTAAGAGGCTTAACTGACTGAGCCACCCAGGCACCCCTATTTTATGTTTTTTTAAGATTTTATTTTATTTTATTTATTTTTAAAGATTTTATTTATTTGTTTGACAGACAGAGATCACAAGTAGGCAGAGAGGCAAGCAGAGAGAGAGAGGAGGAGGCAGGCTCCCCGCTGAGCAGAGAGCCCGATGTGGGACTCGATCCTGGGACCCCGAGATCATGACCTGAGCCGAAGGCAGCGGCTTAACCAACTGAGCCACCCAGGCGCCCAAGATTTTATTTTACTTTTTAAAATGATTTTATTTGTTTATTTGTCAGATCGAGAGAAAAAGAGAGAGCACAAGCAGGAGGAGCAGCAGGCCGAGGAAGAAACAGGCAGCAGGGAGCCTGATGTGGAGCTCCATCCCAGGGCTCTGGGATCATGACCTGAGCCTATGGCAGACATTTAACTGACTGAGTGTCCCAGGTGTCCCTTAGATTTTATTTTGAAGTAATTTCTACATCCCATATGGGGCTCAAACTCACACACCCAAGACCAAGAGCCACATTCTCTTCTGACTGAGCCAGACAGGTGCCCCTCAACTAATTTCCTAATAAAACAATAAGTTCCAGTCAAGTCCAACTGGAAAAAAAAAAGTCCAACTGAAGACTCATAATAAGCTGACCAGATTCATATGAGATTGAGGAAGTGTGACCCTGCAGACCCCAGAGGTGTGGGGATGGGATGCACAGAATCTTCCAGTAGGTCATTGGGACTGATGGTTAGTGAGGCCACTTCTCCTTCTGTCTCTTGGTTCCCAGGCCATCTATCCTTCTTACTGGGGGCACACCACCATATAGGGGTCTCTTATTTAATGAATACAGAATGTCCTGGAGGATGACACTCTCCCTTTCAGGGTGTTGCCTTAGAGATGGTACCTTGTGCCTTTAGAAGGGCATTTCAGTGTTCTATGAGGCTAGTTTCCCTGAGTGCAATATGTGATATCAAGCAGTGCATCCCATGACCATGGGCTCATTCCCAGACACTGTTTACTATGAAGTGAATCCCCTGGTCATATGCTATGCTCAGTGGGACTCCATGCCTGTGAGTCAGGCAGTCAGGATGATCATAGGAGGTCAAATGTAACAGGATGAAGATAATGGAAATCAGAGAGAGAAAAGAGAGAGCATCAATATACGATAATAGGCAAAGGGAAAGAAAAAGGATTTTGTAGAATCAGAAAGTTAATCTTACCCTGTCTTCTTGGGTACAAGCTATCTACTTCCAAAGTCTGTACGTTCTGGAAAATTCCTAAAAATCTTCATTCTGAGGTCTTCTAGTGGAATGGATGTCTTGTAGTCAGGAGAAAATGGTGTGTGTTTTTTCAGTTGGCCGGTTTGTGTTGGAGTTTTATGCTATGTCAGTTGTTTTAAAACACCCTTTCCATTGAGGCCAAGGGCAGTTTTCCTCAATGTCTTTTCCAGAATATAAATCTCCATATTTCAGATCATACAGAGGCTGCTTAGGTGGGTATTTGGCAGTCTATAAAAATAAAGCAAACGAAAAAAAAGTTTCACCCACCTTTCCCTCTTGCGTTGTCTGTTTCTCCCACCACCTTCCCCATGGATGAGAGCCATTTCTTATCTGTCTTCCTTCATCTTCTCCAGAGACCCACCCAGGGCCAGGTGCAGATAAATATTTAGAAAAAAAATGTTGAACAGTATGGCATTGTGCCCACCTTGCTTGCAGTGGGCTCACTCTCTGCTAGCAGCCCCTCATTCTTCCCGCGTGTCCAGCCTGGTGGATCTGTGCTGTGGCATGCACTGCTTGAGTCCTGAGAGACTGGCCAGATTCCAGGGCAGTACTCACTGCTTGATGAAGCCAGAAGAATGCCTGAAGCGGATGAGCACATTCCCATCCAGTGTGCAAATGGTAGTGAAATCACTGTAGCTTCCTGGGGGGAGTCAAACGCCATGACCCCAACACCAGCAGGAAGATGGTGGTGGATACATGAACAGAAACAAGATTTTTTCCAGAATGCAGAGTCCTTGAATCTTACTCTATCCAGGGTCATTACCACTGGAGTGTAGCTTTATTGTTTTCCATTGACTTAAACCTGGTGGATCTCATTTGTAAGAAAACATTTTCTGATAGCCTCACTTGCTCAAGGGGGGAATGGCTGCCGTGGGAAGTTATGAGTTCCCTGCCTGGGGTGCTGGATAACTAACTAATTGGCAGAGATGTGGTGGAGGTGGAGAGGACTCCCAGCCCCACGATGCTGTGAGTCCCATTGTCCCCAGGAGGCTGCCAGCGGTACGCAATCTGATGCAGATTTCACAACACAGTTTTGAGGTTCGTGATGCAAGTTCATTCAGGAGAAAATTGTGGCTGGTGAGACCGACCCCAGGCTGCTGCTTGGGGCTCAAAGGGCCTGACTCACGCTTCGCAGCCCCTGCCAGCATTTCACAGGGAAGCGATGTTGTCTCTTGTTTTTCCCGAGCTCATTCCCTGAAGTTAAGTGACTGGTCTTCAGCCTTCCTTTCTTCATCCCGCACAACCCCCCTGGGAAATCTCATCCACACCCCTGGCTTCAACCCTTACCTCTGTGATGACAAATCCTCACTCTGTGTCTCCAGCCTTGACCTCATCCCTTAGCAACAGACCCATCTAACCAACAGTTTATTGAACGTCTCCATCTTGTCGTCCTATATCGCAAACACAGTGTGTCCCAAATTAGGCTGTTTTCTCCTGCATTCCGACCTGACACCCTTCACCCGGTCAGCCACCCCACACAGAAACCTTCTTCCATCTCCCTCTTAAGTCCACTTCTACATTGCATTCATGTTCCGTGTATTCCCCCCTGCAGTGCCTCTTTTTATCAGCCTATTTTATTCTAGTTCTATCGCCACTGATTTCATTACCCCTCTCCTGGGCCTTACTGTCGACATCATGACGGGTCCTTTTGTGCCAGCTCCCTCTTTTCTAACCACCACACTATGTGCTGCTGCCAGAGGGACTACCCTTCCGCTTGGGTGGGATCAAGTCACTCCCCTCCAAACAAACAGGGATAAACATAAAAAGACTGACAATATCAAGTGTTGGCAAGGATATAGAACTCCCAGAACTCCCATGCATTGCCGGTAAGAGTGTAAATGGACAGAACGCCTTTGGAAAACTAACCCCTGTGTCTATTCACATAGATATCTGCATACCCTGTGCCCTATAGCTCGACTGCTTGGTAGTGTTGGGTACAGATGCACGTCCACAGCAGCACCAAAAGACACGTGCAACAAGATTTACAGACCCTATCTGGAAACTACCCAATGCTTGTTAATAACTATGGTATAGTTGTACAATGGAATATTAACAATGATAAAGAACAAACCACATTTATGTAAAGCCACATGATGAGTCTTGAAAACATGTTGCTTGAAAGAAGCCACATGCAAGAAAATAGGGAAAACTAATGTATGGTATTAAAGTCAGGATAGTGGTTTGTCTCGTGATTGGGTAGTTGCTGAAAGGGGACTAACAGGGATTTCAGGAGTTTTAGTAATGATTTGTTTCTTTAGCCAGGTGATATTTACATAGGTGTGGCCAGGTTGTGAAAATGTTTACAAATTTCTGTATGTATGCTATATTTCAAAAAAAGTTTACTAAAACACGCCCACCCACACATACACACCAAAACAGTGTTGCTTCCATGTTCCTGATACCCAGATGAAACATTTCCAAACCCTAGCAGAACATTCAGTGTTCTCAATGGTATGACCCAGTCTCCCAGGCACCTCCTTCCCACCTGTGATGTGTGTCATCCACACTAGGTCACTCCTTGATCTTCTCACACATTTCTGTGCCCGTGCTTCCGCCGTCCCTTCTGCCCAGAATTCCTTTCTCTGTGTGGCTTTTTGCTGAAAATGCCACCTCTTCTGGGAGGCCTCCCCTGATTTCTCAGATCAAACATCTTTCCCAATGCTGCATTCCCATGGCATTCTGCTTTCCTTCTCTCACAGCTCTTAGAAACCTCTGCTTGCATGTGTTTCCTTGACTGGAGATCAACCTTGAAGGCGGTAGGAACAGTGTCTCATTCATCTTTGTGAAACCTCCTAGGGCCAGTGCTGTGCTACAGTGCTTGAGCTAACAAATGTTTGACAAATAATTATGTGCTCTGAGTTAAGCCGCAGTCCATACTGCCAGAAAGCCAAGACACCCAGCATGCCTGCAAAAAAGGTCTTGCCAAGAGCCAAGTCGCTTTGGAAGTAAACACATCCTGCCGTCCTTTATTGGCTGCTGACAGCCAAGTAGATGTAAATATGTTGTGTAGCATTGTGGGCGTGTCCAATTAGACCCGGTGAGACCCAGCAGCCCCACTAACATGAATAAGCTGTGCAAATATGTGGTTAATGACCATGTCCCTCCGTGTCAATTCTTAATCCCAGATAATTAGCAGATAGATAATTGGTGGAAGAATGGGAGGTGCTGATGGATGTCCCATCACTTGGGTGAAGCTAATGATCCTCTGTGGATTAAGTTCCACCCTCTGTACGTGTTGATGGCTCCTATTCAAAATGCTCCTTTTGAAAGGGCCTAGATCCAAGAAGAGGTGTCAGGAACTCCAGAGCAGGGCGTAGGCATCCACACTAATTCCCAGGCTGCTTTCACGGAAGGTGGGTGGATGGGCCTCATTGTTGCCATCCCAGACAGCTCAGAGTCCCGTACTGCCCCTGACTTGGTGGGTAATCCTGAGTAGAATTTTTTTTTCCTCCTCTCTTGGTTTTACCATTTATCTAATGACAGTAGGTGGAAAGGATGGGATGGGCATGTTGCTTTGGGAACCCACTGTAGACAAGAATTCCCCTCCTCTGTTCCTTCTAGGTTATATCAGAGGCACAGTTAGCTGGTCTGGATGATAGGATGCTTTGGAGGGGACATTCGGGGGGAGAAAGAAGTGTCTGAGATGTAAGCTGACAGTACCTTACATGGGCTGAGGCAGGGCCAGCTAGCTGTCCACCAAGACAGTGCACCTAGTTCCACAGTACTGAAGCATCACTGAATGAAGCTGGCTAGCTAGGGACTCTCTTTTCCAGGCCCCTTTGCCCTGAGCTGGGGACTTGGGAGTGGTTCTCGCTACTGGAAGGTGAATGTAAGTGATGCGTGTCGCTTCAGGGCCTAGCTATGGAGAAGAGGGTGCTCAGTTGCCACATGGAGAGTCACCTGGCGATCGGGAAAAGCGTAGATGGACTGTTCACAAGTGGGAAATAAAATCCCATTGTGTCAAAATTTCAAAATTCTGGGGATTTATTTATTACATAAAGTGAGATGTCCCTAACTGACTTGGTAGGTAATCAGGGAATCAGGTTTTTTCCCCATGAAGCTGATACTGAGAGCTGGAAAGGGAAATTCACTTAGAGTCCACAAATATTTACTAAGAATCCTCTGTGTCAGATACTGTACCTACTGTGTGTAGGTACCATGTTGAGTGGCTGATTTGGGATCAAATGAGTCAACATGAAGGAAAATATCAAGTTAATACTAGTTTTGGTGGCATGCAGATAAGGCAGAAAAAAGAAGGTGGCCTTCAATGACTAGAGGGTCAACACTGACTATGTCAGACTGTATCTGGCACACAGTAGGTGATTTTTCTATATTGGTAAATTCCTCTGTGCCAGGACAATTTTAGACCGTTGGGATACAGGGTAAATAAGTCACTGCTCTGTTGTTGAGGTACTCATACCTAGGGTCTGGTTCTCAAGAAAGGATGATTTTAACCCTTTGTGGACATTGATAATATCTGGAGATACTTCTGGCTGTCACAGTGGGATATGGGTAGGGAAGAAGGGGGGAGGTATTGGCATTGAGTGGGTAGAGGTCAGAGATACTGCCAAATGTCCTACAATGCATAAGACAGTCTCCTATAACAAAATATTATCTGGACTCAAGTCTCAATAGTGCTGAGGTTGAAAAACTGATTAGTAGGGTCCTAAGAACAGAGGGGTAAAGAGATAAATCTACTAGATGCCTCAAATATAGAGAGACAAACACCCAATGTAGTGCTTTTATGGTGTAACAAAGATCTATTTCTACTAGTGAGATTCTGTAAGGGCCTTGAAGGATGTTGAATGTGAGTGGGCTGCAGATTGGACTATCCCAAGGGACATACAGAAGGAGGGGCACCCCAGGGAATGGCACTGAGCAACTTGTCATAACTGAAAGTGATGAGCCCCAATTCCAGTTGTGAATTATGTCAGGGGAAACACTGATTGGTTGAGACTGGGATAATGAGTGTGATGAAGATGCTTTGTAAAGGGCAAAATTTGGGTCATGACCATAGTTATTATAAAGAAATGGACTATAGGGGCACCTGGGTGGCTCAGTGGGTTAAGCCCCTGCCTTTGGCTCAGGTCATGATCTCAGGGTCCTGGGATCGAGCCCCACATCCGGCTCTCTGCTCAGCACGGAGCCTGCTCCCCACCCCCTCTGGCCTACCTCTCCGCCTACTTGTGATCTCTGTCAAATAAATAAATAAATAAATAAAATCTTTAAAAAAATAAAAAGAAGAAATGGACTATAGATGTTGGAGGTTGGTTTGGATTTAGAAGTTTTAACCTTTTAAACTCCTGTATAATGATTTTGTTGCCAGAGACAGAATTCTTTGTCCTGAACCCAGTGGCTAATTTATTTTTCCAGAAGTTCTCCTCCAGTGAGCTCGTAGCACCATCTTACACAAACCGAAGGGACACTGCTTGCATTGCTCGGAAGACCAATTCTGTAGACAGTTGTGTGAATGGTGACCCTGGAGTCACACACCCTGGCAGCCCTGGGTTCAAAAACGTTCACATTTGACAAACCCTTCATGTTCATGAGAATGCAACTTAAGGAAAGCTCTGCGGTGGAGTCACATGTAGAAGAGTGAGCTCTGGACCCAGGAGGCCAGTTTTGAGGCCATTATCCTAGCTGGTTAGGTCACACCTTTTGAGCTTTAGTTAGTAAGAATTTTATACAGAATGTGGAACCCAAGATTTTTGAATCTAAATCCAATGTTCTTAAAAAAAAATTTTTTTTTGGTGAAATATATCATCCATATAGAAGAGGAAGTTGGTACAGTATTCTCCTCCTCCTCCTCCAACATCATCATTATCATCATATCAAAGGAGCATCCCTGAGCCAACCACCCAACATAAGACATCAGAACAATTATCACAGACCCCCTGTGATTCCTCTCCCCTATTTCTTCCTAATTCGTCCCAGGCCAAGGTAACTACTAACAAGATTTTTGTGCTAATTACTCTCATGTATTTCTTTGTAGTTGTACCATGATGGTACAGACGACTGACATTCAGCCCATTGCTCAAGTACAGCATTTTCCATTGTTTACAGCTGGCGTATGTTTTGGTTGGCTGGGTGTCCACTCTGATTGGTTGGTGCCTGCTGGGTGTCCACTCTGATTGGTTGGTGCCTGTGCTGAATAGTCAGCAAATTTCTAGTATCACTCCTATATGTGTGAACCTCTAGACAAGAAAGGTATTATTTTGTTTCATCCATTTAGCATTTTTGTGAATGGAATCATAAAAGCATGTATTTTTCTGTGCCTTTTCTTTATCATGCTCCACGTTTTGTTTTTAAGATTCATCCATTTTGATGTTTGTAGGTATAGTTCATTCACGTTCATTTCCAAGTCGTATTGCATTGTATGAATATACCACAATGTATTTATGCACTCTGATTTGATAGACATTTGTGGGTTTTTCTCAGTTATTTAGCACCATAAATAGATTGCTGTGGATATTCTTGCACACGTCTTTTGGCGTACATTTGCAAGATGTGCTACATCTGTGATTATGTCCTCTTTTCCTCAACTAATTGTATTTATTTGAGCCTTCTCTCCTCTCTCTCAATCTCTTTCTCTTTTATTACCGAGAGAGATGTATTCTCTGTGATGGTGTCTTTGTTAAAAATCTCCTTGAGTTCTGCCAACTTTTGCTCTGTATTTTAAAGTTGTATTGTTAAATGCATACAAGTTTAGAATTATTATCTTCCTGGTAATTTGAAAGTGTTATTATTACAAGGTGACCCACCTTATTTCTTGTGAGGGTTTTTTCTTTTTTTGCCATGAAATATATTTTATCTGATATTATCACTGATATTATTTTTTTATTTTTATTTTTTTAATCTTTTTTTAACACTGATATTATTAGGCTAATTTTATTAACGTGACATATTTTTACATTAAAACTTAATACCTTTACATAATTATGGCTTTATATGCGGTTGTAAGAAATAATATAGAAAGATCCTTGAACAGCTTGGCATCACTAAGCTGTTCTCCACTACTGTAATTTTTTCATTTCAAAAATGATATTATAAATGGAATTCTACAGCATGTAACCTATTGGGATTGGTTTTTCTCTCACTCAGCATAATTCTCCAGCGGCTCATCCAAGTTATTGTGTATATTGACAATTCATTCCTTTTTATTCCTTTATTGCTAAGTAGTATTCCATGGTATGGGTGTACCATGGACTATTTACCTATTGCAAGACATCTGGGTTTTTTCCTAGTTTTTTTGGGGGGGGGTTGCTATTATGAATGAACTGCTGTAAACATTCCTGTAGAGGTTTTAGTGTGAACGTTAAGTCTTTATTTCTGTGGGATAAATGCCCAAGAGTGCAACTGCTCAGTGTATGGTGGTTTCATGTTTAGCTTTATATACTAAGCTGCCAAATTGTTTCTCCAGAGCAGCATTACCATTAGTGATCCAGTTTCTCTGACTCCTGGCCAGGATTTGGTGTTGTCACTGTTTGTTTTATTTTAGTCATTGTGGTAAGTATGGAGTGATATGTCATTGTGGTTTTAATTTGCATTTCCCTAATGGCTAATGATGTTGAACATCTTTTCATGTGCATGTTTGCCATCTGTATACCGTCTTTGGTGCAATGTTTCTTTTACCCATTTTCTAGCTGGATTTTTTTTTTCTTACTGTTGAGTTTTGAGAGTTGTCTATATATTCTAGATCTAAGTCATATGTCAAACATGTGGTTTGAAAATATTTTCTTTCTGTTTGTAGTTTATCTTTTCTTTTAACAGCATCTTTCACAGACAAATGTTTTTCTTTTTCTTTTTTTAAAGATTTTATTTATTGGGGCACCTGGATGGCTCAGTGCGTTAAGCCTCTGCCCTCTGCTCAGGTCATGATCTCAGAGTCCTGGTATCAAGCCCTGCATCGAGCTCTCTGCTCAATGGGGAACCTGCTTCCCCACCTCTCTGCCTACTTGTGGTCTCTCTCTCTGTCAACAAATACATAAATAATCTTAAAAAAAAGATTTTATGTATTTATTTGACAGAGAGAGAGACCACAAGTAGGCAGAGAGGCAGGCAGAAAGAGAAGAGGAAGCAGGTTCCCCGTTGAGCAGAGAGCCCAATGCAGGGCTCAGTCCCAGGACCCCTGAGATCATGACCCATGCTGAAAGCAGATGCTTAACAACTGAGCCACCCAGGTGCCCCTGTTTTTTGTTTTAATAAAGTCCTATTTCGCAATTTTTTCTGTTATGTATTGTGCTTTTGCTGCCAAGTTTAAGAATCATTTGTCTGCCTAATCCTACATCCCAAAGATTTTCTGCCACCTTTTAAAAAAAGTTTTAGAGTTTCACATTTTCTGTTTAAGTCTGTTACCCATTTCAAGTTAATTTTTGTATAACGTATGAGAGTTAGAGTGAGGTGGTGGTGTTGTTGTTTTGGGGTGTTTTGCCTGTGGGTGTCCAGTTACCCCAAGACCTTTTGCTGTAAAGGCCATATTTCCTCCACTGTCAAAAATAACTTGGTGATATTTGTGTGAGTATATTTTGGGTCTATCTATTTTTTTGTTGTTGAAATGTGTTTTTCCCTCTATTAATACCATACACTCTTGATTACTGTAGTAAAGAAGGAGTCTTGAAATTGGGTAAATGATTCCTCTCACTTTGCAATGGACTAAATGTTTAGTCTTCTTAAAATTCTTTTGTTGAAGTTCTGTCCCTGAATATGAGGGTATGAGGAGGCAGGGGCTTTGGAAGGTAATTAGGGCATGAGGGTGAAGCCCTTATGAATGAAATTAGTGCTCTTATAAAAGGACCACAAAGAGCCCTCTCATCTTTTTTAACACCACATGAGGATACAGTGGGACGTTGGCATTCTGCAGTCTGGAGGAGGGTTCTCACCAGAACCCAGCCATGCTGATGCCCTGATCTCAGACTTCCAGCTTCCAGAACTGTTGGAAATAAGTTTTTATTGTTCATAAGCCACCCATTCTATAGTATTTTGTTATAGTCGCCCAAACTGATAGAATATACTTCATTTTTTAGAAATCATTTGAACTATTCTAGTGCCTTTACATACATTTTAGAAGAATTTTGTCGGTATCAATAAAAGCTCTGGCTGGGATTTTTTAAAAAGATTTTATTTATTTATTTGAGAGAGAGAGCGCGCACAAGTGGGGATGAGGAGGGCAGAGGGAAGAGGGAGAAGCAGACTCCCCACTGAGCAGAGAGCCTGATGCTGGTCTCAATCCCAGGATCCTGAGATCATAACCTGAGCCCAAGGCAGACACTTAACTGACTGAGCCACCCAGGCATCCCTCTTACTGGGATTTTGATAGGAATTACAGTAAATCTGTAAATGAATTTGGGAAGAATTTATAGCTTCCTATAGTGAGTTTTCCACCCATGAACATGATATGTCTCTCCATTTATTTAGATTTTCTTTGATTATTTTCATCAGAGTTTTAGAGTTTTCAGCATACATGTTCTGTACAACTTTTGTTAGATTTACATACAAATTTTTTGTGCAATTGTATTTTTAATTGTAATGTTCACCTTTTCATTGCTAGTACATAGAAATCAATTTGGGGTGGGGTATGTTTACATTGTATCCTGTGACCTCGCTGGACTCACTTATTAGTTCTAAGAGCTTTTCTTGCTTGCTTGCTTGCTTCCTTCCATCTTGTTTTTGTTTTTGTTTTCTTTTCATTTTCCTTTTTGTGGAGTCTTTGGGTTGTTCAAAGTAGATAATCTTCTCATCTGAATATAGGAACAGTTTTATTTTTTCTTTTCCAATCTTCATGCCTCTTATTTCATTTTCTTTTTGCATTGGCTAGAACTTCTATTATGTTGAACAAGAGCTATGAGACTGGGCATCTTTGCTGTGATCTTGATCTCCAGGTCTTTCACCATTAAGTATAATGTTAGCTGTAGGTTTTTGGTAGACATTCTTTATTTAAGTTGAGGAAGTTCCCCTTTCTTCCTATTTTTATGAAAGTTTTTATCATAAATGTTAATTTTATCAAATGCCTTTTCTGCATTGAATGATATGATTATGTGATTTTTTTTCTTCTTTAGCCTGTCAGTATGGTGGACTACAATGATTGATTTTTGACTGTTGAACTAGCTTTGCATCTCTGAAATAAACTCTGGTCATGTGTGTAATTCTTTTCATATTGCTGAATTCTATTTGCCAATATTTTATAAAGGAGTTTTCTGGGGTGCCTGGGTGGCTCAGTGGGTTGGGCCTCTGCCTTTGGCTCAGGTCATAATCTCAGAGTCCTGGGATCAAGCCCCGCATCGGGCTCTCTGCTCAGTGGGGAGCCGGCTTCTCCCGCCCCCCCACCTGCCTCTCTGCCTACTTGTGATCTCTGTCTGTCAAATAAATAAAATCTTTAAAAGAAGAAGAAGAAGAAGAAAAAGAAAAAGAAAAAGAAGAAGAAGTTATTTGTCTATATTTATGAGGAATAGTCTATAATTTATATATGTATGTACATAGTTTTTATATATATGTATAAATATACATGTATATTTGATGCAACCTTTATCTGATTTTGGTATCAGGGTAATACCAGCTTCCTAAATTGAATTGGGACATATTTCTTTCTCTTCTCTTCTTGGAAGAGATTATTAATTGTATTAATTCTTTAAAAATTTGGTTGAATTCTTCAGTGAAATTATCTGGGCATGGAAATCTCCTTTTTGGAAGTTTTTTTTTTTAAGATTTTATTTATTTATGTGACAGAGAGAGAGAGATCCCAAGTAGGCAGAGAGGCAGGCAGATGGGGGGTGGGGAAGCAGGCTCCCCGCTGAGCAGAGAGCCCGATGCGGGGTTCAATCCCAGGACCCTGAGATCATTATCTGAGCTGAAGGCTGAGGCTTAACCTACCCTGAGCTACCCAGGCACCCCTCTTTTTTGGAAGTTTTAAAAAATTACAAATTCAGTTTCCTTTCTCTTTATTTTTTTTAAATTTAATTTATTTATTTGATAGAGATCACAAGTAGGCAGAGAGGCAGGCAGAGAGAGAGAGGAGAAAGCAGGCTCCCTGCAGAGCAGAGAGCCCAATGTGGGGCTCGATCTCAGGACCCTGGGATCATGACCTGAGCTGAAGGCAGAGGCTTTAACCTACTGAGCCACCCAGGCACCTCAGTTTCCTTTGTCTTTAAAAGGCTGTTCAAATTATCTGCTTCATATTGGGTGAGTTGTAGTAGTTTTTGTCTTTTGAGGAATTTGTCCATTTTATCTAAGTTGTCAAATTTATGTGTTTTGCGTTGTTTATAGAATTCCCTTATTAGCTTTTTGATGACTGTGGGGTCTGTAGTGTTTGTTTCATTCCTGATGTTGGTGATTTGTCTCTTCTCTCTTTTTTCCTTGATCAATTTTGCTAGTGGTTTTTAAATTTTATTCATCTTTTCAAAGAACCAACTCTTTGTTTCCTTGATTTTTCTCTATTGTTTTTATTTTTAATTTCAGCAATTTCTGCTCTTATCCTTATTATTTCCTTCTTTCCATTCATTGGGGTTTACTTTGTTCTTCTCCTTCTACCTTCTTTTTTTAATTTTATTTTTTATAAACATATAATATATTTTTATCCCCAGGGGTACAGGTCTGTGAATCGCCAGGTTTACACACTTCACAGCATTCACCATAGCACATACCCTCCCCAGTGTCCATAACCCCACCCCCCTCTCCCAAACCCCCTCCCCCCAGCAACCCTCAGTTTGTTTTGTTAGATGAAGAGTCACTTATGGTTTGTCTCCCTCCCAATCCCATCTTGTTTCATTCATTCTTCTCTTACCCCCTTAACCCCCCATGTTGCATCTCCACTTCCTCATATCAGGGAGATCATATGATAGTTGTCTTTCTCCGATTGACTTATTTTGCTAAGCATGATACCCTCTAGTTCCATCCACGTTGTCGCAAATGGCAAGATTTCATTTCTTTTGATGGCTGCATAGTATTCCATTGTGTATATATACCACATCTTCTTTATCCATTCATCTGTTGTTGGACATCTAGGTTCTTTCCATAGTTTGGCTATTGTAGACATTGCTGCTATAAACATTCGGGTGCAAGTGCCCCTTCGGATCACTACGTTTGTATCTCTAGGGTAAATACCCAGTAGTGCAATTGCTGGGTCATAGGGTAGTTCTATTTTCAACATTTTGAGGAACCTCCAAGCTGTTTTCCAGAGTGGTTGCACCAGCATGCATTCCCACCAACAGTGTAGGAGGGTCCCCTTTCTCCACATCCTTGCCAGCATCTGTCATTTCCTGACTTGTTAATTTTAGCCATTTTGACTGGTATGAGGTGATATCTCATTGTGGTTTTGATTTGTATTTCCCTGATGTCAAGTGATGTGGAGCACTTTTTCATGTGTCTGTTGGCCATCTGGGTGTCTTCTTTGCAGAAATGTCTGTTCATGTCCTCTGCCCATTTCTTGATTGAATTATTTGTTCTTTGGGTGTTGAGTTTGATAAGTTCTTTATAGATTTTGGACACTAGCCCTTTATCTGATATGTCGTTTGCAAATATCTTCTCCCATTCTGTCAGTTGTCTTTTGGTTTTGTTAACTGTTTCCTTTGCTGTGCAAAAGCTTTTGATCTTGATGAAATCCCAATAGTTCATTTTTGTCCTTGCTTCCCTTGCCTTTGGCGATGTTCCTAGGAAGATATTGCTGCGGCTGAGGTCGAAGAGGTTGCTGCCTATGTTCTCCTCAAGGATTTTGATGGATTCCTTTCTCACATTGAGGTCCTTTATCCATTTTGAGTCTATTTTCATGTGTGGTATAAGGAAATGGTCCAATTTCATTTTTCTGCATGTGGCTGTCCAATTGTCCCAACACCATTTATTGAAGAGGCTGTCTTTTTTCCATTGGACATTCTTTCCTGCTTTGTCGAAGATTAGTTGACCATAGAGTTGAGGGTCTATTTCTGGGCTCTCTATTCTGTTCCATCGATCTATTTGTCTGTTTTTGTGCCAGTACCATACTGTCTTGATTATGACAGCTTTGTAATAGAGCTTGAAGTCTGGAATTGTGATGCCACCAACTTTGGCTTTCTTTTTCATTCTCTTTCTACCTTCTTGAGGTAAGACTTTAATTGATTTGAGATTTCTCCTCTTTTCCAATGTATGCTTTTAGTGCTATAAATTTCCCTCTCTTGATTTTTCTGTGTCCCATAACTTTTTATATGTTATATTTCATTTTCTTTTTTTAAGAAATATTTTATTTATTTATTTGAGAGAGAGAGAAAATGAGCAGGTGAGAGGAGAAGAATGAGAGAGACAAGTGGACTCCTGGTTGAGCAGAGAGCCCGATGTGATGTTCTATCCCAGGACCCTGAGATCATGATCTGAGTGGTAGGTAGATGCTTAACTGACTAAGTTATACAAATCCCTCCACTTTAATGTTAAAAAAAAAATTCCCTGAGACTTTCTCTTTCATCCATTGAGGTTTTTTGTTTTTGTAATCTCTACCAACATGGGGCTTGAACTCATGACCCCCAAATCAAGAGTTGCTTGCCCTACTGACTGAACCAGCCAGATTCCCCTCTTTTACCCATTGAGTTTTTAGAAGTGTGCTGTGTAGTTGCCAAGTGTTTAGATTCTACCTGATATCTTTCTCAGAGCATTTTGGAGAGCTAACTATATATGATTTCAATTCTTTTATATTTTTTGAGGGTTTTTTTTATGGCCCAGGATATGGTCTATTCTGGTACACGTTCCATAGGCATTTGAAAAGCATGTGCATTCTACTGATGCAGGGTGGAGTGTTCTACAAATGTTAATTAGATCCTATTTTGGTATTGTTGAATTGTTCGGTTTCCTTCTGATTTTCTGTGTAGGTGTTCTACCAGTTACTGAGAGAGGGATGTTGAAATCTCCAACTCTATTTGTGAATTTGTCTTTCCCCTTTCAATTCTATTAATTTGCTTCACATATTTTGTTAGCTCTATTGTTTGGATTTCTTTTTTTAGGATTTTTTTTTTCTTTTTTAGATTTATTTATTTATTTTAGAGAGAGTGTGAGTGGGGGGAGGGGCAGAGAGAAAATGTCAAGTAGAGCCCCCGGCCCCTGCTGAGTGTGGAACCCAACGCAGGGCTCAATCTCATGACCCTGAGATCATGATCTGTGCCAAAATCAAGAATCAGAGTCTTGACTGACTGAGCCACCCAGATCCCCCCTATTTAGGATTTCTAAGTATACTTGCTAGATTTACCTTTTTGTTATTATGTAATGTCCCTTTCTGTCCCTAGTAGTTTTCTTTGCTCTGAAGTCTACTTGATATGAAATTAACATAGCCTTTATTTTGGGGGGGGTTCTTTTTTAAAGATTATTTACTTATTTATTGAGAAAGAGCACAGAGTGAGTGAGAGAGAACATGAGTGGGGGGGAGGGCAGAGAGAGAGGGAGAAGCAGGCTCCCTCCCCACTGAGTAGGGATTCCTCACCGGGGCTCCATCCCTGGACATTGGGATCATAACCTGAGTCAAAGGCAGACGCCTGAGTGACTGAACTCAGGCACTTTTGGTTTGATTTTTTTTTATTATGTTTGCTTGATATATATTTTTGATCCTTACTTTCAACTTGCCTATATTGCTGTATTAGAAGTGAAATTCTTCAGAGGAGCATAGAGGAAGGGAGGGAAAAATAAAACAAGATGAAATCAGAGAGGCAGACAAACCATAAGACACTGTTAGCCATAGGAAAAAAGCTGAGGGTTGCTGGAAGGGAGGGGAGGGGGAGAATGGGGTAACTGGGTGGTGGACATGAATGGGGGCAGGTGATGTAATTAGCCCTGGGTATTATACAAGACTAATGAATCACTGAACTCCACCTCTGAAATCAATAATATACTATATTCTAATTAATTGAATTTAAATAAAGTTAAATTTTTAAAAATTTAAATTTTTTTAAATTTAAAAATTCTTACAGACAGCTATATTAATTTCCTATAGCTGCTAAACCAAATTACCACAAATTTGGTGACCACGTATTTATTCTCTTACAGTTCTGGAGGTCAGAAGTCCAAAATCAGTTTCACTGGGCTTAAATCAAGGAGTTGGCAAGGCTGATTCCTTCTGGAGGCTGCAGGGGAGAATCCATTATTTGTCTCTCCTAACTTCTAGAGCCTGCTGGTATCCCTTGGTTCTTGGCCATATCACTTTCCATGTATTAATTATCTGGTACTACATAACAAATTACCCCAAAATTTAGTAGCTTAAAACAATTACATTTATCGGGGCGACTGGATGGCTCAGTTGGTTAAGCATCTACCTTAGGCTCAGTTCATGATCTCAGGGTCCTGGGATTGAGCCCCACACTAAGCTCCCTGCTCATCCAGGAGTCTGCATCTCTGTCTCCCTCTGACTCCCCTCCCACCCCCCACCTGTGCTCTCTCTCTCAAATAAATAAAATTTTCAAAAAACTCCAGTTACATTTATCATCTCCCTGTTTCTCTGGTCCTCTTCTTCAAGATCACTCACAAGCCTGCAGTTGTCTCAAGGTTTGACTGAGAAGGATCCACTTCCTAACTCTCTCACTTATTTGCTGGCAGGATTAGTTCTTTCTGTTGGACTAAAAGTCTCAGTTCTTCATAAGTTCCTGGCCATCTGGGCCTCTCCATCCAGTATTTAAAATATGGCAGTTGGCTTCATTAGAACAAACTGAGTGTTAGCAAGACAAAAGTCACAGCCTTTTGTGCCCTAATCATGGAAGGGACCCGCTATCATTTTTGCCATATTCTTTTCATTAGAAGCAAACCACTAGGTCCAACCCACACTTATGGGGGTGGGTGGAAACTACACAGGCTGTGAAGAGGGGATCTTTAGGAGCCTTGTCAGAAGCTACAGCCATGCTGGAAGTATGAGGCACATCGTGCCTGAGACAACCATCAGTACGCCATCTGGAAGGTGAATATAGTAAGTCTGGACACAGAGTAAGGGCTTGGGTATTCAGGCTATCCATGGGCACCCTGGGTCTAGCAACCTATAAGATTGAGCCCAGATCTGGGTAGGTACTGGCCCTACTTCCCTAGACCCAGGTTGAGTACCAAGGTGGGATTGACCTTCCTCCTTCTTGCTACCAAGCCACTTTCTTAGGTCTGCATACTGTGAGCAACCACTACAGGCAAGGCACAATGCCAGGCAAAGCATTATACCTGGACCAGCAATGTGCTGGGGTATCCGTTCATTTGCAAAATTCATAGTATAACAGCAGGAGCACCAGGTCAGAGACTGATGTCACAAGTTTAGTGTGGGATCCACCGTACTTGCCCTTGACTTCTCTTTGGACTTCAGTTCTTCATGCTATAAAAACAAGTGCAATAAAACCTCCTCCATCTCACTCACTTTGGGGTTATTTAGAAGGCTTTATGAAGTAATGGCATGGAGGGCCTTGGAAATAAACCATCACACTACAATTATAAAAAATGTTCACTATTATACACTTCCATCCTCATTTCATATGGAGGGGACAGAGACTCAGACTCACCAAATGTTATGCTAAAGAGACACAGAAGGCCATCTGGTTGCTCCCAGCCACACACATCTACTCTGTGTATAGATGAGACTACTGAAGACAAGGGATTCACCCATGATCACGCACAAAGTGGTGGCTGTGGATGGGTGAGGCCAAGTCTTTGGACTTCTAGCATAGTGCCTCTCTCAGAACCAGGAGACTTATGATGTGAAGTGTTATCTCTTAGAAGTTCTGGTGCCCAGGGGCACCTGGATGGCTCAGTGGGCTAAAGCCTCTGCCTTTGTCTCAGGTCATGATCTCAGTGTCCTGGGATCAAGCCCCACATTGGGCTCTCTGCTCAGCAGCAAGCCTGCTTCCCTTCCTCTCTCTCTGCCTGCCTCTCTGCCTACTTGTTATCTCTGTCTGTCAAATAAATAAATAAAATCTTTTTTGAAAAAAAAGAAGAAAAAGCAGCAGCAGCAGCTCTGGTGCCTGACTGCCTGGCTTCAAACTCTGCTCTCCCCATTTCCTGGTTTGTGGTCATTATCTCCCAGGGGAGTTTGTGGAGACCAGAAGGCACCAAACTGTGCCTGCCACGGAGCTCACCGAATATGAGCCATTGTCATTGGTAATAGAGAAGGAAGGCAGTGTTGTGTCCATTTAATTGCTAGGGAAGGTGAGCCTGAGACTTACCTAGGTACTGGAGCCAGGATTTGAGCCAGAATTTTCCCGACAAAAGCAGGCAGCCTCTCAGAAAACAGGAGAGTGCCAAACCTGGGTAAGATCATACTGTTATTAGTAATATACCATACACTCCAGGTTCATTTCCTGCATGAGGATGAATTCAGGAGAAATTTTTCAAAATGAGACCTGAAATCCCCTTGCTAAAGTGAGGTTTCTGCCAGGGCATCTAACTTACAGGGCCAGTCAACCTTGCTGTAATGTTTTGGGAAAGCTGTTTATGTTCATTGTAGTTTGGGATTTGGGCGGAAAGGCTGTTTCAGTTCTGGGGTTTTCTCTCCTATCGGGCCCGGCTGCAGGTCCAGACGGGCCCCTTTTGGAAGGAAGTCAGCCGTCCTCCCCCTAGGAGGAAGGGCCCTGCCGTCTGTGGTCGGGCAGCATTGTACTTGCTGGATTCCAGGCTGTCAGTCTCACGGCAGCACTCCCAGGACGCTTAGCCTGTAGATTGTTTTGTTAGTTTTCTCCTACAATTAATTTGGAAATTACCCAGCTGCCCACAGCCTCTCCCAGGTGTTCTGTAAACTGTGGGCCTGATCCTGCAGCCTGCGCCTTGGTGGGACCACTAGTGGCTGGAGCTGGGAGAGTACCATGTCTGTCTGCCATGGTAGAACTCATTTTAAGCAAGAGCGGGTCCCCTTTGGCTTTGGCACTAACCGTCCTACCTTGTAGAATCTGAAGCAGCCAGATCTACAGACTTCACAGACAGTGTCTTTAAGCCCCATACACCCTGTAGAAATAAGTCAGGGGCATGTGGACGATCTACCCCACTCAGAGGCCCAGAGAGACAGGACTTCTCTGCAGCTCCAGTCGAAACCAACAGGCAAGTCTCCCAATTCCCATATCCCGGGAGGAAAAATCCTCAGGCATCTAATTCATTTTGCTGTAGACCTGGGATGAGTTTCTCAAAGGGTCACATGACCCTGAGTTTGTTCTCTCTTCTTGGACTTCAGTTGCCTCATCTGAAAAAATGCAGCCGAAACCTGTTGCAGAGGATAACGTGTGGAAGTGCTTGGTACACCCTGAACACAGCCTCTCCTCCATAATGTCAGAGTTACAAGCAGTCAGCTCAGCCACTGCCCAGCCGCTTGGAGCCGGGGAACGGTGATGGCCCGAGAGAGCTCTGGACAGCATCTAAGATGTTTTGCTCCCTGTGCAACGACAGAAAGTGACCTTCCCTGGTCCTTGGTTTCTCTTTCCATAAAATGAGGATGGAACTAGACAATGTTTCAGCTGCGAGTTTATAAAAATAGCAAAGGAAATCTCAAAGGGAATAAACTAAGAATCAATTTTTTCCCCGATTCATGAGGGTCACCTTCTGTATCAGTTAGGATGCATTTGACTGCAAGTAACAGAAAGCCCAAGGAAAAGCAGCTTAAACTTGGAGGACATTTGGTATCTCTGTAGGTGCCCAAAGCTGTAACGTGGGCTCTTGCAGCAGCCCAGTGACGTCACCAGGCACGGAGTTTCTTCCCATCTTTCTGCTTTATGGCCCTCAGCAGGTTGGTTTGGCCAACATGGCTGCCACACTTCCAGGAGGCATGGTCAAACAACAGTCAGAGAAAGAAAAGGACTGCTTCTCTTCCCCTGGCTCTTTTTCAGAACAAAGAAATGTTTCTCAGAAGCCCTCAGCACACTTTTCTGGCTATCTCATTGGCTTTGGAAAGTATCCTGTGGGCATTTCTAGGTAATTCCTGGCAAGAGTGATGGAATTATCACCATGGTTACTCAAAGACAAATCCATATTGAGCCCATGGGTACTCCAAGAGGTAAGACTTCTCCAAACACACATGGCTAACTGAAACCTGGACAAAATCAGAGTCTTATGAGCAAAGAAGGGGGAAGTCAGCTGGGTAGATGACTAGCTGTATCTGGTACACTTTCTTGAATATGGCAGAAAGAGGTGTACTGCTGTATTTCTCTCCAGAGTTTCTGCTGTGTGGTTGTTCTCAACATGTTCCACTTGACTGCTTTCAGCTCCTTCACCAAGACTGCTGTGTCCAATCCCCATGGTAGGAAACTATTCTTTTGAGCACCATAGCAGAGAAAATGTGGGCAGATCACACTTCACACAAGGTTGAATAGTCGTATGAGGTTGTGATGAAAATCTAGAGTAAGAGAAAAGTGTTACAAGGGAGGGGGAAATCTTGAAAATGCTTATATTAAACCTAATGTTTCCCTAGTGTAAGAAGCCCTTCACAGGACCACTCACGGACACACACCATGCTTCAACTCTCAGTCCCTGAGTTCCTGAGAGGTTTGGACCTCTGTGAGAAAGTGACATGATCTGTCGCTGTTTGATCTGGGGCACACACTGGCTGCTGGTAGGGGTGTGTGTGAGGGAAGCAGTGGAGGGAGCAGGGAGACCTGTAGGGAGGCTAGTACTGTGAACCAGGAGAGAGATGACAGAAGTTCCTGCTGGGTTGGTGACCTTAGAAGTCCCAAGGTAGCATGAGGTTAAAAGGTAGTGGTCAGAACAAATTCATGGTGACAGGAACACCTAGGGGTGTCTGGGGAACAGCAGTGGGTGTGTTGACTGGAGACCAAAGGTGCAGGAAGGGTAGCTATGGGAGGGGGAGGTTGGGAAAGGGGCTGGCATAGGTATCATAGAGGGTTCTTAGTGCTGGGGAGGAGTTTGGGCTTTCTGCTGTTGACATCAGGAGCTTCCCCCCCACCCCAAGGGCTCAAGTTTGGCTTCAGGAAGTGAAGCTTGTGGTGGGGGCAGAATGGAGGGGGAGGAGTCAGGAACACCCATGCGGAGTTCCTGGCTGGCTGCTGGGGAGGGTAGCGGGAGTTAGGCCCTGTAAGGCTATGGTTCTCACACTTTATCTCTGATTGCTGAGTGCCTCTGTGCCTGAAAAACCATGAGGCTCAGCTCTGCCCCCAATCCTGGGAGAAGGGGCTTCAGGTTCTCAGATAGCAAGATAAGCTGGTGCTCTACATCAGGGCTGAGATCCACCCTGATTCTGGCTTCCCAGTCTCTTCCTCACTCTGGGAGGGGCTGACAGTTGATGCCTGGGCCTCCCAGACTACGTGCTCCTGCACCTGGTTAACTCCGGGCTGAGCTGGAAATCTGAACCTGAGCTCAGAAGAGGGGTTGTGTGCCTGGCAGAGGGGCACAGGGAGCTCCGTAGGAACCAGTCATCCTCTCCTGAAGTGGAGCAGAAAAGGCCATTCCAGGAGCTCTGCAAAGACCAGCTTTGACCTCAGCTGGGGAGAGAAGATGCTGGAGAGAGGGCAGGGACAGACCAGACACCAAACTTGATAAAGAGCTCCTATCCTCCCTCGCCCCACCAGTCTGCGCCATTTTTCTTCAGTTCAGTTTTTTTTTAAAATTTATTTATTTATTTATTTGACAGAGAGAAATCACAAGTAGACAGAGAGGCAGGCAGAGAGAGAGGAGGAAGCAGGCTCCCTGCTGAGCAGAGAGCCCGATGTGGGACTCAATCCCAGGACCCTGAGACCATGACCCGAGCCGAAGGCAGCGGCTTAACCCACTGAGCCACCCAGGCGTCCCTTCAGTTCAGTTTTTAATTTAGTCCCCTGCTCAGTTTAGGCTGAGAAGTACCAGCTACACTGCTTTCCCTCTAGGTAGTTCTAAGCTATTTACTTAACCCATCCCAGCCCAGTTTACCAGTTCATCCAGTGGAGGCTCTAGCAGGTAAGTCTTCCAAGGCGCAGTCCACCCCAACCCCCAGCTCCCATCTTTACCACGTTCCCATCTGATTACTTCCATCTCCACATTGCCTTTTATTAAGATGATCATCAAACGCTCTCTCCCTTGTGGCAGGGGGCATGAGTTCTAGTCCTGTTTGAACACTTATAGCTCTGAGATCTTGGAGAGGTCATTTGCTCTTCCTTCAGGTCTGTAGAAACTCTACACACACTCACAGTATTCTTCTTGTTGAGAATGCATGTGAGCACTGAAATGAGAGTCCTAGTTCTCTCAGTGAGTTGGTTTATGATCCTGGGCTCTAGCCCCATTTATTTATTTATTTGACAGAGAGAGAGAGAGATATCACAAGACTGGCAGAGAGGAGGGGGAAGCAGGCTCCCTGCTGAGCAGAGAGCCCGACTTGGGGCTAGATCCCAGGGCTCTGCAATCATGACCCAAGCCGAAGGCAGAAGCTCAACCCACAGAGCCACCCAGGCACCCCAAGCCCCATTCTTCATGAGAATCAGGGACTTCTTTCTTAGTTACCAGGAGTCAGCTCCACTCAGGAACAAAATGAGCATGGAAACCAAATTCTCCTGAAAGGTGTGTATTTGAGGCAGGACAGAATTCATTAGAGTGTCCAGAATCTTGGGCTGTCCAAGGGCACTTAAAGGCTCTACTGGAGGATCCCTTGGTCAGGACAAACTCAGAGATGGGGGTTCCTTCCTGCTGGCTACTATGTCCCAAGAAGAGAGCATTATTTTTCTCCAAAATCCCTAACTACTCCCAAATTTGAGGCTGGAACTGAGGGAACAGAGACCAAGTTTATTCCATACTTGGGAAATGGCTTCTGCTTAGGGAGGTTATAGAGACCAGAATCCAAGATCTTCCTGCCCTGGCTCTAACTCCAGCTTTCAAGATGTTTCAGGTATAACCTCATTGAATGCCAGGTCACAGTTCACCCTTAAGGTTGGGGCCATAAGGTGAGATGCACTAGGGCTAAATTCCAAGACTCAGAAAGTACAAGCCAGGGAGGAGATGAAGTGCTCCACCCGGCCTTCCTCCTTTGCAGCCCAGCCTGCTCCCCTGTGCAGCCAGAGCCTCAAAGTAGCGCTGGTATCACTGGTTGGGGTTCTTGGTCAGGAACAAGAGGCTCCTGGAAGTTACTCTGGGATCTTTGATCTTGACAACATAATACATTTTTTTTCCATTTCTCTAAATTTCTGCCTCTTTGCCTAGGGCCTATGAATCACCTGAAGGTCTTGCTGAAATGCAGGTTCTGGTCTAAAGATCTGGGGTAGGACCTGAGCTTCTGCATTTGCAGTGAGCTCGCAGGGGATGTCCCTGCAGCTGGTATATGGCCAACACTTGAAGTTGCAAGGCTTCAGTCTCTTATGTAAGACAACAGAATCCTGGTCCTTGCATCCAGGATTCAAGTGACCCAGAACAGAGAAGATAAAGAATGTGAGAGTAGGGGCGCCTGGGTGGCTCAGTGGATTATGGCCTCTACCTTCGGCTCGGGTCATGGTCCCAGGGTCCTGGGATTGAGCTCCGCATCTGGCTCTCTGCTGAGTAGGGAGCCTGCTTCCCTTCCTCTCTCTGCCTGCCTCTCTGCCTACTTGTGGTCTCTATCAAATAAATAAATAATCTTAAAAAAAAAAAAGAATGTGAGAGTAAAGGGGACCTGTCCCCTAGTTTTGTAGCAGGTAAGAATGAGGCCTACTCAGTGTAGGAAGGAAATTGTTCAAGATTTCACAGCCTTTCAGGACAAAAGTTGAGACTTAGGCCTTCTGCATAGGAAAAACAAAAAGGAGAACTAGAAGATACTCATTGAGGTGTTTGCTGTGCTTTCTCTGGGCCAACTATGGGTTCCTTTGGTTTCTTTCTTTCTAACTTGTTTTTGTTTTTTTTTTTTCTTTTACAATGAAGATGTACCAATTTTTGTAATAAGAAAACAATTTAATAAAACATTCTCACAAAGTTCTTAGTAAATGAGATTATGTTTATGAACTGTGCTGGGTAAACTAACTATGTACATCAGCTTCATGTCATGGGTGTGTAGGTCGGCTTTAACCATCCCTAATTTATTTCAAGGACGTTACTTTTATTCCTCTGGGCACATGAATCGCGGAGATGGGGAAGAAGGCCAGCCGGTTACCATCCACTACCGCCGCCAGCAGTTTCCTGCTCCCCCTTCGCCTCTGCTGTCGGGAAACTTCCCCCAAACGCTGGCGGCAGGAATCTTTCCCCGTAAATTGGGGGAGAAGTCTCCCTAATCCGTTTTCGTAGTAAACGACCTCAGGCCAAGTCTGCTTTTGTTGCTGGTTTCCTAAGCTTAATTGCAAAGCAAAGTTAATTTGAAAGAAAATAAATGTTACAGCTCTGGGGCGAATTCTGACGAGCCTTGGGCAATTAGGGAAGAACGCATCTAATTACCCACAGCCCGGGGGCGCCTGCACACGACGCTGGGGGTGTAGGGCCCAGAGAGGGGCAAATGATTTTTCTAGTTCCATTAAAGGAAGAAGAAAAAGAGAAACGTACCTCCCGTTTCGGAGCCCCCAGATGGGGGAACAGGGAGGTTCTGTTCCACGGTTTGGGGATTCCTAGAGTTGGAATATTCCAAGACCCCGCAATGAAATGTCTTCAAGATCTAGAGTCTCACGGACTGCAGGGTCTGCGGGTGACTCGGGCTGTGGTTGAAGACGGGGAGGCGCTCCCTCGCCTGCGCAGCTTCTATTCCAGGCGGGGCGGATGGCGCTCGAGCTTCGGGTGTCCGAGGCCCACGGAGAGGCAGAGAAGCGCTGACGGTCTGTCTTCAACGCTTTGATCCAACCCTCCCGCGTGTCCCCGTCTCTCCCGGGTGGCTCCCGCTGCGCACACCCCGTTCCCTGCTCCCGGTGTCCTCCCTTTCCGGGCTAGACCCTCTTCTAGGGCATAATCACACCCGACAAAAGGGAGAGTTGACAAAAAGGGGAACGGAGGGGAAGATGCGTTCACTTTCCCACCCTATCTTTCTCGCTCCAGGAGGCTTCCATAAGACGGCGCTTTAAAAATTAAGGCCTCTCCTCCCTCCTCTGCCCAGCACTTTATAATTCACAAAGCGCTTTTCCGGAAACTCTCATCTTCTTTAACTTAAGGAGGACTCTCTGAGGTGGCCACAAATTCCCATTCACAAATTGGACAGTGGAGAAAAAGGGACTGACAGTTAATGGCCAAAGCGCTGGTCTTGGTAACTGAAAAAAGAAAGGGTCAACTCCCGCACTAACTGGGCATATAGACCACCCTTCCCCAGCCTGAATACCACCGTCTGGGCTCTTGCCAGCCACGGACAAAACCCCTGGGTGGAGGGCTCTCGGTTTTTCTGGTAACTGCCAACTAGGCAAAGCATCTTGACTTCTGGGCTGGGAGAGCCAGATTGTCGAGCTGCACATGAAGAACCTTCGAATTTCATTCCTGTAAGGGTCCATAGGGAGATGAGAGAGGCCCCAAACCTAGAGTTTGCCAAGTCTCAGGGCTGGATCTGGAACCTGGACCCACTACAGCAAGGTCAGTGCTCCAGCTGCCTCCTACCTCCAGATGGTCCTTTACCACCACGGAAGTCAGGAAGGACCAGCATCTAGACCTGTGGTGTCCAATACAATAGCCATCAGCAACATACTGCTACTGGGCACCTGACGTGTGGCTAGTCCAAATTTAGATGAGCTGCTAGTGTAAATGCACTCCAGATTTGGAAGATTTAGTCTAAAAAAGATAAAATATCTTCACAATTTATATGTTGATTGTATGTTCAAATGATATTTTGGATATATCAGGTTAAATACAATGTATTAGTTAATCTCAGCTGTTTTTAAAATTTTATTAATATGGCTACTAGAAAAATTTAAATTACACATGTAGTTTGCATTACACTTCTACTGGACTGTACCGATTGAGACAAATACCCGTCTGGACGGAATCACATCACATTCACATGTCTTTGTGAACAAGATAGAGCAACTGCCAAAATTAAAAATAAAAATTACGAGTGGTTTTCAGTCTTCTCACACTATCCCCACCTCTTCCCTTGCAAGTTAACTACACAGAAAGGGGCTGAGTATCTCTTGCCAGAACTCGATCAAAGATTTTTATTAAAACAGTTCATCTGAATCCTCAGGTTTATCTGAAAGCTGCACTCCGAGCCTCCGGAGTGTTTAACATTGGGAATATTCACTCCAGAATAAAAACTTGTAAGATCTCCCAAGAGAAGGGTGAGAAAGTGGTTGGATTTTCTATGATTTTGGTCAGCTTGACGCTTAAAATGAACGGATACAAAACAAAGTGAAAGATCCAGTTTCTTTCTAAAGCTTACTTCACTGACAGCCCCAATTATTTTTTCTCTTTCCTTTTCATGAGGCAGAGGGTGCCAGGGATGGAAGAGCCAGCTCGACCAACGGAGAGCTGTCACCAAAGGGCTCCCCTGACTCCTGTGGTCTCTCTGAATTTTAGTCTGCCAATTTGGTCCAGGGTTGCTTAATGAAAAGAAAGAGTGGGCAATGGAAAAATTTATTTTTACCTGCCTCATTAGAAAACCGAATTTATGACCTAGCAGTAACAACTACCAAATGATCAGCACATCATGCTCAAAAGATTCAAGAAATTATAATATAATTGCTGCCTGGAACCAACCCAGAGACTTTAGGTTAGGCGGTTGCCATGACCTCTATTCCTGTACCTGGGAATAGGGCTAGGCCCTGGGTGGTCCCCCCTATGCTGCCAAATATGCAAGGCGGCATCCATGACGACAATAGGGCCCTTAAAAGATCACACGGGGGTCCAATCCTGCAGCCCTCCTGTCAAACAGATGGGGGAACAGAGGGTTTGGGCGGTGAGACTTAGGTCACACATAGAGCTGAGGCACGAACAGTCTAGACTGAGTCAGGTCTGTAGTTCTTAGAGGCAGGGAAAACCAGCCCCTAGTCAAACGGAGCAGAGATTTCCCTGTTTTGTTTGTTTTTTTAAAGAGGGAGGCTACTTCTCTTGCAAATTCATCCTCCGTAACTTAAGGAAGATGCTACTGGAGCCTTTTTGTTACAGTAACCTAATCAAAGGCACAAGAGGCAGAACCGTGTAAAAAGGCCCGAGTTTCTTGCAATTTAGGGAAGAGTGAAGACGTGATTCCCCACAATGCGGATCCTAGACTCTGGCATAGGCATTGCGCTGCGCCCCCATTATCGCCCAGGACTCTCCCCAGTAGAATGTCAGAAAGGCCTGTCCTTCGGAGCTTCGCCTTATCGAGGGTCCTTTGTCCCAGTCCGTGGGCCACCGCAGCCCCTCCCCACCTCCTCCCATTTCAAAAGCGAACCGGGTGTGTGTGTGTGTGTGTAGTGCACCGGTTCCTTCCACGCGGCGCTCAATCCTCTCTCCAGTTCTGTTCTCAGGTCTGGGGGATACTTAGTTCGTGTGGACAGCCGAGGTATCTGGGAATTTTCGACTGTAGGCCGGGCTCACATGGCGGACACATATCGATCCACACCGCCGGGATAGGCAGTCGCATGGCGAGCATGGTAGGCGCCTCCACTGCTCCCTCCGAGCTGCCCACCAGGATTATAGCAGGGCGCCAGCGCTCCGAACTGGCCGGGCGATGTGCGCCCATAGAAGTCCACCGCGGTTTCGACGCCACCACCGCTGCCACCCGCGGAGGGCGAGGCGGGCCCAGCCAACCGGCCAGCCGCTGCGAAGAGGGCACTGCCCGCCCCTTGCGGGTACGCGCCATCCGGCCCCGCGTAGGCGGCCGCATAGGCGGAGGGATTGGCAGGTCGGGCCCCAGCGCAGCCCGCAGGCTGGTAGCCGGTGGAGGCGGCGGAAGCGCCCGCCGAGGCAAAGGCGCAGGAGCCCGCGGGCCCCGACGGCGCGGGGCCCAGTTCAGGACTGAGCGGCCGCTCAGGCACCAGGCCGAAGACGCGGCACGGACCTGGCGACGCAGCGGGGTAATAGACTGGGGGCGGCGCGCCGAGCGACGGCGGGGCATAGCCTGCGTAGACGGCGCCCGGATAAGGCGCGCGGGCCGCGGGCACCGCGCCCGGGAATATGGCGGCGGCGGCGGCGGCGGCGGCGGCGGCGGCGGCGGCGGCCGCGTCGTGCATGTAGGCTGGGTAAGTGGAGAGGTCCGAGCGCTTGAAACGCTTGCGGCGGCGCAGGAAGCTGCCGCTCTCGAACATGTCCTCGGCGTTGGGGTCGAGCGCCCAGTAGTTGCCCTTGCCTGGACGGCCGGCCTCGCGCGGGATCTTGAGGAAGCAGTCGTTGAGCGTCAGGTTGTGGCGGATGCTGTTCTGCCACTTTTTGGGGTTGTCGCGGTAGAAGGGGAAACGCTCGGTGATGAACTTGTAGATGCCGCCCAGCGTGAGGCGACGCTCCGGCGCGTGCGCGATGGCCATGGCAATGAGCGCGATGTAGCTGTAGGGCGGCTTTCCGCGCTGCAGGGGGCGCTTCCGCCGACGCCCGCCCGCGCCGCGACCCGCCGCCTCTGCCGCGACCCCGGTCCCAGCCTCACCGCGCTCCTCCTTCACGGCCGCTAGCGCCTCCGTCTGCGGCGGCGGCGGCCGGCTCTCAGCCGTCATGGCGCAGCCGTCCCGCGTCCCGGGGTGTCCCCGCCGCCCGCTGCTGTCGAGGGGCGGGGGCGGGTTTGGGAGGCGGAGAGGCTGGGCTGCAGGGCCAAGGAAGCGGGCACTGGGCCCCACTGCGGAGAGCGCTGGGAGGTCTCGTGGGCTGGCAGGGGTGACCGGGAGGCTCGGTGCCCGCAGTGTCCGGGCTGGCTCGGTGCAGACAGAGGCTCAGGAGTGTCCCGCCCACCGACGGCTCTGCTCGTGTTCTGGAGCTCGAGGCCAGGCACCGGCAGCGGTGTTGGGACCGGGCCTAGTCCCCGGTCGCGGGCTGAAGAGCCCTTTGCACGCGGTGCCCGACGGTCAAGGGGTCCGGAAGCGGTCCTGGGGCTGGGGCGCCTGCAGCTGCTCTGTGCTTGCCGCTGATCTGAGGCTAACTTTCGAAGTCGTGCGCCCAGAAGAGGCTCCAGGCCCGAAGGCCTGAAGCGAAGGCAGTTGAGACAGACGTGGGGCACTCCGGTGGGGGCTGCCTAGGCGGCGCCTCTGTGGCCCAGCCTGCGGAGGGCAAGGAGGCAAGATGAGCACTGGTACGGGCCAGGCGGGTAGGCCGGCAACTGTTCTCTCTTCACCGTTGGCCTCCGGCCGCCGAAACTGCAGGCGAGGCGCTCCCCTGCACACACCCGGACCAGCTCCTCCCTCCGCCGGCTTCTCCTCCTTAAAGGCGCCAGGAAGGTCGGGGCGGCGCCCGGTGCCCGCCCGCCCCCCGACTGCCCGCCCCCTGGGCCCCGGTGCACCTCTGCAGGTGGGAGCAGCTGTGGAGGCGCGGCGGGAGCCCTACAACGTCAGAGCGGGGAGGGCACTCGGAGCTCGCCGTGGCTGGCTTCCCCTGCGCGCCGACGGGGAGACTGAGGCCTGGAGAGGCCAGGGACTGTCTCGGGAGACCTTGGCGCGGGAACTCAGCGCTCCCGGACTTCACTAACCTCTGCAGCAGGCTGGGACCCGCAGGTGAAAAGGACCGGCTCGCTTCATTTTTTTTTTTTTTTTTGGTCAGGAGAGGTGAGGAATGGCTGAGGGGGTGCTTGGTTCTTGTGGAGCAGAGAATGGGGAAGGAAGACGACCTTCCAGTCGGCTGGCGCTTAAGGTATTTCAAGGGTGATTTTCAAACCCCAAAACTGCCTTGCCCATTGCCCATCCTGTCCCACATCCTTCAGACGAGGATTCCTAGGCCCGATCGGGGAGGTGGATTGCCCCAGCCTCACCTTTGCCGCTTAACGGAGCCTCACACCTTCCGCTGTGTTAAGAGGCGCTTCGCCCGCTCGATCTGTGCCCGAGGCAACCACTTTCTCTGTTTGGGTCCCAGGTTCCTGGACAGCACGGAGTGTTTGCACCTCGAGAGACCTTCCGCTGCCAATTTTTAGGGAAAGCTCCCTCCCCATCACCTGTCTTTGGGTGACCTGGGTCTCCTCTGTTCGGAGGAAAGTGGCGCACAGTTTATAGAGGATGAAGGCTAGGCTTCTGTGCTGTCGTGGTAACCTCCTCCTCTAGTTCGCTCAGGCCAGGGAGGGCTCCAAGTGGCTGCCCGAACCCCGGGGGAAGCGGGGCAGCCCCTTCCCGCAGAGGGGCGCAAGGGCTGCGAGAGGAGGGGGCCTGAGGTGTGGGTGCTCCAGGAGCGCGGGTCTCCAGGGGAAGGGGCGGGCACAGGGGGGATCCATTTGCTTCCCAGGTGTCCGGTTTCTGAGTTCGTTTCCGGCCATCCCCCAAGGTGGGACCTCCGGCCTCACCCGAGACGCCCTGCGGCGGCCGTCCTCCTAGCCTGCGTTCGCTTGGTGGTCTTGCGCGGGTAGACCTTGGGCGGGTCCTTTCTCTGAAGCAGGGCCTCAATTTTCTGCTCAATGAATTGGGGGCGGGAGGGCAGATGCGTACCTCGGAGTCCTTTCTGCCTTTAGGAATCCGGGTCTTGGCACCCATCCCAGAGGTTCTAGCCCGGATGCAGCTTTCCGCCGGGCTGCGGGTGTAGGGCGTGACGGAGCGAGTCTCAAGAGCGCGGGCGGCAGGGTCTTCAGGGATTTTAATCGCGTCCTTGGTGGCTGCGAGCCCGCTGTAGGTTCCGCCCCGCCGAGCATTGAGGCAACTGCCTTCGGTAGAAAGAGGCAGAGAACTCAGATCCTCGCTCTGCCGACCCGGGTTTGGAAGCAGTTTGCACGGTTTGCAGGAAGACCTTCTTCCTCAGCGGATGGGTGCTTGAATGACTGGAGAGGGGCTTTTTCACTGGTTCAGCAAAACTCTGTTTCCTTCTTTCAAAGTAACGAAAAAGCAAAAATCCAGATTTCACCCTGTTACGTTTTTGCAAAAGGAAAAAAAAGTTTAAAAAAGTATTTTAGCCAGATTACGTCATAGCAATCTTTCAGCGCTGGATTTTGTGGTTCCGTGTATTTCCAAAATTCCAAGACTCAGATTTCCAAATTTTTAAGTTTGGATCACTATCCCAACAAGTTTTCATAAATCAAATAATACGATTCTGTAACTCTTAAGAGTCCATGACCAGAAGTCTAAATTCTTTGACTGTAATTATATTCCTATGACTTTAAGCTTCTGCTCAAAATGTAAAAGTGAATTCCTTGTATTTTGAGATGCTTGGAACTAAAATTTTATGTCTGAAAATATGATGTCACTACCGGGAACTGTGTCTTCCTTAGTTCTTAGATATTTTCACAGCTCTGAGATATATATTACTTAATTTGAATTCCTTTCTAGAAATATCTGATTAGAAGATTTGGGTTGCTTAAATGCACTTCTCTCTTCTTCCTTAATTCCAAAATGTTAGTACGGGATCCAAAGAATTACAAGATGTCAGTACTGGCTCCACTGTTCTGTAACTTGAAGACTCTAATTCTGATAATTCCTGTAATAGTCATGACTGTATGCTTTAATGATTGGTCTTTATGATTCTTTACTTTTAAGCTCCAATAATGACTAGAAGCCTCATGTCTCGGGATTTCTTGATCCTCAATGTTTTGTGTCTGTGAACTCATTCTTCTAGAATTCTGATTCCTTTTTCTCAGACTTTGCTGCTACAGAGCTACACCTGTGCATCAGATCAAGCGTTAGCATCCTGAGATTATTACTTCCTAAGGTCAAGATTTTCATGAACAAAGAAGGATCCTAAAGATTCTATTCCATAGATGTTTTATTCTCGTAAGGCATTTCAAAATTCTGTACTTTGAAGAGTCCAAAATTCGAAGTAAATGATTTGATGAATGAACTGGGACAGTTAACCGTTTAGATCAAAACTCTGCAAACAGATCCCTCAAGATGCCAGGGCATTTCTTTGCTTTTGTCTGGTCAAGTCCTCCCTCTTCTCTGGTATAGTGTTCCTTAACATTTGTGGAAGGTAGCACATGCCACTGAGAACCATTTGAAAGCCATAGATTAGGTTCCAGCCCCTTGGAGGTTATTCTCCTAGTTTAGAAGGGGTGGGTTAGCATGGACATGGGTGGGTGCTGGGTGATTTCCATCTCCTTTGCACCTGCTTCCAGCCCTCAGAGTATCCCCAGCATACACCTTTGGAAAAACCCATTTTATGTTCAGTTTTTAGGGGGAGGGAAGAATGCTGGTGATCTGTAGAAAACCATGCAGCTCTTCTCCAGGAATTACTTTCCTGAATTTTGAAGTGCCCTCAGTTTTGAAGTGCCCTTAGAAGTTTTGTAAATACAAAGGAGGGGATCCGTGGAGTTATGGGAAATTCCTTCATAGCCCTTGAACCAGATGCCCTTCATGCAGATGCAAAGGTAACTAGCTCTTCTCCCTAAGGAAATCTTGGAAATACAAGTTGGAAGGAAACTAGGCTTAGATCACCAAAGGAACTTGCTTGAATCAACCAAGTTGCAGGGGAGGGGAGGTTCTGGGCTGAAGGGGAAACTCAGGTCTTGGGGTCCTTACCTTCTGGGCTCACAGCCTCTCAACCTTTCCCAGAGCTCTCAGAGCCTCAGTTGTGCTTACTGGCCTGGCTGGGGTCACTTTCCTCACCAAGTGACAGTGGAAACTCCAGGCCCCAATGTTTGTGAATCCGATCCAGGAATCTTGGAACAGCAGGGAACACAGTGAGCTCTGTTTTGTTTACTCTAGGACAATCAGGATCAGCAGGCTGTATATCTTCAGAGAGCATCAGACAGAACACTGCCACAAAGGGGGTCCCATGTCACAGTGAGCCCAGCCCAGCCACGGATAGCTGCAGTGCTGCTGAGTGAGAGCTCTGACTACAGCTAGCTCAATGTTGGCCCAGAGACCTTGAGCCATCTGCTTCTCTTTTAGGCCTCAGTTTCTGCATCTGTAAAGTGGGGGATCCCCTACCTGCCCCCCCCCTCTTCCAGAGAGTCAAAAGAATGGAGCAGGACCCTTCACTGCGCTGTGATTGTTTTCTCCACCTTTAAATTGCTTTCAGGGAAAAACGTGGACCATGGGGAACGAGAAGCTCCTGGGAGAAAGTAAGGTCATTCTCACTCATGGGGGGAGATAAGACACTCCTCAAAGTAGCGGTTGATTAAGAAGTTTAATGCAGCTTAGCCCAGAGTTTTTAGATTTTGAGGCCCCTTGGGTGTGGCCTTTTGCGCGAGTAGCATGACACAGGGACCCCCAGAGCTCCGTGGGGGCCACACAGCTTTGAGCCCTCTTGCCATTGGTTCACTTAAACGCTCTGAAAGCAGAATTAGGGTCACTCTCCGAGATAGATCGCAGGAACTAGGGCTGAGAGAGGTGCCTTCTGCTTTCTACCCGCCGTCCCCCCGCCCCCCTCCCGCAGTCTCCAGGGCTAGCGCTCCACCATCTTCCCGGCTCCTGGCGAGGAAGCACCTCTTCCTTGCCTCTCGTCTTTCTCTGCTCCCAGCCCCTGCTCCGTAGTCTTCTCCCAATCTTTCGGGCGAGTCCCCGGAGCGGAGAGCTCCGGAGCTGCCTTGGGCATTCTGGAGCTGTAAAGGGCGGCAAAAAGGGCACCCCCCCCCTTTCCGCCAAGGGCGCGCGGACTATGCCCTGCGCGCACGGCGGGTCTGGGACAAAGCCGTGCCTGAGCGTGGGTCTGGACCTCAAACCCGCCCAGGTTAGCTCTGCCACCTGTTCTTGGGTGCTCAGCGAGCTTTCCCAACGAGGGACCTAGGAATGCAAAGCGCGATCCTGGAAAGCTCAGACCCAGCGGGCCACCGGACTGACGGGAGCTTGGTGGTGGTGGTGGTGGCCTCTCCTAGGGAAGCCGAGTTCCGGTTCGGAGGTGGCAACGAGAGCCAGACCGTGGGTCTTCTCCGTGTGACAGGTAGGCGCACGTCGCTTAGATTCTGGCTCAGGCGCAGACCTCTGTGGATCGTCTGGCATCCGCATTTCTTAGATTTTCCGTGCTCTCTGCAAGGCTTTGGGACTCGGAGAAGCCCATAGTTGGCATGGAAAATCATGGATATTTATGTCGAGGTAGAGTTCCTGGTTTGCAAGACAATCTCAAAAGGGCTGATGACTACTGCCTTTCCCTGCAAAGGGGAAGTGCCCTAGCCTGTATTCTAGTTTAACCCCCTGGCGCACACAGGAAGAGACCGTGACCTGTTCCCCCTCTCCAGGCGAAGGTAGGCCCAGAGCAGAGACTGGCATCCTTGATGTCTCCTGCAGCCCGGTGTGGGAGCCCATCAGGATGTTTCCAGGTCCCTGGCGGCTGGCTGAGCGTGGGGCTAGGGGTGATTAGAGCTTGGCTGGGTTCCCCAGACAGGTCCCCTCACTAACCCAACACCACTGGCTGCCTGGTTGCTCAGAGCCCAGGGGCAAGGGCGGCAGTGGTCTGGGGGAGTTGGAAGATACTTGTACCTGGGGCGCAAGTGCAGGTGTCCCAGCTCAACTCTGGCTTCTTTCCTTAGGGCATTTTGGGGCCTCTTGTATATCTCCAGGCCTGGGAGTGTGTGTCTCTCTGGTCTCCCCTTCTATCTTTCTGCCTCTGCGTGTGAGTAGGCATGTACCTGTCCTCCCTTTCTGGGAGCATCTCTTCAGAGTCGCTCCCAAGGAGAGGCACTGGTGGGAAGTGGGGGGGCCTGCACACTTCAGCCAGTGCCAGGCTGCCCACACCCATGTCTTCCCCTGCAAAGGATGGTGTGACAATGGCAAGAAGGGATGGAGGGTTGTCCGGTCAGGAGGGTGCTGCAGCTGGTGGGAGTCCTGATCCTTAGCCTTTCGGGCCAAGTCCTCTCAGAGCTCTCTGCTCCCTCCCCTCTGCTGAGCCTGGCCTGAGGAAAGGGGACACAGGGTTACCAGGTGCCAGCCATCGGGACAAGTCTAAAGCTCCAGGCAGTCCTCAGCAGGACACTCTGTCTCTGCATCAACCAGGCCACTTGGCTGCTCAAGACCCTCAGTGGCTCCCCTTCATCCAAGGCAAGATCAAGTGTAGCTCAGGGCCCGCCCTGCACAATGAAGCCCCTTCCCACCCCTCTTCCCTTCCTGGGTCTCACTGCCCCCAGCTTCAGCTACTCCCACCACATCTTCTCTAGTTCCCTTGTGTAAGTTCATGCCCTCAGCCTGGGGAAGCTGCCCCTTCTCCCCACCTCAGCTCAAATGTCTCCTCTTCTGGGAAGTCCTCCCTTATCTGCCTGAGTAAGTGAAACACTCCCTCATTGAACCTGCCCCAGCATGTTTGGATTTTGGCACTTGTCACATGTTTTGTGGTGTAATGATTTGGTTATGTGGCTGTCTCTGTTCTTCTCTGGGAGCTCCTTAGTGGCAGGAACCGGGACTTCATGCAACTGGGCACCCAGGTCATCAGCACATGGTTTGGCACAAGGCACAATGTGGCCCTGCTATGAGAGCCATTTAGTTAGAATTTCCCAGGCCAGGGTCAATTCCTATCTCTGCCTCTTCCTAGCTGTGTGACCTTCGACCACTTATGCACTCTAAGCCTCAACTTTTCAACCCATAGAATGGGGATGATAATAGTGTCCTAAACCAGTTGTGAAGGTTACTAATATTGCAGCACTCTTCTCCATGCGGACACTTTTGAATCCTTTATGTATTTTGAATACACAAATGTATCAGGACACGGGCATGTCTCAGGCCTGTCCCTAACTGGGCTTTGGGGTATATCCAGAAGAGCAGGCAGAGCACTGGATCTGACAGGCGTAACTGGGTAAGTGCGGCTATAGAAAGAGGGGACCCCCAGGTGCTAAGCAGGACATGAGAGAAGGTGAGACTTAAGGCCTTGGGTTTGCATGCAGACTTGGTTTCTGCCCAGGCAGATCTGGCCCAACCTTTTGGCAGGAGGACTGGGGAAGGCTTCAGCATTGGGCTCGGTATATTCAGAAGCATAGTCTTTAGTCCCGAAGCTGTCCATGTGCTCCACCCATAGGGTGGGAGTCCAAGGGCTGTGGGGCTGGTTAGATCTGGGCTTGCCCTCCTGAGCTGTGTTTGGACATATTCCAGGAGTTGGAAAGAGATGAGAGGCTGGTGCTGGGGTCCTTTTAGAGGATCCCGCCTTCTGCGGGTGGTGTATGTGGCTTTCTGTCTTCCCTGACCTCTGGCCAGGCTAGACTAGCCCCAGATGGGGTGGCCAGATGGACTGCTGGAACTTGGCTCTGGGTCAGTGGAATAACAGTAGTGAAACCTCTCGCAGGCTTCTATTTTTTCCTTTTCCAACGTTCTAATTTTCTCATAGATGCCAAGTACTTCCTGTTTTTAGTTTGTGGAGCTGCCTGTGATCATTGCTGGGGGGGGGCAGTTTTCTGGCCAGGGATGATCGGCATTGGCTTAACCCAATGAATAAGGTGACCCAAGCTCAGGTAAGTAGCTCTGCCTCCTTTTCCAGGTTCACTTGGCTGACCACCTCCTAGTCTTCCTCCCTTGGAAACTGGGTTTCTGTCATTTATGGTACTGAAATACCTAAATGGACTAACAGCAATGGAAGACTTTCACTGAGAATAAAAGAATGTGTCCTTCACATCATATAGTAGTTCTGTTCAGCATTTTGTCCACAATTTAGAGGACCTAGAAGGCAAGCTGATTGAGCTTGTGGCTGACCCCCCACCTAGGTGCTGATGCTGGAAGTTGATAGATGTGAGAATCAGAATAATCACCAGGTTGGGAGACTGAGCCAAAACCAACAAAGGAGATATTTTTAAAAAGTGTTATGAAAACATTGTAACATTACAGGAGACAAAACAGGAAGAAAAAGCCCACTCACATGCCAATTACCTCTCAGTCACCTACTAGGTTTTCCTATGTTCTGGTTTTTCTTCTTCTTTGTGTTCTTACACTTGTATGTCTGTTTGCATAGGTATAATCATAGTGTACTACAATTCTGTAGTCTTCGCCCACAATGCATTTGCATTATTTTGTAAACATAACTGCATGTTACCCCTTACTTTCCATTTTTCATCTACAATCGTGAGCAAAATGGTCTAGTGTTGACTTAACCCTATCATGCTCAATGGGCAATTAGGTAGTTCTCAAGATCTTTGATTTAGGTGATACCATGAATATGTTTGTATAAAGAGCTTTTTATTTCTTTTGACATATCCTTAAAACAAATTCCTAAGAGTGAGATTTATGGGGCCAGGAATGTTTTTATGGCTCTTAATATAGTGCTACCAAATTATCTCCAAGGCATTCTGCAACTTACTACAATCAAGATAATTAACATATCCATTATCCCTGAAAATTTCCTTGGACCACTTGGTTCATCTGCTCCACCCTGCCTCTCCGTAGGCAATTACTGATCTACTTAGGGCACTGTATTTTGCATTTAATAGAATTTTATCTAAATGGAATAGCAACTGTATTCTTTTTGTCTGGCGGCTCTCTCTCAGCATAGGTATTTTGATTCTCGTCCATGTTGTGATATCAATAGTCAATTCCCTTTTAAAAAAAATTTTTTTTTTGCTAAGTAGTATTCTATTATATGGATACACACAATTGTTTCTCTATTCACTTGTTGATGGACATTTGGATTGTTTCCATTTTGGCTATTACAGACAAAACTGCTATGAAAGGTTGTGTAGAAGTCTTTGTGTGGACCTATGTATTTATTTCTCTTGGGTAAATATCTAAGAGAGGAATGTCTAGGTTAGATGGTAGATGTATGTTTAGATTTTTAAGAAGTTGCCGGAATTTTTCACAAAGTGGTTGTAATTCCACTCATTTCTACTAGCGGTAAATGAGAATTCCAGTTGCCCTACCTCTTCACCAATATTTGATATGTTCAGTTTTTCAAAATTTTACCCTTTTTAGGGGCGCCTGTCTGGCTCAGTCAGTGGAGCATGAAACTCTTGATCTCAGGGTTGTGAGTCTGAGCCCCATGGTAGATGTAGAGATTACTCAAAAATAAAATTTTTTTTAAAAAAGTACCCTTTTTAGTGAGTGTACTATGTACTAGTATCTCATTGTAGCTTTAATTTGCATTTTTCTCAGGATTAATAATACAGTATTTATTGACACGTAACAAATTACCCCCAAATCAGTGGCTTAAAACACCAAATATTTATTATATCACAGTTTCTCTGGGTCAGGAATCTGGGTGCGGCTTAGCTGGGTGTTAGAGGAAAATTGGAGAGAAGAAGTAAAAAAACAAAGGGCTGGAAAAGTGGACAGAAGAAAAATGAATTAATGGACTTAAAAGAATTATTGTTCAGCTCAAAGTAGTTGTTCTTAAACTGATTGTCAGGCTGTAGTTCTATAGGTTGGAGGAGTTTGTTCCTGATGATTCTGGGAAATGGAATGTTTGTTGAGTAAGGTACCTGTAATAGGGGTTTGAATTGGAGCTATATGTTAGTTCATTTAATCATTCCTCAGAAGAGTCCCATTTTACAAATTGAGAAATTGAGATCTGAGAAGTGAAGTAAAACTTGGCCAAGACCATCTACCTGAGATGGATTTGAGCTCCCTCTTTCTTGCCAGAGCCTGTGCTCTTACATCACAGTACCCTAGTATATTTCTGTGTTAAGATACTTCCAACTCTGGGGGTGCCTGGGTGGCTCAGTGGGTTAGGCCGCTGCCTTCGGCTCGGGTCATGATCTCAGGGTCCTGGGATCGAGTCCCACGTTGGGCTCTCTGCTCAGCGGGGAGCCTGCTTCCTCCTCTCTCTCTCTGCCTGCCTCTCCATCTACTTGTGATTTCTCTCTGTCAAATGAATACATAAAATCTTAAAAAAAAAAAAAAGATACTTCCAACTCTGCCTCTTGGTGTCCTTTGCCTCCAGAGCCAGAAAGTTCTAATGGCCAGTAAATAGTGCAGCTCCTCTCATCACTCAGATCTCTAGTTGTGGTAGCCCAAGTGTTGGTGGAGCTTGAGCCATGTTGCAAAACCTCCCACCTTCCCCAAGCCTAATAGACTCGAGTGGCCTCCATGAGGCCGACCTCACTTAGTAAGAAGACTGTAGGTCTTTGCTCTGGCTACCTCTGTGAATGATTTTTGCCCCATAATGGAAGTCACTCGTCGCCCAGCCCAAGATGTCCTCTGCCCTGTCAGCATCTACCCTGGTCTAACACCCATAGATATAATAAGTCTTGGATGTGATGCTACTTCAAGTTTTAGCTCCAAGCAGTAAGTGGGTTTGGAAGGTCCAGTCTTCTCTCCAGCCTTAGTTTTTCAGCTATCTCATTGAGGGGGAGGATCTGGTTGGCCGCATCAGAACCCCATAGAAGAGAAGAGTACAAAGTCTGTTCCAGTCTCTAAAAGCACTAGGCATTTTCTATTGATGAAGTTATTCACAGGTCTTGCATTAAAACTATGTCACACATAAAATGCAGATCCATTTACAGAAGTCACTAAAGTTTTATTTATTTATTTATTTTTTCTTTCTTTTTTTTTTCTTTTAATATTTTTTAAAGATTTTTTAAAATTTATTTAATTGACAGAGAGAGATCCCAAGTAGGTAGAGGGGCAGACAGAGAGACAGAGAGGAGGAAGCAGGCTCCCTGCCAAGCAGAGAGCCCAATGTGGGACTCAATCCCAGGACCCTGAGATCACGACCTGAGCTGAAGGCAGAGGCTTAAGCCACTGAGCCACCCAGGTGCCCCCAGAAGTTACTAACGTTTTGGCCATATTTTTGGACATGAAATTCCTCAATGTTTACAAAAAAGTGTATCTACCTTTCATGTATGTGTGTATGTTTTAAGAACTGTGGAATTTGTACTTGTTAAGAAAAGGATCCTCACTCTCAAAATGATTGAGAAGCACTAAGAGATTCCCTATCACTTCTGTAACCAGAGGGAGTAATATTAAACATATTTAACAACCACAGTGTTTTTCAATGAGTATAAAGTTACAGTTATATAAGGTGAGTAAATTATAGAAACCTGCTGTGGGACACTTAACAATACAGCGTTGTGAGCTAAAAATGTGTTAAGAGGGTAGATCTCATGTTAAATGTTTTTTTTTTTAAGAAATTTTATTTATTTTACAGAAAGAAATGAGTACACATGTAAGCACATAAATGGGGAGCAACAGAGGGAGAGGGAGAGCAGGTTCCCCACTGAGCAGGGAGCCCGATGTGGGACTCAGTCCCAGGACTCTGGGATCATGACCTGAGCCAAAGGCAGATGCTTAATGACTGAGCCACCCAGGCACCCACATGTTACATGTTCTTTTTTTTTTCTTCAACTTAGTGCCATTTTATTATTTTTTTTTTCTCAAGGACGGAAAATATTTATTTTTTTATTAACATATAATGTATTATTTGCATCAGAGGTACAGGTCTGTGATTTATCAGTCTTACACAATTCACAGTGCTCACCATAGCACATACCCTCCCCAATGTCCATCACCCATCCGCCCCATCCCTCCCACCCCCCTCCACTCTAGTAATCCTCAGTGTGTTTCCTGAGATTAAGAGTCTCCGATGGTTTGTCTCCCTCTCTGGCCTCATCCTGTCCCAGTTTTCCCTGCCTTCCCCTCTGAGTCTCTTGTCTTGTCTCTAAAATTCCTCATATTGGTGAGATCATATGATAATTATCTTTCTCTGATTGACTTATTTCGTTTGGCATACTACCCTCCAGTTCCAACCACATTGTTGCAAATAGCAAGATTTTGTGGTTTTTGATGGCTGCATATTTCATTGTATATATAGTCCACATCTTATTTATTTATTTTTTTTATTATTATTATTTTTAAAATTTATTTGACAGAGAGAAATCACAAGTAGACGGAGAGGCAGGCAGAGAGAGAGAGAGGGAAACAGGCTCCCTGCTGAGCAGAGAGCCGGATGCGGGACTCGATCCCAGGACCCTGAGAGCATGACTGAGCCGAAGGCAGCGGCTTAACCCACTGAGCCACCCAGGTGCCCCAACTCCACATCTTCTTTATCCATCATCTCTTGATGGACATCTGAGTTCTTTCCATAGTTTGGCTATTGTGGACATCATGTTACATGTTCTTAACACACACACAGGAGTATAGTAATTCTTTTGGAGGAGATGGATATGTATGTTACTTTGGGATGATGGTATCACCAGTGTATCCATATAATCAAACTCACCAAAATGTGTGCATTAAATATGTGCTGTATTTTGTGTATCTATTATATGTCAATGAAGCTGTTGAAAAAACCCCAAACCAACAAGTCAGAGGTATTGATCAACCAGAATATAGGCACTGGAACAGAGGCAAATCAGAATGAAGGACTGCATTACAGCATCCCTCCCCTCCAGGGTTTCAGGCTTTAACCCTGTGGTCATAGCACCTTGGGAATCCCAAGGAATCCTAGACAAGGTGTTGAGACAACCTGGACAGCTGGGAGCATGGGTATGGGTGGGGTGGGAGTTTGGACAGTTGCTGTTTACCTATAGAGCATCTCAGTATTTCGTTACCTAAGTATTCCGAGATTGAGTGGAGGTCATCCTTCCAGTTGCTACACGGAGATGGCATACTATGTCTGGGCACTGGCTTCAACTCCTGCATCCCTGTACAGCTGACTTCCCAAGGTGCACAGTACCCATCTGCCCCAAATTTGACTTTTAAATACTGGGCAGTTTTCCACCCAGGTGGTAAACTTGTGACCCTCCAAAGCTGGTTATGGTCGAATGAGCTCATCTCTTCTTTATTACCTGCATACAAGTGAGCTGTGTAAATGAAAGGAGTCAGAAGTTGGTTCTGGGCTCACATAGCAGCTCTTCTGCTTTTTTCCATATACTTTCTAGGGCACTGACCTCAGTTTTGTCGTCAGTTAATGGGATGGTGACATCTGTCTTGTCTCCCTCATAGGGCTGTGTTGAGGTTTAAATGACAGGAAGGAGGAGAAGTGCTTTGCAAACTGTAAAGACTGTGCACACATGAGCGGGTCTCTGTTCCATAGGCTGGAGGATCTGAGATCTGAGAATGCTGCTTGTCTGCTTCTGATCGAATCAGGGGTTATAGACCTGAATGTTCCCTGACTATTCTCAGATGTGATCATAATATAGCTTCAGCTTTTTATGGGGAGGGGGAGGGTGGGTTGCAGAAAGTGTGATCTTTCTTCTCCCTTAACTCTGCAAAATTAGAGCTAAGATGGACTGCTAGAGACTACCGAATTCATCCCCTTCATTTTATAAATGGGGTCGCTGAGGTCCAGAGAGGGCCAGTGAGTGGGCCAAGACCACACAGTGAGTTAGTGGTGAAGCTAGAACCGGGTCTGATGCTCAGCTCTTTACATCACAATGTATAACGTGTCTTGTGGCAAACCACTCATTCACGTTTTCATTCATTCAACAGCATTATTGTGTCCCCACTAAGTGGCGGGCTCTGTGCTATTTTGGGGATAGACAAGTTGGGTGCAATTCTGCTGTCTGGTTGCATATGACACTGGGTAGAGAACGCTCTTTGAGCGTCCTGAGAGGGAACCAGATAAAGTGTTACCTCTATAGGTCTGGCAACCTTTTGGGGAGGGGGCTGGGGTCATTTTTGAGAACAGTCGGGAAAAGTGTGGTGCGGAAGTTCAGTGATGCTGACCTAACACCGGTCAACAACCCAGCATCTTCATCTCCAGCCACCCGCATCGCAGACGCTGATGTTGAGGCCCCAAGAAGGGAAGGGATACAACCAGGGTCTCAGAACTGGAAAGTGCCCGCGCCCCTTTGAAAACAGGGTGTGATTCCAGCACCTTGTGGATCTTGTGAACTGGTGCAATTTAGGTAGAGAGAACATGGGTTTGGGTGCTGAAGAGACCTGGGTTCAAATTCCAGCTCTGCCATTTTCCAGCTCTGTGAGTTTGGGCCAGTTACTATTTTGAGGACTTTTTCTCACGTGCAAGAGAGAGAGAACAGGGTACTTACCTCCCAGGGCTCCTGGGAAGGTGAAATCAGTGCCTTGGACTGGAGCTCCTAGCTAGGGCCCGGCATGCAGCGGGCACCTCATACATGTTTCTTTGCTGCCCTACAGCCCTTCCTGTGGGTGGCTTATCGGTAACCAAGGGACCAAGTACTCCTGGATCTCTGCTCCTGAGCCCTGTGCTTCCAGGGGAGAGGCCTTGAAGATGTTCCTCAGTTGAACTATAAGGGCGGTGGCAAAGGTGACGTTTGCTGAAGGCTCAGACCTGCAAATTGGGGCTCTCTCCCCCAAAGTGCTCTCTTGGGCTCTCTCTGTCTCTCTCTAATGGGTGGGGACTCCTCGAAGCTCCCTTAGGCCCAGTTTGGATGCCCAGAGCCAGTGCCATGCCTGACTGCACAGGATGTCAGTTTTGCCCTGTGCCTGCTGCATTCCGGCTGCGTATGTCAGCACCTTATGAAAATCTTCCAGGTCTCGGCTTTGAATAGCCCCTTGGCTGCCTGGGAGGGAAGAGGCTGCCTCTGTTTTGCCTGTCAAATCCTCCGCTTTGTCTCTCTGCGAACAGGTAGGCCAGTCCCCTGACATAATACCGCCGGGACCATCGCTGTCAAGGCTAATTTTGTCCCGCTCAGGCTGAACAACAGCCATTCAGACCCACCAGCAGAGGCCGTACGTGGCAGGAGCTGCTATTCTCCCCATGAAGTTTGATGACAAGCTCTAAGCAGAGGCCAACTGCCCCAGCGGGGAAGGGCTGAGCTCTGACTTGCCTCTCCCAGCCGCTGCCGGTCTTCCTTTCCTTGCTGAGTCAAACCTTCCAAAGGACTCCCACCTTTGCTCTGGCACTGGCTGCGCCTGTGATGCAGGGAGTGGGCAAAACGAGAGGGAGACCCTGATCTAGAAAGAACCTGGAAAACGCATGGAGAACCCGATAACCAGCCAGATTTCTTCTTCTGCCTTAACTGCTAGGAACCCTGGAACAAACTTAGTACTGGAGGCAATAATGAACTCATCCCAATTGCCTGGTAACATCTTTAATCAAGTGTTCTTTAATACACTTCTTTTGTGATGGTAAAATACACTAACATAAAAGCTACTGGTAGCGACAGCCGGTACATCGGCAGTGCCTGCAACCATTGCCATTCTCTAGCTTCAGAACTTTTTCATCCCCCGGAAGGAAACTGTTTACCCATTGAGCAGTCCTTCCCTGCTCTTTCACTTGTGAGACAGCACGGGTATCCTTGTGAAGTGAATAGGGGGTACGGTCTCTAAACACAAGTAATAAAAAAGAGAGAAGTCGTAAATTTTATTGCGTTAACTAGATGCATTCACTTTTTATTTTTCCATATTCACTTTTGTTCCCTTCTCTTCTTTGTTAAAATAGGGACTGAGTTATGACTCATTTCGTTTCTTTCTTTCTTTTTTTTTTTTTTTTTAAGACTTTATTTATTTATTTGACAGAGAGTGAAAGAGGGATCACGAGCAGGGGGAGTGGGAGAGGGAGAAGCAGGCTTCCCACTGAGCAGGGAGCCTGATGCAGGGCTGGATCCCAGGACCCTGAGGTCATGACCTGACCTAAAGGCAGACACCTAATGACTGAGCCACCCAGGTGTCCTTGCGGCTCATTTCTGATTTGGCTGTGTCATTGCAAATTCCTTCCTTTCTTCTCGCTGCCTTTCTCTTTCTTTTTCCCTTCCTTCAGACCTTCAGATCTATTGTCTATCTAACCTGTCATCATTCCCTCAAAAATCTATGAAAAAAATCTATGGAGCATGTCTGTGTCTATCTATCCAGTCATCGATCCATCTATCTGTCTATCCAATCTATCTATGTCATCTATCTTCCTACTCTCCATCCATCTATCTGTGCCTCTCTTTGTAAACCTAGATCATTGGCTCTCAGTCTTGTACCTCAGAATCACCTAGGGGTTTTAAAATCTGTTGCTTGGGTCCCATCCCAGGCCAGCTGAAATAAAAACGTTTGGTGTGGGACCTAGCTAGGCATCTGTATATTTTTTAAAAGTTCTTCCAGGTGATTCTGATGCATAATGAAGGTTAGGAATTATTCACCTAAATTAACTTCTCTGATGATACTTATCCTTCTGCAGAAACTTTTTATTTCAGTTCTGGTCCTCTGTTGGTCTCTTTTTGTTGTTGTTGTTGTTGTTGTTGTTACATAAATAGCTATTTACCACATGTAACAGTGTATAATCTGCCTTCTAACAGTATGTATAAACAACTTCCCATGTACTGAAATAATTTCTAGGAGCATTATCTTAAAGGCTGCCTAGTATTGTATTAACATATATGTGACATTTATTTCATCAGTCTCCTCTTGGGATTTTGATTAGAATTATATCAAATCTATAAATGAATTAGGGAAATTTTATGTATATTTGATAAATTTATTTCATTTAACTTAAAAGTATGAAATTTTGATTGTAGATAAAAACAAAAACAAATGATGCGTACCCCGGGTACTCATTGTCTGGCTCCAACAGGTGGTCACTCCTTTTCTCTTCTGCCCCAGCCATAGCCCCATCTTATTCTACAATCCTATAATTCTTTTTTTTTTTAAAGATTTTATCCATTTATTTGGCAGAGAGAGATTACAAGTAGGCAGAGAGGCAGGCAGAGAGAGAGAGGAGGAAGCAGGCTCCCTGCTGAGCAGAGAGCCCGATGCGGGACTCGATCCCAGGACCCTGGGATCATGACCTGAGCCGAAGGCAGAGGCTTTAACCCCCTGAGCCACCCAGGCGCCCTACAATCCTATAATTCTGAGACAAACTCCAGACATCATATAAATTTATCTGCGAGTATTTCAGTACGTATCTCTAAAAGAAAACAAAACCCCAATAACATTGCTGTGCCAAAATAAAAGAAATTAACAGTAATCCCTTAATATCATCAAAGGAAGCTTGATGGCTTGTGATGGTTCAGATATCCAAATGCCTCATAAAGGTATTTGTTTAATTTTTACATTTTGTTTGGGATTAAACTTTTTCTTATTGTGCTCGTCAACCTTAGAATTGTTTTGATTGGTCTTAAGTCTCATTTATTATATAAGTTCCCAAACCATCTTTAATTTTTTTCCTAGGAATTTATTTGTCAAAGAAACTGGATTGTTGGTCTCATAGAGTTTTCCACATTACGGACTATATTTTTATGGTGTATTTTATCTTGTTTCTCTGTCTTCCATATTTCCCGTTCATTGGTGGTTAGGACTTAAAGTTTATATATTTAACCTTCCAATTTATGAACGTGTTTTATTCATCACTTTAAATTAGGTTTTCCTTAATGTCTATCAATAACATTTTCTATTTTTCTCCATAAAAGTCTTGCATATCTTAAAATTATTTCTAATATTTGTTTTGGGGTTTTGGGGATAAAATTGTAAATGTTAGCTATTCTTCTTCTTTTTTTCCCAGCCTTATTGTGATATAATTGACATATAACATTGCGTAAGTCTCAGGTGTGCAATGTGATGATTTGATACAAATATGTTGTGTATATTGCAAATGTTTACCATGGCTGAGTTACTTACATTCTTCACCGTACATAATTACATTTTTTGTTGTGTTGGTGAGAACATCAAGATCTACTCTCTCAATAATTTTCAAAAATACAATACCCTATTGTAATTACCATGCTGTACATTAGCTCCCCAGAATTTATTGCTCTGATGAGTGAAAAGTTTGTATCCTTTGACCAACATTTCCTCCAGCCTGTAGCCCCTGGCAATGACCAATCCACTCTCTGTTTCTAGGAGTTTGATTTTTTAGATTCCACATATAAGTGAGAGATTATCCAGTATTTGTTTTCCTTTGACTTAAGAAATGTTAACTCTCCTTAAATTGTCCTTTCTACTTGTTTGTTGCTGATGGCTACAAATACAACTATTTTTTTTTTTACCTTTGATTTTTAACAGCAACTGGTTAAACTTGCTTAAAACTCTAATAATTTATTTTAAAGTTCTTTGATTTTGGGGGCGCCTGGGTGGCCCAGTAGGTTAAGCCTCTGCCTTTGGCTGGGGCCATGATCTCAGGGTCCTGGAATCAAGCCCCGCATTGGGCTCTCTGCTCAGCAGGGAGCCTGCTTCCCCCTCTCTCTCTGCCTGCCTCTTTGCCTACTTGTAATCTCTGTCAAATAAATAAATAAAATCTTAAATAAAATAAAGTTTTTTGATTTTTAAATGAAGATAATCACATAGTTGTATAATTATTCAATCTTATAATTATATAATCTGAATAACAACAGTTGTTTTATATATATTTGTTTCTTCTATATATATCTGTGTAACTTTTTTTCCTTATTGATTTCAGTGCAGTAATGAATGGAAGGGATGATACTGAGCATCTTTGGTTTGATCTCTATTTTATTTTATTTTAAAGATTTTGTTTATTTATTTGTCAGAGAGTGAGAGAGAGCGAGCACAGGCAGACAGAGGGGCAGGCAGAGGCAGAGGGAGAAGCAGGCTCCCTGCCGAGCAAGGAACCCGATGCGGGACTTGATCCCAGGACACTGGGATCATGACCTGAGCTGAAGGTAGCTGCTTAACCAACTGAGCCACCGAGGCGTCCCTGATCTCTATTTTAAAAGAATTTTTAATGTTTCACAATTAATTGCTCAATTTTCTGTAGGTTTTCATTTGTTTGCTTTTGATACACTTATCAGGTTAAGAGGGTTCCCTCTATAACCAGATTTTAGGAAATTTTGTCTTAAGTTGGATGTTAATTTTTCAAATGCTGTTTCCCCATCTGTTGAGATAACCACATTCTTAATCTGTTAATATTAATCTGATTTTTTAAAATGTTGCACCTTGCATTTTGTGAATAAACCTTAACTGGAACATAATGCGTTAGTATTTTTATACATTGTTGGATTTGTTTTGCTAATATTTTGTTTGGAATTTCTGCATTGAGCTCATCTATAAGGTTGGTCTGAATGATCTTTTCTTTTAATATTATTTTCAAGCTTTCATATCAAATTATGGTATAAAATATATTGTATAGTATAATATATTGTATTATATATTGTATGTACAATGTATATGTACAATATATTGTATGGTATAAAATATGGTATAAAATAATTGGGAAAATAGTTACTTATTTTCTATTAAAATTATGTTTTCTTGGGGTGCTTGGGTGGCTTGGTTGGTTAAGCATCTGGCTCTTGATTTTGGCTCAGGTCATGATCTCAGGGTTGTGACGTCAAGCCCATGTAGGGCTCCGTGCTCAGTAGGGAAGTTGCTTGAGATTCTCTCTCTGTCCCTCCCTCTGTCCCTTACACTGCTTGTGCTCTCTTTCTCTTAAATAAATAAATAAGTCTTTTTAAAAAAAGAATTATTTTTCTTAAGAGTGTGATGGAATTTGCTATTCAGATCTTCTGAGTTTTTTTCCTTTGTAGAAATATTTTCAACACTTAATTCAATGTATTTGATCATAGGACAACTTGATTTTGTATTTCTTCTTAAGTCATTTTTTAAAATATTAAAAGATTTTTTAAAAGATTTTATTTATTTATTTGACAGAGAGAGACAGCGAGAGAGGGAACACAAGCAGGGAGAGTGGGAGAGGGAGAAGCTGGCTTCCTGCTGAGCAGGGATCCTATGAGGGACTTGATCCCAGGACTCTGGGATCATGACCAGAGACGGAATCATTACCTGAGCCTAAGACAGACGCTTAACAACTGAGCCACCCAGATGCCCCTATTTATTGAAGCAGTTTTAGGTGCCCAACAAAATTGAGTGAAAAGTACAGACAGCTCCTACATTTTTTTCCTTTTATTTTTTTGTATTGTTTTTAAAAAAATTATTATTATTTTTAAAAAGATTTTTTATTTATTTGACAGACAGAGATCACAAGCAGGCAGAGAGACAGGCAGAGAGAGAGGAGGAAGCAGGCTCCCCGCTGAGCAGAGAGCCCGATATTGGGCTCGATCCCAGGATACTGGGATCATGACCTGAGCCGAAGGCAGAGGCTTTAACCCACTGAGCCACTCAGGCGCCCCCCAAAAATTATTACTATTATTATTATTATTATTTTAAAGATTTTATTTATTTATTTGACAGAGAGAGATCACAAGCAGGCAGAGAGGCAGGCAGGGAGAGAGGAGGAAGCAGGCTCCCTGCTGAGCAGAGAGCCCGATGCGGGCCTCCATCTCAGGACCCTGAGATCATGACCTGAGCCGAAGGCAGCGGCTTAACCCACTGAGCCACCCAGGCGCCCGGCACCTATCTTTTAATGTCCCCATAGTTTTGCCTTTTCCAGGATGCTGTGTGGTTGGAATCCTACAGTATGGAGTCTTTTTTAGATGGGCTTCTGTCTCTTCATACTATGAGATTCCTTTATTTCTGTTCATGGCCTAATAATGGCTCATTTCTTTTCAGCACAGAATAATAATATCCCATTGTATACAAACACCACAGGCTATTTATCGATTCACTTACTAAAGGACATCTTGGTTGCTTCCAGTTTTGGCAATTACGGATAAAGTTGCTATAAACACTTATGTTCAGGTTTTTATGTAGACATCAGTTTCAGTCCATTTGGGTGAATACGAAGGATCATGATTGCTGGGTCATATGGTATAGTTTGCTTAGTTTTATAAGAAACTACCAAACTATCTTCCAAAGTGACTTTACCATTTCACATTCCCACGAGCAGTGAGTGAGCTCCTTGATGCTTTATACCTTTGCTAGTACTTGGTGTTGTCAGTATTTTGGATTTCTACCATTCTGATAGGTATGAAGTGGTATCTCAGTGTTATTCTAATTTGTAATTCCATAATGATGTATGATATCACTTGCCGTCTGTATATCGTGTGTGTCTGTGAAGTATCTGTTCAAATCTTTTACCCATTTAAAGAATTGGGTTATTTTCCTAGTGTTGAGTTTTTAAAATTCTTTGTATCTTTTGGATAAGAATCGAGTATCAGATTTATCTTTTGCAAATATTTTCTCCTGATTTGTAGCTTGTCTTTTCATTTTCTTATCAGTGTCTTTCACAGAATAGAAGTTTTCAATTTTAATGAAATTGTCTAATTTATCTATTTTTTCTTTCATGCATCATGCCTTTGATTTTTTTTTAAAGAATTTATTTATTTATTTGACAGACAGAGATCACAAGTAGGCAGAGAGACAGGAGGAAGCAGGCTCCCCACTGAGCAGAGAGCCCGACACAGGGCTCCATCCCAGGACCTTGGGATCATGACCTGATCTGAAGACAGAGCCTTTAACCCAGTGTCATCCAGGTGCCCCACCTTTGATGTTCTATATAAAAAAGTCATTGCCAAACTCAAGATACATCTATATTTTCTCCTGTGTTATCCTCTAGGAATTTTATTATTTTGAATTTTACATTTTGGTGTATGATCCATTTTGAGTATTATCCATATGTTGTGAGGGATGTAAGGTCTTTGTCTAGATTTTTTCTTTTTTAACGTGTAGATATCCAGTTGTCCCAGAATCATTTGTTGAAAAGACTATTCTTTCTCCATTGAATTGCCTTTGCTCCTTTGTCAAAGATCATTTGAATATTTGTGTGGATCCATTTCTGGACTGTTTATTCTACTCCATTGATGTATTTGATTTTTGCTTTGTTTTGTTTTTGCCAATACCATTGTCTTGATTACTGCACTATTTTAAAAAAAAAGATTTTATTTATTCATTTGAGAGAGAGAGAGTGCATGAGTCGGGTGGGGGGTAGGGGATGAGAGCAAGGGAGAAGCCGACTTCCCTCTGAGCAGGAATCCCTATGCGGGGCTCCATCCCGACCCTGAGTTCATGATCTGAGCTGAAGACAGATGTTCAACCGACTGAGCTACCGAGGGCCCCTTGATTATTGTAGTTTTACAGTGAGTTTTAAAGTCGAATAGTGTCAGTCCTCTGACTTTGTTATGCACTAGCATTATGCTGGCAATTCGGGGCATTTGCCTCTCCACATAAACTTTAAAATCAGTTGGTTGATATCCACAAAATACATTTTTGGGATTTTGATTGTGATTGTGTTGAATCTATAGATCAAGTTGGGAAAAACAGATATCTTAAAAATGCTGTCTTCCTAACCGTGAATATAAACTATCTCTCAATTTATTTAGTTTTTCTTTGATTTATTTTATTAGAGTTTTATAATTTTCCTTATATAGGCTTTGTATAAATTTCTTTAGATTTATATGTAAATATTTCTTTCTTTTTTTGGTGCCAATGTAAATGATACTGTACTTTAATTTCAAATTCCAATTGTCCCTTATTGTTGTATGGGACAGAAGTTGACTTTTGTATATTAACCTTGTATTCTGCAAGCTTGCTATAACTTCCCATTATTTCTAAGGACTTTTTTTTTTTTTGGTCAATTCTTTGGGATTTCCTACATAGGCCTTTATGTCATCTGTGCATTAAGATAGCTTCCTTTCTTTCTTTCTTCCTCCCCCTCTCTCTCCCCTTCTTCCTTCTTTCCTTCCTCCCTCCCTCCCTCCCTTCCTTATCTGTATATTCTTTTTCTTATTGCAGTACCTGGAACTTCTTATTACTGATTTTTAGTTTAATTCTATTGTGGTCTAAGAGTATACATTGAATCATTTCTATTCTTTTAAATTTGTTAAGATGTTTTATGGCTGAGAATGTGGTCTGTCTTGGTAATTGTTCCATATGAGCATGAGAAGAATATGTATTATGCTATTGTTGGGTGAAGTCTTCTGTAAATGGTTGGTTATTGTCATAGCCTTATGTTCATATTTTCTAGTTTCTTTTATTTCTTGATACATAATTATTCTGATAATTCTAATAACTTAAGTTTGTAATTTTTACAGTTCTGATTTACCATGCCCTTTTTGTACGTGTTACATTTCTGACTATAAGATACTAGTTTTTATTGGAACTTAATCTTTGGAAATTCCACGGACTTTTTATCCTCTCCCTCTTTCTTTCTTTTAAGAAGTAGAAATACTCTCCTAAGTTTCTCTGTTCCTTTCCTATGTGAAAGTCACCTGGGGGGGACACCTGGGTGGCTCAGTGGGTTAAGCCTCTGCCTTCGGCTCAGGTCATGATCCCAGAGTTCTGGGATCGAGCCCCACATTGAGCTTTCTGCTTAGTGGGGAGCCTGCTTCCTCCTCTCTCTCTCTCTCTGCCTTCCTCTCTGTCTACTTGTGATCTCTGTTTGTCAAATAAATAAATAAAATCTTAAAAAATAAAAAAAAGAAAGTCACCTGGGTCTTATATAAAGTTATTGATTCACATTTTAAAAAATATTTTATTTATTTATTTGACATAGAGATCATAGAGATCACAAGTAGGCAGAGAGAGAGGAGGAAGCAGGCCCCACGCTGAGCAGGGAGCCTGATGCAGGGCTCGATTCCAGGACCCTGGGATCATGACCTGAACCAAAGGCAGAGGCTTTAACCCACTGAGCCACCCAGGCGCCCCGATTCACATTTTTTACTTTCAAAACTCTAGTATGTTACTTTATTGTCTTTCACACTACTTTTGCAGATAGAAATTTGAAGCTGATTGAGCTGATTTTCTTCTTTTGTCTTAATTTTTTTTCTTTCTTTGGAGATTTTCTCTTTTTTTTTTATCTTATGGTTCTGTTTTCCTGAATATATTCAAATTTCTAAATATATTCACTGACTTTTCATAGGAAGTGATAAAGCCTTTCAATTCCCAAGTTATCATATTTCATCTCTGGAAAGTTCTCTTTTATAGCTTTTATTATAGCTTGTTCCATTTATTCTAATTTTTTAAGGAACACCAGTTAATTGCATATTGGTTTATGCTTGCTTTTCCTCTGTCATTTTGCCTTTCACTAGTTTAGTCTTCGGAGAAAGTGGTTTCACTTCCCTACAACATTAAAAAGCAATTTTTATTTGCCTGTGAGAATTCATCATTCTCCTATTACTGGACATAATCAGTGCCCTGCCTGACATTTACCTTGGCACTCACCTCTGCACATCGGAGGCTGCTTACTGTGAACGCCTATGACTTCACTCTTGGTCCCCATGTACAGCAAAATGGAAGTTCCAGGAAGTGAACATTCTCAGAAGCCACAACAAACAATGACAGATGAGGAGTTGGAAGGTAAATGCCCAAGGTTCCTTACTTCCAGGTGGGAAAACACGCAGGTATGGTCTACACTGTTGAGCAGAATTTTCCAGTTTCCCATGGTGGAAACCTGCTCAATAACTTAGCCATTATAGTCTTACTTTCCTTCCCTGATCCACTGGTGCTTCCTGGGATCACATCTGGTATAAACTACTTGCTACAATGTCTACTTCTGGAGAAACACACCCTAAAACAGACACTGAAAGTATTTCCAATTTTTGCTATTATAAACAATATATTGATGAGTATATATTTGTACATGGGTCTTTTTTTTTTTTTTTAGATTTTATTTATTTATTTGTCAGCAAGAGAGCACAAGCAGGCAGAGTGGCAGGCAGAGGCAGAGAGAGAAGCAGGCTGCCTGCTGGACAAGGAGTCTGATGCGGGCCTCGATCCCAAAACCCCGGGGTTATGACCCAAGCCAAAGGCAGCGGCTCAACCAGCTGAACCACCCAGGCATCACTGGGTCTTTGTTTGTATCTTTCACTATTTTTTCTAGAATAGACTCCCCAAAGTGGAATTATTAGATCACAGGGCATAAATACTTTGTTTTGCTTTTTTTATTTTATTTTTTAGGTCATAAATATTTAAAATCTTTTAATATTTATCTTAAGATTTTAAAAGATTTAAAATCTTTAAAATATTTAAAATAGATATTGCTAAATTTCAGGTTAAGTCTTCGGCAGAAATTGGACAGCAAGCAGTTCAAGGCTGAACCCTCTGAGACCAGGGTGCTGATGAAATCTTCATTTTTTCTGCTGGCCCATATCCCTAGAGTCTTAAAGAATATGAGCAGTGTAGGCTTTTTCAAGTGAAAGGAGTAAATGCTGGCTGTGTTTGACTTTTTATTAGGTCAGCCTCACATACTAATCTTATTCAAATGTATCCACCCTTATTTTGCCTTTTTAAACCATTAGTCTCTTTCTGTGCCATCCTGTCAGACTCTAACCTTATCCACGGTCCTCCTCATGCTCACCCTGTTTTATTTATGCAGTTTATCTGAGGTCCTTCCAGGGATCCTCAATTTGATAAGCAGATATGAACAGATCTGTTTGGAGAACTGGGAAGCATATTGAGCCCAGACCTAGGGTTCAGGGTTTGTAATTTTGGATTCATCCCCGTTCCTCTCTTAGCCTCAGTTAGAGTTGAGGAAGATGAGGCTAGAGAGAGACAGTGACTTGCCAAGATCAAACAAGAGAGGTTAACGTGGAGCTGGGTTCAAAAGCTGGTCCTTTTGAGATGGTGGGACTTAAAACCCCTCTGGGTGGCCATGATGAATCTTCCCCACTTGGCCCTGCCCTTGCCCATGTTTTCTAGCTCAAGCAGATGATTAATCTGCTACAAAGTTCCAGCACCTTCCTTCACAATCAGGGCTTTCCCATCACTCTGGACTCCGCCCGCATGCCTCCTTACATGCTCTTTTCCTCATATGTCTCCTTGGCTTGTCTCTTACCTGGTCCTGACCTATCCTCATCTCTTGTCCCCCGCCTTTCACTGGGAGGCTCCTCATGAAACACCTGTTCAGGAAAGCTGTCCCATTCCCGTAACTGGTGATTGATTCCTCTGTTCTCTGGCTAGACTAGAAGCACCTTGATGCCAGGAATGTGTCTGGGAGCCCAGTGTATCTCCAGCACTTACTACAGTGCCTGCCCCAAGGCGGGTGTTGAGTGAATGTCTGCAAAATGAGCAGATGGTTGAATAAATGAAAACAAATGGAAGGCATTTGCTGGTCGTCTTGAATGGGGATTTGTTTGAAGATCAGCAGTCAAATTATTTTAAAGCCCATCCTCACAGAGCTAGGGAAATGACTCGAGAATGACAGGCAAAATGGCTTCTAAAAATACCGGAGCCTCAGGGTCTTATTTTTCACACCTGACTTGGCCAGTTTTGTTTATTCAGAATTCTCTTATTTCCATATAAATGACATCCTCTGATATCAATCTGGTTTTGACTCTCTGTCTTCCCATCTTTGGGTTAAAAATTTTAAAAAAGGTTGCTATGGTGACTGAGTTCCTGGACTTCACATTCAGGTCTTCTTAAGAGGTCCTGGAGCGTCCTGTGCCGGGGAGTATACTGAGATCCTGACATCCGACAGCTAATAAAATCCTCACTGGTCAGTAGTATCCCCCTCATTTTGTAAGTAAGGAAACAAGTCCAGAGAGGTGAACTTCTACATGGTCACCGAGGAAATGAGCCGAGAAGCTGATATTTGAACCTACATTGGGATCCTTTCATGCTGCAATTCTTTTTTTTTTTTTTTTAATTTTATTTAGTTTATTTATTTGAGAGAGAGGGAGCACAAGGTGTGGAGGGACAGAGGGAGAGGAAGCAGCAGACTCCCCACTGAGCAGGGAGCTTGACAAGGGGTGGTAGAGGCCTCCATCCCAGGACCCTCAGATCATGATCTGAGCCCAAGGCAGACGCCTAACTGACTGAGCCACCCAGGAGCCCCTTGTGCTGCAATTCTTGTCCCCCCAATTTATAGAATGATTCCACATCAATCATCTCAGTGGCTCTTGGAAGCTACTCAGTGAGGGAAGAGGGCGAGGCTCCCCAATTCCACCTTACCAGTGTGGAAATGGAGGGAGTTAATTTAGGATTTCAGCTCAGTCCAGCAGACGCCTCACTCGGCCCTTGCCAGGGATGTGACTGTGGATGATTCGCATTCCCTCTCCCAGTCCCAGAATCCTCATCTGCAAAATGGGAATGAGGGCTATTTGTCCTCCACTGACACGGGACATAGAGTGTCTCCTCCAACACCGCTGCTCCCACTCCCCGACACCACCTAGGGGTCCTGTGACTTGGTTCTGACCCTGACTACCCAGAGCTAGCGTCAGACTCCGCGGGCTCAGTCCCACAGAACCGCCCTGACTTCAGAGGCCATTCCAAGGAGTGGGCCCTTGGCTTACCAGCGCTTCTGCCAGACGTGGCTACGAAGTCGGATTCCCAGAGGCAGTAATGAGCCAGACAACTCTCTCGTCCTAGAGAATCTCTACTTACTGCTGCATTTTACACAAGGAGGTCCGTGAACAGCCAGAGGAGGAAGTATGCAGGGTGCGATCCGAGAGTTCTGAGTGGACAGACTTCTGTCCCCATGGATTGTGGAGCGTGCGCTCCCAGCATCCTGATGTAGTTGCCAACTCAGAAGCTCTCCAAAACCATTTTCTAAGGTTTTTTTTCTTTAAGATTTATGTATTTGTTTACTTGACAGAGAGGAAGAGAGAGAAAGAATAACAGAGGTAGAGGGAGAAGCAGACTCCCCGCCGAGCAGGGAGCCTGAGGCAGGACTTGATCCAGAACTCTGGGATCATGACCTGAGCTGAAGGCAGACCCTCAACCGACCAGGCCACCCAGGTGCCCCAAGTTTTTTTTTTTTTCTTTAATGGGCGTTCCATTACATATAGTTGGTTAAATCGTTGGCTATTGGTGATTGAACTCAGGTCAGAGGTGAAAAGTAGGGCTGAAAATTTCACCCTTCTAATCAAGATCTAGGTCCTTCTGGTGATGAACACTGTCCTCAAGCTATTTGCACCACCCCCCCAAACTAATGACCTCATTAGCATATGCCCAGGTAAGGTTGAAAGGAGCTTATTATGAATAACAAAAGATACTCCCGGGATCGCAGCAACTCACCAGAAGCCGCCCCCACAGCAAGCCAGCGCCAGGCATCGGGAAAATGGCAGACAATTTTTCACTTAATGATGCTTTATCTGGGTCTGGAAACCCAAACCCTCAAGGATGGCCTGGTCAATGTGGAAACCAGCCTGCTGGTGCAGGGGGCTACCCAGGGGCCTCCTATCCTGGTGCCTACCCTGGACAGGCACCTCCAGGAGCCTACCCTGGCCCAACAGCTCCAGCTTATCCTGGACCACCTGCACCAGGAGCCCACCCTGGGCAACGGAGTGGGCCTGGGGCCTACCCGCCTCCTAGACAGCCAAGTGCTCCTGGAGCCCAGCCCGCTGCTGGCGCCTTTGGCATCCGTGCTGGACCACTGACTGTACCTTATGACCTGCCCTTGCCTGGAGGAGTCATGCCTCGAATGCTGATAACAATTCTGGGCACAACGAAGCCCAATGCAAACAGATTTGCTTTAGATCTCAAGAGAGGGAATGATGTTGCTTTCCACTTTAACCCACGCTTCAGGGAGGACAACAAGAGAGTCATTGTTTGCAATACAAAGCTGGATAACATCTGGGGAAAGGAAGAAAGACAGGCGACTTTCCCATGCAAAAGTGGTAAACCATTCAAAATACAAGTGCTGGTTGAATCTGACCACTTCAAGGTTGTGGTCAATGATGCTCACTTGTTGCAGTATAATCATTGGATGAAAAATCTCCAGGAAATCAGCAAACTGGGAATTTCTGGTGACCTAGATCTCACCAGTGCTTCACATGTTATGATATAATCTTAAAGGGGAAGATAAAAAAAAAATGAAATTGGGGCGCCTGGGTGGCTCAGTGGTTCAATCCTCTGCCTTCGGCTCAGATCATGATCTCAGGGTCCTGGGATCGAGCCCCACATCGGGCTCTCTGCTCAGCAGGGAACCTGTTTCCTCCTCTCTCTCTGCCTGCCTCTCTGCCTACTTGTGATCTCTGCCTGTCAAATAAATAAATAAAATATTTTTTAAAAAATGAAATTGAATATAAACCCTTACTCATTGAAACTTCATTTTTCCTGATTGAAAAATTTCACTTTTATTCATCACTGTCCTTGTAAATCTTTGATTTAATGAACATTCTAAGAGTAAAAAAAAAAAAGAACGAAAGAAAAAAAAGATACTCCCATCACCCCTATCACTCAGGAAATTTAAAAAGTTTTAGGAGCTCTGTGCCAAGAACATGAGGTAAAGACCAAATACATGTATATATTTATTATTACACCTCAGGGGATAATCATGGTAAAAGTCATGCTGGGGGCATGAAATGAAACAATGGAGGCACAGCAGCTAGTAGATGTGATTTGTGTACAGGAAATCACGGAGATGATAAAATGTTCCGTATTTGGGAGAGGAGACGAACACTGAAGCTGGAGCGGATGGGAGTGAGGTGCAGCCTGGGAGGGTTTGGAGGGCGGCAGGCAGGGTGGATGGCTGGACTGTCCGCAGACTTAGTGGTGACTACCCGCTCATACCTACAGAGTTAGCTGAGGGAGGTCATCACTGAGGGAATGACCAAGTACAAGCTGCTTGGATGGGTCCAGTGAGGGAGAAGTCCTTGGCCAGCCCCTTCTTCTCGAACCTTTCTTTAGACCTTTCCCTTACCAGCCCATCAAAGGCTGCTGTCTTTTTCTCCTGCCTTCCCAGTCTCACCTACACACACACACACACACACACACACACTCCTGGGATTCATGCACTCTGTTCCTTGAACCAGCCCATCACTTCTAACAGTTAACATCTGCCACCTGAGCAGCTCTCAAGGTCATTCATTCAACCACTCACCAACCCAAGCTTTGGGTGTCCTGCATTGACCTCATTGAGTTGGATAGATCATGCCTCCCTGCCCAGTAAACAGAGCTTCTCTGTCAGTCTTTTTTTTTTTTTTTTTTAAGATTTTATTTATTTATTTGACAGAGAGAGAGATCATAAGCAGGCGGAGAGTCAGGCAGAGAGAGAGAGAGAGAGAGAAGCAGGCTCCTGCCAAGCAAAGAGCCCGATGCGGGGCTCGATCCCAGGACACCGAGATCATGACCTGAGCCGAAGGCAGCGGCCCAATCCACTGAGCCACCCAGGCGCCCCTTCTCTGTCAGTCTTAGTGATGCTTTTTCAGATGCATAGCCTGTCTCTAGATGTTCTCGTACCTTGCTGCTGTAGGAGCTAAGGCCCCAAGATCGGGCCACTTTGGCACATTGGTTATTTTGAATAAAAGTTGATTGTCCATGCAAGAAGGACATTCAGAACATTCAGAACTTTCTCTTTCCCCCTGAAAGTAGGAAACAAATCTCCCCTGTGAAAAGTACCTTCCCTGTACCAGGAGAAACATCCTTTTCACCAAGATTCGAAATTTAGAGCCCAAAGACTGTATAAACAACCCTTGTTACTTTCAACTAATTTACTACCCCAGCCTAAATTCTGTTTAGAAGAGCCAGTCCTCATTAGCATAGTGGTGAGTATCCCCGCCTGTCCTGTGGGAGACTGGGGTTCAATTCCCGGATGGGGAGGCCCCAGAGTGTTTTGGGGCACCTGGGTGGCTCAGTGGGTTAAGGTCATGATCTCAGGGTCCTGGGATGGAGCCCCAAATCAGGCTTTCTGCTCAGCAGAGAGGCTGCTTCCCCCACTCTCTCTGCCTGCCTCTCTGCCTACTTATGATCTCTTTCTCTGTCAAATAAATAAATAAAATCTTTGAAAAAAAATTCTGTTTAGAATTCCTTCCTAACTGAAACTCGCAACGTTAAGTTTTCTTTGTCATGTCAATTCCTCACAGATTTATTGTCTGTCTAAAAAGTATAAAAACAAAAAGTATAAAAATCACCTGTCTTGAACACTTATTTTTTTTTTAAGATTTTATTTATTTATTTGACAGACAGATCACAAGTAGGCAGAGACACAGGCAGAGAGAGAGGAAGGGAAGCAGGCTCCCCGCTGAGCAGAGAGCCTGATGTGGGGCTCCATCACAGGTCCTGGGATCATGACCTGAGCCGAAGGCAGAGGCTTTAACCCACTGAGCCACCCAGGCGCCCCTGTCTTAGACACTTCTTTAGGTTTCAATTTCTTTATTGAGCTTCCATGCACATGTAATAAAACTTTGGTTCTTTTCTTTGTTAATCAGTATCGTGTAAATTTATTTGTTAGTTTAGCTGAAAGACCTTAGAGGTAGAGAATTTTCCCTTCCCTTTACTGCCCTTAGGAAATTCTTCATTGGCATCCCATTTCTTCTCCTTGAAAATATTTTTAAATTGCTATTCAAATAATGTTGAATATTAATAATATTATTGATATTATACACATCACCTCTTGCCTGAACTTTCAGCTTTTTAAAAAAAAATATTTTATTTATTTATATGACAGACAGAGATCTACAAGTAGGCAGAGAGGCAGGGAGAGAGAGAGGAGGAAGTAGGCCCCTGCTGAGCAGAGAGCCTGATCCTGGGATCATGGCCCAAGCCGAAGGCAGAGGCTTTAACCCACTGAGCCACCCAGGCACCCCATGAACTTTCAGCTTTTATATCTGCATGAATACTACTAAGCTTACAGAATCGATTTTACTGGAAGATAGTACAACAAAGTGGTTAAGAACTTGGACTTTGGGATTGGAATAGACCACCTGGGCTTGAGTCATGCTTGTATGTCTTAACAACTGTGAGACCTTGAGCATGGTACTTCCCCTCTACAAGCCTCCATTGTCCTATCTGTAAAAGTGGGGTTATAATGCTCAACTCAGAGTTATAAGAGTTAGGTGGGATAATGCTTATTATGTGCTTAGCATTCAGTGCATACTGATGATCATATCTGTAGTCAGAGTGTATACATTGCTGTGACCTACTTTCTCTGCTTATCTTCATTTCAGAAAAATTTTCTATTTTGCTACTCATTGCTCGTATTTATTATTTTGAATGGCTACAGAATGTCTCGTCAAGCTTCATTAAAATTAACTTAGTCATTTCCTTATTGCTAAGTATTTAGGTTATTTCTGGGTTTTCTCTAGTATAAATAATGCTCTGATTAATATTTTAGAACATAAAATACTTTTTAAAGATTTTATTTATTTATTTGACAGACAGAGATCACAAGTAGGCAGAGAGCAGACAGAGAGAGAGGGAAGCAGGCTCCCCGCTGAGAAGAGAGCCTGATGTGGGCTCTATCCCAGGACCCTGGGATCATGACCTGAGCCAAAGGCGGGGCTTTAACCCACTGAGCCACCCAGGTGCCCCTAAAGTATTTTTTTAATAGCAAAACAAATTGAGTCCAACATATTTTTATCTCAACTCTGTGTCAAATCTTATGATAAATGTGGGGCACTCTGATCAGATTGGGGGGGCCACCAAATGTGGAGTGTCCCAGTTGGGTAGGGGCTGGTGGTCAGGGTGGTAAAAGGATTCACCAAGGCAGAACAAAGGAGATAGAAGTAGCGGGAAGAACAGCAAAGGAGAGATTTCGAGGAGATGGTGGCGAGGGACCACAGTTAAAGGGCAGAGTGAAGGAGTATGGGGACACATGGAATTTCCCCTTTTTTGGTACTCTTAGGAGTTGTGCCTGGTTGTAACTGGTCAGTTAGGGCCCATGATTGTTTCAAAGAGGGTCGTTTTGTGTGTGTGTGTGTGTGTGTGTGTTTTAAGATTTTATTTGGTTATTTGACAGAGAGAGAGATCACAAGTAGGTAGAGAGGCAGAGAGAGAGGGGGAAGCAGGCTCCCTGCTGAGCAGAGAGCCCAATGCAGGGCTCCATCCCAGGACCCTGAGATCATGACCTGAGCCGAAGGCAGAGGCTTAACCCACTGAGCCACCCAGCCCCCTTCCCCCGCCACACACACAGTGGGTCGTTTAATGAGCCTATATGACTTGCCTGTTGCCGCTCAGCTCAGTGCTTGCTGTAGGCCCTTAGTGTCTATAATCAATACTCTGGATGCGAAGATGGCTCAGCCTGGCTCCCTTCCTATGGGGATCTCAAGGTCTTTAGCAGAGAGAAGGCTTGGACTTACCTGCCCATTATATAAGGCAGTAAATACCAATGCTTTCAGAGAGGAATCAGCTACAGATGACTGAAGTGAAGGGGAGCGGTTAGTGTGGAGGAAGTGTTTGTGGACCTGGAGGCTCCATGAAAGCCCAGCTCCTCCACGAAGACATGCATGCAGCACGCTAAGCCCTCCTGCTGTCGGACTGCGTCCTGCCCTCGGAGCCTTCACGCCGTCGGGGCTGTAAAACCAGGACTCTAATCCGAGTGGAGAGGCCACAGGGAGACTGACTGCTTTTCTCATGAACCCGTTGCAAGGTGGAGGAAGGTGTCTGAGGAGGGCTTTGACCTGGACTCAGAAGGGTGAGGGAGACAGAGTCTTGGGGGAATTATAGAGAGATGCCTCATCTGGGGTCCTCTGGGATGGAGATGGAGCATGCAAGGAGTGAGGACAAGTTGTTTCGCTGCTGGTTTGTAATTGTGATGGGTTCAAGTCCTGGTAGAGGAGGAGGAATTTCTCTATAAGAACATTTTTCTTCCAGGGGACCTAAAACATCTACCTAGCACAAATGTTTGCTGATTTCCAGGTCACTTTCACTCACCATCCCATGACAAAACTGGATAGTAAAAGAAAGCAGCACTCCCTGGGTACTGGGAATGCATTCCTTTAAAATTAATTTACTTTTTAAAAGTAAACTCTATACCCAATGTGGGGGTCATACTCACAACCCCAAGATCAAGAGTCCCACAATCTGGGGTGCCTCGAGGGGCTCAGTCCATTAAGCATCTGCCTTGGGCTCAGGCCGTGATCCCAGGGTCCTGGCATCCAGCCGCATGTTGGGCTTCATGCTCAACAGCGAGCCTGCTTCTCCTCCCTCCTGCTTGTGCTCACTCCCTCTGTCTCTCTCTCAAATAAATAAATAAAATCTTAAAAAAGGAAAAAGAGTCTCACGATCTATCAAGTGAGCCAGCCAGGTGCCCCTCACCTTAATCATTAAGTGTCCAGTTCAGTAGTGTTAAGTACATTCACATTGTTGTATGACCAATCTCCAGGGTTTTCTCTTGTAGCACTGAAACTCTGTATCTATTTATTGAACAGTAACTCATCATTTCTCCCTCCTCCCAGTCCCTGGCATTATACTCTCTGTTTCTGCGAATTTTACTTCTCAAGGTATCCTGTATACGTGGAATCATACAGTATTTGTCTTTTTGTGACTGGCTTACTTCACTTAACATAATACTGTCAGTTTTATCCTTGTTGTAACATGTCAGAATCCCCCCTGCCTCCTCCTCAGACAACCATTAATCTACTTCTGTCTCATAGATTGGCCTATTCTGGATACTTCATTATAAATGGAATTGTACAATAAACAACCTTTTGTGAATGGCTACTTTCACTTACCATAATGTAATGTGTCCAAGGTTTATCCATGTTGTACCATGAATCAGTATTTAACTCCTTTTGTTGCTGAATAATATCCTATTACAGGTATAAAATACCACATTTTCTTGATCCATTCACCAGATGATGAACATTTGGATTGTTTCCACTTTTTGGCTAATACAAATAATGCTGCCATGAACATCCATGTACAGGTTTTTCTGCATGCGTTTTTTACTTCTCTTGGTTATATACCTAGGAGCGGAATTGCCATTTGAGAAAATTACCATTTGAGAAAATGCCAGACTACCCAGGTGGCCGCACCATTTTACATTCCTACCAGCAGTGTATAAGGCTTCCAGTTTTTCCACATTCTTGCCAACTGAGTAATGTGCATAGTGGGTTGAAAGGGGCTCCCCACCCCAAAGATGTATTCATGTCTTAATCTCTTAATCCTTGGAAACTGTGAATGTGACCTTATTTGGAAAAAGGGTCTTTGCAGATGTAATTGATTTAAGGATCTCAAGTTGACATCATCCTGGATTATCCAGGAGCACCTTAAATCTGATGACAAACATCCTTTTAAAAAACACACAGAGGAGAGACACAAAGAGAAGAGGAGAAGGCCATGGGAAGATTGGGCAAGGATTGGACTGAGCAGCCACAAGCCAGGGAATGCTGACAGCCACCAGAATCAATAAGGAATGGATTCAAACTCTCCTAAATCCTCAGGAGGGAGGGTGATGCTTACCAGACCTTGGTTTTGGACTTCTGGCTTCCCAAACTGTGAGAGAATAAAATTCTGCTGTTTTAAACCATTTGGTTTGTGGTCTTTTGTTATGATGGCTACAGACAGCTGATGCTTGTTATTATCTGTCTTTTTGATTATAGCCATACTGTAGCCATTCCCACAGGGGCACACCCCACCCTTTCAGCCCCTTGCAGAGTATGGGGCTAGACAGAGACACAGGACTCCAGACGTGGCCTGATAAATGTGGGCTGCAAAATGCTGTCACCTATATGTCCTTAAGTGCCCGTGGTCCCAAAATCTTTGTCCCATATTTTGTCCCCAACTTTTGCCTCCACTCCGTAGTGCTGTTAGTTCTGGGTCTTGGCCCCAAGTCTGCAGCCAGCAAGCTGAGGTGCCAACATGACATCGTGGGTTTGAGCCAACAAAGCCCAGATTACCAGCTGTTGTCCTGAAACACCTCTGCAGATCATTCAATCAATCCTGGCCATCAGAAGCTCTGGTGAGAGTGGGGCTGCAGACTGTGGACCTGACCCTGCCCATGGGTGAGGAGCCATGTGGGGTTAAGGGTTTTAGTTAGGTCCACTACACCTGCCCTGGTGGCTATCTGAAATGGGCAGTGTCCTCTCTACCACCCCAACGTCACTCTGATCCTGGCCCTCTTCTCCATCCCTCCCTTCAGCCATTGGACCATTGTCTTCCTGGTCTCTTGCTTCCAGCGTCCGCCCCCTTCAGCCCACCTCCCACACCAGCTGTCAGAGGGCCTTTGCTAAGGCACAGCCCTGATTATGATACTTCCTTCCTCAGAAACCAGCAATGACTTCTCATTGCATACCTAGCAGATTCAGCTGTAAGGCTGGTATTCAAAGCCCTCCTTGATCTGGATCCTTCATCTCTCTCCAGACTCACTTTGGTCTCCACTCCACCCCCATCCTTTACTCTCACCAAACAGAATGACACTCTCTTCCCCAGATGCACTCCCTTGCCTTTCCTCTTATTATTTCTTCTTCTTAGAATGCCCTTCTCACAGCATTTCATGGGCTGAAATCTTTCTGCTCTTCACGACTTGGCTCAGTTGTCATCCCTCCATAAAGCCTTCTCTTTTCTCCTGATTGGAAGTGGTCTTTAGTGCATTGCATGGCAGTCTTTGGTTCCTTCACCTGCGGGACCAGGGCTGCAGTGGTACACATCTCTGGGTATTGGTTGGTGGGGGGGCAGTCCCTTCATAGTCTATGAAGAGAGACTGGTTTCCCTTTGGGTTGTGCAGTTAAAACAACCTGTGCAACCTGTGGTCACTCTGGGCGGGGCTACTTTATCCCCTAGAGTCCCGAGGTATGGGACCTATGACCTTCCAAGGACTTTCCCAAGATAAATGGGCTCCCAAATCTAAAAAAAAAAAAAATGAGCATACCCAAAATGAATAATAAGTTCTAAAGAAAGATTACTAAAATTTCCTACTTTATAGTAAAAATGTTTCTACTGAAATCTATTTTTATAGTAAAACATGTTCATTTTTACTGATGAGATGCAGCTTCCAAAGAAAGAGTGATTAAGCCTGGTGATGCTAATGATGATGATGACTGATAATAGGTAATATATATTTAAGGTTTATGTGTACTATTCACCATTCTAAGCATTTGACACATTTTTAATTAATTTAATCTTCATGGTAGCCTCGTGGTGTTGTGCTATTATCCCCATTTCAGAGATGAGGAGACAGAGGTGTAGCCTCTAAATCTTAGATGGCAGAGGCTGCTAATGACTCAGTGCTAGGTCCAGCTTAGCATTTGGCATGGAATGGGTACCCGGGGGTTGTAAAATGAAGGAATGAACAAATAACTGACTTGAAGGTCCTTCACGGCATCTCAGATGTGCCACATATGTCTCTAGGAGATATCTTACAGATTTCTCGTGGCTGTTCTTATCCCCATTACTAAGCTCCGGTAATTTAACCACTTCACGTGGTAAGAAATGAGTTTAGGTGACTGCTTTGCTAATGGATTATTGTAGGGATTCATAGGAAAGAGAAACAAAACTTCTGAATGGTCCACAGAATCAAGACTCAGGGAGACCTGGAGCAGCATTTTGGGTGCACCAGGTTTAAGCGTTGTGCTGCGGAAGCAGGCCCCCGAGGCTGGTAATCAAGATACTGTATACAAAGAGTGAGCAAAAGAGAATGGGGGTGACTGTACTATTATCAGACAAAATATATTTTTAAAAGAACTTAAATTTTTGACCAAATTGTATATTTTTAATTATACAATGTGATTTTTTTGGCCATCATCAAATTAATTAATATATCCAGCGCTTGTCACCCATTTGTGTATGTGTGAAAATACTTGGGATCTACTCTTTTACAAATTTCAAGTATGGTATATAATGTGGTATTATTAACCACAGTCACCACAATGTACATGGTGTTCATTACGATAGAATTTATCTTATAACTGAAAGTGTATATGTACCCTTTGATCAATATCTCTCTTTTCCTCCTACCTTGTCACCCCCCCACCCCCCAAACCTTGGTAACTACTGTCCTGCTCTTCATTACTGTGAGTTCTACTTCTTCATTTTTGTTTTTTGGATTCCACATATAAGTGAAACACGTGATACTGTCTTTCTGTGTCTGGATTATTTCACTTAGCATAATATCCTTCAGGTTTACCTATGTTGTTGTAAATGGCAGGATTTCCTTCTTTTTTTCTTTTAAGGCTGAATCATATTCCATTATGTTGATATGCCACATTTTCTTTATTCATTCATCTGTCAGTGGATACTTAGGTTGTTTCCATATCCTGGTTATTGTAAATAGTGCTGCAATGAACATGGGAGTGCAGCTATCTCTTCAAGACAGAGATTTTATTTCCCTTGGATAAATACCCAGAAGTGGAATTGCTGGATTATATGGTAGTTCTGTTTTTAATTTTTGGGGGGAACACCATACTGTTTTCCATAATGGCTATGCCAATTTACATTTCCACCAACAGTTCATACAGGTTCCCTTTTCTCCACATCCTCATTAACTCTTACAATCTTTTTTTTTTTTAAGATTTTATTTGTTTATCCGACAGAGAGAGAGAGAGAGATCACAAGTAGGCAAAGAGGCGGGCAGAGAGTGGGGGAGGGAAGCAGGCTCCCCAATGAGCAGAGATCCTGATGCAGGATCGATCCCAAGACCCTGGGACCATGACCTGAGCCGAAGGCAGAGGTTTAACCCACTGAGCCACCCAGGCACCCCCAATTCTTATAATTTTTTGACTTTTTGAAAATAGCTGTCCTTGCAGGTAGTGAGGTAGTATGTCATTGAGGTTTTCATTTGCATTTCCCTGATGATTAATGATGTTGAGCATTTTTCATGTCTCTATTGGCCATTTGTATGTCTTCTTTGGAAAAATATCTATTCAGGCCATTTTCCCCTTTAAAAAATGAGATTATTTGGGTTTTTTTGCTGTTAAGTTGTAGGAGTCCCTTATAAGTTTTAGGTATTAACTCCTTATCAGAACTATGGTTTGCAAATATTTTCTTCCATTCCATAGTTTGCCTTTTCATGTTGTTAACTGTTTCCTTTGCTGTGCAGAAACTTAGTAGTTTGACATAGTCCCACTTATTTATTTTTGTTTTGTTGCCTGTGCTTTTTGGAATCAAATAGAATTTAAGTCAAAAAAGATTACAAGAGACAGAGAAGGACAATATAACCTGATTCAAAATTCAATCCATCAGAAAATATTAAATTATTTAACAATTATAAACATATACACATCTGAAAATAGAGTCCCAAAAAATATATAAAGCAAAAATCTACAGACTTGAAGGGAGAGATAGTCGGTTCTACAGTAACAGTTGGAGACAAGGTTGGATTTGGAGTGTTGTTCTTCTCCAACTAGTTCAGGCAATTCAGACTTGAAGAAGAAAAATTAATTGCAGAGCAATGAGTCACCATGGCTTTCAGAGCCAAGGTGAGGGGGAATAAGGGCAAATTCAGAATAAATGGATGGGATGCTGCAGCAAACCTCTGAAGCTGAGGGCATGACAGTTCAACTGGTGGACAATTACAGGTTTAAAAACAAATTGCTATATTCGCATCATTGGCAGTGGGCATGGGCATCGGCACATCATCTACAGCACCTTGGAGGCCAACTGGAATTTCTTTGGCTGGTTGCTGCCCTCCTTTTGGAATGGCCTCTGGTCTTCATGTGAGATTCCTCAGCTTTTTAGTGAGCACCTACTATGTGTCAGGCACTGAAATAAATAAGACAAGGAATGAAGTGCTGACACCTGGTACAATACAGAGGAAATTCCAAAAACATGATGCTAAATGAAAGAAGTTAGACACAAAGCACCGCATGTGATATGATTCCATTTATATGAAATGTACAGAAAAAGCTCATTTGTAGAAATGGAAGGCAGATATCCAGATGTGACTGGATAGAAATGAGAAGTGATGGGCATGAGGGATTTTAGTGGGATGATGGAAACATTTCAAAACTGGTCTGTGGTGATGGTCGCACAGCTCTGTAAATTTATGTTATGAATCATTTAACTGTATGTTTAAAATAAATGAATTTTATAGTATATAAATTATACTTCAATGGGCTTTAAAAAAAATCATGAGATCTCTGCCTCTTTTTTGGGAAGGTGGACCTTCTTCCAGAAGAGGGATTTGCAGGACACATATTTGACCTTGAGATGGAGCCAACATGTATCAGGCAGAGGGCTAGGCACTTGAGGGGAGGTGGAGGGATGGAGAAGGAGATGTGCAGTTGACCCATTTCGCTTCAGGAACCTGTACTGTACATACTGCATGTTCTATACCTTCCCACAAGCAGTATTCATGTCTAGCCCAGGAAAGGACCACAGGGCACTGCCCATGTCTGCTCTGATTGGTTTATGCTTTGCTGATGTTTTTTTGTGATATTCAGCCCTGGGTGCGAGTATAAGCCCATCCAGCCCAGTCCTAGGACACTGAGGCCCAGAGTGGGGAGGAGCTGTTATACTTGTTCAAACAGTGGTTGGGTGGATTTGAACCCATGTCTCCAGCACCTCAGACTCCTGCTTCTTCTCAGCAGTTCTCTTTTGAGTTCCTGCAGAGCAGGCTCTTGAGGACCTGGGGTTGACTTAGAGGAATGGTCTTTTTCTTCTTAGATGGTAGAAATCTGGACTTAAGGACCAGCTGTGACACTGGGGGAAAATGCTCCCTCTTTTGGGGACCTAGCATCTGTGTTTGCAAAATGGGGACCATGGGATGACATGCTATGAGCCCTGATCTCCTGTGAATAAAGGTCTGTTACTCTAAAGAGCTGGATAGTTCCAACCTGCCCGGGAGCCTGGGACATCCCCTCCCCTGGGCCAGCTCCTGGAGGTGAGTCACAGGGAAGGAGAAGATAATTCCATTATGGAAGGGGGCCACCCACTGGGGCCTTATTATCCAGCATAATAGTAAAGTAATTGCCTCCATTATCCAGTGCCTCTTATGAACCTAGCTCTGTGGTAGGTGCTTCCCATGGTTTATCCCACTTAATCCTCACTGGGAAATGGTAAAAGGTAGGTGGTGTTATTTGTATTTTACAAAAGAGGAAACTGAGGCTCAGAGAGGCAAGGTAAACTAGTATACATTCCCTACCCGCATCTGCCTGTTGAAATCTTACACAGAGCCTGAGACTCATCTCTGGCATGGTGGCTCTCCTTAGGGTCATCTCAGTGTCTCCTGCCACTGTATCTGTCTGTCTCCCTACAGCACTTGGGTCGTAGGCTCTGGATCTTTGAGTCTAGGTCAGTTGCCCCACTAGGTTAGGAGCTCTTGGAGGGCAGGAAGTGGGCCCTGATGGGCTCTATCTCTCCAGAGCCTGGCCAGGCCTTCTGGGAATGTAGTTCAGATTGGCACCCAATTTACACATTGGATCAAGACCCACAGGTAGCAATAAGAAGGAAAAATACGGGTGCCTGGGTGGCTCAGTGGGTTAAGCCGCTGCCTTTGGCTCAGGTCATGATCTCAGGGTCCTGGGATTGAGTCCTGCATCGGGCTCTCTGCTCAGCAGGGAGCCTGCTTCTCTCTCTCTCTCTCTCTCTCTCTCTCTGCCTGCCTCTCTATCTACTTGTGATTTCTCTCTGTCAAATAAATAAATAAAATATTAAAAAAAAAAGAAGGAAAAATACAAGGTGAAATTCAATGGTGAAAGTAGCCATAATCCCTGCAACAACCCAATCCCTGGAAGAAGGGATAATGATCTCCATTAAAAAACAATAAGGAAACTATCTCTGAAGCTTGAGCAATTTGACTGAGGTTACACTGCCAGCCTGTGGAGGAACTGGATTCAATCTGTGGCCTGTATGATTCAAAAGCCCATATTATTTTCACTGTTCCAAGAAAGTTGCCTAGATTTTATCTTTGATTCCTCCTTTATAATTTTTACCCTACTCACAAGCTACCCATGAAATTGATCAATATTTTGTCTTTAAATCAACTTACTTTTTTTTCTTTTTTTTTTTTTAAGTAGGCTTCACCACCTGGGTGGAGGCCAGCTGGGGGCTTGAACTTACAACCCTGAGATGGAGACTTGAGCTGAGATCAAGAGTCAGATGCTTAACTGACTCAGCCACCCAGGGGCCCCTCAACTTACTTTTTTAAAACATAAATTAATTCTGATGAGAAACGTCAGTTGGAAATCTAGTAGTACCATTTGCCAAATTAATTAATTAGTCATTATAATAACAAAGTTCATCCCAGTGCCTTAAAAAAAATGGTCTCTTTGATTTCTTGGTTGACCCATTCATTGTTTAGAGCACGTTATTTAGCCTCCATGTATTTATGTCCTTTACAGATCTTTTCTTGTGGTTGATTTCTAGTTTCATACCATTGTGGTCAGAAGAGATGCATGGTATGACTTTGATAATTTGTTGGGGCTTGTTTTGTGGCCCAATATGTGATCTGTTCTGGAGAATGTTCTATGGGCACTTGAAAAGAATGTGTATGCTGCTGTTTTTGATGGAATGTTCTGAATATATCCGTTAGGTCCATCCAGTCCAGTGTGTCATTCAAAGCCACTGTTTCCTTGTTGATTTTCTGTCTGGCTGATCTGTCCATTGATGTGAGTCTTAAAACTTATTATTGTGTTACTGTCAGTTTCTTCCTTTATGTCTGCTAGTAGTTGCTTTATGTATTTAGGTGCTCCCAAGTTGGTGCATAAATATTTACAATTATTATATCTTCTTGTTGGATTGTTCCCTTAATCATTATGTAGTATCCTTCCTTGTCTCTTATTACCCCAGCTTTCTTTTCTCTTATATCTGCATGGTAAATGTTTTCATCTCATTCTTTCCTTCCCTCCTTGCTTCCTTGCTTCCTTGCTTCCTTCCTTCCTAATTTACTTGACAGAGAGATAGAGCACAAGTAGGCAGAGTGGCAGGCAGAAGGAAAGGGAGAAGCAGTCTCCCTGCTGAGCAGGGAGCCCTATGCAAGGCTTGATCCCAGGGTCCTGAGATCATGACCTTAGCTGAAGGCAGACTCTTAACCAACTGAGCCACCCAGGTGCCCCCATAACCTCACTTTCAATCTGCAGGTATCTTAATGTTTAAAGTGAGTCTCCTGTAGGCAGCGTATAGATGGCTCATCCCAGTGGCTTTTTGGGTGGTCTGCACATATACTCTGGGGAACCCATGTCACACATACCCATGTGTTTCACATTGTTCCTATGACCCCTTTTATTATTTAAAAAAATTTTTTTTAAAGATTTATTTATTTAAGGGCGTCTGGGTGGCTCAGTCCTTAAGCATCTGCCTTCTGCTCAGGTCATGATCCTGGGGTCCTGGGATCAAGCCCCATATTGGGCTCCATGATCAGCGGGGAGTCTGCTTCTCCCTCTGCCCCCACCCACTCATGACTTTTCTCTCTCTGTCTCTCTCTCTTACTATTCATGGTCACATGGTGCCACCTTTCTGCAAGGGGGCTAGAAAGTGCAGATTCCTATGGAAGGAAAGAAGAACCAAATAATAGTGAGTGTTAGTAATATCTCCTACATTTTATTTCTCACACCATGGGAGGGGTACTAAATATTATTTCTCTCCTATCAGTGAGGGAACTGAAGCCCAGAGAGGCAAGTGGACCAGAGCTACACAGATGGCACATGGATTTGAACCCAGGCAGTCTGATTGTAGAGTTCACATGTCAAACCCAGAGTGCCTGCCATCTCATCAATAATCTATCTGTATTAGTTTCCCATGGCTGCCAAAACAAATCACCATCGACTCTGTGGCTTAAAACAACAGGAAATTATTGCCTTAAGTTCCAGAGGCCAGAAGTCAGAAATAGTTTCACTGGACTAATTTCAAGGTGTAGGCAGGGCTGTTTCCTTTTGGGCGCTCTAGGGAAAATCCATCTCCTTCTCTTTTCCAGCTTCTGGAGGCAGCCTGTGTTCCCTAGCTCTTGGTCCCTTCCTGGAATCATTCTACTCTCTTTCTCTCATTCTCACTTCCCTGCAGTCAAGTCTCCTGCTGCCTCCCTCTTGTAAGGACATTTGTGTTTCCACTTAGGGCCCACCCAGATAATACGGGGTAATCTCCCCATCTTAAGACTATTAATTTGATCACACCTGCAAAGACCATTTGCCATATAAAATAATGTTCACAGGTCCCAGGGATCAGCATGTGGACCTCTTTGGGGGCCATTATTCAGCCCTTTACACTATCTTATTATTTAGATTCTGGTTGTCTTTGGTCTGTCCTTTTCTTGGGGCCCCAAGCATGTTAGACCTTGCAAGATAGCAATTTGTTGTGGTTTATTCTTCTTTTGGAATTCAAGTCCCCTGAGGGCAGGAACTGGGGCAATTCACCTTTCTCTCTACAGAGTCCAGCACATATAAATGAAGTGTAATTGTGGAAATGATTGAACTGAATGAGCTAAACATTTCTCTTGAGGTCATCAGAAGCAGCTATGGTGAAAGAGGAGCCAGTGAATGGTGGTGTCCCAATATACCACCTTTCTGAGGAGGAAGAAGGGGTAACTTGTCCCCCAGGGCTCACTGCTGCTTTATCTTATGCTGCTGCCTCAGGCCCATATGTTGAGGTGAGAGCTAAGGGAAAAGCTGGCGTCTTCTCACCAGCCTCTTTGACTCATTGACTCACTCAGCAAATATTTATTGCCTGTATCTACACATAAGTAACGTGGCCTTCGGAGTCTTTTTGGTGCCTTGTGGAAAGGCTTTGGGTCATACCTGTTATGTGCATAGGCAAATTCCCAATCAAAGAGGTGAGATGGAAGGAGGCTCAGGATATTCTGGCTTAAGTCCTAAATTTGCTGCTGCCTTGGGCAAGTCGCACCCATTCCTGGAGTGTCCACATAAATCTATGTGATTGCATTTACCACATAATTAAAGTGTAATAATATATGGTTTCTGCACTCTCCTTCCATACCACAAGTTCCCTGAGGAGAGAATAGTGTCTATGTCATCTTTGTTTTCCCACTCACCTGGTACATCATAAGCTCTTAGAAATAATATAATGGTATAGTAGTGATGATGACAAAAACTATTTATGGAGAGTTTACCATGTGCCAAATACTGTTTTGTGTACTTTCACCTTTAACTCATTTAATCCTTGTAACAGTTCTATGAATTAAATAGTATAATTATCCACTGTCTGCAGATGAGGAATCTGAGACACAGAGAGGTTAAGTAACTTTTGCAAAGTCACACAAGTAGTAAGTGGCAGTACCAGGGTTTAAGTTCAGATCCTCTGCCCATAAAATACCTGCAGTATGGTTTGCTTAAAAAATGGGATAAAATATGGAGATGTGAAATGAGGAACTCCAAGATCTCTTTATCTATGATTTCCTGTGAGTTTCAAAAATGTAACAGTCTCAGCAGACTATAAAAAGAGACATTTGCTCTGGGATAACAGTGTGGGCCAGGGAAACAGGTCCACATTGGTATAGGCAGGGCCAACTCTGAATGGGAGTGTGAATCCCTACTGTGGCAATTATGGGTGTGACCTTGACAAAGTATTTAACCTTCTTGATTCTCAGTTTCCTCACAGGGCAAAAGGACACTTACACCTGCATTGTAGAGCTACCAGGAGAATAAAATAAAAATATCGGGACGCCTGGGTGGCTCAGTTGGTTAAGCAGCTGCCTTCGGCTCAGGTCATGATCCCAGCATCCTGGGATCGAGTCCCGCATCGGGCTCCTTGCTCGGCAGGAAGCCTGCTTCTCCCTCTGCCTCTGCCTGCCTCTCTGTCTGCCTGTGCTCGCTCTCTCTCCCTCTCTCTCTGACAAATAAATAAAGAAAATCTTAAAAAAAAAAAAAGAATAAAATAAAAATATAAAAATAAAAGAGAATCCCTTATGAAGAAGTGCTTCATGCCGAAGAAGATCTACAGAAGACTGTGGAGTTTGGGTTGTAATTGTTACTAAGTTGGATATTCTTTACAACAGAACTTGGTGGGCCATTTAGGTGGATCAGCTTCTCAAGGATTAGTGTGAGATCCCCATGGTAAAAAGTTAAGTGAGTCCAAGGGTGGTCTGCTTTCTGGATGTATGGACTTTGGATGGAAATGTGGCACTTGGCTGTGTGTGTGTGTGTGTGGTGGGGTAGTCTTGGTGTCAGTTGCTGGGACTGGGGGTGGAAACATAGAGCGGAACAAACAGGAGCTAGGGAATAAGGAAATATGTTCAAATTCTAGCTCTGCCATTATCTTCCTGTGTGATCTGGCAGGTTCGGCAAGTCACCGACATCTTTGGGTCTTTGATTCCCTAATTCCAAGGTGAGAGGGTAGAATTTGAAAATCTCTATGACCAGCCTAGAAGTTTCCAAGCCAAATTCTTCAATGAATGAAAATTCCTCTAGTATCCATGTCTACTAAGAGAGCAACTGTTTTTTTCCTTCCTGCTGGCAGTTGCTATGTATTTGAACCAAGCACAGGTGAGAAGCTTTTTGTTCTGGCTTTCAGTCCCCTCCCCTCTCAAGTTAGCAAGGAGGTCCATGAGGCCCACCTGTCCTAGCCAGGTTGGCTCAGGGATCTGGACAAGAATACCCAATTAGTCAACAAACATTCATTTTATTTTTTCAAAAATTGCATAATTAGAAAATAAAGGATTATGGGAGAAAACATAGATAAGCAAAGTGAATTAAAATTAAATCTCTTAAAATCCCGTCACCTAGAGATGATCATTATTAACATTTTGGCATATATTCCTCCAGATGCTTTTTTTTCTATGTGAATTTAAATGAAAAAATTAGTCCTGTGCAGTATATACCTACCATTTTGCAAGCTGCTTTCCCCACCTAACGTTATATCATGAGTGATTTTCCCATATATTGCATATTCTACATTTGTAACGGCTGCAAATTATTCCATTGTATGGGTGTGACATTTAACCAATCCCTTGCTGGACCTCAGTTGTTTCCATTTTTCAGTCTGATGAATGTCATGTCCTTAAATATTTGAGTACAATCTTTCAGGCTTTCTTAAATTTCTCAGAAGAGGAATTGCTGGGTTGACAGATTTGAACATATTAAAAGACTTTGATGCACATTTCTTTTTGCTTTCTAAAATATTTGTATCAAAACAAATTCACCATGAGATGAATTTATGTGTTACCATGTTAAGAGCAAATAGGAGGAGTGCTTCTGTTAATCTAGTGTCGGGGAGGTCAGAGAAAGCTATGCAGAGGGAATGCCTAGGTGGAGATCTGCAGGATAAGTAGGAATGAGTCAAACAAAGAGAGACAACATGTAAGAAGGGCCAGAAACATTGCAATTTCAGGACAGAAATAAGTTCCATGTGGCTAGAATTTGGAGGGCAGGCAAGTAACAGGAAACTAATTGGGGAGAAACAAAAACCCAATGTAGGGTGACATACATTTGTATTTTAGGAAGGTTGCTGTAGCTTCATTGTAGAGTGGATTGAAGGGGACAATACTGAAGACAGAGTGACAAGTTAGGAGGCTGTTGCAATCCCCCAAATGAGAAATATGGCCCTGGCCACGACTGGGATAGAGGTAAAAGGATAGGACGGACTTAGTGATCTTTTGGATTGTAGGAGGATGGGAAAAGGGAAGCCTTAAAAATGGTTGTCAGGTTTCTTTCCCACCTGGGGAGGATGGAGAACCTGGGCACTGCCCTATTTTGTGATAGGAAGATGGTATATTCAGCCTGGAACATGCCAAATGTGAGGCCCCTGTGAATCCATTTGAGTGGAGGGAAACATCCGGTTCTCTAGAAGAAAGATCTGGGCTGCAGTGGCTGCTGGCACATTAAGTCTTTGAGAAGATACAGTCAATTCAACCCTCACCAAGAGACAGACATGTCTAAGAGAACCTCAAGGCACACCAACGTCTAAGGGACATATAAGGGAGGAAGAGCCTGCAAAGAGACTGGAAGAAACATCCAGGGGTAGGAAGAAAACTTTGAGTGCCTGTTGTCATGGAACCCAAGGGAAAGGAATTTTTCAAGGACAGTGGTTGGCAGAGCCTGATACAGATCTGTACCTCACATTTCCTCATGAATTACCTCATTTAAATCTCCCAACAAATAACCGGGGGGTGGGGGTGGGAACCTTCATCATACAATTTTGAAAGAGGAAACTTAAGACTAGAGAAGGAAGGCAAATTTCCCAAGGTCCAGCAAGTCACTGGCAGACAAAGTTTGAACCCAGGACTTGATTGAGTGTGTGGGCCAGGAGGGAGAGCCCAGCACATTCATTTCTTGTTTGTTTTTTTAAAATTTTTTTTTAAATTTTTTAATAAACTTATAATGTGTTATTAGCCCCAGGGGTACAGGTCTGTGAATCACCAGATTTACACACTTCACAGCACTCACCATAGCACATACCCTCCCCAATGTCCATAATCCCACCACCCTCTCACTACCCCCCTGCTACGGCCACCCTCAGTTTATTTTGTGACACTAAGAGTCTCTTATGGTTTGTCTCCCAACCGATCCCAACTTGCTTCATTTATTCTTTTCCTAACCCCCAAACCCCAATGTTGCATCTCCACTTCCTCATATCGGGGAGATATGATAGTTGTGTTTCCCTGATTGACTTATTTCCCTAAGCATAATACCCTCTAGTTCCATCCACATCGTCACAAATGGCAAGATTTCGTTTCTTTTGATGGCTGTGTAGTATTCCACTGTATATATACATCACATCTTTATCTATTCATCTGTTGATGGACATCTAAGTTATTTCCATAGTTTGGCTGTTGTGGACAGAAGCACGAGACCCTTGGGTGGGTGATAGGAGAAGCAATGGCAACCACTCCATGTGTACCTAATGTGTAGCAGTGTACCTAGAGCGGGCACTGCTCTAGGCCTCACCTACATATTTCCAATCCTAACAACCACCAAGAGAGGTAGTAATTTTGCTAGGGCACACAGGAACCTGGGGCCCAGCAGTGAAGTGACTTGTCCAACATCACATCTCTTGGCAGGTGGTAGGGCCAGGTTGGGAAACAGGCCCTCCCCTTCTCCAACGATGATCACACGATCGTGCGGCTGCACTTTCCCGAAGATGGAGGCGGCTACTCCAGCGGGAACACCCAGAGGCGCCTCCCCGCCCCCCGGGACCCCCATTCGCCCCTCGCCCCCGCGCGCATGCTTGGCCGCTGAGCCGTGAGAGCCGCTGCCCGGGGCCCTCCCTCCCGCGCGCCTTGCACAACCGGTCCAGATAAGTGCTGCGTCTCTGGGCAATTATCGCCTTCCTGCCGCCACCGGGGCTGGCCGGGCAGAAAGCCAAAGGCCAAGCGACTCGCAGCCACCCAAGGAGAGCGGGACCCGCCGGTGGGGCCAGGCACCACCGCCACGCGGTTTCACAACGCCGGGACGCGGGAAGCGGCGAGCGAGGAGGCGGCGCGGCGCGATGACGTCACGCGCAGGCCGGCGCCCGAGTCCCCCGCCCCTGAGCCGGGGGCTGGCCGGGGAAAGCCGGCGTGCTGCCAGCGCCCTGCCAGGTAGCTGGGGGCGAGGCGTCCTGTTCTTCCTTCTTCCTCCTCTTTCTTCTCCGCTTCCTCCCTTTCCTCTCTTCTTCATCTCGTTTCCCTTTCATCCCTTTCCCCTTCCCTCCTTCCTTCCTTCCTCCCCTCCTCTCTTCTTCCTTCGTTTTCTTCCCTCCCTTCACCCTTCTCCGTCCACCGCTTCCTTCCTCCTCACCTTCCTCCCCTCCTTCCTACCTCTCCTTTATCCTTTCTTTACTTTAAAAAATAATTTTCTAAGATCTGTTTTTAATTGTGGCAAAAACAAATAACATACAATTTATCATTTTAGGTGTACAGTGGTGTTAAGCACACCCGCATTGCTGTACAGCCCATCTCCAGGACTTTTTCATCTTGCAAAATTGACACTGTAGCCATCAAATAACAACTTCTTTCCTCCTCCCCTTCCCAGTCTGCTTTCTTTTCCTTCATTTCTTCCTTTTACCTTTTTGTGCCTTTCTTTTCCTTTATTTCTCTGCTTTTCCCCCTCCCTCTTTCCATCTTCCTCTCTTTCTTTCTTTTCTTGAAAACCTCATGGTCCTTGCCAGCCAGGCGTCAGGCCAAGAGACCTGTCAGTGAGGCTGTTACAGGTCTGGTGAGTCACCATTCCTCCCCCGTGTGTCAGGGCCAGTGGGCGGCCCCTGGAAACTTCACCTAGCTTTTCACTGGTAGGCAAACATGTCCAGCAAGGAACTTTTGCCAGGAAGAGTTAATTAGAGAGAGGCCCTGATTCCTGCAGAGTCTAGGGTCAGGCTGGGAGCCCCTCTCTCCTCTGGGCCTTCCCCAACCCTGGGGCTTCCCTTCTAGGCAGTGCAAGACAGCCATGATGATGGTGATGGTGGTGATAACTTGGACTGACACAAAACTTTACAGTTTACAAAGCATTTCCATAGACATGATCTCATTCTTGTTCTCACAACAATCTTGGGAGGTAAGCCTTATTATTCCCGTTTTACAGGTGAGGAAACTGAGCTTCAGAAAGGTGAAGGGATTTGCCTATGGCTATGGAGCAGGTAAGCTGCCCAGTTGGCAAGGTGGGGACCCAGATTTGTATCATAAAAGCAGAAAAAAGTGGCTAGATTAGAGTTTAAAACATTAAAAAAAAACACCTCATTGTTCTCTTCTGTGTTCCCATGCTACCTTATTTAGACCTTTTGAGTGAAGATGACACCTGATGGGTTTTCAACGCAAGGGCATAATAGGGGGCAGCTACTAAATGAGCGGTAGAGGTATTTGATGGCATGCAAAGGAAAGGTAAAAGAGCTGATTTTCTAGCAGTTAGGAGACTTTAAAAGTCAAATTAAGTTGCTACTTAGCTGTCCCTGGGTTACCTGGAATTTTGTCTTTCTGTTCAACATATTGCAAGAATAGAGGACATGTAAGTGTTGACGGAGTTGGCAGTTCTTCTACCTTTTCTGGGTGGAATGTCTGGCTCACGGGAGTATTGTTTCAATTCCTTTGTCATATGTCGGTGTGTAAATAATTTTTAGTGTCATGGGAAATTGTGGTAGATTATTGATGTTCACCAGTATCTATTTCTCCTCTACTTTTGGGTATATGAAGACATACACTCCCATGGCCTCTTGGAGTAAAGCAGTGCTCTGTGGGCTGGAGGGTCCAGTGGCTGGCCCTCCACCAATTCGTTCTCTCTCCTCCAGCTGCATTGAAGCTACACTTCAGAATATTGGAACCTTTTGGCCTGGGTCTCAGAGAGATTACCATGAATGTAATCTCCTATCAACTGTTATGGTTATGTAGAGTGAGTAAGAAATAAACCCTGATGGTGTTAAATTACTCAGATTTAGTCTGTTTGTCACTGTGGCTTAATCTAGTCTATTCCAACCAATACATTATCCATAGAGCAATCAGTCTAAAACATTAAGTGCCTAGTCAATTTTTTAAACATAACTTCCATCTTTTAGAACAAGATTTAAATATCTTAAAGACAAAGATATTAAAACTGCATACTTTAGTAAGAAATATAAGCTTAATTTATTTTTTTGTCCCTAAACATCTCATCACATATACTTTGAAAAATGTTTTTTAGTAGTTTCATTGAGATATAATTTAGGGGCTTCTAATTGGCCCACTGGGTAGAACATACAAGTCTTGATCTCAGGGTTGTGAGTTCAGGGCCCATGTTGGACATGGAGGATACTTTAAAAAAAAAAATCATTCAAATGCAATAAATTCCACATATTTAAAGGGTATAATTTGATAATTTTTGGCATATGCATATACATGTGAAATGATTACTACAATTATGGTATAATTAATTATAAATTATAATTAATTATAAAACTTTCCTTGTGTTTGCTTTCCCTGTCCCTTCCCACCAACCCAACCCTATCACTTAGTCACCAGGCAACCCCTGACCTGCTTTTGTCCCAGTAGCTTAATTTGCATTTCCTAAAATTTTATATAAATTTTTATATAAATTTTTTATATATTTTTATATAAATTTTTAATATAATTTTTAATAAATTTTTAATATAAATTTTATATTTCCTAAAATTTTATATAAATCAGTGTGTGCTGATTTCAATCTGGCTTTTCATCATCCAGTGTAATCCTTTTGAGATTTTCCCGATTGTTGCATGTGCCAATAACTTACGTTTTATATTACTGAATCGTATTCCATTGTATGGATATACCACAGTTTATCCATTCCTCTCTCTCTTTTAAAGATTTATTTATTTATTTATTTGACAGACAGAGATCACAGGTAGGCAGAGAGGCAGGCAGAGAGAGAGGAAGGGAAGCAGGCTCCCTGCTGAGCAGAAAGCCCAATGAGGGCTCAATCCCAGGACCCTGGGATCATGACCTGAGCCGAAGGCAGAGGCTTTAACCCACTGAGCCACCCAGGCACCTCTATCCATTCCTCTCTTGATGGACTTTGGTTGTTTCCAGTTTTTGACTATTAACGGTAAAATTACTATAAATATCTGTGCATGAGTCTTTGTCTTTGTTTGGACATAAGCCTTCATTCTGTTGGGATACCTAGGAAAAGAATGGCTGAATCATGTAGTAGTTGGTGTACGTTGAACTTTTTAAGAAACCACCAAACTGGGGCACCTGGGTGTTGCAGTGGGTTAAGCATGCAGCTGTTTTTGCTTTCGGTGGTGATCTCAGGGCTGTGAGAGCAAGCCCTGTCTCATGCTCTGCATTCAACGTTGGGTCTGCTTAAGATTCTCTCTTCTTGGGGCACCTGGGTGGCTCAGTTGGTTAGGCATCTGCCTTTGCCTCAGGTCATGTTCCCAGGGTTCTGGGATCAAGCCCCATGTAAGGCTCTTTGCTCAACAGGAACCTGCTTCTCCCTATCCCTGCTGCTCCCCCTGCTTATACTCTCTCTCTAAAATAAATAAATAAAATCTTAAAAAAAAAAAACCCAAGATTCTCTTTTCTTCTCCCTCTGCCCCTCCCCACACTGTGCATGCATGCACTCTGTCTCTCAAATAAACAAATACATCTTTAAGAGAAAAAAAAAAAGAAGAAACCACCAAACTGTTTTCCAAAGTAATAGTAACATACATTCCCACCAGTGATCTATGGTAGAGGTTTCTCATTCTCCTGCATCTTTGCCAATAATTGTCCCTTTAGTCTTTTTAATTTTAATCATTTTAGTAAGTATGCATTGTATGTCATTCTGGGTTTAAAAATTGTGATAAAATGCACAAGCATAAAATTTGCCATTTTAACTATTTTTAACTGTGTAGTTCAGTGGTATTTAGTACAATCATAATATTGTGAGCCATCACCACCATAGTTGCAGAATATTTTCATCACTCTGGAAGGAAGCCCCATATTCTTTAAGAAGTCACTGGCCATCCCTCTTTCCCAGCCTCTGGCAGTCAGTAATCTGTATTCTGTCTCTATGGATTTGCCTATTCCGGATATTTCATAATGGAATATGGAATAAATGGAATAATACAACATGTAGTTTTTTATGGCTTCTTTTACTTAGCATAATGTTTTTGAGGTTCACCTTGTTGTTGCATGTATCAGTACTTCTTTCCTCTTTGTGTCCAAATAATATCACATTATATGGATATATCAATTTTGTTTATCCATTCATTAGATGATAGACACATCTAATGTTTCTGCCTTTTTGGGTTTTGTGAATACTGCTACTATGAACATTTGTGTATATGTATATTTTTAAAGATTTTATTTATTTATTTGACAGACCAAGATCACAAGTAAGCAGAGAGGCAGGCAGAGAGAGAGAGTGGAGGAAGCAGGCTCCCTGCTGAGCAGAGAGCCCAATGCGGGGCTCGATCCCAGGACCCTAGGATCATGACCTGAGCTGAAGGCAGAGGCTTCAACCCACTGAGCCACTCAGGTGCCCCTGTGTATATTTTTTTTGAAAAAAAATTGTAAGAGCATTTTGCATGAGATCTACCTCTTAACCAAATTTTTAAGTGTACAATACGTCTTTTATTTCCAGAGGCATTTATTAATTAATTTATTTATTGTTACTATTTTTTTATTAACACATATTTTTTGTTTCAGGGGTACAAGTCTGTGATTCATGAGTCTTACACACAACACATACCATCCCCAGTGTCCATCATTCAGCCACTCCTCCCACCCACATCCTCTCCCAGCAACCCGCAGTTTGTTTCCTGTGATTAAGAGTTTGTTATGCTTTGTCTCCCTCTCTTTGTTTTTGGTTTTGTCTTGTTTGGTTTTGTCTTGTTTCATTTTTTCCTCTTTTCCCTATGATCCTCTGCCTTGTTTCTTAAATTCCACATATCAGTGAGATCATATGATAATTGTTTTGTCTGATTGACTTATTTTGCTTAGTCTAATACCCTCTAGTTCCATCCACATCATTGCAAATGGCAAGATTTTGTTTCTTTTGATGGCTGCATAGTATTCCATTGTATATATATACCACATCTTCTTTATCCATTCATCTGACAATGGACATATGGGCTCTGTCCTTAGTTTGGCTATTGTAGACATTGCTGCTATAAACATTGGGGTGTAGGTGCCCCTTTGGATCATTACATTTATATCTTTGGGGTAAATACCCAGTAGTGTAATTGCTGGGTCATAGGGTAGCTCTATTTTCAACCTTTTTTTTTTTTTAAGATTTTATTTATTTATTTGACAGACAGACATCACAAGTAGGCAGAGAGGCAGGCAGAGAGAGAGAGGGAAGCAGGTTCCCTGCTGAGCAGAGAGCCCGATGCAAGACTCAATCCCAGGACTCTGGGATCATGACCTGAGCCAAAGGCAGAGGCTTTAACCCACTGAGCCACCCAGGCGCCCCTATTTTCAACTTTTTGAGGAAACTCCATACTGTTTTCCTGAGTGGCTGCACCAGCTTACATTCCCAGCAACAGTGCAGGAGGGTTCCCATTTCTCTGCATCCTCGCCAACATCTGTTGTTTCCTGACTTAATAATTTTAGCCATTCTGACTGGTGTGAAGTAGTATCTCATTGTGGTTTTGATTTGTATTTCCCTAATGCTGAGTGATGTTGAGCATTTTTTCATGTCTGTTGGCCATGTGGATATCTCCTTTGCAGAAATGTCTGTTCGTGTCTTCTCCCCATTTCTTGATTGTATTATTTGTTCTTTGGGTTTTAGTTTGATAAGGTCTTTATTTTTTTATTTTTTATTTTTAAACTTTAATTAACATATAATATATTATTTGTTTCAGGGGTACAGGTCTATGAATCATCAGTCTTACACAATTCCCAGCACCCACCATAGCATATACCCTCCCCAGTGTTCATTACCCAACCACCCTATCCCTCCCACCCACCCCCACCCCCACTGCCAAGCAACCCTTAGTTTGTTTCCTGAGCTTAGGAGTCTCTTATGGTTTGTCTCCCTCCCCGTCCCATCTAGAGGGTATTATACTAAGCGAAATAAGTCAATCAGAGAAAGACAATTATTATATGATCTCTCTGATACAAGGAATTTGAGAGGCAGGAGGGAAGAGAGGGAAAAATGGAACAATATAAATTCTTTATAGATTTGGATACTAGCCCTTTATCTGATATATCATTTGCAAATAGCTTCTCCCATTCTGTCAGTTGTCTCTTGTTTTTTTTACTGTATCCTTTGCTATGCAGAAGCATTTTATCCTGATAAAGTCCCAATAGTTCATTTTTGCCTTTGTTTCCCTTGTCTTTGGTGATGTTTCTAGGAAGAAGTTGCTGCGGCTGAGGTCAAATAGGTGGCTGCCTGTGTTCTCCCCAAGGATTTTGATGGATTCCTGTCTCACATTGAGGTCTTTCATCCATTTTGAGTCTATTTTTGTGTGTGGTGTAAGGAAATGGTGCAGTTTCATTGTTTTGCATGTGGCTGTCCAATTTTTCCAACATCGTTTGTTGAAGAGAATGTCTTTTTTCCATTAGATACTCTTTCTTGCTTTGTTGAAGATTAGTTGACCATAGAGTTGAGGGTCCATTTCTGAGTTCTCTATTCTGTTCCACTGATCTGTGTGTCTGTTTTTGTGCTAGTACCGTACTGTTTTGATGATGACAGCTTTGTAATAGAGCTTAAAGTCTGGAATTGTGATGCCACCAACTTTGGTTTTCTTTTTCAACATTCCTTTGGCTCTTCAGGGTCTTTTCTGGTTCCATACAAATCTTAGGATTATTTTTCCAGTTCTGTGAAAAAAGCTGATGGTATTTTGCTAGGGATTGCATTGAATGTGTAGATTGCTCTAGGTAGTATAGACTTTTAAACAATATTTTTTCTTCTAGTCCATGAACATGGAATCTTTTTCCATTTCTTTGTGTCTTCCTCAATTTCTTTCATGAGTACTTTATAGTTTTCTGATTACAGATTATTTGCCTCTTTGGTTAGCTTTATTCCTAGGTATCTGGTGGTTTTGGGTGTAATTGTAAATGGGATTGACTCTTTAATTTCTCTTTCTTCTGTTTTGTCGGTGGTGTATAGAAATGCAACTGATTTCTGTGCAGTGATTTTATATCCTGCCACTTTACTGAATTCCTGTATGAGTTCCAGCAGTTTTGGGGTGGAATCTTTTGGGTGTTCCACATAAAGTATCATATCATCTACAAAGAGTGAGAGTTTGACTTCTTTGTCGATTCAAATGCCTTTTATTTATTTTTGTTGTCTGATTGCCGAGGCTAGGACTTCTAGTACTATGTTGAACAGCAGTGGTGGTAGTGGACATCCTTGCTGTGTTACTGATCTTGGGGGAAAAGCTCTCAGTTTTTCCCCATTGAGAATGATATTTCCTGTGTGTTTTTCATAGATGGCTTTTGTGATATTGAGGTATGTACCCTCCATTCCTACACTGTGCAGAGTTTTAATCAACAAAGGATGCTGAACTTCGTCAAAGGCTTTTTCTGCATCTATTGAGAGGATCATGTGGGTTTTGTCCTTTTATTAACATAATGTATCACATTGATTTAATACATCATTTTTAATTAAATTTTTAAAAAGATTTTATTTATTTATTTGACAGAGATCACAAGTAAGCAGAGAGGCAGGCAGAGAGAGAGAGAGAGAGAGAGAGAGAGGAGGAAGCAGGCTCCCCACTGAGCAGAGAACCCAATGTGGGGCTCGATCCCAGGACTTGAGATCATGACCTGAGCCGAAGGCAGAGGCTTTAACCCACTGAGCCACCCAGGCACCCCAATACATTATTGTTTTTTTAAAAAGATTTTATTTATTTATTTGACAGGCAGAGATCACAAGTAGGCAGAGAGTCAGGCAGAAAGAGAGAGAGGAGGAAGCAGGCTCCCCGTGGAGGAGAGAGCCTGATGTGGGGTTTGATCCCAGGACCCTGGGATCATGACCTGAGCCGAAGGCAAAGGCTTTAAGCCACTGAGCCACCCAGGTGCCCCCCAGTACATTATTTTTGATTATAGATATATTGTGTAAGTTTTTGTTTGAATACCTGTTTTCAGTTATTTTGGATATATACTTAGGGGTGGAATTACTAGATTATATTGGTAACTTTATGTTTAATTTTTTTGAGGGTCCACCAACCTTTTTCCACAGTGGCTTCTTCATTTTACATTCCCTCCAGCAAGGCAGGAGGGTTTCAATTTCTCCAGGTCCTTGTCAACACTTATTATTTCCCATTGTTTGGATAGTAGCCATCCTAATGGGTGTGAGGTGGAAGCTCACTATGTTGCCTTTGTCTTTGAAGGATAATTTCCCTGTGTATAGAATGCTAGCTTGACAGTTTTTCCTTTTGTATATAAAGATTTTACTCTAGTGTCTTCTAACTTTCATTGCATTCAACAATACATCTGTGTCATCTCTTTTTCCCACTGTGATTAATGTGTTTCTGACTGCTTTCAAGATTTTCTTTATCATTTTTTTTAAGCCATGTGTTTATGATATGTTTTTATTTTATTTTATTTTATTTTATTTATTTATTTGACAGAGAGATCACAGTAGGCAGAGAGGCAGGCAGAGAGAGGGGAAGGGAAGCAGGCCCCCTGCTGAGCAGAGAGCCCGATGCGGGACTCGATCCCAGGACCCTGAGATCATGACCCGAGCCGAAGGCAGCGGCTTAACCCACTGAGCCACCCAGGTGCCCTGTGTTTATGATATGTTTTGGTGTCATTTTTATATGTCTTCTGTTTGGGATTTGTTTAGCTTCTTGGATCTGTGTGCATTTATAGTTTTCAACATAATTGGAAAAATTTTTATCATAATTTAGAAAGTAGATTTATTGAGATATATATACTTTACATATTATATAACTAACCCAAGTAAAGTGTACTATTAAATGTATATTGCTATAGGTATGGATGATGGACACCCATCACCACAACCAATTTTAGAGCATTTCATTATCCCAAAGAGAAAACCTCTTTTTTTTTTTTTTAGCTCTTGTCCTCCAATGTGCCCCTTTCATCCATTTTTGGTCTCTGTAGATTTGCCTATTTTAGATATTTCATATAAATTAAATCATACAATATGTGGTCCTTGGCCATTATTCCTTTAATTTTTTAAAAAAGATTTTATTTATTGGGGCCCCTGGGTGGCTCAGTGGGTTAAAGCCTCTGCCTTCGGCTCAGATCGTGATCCCAGGGTCCTGGGATCGAGCCCCACATCGGGCTCTACTCAGCGGAGAGCCTGCTTCCTCCTCTCTCTCTCTGCCTGCCTCTCTGCCTACCTGTGATCTCTGTCTGTCAAATAAATAAATAAAAATCTTTAAATACATATATAAAAAAAGATTTTATTTATTTACTTGAGAGAGATAGAGAGTACAACTAGGCAGAGCAGCACACAGAGGGAGAGGGAGAAACAGGGTCTCTGCTGAGCAGGGAGCCTAATGCAGGGCTTGATCCCAGGACCCTGGAATCATGACCTGAGCTGAAGGGAGACGCTAACCCGCTGAGCCACCCAGGCACCCCCCTTTAGTTCCCTCCTCCTTCTTTCCTTAGGTAATCCCATTAAAAAAAGTTATTTTGAAAGCTGTATTTCCATATAATTGGTTTCATTTATATTCTTCATATTTTATTTTATGCATTTAAATACATTAGTCTAAGATACCCATAGGTTTCACTGGTTTAATAGGGGGGTCCTTGTTACAAACATGTTAAATAGAGTATCCCTATTTTGGGTAGTGTTATGGATGAGTGTTTTTCAAACTGATTTTTCAAAGAAAAAATTGGAAGAGGTATTCTTTGCTCATATAAGCTTGGGAAACACTGCTGGAAGTATTTGACATTTTTTTCTGTTGGATTTCTCAGAGCCTTTTATTTGCTAAAATGCTTTGTGTATATCTGAGAGGAAATATGCATGGGTACCATTTTCCAAATCAGTATAGCACATGGTGTATGCACTAATCATTATTTAAAAGAATTTAGGGACATCTGGGTGGCTCAGTTGGCTAAGCATGTGACTCGATTTGGCTCAGGTCATGATCTCAGGGTCCTGGGATAGAACCTGCATGGGCCTCCCTGCTCAGCGGTAGTCTACTTGAGATTCTTTTCCTCTGCCCCTCCCCCTCGCCCGCATATTCTCTCTAAAATAAATAAATAAATCTTAAAAGAACAAAAAGGTTTAATAGCATCTAGTTCAATGAATTCTACAAATGAAATGCTCCAAAATGCAAATCTCCCCAAAAAGGGTCAGAACTCTTTTACATTATAAATGTGTTTCTCAAACTAAGGATAGTAATCTAATGGACCGGTTTAAAAGGCCAACACTTTCCTGAGTTAGAAAGAGATCTTTCTGCCCGATTTCTTTTGAAATGGGATACTGGCTTTTTTGTGGATCTTAAGCCTGTTGGCCTTCAGACCAGAACTATACCATCAAATCACTTGGTTCTCAGACCTTTGGACTTGGAAGTACATCATTTGCTTTCCTGGGTCACCAGCTTGCTCACTCATCCTGTGGATCTCTGGAGAATGCTGACTAATACAGGCACTGATAATGATGTAGTAGTTAGGGGTAAAGTATATTTTTTTAGTATTTAGATATGTCCTATGCAATATCTGGGATATATTTATATTAAATAGTATTTGTTGTTTATCTGAAATTCAGATTTAACTGTGAGTCCTGGGTTTTCTCTGTTAAACTCACCCCTAGGTGATGCAGATTACGATTTTATTTTTTTATTAAGATTATTATCAAGATAGAAGAATTACAGTTCCTCCTGAAAATATGAGGATGGATCTACAGACTCTAACTGAGAAGCCACTGTGGTGTTTACATTAATGGCACTCATTGGGAGAGAGTCTGGAGGCTGTCCCACAACACCACACCACCCACAGGTAAAGTGGCAGGTTCAGTGTACCTTGTACTCCAGATTACCATAGCACTGCATCACCTGAGAGCAAAGTTGCCTCTAAGGATCCAGTATCAGGGTAGATAGCCTCTCCTTAAAGCCTTCACAGTGAAGGCCCCCTAGGAGAACAATCCCTTCAGGCACGCACTCTGTGATTTCTGCACCTCTCACCAGCACAGAAGATCGTTGCTCACAGCTATGAGCCTTCTGTCTCAAGGCCATCTTTCTCTAGGAAATCCTGATTCCCCATAGTTCTGTTTACCTCAATTATCCCCAGAAACCCAAAATCACAGGTCAGTGGGATCCTAATCCCTGTGCTACTCTAAGTAATGTCTAGTCTGACTCCATTTCCCACCCTTTCTGGCGCTCCCAGACTCTTTACCTGTGGGTTTGTGAACTTGTGGGTGTTAATTATACTTTCCCCAATATCCTCAACCTCTTCTCTAAATTCACTTCCCCTTTTGTACCAAGTGAAAATTGGATGTCTGCTTGTGACACCATTTCTTCTATAATCCTTTTAACCGGAGGGAGTCTTTCCTCTTAAACATTGGCTACCAGAGGGTCTGGGGTGGGGTAGGTGGGGCAAGTGGGTTGGGTTAGGTAGGGCCTCTTTGCTTTCTACTGTTGATTGCAAATCTGTTTCTTTTCCAAATTTTCCAAATTTCCAAATCTGTTTTCCTCTTCCCTCAAAACTTCGCTCCTCTAAAGTACACGTTAATGCACTCTTTACCCTCATTCATTAGTATCTTTAGCACTGACATACTGTCTTCCTGTCTGTTCTTTTTTGTGACATCATTCCTGATGACTTCAACTTCCACATGAATGAACCATCTGACATGCTGGCCTCTCCACCTCATATCTTTGTTTCATCTTCTCCTGTGTGATCTCCTCCTCTGTGATGATGATGTAAAATTTTAATGCTTGATAAGTTCTAGGGAAAGACAACAGGAGGTGGTATGAGGGATGAGAAAATCAGAAATCAAAGACATATCTGAAGGTTTTAGCTCTGATAATTTGTGTGAATGGATATTTACTGGAATAGGGAAGGCAGAGGGAAGAAGAGGTTTAAGGGTGAGAAGAATCAGAAGTTTGATTTGGTACAAGTTAAGTCTGAGATACATTAGACACCGAAGTGGAGATACTCAGTATGAGTTTGGGTATTTATGAGTCAAGGTCCAAGAGGTTGGCAGAGCAGAAGATAAGAGTTTTGGGAGACACCACTGCATAGAGTATTTCCAAAGTTTTGGACCAGAAGAGATCACCAGCAGAAGGGGATCTACAGTCAGGACTTGCAGCACTCTGACGTTTGGTCCCAGCCAACATCAACTCTTCATGAATTACTATAGTGGCCTCTTAACTAGTCTCCCTGTCTCTGTCCTTTTCCTCTACTATTTTCCACTCAGCAACCAGAGCGATTAATTTAAAGTATAAATCAGATCATGCCAACTCTTCTGCTTAAGACCCTTAAATATTTTTCAAAGCACCAAGAACTGTTGTCTAAACTCCTCATCCTGGCCTACAAAGCTCTATGTGATCCAGCTTCTCTTTATCTCTCCAGCATCTTTTGAACCAGTCTCTTCCTCATCATTTACACTGGCCTTCTTTCCATTCCTTGAACACAAATTATTTCCTGCCTTAAAGTTTTTATACTAACTCTTCCCTCTGCCTGGAACTCTCTCCAGATCATTTCTCATCTTTCCCTGACACACAGTTGATCAAAAGGAGTCACCCAGATAATCTGAATCACATCATCTTGCTTTAATGATCTGTGTAGCACTTATCTCTAACTAATATTTTCTTATTTGTTACACACCTGCTAAAATGAAAGCCCTGTGAGAGCAGGGATCTTGTTTGTCTTATTTACAGTTGTGCTCCTAGTGTCCAGGCCAGTATCTGGTTCATAGTAGACATTCAATAAATACATTCAATAAATACAGATGAACAAATGAATGAATGAATAAACATGCGCCCATAAAACAACCACATGCTCCATGACCAGTATTAAGACTTGCAAGTCTTTATTTGAGGTCCCCTGGAAGGCTTATAGTCTAATGATGCCTTTTTATATGTGAGGTTCTTTTGTACTTCATGCCTGTCCCTGTGGCAGACATGACCAATTGATTAACACACTTTTTCCTGATGAGTCTGGTCAAGATTCCACAAAACTTCACAACTTCAGGGACCATTGTTAATCCATCAGAGCTGGCAGAGAGGACGAAATCCATTTGTCATTCTAGCGGGGCTCTGGTCTAAACTATTTTACAGTGGAATTGTATCTGTAGTTTGGCTTTGGGAGATTGGATACAGTTGGCCAAGATAAGGTGATGGTATGAATTTAGATCTGTTTGTTCTGTTCCTTGATCTCAAGTACTGACATCAGTTCTTTGGTAGGACCCCTGAGCTGGTGCTTGGACAGTGTCTTGAAGACACCTTCGGTGCTGGGTGGTGTTGGTTAATTGTAGGCCACTACAGTTAGTTAGTCATGGTGTGACGGTGCAGTCTTTCTAGGGGAGTCAAGAAATAATATTTAAACATATCTTTGGGGCTTCAGGGGGGTAAGACTATGTGTAGCCCCTGAATGTCATGATTCTCAACCTGAACGGGGAGACTTTGGGGATGGAATTTCTAGCACCAAGCAAAGAATTAGATATTGAAAAGGAAACCTGATACCCTTGTGCACACAAGGATATCTCTAGGGAGATGCACTCCCCTTCTGGAGAAGGTTTAGGGATGAAGTTGGTGAGTATGGATTTGGTGGTGTTGAGATTGAGGTATCTATTGGGTATGTGCTCATCTTAAATCCCAGGGGAAGATTTGAACTAGGGTTAGCGATTTGTAAGTCATCAGCATCTACCTGACAGTGGACGTTGAGGTGGCGGATGAGATCAGCTGGTAGGTGTGGCCATGATGGAGTCATGATCCTTGATGACACCATGGAGCTCTGATCTTCATGAAACTCTCACATATATCTGTATGACCAAAACTAGGTCATTGATTGATGTTTCTATTGGGAACCAACAATCATTGATGTGGCCCAAAATGGGTGAATTAACAAATGAATGAATGAACAAATCACTATGTATAACAACACATTCAAGGTCTTCAATATCAGCTAGGCTCTTAGGACCACTTGTCTCTCCTTTTACTTATTCTTCCATTTCTCTGAACAACTGTTCATACCCCATTTTTAATTTCTCATACTCCTCTCTCTATGTCCTACTTCATGGAACAACTGAGACATCACGTGCTACCCTACAGTCTTCCCCCAACTTTCCTACCCTCAAATCCAACATCATTCTCTTTTTCTCATTGTCAGGATGCTCTTTATTCTTTTCAAGGGCAGTCTTACCCACCTACACTCTGGACCTCTTTCATTCCCTCCAGCTAGCTCTAGGACCTTGTTCCAACATTTGTCTTCTTGCCTTTCAGCTGGTTTGCTAATTATCCAGATTTCTTTAAAGAGTAGTGAGTATTCACTATTCCTACTTCCTCACTGCTTATTCACTCCTGAGCTCACTGCACTCTGCCTCCTGCCCCCACCTAGGTTTCTTTAAGGACACCAGGAACCCCTAATAGCTTTTAGAAGCTTTTTATTATTTTCTGACTTAACTTTTTTTCCCTACTGCATTTGAGGAGTCTTTCATTTTGGTACTACAACTTTGGTACACAAAACATTGAATTTTCCTGATCCTACTCTTACTTGTCTCCTTTGTGGGCTCCTTCTCAACTGATCTCTTTAAAAGTGTTAGTGTTCTTCGGGATCCATCCTTGTCTTACAGCCCTTGTCATTCTATAGACTTTCTTTTGGGCAGTCTCATCCACTCCTGTGATTTTTAGCTGCTGCTTTAATGCTGAGGAGGCATGTGGGTACCATGGCAAGAACATCCAGTGGCTTCAAATTGAGTTAGGAGAGCAATTCCAGAGGGTGCCTGGGTGGTTTAGTTGGTTAAGCATCTGCCTTTGGCTCAGGTCGTGATCTCAGGGTCCTGGGATCGAGTTCCGCTTCGGGCTCCTTGCTCAGTGGGGAACCTGCTTCTTCCTCTGCCTGCTGCTCCCCCTGCTTTGCGCTGTCTCTCTGTTAAATAAACAAACATAAATAAAATCTTAAAAAAAAAAGAGCAGTTTAGAATTCTGAGATTAAGAGGTGAGGGATCTGGAGTCAGAGCAACGCTAGTTAATATTCTGTTCTCATTGCTTCTGCATTAGATCTGGTTGCAACTTTCTGTTGTTTAGTGTTTTCATGTCTATTAAAGATGTCCACCTACTGATGACCTGTAATCCCTTACAATCTTGGGATATCTTTCTTCTATCCCCTAGTTGATATTTAGGGTTTTTATAATTTAAGAATACTTATCTGCTGTATTTGTGGTGGACATGGGGAGGGGACCAAGACACGAAGCTGATTGTTGCACACTCCTGAGAGCTCACAAAGTGAAGGTAGAAGATTACCTGGACTACTCTCTTTAAGTTAGGGGTGAAGGATGCACCACTTGGATTTTCTCAGCCTCACCACCTCTTACTCACGCTGCTGCTATGGTAACCACCTTTGTGTGGATGCCAGCCTCCAGTGGGTTCACTCTGATAGTGTCTTACCCTGGCGCATGTTGCATGACTCTCTCCTCTACCCTGGGACTTCCCTACTTACTTTGCTGTAGAGCCCCTGTGATGCCCACACATGTACAGCCCAGAGATACTGGGGGGAAATGAGCCCTCTGTGGGAGAAACTTTTTAAACTCTGGGAAAGGCATCTGGCATTGCCAGAAACTTTTTAACCTCTGGGAAAGGCATCACCTTCTCCCCGGAAGGCAGTCCTGAGACCAGGGCAGACAAACTCACCCTGGCTTGCCTGAGACTTTCCTGGATTTAGTACTCAAAGTCTCATGTCCTGGGAAATCCTCTGCAATTCAGTCCTATGAAAACCAGGACAATTGGTCCCTCTGCCTGATAAGCAGATTGCCTGGGGGCATTTCCATGAGCTTGAAATGAGGCTCATCTGGCAGTGGCCATCTTGTCTTGGCCTTCTCTCCTGCATTACTCCCTTTATCCCTCACTGCTGCTCCCTAATAAAAAGTAGCTCATAAGCACCCTCATAAGCTCATGCTCAGCTTTCTGGGGAACCCAGGCAAACTGACAAGAGTAGCTTGACTTACCCTGATGACAGTCCTATGTGTCATGCTGTGGGAGGAGGATTGTGAATTATTGGAAGGAGGATGGGGTTTCTCTGAAATTCACATAAGTTCATTGGCACCTATGCAAGGCCTCATCTTCTAGCCATGTGAGCTCTGTCCCTATTGGCCATTTTTTCCCACCACACTCCCAACTGCACTGTTATCGCCCAGCCACACCACACGTATGTAATTCCCTGCTTCAGACTTGGGGCTCGGCTCCCAGCTGGAATGCCTTCCCTGCCTTCTGGTGAGCCACTCCTACTTGGCCTTCTTGACTCAGCTCAGATACCTCCTCCCAAAGCCTGCAGGCCAAGGCTAGGGAAAGCTCCCACCTCTCTACCTCGAGCATATCTTTACTACCTCTTTTGCATGTTGTTTTCTGTTTTCTCTCTTCACTCACTAGAACATGAATTCCTTGAAAGCAGGGATTTTTTTATCTTGTTCAATTCCATATCCTAGTACTTGTCATACTCCCTGCTCAATATGGAAGTGCCTAAATTTTCCCAGCCACCGTGTGAGGTCACTTGTGGTGGTCAGTTGTAACAAAATAAAATCTAGGCTTGGAGAAGGGAGGAGTGGTAAGGAAGGTTAGAGACCAGGTCAGGGTCTTTCTCCATTATACCAGTCGTCTCCCTAGACAAAATACTCTTGGGTTTTCCAGGCACTCTATGCGGAGGGCAGCCAGGGACTCAGAAGCACACACACAGTGAGACTCCCAGGGTGTTTCTAGCACAATCCTTACCAAACCTACTTCCTGCTTGGGAGGCAAACTCCTCATTCCCCTGTCACCCTGACAGCTCCTCTGTGACCCTGCTGCAGCTCTCTACCTGCCTGTGTTTGCAGCTCTCCCTTTGTTTTGATCTTGGAAATGTCCTTACTTCCCTGTGACAGTTCTCATATCTTTAAAATGACTAAAACAGTATTGCTCAGCTTATCTGGGTATTTTGTTGGTGGGGATCTTCCAGGATACCTAGTCTGCTACTTTGCCAGGAGCCCTTCACTTCATTGCCTTCACCACTCACGCTCCATCTTAATGTGCTTCTCCACAAATGAAGGGCAATTGTGTAGAGAAGCCTGAAAGGTTGTCTCTCTTGAGCCCTAAAGTTATGCTGAAGCTACTATGAAAGATTTATACCTTGAGTCTGAAAGGTTTATAACTGGGGCTTTCCAAATCTGGGAGGGCACAATGCAGCATCCCATGAGGGTATGGGCAGGGTTGGGGAGGGGAGCTTTATACCCAACTGGACTCCTCTTCCCTTGCCATCCCCAGTCCCTTGATTCTCTGCTGCCTAGAAAATAAAGTCCAGTCTTCTTGGTCTGACCTTAAGGCCTTTCACACCTGGCCCTATTGATATCGCCAGTCTCACCTCTCCTTTTAACCAATCACATGATCCTCCTGCTATGACTTGGACACAGCCCATCTTTCCCACCATGATGTCTCGTCATGCTGTCTCCTCATCCTGTGGCACCCTTTCCCCAATGTTTTGCCCCTCAAATCGTCACTGTCCTCCAAGGGTCAGGTCCAAGGTGACCTCCCAGGAAGGTTGGGAGCTCTTCCTATCTCCTAGTTCCTCACAGCCCATCTCTGGTCCTTTTTGTGGCCTTGTTGGCCATACCTTACTGTGGCTGGCGTCCATGTCTATATAGTCCTGGGGGAAACCACCTTCGGCTTACTCCATTCCTGCCAGAGATCAGCACAAAACACTGCTCATGGAAGGCGCTCAGTGCATTAGTGCGCAATGTTGAGAACAGGCTGTGGTGGCCTGGTTGCCGCAGGGAGGTGTGAGAAGCCTACCAAAGCAGCGTACTCCCAGTTGCGGGGAGATGACCATCTCATGGTGACCCTGAACTTGTTGGAAGGTGACCACTGAGGCTGCTCTCCATTTTCTCATTCAGCACTGGGGTTGGAGGTTCAAAGGCAAAGGTTTGAATGGAGGAGAGTTTAAGGCTCTTATCTTCCAGATCCCGAGAGGAGACAGGATGCCACATTCTGAAATATTCCTCAGCCACCATCACTCCATGGCCCAGACCACGTAGCTCCCCCTAGTAGTACCCCTTTCAGCACCTCTGAACAAATGGTTGGGAGGTCAGCTGATGGTGGAGGGATTTTAAGAGTAATTTTGAGTAGAGTTTTTGCCTTGGACGCTTTAACCCCCAGCTGTCCTGTCAAGTTTGTCTCCACTTAGCAGCACCAGGCGCATGGCTTGATGAGAAATACTGTTGTATAAATGAATGACTCCTCCAACGTTAGACTAAGGAGGACCTTTAATGATTTTTAGGCCAATCCACATTTTATGGAGTAATAAATCTAGTAATAACCATTTATCGAAATCTGTCTCTATACTAGAACCCATGCTGAGTGCTTTATAGATACATTATCTAATTTTCTTCTTTCAACAAGAATGTAAGCTGGAAGTTGTCCTTCCTTCCTTTCTGATTTATTACTTGAGGGAGAGTGTGTGCATGAGCAGGGGGGAGGGGCAAAAGGAGGGGGAGAGAGAAGAAGACTCCTTGCTGAGCAAGGAGCCAGGCAGATGGACATGGGGCTCCATCCCAGTACCTGAAGATCATGACCTGAGCTAAAGGCAGATGCTCAACTGACTGAGCCACCCAGGTGCCCCCTTACTTTTTTTTTTTTTTTTTAATTAAAAAGAAAAATGAACTAAGAGCTAGCATTGTTTTCTTCATCAGATTGTTGTTTTAGATAATCCACTGAAGGGTGATCACTTAATCTGACCTGATGAAGGCTGTATACTTCAAGTACTGACAGAAACTGACGGCACATACTGAGGCCATATTTCTGGGTATGATAGTACCAGTTTGAGCAGACACAGCAAGAGTGAGAACTCTGGCTGTAATTTTGTGGATGACTCCAATAGAGCTGCTAGTTACCTGACTTGCTTTCAGGAGTGCAACTAGATAGAAGATTGCCCAGCTGATGACTTGCAGGACCAGCTGTGTCCAGAGCACACTGGCTGACCCTATGCTGTACTGCTTGTCATTGCATCTGAAGGAAATAGACCCATGGAAAGGCAGAAACTTGACCTGGTCCCCCTCTCAGGCAGGACAGCCTCTCTAACCAGAGGCGCCTCCATTCCTGGGCCTTCTAAGACACCTGGCTGCAAGGACACCATGAAGAGAAAAAAAGAATTTCAAGTGCATTGTAAGAACCACCTTCATTCTCTTGCCCTGGACGGAAGGAACATGTACTCAAAGACCAAGCAGGGAAGAAAGATTTGATCTGGGCAGGATCCATTTCCCATGGCGACGCCTTCTTGAGTAGAAGCTCTGGTATGAAGTAAGACTTGTTTAAAGCAGTTAAAAGCAGCAATCCCCATTGTGTCAAGTGGTGACAGTATAATCCTCCTTAATAATTTTGTTCCCTCTCCAGACTCCCCTCCATTATGCATCCTTAAAATGTGACTTCAGACGCCTCTTTAGGTTTCTAGTCTTGTAAGTGCAGGGGGATTTGGCAAGAGGGGAAGAGGTAAAGTCTGTCTCTCTTGCACTCAGATCACTTAGTGATGCATCACTAAAACACCTCCCCCAATTGTTTTGGCTAGAGCTACTTATTTTAAAGTTTTTTAGTGTAAATTTAAATTATGTACAAAAAGTAGAGCTATTAATGTGTTAAACCCCCACATCTCCACCTAGGTTTAATAATATCAACATATATGACTGGTCTTACTTCATTTATGCCAAATCCACTCCTATCACCTTACCACTGGATGTTTTAAAGGAAATCCCAGATGCATCTGAGATATATACATCTTTTATCTCTAAAGATAAAGATGTTTTTTTCCCCTTAGGTCAGGAACATGACAGGGATGTCCAATCTCAACATTGTTGTTCAACATAGTATTGGAAGTCCTAGCTTCAGCAGTCAGACGTCAAAAAGAAGTAAAAGACATCCAAATCAGCAAAGAAGTCAAACTTTTGCTTCTTGTAGATGACATGATAGTCTGTAGAAAAACCAAAAGACTCTTACCAAAAAAAATGCTAGCTAGTACTGATACAGGAATTCAGTAAAGTCTCACGATAGAAAATCAATGCACAGAAGTCTGTTGCATTTCTGCACATCAACAGCGAAGCAGCAGAAAGAGAAATCAAGGAATTGATCCATTTACAATTGCACCAAATACCATAAGATACCTAGGGATAAATCTAACCAAAAAGGTAAAAGATCTGTACTCTGAAAGCTATGGAACGCTTATGAAAGAAATTGAAGGAGACACGAAGAAATGGAAGAACATTTTATCTTTATTTTGGAAGAACAAATATTGTTAAAATGTCTATAATACTGAAAGCAATCTGCATATTTAAAGGAATCCCTATAAAAAAAAACAGCATTTTTCACAGAGCTGGAACAAACAATTCTAAAATTTGTGTGGAACCAGAACAGACTCCAGATAGTCAAAATAATGTTGAAAAAGAAAACCAAAGCTGGTGGCATCACAATTCTAGACTTCAAGCTCTATTACAAAGCTGTAATCACCAAGACAGTATGGTACTGGCACAAAAACAGACCTATTGATCGATGGAATAGAATAGAGAACCTAGAAATGGACCCTGAACTCTTCGGTTAACTAATCTTCAACAAAGCAGGAAAGAATATCCAATGGGAAAAAGACCGTTTCTTTAATGAGTGCTATTAGGAAAATTGGACAGCCACATGCGCAAGAATGAAGCTGGACTACGCTCTCTTACATCATACACAAAAATGAATTCAAAATGGTCCAAAGACCTAAATAATGGGATCCATCAAAATCCTAGAGAACAGAGGTAGTAAACTCTGTGACTTTAGCCACTGCAAACTCTTGCTAGACATGTCTCCAAAGGCAAAGGAAAAGAAGCAAAAAAAAAAAAAAAAAAAAAAGGGACTTTGTCAAGATAAAAAAAAACTTTTGCACAGGAAAGGAAATGATTAACAAAACTAAAAGGCAACCTACAGAATGGGAGAAGATATTTGCAAATAACATAGCAGATAAAGGGCTATTATGCAAAATCTATAAAGAACTCATCAAACTCTACACCCCAAAAGCCAAAAATCTAGTCAAGAAATGGCAGAAGACATGAACAGACATTCTCCAAAGAAGACATACAAATGGCTAACAGACATGAAAAAGTGTTCAATATTTCTCATCGTCAGGGAAATACAAATCAAAACCACAATGAGATACAACCTCACACTGGTCAGAATGGCCAAAATTCACAACTCAGGAAACAATAGATGTTGGCAAGGATACAGAGAAAGAGGACCTCTCTTACACTGTTGGTGGGAATGCAAACTGGTAGCCACTCTGGAAAACAGTATGGAGGTTCCTCAAAAAGTTAGAAATAGAACTAGATCCAATAGAAATAGATCCAACAATTACACTACTAGGTATCTATCCAAAGGGACACATTCACCCCAGTGTTCATAGTAGCAGTGTCCACAATAGCCAAAATATGGAAAGAGCCCAGGTGTCTGTTGACTGATGAATGGATAAAGCTGTGGTATATATGTGTGTGTATGTGTATACACATACACACACACAAACACACACACACACACAGTGGAATATTATTCAGCCATCAAAAAGAATGAAATCTTGTCATTTGCAACAACATGGATGGAACTACAGTATATTATGCTAAGTGAAATAAGTCGGTCATAGAAAACAAATACTATAAGATTTCACTCATATTTGGAATTTAAGAGACAGAACCGATGAACATAGGGGAAGGGAAGGAAACATAAAAGAAGTTAATAACAGAGAGGCAACCATAAGAGACTCTTGATGATAGGGAACACACAGAGGGTTGCTGAAGGGGAAGTGGGTGGGGGATGGGGTAATTGGGTGATGGGCATGAAGGAGGGCACTTGATGTAATGAGCACTGAGTGTTATATGCAATTGATGAATCACTAAATTCTACCTGTGAAACTAATAATACACTATACATCAGCTTACTTGAATTTAAATTTAAAAAGATAAAGATGCTTCTTAATTTTTAAAAATTTTTGAAGATTTTATTTATTTATTTGATAGAGAGACAGAGACATCAAGAGAGGGAATACAGACAGGGGGAGTGGGAGAGGGAGAAGCAGGCTTTTCGTTGGGCAGGGAGCCTGATATGGGGCTTGATTTCAGGACCCTGGGATCGTGACCTGAGCTGAAGGCAGATACTTAATGACTGAGCCACCCAGGTGCACTGCTTTTTTATTTTTTAAAAAAGATTTTATTTATTTATTTGAGGTAGAGAGTATGTGCCTGCACACATAAGCAGGGAGAAGTGCAGAGGGGAGGGAGAGGAAGAGGGAAAGAATCTCAAGTAGACTCTGAGCTGAGCATGGAGCCCAAGGCAGGGCTCAGTCCTAGAACCCCCGAGATCATGACCTGAACTGAAATCAAAGCTGGATGCCTAACTGACTGAGCCACCCAGGTGCCCTGGATAAAGATGCTTTAAAAATGATCTATGATATCCTACCACACCTAACAAATAAAAATGATTTCTTAATCATTTAATGATTTAATGATTTTTAATCACTTAGTGATTAAAAATTAATGATTTCTTGTTCAAAATATATATTTTCAAATATATATATATTGGTATCCAGAAATAGTCTACACATTGAATTTGGTTGGTATATCTTCTAAGTCTTGTTTAATCAGTAGATGCCCCTTCTTCCTCAATTAAAAAAATATATATTTTGAAGAAACTTGGTTGTTTGCCTTGTAGAATTTTCCATGTTTTGTATTTTGCTGACTACATCCCCCAGAGATCATTTAACATGTTCTTCTGTTCTCCGGGATGAAATCCAGAAGTTCTGCCAGGTTCAGATTTGATTTGGGGTAAGAAAGTTTCAGAGTTGGTGCTGTGTACTTCCTGTTGCCTCACACCAGGAGGCCCATAAGGGCTGGTTTTCTCTTGGCTTGGCTTGTTAAGAAGATATCAGTTAGTGGCTTGAGGTGCTTTCAGCCTGATCTATTCATTATAATGTTCCTCACTTGCCTTTTGTCTAATGATTTTAGCAGTCATCGGTGATCATTGCCTCATGCTATTATTTCATCGGGAATTTTAAATATTCTATTTATTTTAATAGTGTTCTTATTCTGATATTCCCACACATTTATTAGCTATAATTCTTCTGTAAAAAGGGCTCCATCTCATCAACTATTTGGTTACTCAGAAGTGTGGTTCATAAAGGAAAGGCAGGATAGAAGCTTGATTCTTTAACTTCATTTACTTGTTTATGGAATTATGAGTTTATTCTCAAACATCCTCCAAAATTGATGTGCTGGTTATATACGGCTGTGTGATAATTACCCCCAAAGTTAGTGGCTTAAAATAACAACCATTTTATTATGTCTCATAATTTTGAGGGTCTGGAACTTAGGCCAAGGTAAGCTAGCTGATCAATTCTTTTTTTTTCCCTGATCAATTTTTATGCTCTGTATGGTATCAACTGAGGTCAGTTGGGGGTAATCAGCTGGTGGATGTCATGGCTGGGGGATCTGAGACAGCTTTGCTTATATGTGTAATGCCTTAGAGGCTAGAGAATTTAGCTCTGCTGGGACTGTCAACCAGAGTGCCTATACATGGCTTCTCCAGGATGGCAGTCACAGGGCTTCTTACGTGGTGGTCCAGGGCTCTCCGAGAGTGTTCCAAAAGACCCCAGTATAAGCTGGAAAGCTTTTACTGACCTATCTTCAGAAGGCCTGCAGCATCACTTTGCCATATTCTTTTTTTTTTTTTTAAGATTTTATTTATTTATTTGACAGAGAGAGATAACAAGTAGGCAGAGAGGCAGGCAGAGAGAGGAGGAAGCAGGCTCCCTGCTGAGCCCTATTCGGGGCTTTATGCCAGGACCCTGGGATCATGACCTGAACCGAAGGCAAAGGCTTTAACCCACTGAGCCATCCAGGTGCCCCTCACTTTGCCATATTCTATAGTTACAAGTAAGTCCCAGGAACAGTCCAGATTCAAGGAGAAGGTACCATACAAGTATATGTTGCAGGGAGTACAGAGTCAAAGACTCCCCCTAGACTCTTTGAATGCACTTGACTCCTTCTTTCCAAGTGGTCTGGCCTTCCTTTTAATTTTGATTGTGAGCTGCCTGCAGGAGCACAGCCTTGCTCCCGTGTCCACAGTCTCCTTCAAGACCGGAGGAATGTGGGTAGTCCCATCGTGAGCAGAGTCACAGTAAGTTATCAAACTCCTGAAAGGTTAGAGTGCCCATTGCCACCTCCTGCCAACCCACTGCCACATGGTATCTTGTAGTCCCTGACTTAACCTGAATACCCTCACTGAAACATCTTGGAGAACTTGGCTTTGACTTGTTTAAAGACCTGAGTGAGGTTCTGTTCTAAAAGCTTGGCCCTTTCCTGATACGAAGAAGCCATTCAACAGTAGTCACAGGGGTTTCTTGGTCAGGGCAAGGGTGCCATGGCCATGCATCCGAAATGATTGCTATTAATGGCTATCAAATATTTCATCCAATGGGTGCAGCATGCTTTACCAAACCACTTCTCCACTCTTATAAATGTTTGCACTTTTTGTTTATTTATGAGTTAATGCTATATGTTTTTACGCACAAAGCCTGTTTAATCTGTTAAATTCTTAAGCTGGATTTCCAAGAATAGAATTATTTTTTGCTCTTGATAGATTTTATCAGTTTGCTTTCCAAAGAAGCAAACAATTTATATCCAGGCAGCAGTGTATGTGCATATTGGCTTTTCTGTAACCACAGGAGCTTTGAGAGGTATCATTTTAAAATGTTTTTGCTAATTTAATAGGTGTAAAGCTGAACTTAAGGTTGCTTTGAATTTTTTTTTCCTTTACTCTGTTCTAAATTGTCAGTTCTTTTCTCTTATACCAATATTATGGTGGGTGAGTTTATTTAATTTGTATCAGTTTGGTACTTACTGCTTAAGGGAAAGGTAGGTTATTTAAAGCAGTGCCTCCAGTACAATTTGTATTTAAAATGTTCTTTTAACTATTTAAAAAAAAGTTCAAAACATTTAAGTTCTAAATCTTCTCAGAGATGAGCAGCAGTAACTTTTTCTTCTTGGATTCTGCACCTACAAGGAATTTATGAGCAGGAGCAATCCGTAGTTATATCTGAAATAACTCTGAGAAAAAGCAAAAAAAAAAAAAAACCCACAAACAAACAAACCCCATAACCCAAACGCTAAGCAATTAGAAATAACATTTTACATGTGTAAAACAATTTAGAGGCTATAAATAGCTTTCCTATATATTATCTCATTTGAGTTTTATGTTCATCCCTGGAGGTAGACTGGGAGGACTTATTGTGACAATTTAACAGATGAGAACATTGAGGCTCAGAGAAGTTAAGTTCATAGTGACTCAGTTAGCTAAATGTGGCAGATCTGAGTAGCATCCAGGCTTTCTGACGCCAAACAGGTTTGTTCCTGCATTTATTTACAAAGTCATCAGTGGTGACTCATCACATCTCAGGCAATAGGCTGGGAGATGGGGGTACACTTATAAATAAGAACCTGGCCTCCTAGAGTTTATAGTTCCAATAGGAGAGAAGAGCAGTCACCATATAAAGTAGGAAGCACAGGAGACATAAACTACCCAGAGAACACTCAGCCCAGCCTGGGGTCAGGGGACAGGAATTAAGGCAGGATTCTTAGAGGAAGTCAAGATTAATGAGTTACCTAGGCTATGAGGGTTGGGGCAAGATTAATCTAGCCCAAGGGAAGTAATTGATTGATCCAGAGATGAAGGTGTGCACAGAGGTAGACATGACAAGCCTTAGTTGGACGTAGGAGGCAAGAACAAGGGATTCATGGAAGATGAAGCCCAGGTTTCTGGCCTGAGCACCTTAGCGAATGAGGGTAGCTCTGAAAATCCTCAGGTAAATTAGAACCTTTCTTTTCCCTAGAGAAAGCTATAGTTCAATGTGACATAAGTAGTTCTGATGTAGAGTGAGACGTATTATGTGGTAGACATATGCAAGAAGTTCTGAGGGCTCAGAGGAAGTCAGGACGGAATCTGTGAGGTAGGAAGAGAAGTGTCAAGGAGATTTCTCAGAGGAGGTGATAAAAATGTGAAGAGCGCAAGAGGATTCCCAGTAACAGAGGTGTGATGGAGCTGGTAGCTCTGTTTGCGAGGTGCAGGGTATAAGTGGGAATTCTCTGGGAGCTGGAGAGACTTCCTCTTGATAATGGGCTAGGATTCAAGAAATCTGTCTTCAGTCACTAGAACGTAGCTGTATCCACAGAATGTAAGTTGCCCAGGGGCAGTCAGTGAATAGCGTCTGACACATAGCAAGCACTCAGGGCACGGTTCTTAAATGAATGAGTGACTGGCGATAATGAAATCTTTGCCTTATCTTCCATATTGTTGGGGGATTTCCCAACACCATCTATTTTATTTGATGATATATGTTTCATAATAAGGTTTAACATACAATATCTATATATTGAAAGTAGATTTTATTCATATGTTGAACCTTTTTAAAGGCAACCACTAATTCTTTTAAATAAAAATTAATATATAAGTGGTTTTTGTGAGTCCATAAGGGTTGCATATTAGGTAAGAATTGAGAAGTGCACGGACCATTTTGAAAATATAAATAGATGCTAAAGCATTTTAGTTGCTGCTGTTCTCATTATCATTAAAAGTTGGGAAAGATCCAATAACTAAAATCATATGAACAATTTTTAGATATTTCTAGACTATATTATATCCTGGAGCCAGCCAATCTAAAAGCATGATGGGTTTAACAAGTATTTTCAAATATCATTGTTGGGGTGATCAGTAATACTTAACAACCAACAAAAGTTACCAAATGTTAGAGATGGGGGATCCTTTTGACTTCTGATCCATCTTTCCATTGCAAAGATGGGAGACTGGGGTCCAGAGAGGGAAAGGGACTTGTCCAAGATCACATAGCAAATTAGAGGCAGAGCCAAGAATAGTGTCAAGATGTTCAACTCTTAGTCCATCACCCTATTATTCCAGGCTGCAGTGGTAATTGTCTTGTCTGTCAAGAACCCCTTCCTGCACTTTGGCAAGTGACTTCCCTCTGGCCACAGGGGTGGGCATGTTCTAGGCCAATCATTTTAGATACTTCACTCTTTCTGGCCTTAGTTATTGGTTCAAAGGATGAACGTGTGACCCAAATTTGACCAATCAGAATCCTTCCCTAGAATTTCTTGAAAGAAAAGGACCTTTTCGTCTCTGGTTGTGAAGCTGTGAAGATGTGAGCTCAGAGCTGCGTGCCTAGTCCTGTGTCACATGGAAAGAATGAGAACAAAAGTTAGAGAGAAAGGAGCGGCAGTTTAGATGGGAGTTGAATTACTTATTCTAGTCACTGAAGTGTATCCATCCTGAAGGTTTTTTTTAGCTCTTTTTTGTTATCTCTAAACCAATGAAAATCTTAACAGTAACTATCTGTTTTTTTTTTTTTTTCTTTTGCTTAAGCAAGTTGGACTTCAGTTTCTGTTCCTTGCACCCAAAGACTCTAGCCCAGGATTTCTCAACAGCAGCAGTATTGACATTTTGGAACAGATCATTTTGTGTTGGGAGGGGCTGCTGTGTGCACTGTAAGATGTTTAGCAGCCGCCCTGGCCTTTACCCCACTAGATGCCAGTAGCACCCCACCCCAATTGTGACAACCAAAAGATGTTTCCAGACATTGCTAGATGTCCCCTGGGGGATGGGGCAAAATTGCCCCTGCCTGAGAACCACTGGTCTCATCTTATTTAAATAAACAAACAAAAAACTGGATAAGAAAAACTGAAATTCAGTGAGATGTGGGACTTTTTTTTAAGGTGGCAAAGACAGGAATACCAAATCAAACAGAAAGGATCCAGGAAGTGATACTGCAAAGATGTTGGAACATGCAAATGTTGGCTCTCAGAGCTGTTGGAATAATAACAAACTCCACAAAATGATTTGGGACTTTACCCATGACACAGGCGGTAATTCTTTACTTAAGAATTCTCACGCATCTCATGAGGTGGTGAGACAAAGCAATGCCGGTTTAATTTCTGTTGTTTTAGATCTTTCTGGTGAATGATTTGGAGGTCTGGGTTCAGTGAACTTTGGGTGTCTCCAGAAAGCTTACCACATGCCCTTCTGAAGGAGATATCCAGGAAGCCAAACCTTGTTACAATTAAAATAAGGTTCATTGCACAATGATGTCTATTTGAGATCAATAAAATACCATGAAGAATCAGCTTCATTTTTGTTAGAACCATTTTTGAGGTATTGCTCTTCAGAGGAGGCATTGTGAACGAACGAGGACTAGCACAGGAATCAAGAGGTCTAGATGCAAGCTTGGCTCTGCCACTAATATGACACTGTGGAAGTGTCTGCCTTTCTCCGGGCCTCAGTTGCCTTCTCTGTATAATGAGGGGTTGGATTAGACAACACTGAGAAGATTTCTAGCACTGACCTTCAATGATTCTTGTAGACAGATACTATGTCATATTTATCTTGGCACTTCTATCCCCTACCCAAGACCTGGTGAAGCCCCAGAAACAAAATAGCACTAAGCAGATGCTTATTTTGTTTTTTAAAGATCTTATTTATTTATTTGACAGAGATCACAAGTAGGCAAAGAGGTAGGCAAAGAGAGAGGGGGAAGCAGTCACCCTGTTGAGCAGAGAGCCTGATGCAGGGCTTGATCCCAGGACCCTCAGACCACGACCTGAACTGAAGGTAGAGGCTTAACCCACTGAACCACCTAGGCGCCCCTAAGCAGGTGCTTATTAAATGCACAGATAACTGAATTACTTAAGAGATAAATGACAGTAACATCCCAGCTTCCACAGATGCATAGAATTGGAGAAGATCTTAGAGTTGAAAGGGATCCTTAAGCTTATTTAGTCAAATTTCCCAACCAAACCTGAATCCTCTACCTTACTTCTGACAGATGGACATATACTTTCTGCTTAATACTTTGGATGAAAGGGAACTCACTGTCCATAGGGGCAGCCAATTCCACTTTTGGATAAGTCTAGGTATTAGAAAATTCTCTTTTCATCTGGAACTTAAATTAGCCTTCTTATAGCTGTCACTTGCTTCTAGTTTTATTTTTCTAAGTTAATTTTCATTTTAACCCAAGAATATATGAACATAACTTGAAAAGTCTGATATTATTAAAAGTCTTTCTTATTTATTTATTTATTAACATATAATGTATTTTTTGCCCCAGGGGTACAGGTCTGTGAATCATCAGTCTTACACACTCCACAGCACTCACCATAGCACATACCCTCCCCAGTGTCCATCACCCAGCCACCCCATCCCTCCCCCTGACCCTCCAGCAACCGTTTGTTTCCCGAGATTAAAAGAGTCTCTTATGGTTTGTCTCCCTCCCTGGTCCCATCTTGTTTCATTTTTTTCCCTCCCTCCCCATCATGACCCCTACCCTGCCTCTCAAATTCTTCATATCAGAGAGATCATATGATAATTGTCTTTCTCTGATTGAAGAGTCTTATTTATAATGAAAAAATAACTATCTTCCTCATCCTTTTTCATTTGACAAGGCTGCTTCCTCCAGACAACTACTTTCCATTTCTTTAGCTGTTTCTTCTGCCTTTTATACATTTCTAATTGATGTGCTTATAGTGTTATTTCTTGATTTATAAATCTTAACCATTATCTACTGATTCCCTCACTATGCTATCACAATGTTTGCTTTAGTCAGTATTCAGTGTTTTCATTGGCATGACTGCATAAATATTATTTAATGTTAAGTCAAGTAAAATGCTGTGTTTTTCTGGGATGCCTTAGTGGCTCAGTGGGTTAAAGCCTCTGCCTTCAGTCCTGGGATCCAGGGGGCTCTCTGCTCAGCAGGGAGCCTGCTTCCTCCTCTCTCTCTGCCTGCCTCTCTGCCTACTTGTGATCTCTCTCTGTCTGTCAAATAAATAAATAAAATCTTAAAAAAAAATGATGTGTTTTTCTTCTTGTACTTTTTGGTTTTCCTGGAATTAATAATTGCTTTGGTTAGTTTTCTATGTACTTTTCTCTAATTATTCTCAAATACTTCATCTAAACTGTAAAATACTTAATACATCATTTTTAAAAGTTTTTATTTTTATTAAAGTTATACATTATATATATGTGTGTTTATATATAGTTTAAAGAGTCAAATCATTCCATAAGATTTGACAGTGATAAGCCACAATATATACTTGTATATTGTATATATGTGCCACAATAGACATTTCAGAAAGCGCCTTTACCCAAATCTGAACAACAGTGGTGACTGTAGGTTGTGTGTTTTTATAACAGATTACCAGAGAGGGGAGATGATCAGCTTAAGATGCACAACAAACACCCAAAAGAGCGGAGCCTTTAACACAGTCCATCATTTTCCCAACTGTGCTTGTGTCTGGAAACATTATTTTGAGTCCAGACTGGCCAATGGCAGAGTGTGCTGTAAAGATAAGGGGCATGGGGGATGACTCCTGGGATGTGACTCACTTCTAATACACTAGAAGAAATCATCTCTTTGCAGGACTTGGCAACTGGCAGGACTGAGCTGAGCTGGCAGCCATCCGAAGCATCAGTGTGAAAGTCGAGAATGTCTCCACGCCCTGTAATCCCACAAATAGGGTCTCACTTTTTCAAGACTCCTAAACAGTGTTACACAAACCCTCCAGGGGCTTAAACTTGACACACAGACAGGTAAGCAGGGGCAGGTATGTAATCTCCTCACACGTCTTCACGTCTTCCCGTCTTCCCGTTGCCACCTCCCTAGCTGGTAGAGAACAGTATTGTTTTAATCCCCGTGAGGCAGATCTCTTCTTGCTTCTGTTGGAAACCAAAAGGCAAGAATGAGAAATGGCCCCAGGCCTGAAGTCAAATCATTCTCGTTTTGCAGAAGTGAGCTCTATAATGTGGAAAGGAAGCTACGTTCAGAAACAACCAGAACAATCCACATGCAATTAGAACTGTGGAGAGGGCCCCTTTTGACACATGTCTGAGGGAGTTGATTGAGTCTGACTCCTAAGTCCCCCAGAGATGGGTAGATGCCTTTCTCTGGTGGTTTTGGCCAGAAATTAGGCGGGGAAGATTTGTCTTTTTCCATCTTAGGGCAGCTCTGCCAGGGAAGACAGAAGTGATGTTTTCCCGTGCAGCCCCCAAATATTCCTGACCCTCTTCCTCAGCCTTAATCTCCCAACTCTCCAAGGCTCAAGGTCTCATAATTTGTAATTATTTACAAACCTTTGGAGGCATCACTAAGCATGACTCCGCAGCTGCTCAGACAATGGACAGACCATCTGCTGCAGGAACTCAGACCCAGAATACCTGGGAGCCGATATGCAGAGCCCAGGGCAGGACAAGCAGTCTGGCCTTGAAAGGGAAACAGGGAAGTCAGTCTCCCAGCCCCCTTCCCTGACTCTGGAGTCCATTGATTCATGTGGGTTGGGAAAAGCTGGTAGTAGAGACCACAGAGCCCTGGAGTTAGAAGAAATCTTTGTGACATGCTATTTGAGAGAGAAGAAGGAGAGGCTTGGGAGATGGAGGGTCCCAGCTATCCAGGAGGGCCTTGCCACAGCCATCCAGCAGACTGGTGCCAGAGCTGCTAATAGTAATCACAGTAGTTGAGCGCTCACAGTATGCCAGGCATGCAGCAAATGCTCTGTATCCGTTACTAACTCATTTAATCATCCCAACAACTCTTGGGCGGGGGGAGGGGGGGGAATACCATTATTTCTCTTGTTTTTGAGATAAGCAAAATGAGGCTCAGAGTGGTGAAGTAATTTGCCCAAGCTGTGGTTTCTAGAAGGGGGCAGGAACAGAACTTGAACCTGGGCCTGTGCTCATGGACTCCAATGAGAAGTCAGGTAGGACCATACTTTGGATAGAAATTGGCATATTGCATTCGCCTGTCCCTGTGTTCATATGTCAGTCACCACTAATTCACCGAAGAATCCGGGAGGCTGAGGAGGAGCCAGGAGGCCATGGGTCCCAGCCGCCTGCCTGACTTGCTGTGTAACTTGGGATATGTATCTTTCTTTCCCTCTCTGACCCTCAGTTTCTTCATCTCTTGGGTAATGTGATGAAAGTGTATTCTGTGCTACAAACAGAGGTGGTCACATGTTGTGGACATATTTCTGTCTGGTCCTCAATGGCAAAGGGAAAAAGGCCACCAGAGGAGATTCTGGGTGGTGGCTCAGGGTCTGGCCTCCCAAGAGGCTGGGCTGTTTCTAGCCCACCAGTCAGGCCAACATAAAACCCTGGCTTTTGTTTGACTTGGCTTCTTGTACCTTGTTTAGTCTGCAGAGCCGAGCTTATCCTGCTGCCTTTGTCACAGGCCATTAGTACACACATAATCCCTAGGGGTTTACTGCTAGCTGCTTTCTCTAGGAATTCAGGGAGGGCCACAGAGGGAGCTCAGCTCTTAGGAACCGTCCTCCCCACCCCTTTCTTCAGAGCTGCCTCAGCTGAGAACCCATGGCAGTGTCTGTTTGTGGTCTGCTATTCTGGCTGTGTGACATTAGGCCAGTCTCTCCCCCTCTCTGGGCCCTTGTCTGCACATCTGTGCAGGCAGAGAGCTGGTTCAGATGCCCTGAAGGGACTTCAACTTCTCAAGGATCAGAAATGCATTCCTATGTGGTTTTTCCCCCTGGAGGCCTCCCTTGTCCCTCTACTGCCCCCTCCCCCAGTTCTAAAACAATTTGTAGCCTTTTGCTGATCCCATCCCTGCTCTGAGCCTGGGGCCAATCCCTCCCTCATTCAACCTTCTGCTTGTAAATTGGGGATAATAATAGTACGGAATAACTCACCCTGCTGCTTTGGGGATTAACTAATTAGTGGTTATTAAAGGGTGGAGGAACACAGTGCACTGCTCCCATTCAGGACACTTTTCCTCTTCCAAGTTCCTTCTATTGTCTGTGTAATTTCAGGGAGTTTGTTCAGAGTCCTCACTTCAGGCACCCTGCTGTGTAGGTGGAGAAACTGAGGCCCAGGAGGAGAAGGAACAGTCTAGGACCGTTGTCATTTTGCAGCAGAGAGGGGACTTGAACTTCTGTCTCATGCTCCTCCAGCACACAGTCGTGCTGCGTGGACCACGATGGCAGTCGTGGTCCTTGTCTGTGGCAGTGGGCCCTGGGCTGGGATGGAAGATGCATACAAAGGCTCCTGCACCTCAGCCTGGTTCCCCGGGGCTCTGCAGCTTGGTGTCAGGGACCAAAATTTGGCTTCAGCCAGACCTGGGTGCCAGTCCTGGCATCTTGGCTTATTGAGTGACCTGGGCAAGTCACCCTTGCTTACTCCTTAACTATCAGTTTCTTCCTCTGCAAATGTGGATAATGACACCCCCCTCAAAGGCTGCCACGAAGAGTAGCCCAGAGCCGGCATGCAGAAAACAGTCGGTATGATGCTATTATGTTGTTTTCACGGGCTGCCATGATGGCCCAAACTCATCAGCAGAGCTGGCAGCCAGTCTTTAGGAATAGACACTCCCTAAGTGCCCCTGTGCGCTAACCCTGGCTGGGGATCCCACCCACAGCACCCCATGTCAGCAAAGGAGATGTTGTTACCCCGTTTAACAGAGGCTTAGAGAAGAAAAGGACTTGCCAAAACCATGTTTGCTTTAGAAGAGACATGACTTCATTTCTCGTTTCTTCTCTTTCCTTGTCATCTCTCATTGTCCCCCTCCTTTTAACTCCTGCTCATTCCCCACCCCCTTTACTGGAGAGAAGGGTGGGTGATGCCTGGCTCACTACAGGAGCAGCCCAGGCCCTTCATAGCCCCTCACGCTTTACCTCCGTTAGAATATCTAAACTCATCTCGGGGGGTATGAGTTGGTAGAACATGCAACTCTTAACCTTAGGGTTGTGAGTTCAAGCCCCATGTTGGACATAGAGCTTACTTTATTAAAAAAATAAAAACCTCATCTTGGAAGTCACGTATTTGCTGGAAGCCACGCGTGGGTGCAGGGAACTGTTGGGTCTGACCAGGCTCAGTGTGGAAAGACAGTGTGAATTACACCAGCTTCAGCACTGGGTATGGTCTCTCTGTAATAATATTGATGATAATCTTCATATTAGCTCCTAATCCTGAGAACTCATGGAGAGTAATGCACGGTGCTAAGCAGCCATTGTTTCTTCATTGCAGGCCCTAGGTTCCATATCCCGTACTACCAGCTCCATTTTACACATGAAGAAATGGAAGTTCAGAGAGACAAAGTGACTTGCTCAATGTCACACAGCTGGTAAGTAGCTGTGATTTTAACCCAAGTCTTTTGCCCCTGAGGCCTGTTTATGTAGCCAGATTCTATCTTCTGAACTCCTTCATCCTCCCAGCAACCTGGCACTGACCCAGGCCCAAACCTGAATTGTCCCCAGTCACCTCCATCGTCCTGATTCTTGCAGCTGTCCTCTCACCTAGATGGCAGACATGTGTATAAGCAGTCTGTTCATCTGTGAAATGGGAATAATATTAATGGCCACCTTGCAGGGTATCGAAGGTTACATGTGAGCAGAACACTTATCCAGATGGCTGGCATATGGTGAACACATCATCAGTGGCAGTTGTCACTATTATTGACATGACCTTGGCCCCCTATAGCGTCCACAGAATAATAAGGAGGTTCATATGCAAATGCGAAAGAGAAGCCACAGGAGGTCATGGGCAAATAGGATGGGGCATCCTGTCTCTTGACAACAGCACACTAAAGAGAATGGGTCCTTGTCCCTGAGGCTGGTCCTGGGGTAGTGAGAGCAGGTATAGTCTGTGGAGGCCCCAGGGGGAAAACCAGTGGAGGGAGGCTGGTGTTTAAAGGCCCAAAGAAGGAAAAGGCCCCCCTGAGTGTGGAGCTCCCCCAAACTGGAGGTGAATGAGGCTGCAGGCTACCTGGCCCTGGTGTGGCAGAGGGCATGTTAGGGGCTGCATCATGTGATGTCTGAGGTCTCAGGACAGGGCCCAGCATCAGCAAAAGAGTTTTCTGGCAGGTCTGTCTATACAGGTGGATTGTGCTGCTTCCGCAAATGGCAGTGAGGTTCAAATTCTAGGGAGCACTGAAACAGAAGCTGGATGCACCTGACAGCAAGGTCGTTGAAGGGCTTAGTGCATGAGATAGCAGGTGGGATTAGATGGCTCCTCAGTGAGAGGTGACATGGCATTGGAGGAAGAACAAGGGACTGGAGTCTAACCTGAGGTCCAGTCTAGGCTCCAACATGTGCTCTCTGGGTGGCCTTGGGCAAGAGTATTTTCCTCTCTGAGCTGTGATTCCCTCACCTGTAAAATGAGAAAATCTCTGTCCTGCTTACCTCCCAGGATTTAGTGAAGGGTCAGAGACATGCAGACTATAAAAAGGCTTTGTGAACTCTGAGGCCACTGGGAAGTATTCTTCTGACCCTATCAGGGATAGAGAAGGGAGTGGAGAGGAAGGAGAGAGGAGAAAGGAGGATGTATCTGGGTTTGTGCTGGGCGCTGGGTGGGAGAAGAAAGGACTTTGTAGCAGGCAGTTTCTCCTCTTAGGGCTGCAGCTCTAGTTGGAGTCTCTAGAACAGTGCTGTGTACTAGAACTTTCGGCAGTGATGGAATTGTTCTTTATTTGCACTGTCTAAACAGTAGCCACTAGTTACATGTGGCTATTGACCCTTTGAAAAGCAGCTAGTATAACTAAAGGACTAAATTTAAAATTTTTGCATTTAGATAGCCACATATGGCAAGGGCTACCATATTGAACAGCTCAGCTCTGGAGAAGGCAATAGGAACCTCCCTCCTTCCCACCATCTCTGCCCTTGCTTCCCAAGCAGGTGCTGTGGCCCCACACTGGCTGGACACTGCAGAGGACACCGAAATGAACAACACATGGTCCCTGCCCTTGGAGTGTTCTCAGCTCATTCTGGGAGGTGAGCAGATTGACATTTCGGTGGGAATTACAAGCCAAGGCAAGGCATACAGCTCTATGGCTATGCGGGAATAAAAGGAAGGAACCGTCACGTACTCAGCTGGGGCTCCAGAGGCTGCTTGTGAAGGATGAAGTGGGACATCATAGGCAGGAAAACGCTTTTCTGATGAGGGGGCAGCGTTAACAAAGTCTTGAGGGCAAGAAATAGCCCAGAGTATTTGGGGAGTGAAGGTTAGCCTGAGACTGGAGGTGGGCCAGCAGCAGGGAGCAAATCCCAGGTTCCCTGTCCCAGTCACTCAAGGACTGTCTGCTGGAGGGGCTGGCCCTCCAGCCTGCACAGTACCATTCAGAACAAGGGAAAGGGAATGCTTTGCGGATCTCCTCCCTCTGCTCCTTATTTGTCTCTCTCCCTTACCTTCATGGAAGGCCTTCATGTCCTCCTTTGGTAGATCCCAGAGAGTCTTCCTTCTGTGAGCACACCTTCCTGTCCTCAGCCTTCCCCTGAGAATTTGCTCATGACTCAGGCTCCAGCATTACTGGCCTGGGCTGTCTCCTTGTTTCACAGGTCCTGGACTGACAGCCTTTCTGACTTCCCAGTTGGCATTCCTGCCTCCAGCCCCACCTTACTCCAGCCCAACCCCACGTCAGCTTGGGAGAACCTTCCTCACAATAACCGGAGAAGCAACGACTAGAAGACCTGGCTAAAAATTGGTTGTGGACAAGGTGTGTACATGTCTTCACTGACCACCACTCCCTTGCAGGGAGAAAATATCCTGTCCAAGGATTTGGTGTGGCCCAAATTTAAGGAAAGCTTTAACTAGCATAGCCATTGGATATAGTGCAAAGCACACGGTTGGCAGCCTGCCCAATGCCCTCTCACCTTTTGCTCCTCCTAATAGAACCCTGATGTGATTGGGATAGCCCGCTCATTACACAGCTTCTGAGTGCTTCTGAAGCACTCTGACCCACCCTCAGCTTTAGAGATGGTATGCTTGGTCTAAGGAAAATCCCATTTTGCTTGCCATTGTCTCTGTCCTGATCCATTGGTTGAGGGAAGGCCAGATTTGGCTAATGAAGCCCCAGAGATACCTGCTAGAGACTTCAGGAAGGTTTCCTTGCCTTGTCCCTGAGAAAGAGCTGTAGTAAAACTGGCCCTTCTATTTTCTCAGGTTGCTGTCATCCAGATATTTCATATGGATGTGATAACTGAAACCACTCTGGTCATCTCTTTTCTAGGCAGAGTGGGGAGCTTGAAAGAACCTCGAAAACACCACTAAACCTCTGAGTCAATGCACCCTAGAGGTTATCCCACCTCTACACTTCATTTTGTGAAATAATACATTTCTGTTATTTGCAGCAGAAAGCTTTTTAACCAATACAATAAGGTGAGATGCATTGGTCAGGACTCTTGTAGTTTCAAGTGATGGAAAATTTCAACTGGCTTGAGCAAAAAAGGGGACATGATACTGTTTGCCTAGTAATATAAGATGGATCTTCATATGGGCAGAGGAATCGATGCAGATTATGTAGATTTAGGAAAATGTTTTTCTTCTAATAGCCTAGATCCTATGCTGGCTTTGAGAATTATTTTTTAGCTTTGAAATATTGTGAGTGTGTGTGTGTGTGTGTGTGTGTACGGACGTGCATGCATGCACTCGTGTGGGAAGAATGAGTAGGCTTATCCCATACTGATGGAGACACATTGATGAGCACTGTCCTTTGCATGCCCAAGCCCTTCCCTCCCCTCCTGTCCTCTGTGTTGTTCTGCTGGGGCCCTGTGTGGTTATCTAAGACTCAGACTTTGGGAAGGATACTGCTAGAGAGTTACTGTGTACTATGGGTCACCTTGACTTTGGGTTAGTCCCATCTCTGTGATAAGAGGTTGAGCTTTTCCTAAATGGAAAAGAGGTGGCTTCTCTGGTGAAGGACTGACAAGGGGTTTTTGTTTCTGAGAAGGGAAAGGGAAGTGGTCTTCAGGATAAGAAACATGAGGAGACCCCCTATGGAGTGTTGCTATTTCTCTGTTTTGGACTCTTAGAAGGTTCTATTTGGAGTGCAGTTTTATGGCTGCAATTCCCTTGTTCTCTCTGGCTGTCAGAAAAGGCCAGTAGGCATATAATGCCTTATAGGTGGGTTGCGGGGTGTTGAGGATGGGCTGGGGACAGAAGGCCGGCCTTTTCAACAGCTCTCACATGGTGAGACCCTGCGGTAGTAGTTGTATCATATGGCAGATGACCAGCGCAAAGCAAGCGACAGGCCAAAAAGGAGTTGAGAGTGGTGGACAATTAAGACCTCTTGAGATCCATTCCTCAGTCTCCTGTAGGTCTCCAGATAGTCCCTTTCAGGCTCCAGCATCAGCATTAGGGTGGATATGGTACTGGGCCCAAGATCTAAGAGGACACACCTCCCCACCCAGCAGCCCCTCTGCCCTCTTGAGTCCTTCCAGAGCCACCCCCAGGGATGGGGCCCCCTGTTACCCTGAGAGTCTGAGCTGGGGTCCCAGGTGCCCACAGACTGGGTTGTCTGTCCTCTTCAAGGAATAGAGATGACTGTTACCCCTCCCTTGTGCTGGGAGGCTTAGGGACTTAGTGTAGCTGTTGAAGAATAAAGCTATTTAAGTGGTGAGCATTACATTTTGATCCACCAGCCTGTCTGTTTCCAAAACTCCCTTGTAGACATTATCAAGCAAAGCCTGGCAGGTGTTACTTATTTATTTTTTCCTCCAAAAAGCTGCTACAATTGCGAGGTTAGATGTGATCCAAGAAGTCATTTTCTTCTGTGCTGTTGGTTTCTCCTCTAACCCTCCTCACTGAGGTCACAAACTTGGAAGCTCTCTGGATACAAGGGGACGGAGCTGCTCCTGACTCCCTGCCTTAGCCTAGCATTTAAGGCTCTTTTTCATGAATTGGTCCTAACTGTCCTTTTCAGACTCAGCTCCAGCACGTACTCTGTTTCTTGAAAACAGCAAAGTTGTCTCTATTTTTAAATCCAGAGACCCAAAATATCCCCCATCCCATCCTGTTTCTGTTACCTGAAATACCCTGTGTTCCCTTCCTCATTGTGATCTTCTCTCTACATGTGTAAAGCCTACCTAGCTTTTGTTTTTTTTAATTTTTAAAAAAATTCTTTATTTAAATTCAATTTAGTTAAAATATAATATGTTATTAGTTTCAAGGGTAGAATTCAGTGATTCTCAGTTGCATATAACACTCAGTGCTCATTATAGCAAGTGCCCTCCTTCATGCCCATCACCCAGTTACTGCATTCCCCCAATCCACCTCCCCTCCAGCAACTTTCAGTTTGTTTTGTAGAGTTCAGCGTCTCCTATGGTTTGCCTCCCTGTTTTCATTTCATCTTACTTATTTTTCCTTCCCTTCCCCTATGTTCATCTGCCCTGTTTCTTAAATTCCACATATGGGTGAAATCATACGGTATTTGTCTTTCTCTGACTGACTTACTTCATTTAGCGTAATACACTCTAGCTCCATCCATGTCGTTGCAAATGGCAAGATTTCATTTTTTTGATGGTGGAATAATGTTCCATTGTGTATATATATCACATCTTCTTTATCTGTCTGTCATGGACATCTGGGCTCTTTCTGTATTTTGGTTATTGTGGACATTGCTGCTACAAAATTTGGGGTTTAGATGCACGTGCCTCTTCAAATCACTATGTTCGTATCCTTTGGGTTAATACCTAGTAGTGCAATTGTTGGATCATAGCATAGCTTTATTTTTAACTATTTTGAGCAACCTCCATGCTGTTTTCCAGAGTGGCTGCACCAGTTTGCATTCCCACCAACAGTGTACGAGGGTTCCTCTTTTTCTACATCCTCGCCAACATCTGTCATTTGCTGACTTGTTAATTTTAGCCATTCTGACTGGTGTGAGGTGGTATCTCACTGGGGTTTTGATTTGTATTTCCCTGATGATGAGTGATATGGAGCACCTTTTCATGTGTCTGTTGGCCATTTGGATGTCTTCTGTGCAGAAATGTCTGTTCATATCTTCTGCCCATTTCTTGACTGGATTTTTGTTTTTTGGGTGTTGAGTTTGATGAGTACTTTATAGATCTTGGATACTCCCCTTTATCTGCTATGTTATTTGCAAATAGCTTCTCCCATTTTGTAGGTCACCTTTTAGTTTTGCTGACTGTTTCCTTTGCTGTGCAAAAGATTTTTATCCTGATGAAGTCCTCATAGTTCATTTTTACCCTTGCTTCCCTTGCATTTGGAGACATGCCTAACAAGATGTTGCTGCAACTGAGGTCAAAGAGGTTGCTGCCTGTGTTCTCCTCCAAGATTTTGATAGATTCCAGTCTCACATTTAGGTCTTTCATTCATTTTGGGTCTATTTTTGTGTATGGTGTAAGGAAATGGTTCAGTTTCATTCTTGTGCATGTGGCTGTCCAATTTTCCCAACACCGTTTGTTGAAGAGGCTGTCTTTTTTCCATTGAATATTCTTTCCTGCTTTGTTGAAGATTAGTTGACTAAGTCTACTTTGCTTTTAGAGCCCAGGGCAAATGCCACCTGTCCCACGAAGCCCTGCCAGAGCAGAGACTGAAGTCATCAGAGAGACCTATGTTCAAATTTCAGCTCCTCTACCATTAAAGAGGTGACATCAGACAAGTAGCATCATCTCCCTGAACTTCATTATCCTTGTCTGAAAAGCAAAGATAATAACTCCCACCACACAGCCTTGCTGAGAGGAGTGGACACAATGTAGGTAAAGTGCGTGGAACACAGCAAGTGCTTACTGACAGGGACTTCCCTCTCTGCCTTGTTGGGAGGGTGGTTTGCTCAAGGGCATTCTGGTTCACAATACTTAAGGGCTTCCTCCACACTCTGCCTTGAAGGATCATGGCCAAATACGCCTCATACTTGGCCCTGCTCTTTCATGGGGCTAGCCTTAGGACGTACGCACTGGCCTTCCTGCTCCAGAGTGCTGGGTGGGCTCACTCAGCTTTCCTTTATGACTACCCTTCTTTGGGCTTTTGGCAGAAATCCACATGTGAAATACAAGTCAAATAATGTCACTGCTGGGCCTGGGTGGCTCAGACAGTTGAGCATCCAACTTTTTTTTTTTAGAGATTGTATTTATTAAATATTGACAGAAAAGAAACACAGTGAGAGAGGGAACACAAGCAGGGGGAGTGGGAGAGGGAGAAGCAGGCTTCCTGCTGAGCAGGGATCCCGAGTTGGGGCTCAATCCCAGGATCCCAGGATCATGACCTGAGCTGAAGGCAGATGCTTAACGACTGAGCCACCCAGGTGCCCCGAGTATCCACCTTTTGATTTCAGCTCAGGTCATGATCTTGGGGTCATAAGATTGAACTCTGTGTAGGGCTCCATGCTGGGCGTGGAGTCTGCTTGAGATTCTTTCTCTCCCTTTTCCTCTGTCCCTCCCCGACTTCTCTCTCCTAAAACAAAAACAAAAACAAAAACAAAAACAAAAACAAAAACAAAAAACCAGTCACTTCTATGCTCAGATTTCCCTAGTGGCTCCTCACCCAGACTAAAAGCCAAGTCCTTACATTGGCCGTTTCTGCTCTGACTCCCTCCCTGCGATTTTCCTGAAATCAGTCACTCCTACTCACCTACCTCCACCCTCCTCACAGAGTCTCTCACATTTGTGGCATTCTCCTGTTCCAGAGTTCTTCCTTCTGCCTGAAACACTCTTCTCTGTGGGTGCCCTTGACTCTCCCTTCCCCTCAATCATATATTTACTTAGATATCCCTTTTGGGGTAGAGCCTTCTCTGATCATCCTATTTAAAGTTACAATGACTCCCCTGCTTGCTTGCATCCCTGGGCTGCTTCCTTGCTTTGTTCTTTCTATACACAGGCTACCTTCTAACAGTTGTCTTATTTCTCGGGTATATTTCCTGACTTCCTCTACTAGAAAGAATGTGATCTCAAGGAGGACAAGAAATTCCATCTGTTTAGTTTTCTGCTGTATCCTCCAGTGCCCAGAACAGGGCCCTTCTATTAGGGCACTCAACAAATACTTACAGAGTGAATGAATGAATGAGAGAGTGAATGAGAGTGAGGGCTTTCTGCAACAGAGTCCTGAGAGCCACTGAGAGCTGTCCCTGGTGCTACCCTGCCCCAACCCCTCCCTTGTCCTGTAGGCAGCTTTGCGATGGCTTATGTGGTCAGTCACAGCTCTGCTGGTCCCTGCCCCTACTCATTCCGCAGCTGCTGAATCAGCCAGTCAGAGGGCAGATGAGGAAGCCACAAGACATAAAATGAGTGGTATGAGGGCCTAGGAACTTAACTCTCAAGGGCCCTCAGGATCAAGTCCAAAATCCTTGGCATGTGTTATAAGGCTCCTGCCTCCCTCTCTAGCCCATCCCTGCACTGCTTCCTGCTGTGGCTTTGCTCCCAATCTCTTTCTGTTCTTTGAACAGTACATTCTGTTCTGTTTCTTGTTTACCTGTGGCTCCAGATTTCACACTGTCCCCTCTGTCTGATTCTTTGTCTGGCCAATTCAGTCAGGCCTCAGATCTTATCTTAAAGGTTACTACTTTCCCTGGAAAGCCTTGCTTGATTTCCAGACAAGCCTCACAGCCCCACGGGGCTCTGACCTGCCCTTTGGTGACAACTGTAATGCTCATAATTATTCTTTCTTGCTTCGCTCCCCACTAGCCTGTGAGGCTGTGAGGGAAGGCTCCAGGTCTGTTTTGTGCCCCTCTGTACCTTTGGAGCATGGCACATAGAAAGGGTTCCATAAATCACTTTGAATGAAAGGCCAAAGGAGAAGAGGGAAGCCATAAGAAGCAATACAGAGAGAACATAGGCTCTGGGATCCCAAATGACCTGGATCCCAATCCCGGCTCTGTCACTTACAGTTTGTGTGATCATGGGTAAGTCCCTACCCCTCTCTGAGCTTCCATTTCTCATTGCTAAAATAGAGATAATACAGCTGCACTGTTGTTGGAGTAATGATATGTGATGCTGAGCAGACACTTGGAGCTTAGAAGGTGCTAACTACCTGACATCTACATTAGCGATGAAATCGTGAAACGACTGGAGTAATCTCTCCCTGCCCAGCTTCTGTGGAAAGTACTTCCAAGCCAACTGTCTTATTTCATTTTTAGAGTAGCTTGTGGAGGAGGGACACAGAGATTGGAGAGGGTAAGCCACTTGCTCAGGGTCACCCAGCATCATAGGACTGGACTGAGGTTGGGCCAGGCAGCCTGACTCCGGAGCCCCTCTTCGAGGACCCTACCACTCTCTGCTCTGTCTTTTGGTTACTCAGGTACAAGTCTTACAGATTGTCCAGGGTGAACATTGTACCTAGTTTACTATGGAATCCCCAGTTCACAGTGCAGTCTGACAGAGAGCAGATAGTTGGCAACTATTTGATGAGTAAGTAAGCACACGAGTTTTCCATGACTCCATTCGCCCAGCTCTCTTTGACTGCTTAGGTCAGAGAAGGAGCCCTTGACTATCTCCCACTGGTCCTTTGGACAGGGCCAAAGGCAGGCTCCAGAGAGGCAGTATGCTCTTGGAGGAAGTGGCGATGGGCGTCACTGGAGCATGTCCCTGGCTCCACTGAGAGACAAGTCAAGTGTCCCTTGGAGTCCTGGCGGCCCCTCTTTATTAGTACCTGCTTGGGTAGTCACTCACCTGTGACGTCTAGGTCAGGATCAGTGCTGGAGAGGGTGTTATGTGCAGCCCGGTGCCCTGGGATCCCCATGCTTGGCTTCACCCAGGGGCTGTGGGGCTTGGATGCCATTTCTGAGCTCTTGGGCAACTAGGCCAGCCTCCTGGGAGACATCTCACCCTTGGGTCCTTCAGGCCAGTGGAGCACTGGTCCGGAGACTTCTCCTGGTCACTCTCTGGGGACATTTGATGTACTGAGGATCTGAGGACCTGTAGTATAGATCTCATTTTGTTAGTTGTGAGTACTCCCTGCCTTATGTCTATTTCTTTTTGAATCTAAGGCCTGCAGAACAATGAGAAGAGCCCAAAGGAAAGAGTTGGAGAACATGGGTTTTGTCTCAACTTTGGTTCCCACTGTGGTGTGTCCTGGGCAAGGTGCTTCATCTTGCTGCATCTTAGCTTCTGAGGGTGAGACATCATCACTGGGAGGCAAGTTCAAAGATACCCCGTCCTTCCCAAGCACAGATAAGCAGGCAGCTCACGAGACTGTAAAGACCGCTGGATTCTGAATCAGGAAACTTCTGTGACCTTTGGCAAGTTGCCTAACCTCACAGAGACTTGTTTTTCCCATCCATAAAATGGGGATAGTGTATGCTTTCCAGCCCACCTCCTAGGTGGTTGGGAGCTCTGGAGATGTCATAAGTGTCAAAGTGCTTAGTAAGTATGAAGGAGGTGGCAGTGATCCCAGCCTTAAGCAGCTACAGTTAAAATCATTAAGTCAACTAATATTTCTCAAGAACCTACCTTGTTCATGGCAGTGCACTGAATGCTGAGACACACAGATATATAGCCAAGGATTTAGAACTTGAGGCTTCTGAGCCTTTTGCTTTCTAAAAATCCCCCAACATAATAATCCTTAGATACTATTGCTATTATCAGCCAGAATAAGTTTCCAGAGGGCTGAGAAAAGTCAGAGAACATGTGGAGGGGATGTGAAACCAGGCAGAAGGGCAGAGCCAGCCATCACTGAGGGCCACTGGGCGCTAGGTACTATGTGCGTGTGGTGTCCTTCAGTCTTCAAGACAATCTCCAAAAGATAGATGAGCAGTAGTGCAGTCCACAGGCAAGGAGACTGAAGTGGTGGGAAACAGAACATGGGTCCAGACCCTGCAGATTGCCCAGCTCTGGTGGGGTAATCTGGTGATTACCCTGGTAGACTGACTGACTTATTCAGCCCTGAACAAGTTCAGCCCTGAACTTTACTCCACAAAGATCTGTTGTGCTGACATTTGAACAGAGGGATTTGATTTTTTGTCTAAGCTTTCCTTTTTGCTTCCTCCTCACCGGGCTCCTCAAGCTGACTGGGTCTTTCCCATCTTGCAAGGAGGCACGTCAGGCATCAGCCTGGGCACAGCCTCCAGGAGCCTGGCCAGCATCAGGAAGTGAAGGGAGGGAGTGTTTGCTAGAGCCTGGCAAGAAAAGGGGGTGGTCGAGTGGGGGCTTTGACCCCACCCTCAGTAATATCACTTTATGTTTCTCAAGATTCCTGTTAACCTGACCAGGGAGTTTCTAACACTGAATGAAGCTTCTATTTAGAAACGAGAAGATTTTTGTGGTGAGGAAAATTCTGGGTGGCGATGTGGCAGAGTCCTCACCCTCAAAGGGGGTGGGACATGTGGCAGGAAGTGCAAGAGACCTGAGTTCAGTCCCAGTTTGACAACCTACTGACTGTATGACCTTGGACAAGTCACTTTGTCTCTCAGAGCCTCATTGTCTCGTCTGTGGAGGCACTGGTGTGTGGGTGGTTGTGTCATTTCACATATAGAGACTTGGATTATCTGGTACAGAGAAAGGGGTCCATAAACGTTGGCTGTTATCGGTAGGTGGGATGAGAGTGCCACGTGGCCACCATCATGTGAGGCCAGAGGTGATGACAACTTCCACTGCCCAGGCTTTAGCTCTACTCTGGGGTCAAAAGATGACAAGATAAAAATGGAAAACCCCATACATTAAAAAAAAAAATTACAAGAATCTCTGGTTATTTAGTAGCAGATTTGTTTTTTGTGTAGCAAGTCACCCATTCATATTCTGTATATGCTGTAAGGACCTGCAGAGGCCATGAAGCTGCAGGGTCATAAACCAAGTCATAAAAAGGTAACAATGATAGTAATAATACTAATGAGCATTCACTGAACGCGAATCATTAAATCACACTTATATGTGCCAGGCACGACACGTACATTTTTCTCATTTAATTGTCACATCACTCTTATTAAGCGGGTATTAACATAATTCCCACTCCTCACTTTCAGAGAAGAGACTACTTACAGGGCAGTAACAGTATGAAGAGGACAAACGAGATGTTAAGAAACCCAGAGGCTAGCCACAGAGGCAAGGGGCAAAGAGAGGGTGTGGAGTCACCAGTGTCCAGAGAGGATTGGGACTACGGGAGAGAGTCCCCTTGCAGGAGCCATAGTCTTGAAGAGCTGCAGCTGCTGCCCGACCGTAGGTGCCCCTGCGGGGGAGCATGATGGGACTACACAGTGGTCACGCTCTCCTCTCACCCTCTGCTCTCACGCAGATGCCTTGATGCCTTGGACAGCCATACCCACCCGGAAGCCAGCCAGCAAGGGAACCTGGGAAATGTAGTCTGCATGTTCAGCCTCTCAGGACACAGAGCAGGACGGAAAAGGGCTGGGACAGGATGGAAGGATAGGAGTGGTGCACATGGAAAACAGTCAGCCCATTTACCTGAAGCCGCCCTGCTAACAAGATGCAAAGCTTGGTCTCAGTGCTTAACACGACCTGGCAGGTCACATGAGGACAGGAGGGGACTGTCATGAGCAGGTCACCGTGCCCCAGCCAGAGAGGCCCACTACTGCTCAATTCCACCTACTTGTTGCCATCTGGAAAGGGAGACCCAGTGTTGCCAAAGCTTCTCATTTTTAAGAGAAGCTGAAAATACGGATTTCAGTATAATGCCTTTCATTCTTAACTATTGGCAAATGATTCTAGCTTAAAATCATACTGGTAAATGGATAAAGAAACTGTGGTACATCCATACAATGGAATCTTAGCAGTAAAGAGACGTGCACTAGCAAGTCGTGACAAAACACGGGGAACCTTAAGTGCATGTTGCTGAGTGAAAGAAGCCAGTCTGAAAAGGCTACATACTGTAAGAATCCAAGCATATGATATTCTAGAAAGACAAAACTTTATAGACAATGAGAACAATGGTTGCAAGGGACTTGGGGGAAGGGGAGAGTATGAATATAGGAAACACAGGATTTCTTAGGGCAATGAAACTGTTCCTATGCTGCTGTAATGCTGACTCCATGACATTCTGCATCTGTCACAACCCATAGAACTGTCCAAAGACTGAACCCTCACACAAATTATGGGCTTTAATCCATAATAATAGGAATATATGGGTTCATCGGTTGCAACAAAAGTACTGCATTAACACACGATGTTAGTAATAGAAGAAACTGCTGAAGTAGATGTAGGGAGAGGAGGCGTATGGGAACTCTCTACTTTCCACTCAATTTTCTATAAACTTAAAACTGCTTTAAAAGTAAGGGCTATTTTTAAAAATACTGAAAGTGCCCTGTGGGTCAAATACAACACATCTGCTGCATCTAGCTATGAGTTTGTGACTTCTGACCTAATCCAACACCCTCATTTTACAGAGAGGAAAACTGAGGCCCTTCCCATCTCCAAAACAAAGTGAGAGCAGTGCTTCCCATCTTGGGATGCTGAGGATCTTCCCAACAAAGGCCCTCCTCTTTCCCCCACCAGAGGTCTGCTGCTTGTGGAAGAAGAGGCAGCTGAGGGCAAAAACCAGTGCAGAACTCTGGCTCTGGTCAGGCTAGCTGAGCTGAAATGCTCCAGCAGGTGGTGAGAGCCTCTAAGAGCCCAGATACTCTTAGTGTCCATGTTTATTTAGCCAGAGACTAGGCTCTCTCCCAGCTTGGCCTGGATCACACTCACTGAATTGGATGCAGAAAAGAGTAGATGCTTGTGACCCTTGTATGTGCCTTAGAGCAAGACAAGACTCAACAGACAGGAGCTGCCACTGGCAGGGCCCAAGCCTAGAGCTCAGGGACCGTGATGTTACAATAACGTCAGACAGTTGAGGAGGGCTCGATGATCTGCCCTCTAATTCTTTTCTATCTCTCTGATTTTTTTCTTCCCATCGGAGCTATGAAGCAGGTAGGACAGAGGTCATTATTCTGGTTTTGTGGATCAGTAAACAGATGAAAGAGAAGTTAAGTGACTACCTGTCTTAACATCAACACAGCCAATGAAAGGAAGAGCTGGCATTTGAATCTAGACCTTCTTTTAAATATTAATTACCAGGATGCCTGGGTGGCTCACTAGGTTAAGCATCTGCCTTTGGCTCAGTTCATGATTTCAGGGTCCTGGGATCAAGTCCCTCATTGGGCTACTTGCTCAGCCAGGAGCTGCTTCTCCCTCTGCCTACCACTCCCCCAGCTTGTGTATTCTTTCTCTTGGACAAATAAATAAAATCTTAAAAAAAAAAAAGAATAATCTTTGCCTAAAGACAAAAAGAACTCTTATAAACACTATTCTAATTGGCAAATGTATTTCCCATAGGAGTAAAAGTTAGCTTTCTGGAACTACATGTATATGAGGGTTTAACATGTATATGCAAATAATGGGAGGCAAGTTTCTCACTTCAGAGAAGGAAATTACACATGAACATGGGGAAGACTAGACGGAAGGGAATAAATTAGAGTTGGAGGTATTACTATGAGTTTATACCTATTTTTTTTTAAAGATTTTATTTATTTGGGAGAGAGAGATAATGAAAGAGAGAGAGCATGAGAGGAGAGAGGTCAGCGGGAAGAGCAGACTCCCTGCAGAGCAGGGAGCCCAATGTGGGACTTGATCCTGGGACTCCAGGATCATGACCCAAGCCGAAGGCAGTCGCTTAACCAACTGAGCCACCCTGGTGCCCTATACCTATTTTAATATATATAGAAGATGGATAGAGGAACATACATAGATACACGTGTACTCATGGGTTAGTCTACTTCTGTCTCTTCCTGCTTTGTCTGCTGAGGGGGCCTCAAAGCAGTGACATCCCAGTAGCTATGAGCACACTCATTGTCCAAACCTTGGTTCCTAGATGCCATCCTCCAATAAAAGGAGCCAAGTTCCCCTGGAGAAACGGCCAGTTCTAGGACTGAGTCAAGGAAAATACAAGGTGATCCTGAAGCCTAAAGTGGTGCCAGAAAGTAAGAAAGTAGTAAAAGACCAAAAAAAAAAAAAAAAAAAGATGGGACATGTCAAAAGGACATGAAGCAATCCAAAAGAGCTTCCAGTGGCTAAAGTAAATATACATAATCCTAGATTATAACTTAAAGGACAAAAAAAGCAAATATCCATGAGTCCATATTGATATAAATAAATAAGGAAGAAGAGCCAAATCTTCCCTACAAAAGAATTCCAAATAATAAATATAGAAGGAATGAGGGAAATAGAAAATCACCTTTAGAACACCATGATAATAATTGCAAGATCCACTGATGATGATAAAATTGGTAGGCAAAACCTTAAGAAGAAACAGGATATTTGTACAGCCTCAAGTGACCTCTCCCCAAATGTGGTAGTTTCAACATACGTCCACAAAGTCTTTGATATTCCTCCCTCCAGAGGAAGGACTGAATTCCTCACCCCTTGAATTTTGAGTGTAGTGGAGGCTGAACTCAGTGGCTTTCTTCTCTGAGCAGAATATGGGAAGAGGGAAATAGTAATGCTACCACGGAGCCAGCCTGGCAGGCACTACCTCAGCCAAGTGATCAAATTTAACTTCACGAGCAATAACAGTATTTATGTCATACCTCTTATGACACAATCAGGAGGGAACTTCATCTGTGTGACATTCTTCTGAAAAACGCATTAGTTCTGCCATGTCATGAGAAAGCATCAGACAAACCGAAGCTGGAGATATTCTACAAAATATCTAAGCAGTACTCTCCAAAAATGTTAAGATAATGAAAAAAAAAAAAGGGGGTGGGGAGGAAAGACTGAGAAACTGTTACAGATTGGAGGAGAGTGAGGAGGCATTGTGACTAAACATAACGTGCAACCCTGTATTGGATTTTGAAACAAAAAAAAAGGGACATAAGTGGGAAAATTGGTGAAATCTTAGCGAAGTCTGTAGTTTAATGAACAGTTTTGTGCCACTGTTAACTTCTTTGCTTTGATAATTATACAATAGTTACTTAAGATGTTAATATCAGGGAAAGTTGGAGGAATGCTCTGTTCTATCTTTTGCAACTCTTCCATAAATCAAAAGTTTTCTCAAATTGGGGTGCCCGGGTGGCTCAGTTGGTTGAGTGTCTGCCTTTGGCTCAGGTCATGGTCCTGGATCCTGGGATCGAGCCTTGCATTGGGTTTTCTGCTAAACGGGGAGTCTGATTCTCTCTTTCTCTTTCTCTGCCCCTCCCCACTGTCCTTCTCTCTCTCTCAAATAAATAAATAAAATCTTGGAAAAATGTTTTCCAAAATAAAAACATTGTAAAACAAAATAAAGTATATTTGTTGCACAAAGATATTGATAGTCCCTACTGAGGAACTCCCAAAGCTAGTGAGAACTTGCCCCTGCTGTATAATTCTAAAATATCCACGGTCAAAATTAAGCCTTCAGGTCTCGGATCTGGTTTATTTGATACTGGTCCATATTGATCCTTCTAACAACCAAGAAGGGAGTCAGATATTCACTGCAATGCCCATTGGACAGACGAAGGGAAACGAGACACAGATAATGGTACCTATCTTCTCATTGAACACGTGTGACAAGTCTAGCCCATAGAAAGAGAAGGGTTTGCCTCTGGTCACACAGGCTAGGGGGCCAGCCCAGCACTAGTGTTTCTCTATCTCTCTATCCTTGAAACTCTCTTGGCTGCTATTTCAGGGCAGCTTCAGACAAAGCTTAAATTTGGACTATTTGGGAAGGCAAAAGAAAGCAAAGGAGAATAATTCTCATCTTGCCCCCACCCCCTTCTCACCTTTGAGTTAAGCAATAAAGCTGAAAAGATCCTTCAGCAAACAAATCCCTTCTCATTATAGAATCCACAGGCACATCAGCTCTTAGGAAACCTGAAAGGCAAGCTCCTTAGGAAGGAGGGCTGTTCGTACACGCCTGTCCAGGTCCCCTCTTCCCTGTTCACTCTCAAGGAAGCAGAATGTCTGCTTCAGGAGAAGCAGCTCACTGGACAGTCAGGTTCCCAGACCACCATGGCTGGGCCAGCTGGGGCTGGTGGGAGCAGTAGGCTTCCAGGAAGGCACCCTGGCCAAGGCACAGTCTATACTTACCTATTCCAGTGCTGGATTCATTTTCCACATTGGAACATGCTCCGGAGCATTTGTCGCTGATGGGAAAAGGCATTTGTGGGGTTAGGCCCATGTGGGTGATCAGATGAAGATTGTCGCCACGCCAGAGGATGAGCCCTTTTTTTCTTCAAACAAAAAGTGAAGCTCCATTGTCCCTTTCAAACTGTGAGAAAACTGGATTAGTAGGAAATGATTTTGCTCCTGAAATTGGGGCCAGGAACTTTGGGCAAGGTTTTAGCTGCACCGAGAGGTGGAATTGCCTTAGAGAAGGAAAATGTTTGCTTAAGTCATAGAAAGGCAGAGAAAAGACCCCATTCGGGCCATCCTATTTGAGAGATGGAGACTGCTTTCTCCATTTGCATAAACAAAATATTAAAGCTTTTTGTTCAAGAAGCCTATATCTCAGGGGAAAGGAATGCAATCATTCCAGTAATTAACATTTCCCCCCACAACTGTGGTTTGCATCATGCGGGATCTTCTCATTTTGATCCTCTTGGTTCCCAGAAAGTGTAGTATTTCTTCTTCAGGGCCTCATAGAGGAGAGATGGTATTGACAAGAAGACTTTGCATACCTATGATGTCAGAGTCCAAAGTTTCAACTCTTAGCAGATCAGCTTTTAAGATAAAAAAAAAAAATGCAGTTTAGGGGAAGATTCTGAGTGTTGCTGTCACATCTACCTGGGCTTGAATCCTGGTCCTGCTTCGTAGCTATGTATCTCCATTGTATTGGTTAACTTCTCTGTATCTTTGTTTTTTTGTCTTTAAATTGGCATAATAACTCTTTTCTTAATGACATTGTTGGGAACCAGCCCCCCACAAGAGTTCTATCATATAAGAGCCATTCAGAAGACATTCTTGTTGAATACCTCTTGACGATCTTCTCCCTCTTAAGTAGATAAGCAAGAACTTATTTTTTTTTTTAAATAACTGCCGTATGGAGCTATGTGATTTAATTTTAAATTAAAATTTTTTTTTAAAATTTTATTTATTTATTTGACAGACAGAGATTACAAGTAGGCAGAGAGGCAGTCAGAGAGGAGGAAACAGGCTCCCTGCTAAGCAGAGAGCCTGACATGGGACTCGATCCCAGGATGCTGGGATCATGACCTGAGCTGAAGGCAGAGGCTTTAACCCACTGAGCCACCCAGGCACCCCAGGATTTAATTTTAATAATAGCTTTCAAAACATTCAGCAGATTAACCAGAACTTTCTACTCTGAGCAAGCCAATCACAGTATAGTTCCTCTACCTCTTCTTTGTAGGAATCACCATCATTTTAAGTGGCTAATTAATTGTGAAATGAATTGTTCAATGATTTATCTTATTGGAATGTTACTTTTACGAAGGTAGGGTTGGTTGGGACAGTGTCTGTCATGTTTATTGTTATAACTCTTATACGAGGTGCTGGCTAGCATGTGTGCGTGTCTATGAGAGAGAGAGAGAGAGACAGAGGATTCCAATAGTATTTGCATGAACAAATGAATTAATAAAAACTAAACTTTGTAACAAAACCAATCAACAAAAAGAAGATATTTCTATATTGGAAGGAAAATATTTCACATGATATTATGGTAAGTTTTTTTTTTTTTAAAATTTTATTTATTTATTTGAGAGAGAGAGCATGAGCGAGGAGAAGGTCAGAGAGCGAAGCAGACTCCCCATGGAGCTGGGAGCCTGATGTGGGACTCGATCCCGGGACTCCAGGATCACGCCCTGAGCCGAAGGCAGTCGTCCAACCAACTGCGCCACCCAGGCGTCCCGGCTTTTACTTAAGTTTTGACTGAATTGCTTATGATAGTTTAGCCGTAAGCCATGAGAGATAACTATAGGAATATCACTAGAATCGATGGGTTCAAATCCCAAGTCTTGTCACTTCCTAGCTGTGTGGCTTTAGACAACTAAGTTCTTTTACACCTCTGGGCCTCCATTTTTCTAGCCGTAAAATATAAAATAATCTTTATCTCAGGTCTTTGCTATGAGTATTACAGATAATATCAATGATGCTTTAATAAAGTGCCTGACACATTGGACATGTTTGGTGAAGGGAGCACCTGGGAGAGGTAGTACAGTACAGTGGTTAAGAACATAGCTTTTGAAGTTATAGTGCCCGGGTTCAAATTCTCATTGCATTATTTATTAGCTGTGTGCCTGCACAAGTTACCTAGCCTCTTTGTGACACTTTTTTCTCATCTACAAAATGGAGATGATGATGATGACCATCATCATAATAATACCTACCTTTTGTGGTCATTGTGAAATTTAAATAAGTTAATAGGTAAAGGGGCACCTGGGTGACTCAGTGGTTTAAAGCCTCTGCCTTCGGCTCAGATCATGATCCCAGGGTCCTGGGATGGAGCCCTGCATTGGGCTCTCTGCTCAGTAGGGAGCCTGCTTCCTCCTCTCTCTCTGCATGCCTCTCTGCCTACTTGTGATCTCTGTCTGTCAAATAAATAAACAAAATCTTAAAAAAAAAAAAGTTAATAGGTAAAATGCTTAGAGCAGTGTTTGGGGGGCTGTGTGTGTACACACACACATATATGTTAAGCCTAAGTGTTGCTGTGATACTTTGATAGCAAATGTTTATCCTTTGAGGATATAGTCATTTTCAGAAGCAGCCAAAAATTAATCCCAGCTATATAGGTGATCAAGAGAAATAGAGTTTTTGGTAAAAATAAAGCGTTTTATTAATTTGTTCACTTGGTTACTATTTCTTTAGCCCTAAATGTCAGTAGCCAGGAAATCAGGCATGAAGTGGATAGTGTCTTTGGTCTTGAGGGGGTCTCTGGCCAGGCTGAGGAGAGAGATACGTAGAAGAGCAGTCTATAGGAAAGGGCAGAAAGAGCCTCGGAGCAGGAGGCAGGAGGGTTGAATTCTGTTTCCAGCTGTGCTTTGAGCCTGCTGTGTGACCTTAGACAAGTCCAGTTCCCTCTCTGGGCCTTTGTACCTTTGTCTTGGAGGAGTTAAATTTGATACGATATGTGGAATCATCCTGTTTGTGGTCCTCGGATCTTAGACTTTTTTTTTTTTCCCCCAACAGTATGGTGCTGCTTCCAGCCATTTTCTTCTTTTGAAGCCTGTGCGGCCTCTACAGGAAGGTGTGTGAATTCCACACCTTCCAGCCGGCCCGCCCACCTGCCAGCCTTTAGTAAGCGCCTGTCTTGGCCCTGTGGAGGGAGTCAGAAACCAGCTCCCTGCCCTCACGGGCTGTGCAGGGAGCACTTGCCACCGTCTGGGCCTCAGAACCCCATGTGTATAGTAAAGGGGCTCTGCTCAGAGGTCTCCAGGGTTCCTTCAACAGCTCCATCCCATGCTGTCAGGGTGGGAGGACAACATGAGGGGATGTTCTCCAGCAGCATTTTACAAACTGTTTAGGGAAACTGACATTCTGTGGGATGTGAATAATGTTCAGTAAAGCAAAAGACGGCGAGAAGGGGTTGTTTCAGCCTTTAATATTTAGTTAAATTTAAATAAAAATTCTCAGGATGTTTAACATGTTCATTACACCTTGAATTTCCTCAAGGGACAATGCAGTAGATAGACAAAAGTAGGCTTACAGAGTGGCTGAGAGCACCAGCTAGGTTTTGAATCCTGGTTTGCTACTTTCTAGCTGTGTGACCATGGGGAAGTTCACTGGCGTCTCTGATCTGCAGCTTTAACACTATTGTGGGGATGAAATGCAGCATTGCATGCAGAATGCTCTGCACATTGCCTACAATATAAGCACTCAGTACATGCAAGATCATTATTGTATTGCCCATGTGGCTCTTCTGTGGAGAAGTAGTTAGAAGCATCCCTTAGGATGCTGGTGTTCCGTGAGCCCAGTGTGGGCAATACTGACTGCTCTGCTTGTTTGAGCACTATGCCTGCCTTGTCACCCTGCCATCGGAAGACTCCTGTGAGTACCTGCCCCCTTTCATCAACTTGTGCTGAGCACAGGGTCTCTGGGCATAATGGGCACAGAGCTTGGGTACTGAGCACAGGGTCCTGGAAACTCAGAGGAGCCCAAAGAAGGGTGAGTAGGCGGGTGTGGTGGCAGCAGGGGGCATCTGAGAGGTCATTGGAAAGGACGAAGCTAGAGAGGTGGGCTCGGGGAAAGTCGTGGGAGGCCCCAAGGCCAGGATGAAGAATCAAGGCTTTACCCTGTAGTGACGGGGATTGTGATGGAGGTGTCTGGGGGTGCTTGCTCCACAGTGCCCAGAGGTACTGCCACCTGCTCCATGTTGCCTCACCTCCAGGGCACATCTGGGAAGACAGCAGCGTGAACAGCTAGACCAGGAGGCAGGAGACACTAGACCAGGAGGCAGGAGACACAGATAGAGGGTTGGCCCCCTCTCTGCACTGGGTTCGCAGGACACGGCACTTTGGTTCTCCATGTCTCAACTTCCACTTCTGTGAAATGGGGGAATCACCCTTCCTGAGCAGCCTAACCCACAGAGCTATAGAGAGTTCATTGAGATAAAGTATTTCAGTAAGCACCAGAAGTTGACATCCGACTATGTACCAGGCCTCTGTGTTCAGGCCCAGAGAAGACTGAGATGAGCAACACTGACCTCTGCTCTGGGGGGCGGAGTGTTCGGGCTTATAGCACAGTGAGATAAGTGGTATAGTCAAGTCAAACTCATGGAAGGGCCCTTTGTCCATTGTGGAGGCTCCTGGAGGAGGGAGGCATTCAGGAAGGTTCTCCAGAGGGGGCAATGCCTCAGCTGAGTCCAGGCATCCCGGGTAGTTAGTGGATGAAGAAAGAAGAAGTAAGGTTGCAGGCAGAGGATGCAGTGTGACAAAGGTATGGAGGAATGAAAACGCTGTGGTCTATATGGGCAAATGAGCAGCCGGTGGTATTGTTAAGGCATGCATTTGAACTATGGAAAGAGACTCAATGGATGCTGCTGGCAGGAATAATGCTTGCATTTAAACAGAGAACATAGCCACATAGGACCTGATCTGAAGCTCTTTCTGGAGAATTTTGTGAATTAGCTAGTATAAAGCTTTGTTTGTGCCGCCTGAAATTGTCCCATGGTCCCATGGGTCTCTGTGAGAGGTTACATCAGTGGTGCTGGGCAGACCGCAGGCCTTGAATGCCAGGCTGAGGAGTTTGCTCTGTAGCCTGCAGTCTAATGGAAGAATTAACCATAAAAGCCAGGGGATTTAGAATGGAATCCTTGGCATTCTTTGCATGTGCAGGGCTGGCTAGGCAAGGAGGTTCCCAGAAGAAAAACAGAAGGACCTTTGCCCTCCACCTGCACTTAGGCAAAAAGTAGAATTAGAGTAAGGTTGTCTGAGTGATCTGGCTATTGTGCCTGCCCTTTGGGCTTCAGCATCCAATCTCCCATATTGCAGGGGCTTAAGGCATGCCGCTCAGGAGGCTAAGTGGTAAGCCCTAGCCGCTGCCCAGGCTTTGGGGAGTTATTGCAGGCAAAGAAGCCCGAGCCATGATATTAGTCCTCTGTTACCCAGAGAAGGGAACTTGGCTGTCCTTCCCCAGCTGGGAATGCATGCTATCCAGCCTGCTGCCATTGGGGGGAGTGTCTCTCAGCCTATTCCTTGAGCTCCCCCTGAGCTTGACCATTGGCTCGCCCATCTCAAGGCCTCTGGGGTGGAGAGAAGCAAGGGCTGGGAGACACAGGGCCAAGCTCTGGCCCTAACCTACTGTATGACTGTGGGCAAGTCCGCTCACCTCTTTGAGCTTCAGTTTGCTCATTTCCAGAGTGAGGAAGGGCAGATATGAGCATTAAATAAGATAAAGTGCATGGGAGGGCTCTGCAGTGGAAGAGGTATCCTTATCTTTATTAAAAGAGGCAGAAGGGGAAAGCAGAAAAGCAGGACAATGAATGGAAATGTGAATGTTGCCCTGTTATTTGATAATCTTATATTATTCCAAAGTTTTATGGCATAGTATGGGCATTTTGTCTATTTTTTTAAAATTAACTTTACTTCTTAAAGGTGCATACTGAAATATTTATGGACAAAACTATATAACATCTAAAATATGCCTTAAAATAAGGAAAGGGTGATGTGAGTGTGGGTAGGGATGAAATAAAGAGTTGGTTGCTAAAGCTAGGTGATAGGTACCCGGGGATTCATTATGCTATTCTGCCTACTTTTCTGTTTACATTTTCCCATAGTAAAAAGTTAAAGAGCATGGCGTTTCGAGTCAGACTGACCTGTCTTCACCATTTAATAGCTGACCCAGGGAAAGTCACTTCCCCTTTGCCATCCCTCTACTCATCTGTCAACAAGTATACTAATAATAGTACCTGCTTCGTAGGGTTCTCACAGAGACCCCACGTGATAGTGCATGTAAAGTGCTTACCTCCATTCCTGGAACACAGTAGGCATGTGATAAATTATGATTCCCTTCCCTTCCCCTCTAGAGATCTTCATCAAATGTCATCTGTTATCCCCCTGCCCTGCTGGGTGTATCCAGACTCTCTGGACCAGGGCCTGTCTCAGGTGGAAGAAGATGATCATGCCCAAGGCTTTCTCCAGTGGTTGGTGAACAGTCAGCTTGCTGAGTTCGGTTGAAGGAAGCAAAGGGAGCTAAGGTGGTGTCCCCACCCATCCTGGGAGAAAGGGAAATAGTTGAGGGCAAAGCACTTGGATTGAGCATTTTCTCTATACTGGCCATAGAGCTTTACAACCACCCTGTGAGGTCAGGGCTTTCACTCAGAGAGTTTGGAAACTTACAAGTAGTTGCACAGCTAGTGAGTGAAGAGGAAAGAGGAAGGATGGAAGAAACAGAGAGCAGATAAGTATAGAGGGGGTGGAAGGAAAGTGGCTCCAGAGGGATGGCGAGGAATGGGAATGGAATGAAAAAGGAAGAGGATGGATGGGGAGAAAGAAGCACCAAAGGGCACGGAGAGGGGAGAAAGCAAAGAAGAGGAACAGAAGTGGCCAGTTCCTCTCCTTCTCCTCCCCATCCCTCAGGTGATGAAATTACTTCAGCACTCTCAGCCTCTGGACATGAAGGCTGGGAGATGAGAAGACCAAGCCTGTCTCCCACCAGGGTCCCATTTTCCCCAATAACCTGATGCTGATCAGCACTGCAGGGTGGTGGACAGCGCCCAGGCCACACCCCAACTGGGCTGGCATCACCCTCCCTCCTGGATCTCTCTTCCACATATTAGGTCTGAGCCCCACAATCAGTACCCCCTTACCCCCTCTCCTTTAAGAGACTCTTCTCAGTGGGCTTAGGACCTGATCTGAAGGACCAGGCAGACTGGAGGTGAGGTATGGTCTTTCACCAATCAGCCTTGGGTAGGTACTGGGGGCTTCCCAAGAAGTGTGAGAGTCAGACTCTTCCCACAAAGGCTCAGTGTGCTTGGAGAGTTAAGACAGATGGGCTTGTAGAACAACAGGAGGCATCTGGACTAAGTAGAAGCTGGCGACCTGTTCTTGGAGCCTCACAGAAATCCAGCCGTTTCATTCATCAGCTGTGTGACCTTGGGGCAATCTAAGCTCTTCACTTCTCTGGGCCTGGTTTCTACATCTTTAAAGTGCAGATTACAGTCTGCCCTGCCTGGCTTTCAGGAGGTGTTTGAGCATTGAGGATTATGGGTGTAAAAGCACTTTTTGATCCTTGGTGCCCTGCATGCACATGAGCTTTCATTCCTGGGTGCCAGCCTGGGTGACTCTGAACCGTGTTTCTCTGTCAGGCTGGGGTTTTTATCCAGGGATTACACCAGAACCTCAACATGAGGTTAGTCCCTTGCTCTTCTCGATGTCACTCTTGGTATTTTATCTCTTGCTTTGTTCAGTGTGTGAAGACACACTCGCTCAGTCATTCTTAGTATGGAATATAAGGGAAAGATGTATATTTTTTGAAGAACAGATGATCTTTTATCAGAAAATCCATCTAGATTCTCTTTTAGCCATTCAGAGTAAAACTTAAGTTCAATAATAACTATATGGATGGTTACTATCAATTTTCCTCTCCTTTTAACCTGATTTTAATTTCTCTACAGCTTTCAGGCTGAGCTGCTACCAAGTTGATCCAAAGACAAGAACCAGGCTGACAAGCCTGAAACACTCCGTTCCAGCCATCAGAAGCGACACTGAACAGAGAGGTAGGATACTTTTATAACTGGATCAGTTTCCCCTGGCTGCTGTAACCAAGTACCTCAAACCTGGTAGCTTAAAACTATAGCTATATATTCTCTTAGAGTTCTGGATGCCTGAAGTCCCAAACTGAGGTGTCCGCTTGGCTGCAGTTCCTCTGGATGCCATAAGGGGGGGTAATGTGGGGTGGGTGCGACGTGTTCCTGGCCTCTTCCAGCTTCTCGTCGCTGCCAGCATTCCTTGGCTTGTGTCTGCATCACTCCAATCTCGGCCCCTGTCTTCACATAACCTTTTCCTCTCTGTTTTCTCCTCCTCTGTCTGTACACAACTCCCTGTGACTGTCTTTTATGAGCACATGTGATTGCACATAGGGCCTGCGTGGATTATCCAGGGAAAGCACCTCCCGAGAAGATCCTTAACTTAACCACATCCTTTGGCAAGTAAGGTAATGTTCACAGGCTCCAGAAATTAGGACATGGACATATCTTTGCTTCCGCCATTCAGCCTACCACTCCATCTGAGAACCCTAAATGCATAGAATCATCTACCATCTCTTGTCCATTGCATTAATTAGTGGTGGGAAACAAGATCTCTGGGAATCGGACCTCTGGGCTCCCATTCTAGTTCAGTTAGTTACTGAATACATGGAACGTATTCCTTCCTATTTCAGCACCTCAATTTCCTCCCTGAAAAACTGAAGACAGTATCTCCCATGCAGGGTTGTAATAAGGATTAAACAAAATACTCTGTGAAAATACCTAGTATAGCACCTGGCAGTACATACTCAACAAAGTATAGTATAGTGTAGTATACTACACTATAATATGTATAGTATATATAGCATAGTAAATACTCAACAGATGTTAGCTGTTATTAGAGATGGTGGTTTTAGCATATGTCTACAAATTCTTTAATATTCCTCCCTTCGAGGGGTGGAGCTTAATTCTCTTCCTTTTGAGTATTGACTGGACCCAGTACCTCATTTTTTTAAAAGAGTTTATTTATTTATTTATTTGATAGAGACAGAGAGATCACAAGTAGGCAGAGAGGCAGGCAGAGAGAGGGGGGGAAGCAGGCTCCCTGTCGAGCAGAGAGCCCAACGCAGGGCTCGATCCCAGGACCATGAAATCATGACCTGAGCCGAAGGCAGAGGCTTTAACCCACTGAGCCACCCAGGTACCCCTACAGTGCCTCATTTTTAATGGACAGAATAAAGCAGAAGTGACCACGTGTGACATCAAAGACTAGATCGAGATGCTCCAGCTTGCTCCTTGTTCTCCCTAAAATCACTCGCTCTGGAGAAGCCAGCTTGCAGGTCTCCAGCCATCAGCCAGCAGAGAGTAAATTAGGAAGAGGATCCTTCGGCCCCAATCAAGCCGCTGGATGCCTGCAGCTCTGGCCAGTACCTTGATTGTAATCTCATGAGACTCTGAGCCAGACCATCCAGCTAAGCTGCTCTTGGATCTCTGACCCATAGAAGCTGTGAGATAACAAATGTTGCTTTAAGCCACCGAGCTTTAACATAATTTTTACACAGTAGCAGCTAACTAATTATTATTATTTACCTTTAAACATTAATTATCTATTGCATGCCAAGCAAGAAGGTTTACAGGGATGGCAGACTACCAGCCCTCAAGGAGCATTCATTCTGGTGAAATGTCAAATGATGTTTGGAATAAAATATGAGACAGTGCCAATGAATTGTAAAGCATAGACAAGGCCAAAATCCTCTTTATTTAGACAACATTCTGTAAAGGGGGCTGCTGATCTGTTACTAGGATATAGGCTGACATTCGGGCAGAATCCAACCATACTGGGAGTCTATGTATAACAGTACCTGTGGGAACTTTATGAAGGAAGAACCTCAGTCACTCTTTAAAATTACACACTGGGGGCGCCTGGGTGGCTCAGTGGGTTAAGCCGCTGCCTTCGGCTCAGGTCATGATCCCAGGGTCCTGGGATCGAGTCCCACATCGGGCTCTCCGCTAGGCGGAGAGCCTGCTTTCCTCTCTCTCTCTGCCTACTTCTCTGCTTACTTGTGATCTCTCTCTGTCAAATAAATAAATAAAATCTTTAAAAAAATAAAATAAAATAAAATAAAATAAAATTACACACTGTCGGGGTGCCTGGGTGGCTCAGTGGGTTAAGCCTCTATCTTCAGCTCAGGTCATTATCCCAGAGTCCTGGGGTCGAGCCCCGAATTTGGCTTTCTGCTCAGTGGGCAGCCTGCTTCCCCACCTCCTCTGCCTCCCTCTCTGTCTACTTGTGATCTCTGTCAAATAAATAAATAAAATCTTTAAAAATAAATAGAATTACACACTGTCCCATGATCCAGCCATTCCACTCTTGAATGTATACCCCAGAGAAATGTGGTTCCCCAGAAGACAAGTACAAGGGTGTGTATTCATAGCAGCATTATTCATAATACCCCTGAAGTAGAAACCAAACTTCTCTAGGAATCCATTAACCAAGGCTTGCACTTGAACTTTGAGTAATACCCTATAACATGCTTAAAGATGTTCTTCAAATGTTAATAAACTCCCTGAGATAAGAGAGTATCACGCTCCTGCAGGTGGCCCAGATGTCCGCAAGCAAACTGTAATATAGTCACACAATGGAATACTTCTGAGCAACAAAAAGGAACAAACTACCATTATATTCAACAATATGAGTGAATCTCAGAGACATTATGCTGATCAAAAGAAGTCAGACACAAGGGAGCATACCTGTTTACACCAAGATCAAGATGTAGAACATTTCTGGTATTTCATTGTGTTCACATAATTATATCTCAATTAAAAATTTTAAAGATAATTGGAACCACTAAAAGAGAATAGAGCCTATTATTAAATAATAATTACATACATTTTAATTATATTTATGCCCAAGTATATATACAACATACTGTAAGCTGGACAAACATCCAGCTTCTTGATGGAGGATCTCCCTGGCTTTGCTGTGTGACTGACTGAAGGAGCACTTCCTAAGTGGGGTATGCTGGAGTACTGCAAAAATGTAAACTCAGTTTTAGCTACAGTAAGTCCTAATGTAGTTGGAAGACTGAACCGGAGGGATCATGGAGTACAATTCACTGTGAGTGAGAAATAAGCACAAACAGCAAGGGGTCATCTTCACAAGGGATTATACCCAAACTCTGTTTTGTGGGTGTGTAAAGGAATAAGCCTGAGCAGCCATTGGTACTAGTAAATCGTGTCACATTGTTGAGAGGCATGCAAGTCAACCCTGCCCCCTAGAGTACCGTGTAGTCCCTTCAGGCATGCCCCTAGAAACCCTAGTATTTGAGAGTGTGTCCCAGTTCCCAAAGATCAAGAATGGGTCAACTAAGGAAGTGTCTCCATTCAGGTCTGTTCTGGGCCTTTCTTGTCCCACATCCCCACATCTTCCTCTGGAGTCCTGTTCTGGGCCACCTGCAGGAGCATGATACTCTCTTATCTCAGGGAGTTTATTAACATTTGAAGAACATCTTTAGGCATGTTGTAGGACATTACTCAAAGTTCAAGTGCAAGCTTTGGTTAACGGATTCCTAGAGAAGTTCTATTTTCTCTGCTCCCTCTTCAAGATCCCTGGGCCTTGCCTTCTGTATGCATCTGCAGGTTGCCTTCCTTGTCTACTGTTGAAGCCAGGCTTTGATCACATGACTTGCTTTGGCCAGCGGATGTTTGCACATGGAATGCAAGCAGAGACTTCATAAGCCTCCTTGCACAATGGGGTTTGCCATCTTTCTTGTTGCTGGGGACCTTAGTTGACCACATAAACAAGTCCAGGAAGACTTATCCTCCTGGAGGATAAGATCATGTCAAGAGAGATTCTAGCCGTCCCAGCTGTCCCAGATATCCCAGCTGAGGCCCTGCACATATGAGTGAGGCCAGCCCAGACCAGAAGAACCATTCACCCAACTTACAGACTGGTGAGAAATAATCAACCTATTTTTGTTTTGTTTTGTTATAAGCTACTATGTTTTGGGATGGTTTGTTATGCAGCACAAAGCTGACAGATACAGAGAGGATGATACCATTTAGTAAAATCCTAAATTGGCTAGCCAGCTGAAGAAGAGGTGGTGGTCCGGGAGAGGGACATTCCTGGGAGAAGAGATAAAATCCACAAAGGCACAGAGGCATGGAACAGTGTGGCCCATGGGGCCACCTCATGCTTTGGCCTCACTGGAGCATAGGGATGGAGGTGGGAAATGACAAAGAATATAATTAAAGGAGTAGGAGCGGGGGCTGGATCAGAAAGAGCCTTCTATACCAGGTCAAGGAATTTCCAGGTAGCCTGAGGTCTATGGGGAAACCGTGGAAATCTTTTAAGCAGTAAAGAGACATAATTAGATTTGCAGCCTTAAAAATATCATAGCTGTTATTAATGGAGTGTTTACCATATTCCAGGTGCTTTCGATATGTGTGGCAAAAAAATGTAGCCAGGTTACAGGGTGGAGAGTGGATTTGAGGAGGTCAGGAGGTAACAGGCAGACCAGTGAGGCGACTCCTACAGGAAACTGAGGAGAGTGGATGAAAGCCTGAACTGAGGGGGTGGCCACTGGGATGGGAGCCGATGGGGCAGATAGGTAAGGTGTTCGGGAGGCAGGACTGCCTCAGAGGACACAGAACAGACTGCCTCTGTCCTCTGCATCAGCGGAATGAGGAAGGAGGTGGGGTCTGGGGTGACTGCCTAAACCAGTGTCTGGTTTAAGTGGCTGTGGAGAATTTTGGAATCAGTTGCATTGAGGATTCTCAGTTTCATATAAACCCAGCTCTCAAGAACTGAATGGGGCTGGTGACTGTCTTACCCAGTCCATTCTCTCTGCCTCGCCACGGACAATGCTCAGGCTGACGATAGGTAGTCTAGGGCCAAGCCATTTTTTTCTGTGATTGGGGAATATTTTTATTGTATTAAGAACTAGCACATAAGACCCATGATTTCATAAACATTATTGCTTAGCAAAGGGCCAAAGAAGTTGTTTCCATTTACAAAGTTGGTTAAAAGAAAAACGTTGTCAGTAATGGTCCAGGTGTACGCAGATATAGCTGAAATAGGGCACGAGTGCCATTCAGGGCACTCTGCAGCACCTAGAGCACACATTTTTTCCAGGGGATCCCAGAGAGCTGGGAAGAGATGGGAAGGCCCATCTCTTCATGTGGCCGGATGGGACTGACCCGTGGCAGAGCCCGGCTGTTGGCCAGTATCTCTGTCTTCGAATCACCTTCAAAGCCAATTGCAACTTGTCCGACTGAATGATTAGGTGGTGGCTGTAAGAAGGTAGAGACAATGAACATGCCAGTTCCTCAGAGGCCTTGAGGAGCCTCTGGCTTAGGGAAATGAACTTGTCCTCACCCGCCTGCCTGCCGCCTGTCTCCTACCTGCCTTTTGTGTAGATGTTTGCATTGTCCCAAGAAAAGACTCCTGCATTCAGGCTAAAACTTTGTGTGTGGATGTGGGGACCTGGTCTTGGCGGACACTGGCAGGGATGGGACTCATCATGCCTCTGGGAGTCCCAAGCTACCCCCTAGGCTGGTAAAGGGCAATGACAGGCCCCTGTGAAGGCACAGCCTCTGGCTTGGCAGACAGGCACATGAGCTCTGCAACCCAGCAGCCTGCCCTAGCTACCGGGTGGTGGATTCTCGCCTGGACACAGCCTTTCCCCATGGGCCGGGCCTCCCTTTGTGCAAGGCCGCAACACAATGTGTGTAATCCTGCAGACCTGCCCCTCAGAGGCAGGCGGGCAGGAGCGCGCTTGGCTTCCTGTCTTGCTGAATGGGTTGAATGGGCGCTGGGCCTGCTCTTAATCCCCCGAGAGGCTGACTGTCCCGGTTGGGGGAGGAGGGTAGGCAAAGGAGGAGGGAGTGGTGGGTAGCAGCTCACAAGTCTCCAGGCAGGAGGCTGGCAGGGCCCTGCCCCAACAGTTTCTCCTACCTTTCTGGGGCAACACAGGGAACCCGCAACGGCCTTGCCTGCTGGCACCCTCTTGGGACCCTCCACACTTCTCCCAGCACTGTTCTTGGCCAGAATTGGGTGTGCTAGAGTTAAAAGCAGGGAAATCATTGTAGAAAAGAGCTTTGAAATCCCAGTATGTCAGAACCAGAAGCAGCCTCAGGAATTCCATTCTCCCCCTCTCATTTTACAGATGGGCTAACTGAGGCCCACATGGGTCAGGGACATGTTTAAGCTCACACAGTGAGTAAGTGACAAACACAATGTAGGAAGCAAAGGCTCCTGATTTCAGTCCAGTGGCCTTTCCAGTAGTCTAGCAACTGTTTCCCAAACTGTTTCTTGCAGTACCCCCAACTGCCAGGGACCATTTAGTGCTCCCGACAAGAATTGCATGGTGGGCTACACCGGGAAATGCTGTGACGCAGGAGCACATCAAGGAGCAGTCCACCAACTTGGACCTCCTCCCCAGCTTACCTGGCAGTGCACTTCTTTGTTTACATGGCATCCTTTCTCTCACAGAGTAGTACTCTGAAGCTCACGCTCAGCAAATTCTGCCCCAGACCCTGCTGTAAACTCTCTAGAAGTGACTATGAACGTGGTGAGGGTGTTACTGTTTGACCTCCCAGGGATTTATGCCATGTGGGGGCCTAGACGGGCAGCATCACATCCAAGATTCAGAGTTGACCAATGTTTATTACTGGGTGCCTTCCACCTTGGTTGTCTCTGACAGCCCTGTTGGCTAGCTAATAGAACCTCAACGTTACAGTCATGGAAACTGAGGCACAGTCATGGAAACCAAGGCATTTGGTACTTGGTTACTTAAAGTCATTTGGCCAACAGTCAGCAAAACTGGGTTTCAAGTCTAGGTCTGCCTAGCCTCTTAAATCCCATGTTCTTAGTCTTCTATCATGTTCCCCTTTCCTTTTTTTAATAATTTTTGATAATAAGCAAAAAACATCACTGGAAATAAAAAAGGTTGGATTCATGCCCCATTCCAACCTGATGTATTGTGTGACCCTAGACAAGACCCCCATTCCTGATGCATTGTGTGACCTTGGACAAGACCTCATCTCCCAAGGTCTCCTCTCCTGCCCCTTACAATGGGAGGGTTAGACAAGACATTTGGTCCCTGTGGGTCTTTCCTGCTCAGCATTCCATGACTCCATGATTCTGGTCCTCAGACCCAGGCACAGATCATCTTGAGGGGTAGGTCTAGGAATGAGGTGACATGAAGCTGGACTTGTAGGTGGGGCAGAGACAGACCAGCACCTGCCTGAGAAGGCAGGGCAGGTGCCAGCTCACTCCTGACATCTTATCAGAGCCATGGGAAACTGTCACCCAAGGCTGATGGAGTCAGCCTTGCATGGTGCTGGTTCTCAGTAGCATGACTTGTGACACCCTCACAGGCAATGACCTCCTTTGTGAGTGGTGGAGAAACTTGTAGGACTGGTGAGGGTGGGAGTCGGGCAAGGGGCAGACAAGTAGTAAGACAGCACTGTGGCATTCTAGACCTGACTTGGATTTACTTTTTATGGGCTGCATTTGTCATAATTTAGCCAACAGGTCATTCTTTTTTTTACAAGGAGGTGGTTATCTTAGTTGGGGTTAACCTAGAAGCAGACTCGAAGGCAAAGATTCAAGTGCAAGTAGTTTATTTGGGAGAGGATCCCAGGAAACGCTTCCAGGATCATGGAAGTAAAGCAGAGCAGGGAGAGAACACCATGAATGACACGTTATCATGCAAGTGACCCCTGTTGGGCAACTGGATCTTGACCATGCTGGGGAACCAGTGTGGTACATGTATGTGTTCAGCCTCAGTGTTAAGCCACCTGAGGGGCAAGGCAACTGGAGTATGTATCCCCAGCTTGGGTGTCAGAGTGTCAGCCACTGGTTAAGAATCGTTTCTAGGGAGGAGGCTGTTCATTCCCAGCATGTCTGCTCTGCCCTGGGAAGGACCACCAGGGAGAGCTCCTAGGCAGAGTGGCAGGTGCTGAGGTCCCCTGTGTCTGCCACAGAGGGTTGTGAGCCAGAAGCTGAGACAGCTACACCTGGGGAGGGGTCTAAGCTCCTCCTCAAACTGCTGGGGCCTGGGTTCTGGAAGGGGAGGGGGAGGAAGACTGAGTAAGTCATTTACCATCTTGGAGCTTCAGGTCTCTCATCTGACAGATGGAAGTGGAATCCCTGCCCTGTTTATCACACATAGGACCAAATCCTAAATTACACAAAGGTGAGGAGTATATAGTCATCCTTCTCCAGTCTGTCCTCCCCGCCTGCCTGCCCCAGTACCACATGCCACTTCTCATTCACTTCACCTAGGATTGTCAGCACCTGTACAGCTCTCCTGCTCCTCCTGGCCAGCAACACATCCCCTTTAGAATGGGAAAGGACTTTACATTTAGAAATTATGATTCTTAGATTCAAGAGGGAGCAGAGGTATATGGGCCTGGAAAACAAAAGGTCTGGATGAAAATCTTAGTTCATTCGTTCATTTGCTTAGTATTTATTGAAGACCTACCATACCTACAAGTTGATGGTGCTTGAGGAAGAGGACACCATTCCCTAGGGAGCTCTGTACCCTTGGGTAGGCTGGTCCTTTGCCCTTTCTTGGCTTGTCTCCGCATCTGTGAAATGGGCCAGGTGGCACCTGAGGTCCCTTCTAGCCCTGTCATGTTTTGCTCTAAGTAGAGCACCCCCAGTCTCCATGAGATCTGTGGCCTGGTATCCAGGAGGTGTCCAGGAGGCCAGCGTCCAGCTGTGTCTGGAGACAGTGGGCATGGGCAGGAAAATATACATGACAAGCCATCCCATGAGACTGTCACCGTGCCTGGGCTTTGCCTGCTGAGAGCTCTGTGTAAGCTCTGCAAACAGCGGCTGAAGATGGTGGATTTGGGCAGCATTAAGCTGTATTAAGTCGAGCTGTTTCTACAAAGAATATGTTTTAGGATAAACCTGGAACCAAAGGCACACTAAGAGGGTGTAACCATGTGAGAAGTGGCTTCATGCCACCCCCAGCACCTAGCGCAGAGAACTGTTCCCCTTCTCCGCCCACATGCAGGACTCCCAGAGAAGAAAACTGCGTAGCTCTCTTTATTCTAGGAGCACATCCCTGGCGCTCTAGGCACATGACCCAGGCTGAGCCCATCAGAGGACGATTGGTCCAGGTACAATCATGTGACCCACACTGGGAAAATTCGGGTCCTTTCTTGGGACCTTTTTAAAAAGCTGATTAGAAAGAATCCTTTCCTGATGGGTGTTAGAGGTGTGAGCCTAGAGCTGTTGGGAGCCATGTCCTCATCGTGGGGAACCCTGTCTTGTGGAAGGAAGGAAGGAAGGCAACAGTTAGAGATGAGAAGCTGAGAAAAGAGTGTCTTGGTGTTTGAGTTCCTTGTCCCAGACCTCCCAACCTAAGGCCAGCTCCACCCCTGTCCCTCTTGGTTATTAAATCAATAAAATGCCTTCTTAAGCTTTATTAAGAAATAAAACATTTACTTGAGTTTTATTTCTGTCACCCCAAAACAAGAGAATCCTAAGTGAGAACAGTAGCTTCCATGTGTTGGGCTTACCATGCGCCAGGAGCATTTCACTGCATCACCTTATATAATCCTGCACATGGCCATATGGACCATGATTATTATGCCCATTTTATAGATAAGGAGACTGTGAGGCAGAGGGTTGAGGGATTTACCTAAGGTCACTCAGATGTCACAAGCTGGCTATGCAGGGATTCAAACCCAGTGCTGGCCGACACCAAAAACTTCGCGCTTGCCTCTTTAGTCAGAGGCAAGTGTATCCCCTGAAACCCTTCCAGTTCCCACCGTCTGGGAGACTGCCTTCAAGACAGACCCACTTTCCATGAGTTGACCTCCTGTGTCTTGGCTTCTGGGGCTGCATTTGCATTGCAAATAAAATTACTCCCATAGGAATTTTCAATCATGGGGGCTTATGATGGCTCTTAGCAGCTTAGCAAGTTAGAGTCAGTCTCCACATTTGACCTCTTCTTATACCTTCGCTGAACTGAGCATGCTTTTTTGTTGACATCCTTTGGAATGTGAGACATTTCTGATCTTGTCAAATCCTAGCCACAAGACCTTCAAATAGTACTGTTATCTCCAAAGGCTCAAGAGAGGTGAACCGACTTGCCTAGGTCACCCAGCTTATCAGGCAGTGCAGAATCTGGAACCCAATTCTTTGTTTAGTTTATTCCTTTTCTGATAGATCTCTGGGTCCCTACAGCTCTCAGTGTTTCAAGCCCTCTGCCACCAGACCCCTGTGTCCAGTCATAGACGACAGTGTTGTTGGAGCTAGCACTAGTAAAGAATGTGCTGAGAGCCTTCCCTTTCTGCTTTTACCCAGCGAGAGCTTGAGTTTTCCTCACTGGAAACTCCTATGGGAGCTGTAGACAAGGCTGTGGGCAGGGACGTGGGGTAGAGTAACTGCCCTACCTTTCAATGAAAGAGGGTTCCCCCAAAGCCAGTGCAGACTGGAGGGGGTACAGGAGAGCTCAGGGCCGACCCTGGCACTGGCAATAAATTGGTGAGCAACCTTGAATATGATCATCACCACCTTCTCTGCTTCCAAGAAAAAAATAACAACCACTCTTGTTGAGCAGTTTTGTACATCCCGACATCATAGTCACCCTGCAGAGCAGGTGCTGTAGTCACCTCACCTGGCAGATGGTGAGCCTGAGGCCAAAGCCATGAAATCCCACGTCCAAGGCAACATGATGCACCAGCAAGTGGCAGAACCAGGATTTGCGCCCCGGCAGTCTGGTTCTAGAGCTCATTCTATTAACTACCTCGCTGTAGCATCTCCCCCTTCCCCCGCCACAAACCGCACAGTTATCTTTGCAGAGTTCTGGAGGTTAGAAGTCCAAAATCAGTATCTTTGTTTTGAATTGTCAATCAGGGTATTCTCTGCAATCCATTCCAGATTCGATGGGGAGGGGGCACTCCAGCATGATTCCAAGGTTGAAATCACTAATTTTGTATTAAGGTAAAGCTAGAGTAAACTTATCTAATCTCATTTCAAAGGCAGTCCACCTGGCTTATTTTATTATTATTATTATTTTTAAAAAATTTATTTATTATGTATTTGAGAGACGGAGATCACAAGCAGACAGAGAGAGGAGGAAGCAGGCTCCCTGCCGAGCAGAGAGCCCTATGTGGGGCTCAATCCCAGGACTCCGGGATCATGACCTGAACCGAAGGCAGAAGCTTTAACCCACTGAGCCACCCAGGCGCCCCTTTTATTATTTTTTAAAAAAGGGGAAAAAACCCTGTTCTTTACCATGTGCGTGGATGGGTTGACTGACCAGCAGGGTCTTCTCAGCACTTTATACTTTGTACAACCACCTTCAATGTCTCTGAACCCAAAGGATCCTCTGGTCAGACAAAGAGAGTTGTCTCCCATTTTGCTGATGAGGAACTGGGGGCCAGAGCGGGGGAAGCACTTGCCAAGTGTGTACGTGCTTGCGTGTTTGTGTGTGTGTTTCGGTGGGCATGTGCAGGAAGGGTTGCGAGTGCCCCTGCAGGCCTGGATCCCAGCCGGGAGAGGAGCTTGTCAGTTTCGATGCTTGGAGGGGAGGGTTCCGGCCCACTGCCCATGTATGGAGTCACTCAGACTTAGCTAAGTACACAACAGCCAGGAGCCTGCGTTACAGCTGCTGAAATGAGAGGGCAGCACAAAAATGTAGGTGTAGCTCCTTCCCTCCTCCCCCCTGCCCCTTTCCTCCTGCCTCCCACAGGGCAGAACTGCCTGGAACAGGCCTGGCCCAGCCAACGAGTCTGCACACGCAGCATCCAGGAACAACTGCAGGGCAGCTCTGGGACACATGTTTCCACACGCGCCCTGCCCCACATGCATGTGTGTACATGCATATGTGCACACACATGGCTTCCTAGGAGGTATACTTGGGAAAAGTGTGGGACTCTGGGTTCCAGCTCAGCCTTTGACTCTTTGGTGACCTCGGACTCTTCCCTCCTCTAAGCTTTGAGTCTCCATATATAAAATGGGCATGATGATGTCTACCTTCCTGAGCTATTACAAGTATCCCCCAAAAAGACAGTAGGACCTGAAAGCCCTGGGTCTGAAGGAGCCCTGGGAGGTAATTAGCCTAATGCTTGCATTTCACAGACAGGTATTCTGAGGCTCAAAGAGTGAGAGGGAATTGCGCAGATCACAAAGCAAATCAGGCATCGATTGGCTAGAACACGGGCCTCCTGACGGGACGTGTGCGCCAAGTCCAAGACTTGGCCGTGGGAAGAGCAGAATGCTGTTGAGGAGGAGTTCTCGCTCCTGCGTCTGGCCATCCATGTACATGTGATTTTGAGACCAAAGTACACTGTAGATACCACCTGTTAACACAAACTCATATGTACTCTGCTGGGGGATGTCCCTCTTTGTGAAATATTAGCTCAGAGAGGCAAACAAAAGCTTTTATGAATCTCAGTTTGCTTAATGTCTTGGATGCGCTTCATGTCTACAAGTTCATACTAAGCTTACCTGTCTGCTGGGCTCTTGAATGACCCTGTATCAATCAAGCTTTCCCTAAAAGATAAATTCCAAAATGGAGAGTCAGGGGAGTCAGGTCTTAGGGCCACTGGGAGTGTTTGCCCAAGTCTCTGACCCTCCCTTTGCCCATTTATAAGTGGCTAGTCTTGCACTCATCTGGTGTGTTCTCCCTGCCCTGCCTGCCTCAGCCCCTGGGGCCCACCACAACTGCACTTCCTCAGCCAGACTCTCACTTTGCCCTCTGCACCGCAGCTGTCCATATACACTCCTGCCTGTCTGTCAGGGCAGGTACTCCTGGGCAGGAACAGAAACCCCAGTGTCTTTAGGACCCAGTCTACAGTTGCTGCTCAGGAAACATGTGTGCAATGGAAGGGCTTCTGGTTGAACTTGGAGTTAAGCTATGCAAGTAACAAGAAGAAGGAAGAGCCTAAAGACAGTAGGTAATGCATTGGGAGAGTCAGGATTCCTTTCTCCCACCTCTTCTGCCACCTAGCCCGAGTACTATTCCAGACAAAGTGACAGGACTTCCCAGGTGACTGAGATTCTCTTAGTAGTAGATACTATTAGTAGTAATTGTACGCATTTATTCAGCACATACCATGTGCCTAATGTTTCATATACATGTTAGCTCTCACCCTAACATCAGCTCAAATCTCATTTTCAAGATTGGGACCTGAGGTTCAGAAACCTCCTTATTTACTTCAAGGACAGGAGATAGGATTTGACCTTGGGTCTGCCTTGATTTCCAAGGCCAGGGCTACTCTGATAACACAGGCCTCTTCTGGAACATTGATAACCTCAGGAAACTTGGGACTAAGGGATTTCCCTTTGCAGGACTTTTTCCTTATTGTAGACACAGGGAGGATAGGACCCTGTCTCCTTATGGATTCTCCTTCATCTCCCTGACCTCAGTTTTCCCATGGGTGCAGTGAAGAAAGGGGCCAGTTCTACCCAAACTTATTGGTAATTCTGATAAGCCATCCATATTCTTTACTTGGGCTTTTAGGAGTGAAGACAAGAAGAAGTGGGCAGGGAGAGAGCCCAGTTATAACAGGGGGTCTCAGTACGGGACACAGAGGGTCTCAGGCTGCCTGGGATGGGGATAATTCCCCTCACTGGTCCACAGTCATGGAAACGTGGAACCCAGGAACGTGTGACGCCTCGATGAGCAGTAGAATCACCTGGGGATACTTGCTAAAGTGCAGATTCCTGGGCCATGCTCCTGGAGAAACTAAGGCAATAGGTTTGGGGCAGAGATAGAATTGTGCAGATTTTAAAAACTTTTTGAAAATATTTATTTATTGACAGAGATACAGCGAGAGAGGGAACACAGGCAGTGGGGAGTGGGAAAGGGAGAAGCAGGGAGCCTGATGAGCAGGGAGCCCAATGTAGGGCTCCATCCCTGGACCCTGGGATCATGACCTGAGTCGAAGGCAGATGCTTAACGACAGAGTCACCCAGGCACCCCAGCATTGTGCGTTTTTAACAAGTGCTCCAGATTATTCCGAGACAGAAGTTTAGGAGCCACTGCCTGAGATATCTGGGTTCTAAGATTCTTCTAAGTTTGAACACTAGGGGCGAGGAGAGCTAATACGGGGGAGAATACTGCTGTGACTTACAGCCCCCGATTCATTTGAAATAGTCACACATGATAAAATATTTTTATATCCTACCTTGACCCAAATAGGATTTTAAATGATATAGGGAAAAAATACACTCAGAATCCTAAAGTTGAAAGTTAATTAGTACTCTCATGTATGTACCTATAAGAAATGCATGTCTGAATTTAAAAAATATGTATAAGCATGTCCATAGCAGCATTGTTTGTGATAGGTAACAATCTAAGTATTGGTGACAACCTAAGTGTCTTAGGACAATAGAATGGATAAATACATTTGTACAATGGACAACTGTGCTTTGTACAATGGACAACTGTGCTTCGGTGAAATAAACCATTGCTACAGTGAAAAACATGGACGAATCTTACAGACATAACGTAGGGAGAAGGAAGCCAGACATGAAAGAATACATATTGTATGATTTCATTTATAAGAACTTCAAAAACTTGCGAATGCAAAAATGAATCATGATGATACTTCTGAGGGATATTGATAGGGAGTGGCCAATAATAAGTCTCCTTGTGGTCTGGTAATATTCTATATGTTGATTCATAGGCAGAGACATAGGTATATGTGGGGGGTGCAGAGGGAGAGGGAGAGGCAGACTCCACGCTGAGCAAGGAGCCCTACACAGGGCAGCTCGATATCACAAGCTTGAGATTAGGACCTGAGCTGAAACCAAGAGTCAGATGCTTACCTGACTGTGCCACGAAGGTCCCCCTAGGTATGTGTATTTGTAAAAACTCATCAAGCTATACACATAATCTGTAATCACTTTACTGAGTGTGTATCATACTTCAATTTTTAAAAAAAATGTTACGAAAAAAATTGTAAGCAGGGGAAATCTCAGTGAATTCCAAAACACTTTCATCAAGCAAACCATATTCACAGGCCAGAATGAAAAGCAATTAGAATTCAGTTACTGAAAGACAGCTCCGCTGCCCTGCAAATCTGCACACCTGGAAACAAAAGCTCGCCGGCATGTTAGATGTTGCCAAAGCAGTGCTCGGAGGGAAATGTGTAGCTCTAGCTATCCTCACTATTAAAAGAGAATAATTTTTAAAAATAAGGAGTGAGATCACCAAAGTTGCAATCTGAGAACCTAGAAAAGGAATAGAAATAAACCCAGAGGAAGTAGAAGGATGAAATTAGAAATGAGTGAAAAAGAACCAAAGCAAACAAAACACCAATCCAGATGATCAACAAAACAGAAAGTCAGTTCTTTGAGAAACTGATCATAAAAACTTACCTCGGGCCTAATTGAGGGAAATCATAAGATACAAACAACATCAAGAGCAAAAGGAAGGGTGGGAGTTGCAGGACTGTGACTATAGACACGGGAATTTAAAACTCTGGGAAAAATAAGCCTGAGGAAAGCATGGTAAGAGTCAGTGAAGTGCAGGCATGCACAGTGAGGGGCAGAGAGCTTCTTGGACTTCCCTGTCTCACTCGGATTCAAAGCAATAGAAGAATCAGGCAGAAGAACAGTGCTGTCAGGGGCCTGCCCTTGTGTCTCTGAAGCATGGGTTCAGGATTATATGTGCAGAGCCCCTTGGAGATAGTCCGCCCAGACCTCCTGTTCCTGCCCCAAGGTTCCCTTCTTCTTCTTCTTCTTTTTTTTTTTTTTAAAGATTTTGTTTATTTATTTGACAGACAGAGATCACAAGTAGGCAGAGAGGCAGGCAGAGAGAGAGGAGGAAGCAGGCTCCCTGCCGAGCAGAGAACCCGATATGGGGCTCCATCCTAGGACTCTGGGATCATGACCCGAGCCGAAGGCAGAAGCTTATACTACTGAGCCACCCAGGTGCCCCCCAAGGTCCCCTTCTTGAACTCTTCTCCTTTTTGACCTTGAAAGCCTGAGATTGTGTGATGAGATACCAGGGTCCTCTCACTTCTGGCTGTCTCACCTCTGGCTTGCTTTGATATACAGGGTCCTCTCTCTCCCTTACGGTGGCCCCAAGGCTTTTCCTCTTGGGGTGGTCAGGCTCAGCACTACCTCCAGCCAGGCTCACTTCCTGGGAGGTCAGGTGCTGCCTCACCCAGGGCATCCTTTTTCTTCCAGAAAGCAATCTGGCCAGGGCCCAGGGCCAGAGGAATCCAGGGCAGTGAGGATGCCGGTCCCTGGGAGATAGCACCCACCTCATCTCCTACGGCGACACTCTGCTCTAGAACTCATTTACAATCCCTGCTGTACCCTTCTCTACGCACTCCTGCCTGTCTCTTCCTGCCCAGTCCTTACGTGAGGTATGTTAGTAGATGTTTACCAAAGGCTCTCCTGAAGAAGGACGTATAATATATATCTGTATATGTTTACTATGCATTTTCCGGATGTAAAGAATGTGTAGCTTCCAATTTACAGATAAAATGCAATACCATATTGTAAATCCCATATGCTTTTAGCTTCAGTGCTGCTATTCCTTGTAAAATCTGCTGTCAGTTTTTTAAATTCTGTTGCCAACAATTGCATTGCAAAACCGAACTATGAACAAATGCTTGGTTACCATAGGATGCGGTGAAGAAAAGAAGTCGCTCATGTTGTGGAGTGAAGTTCTTTCATGAATGTTGACTGGTATTTTCCTTTACATTATGAGTAAGACAAAATGAAATAATGAAGACATACAATGGAACTTCACTCATTCATCAGTAACAAAGATAACTTGTCTGCTAAGCAGATAATAGTTTTCAAGTACTGGAAGAATTCCCTCATATTTTAATGCTATTCATAATATTAAAAAAAACAACAACCTGTAAGCATGGCAGACTTTTGAATTTAGTCTACATTGTTAACATATTCTCCATCATTTATTAGAAGTCCAGAGACTCAATGCTTGATTGTCAACAAAACATTAAGCCAAGTTCTGATTTGGAGCGTTTGCCCATTTCTGTGATGTAAATACTCCCAGTGCCAGAGTTTCAAGATGGTGACTTGGTGCCATTGAACATGGATTTGAGAAGAGATGCACATGACTACAGTATTCCCACCGTACAGGCACAGTAGGTATAAACAACCTCAAAGGTACAGATAATAGTAAGAGAAAGTAAAATAATGAGGATATGATGAAGTTTGCATATTACCTTTGCTTCAAATATTTTTTTTTTATCAAATTGTAAGTGTATAGAACTTGTTTTTATCAACGGCTTTGCCTAAGCACCGGCCTGCAAGGTTCCTGACAATTTAGCAGTCATCCCTCTGGAGCTAGCACAAACTGACTCCAGAATGCTGCATGCCCCCTACTGGGTTCAAGGTCCAAATACTGCTTCCTCTTTGATGCCTTCCCTGATCACTTCAGGCAGAGACCATCTCTCCCTCCCCTGTGCTCTGTGAGGGCGGACACCAGATCGGACCTGCCTCTGTTCCTCGGGGCCTGTCACGGAGCAGGCTTCATGACTTTGAAAACTCATGACAAAGCCATGTGCTGAACCAGCCTTCTCCACCCCAGCCCCACATGTCCTCTGGGACATGACCCTCTTGGTGCTCGGCCCTCGGTTTTTCCTCTTTGCCCCTTCTCCTCCTGCGGGACACATGGAAACTGTAAGGGCAGGTTCTCAGGGCAGAGACAGCCGCTTGGCCTCAGTTTCTCTGCCTGTATAGTGCTAAGGAAGGAGGGGATGGCAAGAATAAAAGCACAGTGTATTCCTTGCAGTCTTTTTTTTTTTTTTTTAAATGGAAACGTGGTTGTGGGCACTTGGATGTGGTATGTACATGAAACTTAGTGTCTTATGGTTTCTCATTGACATCATAAGCCATTTTCCCTGTATAGATTTCCAATTTTCCACTTTCAGTAGATGCTAAATGTCATTTTATTCTATGAGAATTCACTTTCTCTTTTTTTTTCTTTATTTTGAGACATTTATATTATTTTTGGCTTTCTGGAACAAGTTTTGCCTTATCCTCACCAGCATCAGGCGTTTTCAGTTCGGAAAATACATACTAACGTAAACACATAGATTTTCTTATTGTTTAATATGCTTATGTTTTAATTCCTAGTGCTGTTGGACATTTTTCTGTCAACTTTTCTAGTACAAACTCCTCTGCATTATTAAATAGAGAGCGCAAGACACAATGCAGCTTGATTCTTAGCGTCTTGAGTCATTACCAACACCAGGGCCTTCTGGAATGTGTAGGTTTTTGACCCCAGACTGTGATTTTGAGTGAATACAGCTGTCATTTATACTCTCTTGGACATTTATCCTGTCAGGCTGTTAAATACTGCTTTTTTGCTAGGGTCAGCGGGCCAACTCCTTGAGTCTTTGTTTACTTCTCCTCAGAGAAACCAGACATAATAATAAAGCTTGTTAGAACTGCCTAGAAGAAAATACACTGGGCTTTGGAGCCTGGTCACTTCACAGTGAGGAGGGTGCTTGGGTTCTTGTCATCTGGTGCCTCCTCCCAGAGGCCTTATAAATTTGTATCCTAACTCTTGCCTGGTGTCTGGTAGTCTGAGGATGTTGGATCAATGATACTGAGAAAGGGGAGTGACTGCATTTGGCTTTATAAAAATCAAACTGCTAGATCAAATGTGGATAAAATACTTTTATGTATGAGTACCTTGACACTTGAAGCCTTCTAGATATATTGTAGACCCTTACAGTGCCATTATGGGGTAGGTATGGCTTGACCCCTTTATGAACAAGGATGCTAAGACCTGAAAAGACCGTACATCTTACCCAATTGTCTCTCAGCAAGTGTGTGGCAGGGCTGGCCATGGAACTGGGGCTCTGGACCACGGCTCTCTAGCTAGATGCAAGGTCTGCGTGACTAGAGCTCCCGAGTGTCTGGCTCCTTCACATGTTTGCTCATGTTCAGAATGCAGGATGTGGGGTAATTGCATTTAAGTACAATAAAGGAGAAACAAACGGCTGAGCTCACAAGGTCTTTTGTTTGGGATGGTACCTGTTTATCTAACTGACTCTCCCCGAATCACTAATAATGTCTTTGGAGCCAGGAGATGGGCCACCCTGTATCTGAGACATAGGCGTCTCTCTTTGGGGTTCAGAAAGTCACGTTCCAACCTTCTTGGTGCCTTGAGTTAGACAAATTCAAGAAGAGAAGGGTGACTGCGGTGGGGGGAGGGGAACCACTAATGCCGTCCTGAAGACATCCACAGGGGCTCTGAGCTTTCTGGAGGCAGGGCGGTCTGTAAGAGTCTGTGGCACATGAAGGATTCCCTATGGATGACCCTCCATGGTAAGGGCATTAGGCCCAGTGTAGTGAGCGACACAGCATAGAAGAGAGTGAGCAGGTTTTGGCAGATCAGATGGACTTCACCCAGGCAGACCAGGGCTGGAATTTGGCTGCCATCTGTGTGACTCAGGGCTAGTCACTCAGCCTCTCTGGGCCCAGTCTCCATGTACCTAACTGTGGTGCCTCTCTAAGGCCTGTGCTGTGTTTAACACTGGTTCTCACTTCATTTCCTATGTTTTGAATGTCCAGCCTTCTTTGGGCTGATGTTCTCAGTGCTCTGCCTACACCCATTCAGATCCCCTTACCATTTTGGAGCCCATCTTTGGCCACATTTAATTTCTTTGGCTGCTGGAATCCGCTTTGCCTGTCCCCCAGAGAGCTGAAGAGCTGGAAGCACCTGGGGGATTGCCCACCCACATCCTGTTTTTCAGTAACTGATGGGTACAAAGGTATTAGTGCTCCAGCCCCCTCGCCCCTGTCCAGGACGACCCTGGGATGTAACTTTCCCTGGAGTTCACTTGTGGGCTGAGCCAAAGTTATCACAGAGTGACTTGTCTGATAAGGTACTTGCTGGGCTTCCTCTCCTCTCTGATCCCACTTCCCCACTTCCATGCTTGTTTGGGAACACTCCCTAATAAATCACTTGCACATGAGTGCTCGTCCCCAGGTGGCTTCTAGGGAGCCCAGTTCAAGATGCAGCCATGGAGCTGCTGCGGTCTTGGGTACAAGGCAGACCCAAGCAGGCTCACAGACACTCCCGGAGCTCTTCTCTGCCACCCATGTCAAAGGAACCTGCTAAAAACGCAAGTTTTGCATAAAGCATGAAGCAATTTTTAAAAAGAAACTCTTGAAGAAAATGATTTACCTTTGTAAGGTTTTAAAGAATGTTTTGTATATATGGTTTTGTTTGAGTCTCGTAGCACGGCTGATATAGGAAGAACTTATGATCTCTTTTTTTCAGATGAGGAAATTGAGGCCCAAATTGACCATGTGATTTGCGCAAAGTCACTCAGGCACACATGGCAGAACCAGGTCCAGGAAGCCAAGTTTTCTAAGACTTTGTTCCTTACTGCGTGTGGCACAGAGGTTTGTTTTGACAGCGTGACTGACGACAATGAAGAGCTTTCCGCCGATTTCTCTTAGTGTTTGTTAACATCTTTATTCATCCTTTTACGGTGTTCTTAGAGTTGGCCCACTCCATTATTCTTAGAAAGAAAAATCCTTTCACATAATTATTTTCATTATAAAAATTCTCATCACATAAAATTTGGGATATACAGGGGGAAAAAAGAGCAATATGAAAACAACTTTCATCATCCTCACGAAGTTTCTTCTAGCTTTCTAGCATTTTCTTCTAGTCCTTCCTGCTTTCTATGCATGGTTATTTCTTGGGATAATTATTCCTATTAACCCCTATGATTGCCAATGCACAATCATCTTTATTGTTCTGTAAGTGCCATCTTCTCTTCTGTTCTAATCCCTGTGCTTTCCTTTTACAAGATGAGTTTGGTCCATCTTGTGCTGGAGAGTCAGGCAGTGCTCAAAGAAGTGATGGGAGCATGTCAAAAAGATATGGAAATCAGCCTGAAGTGGCTCCCATCAGCCAAATCTGGGATAATTCAAGCATCAAAATAGTCATGAAAATAAGCCATTAAAAAATAGGAATCTCTGAATCGTTGTGATGATAGATCAGTAGTAAGTGGATTAATACTGAGGAAGAGGCTCTTGCTTCCAGTAAAATGCCAGCCGATCAACACGAAGGGAGTTTTAGGGCTGGAAGATCGTTTCGCAGCCATCATGGTAAAGCTTGTCTTAAATAAGAATCGTCATTCTGGAAGGAGCTCCTCAAGGTGAAACAACAGGCTGCTAGTTTGTGACGTGAGGACGTATAAAAATACAAACCAAACTTCAGGGTAAGCGTGCAGCTCCCAGGAGGACTCTCTGTGGTCATCATGAGACCCCCTTAAACTGATGGATACGTTTCGATTCTGCTATGTGTGTGCTTGTTGTTTGCTCTCCGCCGTGTCTCTGGATGTGAGAGAAGGGAACTAGAGTGTTGGGTGTCTTCACCTCTCCTAGAGCAAGGCGGCCAAGTCACCTTTCTGCCATCCCTGCTCATTCAGATGCTGCTCCTCCCCGTCACAGTGTCAAACTTGTTGCCCTGTTGTTTTATCTGTAATGGTAGGTAAAAAGAAAGAAGACACCTCCTCTTGGATCATGGCAAACATTTATGAGAAGCCTCCAAACTGTTTTCTAGTCCCCTACAACTTGGACAGAATGAAGTCCAAGTCAGAGAAGCAAATATTTGAGAGTTACATGTGGGCTTAGGGAATGTTTATCCAATCTGGGTAAGAATCATTTGTCACTAAAAGGCTCCACACACCCCACCCCCATCACCGTGTCACCTTGCAGAAGGTCAAGTGGCCTTATGCATGAGGCTCATGCTCTGCATTCTTCATCAAGGGGCACAGAGGGGTGGGTGAAGTCAGTGCTGTCACAAGCCAGTAGTCAGGAGGGGATTAAGAGTAGAAGCCCGCCTTTGCAGGGGGAATTCAAATATGCCATACCCTTTCTCCAAAGGCCAAACAGCAGAGGGCTAGGGCTTGTGTCCATTTGGGGCAGAGCTTTAGAAGAAGAAACAGGTGAACTGAGGTCTAGACATCATTAAGATGAGTGGTCTCAAGCGACAGTTACACAGCATATTATGGTTTATCACATCAGTCTCCTCAGCCTGCTCAAGAGAAAAGAGGTCTCTCCAGAGGGCCAAGTTCCAGCCCCAGCTCAGCTCCTGACTTGCTGGGTAATCTTGGGCTGGTGACTTGCCTTCTGTGGGTCTCAAGTTCCTCATCTGTAAAGTTAGGAATGGAGTAAGTAATGCCCAAGTTGGCACCTGATTCTTTTTTTGGAACCCACATGATGACTCTGAGATGAGTATGAAAAAGAACATCACCCCCATCTTACAGATTAAAAAAACCCAAGGCTCGCCAAGTGGAAGATTTGAGGCCAAAGTTGCAGTGGACATAAGTGGCTCTGAATTCCCTAACTCCGACGTTCTTTCCATTGCAACGACAACCCTATTGCATAGTTGCCATCGGATTTTTTGTACTTGGGACAATTGTGGGTGAGGGAACAGTATGGGCAGAGGCCCAGAATCCTGTCTTTGTAGCCGAGACACATCTGTCTCCACTTAATGCTCACTACTTTCTCTTTAGGGGTTTAAAAAATTGGCTTATCGATGTTTTGTAACCTTGGTTTTCCATCAACAGTGAAGGAAGATACCACGGCAGGCAGTCAGAAATAACCCTGGAATGACAAGAATGTAGCCGTCTCTCTTAGGCATGTCAGCAAAAGATGCACGGGGCTGATTCCAAGCAGAGAAAGGCTGAGCTGAGAGCCACCTGCCACAGGCCATGTGAGCAGCAGGGACAGTAGCCCATAGGATGGGGACTCTCTAGGCAGCCACATACCAGTTGGGAGCTTCACCCATGTCAACTCATTGAATCCTCACAGCAGTCCCAGACGTGGGACACATCATCATCCCCATTTCACAGAGGAGAAAACCAAGGCCCTCTAAAGTTGTGGAGCTTGCCCAGAAAGTCTCCAGGTATGTGTTGGAACTGGGAAGGAATCTGTCTGTCTGCAAGGATAAGGTCTGTTTTCATAACCTCATAGCACACGCTACCTTCCAGATTACTTAGGGATAATTGTAAGATTCTGTAGACACACACACACACACACACACACACACACACACACGATTAAATGGCCACTTAGAACCACTAATAGTGGATGCCTCTGTGGAGGAAGACTGGTAGCTTGTGGGCATAAAAAGAAGGGAGATTTCCTACTAACCATAAATGTTTTACCCTTCTAAAATTTTGAAACATATGCATATGTCACTAATTCAAAATGAATTTATTTATTTTAAGATTTTATTTATTTGTTAGAGAGAAAGAGAGAGCATAAGCTGGAGGAGTGGCAGGCAGAGGGAAAAGCAGACTCTTTGATGAGCAAGGAGCCCGACACGGGACTCCATCCCAGGACCCTCAGATCATGACCTGAGCCAAAGGCAGACGCTTAACTGGCTGAGCCACCAAGATGTCCCTCAAAATGAATTTACATTTAACAAAAGGTTACCTAGTATATTGGTTTCCTGTGGCTGCTATAACAGATTTCCACAGCCTGGGGCTTCAAACCATAGACGGTTTCTCCTCACAGTTTTGGAGGTCAGAAGTCTGAAATCAAGGTGGTTCAGGGCTGCATTCCTGTCCAAGCTCTTGGGGGGAGTCCGTTCCTTGCCTCTTCCAGTTTCTGGTGGCTTCGGATATTCCTTACTTGTGGTACATCACTCCCATCTCTGTGGTCACATTGCTTCTTTCTTCCCTTCTCTGCACATGTGTCTTATAAGGTTACGTGAGGCTCGTGTAGGGCTACCCTAATCCAGGGTAGGTTCTTCTCAAGATCCTTGACTTACTCACATCTTTGGTCATGTAAAGTCATGTTCTGTCTTTTGCTATATAAGGTAATACTCATAGGGGTTAGGGTGTGAACATATCTTTTGGGGGCCACTATTCCACCCATTATGGCTAGGAATTAGCAGGTGAATCTCCACCCCTTCCTGTCTGATGTTGTTTCCCCCCAGTGTATTGCTCTGGGTGAGACACTGGAGTCTGAACACCGCAGCTGTAGCTCTGAAGCTCGTCGAGAGTGTTTCTGTGGCCTTCTTGGAGAGTTATGTGCACAAGCTTGGAAGTCAGCCTGGGCGGGTTCTAATAGCCCTTCCATTTGTCACCCGGGGGACCCTTCGGAAAACAAATATGCCAGTTTTGCTGGTGATATTACTAAAGTACAATTTTAATATGTGTAATGATCCTACAGCCCTTCCTTTAGGTCCTCAATGGCTCCTCAGTGGATGCCCTAATGCTCGAGGCCTCCAGATGATTCCCCTGCTCCGGCCCTATGCCCCAGGTGTGTTTATCTCAGGCTACTATGGACTCACCTAGCTTTTCCTACTTCTTGCTTGCACTCCTCCCCTGCCTAGAATTCCTTTTTTTCTCACATCCGTGTGTTGAAACCCCTCTCATCCTTCAAGGCTTAATCAAATACCACCTCTTCCACAAAGTCTTCGTCTTCATCTGCGTGAAATCTCTCCTTCCATTCATTCCTCCCTTGGCCCTCTGCATCAGAGACACACCAGACTTGGCTTTGTATGGCCTCAAGGCCCCTCGTGAACTGTGGCTTCTTGCAGGCAGGAAATGTGTGTCTTGGGCACTGTGGGAGACGGGCACAACACCTGCCGGACGGACAGTGTTCAGTGCTGTTTGTTGAGTTTAGATAAAAACAACAGAGACCATACCAGAACAGCGCCTCCGTGGTTGAATGCTCAAAATCCTTGGTTTTATGGATGAGGAAACTGTGACCCAGTCTCAGGTGGGAAATTACGTATTTTCAGCCTTCTCTTTCAAGACAACCTGAATGATTAGAACAAAAGATTGAAAGTTTCCATTTGGGGCCCTATTAGCTTCTGGCTTGGGAAAATGTATTTCTTTGTAATGCTGTCAAGTGGCAAAGGGTGTGCCTTTCATGGTAAAGTCTCCCTGCTTCAAAGAGACGATTGTGAACTGTTTGGTCCCTTTCTCACCGTTCTCTAGCTGTCACGGGTGCATCCCAGCCCTGGCCTCTCACATGGCCTGGTTAGAACGCTCTTTTAACTCCACTCTATTATTCTTCTAACCTGCCTTTCCTCAGAGGGAAGCCTGACTTGCCCTCCAGGTTCGACGTTCTGGAGCTGTTTTTGAGAGCCCAACTCTCCCAGGGAAAACACAGGAGACAAATGAAAGCCGCCCCCCGTGCAACAAATCCTTCTGGTTGTGTGAAACCTCAGAAGGTAAAGCAGTCTTCTTCATCGCGTCTTTGTCGTCTGGCAGCATGTAAAGAAGGGTGAAGCAGAAAGGCAAACCTGAACACCTGTGGCCTTTATGAAAACCAAAGCCACCACCCGCCCTGCGCGGTTTGTGTTCTCAACCTGCAGCATCTGTCAGCCTCCGATGAAAACCCAGCAATGGGGGGACCCCGAACCCGGGCTCAGACGAGCTGACTGAGGAATTAGAAGGATTTTGCCATAAGCCCATTAATTCTGTCTGATTGAAATATCTTCCAATTCCACGCGGCCAAGGACAGCTGCACTTTTGTCTCACATTTTCCATGGTGTTTTACTCCTGCTTAGAAACAGGGGTGTGGGTCTTTACAGAAAGGTGGAAGGGCCGGAGATGTGGACCCCAGAGAGAGGGGGCTCCGCAGCTGCCACTTACCAGCCAGAGGGGGGCTTGGCCACACCACTGAAGCCTCCAAGTCTCAACTACCTTAGATGCTGTATTTTACCAGGAGTTCACTCTCTAAGGTCATGTACAGTTGTTCATTTATCGCCAGGTTGGGAGAAAAGGGAAAGCAAAACTTCATGGTTGAAGGAAGGCCATTTATCTCAATTTTCTCTGTTACAAAATTGACCTTGGCCCTTTGACCTACTTCGGGACCTGGCGAAGGCATGGTCTGAGCACCTGCGGTGGGAGGAGCTGGTGGGGAGACCCAAGTAGACTCAGCTATGGAGACCGGACACTGCTGGGACCAAGATGCTACTTCACTGACTCAGGGTCATCATCTAAGACAGGCCCGCAGTCCTCCGCATTCAGTAAGCAGCACTCTCGTTACTCCTTCTGGAACCCCAAAACTGAAACCACCAACAGCCCTTGGAATGCGGAGAGACACCTTAAATCATTCTCTTTGTTTATACATTCCTCAAGTATAAAAACAAATGCTGTTCATATCCAGGTGCCCCCTCAAAACAAAAACAAAAACAAAAAAAACCAAATGCTAATATTCTTGCTATAATTTTAAATCAATAAAGAGACAACAAAGGATCTCAATGATGTAAAAACTATGCATAAAGAAAAGACTTGATGAAAATGTTAATTAATAGTGGTTGTATTTAAGAGATAATGGGCTTTTTTCAGCTTTTGTATGTATTTTTTAAAAACTTAAAAGGGAGGGCGCCTGGGTAGTTCATTTGGTTAAGCGGCTGCCTTCTGCTCAGGTCATGATACCAATGTCCTGAGAGCAAGTCCCACATCTGGCTCCTTGCTCGGCAGGAAGCCTGCTTCTCCCTCTGCATCTGCCTGCCTCTCTGCCTGCCTGTGTGCCCGCGCTCTCTCTTTCTGACAAATAAATAAAAAATAAAATCTTTTAAAAAAATACTTAAAAGCGTTCATCAATTACTCTTATTATAAAAAAGGGTCCTATTCAGAAATATTTTAATGCCCCAAAGGGAAAGTTCATTTATATTATATTTTCATGAAAATTACATATATAACTTTGATAAAAATTAATGATAGAATGCTATAATACTGAAAAATTTGGAAGATGCTTTATGAATATTAATAGAGACCAAGTCTGTGTCACTCAGTGAGTGCAATACCATGAAAGTATATTACGATAAATTTTTTACACACAAAAAATGATCGTGTGATCAAAAAACTTCAATTTCTAAGACTTGTACACTCAATAACAAGGAATATTTGATGCATTTAAGAGTACAATGGGGTGCCTTGGTGGCTCAGTCTGTTAAGCGGCCGACTCTTGATTTTGACATAGGTAGTGATCACAGTGTCGTGAGATCAAGCCTTGCATGAGCTTTGAGCTGGGCATGGAGCCTGCTTGAGATTCTCCCTCTCCCTCTGTCCCTTGTCCTCCTGTGTACGCACTCTCTTTCTAAAAACAATAAAACAGCAGCAGCAGCAGCAATAACAATAAAATCCAGCATAAAAATTTGGGTAGCTTCTTTTTTATTTTATTATTATTTTTTAATAACAGCCTCTTTTTTTTTTTTAAAAGATTTTATTTATTTATTTGAGAGAGAGAGACAGTGAGAGAGAGCATGAGCGAGGAGAAGGTCAGAGAGCGAAGCAGACTCCCCATGGAGCTGGGAGCCTGATGTGGGACTCGATCCCAGGACTCCAGGATCACGCCCTGAGCCAAAGGCAGTCGTCCAACCAACTGCGCCACCCAGGGGTCCCTTTTACTTTGTTGTAATAGAAGGAACTGCATCTGTGTAAGCTGTAAAATACTGTCAGCCTCGTTCAAGTTTGTAAATTGGAATTAGTAGAGGAAGGTATTGATGTTCTAAAATATTCTGCTTGTTATGAGTACGTGCATGTAATAGAAATGTATGTTCTATAGCAACCCTGTGCAGGGTTAAGCTCCATGGAACAGTTGTTGGAAAGAAGTCTTGGATGTTACATGAGTAAAGGGTCCAGGATTTAGAGATGCTGCGCAAACCTAGGTTGAAGTGTGCCACAGGCCTCATCCTTCTTGGAGCCTCAAGTACACTAATTGTCACTGAGACTCTCATGAGCAGTGGGCAGTAACTGGCATTCGCTCAGAGCATTTGCCCAGGAATGTTTTTTTATCCCCCACGAAGGACTCTTGGCACTGGGATGCGCAGTGTCGTAGGCACGTGAGGACTTCCTCTTCTCATTTATTCTTGAGCCCGCGAAGCCGAGTTTGTCAGCCTCTCTTGCCACAAGAGGGGTGTTTTATGAATTTGAAGCACACGTGCAGATCGCCCTAAACCACTTAAGGAGCCACGTCACGGACTCGGAAGCCCAGTTCCCACCGTTACAGAGAGTCTCATTCCAAGTCATTCTCTCGCGGAAGCTCGGTTCTGATGAGACAGCGGAAGACCAGAAGGGACTTGTGAGCTTCAACCCAGGTTCCGTGCTTTGACCTCCTTTATAACGTGGCTTAGGAATGACAGGCAACCCTGCAACTCACCCCCTTCCAGCCCCCGAGACACAGCTGCACGCCCTTGGCTGGCATGCGAAGCGTGCTCAGAAAGGGGAAGAAAAACCCAAACCACAAAACGCCACATTCCTTTTGAGGGCTGTATGTGTACACACCCTAGACCTTTGACCCTCTTTCCTTGCTGAACAGGGGTTTTCAAGGCTTGGAATCAGGAGTGCTGGACGGTTAAGATGCAGCTCTACCACGTCTAGTCTAATGGTTCCGGCATTTACTGTCTCCGGGGCTCTGTTTGTTCATCGGTCAGATGGAGCCAGCGAGCCCTGAGCCCCGTCTAACCTTCCAGCATTGTGAAAAGGATAAAACAGAATAAAAATACTACAAAAAGATGGAAACATGAGGCTTGGTTACACCATTATAAATGGAAACAGCCCACTTTCTGTTTCTGAGATGGTGGGGAGAATGAGAAAAATGGGAAAAGCTGAAGACCTAATGAATGCTCCCCAAAGACTCCTGGACTCCCAGCGTCCCCAGCCCGCTTTCTCACCTACCTCATCAGTCGGTCTGCTCACCAAATACAGGGCTTCCATGCACCCTAAATTTAGACAGCAGAAGTGGGAAAAGACAAGATGCATGAGGTAAAGTGTGTGTAGAACACCATTCACAGCCTCTATCATCCTGATAAAATGTTTACACCACTGAAAAATGCACTCAAATGATCACTTTCCTTAAAAATAATTTTCAAAAACATAAAGGCTGGAAGTATCTGAAACAGCCATAAACACTTCTGAAGAAACAAAAAGATTCCAGTAACAAAACAACACATCTCTGAAGTCTAACAGCTGAGGCCAGAGTCTGGGAAAACTTGCCATGAATTATAAGGCAGATGGAACTGGATGAAGTCTACCAAAGTGGCAGAAAAAGTAGGAAGACCTGCATTGCATCATGTAGATTCCAAGTGGTGGTTTAGATTTTTAACACAAAGCAACAGCAGTGACTACAATAGAAGTACAAATAGCAAAGTACTAATAGGAAAAAAACCACATATTTTATAGATTATTTCTATCATCTTGGAGTGATAAAAGCCTTTCTAGAAATGGCTCAGAGGCATATACCATAAAGAAAAATACTGCTTTATTTGACTAGGAATAATAAAATTTCATTGCATCAGAAAGTCATAAATACCTCCTGTGTTGCTGGTGGGATTTTAAACATACGCAGCCACTTTGGAAAACAGTCTGGCAGTTCCTCTGATGTTAAATTTAGAGTCACCACATGACCTAGAAATTCCACTCCTAGGTACAGACCCAAAAGAAATGAAAATGCACATCTACACAAAAACTTGTACATGAATGTTCATAGCAGCGTTATTCATAATGGCCCCAAAGTAGGAATAACCCACATGTCTATCAAGTGATAAATGCATAAACAAAATCTGGTGTACCCATACAATGGGGTATTATTCACCCACAAAAAGCCATAAAGTACTGACAAATGCTACAACATAGATTAATCCTGAGAACATTATGCCGAGTGAAAGAAGCCAGTCACAAAGCATCACATGTTGTGTATGTATTTTGTGTATGTTCCTGTATTCTTATGAAATGTCCAGAATAGGCAACTCCTATTATTCTTTCCAAAATAGGAACGGAAATGAATTAGAGGTACCAGGAGTTACAGAGTCTGGGGATAATTCTGGGCAATGACTACCAATGAGTTCAAGGTTTTTTCCTGGGTGCTGAAAATATTCTGGAATTAGAGGATGATGATGGTTTCATAACTGTGAATGTACTAAAAACCATTTAATTGTATACTTTAAGAGGGTGAATTTTATTGCAGGTGAATTATTTCTCAGTAAAGCTATTATTTAAAACATAAACAGCTACTATAAAAAACTATAAAAAACATAAAATGGCAAAGCTAATGACAATTGTGACATTTTGCTATTAGATTAATATCTATAATATACAAGGAATTCTTACGTAAGTTTTGAAAATAAGTAAGCGATTTTAAAAATTGGCAAAGGTAGGTAGGGGCGCTGGTGACTCAGTCGTTAAGTGTCTGCCTTCTGCTCATGTCATGATCCCAGGTTCCTGGGATCGAGCCCCTCATTGCATTGATTGCATTGAGTTCCCTGCTCAGCGGGAAGCATGCTTGTCCCTCTCCCATTCCCCCTGCTTGTGTTTCCTCTCTCGCTTTTTCTCCCTCTGTCAAATAAATAAATAAAACCTTTAAAAAATTGGGCAAAGGCCAAGATACCCATTTCATAGGAGAGGAAGCACCAAAAGCCAATAAACATTTTTGTTTATGCTTATTATGAAAATTTGAAGTTTCTGTGGTTGTTAGACCTGCTGCTAGAGGTTATCAGTGTGTTAATAATGAAGCACACATTTACTATGTCATATTCTGAGAAGAGGTCCTCAAGCTTTATCAGAACACCAGTGTGTGTATGGCACAAAAAGGGTTAAGAATCCCTGATTTACAGGAAACATAAAGTATGGCATATCCGTATAAGGAAATGCTATATAGTCATTATAATTGATATTGTTGGTAAGAATGTAGAACAATTGGAACTCATACACTGCAGGCAGGAATGTAAATTGGGGCAACCATTTTGGAGACTATCTGGTATTTTCTACTAATGCTAAATATTTGCATATCCTGCAACCTAGTATTTGCACTCCTAAGCATATATGCACCAGAAATATATATATATATATATATATATATATATATTCACCAAAAGACATCTAAAGAAGTTATAGCAGCTATAATAGCCAAAACCTGGAAACAACCCATGTGTCTATCAACAATAGAATGGATCAATAAATTGTCATACGTTTTTACAAATGTATACTCTATGGTAATAGTAAGTGTGAATGAACTGTTGCCAAATGCAACAACATGAATGAATCTCATTCCTCTACTGTCCAGTGAAGAAATATAGACATGAGGGGTGCCTGGGTGGCTCAGTGGGTTAAGCCTCTGCCTTCGGCTCAGGTCATGATCCCGGGGTCCTGGGATGGAGCCCTGCAACGGGCTCTCTGCTCAGCAGGGAGCCTGCTTCCCCCCGCCACCCTCTCTCTGCCTGCCTCTATGCCTACTTGTGATCTCTCTCTCTGTCAAATAAAAAAAAAAAGAAAGAAAGAAATATAGACATGAGAATGAACACCACATAATTCCATCATAAACGTTCAAAAACCAGGAAAAACTCATTAGAAATAAGGCAGGATAGTGGTTTATTTTGGGGGAGAGGAGACAGTACTGAGGAGAGGATCCAAAAGGTTTTTGGGGTGCTGGGTAATGACCCATGATTTTATACTGGTGCTGCATGTAAAAGTAGATCTCATTTGTGAAAACACTTTGAGCCTTACACTTAAAATTTTTGCATATTTCTCTTTTTTTTTTTTGTTATACTTCAATCAAATGTCTGCTTCAAAATGACAGAAAAATTTTAATGGCATGGAAAGATGTTCATAATATCCTATTATATTGAAAATACCGATTAATATAGGAGCAAACTGTTCATAAATGGTACATCTCTTTTTCTTAACTATATGCCTATATTGCCAATTCAATGGAAAAGAAAGCAGATTACAAGCTGTATCATCTCATTTTTGTGAAAATTAAGATCTGACCCTATCAATATCAAAATGATAACCATGGTTCTCTGGGTAATGGGCTTGTGGATGATTTTTCTTTCTTTTTGAAAAAACATTATGTGTATTTTCTCATTCTTCTAGTATGGACATATATTTCTTTTGAGAATGAGAAAAGTCATAATAACTATTTCTTGCAATTCCGATTTAATCAGTGTTATTGAAATGTAATTTTTGTACAGTACAGTGCACTTTTAAGTGTGCAGTTCACTGAATTTTAGAGAGGCATGTGCACCCATGTCCTTACCACTTAAGATGAGAACGTTTCCACCCCCAGAAACTCCCTTCATGTCTCTCCGTAGTCAACTTTTACCTCTCCGAGCGAGGTAGCCGTGGATCTGATTTCTATCACCACAGTTTTGTCTGCTCTAGAAGGTTCTAGAAATGGGATTATACTGTAGATATTTTTCTTTCGGACTTCTTTCGCCCGACTTAATGCTTTAGAGACTGATTTCTGTTTTTGTGTATATACATTCCTTTTTTTTTTTTTTTTTAAAGCAAAGAGTCACGTCGTCAGTGCTTGCTGCTTCCTGATCTGTGGAGTGAGACACCGTCCACGGGGGGAAACAGCCCTCCACGTCCTCTCCAAGCTTGTCTGCTGCAGGCCGGAGTGATCTTAGAGCCTTCCCAACCTGGAAGGAGAGACACCAGCCCGCCCCTCCTCTCCCCCCGTCCCCCGCAACAATCGGAGTCTGCGCCCCTCCCCCCGCGGCAGCGCCAGACTCAGGTGAGAGCCACCCTGCTTCTAGCCATTGTTCCGCAAGTGACAGCCTCCGGGGCAAATGGAAAGCCGTCAACCTGAGGGCTGTCAACTGCAGACAGGAATTCCTTTCTTTGTCAGGCTGGGTGGTCTCCGTGGCTTCGGCAGCAGCCGGCACAAAAGATGATGAGCGCCGAGTGCGCGCCCGCAGAAAAACACCGCCACCACCCGACGGCCCTCGCCGCACTTCTCTGTGACACCGGGATTAGCCCTGCGTGGCTTCCCTAGACGGTGTGGGAGGCGTCACACCCAGCCCCCGCGAGGGCATCCGGGGTCGTTTAGTCCAGGGTCCCCGTGTCCAACCCCCTGCCCCCGGCCTGCATGATTCCGGAAGAGTATTTGCCCCAGAATCTTAGTCACCGACAGCTAGCGGGGCCCCCAGAGATCACCTGGCCCGACCGTCTCCCTTTGCAAGAGTGGGTCCAGACGCCGGTCACAGAGCACGAGGACCCGGGCAAGGACAAGCAGGCTTCTGTGAGGAGCTCTTAACACCACTCTGAGCTGCTTTTTAAATAAACGACCCCTCAAATAGTACAGTGTAAAATAAAATTTTCCAATAAAAAAGGGGAACGTGTGCGCAAATCCACAGACTTGTGGATCCCCGCGGCCTTTGTAGAGAGGCTTTCGTGCGCTCGCGGCCGGGACGCCAGGCGAATTTCATTTATAAGTAGCTTGGTGCCCCCTACTGGTCATTAGCTGCAAGAGCGGCTGCCTCTCCCCGGGTGCCTTCCGCCTGCACCATTATTTCTAATTTCAAACTTAAAGAGCGGGACTGTAGACTAGGCAGTTGTATTCCATTTTACAGATGAGGAAATTGAAGCCTCTAGCGATTAAATAAGCTGCCCAAAGTGGCTGATCCTGGATTCAAACCTACTCTTGTGGAACTCCCACTTCCTTCCACTCCAAGTCAATACCACTTGTCTGGACACTGTGTAGCACTTTCCCTTAACAAAGGATTTTTTAAAAAAGATTTTATTTATTTATTTGAGAGAGAGGAAAGAGAGCGAGATAACTTGAGTGGGGGAGGGGCGGGGGAGAGGGAATAGCAAACTCCTCGCTGAGCAAAAAGCCCTGATGCGGGGCTCCACGCCTGGACCCTGAGATCATGTCCTGAGCCCAAGGCAGCAGCTTACCTTACCGAGCCCCCCAGGCTCCCCAAAAAACGATTCATAAATACCTCAAAATAGGCCATGAAGTGGGAGCTAACGCCCCTGTTTTAGCACACGGGAAGGCCTAGGCTGGGACATCAGTGACTTGCCCAGGACCACAGGTCCAATAAATGGCCGCACCAGGCTGCTGCCTAGGAGGAATGCTACACACATGGTCCAGGAGGGAACTTACTTCCTGGGCAGGCTGCATCCTTGTGAGGAACAGGGAGGCTGAAGTGTTCCCACGCAGGCCTTGTGTGGGAGGGAGACACCAAAGGACTCAGGGATAAAATAGGTTTTCTACTCATGGGGAAGTCACATCATCATCTACTGGGTTCAACAGATGTGCAACAGAGTCCGTGGAGAGAGTGTGTGTGTGTGTGTGTGTGTGTGTGTAAATGAGTGAATGCATGAATGAAATGGCCTAGAGAGCAGAGGCCTAGAGGACAGGCAGGTCAGGAGTGCTTGGGCCATTGTGCTATGAAACGATTGATTTCCATTTAGTTGGGAGAGTGCGTTTCTAGCAGTCAGAGCAGTCCAGGGGGACCCACGGCTGCCTCCGTGGGTGTAAGCGCCAACCGCAGGGATACAGGCCAAGTTAAGCAGACCGCAGCTGGGATGTTCTAGAGGGATATAAGCTTGCATGATATTTTCTGAACATCAACATTTAGAAATATGAAAATTTCACATAAAACCCCAGAATGTTAGCTCTTCTTGAACAAACTGGAAGGCTTGACCTCATTTGGCCTCCTGCAGTGCCATCGGCTGTCCCTTCAGCTCCCAACTCCCACCCCAGCAGTGAGGCTGATCCCACTCCCACTCCCATGAATGAGGTGATGCCATCTCTCACTACGTGTGTGCTGTCGTTTTTCTTATTGTAAGAACAAAACCAAACATTTTTCTCATCAGGTTTTCATCAGAAAAGGAAAAATAAGAGAGCAAGTCATTTGTTTAAGGCAGCAGAGGGCACAACATATTTATCTGTGGAAGTCAGGACATTTTTATACGTTTAAAGGGCAGGGGCTTAACTTGCTTCATTTGTTTTCATGACCAGCCTGGACCCCATGGCAGCTTGCATTGCCACCAGAGAGTCTTCAGTATCCTGTTGTGTGTGGATCTCGGGTCAGACTCTCATCCTGTGGCCACTTCTCTCTTCAGCTCTGGAGAGAGGCAGGGCCCCTGGAGCAGGCTTTGAGTACAGTCCTGGGTCTGGGGCTCTGAGGGAAGAAGCAGTTCTGCCCAGTGTGCAAATCTTCTGAATTGGCCTCCCTCCCAGCACTTTCCTTCCTATGAGAGGGTTTCTTAGCCCTCCCCATCCTGGCCACATGGATGGCTCTCTGATTCCATGTGTGTTGTTCAGAAAGTGGGCACACGCTCCAGATGTGGTCTGAACAGCTGAAAACAGCAGGACAAACATCTCCCACAATTCAGATGCCCTACCTTTGTTCTTGTTACTTCTACTCATGTTATCTTTTTTTTTTTTTATCAGTCGTGTCACATGTTGGCTCACACAGAGTTGGTGGGACACCAGGGCCTTCAGACTGTTTTGCGTGAATGCTTCTCAAGAGAGTTCTACCTAAACTGAAAATCACAGACACTGAAGGTTGGATGTGGTCCTGGAGGTCAGCTAAGGCCACCTCCCACATATGCAGAAGGAGGCCACTTCCTCAAATACCTGGACAGAATGTTTGAACTGAAAGGAGGAGGTTCACACTTAGCACACTTGATTTTATATTTGACCCACAGTTCCATTCTTCCAAGAATGGATCTTGATTTTGTAAAAAAAATCATAACTACTCAATGAGTATACTCATCAATACCAGTTGGTAGCTGGGACAACTGAGGCCCAGAGACATTAAGTAACTTGTTCCAGGGCATAAACTAATAAGTGGCAGAGCTGAGTGCAACTAGGCACAAATAATGGTGAGCAGATGAGTGCCATGGTCCAGGGTGTACTTTAGGAAGATGGCACTATAAGGCCAAGTGAGAGATGGACCAGAAGTGGTCAGCCTGGAGGCTGGCAGAACAGTTAGAGGCTGTTCAGGCAAGAGATGATAGGAGCTAAGGTAGGCCAGGAGCAGTAGGACCAGAAAAGGGGTGGGGGGCGGAAAGAGCCAGTTTTCCAAACATAAAAACCGTAAAAACAAGTATAAAGAGTTCCTCTGTTTAACAGAATTATAACTATTAGAAGAAGTCCTTGCCTATAAAATATAAGTGGTTTGCGGTTTGAAGCTGCAACCACACTTGTTATAAAGGTAATTGAAAGGAAAACCCCAATTGGGGGTAGTAAGAAAACAGGAAACCACAACCCTGTAACCCCATTATCTGGATTGGATCTCATCCACGTAATAGATGAACCCTGGACCACATTCGTCTTCCGCGGGCCATTGGCAAGATAGTTCGACAATGACTCTGGGACCAAGCTTCGGGCAGAGACAGTCCTGTCTACTTCAAGCACCTTGGTTAGCCGCGTGGGGCATTGCAAGGACCTGGTTTCAGCTCTGCACTGACTTAGGCTGGACCACTACTGGAGGAAGGAAGAGGAAGACTCGTTCTAAACTAGACTTACAGTTTAGTGGTGGAGAATATTCCTGCCAGGCTGGTCTGTGCCTGGTTGAGTCCAGCTCTGTCACTTAGGAACTTAGGACCTTGAACAAGTTTCTTAACATCTCTGGGCCTTAGTTGTCTTATCTATAAACTGAGAATAGTGAGGATACTAGAAAATTGGTCGATTTAAAATGCTTAAAGGAACACTGAGTACACAGTAAGCACCAAATAAGTGTTTATTATTGTTATTGCTATTATTATTATTACAGTGGATAATGGACAACAGTGGGATTGCTGTTTTGAGGAAAGTATTCCATTACCTGCACAAGCAGAGCTGAGGTGGTTGTAGGGTTCAGCTTTAGACCTTGAGTGTCAGTGCTGTCGAGACATCCAACTAGGTTCATTGAGCATTACTGTGGAGACCAGTGTGGGGCTTGAACTCATGACCCTGAGATCAAGATCTGAGCTGAGATCAAGACCTGAGCTGAGATCAAGGGTTGGACACTTAACCGACTGAGCCACCCAGGCACCCCATTATTCGTTCTATTTATTTAATTCTACAAGTATGTACTGAGCAGCTCTTCTGTACCTGACACTATGATAGGACTTGAAGATACTACGATGAATCAGACAGTCCCAGCTCCCAAGGACTTGATAATTTAGGAAGGATGGGAGGTAGGAATCACCAGCACATATGAGGCTCACAGACACTCAGGAGAGGGAGTCAGGGCAGGTTTCCTGGAAGAGGCAGGAAGAAACAGTGTACCCCGGACTATATTCAGAATCTGGGAAATGCAGAGTAGGGGAGATCTGCCTTTGCTGGTCCATGATTAACAGAAGATTTGGGCTTCCAGTGCTGATAATCATTTTCCTCAGGCCCTGTACTAAGTGGGATCAGTTGGGTCTTCCCACTTCTTACTGTTTCTGGAAAAATTCTTGTGAACCTCTAAGATGTTTTCTAAATCTCTTTGAACACACATTTTATTAATCAAGGTTTCAGTATGATGGTTTTGCCTCAAACCCTTGATCTTTTGGTTTAGGGAGGTTGAAATAGAAGTTTCTCCAGGAGGGTCAGTCATAACCAAAAGAGACTACATTTCCTTAATCACTGAATCAAGATAGCTTGAGCCAGGAGGATTGGGCTAATTTCTGTGCTGCTGCACCCCTGTCCCAGTTCCCTGCCTTGGTGTGCTCTTCGCCACAGATGTTCTTCTACTGTGAATTTATGCCAACCATGTTCAAAGTGGCCACATTAAGGGGTAAAGCCCTGGGGAATCAGGGGAAAAATTAAAAAGAAAGCCACACACATGTACTATTTGCTCGATCATAAAGACAAATACGTTCACATCCTGTCATCTCAGGCATGAATAACTCCAGTAATGCTCTAAGCGAGGAGGCCCCGTCAGGAAACGCTGCCAAGTTTCTCCTTCCCCTTCCTGACTTCCATTCTTGCCTGCCTGTTCTTCTTCAGGCTCCGGTTAACGCTTTCAATTCTTTCTGTTCCTTGTTAATTACCCCTCTTTCAGCCAGGATCATGGTTGGTTTGGGAGAGGAGAGGTACAAAGCAGGAGGAGAGAGGTAGTCACAAGTTTTTCCATAGACCGTGAGTGGGGAGAGGCAAGAACACATCCGCTGGTCTATTCTCCTTGCCCCTTCTCCTTTCATGCCCCCACCAAGATGACTCATGCTGCTCAGATTCTGTGACTGAGATGTACAGATCAGGGCATGCACTCTTCCTTTCTCTAAAGGAGGAGTTTCATTTTAGCGGGTTGAGGTATCAGCTAGCAACTCAGACCCAATTTCCATGAAACTTGCTAACAACAGTCAGGATGCCAAAGAAGAAGGAGTTACTGGTCAAAAAAAAATCCAACAGGTTGTCAAGAGTCACAAAATACGTGTACCGCATCTGAACTAGGTATGGTCCACATCCTTCAGGTTTGGAAGGCTTTGTTGGGGAGAAGGTACTAGGGGATAATTATTCTCAAAACTGTTATCTTGTTCTCCGGAAATACTGCATAGTCTCAGAGGTCCTTAGAGCTGTGGAAAGTCTAGAGGGTCGTCTAGGGTGTCGGCTTTCGAAGTTTGCTGCCCATTAGAGTTATAGTCCTCTGACCAATGAAGTCAGAATTTCTGGGGGTAGTGCTGAAGTATCAGTGTTAAACTGCCCAGGTGTTTCCAATGTGTATTCAGGTTTGAGAACTTCTGTGCTGGACCCTCACCTTTCAAAGTGTGGTTGGTGGAATGGCAGCCCCACCAGGGAGCTTGCTGAAGGTTCCACCATAGACCTACCGATTCACAATCTGTGTTTTAACAAGATCACCGAGTGCATGAAAGTTTGAGAAGCAGTTACTTTCCTGATGCATTGGCTAGTCTGGCAAAAATGGGCCCAAATTCTGCCTTGGCAACTATCCGTGGGAGCTGGGGGGTAGCTGCCCCCTTTAAGAGGGACTTTGAGCCTCCGACTTCGAGACTCCTCTGAGTCTCACACCTGGCTAGGTTCATTAACTTCCATCACCTGGCTGGGACCATCAGAATTTGAGTTGCTTTTAAAATTTATTATAAAATAGAGTTTACCGTTAGTAACATGTAATGCATTCACAGTGTTGTACAACTGTCACCACTATCTAGCTCCAGAACATTTCATGACCCCAAAAGGAAACCTCATACTTATTAAGTAGTCACTCCCCAGCCCCCCCCAAGCCTCTTGCAACCATTAATCTGCTTTCTGTCCCTATGACTTTGCTTATTCTGAATGTTTCATAAAAAAGGAATGCTAATGTCTCCAAGGTTCATCCATGTTGCCGCATGTAGCAGTACTCTTGCTTTTTTGGCTGAATAATATTACTCTGTATGTGCATATCCCATTTCATTTATCCATTCATCATTTGATGGATATTTGGGTAATTCTAACCTTTCGGTTACTGTGAGTAGCACTGCTGTGAACCCTCGTATGCAAGTTTTTGTTGGAACACCTGTTTTCAATTTTTTGGGCTATGTGGAATTGCTGGGGCAGAGTTTTCACACCAGTGTTCAATGTTAAAGTTCAAGCAGCACAACTTATTGGTTCTCCTCTACTGAGAGAGAGTATTTATTTAAGCTGGAGAACATTATATAAAACAGAATGAGTTGAACTGGTGACTCATGTGGTAATTTTATGTGTAACTTTTTGAGTAGCCAAACTGTTTTCCATAGCAACATTTTATATTCTTACCAGTCATGTTTGAGGGCTCCAATTTCTCCACATTCTTGCCAACACTTGTTATTGTGTTATTTACCCCCCCTCCTTAATTCTAGTCATCCTAGTGGTGGTGAAGTGTTATGTCACTCTGCTTTTGACCTGTATTTCCTTAATGAGCAGTGATGAATATCTTTTCACGTGCCTGTTGGCCATTTGTATATAGTCTTTAGAAGAATGTCTCTTTAAGTCCTTTGCTTATTTAAAAACCGGGTTGCCTTTTTTTTATTGAGTTGTAAAATTTCTTTATGTATTCTGGATACTAGGCCCTTCTCCAATACATGATTTGCAAATATTTTCTACTATTCCGTGAGTTACCTTTTTTATTTTCTTAATGTTGTTCTTTGATGTACAAAAGCTTTCAATTTTGATGAAGTCTAATTTATCTTTTTTTCTTTTGTTGTTTGTGCTTTTGGTGTTATATGGAATTTGAGATTTTGTCACCTGGACAAGGTCAATGGTTAGGAAGAGAAGGGGATCTGAGGAGAAAGGGAACAGGGATTACTTGAGGTCTCTGTCTCCAGTTCAACCAGAAGATCTGAGCATTTATCTGCTTTTTATAATGTTCTCCAGCTTAAAAAAATATATATATATATGCATATATATATATATATATAATCAATAGATTAGAACCACTAGATTGTGCTACTCAAATTTTAACCAAGGAAACAAATATGAAACCTCAGTGTGCCAGACTGTTCTGAAAACTAGACCTAAATGGTATACGTAGTAATTAAAACAATGTTTCCAGTTTCCTGGTTAATTAAACTTCATTTGTAATTAAAAAAGAAAAGGCATACATTCTTGGAAAAGCAAGCAATGTTTCTTGCAAAATGCTCCATTTACGACACCTTTGGGAAGTCAGGATTTGGCCCAAATACAAACCCACTGTCTACCTGGTGGCTTCTCATCCACACTTAAGGAATATTTCATGGAAAATATAGCCAAGTTCATGCACACCAGCTTTGATACCGGGTGCTACATTTGGTTGATGTTACAAAGCAGGCTAGAGTTTGAACCCAGGGTTTCCCATTTCAAATCTAAGGCTCTGGCCCCTAGGACATACTTTCGAAGTAGTCAGATGAATCATCCATTGATCTTTTTTTGACAGGCACTACTACCGCTACTACCTGCTATTATTTTTTGGAAGCTTCCTATATGCCAGGCATTGTGCTGAAAACCTTTACAGCCCATCTTTCTAGCAACCCAGGAAGTGGTTCGGTAATTATCCTCGTTTTTTTCCTACCGAAGAAACCTAACTGAGGTTACATAACTTGTTCCAGCAACCAATGGTAAATGTCAGAGCTAGAACTTAACCCAGATCTGACTCCAAAGCCCGTATTTTGAACCTCTAAGCAAGACTATTATTTTAAAGATGACCAGGTCCTGAAAATTGACCTCAGCCCCGCCTCTTCTAGACTACATTCCAGCAGGTATCCCCGGCCCCCACGCCTGCGCAAACTCCGCCACGCCCTCCCTTCCGCCCCGACGTCCTCAAATTGCGCAGGCGCTCTCCTCCCGGGCTGTACTGTGGAGTCCAAGCGGAGGCGGTGCAGGCGTCGTCGAGACGGGGTGCCAATGCGCAGGCGCGGGGCTGAAGCTTCGGCCCTTCGGGGAGCTTGGCGATGGCGGCTGCCGGGGACGCTTCGCGGGAGCCGGCGGCCTCGGAACCGCCGGCGGAGCTGCCTGCCTCGGTGCGGGCGAGCATCGAGCGGAAGCGGCAGCGGGCGCTGATGCTGCGCCAGGCCCGGCTGGCGGCCCGGCCCTATCCGGCGACGGCGGCGGCGGCTACCGGAGGTTTGGGCCCTGGCGGCGCCTGCCCCTTCCCTCTGGCGGGCCGGGTGCCGCGTTCCGGGTGGAGCGTCGGCTGCCCCGTCGGCTGCCCGCGCGTCTGCGCACCTGTTCTCCCGCAATCCCGGGAATCTGCTCCGTGGGCTCTTTCAGAGCGGGCTATGACCACTAGTGGTTCCGCGCTGGAGCCGGGTCTTTCCTCAGTGCACTCGGGTGGCCCAGCTCTCCTCTTACGCTTGGGGGATGCAGCCGCCCTCACCGTCGGGAGCTGCCAGCCAGTGTTGGTCGGCGCCTTAGCTTTCCCTTCCCAGCTGCGCGTCCAGCGGTCCCGGGGCAGTCCTTGTGTAAAGCTTTTAGGCTTGGGACCCGTTTCCGCAGCCCTCTTGCACCGCTCCCGAATTCATCCACTCAACAAAGGGCGATTGAGTGCATTTTCTGGTTCCGCTCGCTACGTGCCGGGCACCGAGAGAGGCAAATAGGCAGGAGCTGCTGCCTTCATGAGGCTCTTAAGTGTGGCACCTGTTGTGTTTCACATGTTTGAAGTTGACTAACTTGATTCTCACTGTTAACTTGGAAAATGATTAGGGCAGCATTTGGTACTGGTGTTTTACTGAGGTGGTAATTGAAGACCAGGAAAGGAAAAGGATCTGCTCAGGTTCTTAGCGGCAAGTGTATAAGCTAATCAGGACTAGAATTGAGTTCTGTTACTGGTTCATGGCCTTCCCTTTTCACCAACTGCTGCTTCTGTGCCAGGCACTGTCTCACTTTTAGGAAGAAAGACTGTTACTTCTGTCTTAATTTTTATCTTCCCCCTTTCTTAGGGCAGCCCTTGACTGCGTGTCTTTTATGTATGTACGTTTCTGTCATAATTTTCCACTGTAGTCCCGTAATAATCTTCTCTAGGGTACTTAAAATAGTTGAGATGACATGCAGGTCTTCAGGACTGCCTCTGTAATGTGAAGTACATGTGTTCCTAAAGCTATATCCCATAGTGTTTGCATCGTTGAGCACAGTTTGGAGCTGTCCTCTACTACCCCTTTTTCCTCAGCCAGAAGAAAGGAAGAATGACAAGAAACTGGGGCTGGCAGCCTGTCTTGGTACTCATCCTGAATCTGCAAATTCCAGCCACTTTTAATGGTTCTGTTTTCTAGTTTTCTTATTCCTTTCTCAACTTGAGATGTTATAGAGTCAGGACAAAAGTTGTTCATTTGTATTATTTCATATTCATGATTTCATAAAGGTTTGTAGATCTGTGCTAAATGGTTGGGGAAAAAGGGTACGAAAAAGAACATACAGAGGTATTAAACTTCTGATCATGGAAAGCAAGGTAGAATGTATGTGCTGTGAGTTTTCTGGCAAGAGTTCTCAGACAAGGGACTGTGCTGTGACATGGGTGTGCTTCAGGAGCTTGGACCAGCTGGAGCTGTCAAGACCTTGACTTGAGCAGGATACTGAACGATGCTCAGTCATGCCAAGACAAAGCCCATTTCTCTGTGCTGCTCTAGCTTGCTGTTTCCTCAGGCCCTGAGTACCACATTCTAAGCAAGTTCTTCTCTGTCTTTTCCATGGCCTATGTCCTAGCTCAGACAAAAAATGGAAATTGTACTGTAGCTGAAATAGAAGTACTGCAGATAAAAATCTTAGCACCAAATAGAATATTGAGGCTTCCAGTCTGCGTGTGGTCTGTTTCTCCATTTATATTTAGGTCTTTGATATCTCTTAGTGGCGGTTGCACTGTAGAGATTTTACACCTCTTTTTCTCGATGTTATTTTGTAGATTCTTATGGATAGTCTATGTACTTAATCCTATCATCTGTGGATAAAGATGGCTTTACTCCTTTCCAACCTTTATGCCTGTTGTGTTTTCTTACCATCTTGCAGTAGTTGGGCCCTTCAGTATAATGTTGAATAGAAGTGCTAACAGTGGACATCTTAGTCTTATTTGATATATATTAAATTTAAATCATCTGCTTATGCACAAGGGAACATATGGGCTTACCTGGTTAAATCATTGACCACTTTTACTTACTTTTCATAGGTGTGGCTAATGTAAAAGCAGCCCCAAGGATCATTGACACAGGAGGAGGCTTCATTCTGGAAGAGGAAGAAGAAGAGCAACGTACAACTGGAAAAGTTGTCCATCAACCAGGTAAAGTGTATTTTCAGAAAATAGGGATCTAGATTGGTCATTTGGAGTAACATGCACAATTCTTTGTAAATTGATGTTAGTGCCATTCCTGTTGTCAGTGAGCAGGTCAGCTTTGTGAGAGGTATAGAGTTTGGCAGTTTTGCTGGTATATTAAAAATTCAAGCTGTTTGGCAATAATTAGTTTAACTTGTGGTTTGTGGACTTATGGTTGATGCTCTCTGTTATTTTAAAATAGGGACAGCCCATATAATGACTTCTGATATACTCCATTGTCTTAATAGGCCAAAATGAGGGGCTTGAACGTTCTACCAAGAGATAAAATTTAGGACATTCTTTTACTGTTTGGAGGAAAAATGGGATATATAGATATCTGTAACTCTATCCTTGGGGAAGCTCAAAAAACCTAGTTTAGTTTTAGCTGTGGCAACAGAAATGTTACATGTTCATCAAGGTAGGGAAGAGTCCTGTCCTATTACACTATCTTCAGAAGCTGAGACTTGAAGGATTAAAGTATTTGTTCAGTTTGGGTTCCATATTTAAGGGGGATATTGACAAGTGTATAGTGTCCAAAATAGGGTGATCAAAATGGAGGTCTTCAAACTGACATGTGAGGAACAGTTGTCAGAACTGATTAGGTTTAACTTAGAGGACTCTTGTAACCGCCTGCAAGTGTAAGTGCTTCCGTGTGGAAGAGCAATTATACTCCCTGTGATTTGCTTTGGAGGGCAGAACTTGGAACAGTGGGTGATAGCTACAATACAGGGAGGGAGATTTCAGCCCAGTACCATGCGTATATTTAGCAGTTTGCACTTAGAGTGTTGGCACATATTTCATGTGAATCTCGTGGTGACTCTGTGAAATGGAAAAACTTCCCAACCATGTGAATTGCTGCTTCTAAATAGCAAAACAGTGGAGGGGTTCAGAGATGGAAGGACCTGACCAGGATATATTAGAGAAGCACTGTAGGAGGAGGGAAGGCATCGAATTAAAGACCTTTAAAGTTCTTATGATTTTATGGATATGAAGACTCATGGTAACTTTGTCTGCAGAGTTTGGACTCAGCTTTGGGCTGTAAAGCCTATACTTTGATTTAACAAGTCACACAACAATTTTTTTTTTTAAAAAGATTTTATTTATTTATTTGAAAGAGAATGAGTGAGAGAGAGCATGAGAGAGGAGAAGGTCAGAGGGAGAAGCAGACTCCCCAAGGAGCTGGGAGCCCAATGCGGGACTCAGTCCTGGAAGTCCGGGATCATGACCTGAGCCAAGGCAGTCACTCAACCAGCTGAGCCACCCAGGTGCCCTAAGATTTTATTTGTCAGACCGTGTACACACATGTAGCAGGGAGGGGCAGAGCAAGAAGCAGGCTTCCCACTGAGCTGGGAACCCGATGATGTGGGCCTCAGTCCCTGGGATCATGACCTATGACCTGAGCCGAAGGCAGACGCTTAACTGACTAAGCCACCCAGGTGCCCTGTCATGCAACAAATATTTATTGATAACCTATTGTAGTGCCTTCTTGCTTAACGGAGATTTACTCCTGCATCGATGGTGTGGCTGCCGCATGTGAATAGAACTTGGGTAGTGAGTTTGTAGAAGTTAGAGGAGGTGTGTGTGTTGGTTTGCACAGTGGCATGTACACAGAGGGCACAAGACTGAAGGAGTCAGGCCACTCCACATTGGTAGGTGGCAGCTTTAATTATCAAGGGACCTTAGGAGGCTTGTCTTGGGTGGCTGCGAGATGAGGACATCTCTGCATCCACCTGCCAAATCTTAACAGTTTATACAGAGGCTTAAGTGGGTTCAGTCCCGTAGTCAGGGCAGATGGCCTCAGCAACACCTTACTCTGTCAAGGATTTGTCCTTGCAACAGCTCCCACTGTGGGACTGGTGGGCAGAATGAGCATTCCAAGAACAGAGTAGGAGATGAGGAGTGTAATTGCCCAGGTCTGCCTTGCAGGTCAGCTGGCCATCATGTCCTCTCAATTACTTCATCAACAGTGTCCCCTTTGGGAGACACATTAGAAAAGGCCCTCATTCTCTGGGCTGACTTAGCCTGGGAGAGGGAGAGAGACTGTCTAGCAGACTCCCCACCCTGAGCATGAAGCCTATTGTGGAAGTCTAATGACTCCTGAGATCATGACATGAGATCAAGAGTCAGACGCTTAACTGGCTGAGCTACCTGGGTGCCCCTATATCATGTTTTTTTTTGTTAGTTTTTAAAGAGCTTCTGCATAGCTGAGAAAGATTAAAATTATTTGGGCCATTAAATTATTTAGGTCATTTGCCTATAAAGCAAAGCCTATCGAATGCTTTTATAATCTAGAATAGAGGTTCCCCATGATCACTAGGAAGATGATAAGGGAAGGGGGGTGGTGAAGGACTTCTAGTTATGAAATAAGTCATGAGCATGGCAACTAGTTAATATTACTGTGCTGCATATTTGAAAGCTGCTAGGAGAGTAGATCTTAAAATTTCTCATAAGAAAGATTTTGTAAACTATGTATGGTGACAGATGTCAACTAGACTTATTGTGATAATTTTACAATATATAGAAATATCAAGTCATTATGTTAGACATCTGAAACTAATACAGTGTCAGTTATACCTCGGAAAGATACATGTGTACGCATGAGTACTTGTGCGTGCATACATATATGGATGTGTGCATGTATTCACACATTTATGTACACACATGTGCATGTATTTCTTAGCTCTGTCCACAGAAAGGGCCTTGAAGTGAAGAGAACCCAGTGGCAGTGAGCATACCTGGTGTCCAGATCTTGGACTCGGATACTGTCCCCCCACCGAAAGGAACCAGGGCCCTACAGAGAAATAGCTGATTCTAGGGTTGGGGCAGGATGGCCACCAGGTGAGTTTGGAACATTCTGTAATGCCAGAAATATGTAAGTGTTCAAAACTGATAGAAGTGTGTCGCACAGCTTGAAAGGACTCCTGCTGGCCAAATCTGAGACACTTTGAGCACCAAACTCATTAAGGACACTACTGAGTGGTAATGCCATTGGAAAAAAATTAGGAATCTGTGTGTCTATATCTATAATTAATCGGTACATGAGTGAATGAATGGTGGGGAGGGTAGGCTCTTGCTTACACTAAACTGTCAGTTTCCACGTGATAAATTTAAAGGGAGTAAAGAAGTAGAAAAGTCACCATGATGAACATTTAAAATTTTCCATCAGAAAGACTTTTTAAAATTAGGAAAATGCACATTTTATGGCTTTTGATTAATACTGCTTTCCAGTAGTCTCTTAATTGGTATGTCAGACCTGTTTTTCTCCTTTCTAACACATTTTAGTAATCAATTTTTTGAAGATCTTTGACTGTATTTTTAACTTTTGTCTGTGGCTATGCCCTGCTAACATTCTAGAAGGAAGAGTGGTATTTTTGTTAGAGTTTGGAGATTAGTGGAATTAAGGGGTGCTGTAGTATTAACTGACCTTGATGTGTTGAAAGTAGGTAAGGGAAGGCAATGATAGGAATATGTCGAACCAACTGTGGACAAATAATGACTACCTTCTTCTTTCCACTGGGAGTTGTGGCAGTTCTTAGAGCAGGGGGCTTGGCAGTAGCAATCATCCTAAAGACATACTTGTAAAACTGCAGACTTGCTGAGAGAACCAGTTCTAGAGGATAAAGATCCTTAGGTATTTGAAGTCCTCAAAAAAATTGAGCTTTACTGAGAGTATTTCTGTGCTGGGAGCTGAAGATATATAGCTAAATATAATCTCCACTCACAAGTTTACAATCTCATTGTTGAGATATTGGCTCTCTTGGTGGTGATGGAGTAGAATGGAGGGGGACAAAGTTTCCCATTTGAAAGTGAATTCTGTGTTGTCTCTTCTAGTGTTGACTTGCTCTTGACTGCCCTTTCCATGTTGTCTGTTAGTGCCCGTCTCCCTGTCTGTAAGACCCCTCCCCTTTTTACTCTGGCACTGCCCTCCTTTTCCTTTTTTTTTTTTCTCCCCTCCTTTGTCCTCTCAGTCTACCACCTGAGTAACAGTTCCCACTAACACATTTTAGTGGATCACTGTGGATCCCATGATGTATTACCATACATAGCAAAAGGGACTTGGCAGATTGATTAAAGACCTTGAGATGTGTGGGAGATTATTCTGTATTATCCAGGTGGGCCCAGTGTAATCACAGGTACTTAAAAAGCAGGAGAGAGTCGCGGGGAGATGTGGTTATGGAAGTCAGAGTGATGTGAGAAGCTGCTACTGCCGGCTTGGGAGATTGAGGAAGGGAGTTAGGAGTCAAGAAAGGCAGCCTCTAGAAGCTGAAAATGGCAGGTAATAGATTGTCCCCTAAAACTCCTGGGGAGGAATGCAGCCCTGCCCTTAACTGTAGTCCACTGAGACCTGTGTCAGACTTAGAAACTACAGATCTGTAAGATAATAAATTTGTGTTATTTTAGCCAGATTTGTGGTAATAGGCTACAGCAGCAATACAGAATGAATATAAGCATCCTACACATGGTTTTGGGTTCAAACGTACTTGATGAATTGATAGTTTTTTTTTTTTTCTTAAAAATTTTTTTTTAAGATATAAGGTTATTTAATCATGGTTTTGTCTTTCATGTAAATGTATTTATGTCCGTTAAAGAGTACATGCTGATAAACTTAAGATATGGGAAAAATATATTGTTCTAAGTCACAAAAAAGGAAACCTAAAGAATTAACCTTTCTTTCTTTAGGACCTGTTATGGAATTTGATTATGCAATCTGTGAAGAGTGTGGTAAAGAATTTATGGATTCTTACCTTATGACCCACTTTGATCTGGCAACTTGTGATAACTGCAGGTACTAATTTCCGATGACGTTCTCAATTGCTAAAGTTCAGTGTTATCATGTAGGTTTAGGGCAAAACAATAATTAGATCCATGTGGATTTAATATTCTTAGTAATTAACGATTTTCATTCTAGCTGTTTCCTAAAAATTCTCTGGTTTCCATTTTGCCAAAGAAGTACAAGAAGTCTTTGTTTATTGTGGTGATGATGTGCCCTGTACGTAGGAGGGATGGCCTGGTTTGGCCGTAGATCTGTCTTCCTTTCTGTGGGCCTGGTGGGTCTTTACCATCTTTAAGTAGCCAGTTCCTAAGTCTTTTCTTCCCCCAGGCCCTGCGGGTCCCTGTGTCTTACCCCAGGGTTTGTGGACACCTTGGTCAGAGGTTTGGGGCCTTCAGTGAGAGGAGGGGAGTGAAGGGGAGAGAAGAGATGAGGAAAAGTCACATTCTTCTCTCATCCTTTTCTTCTCCTCCTAGGCTCTGTCCTCTTTGTCAACCCGGTTTAATGCTTCTCATGCCACATGGTTGTGTCCCTGCTGTTTACCCTGCATGTCCTGTGTTATATGTGGTAATTTAGTTAACAAAAGCTATCCATCCGTACTTTAAGAAGTGACAGTACTGTGGATCTTAACCACTGTGTGTCAGTGGGACCAGAGACCCCATCTGAGATTCTTACTTAGCCCTCTTCTCTGTTCCCCGGTCCTCCTTGGACCTGCTACCCTAGATCAACTGCTCACCTACCTGGAGGACCTGCCCTTTCTGAGTCCCTACTGTGGCTGTCGGGAGGCATCCCCACTGACTTGTTGCTGGGTAGAGTCCTGGGAAGAGGGCATGGGAGATGTTGCTGGTCTCACGATCAGATCTGTGGCTGGAAAGGTTTCCCACCTGTTGGGAGTTACAAGTTAAAACTCTTTTCCCACTGATACACAGTGGTTAAGATCCACAGTGCTGTCACTCTTTAAAGTATGGGTGGATAGCTTTTGGGAACTACATTACCACATACAGTCTTACTTACATGAGAAGATGGAAGCGCCTGATATATCAGTTAAGAGAAAGTTGTGTAGTAGTCTGGAAAAATTCTTTTAAACTTTAAAGTAATTAGGAACACAGCCCTTTACCCTGTTTCCTTTCAGTATCTTCAAAAAATTTAATTTTAGTAGAATGTCATTTATCTGTCCCCTCTTTTAGCTTAAAATTCCAAGTTATTTAGCTCTCATAAAGTTCTTCACAATTTTTAAGTCTCCCCTCCCCTCCCTGACCTATACCTCATTTCAGTAAAGGCCAGCTTCACTGGCTGTTTCTTTTTTTATCTTGTGTTTAATTCCAAATCCATTTGGCTCTGTGTTCATTCCATATCCTTGCTTCACCCCCTCGTCCCCTCACCCACCACAACTTCTGCTGAGGCCACCATCAACCCTGGTCTGGAGCACGGCACTGGTGGTCTTCTGACTGGCCTGTGCCCCCCACTTTGTACTATTGTCGTCTTCCACGGAGACATTTTAGTCAGAACCTTTCAAAGGTTTTTAATCTGTGTAGACTAGAACTGTCTCTACACTGCTTACAGGGCTTCCACCTGTCTCAGACTTGATCTCCTGCCCCCTCCTCACCACCGCTCCTCCCTTAAGCCTTCTGGTCCCAGCAGCTCAGTTGCTGTGAGTCCAGTTGCAGAGTACGCTCCTGCCCTAGAGCCTTTGCACTTGCTGTTCTCTCTGCTCAGGATGTTCTTTCTCCAGCTGTTTAGAATGTTCTCTGACTTTTTAAGGGCCATACTCAAATGCCCCCTCATTGGTGGCCTTCTTTGATTACCCAGTCTATCAGAATTTCTGTTCCTTTACCTTGCTTTGTGTTTCTTTATAGCACTTCTCTCTGTCATTGTGTTTGATTATTGGGTGTCTTCTCCTAACCGGAATGGGAGCTTCATGAAAACAAAGCTTTGTTTTCTTCTTTGCTATTTTTCTGATACCTTGAGTAATACCTGGCATGTAGATGGAGAACAAATAAATGAGAAGAACTGTGTAACTGACTAAGCCTCCATTTTTTACCTTGGCTTTGAAACAACTGAGCCAGTTGGAAACTAAAGTGTATTGGGCCAGTTGGATCTTGTATACTCAAATTCCTTCTATCCCACTGACCCTGACTTTATGCTTTGATTTATGTTTTCTTACCCATTGAGTCTTAATTCTCATTTACATTTTCTATACTCTTAGTAATTTCAAATCCATTGTGGCGAAGAGCTACTTTAAATAAGTAGAAAAGAAATTCTTACTAAATGACCGGGATCTGCTGCTAATCAAATATAGCTTCTCCAGATTAGTAAAAGATAAAGTATCTTAATGTTTAGAATTTTTATGCTGCTAACTTGACCATGAGAGTTGAAGAAAAAACTTTTTTTTTAGATTTTTAATTTTTATTTATTTCTTTTTACTAACATATAACGTATTATTTGTTTCAGGGGTACAGGTCTGTGAATCACCAGAGTTACACATTTCACAGCACTCACCATGGCACATACTGTCCCCAGTGTCCATCACCCAGCCACTCTAACCCCTTCCCCTCACCCCCCCGGAACCCTCAGTTTGTTTCCTGAGATTAAGATTCTTTTGGGGTGCCTGGATAGCTCAGTGGGTTAAGCTTCTGCCTTCAGCTCAGGTCATGATCTCAGGATCCTGGGATCGAGCCCCATATCGGGCTCTCAGCAGGGAGCTTGCTTCCCCTTCTCTCTCTGCCTGCCTCTCTGCATGCTTGTGATCTTTCTCTGTCAAATAAAAAAAAAAAAAAAAGAGTCATTTATGGTTTGTCTACCTCCTGATCCCATCTTGTTTCATTTTTTCCCTCCCTACACTTCACGACCCCCTCACCCTGCTTCTCACATTCCTTGTATCAGGGAGATCATATGATAATTTTCTTTCTTTGATTGACTTGTTTCACTGAGCATAATATGCTCTACTTCCTCTAGTTCCATCGATGTCTTTGCAAATGGCAAGATTTCATTTATCTTGATGGCTACATAGTATTCCATTGTGTATATATATTATATATATATAATATATATTATATATATATAATATATATATATATACACACCACATCTTCTCTATCCATTTATCTGTTGATGGACATCTAGGTTCTTTCCATAGTTTGGCTATTATGGACATTGCTGCTGTAAACATTTGGGTGCACGTGCCCCTTCAGATCACTACATTTGTATCTTTAGGGTAACTACTCAGTAGTGCGATTGCTGGATTGTAGGGTAGCTCTATTTTCAACTTCTCGAGGAATCTCCATACTGTTTTCCAGAGTAGCTGCACCAGCTTGCATTCCCACCAACAGTGTAGGAGGCTTCCCCTTTCTCTGCATCCATGCCAACACCTGTCATTTCCTGACTTGTTCATTTTAGCCATTCTGACTGGTGTGAGGTGGTATCTCAGTGGGGTTTTGATTTTTATTTCCCTGATGCTGAATAATGTTGAACACTTTTTCATGAATCTGTTGGCCATTTGGATGTCTTCTTTGCAGAAATGTCTGTTCATGTCTTCTGCCTGTTTCTTAATTGAATTATTTGTTCTTTGGATGTTGAGTTTGATAAGTTCTTTATAGATTTTGGATACTAGCCCTTTATCTGGTATGTCATTTGCAAATATTTTCTACCATTTTGTCAGTTGTCTTTTGGTTTTGTTGACTATTTCCTTTTCTGCACAAAAGCCTTTGATCTTGATGAAGTCACAATAGTTCATTTTCACTTTTGCTTCCCTTGCTTTTGGCGATGTTTCTAGGAAGAAGTTGCTGTGGCTGAGGTCGAAAGGTTGCTGCCTGTGTTCTCAAGGATTTTGATGGATTCCTGTCTCACATTGAGGTCTTTGGTCCATTTTGAGTATTTTTGTGTGTAGTATAAGGAAATGGTCAAGTTTCATTCTTCTGCATGTGGCCATCCATTTTTCCCAACACCATTTATTGAAGAGACTGTCTTTTTTTCCATTGGACATTCTTTCGTGTTTTGTTGAAGATTAGTTGACCATAGAGTTAAGGGTCCATTTCTGGGCTCTCTATTCTGTTCCTTTGATCTATGTGTCTGTTTTTGTGCCCATACCATACCAACTTGATGATTACAGCTTTGTAATAGAGCTTGAAGTCTGGAATTGTGATGTTGCCAACTTTTTTTCTTTTTCAACATCCCTCTGGCTATTCAGGGTCTTTCCTGGTTCCATATAAATCTTAGGATTATTTGTTCCATTTCTTTGAAAAAAATTAATGGTATTTTGATAGGGGTTGCATTAAATGTGTAGATTGCTTTAGGTAGCATAGACCTTTTCTTTCATGAGTACTTTGTAGTTTTCTGAGTACAGATTCTTTGCCTCTTTGGTTAGGTTTATTCCTAGGTATCTTATGGTTTTGGAAGCCTGCTTCCCCTTCTCTCTCTGCCTGCCTCTCTGCCTGCTTGTGATCTTTCTCTGTCAAAAAAAAAAAAAAAAAAAAAAAAAGATGGTTTTGGGTGTAGTTGTAAATGGGATCGACTCCTTAATTTCTTTTTCTTCTGTCTTGCTGTTGGTTTATAGAAAAGCAAAACTGATTTCTGTGCATTGATTTTATATCCTGACACTTCACTGAATTCCTGTACGAGTTCTAGCCATTTTGGAGTGCCGTATTTTGGATTTTCCCCATAAAATATCTTATCATCTGCAAAGAGTGAAAGTTTGACTTCCTTTTTGCTGATTCGAATGCCTTTTATTTCTTTTTGTTGTCAGATTGCTGAGGCTGGGACTTCTAGTACTGTGCTGAATAGCAGTGGTGATAGTGGACAGCCCTGCCATGTTCCTGACCTTAGAGGAAAAGCTGTTTTTCCCCTTTGAGAATATTTGCTGTGGGTTTTTCATAGATGGCTTTGATGATATTGAGGTATTTACCCTCTGTCCGTACACTGTGAAGAGTTTTGATCAAGAAATGATGCTATACTTTATCAAATGCTTTTTCAGCATCTATTGAGAGTATCATATGTTTCTTGTTCTTTCTTTTATTAATGTATTGTATCACATTGATTTGTGGATGTTGAGCCAACCTTGCAACCCAGGAATAAATCCCACTTGGTCGTGGTGAATAATCCTTTTAATGTACTGTTGGATCCTGTTGGCTAGTATTTGGTGAGAATTTTTGTATCCATGTTCATCAAGGATATTGGTCTGTAATTCTCCTTTTTGATGGGGTTGTTGTCTGGTTTTAGGGTCAAGGTAATGCTCATAAAAGGAGTTTGGAAGTTTTCCTTCCATTTCTATTTTTGGAACAGTTTCAGGAGAATAGGAATTAATTCTTTAAATGTTTGGTAGAATTCCCCTGGGAAGCCGTCTGGCCCTGGGCTCTTGTTGGGAGATTTTTGATTACTGCTTCATTCTCCTTACTGGTTATGGGTCTGTTTAGGTTTTCTCTTTCTTCTTGGTTCAGTTTTGGTAGTTTATATGTCTCTAGGAATGCATCTATTTCTTCCAGGTTGTCAAATTTGCTGGTGTATTGTTGCTCATAATATGTTCTTAAAATTGTTTGTATTTTTGGGACGCCTGGGTGGCTCAGTTGGTTAAGCAGCTGCCTTCAGCTCAGGTCATCATCCCAGCGGCATGGGATCGAGTCCCACATTGGGCTCCTTGCTCCGCAGGGAGCCTGCTTCTCCCTCTGACTCTGCCTGCCACTCTGTCTGCCTGTGCTCACTCTCGCTTGCTCTCTCTCTGACAAATAAATAAATAAAATCTTTAAAAAAAAATTGTTTGTATTTTTTTTTGGTGTCGGTTATGATCTCTCCTCTTTCGTTCATGATTTTATTAATTTGGGTCCTTTTTCTTTTGTTTTTGGTAAGTCTGGCCAGAGGTTTATCAGTCTTACTAATTCTTTCAAAGAACCAGCTCCTAGTTTCTTTGATTTGTTCTCCTATTCTTTTAGTTTCTATTTGATTGGTTTCTGCTCTGATCTTTATTACTTCTTTTCTTCTGGGTTTAGGCTTTATTTGCTGTTCTTTCTCCAGTTCTTTTAAGTGTAGGAGTAGGTTGTGTATTTGAGACCTTTCTTGTTTCTTGAGAAAGGCTTGTACTGCTATATACTTTCCTCTCAGGACCACCTTTGCTGTGTCCCAAAGATTTTAAACAGTTGTGTTTTCATTTTCATTTGTTTCCATGAATTTTTAAAATTCTTCCTTAATTTCCTGGTTGGCCCATTCATTCTTTGTAGGATGCTCTTTAGCCTCCATGTATTTGAGTTCTTTCCTCTTGTGATTGAGTTCAAGTTTCAAAGCAGTGTGGTCTAAAAATATGCAGGAAATTATCCCAATCTTTTGGTACCAGTTGAGACCTGATTTGTGACCCAGGATGTGATCTGTTCTGGAGAATGTTCCATGGGCATTAGAGAAGAATGTGTGTTCTGTTGCTTTGGGATGGAATGTTCTGAATATATCTGTGATGTCCATCTGGTCCAGTGTGTCATTTAAAGCCTTTATTTCCTTGTTGATTTTTGCTTAGATGATCTGTCTGAAATGGACAGTGAGGGGGTGTTAAAGTCCCCCACTATCACTATATTATTGTTGATGTGTTTCTTTGATTTTATTAATTCGTTTATATAAGTGGCTGCTCCCATGTTAGGGGCATAGATGTTTAAAATTTTTAGATCTTCTTGTTGGACAGACCCTTTAAGTATGATAGAGTGTCCTTCCTTATCTCTTATTATAGTCTTTGGCTTAAAATCTAATTTATCTGATATAAGGAATGCCGCCTCAGCTTTCTTTTGATGTCCATTAGCATGGTAAATTATTTTCCATCCCCTCACTTTAAATCTGGAGGTGTCTTTGGGTCTAAAATGAGTTTCTTATAGATACGATATCCTATCATTGATATGTTATCATATCATTGGGTCTTTTTTTAATCCACTCTGATACTCTTGTCTTTTGATTGGGGGCATTTGGCCCATTTACATTCAGAGTAACTATTGAAAGATATGAATTTAGTGCCATTGTATTGCCTGTAAGGTGACTATTACTGTATATTGTCTCTGTTCCTTTCTGGTCTGTTTCTTTTAGGCTCTCTCTTTGCTTAGAGGACCCCTTTCAATATTTCCTATAGGGCTGGTTTGGTGTTTGCAGATTCTTCTAATTTTTGTTTGTCCTGGAAGCTTTTTATCTTCTTCTATTTTCAGTGACAGCCTAGCTCAATATAGTATTTTTGGCTGCATATTTTTTTTGTTTAATGCTCTGAGTATATATCATGCTAGTCCTTTCTGGCCTGCTAGGTCTCTGTGGATAGGTGTGCTGCCAATCTAATATTTCTACTGTTGTAGGTTACAGACCTTTGTCCTGAGCTGCTTTCAGGATTTTGTCACTGAGACTTGTAAGTTTTACTGTTAGATGACAGGGTGTGGACCTATTTTTATTGATTTTTGAGGGGGTTTCTCTGTGCCTCCTGGATTTCGATGCTTGTTCCCTTTGCCAAATTAGGGAAATTGTCTGCTATAATTTGCTCCAAAATACCTTCTGTCCCTCTCTCTCTTCTTCTTCTGGGATCCCAATTATTCTAATATTGTTTTGTCTTATGGTATCACTTATCTCTTGAATTCTCCCCCTTGTGATCTAGTAGTTTATCTTTCCTTTTCTCGGCGTCTTGATTCTCCATCATTTGGGCTTTTATATCACGAATTCTCTTTTTCTGCCTCATTTATCCTAGCAGTAAGAGCCTCCGTTTTTGATCGCTTAAAGATTTATTTATTTATTTAAGAGAGAGTGAGTACACAGAGCAAGTGGGAGAGAACCTACGTTGAGGGAGAGGGTTAGAGGGAGAGGGACAAGCAGGATCCCAGCCAAGCAAGGAGCCTGATCTGGGGCGGGCCTCTATCCCAGAATCCTGGGATCATGACCAGAGCTGAAGGCAGATGCTTAATCGCTGAGCAACCCAGGAGCCCCAGGAAAAACTATTTTAAAATAATGTTTTGGCATGCATGCCTCTAGGTTGTTGGACTATTTAGAAACATAGTTTATTTAAAATAACTAATACAGTACTGGACTTAATTTGTTTTCAGAGATGCTGATGATAAACATAAGCTCATAACAAAAACAGAAGCCAAACAAGAGTACCTTCTGAAAGACTGTGATTTAGAGAAAAGAGAGCCGGCTCTTAAATTTATTGTGAAGAAGAATCCTCATCATTCACAATGGGGTGATATGAAACTCTACTTAAAATTACAGGTCTCTGATATATTATACTCCTTTTAATCCCTCGATCAGGGGAAGTTTTAATGGTAGACTTAGTAGTTTAGTTTAGTTTTGCTTATAGAGTTAAAAAGATTGTTTTCCTTCTGTTGTTCTGTATATGGGTCACAGTCTTAAGTAATGACTTTTGGTGTACTTCGGGGCAAATACATTAGGTAATATTACTGGTACAATTTGGGAGCTAAGTTGGGAGTAAAAGTTGGGCCCCATTTCCCTACCCATCCATCCTTCACTGAAAATCCTAAAAAGTTTCAGGAATTTCACAGATGCCTGAAATCTAACTCCACTTGGGAAAATGCTCATCTGGAACCGTGTCAAGTGTCTCTGTAACTCTCCTGTGTCTCAGAGTAGATCTTTTCAACTCCTGGTCTTGTAGTGGTGTGTGGAGATAGTTACTGCTTAGTGTGAGTGCCTTGGGTCAGAGCCTCCCGTATTTATTGCAGAAGAGTACAGACATCCTACTTCTGTGCCATTATATAAAAAAAAAAAATTGAGAGTTACTGCTTTACAGCAGGTTGATTAGAAAATACTAGAAAATCCTAGTAGCTTCAAATAAATTTCAAATAAGAAACTACATTGTAAAGCCAATCGTTTGTTGAATTTTATTAAACCTGAGACAACATTAATTAGAAGAATCACCATTTTATGTATCATTAAAAATGAAAAAATGCCAACCTAATGCCTTGTTATCACTTGAAGCTTTTATCTTCTTACTAAAATAGTGCCATTAGATTTATCATAGTCTTTTTTATTTTTTGCTGTATATTATGCTTGTGCATACATATATAAGAAATGCAACTACACCAGGTTTATTACAGTATTCATAAACTTCTTTGCATTCAGAGTCCAATTCTTCTGAACCACTTTGTGACTCAGCTGTGGTGAGCCGGTTGCTGTTGCTGCAGCATTTCAGGGCTGTAAGAGTGTGGAGAATGTGATGTTTGAGAATTTAGGAAACGCCAGGATATTGTTTGATCATGTCAGGAGGAAATTTGAGTTTGGCTACCTTGATTGGTATTTTTGTTCCCTTAACGTATTGTGAGAGAGGTCCTGAGCATAATTCTTAGTGTGTTTGTTAGTCTCCTAAATGTGAATAAATATAAAGAGTAAAGATACTAGAATGCAAAGTTTTTAAGCTAGAATAAAGACTTTAGGTCCTTCAGGTACAGTTAAAAAGAAGAAAAAGTTAACATTCTAAAGATCAGAAGTCAGTACTGGACCAAGGAGGAGAAGAGCAGTCGTGACTGATTCTCTGTGGAGAGAGGTTTCTGGAGATGACCTCCATATTCACATAGGCTGTGGCTTACTGGTCTGCAGGTTTTTTTTGGTGAGTGTGACAAAACTCATCCGACCCACTGGCTACTGATACTTCTGTGGATTCATGTGACAACAGAGAAACAATTACAGTCAGAGCCCAGCTCTTGTACTTACCATCTAATTCAGGATACATTTACTGAGGTTCTGTAGGCTTAGATAAAGATGTTATTAGAGTTGTTTCTTAGCACAATTTAAAATCTTCAGAATTTCAAATACTTCTAAAATCACCCTTGAGTGAGATCATGTTTTGGTGTCCGTGGATTTAATCATTACAACTTTATAATACTTAACTCTGAATCATGGCTTATTTAAATCTGGATTCTGTGTTGTAGATTGTGAAGAGGTCTCTTGAAGTTTGGGGTAGTCAGGAAGCATTAGAGGAAGCAAAGGAAGCTCGACAGGAAAACCGAGAGAAGATGAAACAGAAGAAGTTTGATAAGAAAGTAAAAGGTAAGTGGAGGGGTGCCTGGCTGGTTTGGTCAGAGCGTGAGACTCTTGCTCTTAGGGTTGTGAGTCTGAGCCCCACATTGGGTGTAGAGATTACTTAAAAAAATAAGGTCTTAAAAAAAGAAAGAAAAGGAAAAGGAAGTGGCTACATTGATCTCATGAAGGACTGTATTTTACTGACTTGCAAAAAGACTTTACTAAGTAGTTCTTGTTTAAAGATCTGTCACCAGTAGATTGGAATGTTTTTTTTTTTTTTAAAGATTTTATTTATTTATTTGACAGAGAGAGATGACAAGTAGGCAGAGAGGCAGGCAGAGAGAGAGGAAGGGAAGCAGGCTCCCTGCTGAGCAGAGAGCCCGATGCGGGACTCAATCCCAGGACCCTGAGATCATGACCTGAGCCGAAGGCAGCGGCTTAACCTACTGAGCCACCCAAAGATAAGACTGAAAGTTTGCCCTCAAACTGAAAGTTTGAGGCTCTTGGTGCAAACTTCAGAGTATTGCAGTTCTAAAAAGCATGTAAATCCTCTCACAGTGAATTACGTGTTTATATAGGAACAATGGTAGAGAAGGGATATATCCTTGGTCAAGGATTTGGCATCTGTTCAATCTTAAATATGATTAACTGGGTTATAAAAATGATATCCACCAGCAAACCTTTCAGTTGCTTAAAATGAAAAAATCATGCCTAAGTGTTAGTCCTCTAATTTAGTAGCTAGAAGGAGTCTTCTTATGTCAGCAGGTCTAATCGTTCTTCTTTTATATGTGAATAAAAGGTAGAGTGACTTGTTACATTGGTAGTTCTTAGTGACGTGGGACTGGAAGCAGGCTTTCATAACCGAAAGTCTGCATTGGTATATTCATTCCTTTGTCAGTACATCTGTCTGTCCATTCCTTTGTCCATCTTTCTCTGTACCTGTCCACCCATCCATGTATGCCTCTGTGCAGTCATCCATCTGTCCAGCCATGCCTCTGGTAGCGTCACCAGGCACTGCGCTAGCGTCTGTGCTGGGGGTCGAGTCAGTCAGAAGAGAAAGTAAACTTAACCCTCTGTGGGAGTGTGGTCAGTGCTGATGGCGGGCAGCAGGGGCTGGCGTTGGAGCAGCAGGAGCACTCCGTGTAGACCGCCGAGTCCCTGGATAGCATCTCGCTCAGTAGGCATCCGTGTTCTCCCACAGCAGTTGTAGAGGCCCGCTGTCGTGTGGGGTGCGTCTGGATGGCATCTTAAGTATTTACTGGGTTTATATATATCCATTTAAAATGAGTGTCTTAGCCATAATAAATAAATTTGCTTATGTGTTTAGGATTTAGAAGAGGTTTTGGAAGGTAGCTCAGATGCGTTAAATATTACAGCAACAAATATTGTAAGCCTGCCTTGTTTCTTCTTGTGAGGATCTTTTTTCCCTCTTTCCATGACAAGATTGTGTGCAGTGCAGAAAGGCTGGGAAACTGTGAATAACTTGTAGTAGTCTTCTGCCCAGAGACCATCAGTAGTGACATTTTAATGTCTGTTTTTCTAGTTCTTTTCTACACACAGACTCTTTAAAAATATTTCTTAAAAAAATGGAAGCACCGTTGATACTTACGACGTTTATCAAAACCCTTATAATAAACATTCTCACATATGTCTTTATATAAAAGTCTAGTGACTTAAGAGGCCAGCTCCTGAGTCAGGGGGCAAGCGCACTTCTCTGGCTTGGTTAGATTTCCTGTGGCAAACTGTGCCGTCTAGAAGCATTTCATTGAAGAGTCTTCCCCATGTGAGCCACTGCTGTACCGGGTCACTGGAAACCCCGGCAAGGACCACCTGAGGGGCTTTGGAAAGACTTTTTTCAGTTTAGTCCTGTCCTTTAATCTTTAAATCTTTTTTATTTTTTTTTTTTATTTTTTTTTTTAAAGATTTTATTTTATTTATTTGAGAGAGAGAGACAGTGAGAGAGAATGAGCGAGGAGAAGGTCAGAGAGCGAAGCAGACTCCCCATGGAGCTGGGAGCCTGATGTGGGACTCGATCCCGGGACTCCAGGATCACGCCCTGAGCCGAAGGCAGTCGTCCAACCAACTGCGCCACTCAGGCGTCCCAGTCCTGTCCTTTAATCTTCCATTAGACTATGTTCACCTGAGGTTTTGCTTCAGCCCTTCCTTCTTCTGGCATCAAGGAGATCCTTGAGGGGGAAAGTAACAGAAGCTTCTTACCGGGCAGAGTTGCAGACTTGTTGCAGACCAGCCTGGGGTTGTCGGTAACTCTAGCTACCTGAATCGTCTCCACTCTTCCCTCTCTGCTGCCCCTGAAGTCACTTCCTGATGGTGTTTTGGTGCCGACTATAGTATATGGATAAAGGCATTAGAAACTGAGACCTGCAAAGTGATGAAATACTTCAAAAAGGAGGGCGATCTGTAATTTTTCTTGAGATATGATCTCTGTAGTTTAGTCAAGAGGTCATCTGAATGGGGCTAAGTTCCTGTAATTTGACTAACAGTAGAAGATTATAGGATCTGTTTTATACTTTTTTCTATAAGAATGAAGATAACAGTTCTTTTAAGATTTATATAATTTTTATAGGTATTAAAGAAATATAAACTCAAATGTAATTGGCTTTTTTTATCACTACATTAAACTGCTATTAATTACCAGATAAAACTATGTTTTTTTCTCTTCCTGGAAGAGTTTTAATTTGCCCTGAATTTTTTCATGGACCCTTAAGACTGGTTTCTTAAATTCATTTCCTTTCTTGTTGGGATGAAGCATGTCTTTTTGAGGAAATTTTTCTGAGTGGATATATTTTCCCAGTTTCTCCAAACCTAAGTGTTTTCCAGTTTCCTTTGCATATGAAAACCTGAGCACGCTCAGTCGTAAAAGCATTGCTCTGTTGTCTTATGGTATTTTCCTGTGCAGGGGTCAGTGGGGTACCCTGTTTAATTATGGCTTCTTCTCGTTGGTTTACTTTAGAGGTCGGTGAACAAGTTCCAGTTCTCCTGACTAGGCCGCGAAGGGCTGAGAGTGGAGTAGACACTGTAGAGATTAGGAACAAGCAGTTTACCGTGCAGTTTGCTCAGAACAGAGAGAAATAAAAGCAAGTCTAAAAGTTTTTTAGTTGAAAAGAAATTGGAACCTGGTTCCTCTTGGTCTTCTGATTTTGTTCCACAAAGAAGCTGATAGAAAGCTTACTTCTTTATGGAAAAGTAAGAGATTACATTTACCTGCTTTGAAAATGTGATCTGCTTAGCAGTTTGAGAAAGTACTGGTTTTACTACAGAAAAAATTTAAGTATAAATAGTATAAGGTATTTATAAATATAGGCAAAGTAAAAGGCAAGAATTGTCAGCAAATTCAAGTTATTACAGATCTCTTAGGTCCAAGGAGACAGAAGTAGAAACAAGGGCATCACTGCTGCTCCGTTTAACTGGATTTCAAAGAATGCACTATATGCTGCCTTTGATCCGGATGAGAACTCTCATTTGGTGCTAATACATAAAATGTTTTGGGCTAACTTGCATGCCTCTCCACAAATAAGGTGGAGATGAGTCTTTTCTTTAAAGTTAGACTCCATTTTCTCTTAGTACTGATAGAGGTAATCTTCTAAAAAATGGAAAAGAATTCTTCATTGTTACTCTGCACTTTTCCTCCCAAAAGGGTGGGTAAGAAAAGCCCCCTTTGGAGTTCCTACTAAGTGTATGGACATTTTACATTCTGGGCCTGTGGTTCTATTTATGACCATTTTCGGGCTTCTCTCAGCAGAGTTTGAAGGACACAGTTCCATGTTCCTTTGCTTCAGTGTATGGAGGAGGACAAGATAAGATCAAAGCTTCATGTTATTTGGATATTTCCTTGTGAATTTTCCTCTAGTTAACAAAGAGCACCCTATGTCACAATTTCTGCCCTTCCATCAAGTATATAAAAATGTTTGGTCTCCCTCAGCTAGTTCTCCTGTAAGTTTACCTCCTAAATAGTATTGGGCTTCTTTGAATACAAGCCGTCTTTTTTACAAAAGTGTAGGATACAATGTAATAGAAGAACTAAAGTTCCAGAAGATTGCAAAGACAAGTATAGTATAGAGGATACAGCGGTTATATCCTTTCCCCAGAGTGATCTGCAGCATCCTTTCTGCCATTTTATTATTGGTATGGATTCATGAATTCCTGTTCTCCTTGGCTTTTGATTCATCTCTGTACTTATTTTGGTGTTAAGATTGAGATTTGGGCCAAAAGGAATCTTTAAGCAAGCTCCTGTCCTTTTGTCATGTCTTGTCAAGGATTTCTGCTTTCTAGCACAAAACATGTGTATTATCTGTATTTTTATGTCTGCCCCATATATGTTATAAATTAACACCTTGAGTACACACTCACATACCCAGTTCTAATCTAGGATTTTAGAATTCATTCTCATTTTTCCCCCTTGTTTGTAAAGGAAAAGAAGCGATATCTGTTTAAAAAGACTTACTTAATGCAATATGATTATAACCAGAACTGAAAAACTGTTATAACTTAGAAGTTATATAATGTTTAAATCCCTCTCCTAAAATATTGCTATTTTATAAGGAACTGAATGCACTTCAGGTCGGGTGCACAGGCAGTTACTCTGGGATGAAACCCTAGCATAACAGCAGACTTCTTGGCTTTCTAGTTCTCTTGCAAGCAAAGCTTGGCCTGCCTCTTACAGAAGCGGCCCCTAATATACGGGACTTTGAAATGGGTCTTGTCCTGAATTATCCAGCTTACTGATCACCCTCCCTTTCCTGCTGTGGCATCATTTTTCTTAGCTACTTGAACAAATCCCGTTTTTTGAAATCCTCTTTTATTCATCTTCTGAATTTTTTGTTTTACTGTTCCTCTAACCCACTTACCCCATTTCTCTATCTCCCATTTCACATGGCTCCAACAGTGAGTAATTTCACAGACCAAGCTGGCTAAGGTTATAGAATCAATTTTGATTTGTTATAAAATTAAAGGTATAATTACGTTACACCTTGGTGGATTTGGCTTCAGCTGAATAGCATCACTGAAAAACAGCTTTTATTTATTTTCTTAGAATTACGGCGAGCAATAAGAAGCAGCGTGTGGAAAAGGGAGACAGTTGCTCATCAGCATGAGTATGGACCAGAGGAAAACCTAGAGGAGGACATGTATCGGAAGATTTGTACTGTGTGTGGCCATGAGCTGACCTATGAGAAGATGTGACTTAAGTTATTCACAGATGAATGGGACACTCGTGTAAATAATGCTTCTGGAAGAAATATATATGTTACAGCTTCAGTTTCCGGTCTGGTTGTGGGCAAATACTGGGTCTGTGATTGCTTTTCTCTACAGTAGGAATTAAAGCCAAGGGGGTGGAATAGGTTCAAAAGTAAGCTTCGAGCTAAAGTTGAGAAATACACCGAACCAAACCCTAGATTGGAATAGGAGGAGGAACTTTGGTAAAGGCAACTGAAGTGAATTTTTCTAGGAAACAACAGGGACAGTAGTAGATCCTGGCCCCAGAGGCTAGCCAGGTCTTCTAGACCCTGTCTCTACATGAGGGAGTGGGGAGCTGTTGTTGGACAAGGCCTGACAGCAGGAATTGAGTCATGGCAGTCTGATCATGTTTTCGATATCCTTATGGCTTATTACCATAGGCCCTAACATCCTTGTTGAGGTAGCCCTTTTCAAATCTGGATTAAAATGGAAAAACAGCCATATTGTCTTCTTGATCAGAAAAGGTACTAAGTGTATCCTAACTTGCTAACATTTTACAGAGCACTTACTGGACCAGGCGGGTGTGATGTGAAATGGCTTACAGGTATTCTCCTTTAATCCTGGGAGGGAAGATAATTTATTTCACACTTCTAAAGGAAGTGATACTACAACCTGACATCGCCCCAGACATCTGGAACAAGATTAGTCACTTTTGCCTGTCTTGTCAAAAGATCACAAGGTAGTTATAGCTAGTAAGAGGATTTGTGCTTGATTATAGGATCTATGCAAGACAGATATACACACACACAAAACCTGTTCAAGTTAAACTGGATATTATCAAGTTGTTCTTTGACTTGGCTTTTTTAGTCCTGTTGCTACAAATAGAAAAAATAGGATGTTTATATGTAAAGGAAGGTGTATCATCATCCTCTCTAGATCAGCTCTCCTGGAGAGGATGCTTGAAGAAAGGGAAATCTAAACTAGTCCAACTCAAATAGAATTTTGAGACTGTAATTACTTACCATTCTCTAAGAATTCAACATAGAAATGTTTACTATATTAGTCCAGTGTTGAGATATATATATATATATATATATATATTTTTTTTTTTAAGTGTGCCATGCTAATTACTGACTGGTTCAGAATGGGCAGCAAGATGCTCCTGGTACCACAAAAAAGCTTCCAGCTTGATGTTAACAGAATAATGAGGGGGTCTAGGCAGCTGCATTAACTGCATGGGCAATAAAAAGCCTTGAATCCCAGGAACTTAGGTTCAAATTCCTCTTTTTTAGCTGTGGGCCTTGGGTACGTTGCTTCATGGGAGTATTTTGATCTGCTGGATGGGCACAATCATCTCACAGAGAATGGTTTTGAGGATTAAAGATGGCCAGTCTGTGGCATGTGGCACTTGAGCACGTAATCTCATCAGGACAGCACAGTTCTAGATTTGTCTGGTTTCCCGTATGCTGCTGTGCACGCTTTCATCACTTGAAGAGGATCCCAGTATCCAGAGAATACTGACCACACAATGTATTCTACCCAGGTTGGCAAGTTTTTTCCTCATTTCTCATTTTTAGGTATAATTACAGATTAGTAAATTATATAACAAACTATTAAATACTTTCCAGGAAGAGCAAGCCAACTTATTTTCATATGAACCACTGCCTGAATTATTCCTGGAAGGGAGATTGAGAATCAAGGAAAACAAAGCAAATGTTTGTTCACTCTGACAAAGGAAATATTAAATGGCATTGATAAGAGTATTCAACAGAATATTGATTTCTTTGCGAGGTATGGTAGTGAGCTGCCATTCTTTTGTCTGTATGAGCTGCTTGAGTGGGGAAAGCAGCTGCTGAAAGTTTTTGCTCTTTGCCTTTTTTTTTGAAATTCAACTTCCAGTTTTTTCCATAAACTTAGGTACAAGAGCAGGGTCCCATCAGTGAATTCTTGTGAGAAGCACTATTACACGTGAAGAGAGGATGCAAGAGAAAAATTCCTCTAGACTTGGGATCCGGCAGGTATACCAGCCAAACTACAGGTACGCTGGGCTAGGGAAGGCTACAGAACAGTGTAGGGTCAAAGTTTCCAGAGCCATAAATAGTTATTGTTTTGGCCTCTTGAGGACAAGAGCCATGTCTGACTTGTGGGAGGGAGGAACAGCATAACCAAAGAATATTTAGACAAGAACCTGGGTTTTGGTCCCTTTCCTGCTGGTAACTTGCATTCTTTGTTTAAATGGTTGGTATTTAAAAATCCTAGGAATTCTTTTCTCTTGAGTAGAATCTCTTCTCTCTTTAGCTACTAAATGTGGGGTAAACCAAAGAAACTGGATAATAGGAAAAATACTAATGCATGCCTCTGAAATTTACGATGCAGCAAGTTAACAATACCTGTGTTGCACAGATGCCCAGGAATACTACTTACCAGTTGTGGGGTTGTTGATAAATTTTTAAGTTTAGTAAAGTCTTAAAATGCTAGCGATTTGCAATGTCAGGGAATCCCTTAGATGTGATTATTTCATGTGCGTGCTTATCTGAGCTAAGCTTTAATACCCTATGGGAAACAGGCTCAAGAATTAGTAATTAGTTGGACCAAGTTCTTTAGAAACAAAGTCCAAACCTACATAGAATTCCAAGTACAGTTTTAGCTAGTCTAGCTACTTCTGTTGCCAGTTCAACATGTACTTCCCTAGTGGACCTTGGACAAATCTGAGACTAGAGGAGATGACCAGATGGCTCCAAGGTCATGGTTCCCATAGCTGCCTGCATACTGGGAGGCTTTAGAATGATGGCTGGCTCCATTTCACCCCCCAGATATTGTGGTTTAATTTAGAAAATAACTGAAGAATTTGGGTAGTGCTACTCTGAATAACATTTATTAATATTACTTAAAATACTTTAGAGAAAGAATTCTAAGTGAGGGAAGTACAACTTCAATAAGAAAGCGATTTTTTTTTTTTTTTAAGAAAGCGATTTTTAAGTAGACTGAGATAAATCATGAAATACCGAAGTTTAAAAAACATTTAGTTTTATTTCAGCCATATCAGGTTATCCATGAGCTGTGAAAAGCTACGCTACTTGATAGTAAACCCACCAGTTCTATATGCTACTTTGTAAGCTGGACCTCTAGTGTTCACATACCTTAAATCACTTATCTTTTGTGCCTTAAGGAAAAAAAAAATACCAGAAAAGTTGTATCTGTCACATATATAATACATCCTATGGTCATTGTCACAGTCGGGAATTTTCGATTTGTAGGGGCCATTGAAGGTAACCAATGCTCTATTCTTCAATGTCCTCCTCCCTCCCCCCCTTTAATAAGTGAAAGGATGCTACAAGAAAGCAAGCATTCAAACCATCAAAAAATAAGACAAATTATTTTGAGATATTTTTAAAAAATCTTGACAAGGGAATAAAAGGACCCTTAGGCCTGTAGGGCACAGAACTGCTGGAACACAGCCAGGATATGCGGGTCTAACTCGGCAGTGAAGAGCAGGTTCTCCAGGGTCACCATGTATTGCTGGATTATTTGGTGATGCTGTGGACACAGAAAAGGGGAGGCTTAGGTCAGGAAAAAGACCACTTGAGCAGCCTGTTCCTGTTGTGGAACGACTGGGAAGGGGTAGGAGAAAAAAAGTGGTTATACTTGATAGAAGGATGGGCTCCTGAAAAGCTCCAATGTTAAGAAAATGTAGAGGGGGAAGAAAAAAAAAAAAAAAAGGCAGGGAGGATGTTCAATAACTTAGAAACAAAGTAGCCAGAACTGGATTTGAATGTAAACATAATTCATGCTTCAGAGCAGTCTTCCAGACCTGGCGCAGCTGGGTCCCTACTGATGAGGACAAGACAGTAGGACTCTTTAAAGGGAGCCCAGAGACTGGCCTAAGATTAAAAACAATCCAGGAAAGAGGATTAAAACTATGGTTGCTGAAACATGAGAAAAGATACTTTGCAGTATTTTCCTTTTACTGGTTAGACATTTAAAATTTTCTTTTACAAAAACATAAGAGATCACCGGCTAATTCTCTACTAACTACTCCACAAAACAAGAAACCCAAACTTCATTTTATCTGTCAAAAATAAATAGCTCATCTGTCTCACTGAAAGTCTATGACTTGTTGAGGCTCTGTGGGGGGTGGGGGAGGTCAGAAAATGAGTATCTCTTCTAACTGTGCCTGTAGGTCTCGCACATACAGAGACTTCTACAGGCCTGGAGAACAGCAATTCCTAAATCGGAGTGCTGGAGGACCCATTCGAACCTAAATATTCTGATGAGCCATTGCAGGAACAAATGGACAGTAAAAGGGCCTTACAGGTATTACAAAACCTCCTGACAAATCTGACCGTTTTTTAAAATGGAAAATTCTTGGGGCTGAGACCAGTGATGGTTATTATCTAACCAGAGTTTCCCACAAACCTGTAAGAAGATCTGCTGGAGCCTCTCTATACAGTTCTTGTACCACGGGGTTAATACGCTGGTCCCATCAGTCTCGCATCGTACTAAGTGCTCGGTCAAGATCATGATAAAACGCTGGAAAGGGGGCACAAAGTTAAAGCAGTGTTACAGAAGAATTTTTCTACTTCAGAAAACAATCACATTTTTGACTAAGAGACCTCAAAGGCATTCCTGTTCCACTTGGTCTTCGTGGTGTATGACCAACTTCCCTAAGTCAATACATGCTGTCAGTCTAGAAACACAGACCAGTGCTAACATGAGTGTATCCTTTTTTTCAGTACACGAACAGCTTTAATATATAGATTACTATGCTTTTCTCAGCATCTGTTTTTAAGGACCTAATCAGAAATGTAGGTATAAAATGATCAACAATTGGGCATAACTGAATAGAGAGAGGTACTTAAAGCAACCTCGCACAGTCTGAGAAATGGTCCTGTAAGAACGCTAGGCGAACACCGCAGACTGGGGGGTACACACGGTTACCTTCAAGTAGTGAACTTTTACTTCCTTTGTAAATTTTTGTATTTTAAAGTTTTATAAGTGATTTTTACGATTAAAAAATTTTTGAAATCTAAAGAAATATTTAGATTTTTTTTTTTAACCTATCAGGGTCCCAAGCCAAGATACCTGGAATATGACGAGGAAGAGGTTCTTCTGTTCACTCTGAGCAGATTCCACTTTTTCCTGCAATCTTTCTATTTGTTCCTCCAGAGCCCCATCTTTCCTATCACTGCTTCTGTCGTCATCATCACTTCGCTGCACAGGAGCAAAAGGAAAATGCCATTTTGAATTCTGGTATGCTAAACCTCGTCAAGGAAGGGCAAGGGTGTTCTTGTGTTTGGTCGAGGCCACTTGAAGGCTGGTATTCTAAGGTGAAAGTACTCTGCTCCCCTAAATGCACACACATACCCCAACAGTCCTGGGGCACTTATCCAGGCCAGGGAAACTTCGGGGCAACTGTCTTGGATGACAGCAGGTGGGCATGTCTGCATTCCCAGCAGAAGTGAGTTATAGGACAACCCATTCAGGGAGGAAGTGTGTGTCACATTTTTCTTCCATTCAAAATGAAAACAGCTTTAATTAAGCTCTACGGAAAACGTAGATTCTTGTTAATCACCATCATTATGTTTATGCATTTGCTGTGAACCCTGAACCACTGCTTAGGGAAGGACAGGGTTAGGTTCTTGGGAGCCTTGTAGCTTGTATCTGTCACCTGATCGATATGTAACCTTATGTGTGTTTCTGTTTGAAGATCTCTTAATATGTTTTACAAATAATTATAAACACAGTTCTTTATACTCAAACACTGCCTGAGAAGGACTGACCGTCTTCCGGACCCTGAGTAATGGGACCATAGGTCTCTCTGGCTTTCAGCCTCACAAGAATGTCTTACGAATCCACAAACTGAGCTGCTCTGCACAGCACTACAGCTGTTAACTGAACACTTGATGGAAGAGCCTCAGGGACAGATGAGTGGATTCCCCTTTTCTGGATATAAGATGAGGATGTTGATTTTGAACCCTGAGCTCATGGCGAACAGCACTGTCCCTGCCGGCCAAATGAAGCTCATCTGACCCATGTACTTTTACCATCAGACACACCACAGCCTCCCTGCACTTAGCAACACTAGACAGCATTTCAGCCCTATGCTTCAGGGCCATTTTCAACAGTGAAGTCACCAAAAAAAGCTCAGATGTGGCACTAAATACACCCTGAAAAGGATATCTTTTTAAAATAGCATGAGACCTGAAACAAGAAGGCAGCGTACTGCCTTGTTCAATCTTATCTGAGAACAAGCCCACTGGACAACACGATTTTTTCACTGCTCTGCCTATGTCTGAATGACTGGGAAAACACTAGGAGTATAGATTTTGAGGGCACAAATTTTAGCAAGTTTGCAAAAACAGAACCTGCAAATAATGATAGCATATTCTTTTAACTCTGCCACTGCTCATTCAACAAAATTGATGGCCAGTGAAAAGACCAACTGTACTTTCCAGTCCCATACATTGCTCTATGATCCTTTCAACAGGAACCCCAGAGAGACAGCTCGCCAGGCCTGTGTACAGTTTGAGAACCTGCTCATCCCTGCAATGATTTAGAAATGGCTCCGAGTACATATAACTCAAAGCAGACTGTTCAAAATTCTGCTGGCAGCGACAGGCTCAAGACATCCCTGTTAAGCTTTAACAACTCCCTTCCAGCTCACCCTGAAGAACTCAGAACATTCACAGGTGTTGTCTTTTTAATTTAGCAGTTAGATGACTTCCCCAGTGTCACAAAGCTAGGAGGTGGCTGAGCCAGAACCCAACTCCAGGGATCTTACAGACCAAGGTCCTTTGGTCCTTTGAGCAAGAAGGCAGGCATCACCAGCCCTGGAAAGCCCATTTCCTTCTAGATAACATGCTGTTAATAAGGCCCCATCTGTGATGGTCTTCTCCCTTTTTAGCAAAATTATCAAAGCCCCTCTCTGTTTTTATAGAATTCTGCTTTTGTCCCTAATGCAGCACCTGTTATGGGGTCTGCCTTATTATGTTGTAGGCAACTGGGTAGATGCTGGTTTTTTCCTGACAGCACACTAAGGTTAGGATCGAAGTCTACTACCTGGTAGACCTTTCTGTAGGGAGGGAAATGTTACATCAGTCTGTCCTGCCCATCACAGTAGCCACTAGTGATACATGACTATTGAGCACTTGAAATGGTGTTGGGGTGACTGAAGAATTTTAAATTGCTCTTCATTTTAATTAACTTAGTTACATGTAGTTAGCAGTTACTGTGTTGGACATCACCGATCTAGAGAACAGTGTGACATGAAGGAAAGGCCCTGAGACTTGACAGGCCTGGATCAGATCCTAAGCTGTGTCATTTACTAACCATGCAAGCTTAAGCAAGTTACTTAAGTTCTCTGAGCCTCAATTTTGACATGTATAAAATGGGGATGACCCCATTTACCTTGCAGTATTTTAAGTTTGTCAATGTGCGTTTATATGTGATACATACATGTATGTTTGTATGTATGCATGGAGACTAGCACTTGAAACTGCTATATGTTCATGTAAGTCATTAAATTTGTTTCCACCCACTCTGGTAAATATGCTGCGACAACACTGGAAAATACTGTTAGGAAAAATACTAGTAGTACTATTCTGTAAAATCGTGGAACGCAGCTCACTACTTCCACCCAAAATGGCGAACCATACTTAGGGAAATGAGAAGGACTCTATAAACTGGGGAATGACGGCCCATCCCTCCCCACAGTACAGGGGAAGAGGTACACAGTCTTCTCCCTGTCCCCTCTTGCACCAGAAACTCTTATTAGAAGAAATACAAGTGTCCTCTTTCCTTCTCTGTGCAAACAAGCTGATCCAGAAAGAACAAGAGAAAGGCAAGGTTTGTGGCTTCCTTCCAGGTTCATCACAGTGTAGCAGCAGGAGCAGCACACCCCCACGTCCATCCTCTCCCTCTACTTCTACAACAGTCTGCGTAATGTGGCCTCAGAAAAAAAGAAGTTCCTATCAAGGTAATGAACTTTGAATATTTTTAAGAGTTTCTGGCATATTTTCTTTGACCATTTACGAATTGACATAAAGACTTACCCGTTTGTGTTGCCTTGCGAGTTTTTCTTTCGCCTCTTCCAGCTCTTTCTGGATTTTGAGAACGTGTTTGTTCATCTTACGAATCGTGGAGTGCAAGATTTCCCAAACAAATAATCTTAAAGTAACACAGTGTTTAGTTAATGTGTGTTCAAGTACACTTAAGAGAAAATAAGATCTCTCAGCTCTTATAATCTACTCATGTTGGAGGTCTTCTTAATAGGCAGAATTGGTCCTATTTCTCCAGCAATACTTAAAAATTTTTTTGTATTATAAATTGTGCAAACATCTGTCTCTACCCATTAGACTCGGGTAAGCTTTTTTTTTAAAGATTTTATTTATTTGAGAGAGAGAGACAGTGAGAGAGAGCATGAGCGAGGAGAAGGTCAGAGAGCGAAGCAGACTCCCCATGGAGCTGGGAGCCTGATGTGGGACTCGATCCCGGGACTCCAGGATCACGCCCTGAGCCGAAGGCAGTCGTCCAACCAACTGAGCCACCCAGGCGTCCCTCGGGTAAGCTTTTTGAAGGCAGTACTGGGTCCTTGTCATTTTTATTTCCATCCCCTACTAGACATGCATAAAAGGTATGTGTATGTACTCAATGAAGTGAAATGGCAAACTAGAAAAAAATATTTTTTAGTATTTATATATTTTAAATATATATATTTTTTATTTTATATATTTATATAAATATAAATATATATATTAAAAACAAAAATGTATTTTCTCTCTTCTAAATGTAAACATTATGTATTGGAGTTGTCTCAAAATGGAAACCTAATCTGAGGCTCATTTCACATGCTTTAAGCTACTTAACTATAGCATATATTCAGCCAGTTCTCTGGAACATTTAAGAAACTTACTAGTTCACAATAGCTATCAACTGCTGGGCTTTCAAGAATGAGATAAATTTTACGTGGCCGGTTCTGTATCTGCAAACTGCTCAAGCATGGTCACTTTGCAGGTGCTTTAAAACGTTTGTTGTATATAGGGTTTATTTTTTGAAGCAATGTCTTAACTATATCTGTCTACGAACTAGTTCTTCCTAACCCCAAGATAAAGCGCAGAAGAGGACTTCCCTCTAAACATTTTGACTTGGATGAGGACAGTTTCAGTGCAAGATAATAAATCAGCCAGTCATCAAACCCAGTCAAGAGCATTAGTGGACAGGGCGTAAGAGCAGAATACTTCAGCTCTGGAAGGGGTGGTAGGTAATGCTTTGCTGAGTTAGGAATCCTTGAGCTTAGGGTTCAAGAAGTGCTGGAGCTTTTGAGCCTGTTAGCCATTCAAGAATGCCCGTGTTTGAATTCTGACTCTGCACTTAGTTGTGACTTTGGACAAACTACTTAAACACTCTGCAGCACTTTCCTGTTTTGTACAATATAGATACTGTAACCCCCTCTATAGTGTGGGGTGAGGATAATGGCTACCAAATAACCTGGGCGATCAATTTTCTGAGAGTTTGCAAATACGAGAAATGTCATTGTCTTCATTTATGAATGCCAACCTGGCTGATATGGTAACTTTAAATCAAACCCTTCCACCCTAACAATTAAGTTCATTTCAGACCAGTGTCCTCTGCAATACCAAATACAATGAAGAGGATAAAGGCTGTGTGGATTTTTTGATCTTTATAAGCACTATTCCTTTATTTCCTGTTTTGAGACAACTCCTACTGTTCCAGTCCCAATCAGTTCGAAAGCCTATGAACTCACCTCATGAGTAAGAACCAAGCTTAATGAAAAAAGTCTCTTCCTGTAGGGCAAACGGGCCTAGAATGAATCTTCTGCATTAAATCTAGGTTTTTTGTGAATGAGGTGAGACACCCTCCCCTCCCCATGGGCACTCAGGTGCCCAACAGACTTCTCCTCAGTCCCTCTGTGATGTGTCCTTACCCCACCTGACTTTGGTTTCGCATAGCTCCTGGAATACATTCAGGTCCCCAGCTGCGCTGGAACCCTTCCCTATATATCCCACTGTCTAGCTCAGACCCTGACATACAACCTGGTCTTCCCTCCCAAGTCTGGATCTTTTATCAGCAATTCTACTTGTCTGGCTGGGTCCTGATTCGATTTACATGTGTGTCCTTAAGAGACACTGCAAAACTGCCTGGGTGTGTATTCACACTGTCCAGGAATCTTTTGCCAAGCCCAGTCCTACAAGATCGGACCATCGGTACATTAATGATGTCTGAGCCAGAATTTGGAGCTCATGTATGAGACCAAATATAAGTCAATTCTTAAAGAATACAAACTTTGTAAAATAATCCACACTTACCTAGTAAAGTCTCGAGACAGTTCTGAAGAGAAGATCCAATTTGCCACTGCAGCACAGTCAACAATCTGTGTACGGATCATCTTATCTACTAGTACAGCAATCATCTACAATGAGAAAACAGCTGCTAGGGTAAATCACACTTATATGGAATCCCGCCCATGCTACAAAACCAAAATAGAAAGTCTGAAATTCATTTTCAGTGGTTATGGAACAGATCAGTTTGATCACTGGGTCTTAAGCTTTATTCTGCTTTCTGCTTGGCTCCGGTACTTACTATAAGACAGCAAGAGAACTATAATGCCAATAAAGATGGAGCAAAAAGAAAAACTGTTAGTGGTAACACCTAAAATTTTTTGAAAATATTAGAGAATACCAAAATATATAAACTCAGCTGAATCCTTAAATTAAAAAATCTAAGGATGTTTTATTATAAAAAAAAGTGTCAATATATTCAATTTATTTTAATGCCTCTTTAAAACCTACAGTATGAAAACAGTAACTTGAGTTTTGAGAAATCCGGAGCTTGTTTGTAGAAATTGGGTAGACTTGACAACTATTTCCTTACCCAAGTGGTAGACTCTTCTAAACAACAAGCATTCTTACTACATATTTAAAAAATGTGTTGAAATATTATAGTCCAAAACCAAATCATATACTTGATCTTGAATGAATGAATCAAATACTTTGATTTCTACAGCCTTAAAAAAAGAGACTCAAATTTCATGTTTTAAAACAATGGTATTAAAGGCCTTATTTTTATACCTATACAATCAGAGCCTCAACATGTCTAATTAGAATTTTTACCTGTGGATGGTTCCTCCAGACCTCAAACATAACTCTCAGAACATGTAACTTTCCTTCATCACTCTCAGCTAGGGTTTTGAAGACTTCATGAAACCTTTTGACAGTGGGGGTAAAAAAAATACCACATAAAAACTTATTCATTAAAGATTTTAAGTTTTTCAAAGCTTTTTTGATGCTACTCAATTTATAGTGTAATACATAAATACAAAATAACTGAATGTTAACCATAAAGGAAATAAAGGGTATGATTAGGAATTTATGGTTTGTATGAAGTTTGCCACAAATTCTAGATTTTCGATACACCACTGTTAGCCTAGGACTATAGTTAACTGTGTACCTAAGACTAGGTGAGTGCTAAAGAACCGTCTCTAAACTCAGGCGAAGTATCCTGCCTGCCCTTTCTGTGGGAACCCTGCAATAGAGACTTGAAGTTGAGATGGCGGAGCAGCCCAGTGTCTCTGCTCAGCTGGAGAAGTATCTGTACGCTCTTCCTGCTTCTGCATTGTCTGAGGAGTTAGAAAGCTCTGTCTTCAGTACCAACCTTTGGGTCACTCCCCAAAATGTAGCTGGCTCGATTTCTGCTTACATTCCTCTAGGAAGATATTTAGACAGGGTGGGAGCTTCTTGATGATATATAGGATTGTCCTATGGACCCAGGTTTCTCACTAGTTTCTCTAAAAGTCTACCTGAAAATAGGTACCTGCCATGTATATAGCAAACTGTCCATACGGACTGACAGGAGCCAAACAGGATGTTAGTACTACAAACCAGAACCGCTGTATTAAAGTATGTGACGATACTATTAAGATCTTCATGTTCAACAATTTTAGCTAAAAATTACTATACCACTGGTATACACCAAGCAACATTCCGAACCCTCAAAATAGAGTACGTGTTCTTGTTGCACTTACTTTGCAAGAGCACTAAAGGAGTGGCTGAATGATTTGGCTGCCAAGTGTAGCAGAGTCTGTACAAAGACCTCGATTTTCAAAGGGTTAAAGCTGAATCCTTCATCTGAAAAATATTCCACAGTAAGAAAGCTAGAAAATTTAAGTATAGCAAGTCCTTGATCCGTCACCTAGGGTGCTAGATGGATGGCATGCTCACCTTCAGGCATTAAGTCAGATGTGTCAGTCATTTCTCTGCATACCGATGAAACAATAAAAGATCACTGCTGATTTCAAATACTCAAAATATAAAACTAAGCATAATCTTAATTCTTAGTTTTTTGGGATTGTTTCCCTAATTCTTTTATATGATCCATTTCTTTTACAAATACAACATAAACTTTGTTCATATCTCTCTGTATGGTGGCAAAATAATATATTAATAAAGAATTCAGTACACACTTAACAGTTAAATCTAAGTCTTAAGATGTCTGACAACGTCTGAATTCACGACCATCATTTCAAGTTTGAGTCTGAACAGGGGAAGGTCATCAGTTTGATAGGTTTTTTGCTTTATATTTCTAATTATATCTTCTATCATAATACAAATTTCTTACAAAAATCCAAACAAAATCCTAATAGTAAGTAACCCAAGGGCCATTCATGTTTTATTTTGATTAAATCATTTACTATGCATGTGTCCTTATGTACAAATCTAACAAAAATTTTTCCCCGAAATGTCACCTAGTTGTCCCAGTAGGCTTTTTACCTGTTTTACTGATTTGTCTCTTCTAATGTGCCAGTATCACATTATTCTAGCTACTGCAGTTTTCATGATATCTTTTAATAAATGATAACACAAGTCCCTCTCATCATTTTTTGACTTGTTCATTTACTGATTCAGGTAAACTTACAAATCATTTTGCCTATTTTGCCACTCTTGCCCAGATTAAAACCTAGGGAATTACATGGTACATACTCAGTATGTGTTGAACATTCTTATTATAATTGTTTAAAAACTGGTGAAAAACTCAACTTTATAATTCACCAAGTCCTCCCATTCAGGAACCTCTCTAAAGTGAAAACGGGAAATGTTTAAAAATTTCTAAATGGTAACAGCATATTTTATGTTGTGTTTAGTTTCTAAACTGAACATCAGCTGTCATAGGGAAGTGAGGTCTCACTTTACATAACGGAGAAAGTAGCTGGGTTCTAGGAACCGCAGACACTGAGCAGGCCTTTGGTTGGGAGCAGCTGTTGAGAATTCAGAGGAGCTCACATTCTGCCTTCTCTCTATGCTGTGAGCCGGCCTGGGCACAGCGCCCCTGAAGAAGTATTCAGTCCTCTTACCGTCATCATCCTCCTGGTTAGGATTTGGCACATCTTTCAGAATGCTGAAGATTTCATCATTGGTTGCTTTACTTTTAAAGGCAACAGCTAAACAGAGGGCAACTGAGTGTCCAGGAAGAGAATCTAAGCACAGAATGGGGAAGAGGGTAGATCAAGTTTTAAGACTGTTCTTGTAAATAGTTAAATAACTAAGAAACTTCCATGACTGTCCTTTGACAGTCCTCAAATCCCTAGGCTTTTATTAAGCCAAACATCTGAGACTCGATGTATTCCTCTCATTTTGGTTAGTGCCCCTTCTTCCTCCTTTTCCCTAAGACAGTGACAAATAAGTTTGAGTCTGAACAGGGGAAGGTCATCAGTTTGATAGGTTTTTTGCTTTTGTCTTTTGCTGAGGCCATACACTTGCATCTGTATAAGCCAGATGCTCATAGGCTGTGACTCCATGTATTTAATACTATTAGTTATCTGTTGAGTCCTTAATTGTATAAAATTTGCACTAATATATACTGTATGGCATCACCAGGGCAACTGCAAATCTTAACATAAGGTAGACAAAGGGGTAACAAATAAAATGACAATCCTGACATAGAACAGGAGTTGCTAAGCATTTTGAATGAAGTCAGTTACAATACGTCACATGTGCTGTGTAGCTTTTCTTTGGAAGTGGGAGAGAAAATAGTGGAGAAACAAAATCCCATCACTAAAGGGTCTACATTGTATTGGAGAACCAAGGCAGTCACAAAAAAAGTAGCCAGAGCAACACAAAACTGGCTTGATAAAGGTTAGTATTCATTGGAGAGGAGCTTGGGCCTGACCCTAGAGAGAGTACAGGAACTAAAGAGAGAAAGGGCTTTCCAGACTGAGGTTAATGGCACAAATAAAGGCAAAACTGAGAACTATGAGCCCAGAATAAATAAAAGAGGAAGTGGCCTGGCTGGAGCAGGAGTCCACTTGGGAAGAAGTGACAAATGGCACAGTAGAGACAACTGTTAGGAGGACTTTAACTATTAGGCTTAGCTGCTTCTATGGGGAAAAAAGAAAGCTCAACATTCAACGGAAGTTTGAGCTCTTGCTATCAAAGACTACCTTATGGTTCTCTGGCCAGTATAAGGCAGAGCTCAGAACTCCGCACATGCGTGTGCTGCTGCATCAACTTTGCTCTGGCAGGAAAGCAAAGTGGGACGAGTCAAAGTGGCTTGGTTAGTAGGGATGGATATGAGTTGGGGCTCTACTACTCAGAAGCCATTTCACTCTGGCTTCACCTCTCTGAACAGATTCTTCATTGTAAAATTGGTTTAATAAACACACTAATTCTCAGAGCTGCCTCAAGGATTAAGTGGCATAGTGGCAAAGGAAATGTGCTCAGCATTGGGACCAACAGAGTTCACTTTAAGGAAAACAGGTGTAGTGTGAGGTGGAGGTGGAGAACGAGGGGCGCAGGGGAAGGCAAAGGAGGGGAGTAAGTTTCAAGATGTAGGAACTGCCACACACCATGAAGTGGGAGGCTCACGGAGGAGCCATGTGCAGTGCCATCTGCGAAGACTCCACACCCAACTCTCTACCAGCGATCACCAATGCACACCTTACCTTCCTTAAGCATAAGGCACAAAATGGCATATCACAGTATAGGCGCTCTGACTCACAGTGTAATCTCAGACATGAGGTAACCAAAAAGTAAGAAAACTGTATTTAAGAATTGACTTCTAGAGGCATGTTGCTGGTCAAAATACAGTCAATGTGCACCTATGTTCCCACACCTGAACGGGTACCACACGCTAATCAATTCAGGTAAATCTATACCACCGTGACAGATGCACTCATTTTAGTAAGTTCTGGCTCTACATTCAACTCGCTATACTTAGCAGCATATTTAAGATAATCTCATGGATATAACATTATAAAAAATATTAAGGAAAAAACCTTACAAGCCAATAAGTAAACCATGAATCTTTAAAATGATGACAGGGCAAACAAATAGTGACTAGTATTTCAAACAGACAAAATATAAACCCAAGAAAAGAGAAAGTTCACTTTTCCCACCTTAAATAACTGACTTCAGAGAATATTGGTATCAGTACGTTTAAAAGACAACGGGATGAATTGTATTCTATTACTTACTGCTACTTTCATCTCCGTACTTGTAAATGCAGGTTGGGTTTGCAGGACATAGAGCTGAGAAGGTAGGAGGAACAATATCTAATATACGCTGATGATAAGACAACCTATAATACAAATAAGAGCCTGAGAAAATACTGTTCATCAGTTCCATTATTTGGTAACCTCCAATTTACCAAGAAAAGTCCCAGCTCCAACACCCTGGACTCAGCTGACAGCCAAGAAGCCAAAAGGGAAAACAAGTCCTTTAAGCTTTTGTCTATGGCAGCATACTGAAACTAGGGCCTTCTTCAAAACTTACTGGTTCACAATGAGGGGAAGCCTGGTGACCAAGGAAGTGGAGTGGTACTGGGGTAGGGTGGGGAGAGGATAGTCTCCATGATGGAAACACTGATTATACTGTAGCAAATAAATGTATTATCAAGGTTAATGGGAGCCAAGTTTTCTACTGCCTGAGAAGGTATTTAGAAATTATGGCAAAGGAAAGGCTAGAAAAAAATGAAGTAGAGTTGGAGGGATACACACACCTTAATCAATATAAAAAGTTGTGTGTATGTGTGTGTGTGTGTGTGTGTGCATAAACGTATATACTATCTTTGTCCATCCCAAGAACAATGAGCGTAGTAAGTGTCCAGATCTTGGTTCCTAAATACTATACTTCACTATTAAGAACTTGGCTCCATGAAGGGTGCCTGGGTAGCTCAGTTGGTTGAATGTCAGACTCTTGATTTTGCCTTAGGTCATGAGCTTAGGGTCCTGGGATTGAGCCCTATGTTGGGGTCGAGTCTGCTTGTCCCACTCCCTTTGCCCCTCCCCCTTGCTTGTGCATGCTCATGCGTGCATGCATGTGCTCTCTCTCAAATAAATAAAATCTTAAACAAAATCAAAAACAGAAACAAAAAACTTGGGCTCTGTGACTAGATGATTCCAGGGGGAGGGGTAAGGAAACACAAGTTGAGCCTGGTCCAGCTTATGCCAAATAAGGAAATGCTTAACGAATGGAGGGGGACGTTAGAGGGGAAAAGAAAAAAAAGGACCCAGGAGGCACAAGAGACTCCGCAGTAAATAAATCCGGGGCAATTTACGCATCAAAATTATTAATGACAGCAAGAGATTATATTATAACTCACTGAAGAAAACAGAAATCCGTTAGTCCCTATTGGATATATAAACACAGGACTAAATAAGTAAATGGGTGAAAAAGGATAGTGCCTTCTTACAGGAGAATACCAACTAATAAATGTTGGGAAAAAATGGAAAAAGAATCATTACTTGGCAGTCATCACAGTGGTGGCAGATAAAAGTAGCTGTCAGTAGACATCTGATACAGAACAGAATAGGAGTATAATCTCAGGATATCTCCCACAAAATATTAATCAATCACAAAGGGAATAATGGTGAATTTAAGGTGGAGAAGTGTGACAGCCACTGACATGACCAGTGCCCAAGGTTAACATTTCCAGGGGTGGGGCTCATGTGGCCCTTGATGTGATGCATGAGGAACACTACCAACGATGCAAGTCCTGAGTCTGGTCAGGAACACAAGTGAGGGCAACTCAAGAAAGAGAGGCCTAGATTCTTTAAAACATGAAAGACAGGAAAGAGTAACTGGTCAAGTGAGGAACATGAAGGGAATGACAACTAAATGCTACTCATGTGCACCTGATGGGATTCTGGCCCAGTGAAGGCAAAGACATTATGGTGATGGGTTGGCAAGGTTTCGTCTGTGGGCTGGGTGGCTGTACTCCTACACTACAGCCGGTTTCCTAATCTGGAGGACTGCATGCTGGCCATGTAGAAGTGTCTTTGTCTTGGGGAAAGATACAATGGATTCTTAAAGGGCAAAGGGCCATCACCTCTGCAGCTTGTCTTCAGAAGGTTCAGAAAAAGACCAACGTGATGGGTGTGTACACACAGAGAAGGGAAAAAGAAGTGAACATGTGAACAAGTGTGAAGTGTTAACAACTAGGGAATCTAAATGAACAGGATACAATGTTCTTTGCACTATTTTGGCAACTTTCCTAAAATATGAAATTATTTCAAAGTACATTTGACAAAAAAAATATTGGCCTAATTCACATACAATCCAGATGGCATGGCTGCTTAATTTTTTTTTAGCCTGAATCTTCACTAAAGACTGAAAGGGAAGAGAGGCAGTACTTGGATTCAAAAAATGATATTCTGGACATACATCACACATGCAAAGAAGAGACACCCCCCCCCGCTGCCATAGAAATTAGGAGAACTAAGTTAAGGAGAAAAGACAAAGAACTTACCTCATACATTTTTCTAGAACTTCTCTTACAAACTTTGGTTTGGGACTTTCAGGATCTTGAGTAAGACAATCTGACCTAATGAGAAAATGGTAGTTTTATAAGCTCTTACACATAATCTGCACTTATACCTAATGTGTACTTAGCCATAATGAATTTCCTTGTACCTACTAATTCTTTTATTTCACACATACACACACACACACGTATAACAGAAATAATTATTTCAGACTGTGTAGGAGATTGCTTTTATGTTATAGCTTTAAATATTAAGTTTTCTTTAATATGACAGACTGCAGCGAAAGGAACGATAAAACATACCACCACTTACCAATCTTCCCAGCTCCAACGGAACTGGAAGTTACTTAGATGATGGGAAAACCAATTAATAAACCTATAGAGAGAAGTGGGCAGGGGGTGGGGGGAGAAGGAAAAGGATGAATGGTTGCAGTTTGTAACAGGAACTTATATAATCCTTCAGACAAATAAAACCCTACTTTATAGGGTTAAATGAAAAGCATATGCCCCTACCAAAGCTGTATCTTCTGCTGTCACTTAGCCTTTTCTCTATAAATCCTAAAATTCATCTTCTCCCCAAAATAACAGTCCCCTATTTCACTCCTTGTAATAGTACTATCCTTTTTAAGCAAATAACAGATATGAGTACCTGTTTTGTGCCAGGCACTATATATACACGTGTGTATATGTGTATCTATCAATCTATATTTGATATCTCACAATAACTTTCAAGTAATGTACTATTTCCCCCCATTTCACGGACAATGAAACAGGCAAAAGAAAAAAGATGAAAGGAATTGCATATAAAACATTTTACAAGTGGCAGAGCCAAAGTGTAGTCTCTCATCACATTATACCCTTTTTACCACAAACAAAATATACCCCTCTTTCCCCCTAAAAATATTGATCTAACTAGCTAGAAATCACCTTAGTATACTAGTATACTTAGGATACACAGTATAATGCTGTGAAATTTTAAGAGCCAAATATATATCTGCTGAATTTCAAATGGCATAAATGTGATATCCAACACAACTCCTAGTTTTATTAATTAGATTGGGAGAAAAAAATCAGAAGACGCTTTCTTAAAGCATGTCCCTTACAGATCTGTAATTGCAATCACTGAAATTACTCAGGATAATAGGTGTGACATACAACAGTGCTCACTGTTAAGTTCAGATATGCAATCTGAACAATGGACATGAAAGATCATGGTGACTGGGAAATGTTCAGGACCTGTCCTGATCTGATCTGGGAAACTGACAGAGGTAAGAAAGAGCACCAGGGGATAAAGGTGGTATACAGGCCTCCCCCAAAAGACAGTGGGCATGTGATTACTACTCCTCTAACAGTCCAATATGGTCTTTTATATAAACTGAGTTTTCAAGGTATAGTTATGCAGAAACTAATTATTTTAGAAGCAGATACTATCTACAAACAAAAATAGATATATATTTCTACATAACAAATACACAGTATTAGATTCTGCTTCTGCATAGGTGATAGTTAATATAAAGCCCATTTTACAAGCTTTCATGTCCAGTTACAAAGGAAAAAGTATAATTATACCAAAGCACCAAACAAGTAAACAATGAATGAAATTAAAACCTCAGCATGGCCATCATTTCATACCGAAAGCTGTACTAGAAAGCATAATGTTAAGTTATGAGTTTTATTATTACACAGAAGATTATTTCGGGGAGGCAAGAAAGAGAAATCAACTTAGAACTTCTAAAAAGGCAAATGTTTTACTGACCAAAATTTTTTATACTGTACAGGGAGTAGAAGCTGCTATCCATCAGTATAGGAACTAAGGCAGTTACTGTACCTGTCCACACATGTAGTGTTCATCGTGTCCAAACGCATGTATAACATTTCAGTTGCCTGTGCAAGCTGTGAATTTGAGGATAAGGAAAACTACTCTCCATCCTCTTTCAAAATAAGTTGTGATAAAAAAAAAACAAGATTTCTCTAGAAGTCTGTATAATGACTAATAATGCTGAGCATCTTTTCATATAATTGACTTTTTAAAAAAAACATCTCTGAGTTACCAATGATGTACAATAAATCGGAACTGCATACACCCATAAAATAAACACAGTGAATATTTCCATCACCTCTCCTCTAAACTCTCCCCATGCTCCTTTGTAGTCCTTTCTTCCCCTCCTCCCCTGTGTCTGCAAGCAAATATTGGTCTGCTGTCACCGGGTCACTTTGCATTTTCTAGAATTCTATATAAATGAAATCATATAGTATAAATTCTTATTTGTTTGGCAACTTCTATTCAGCATATTTATTTTGCAATTCATTCAAATTGTTGCCTGCACCAAGAATTTGCTCCTTTTATTCCTAAGTAGTATTCCATTGTGTAGATATGACAAATGTATACATTCACTCATGTACTGATGGATATTTGGGTTGTCCCATTTGTGTCCCATTTGGGGTTATTATAAAGTTTCTATGAACATTAATGCCCATTAATGTTTCTATGGACATTAATGTAGGGTAATGTGCTTTCATTTTCATTAGGTAAATTCCTAAGAATAGAATGGCTTGATTGTGTTTAATGTATGTTTACACATATGTTTAACTTTTGAAGAAATGGCCAAACTTTCCATGAAGTGATTTAAACCCACAGTAAGAAATATTTAATAATCTTTTAAAACCAGGCCAAAGAGAGTAAGTTTAAAAGCAAAGGGAAGGATACAACTTGGGGGAGAGAGCCAGGCTGAAGTTTGCACAGCTCGATGAGCAGCGTTGTGTACATCACATCAATGTGCGGGGGAGCTGGCAGCTGAAACAGCTCTGCAAAGATCACCTACAAAAGAATCATGAGTCAGAACTCAATTCAACCAGGATCTTTGTACTTCCATCAGAAAGACCTCAACATTCTAAATGTAAACTCTAGCTCCATGGCATTCATAATGAAAAAATAATCACTTAAAAAATAATTACAAAATGAAAATTTCATCTTTTTGTAACTCAATCAAATAAGAATACGCAAAAATTAATGCTTATTTGATACTGCCAAAGAATTGTGCAATTAAATTCCAACTCTGGAAGTATCAGAGGTGATTCAGGCAGGTGGTCCATCAGGGTGTCATTCCTAGAAGAGTAAAAACTCTCACTAGATTTTTGAGAACAGGAACTGAGGATATTCCAGGCTGCTACTTAAAAACTGGTACCTGGCCATCTCTTTGGCAGTCAAGATTTCTTTGCCAAGATTGTTGTTCAGAAACTTGTTTCTACCCTCCCTATATAATTCATGGACCACCTATCTAGAGTCTAAAGCCTGGTCTGCATTCTTTCTTCTTACTCCCATCTCTCTGTAGTTCATTCTGATGAATTTTTACATGGTTTTCAGATTTGAAAACATGACTTCTATTTTGCATTTCAAGAGATGTGTCAGTGAGTCAGGTTCATAGTCTAAACATACCCTCAAGTTGTATAAAGACAGGACAAATGCAGTATTTCTAAGAAAGCACACAAATACATTATAAATAAAAAGTGAATCTGTAATATATCATAACTATGCTCACTTTTAACACAAAGGAATAATGCAATCAACAATCTGACTCACACAGATGTCAAGTGAAAACACTGTTTTTTAGAACAGAAATCTCTACAAAGTGTTCAACTTTACTACTACTATCACCCTTCTTCTGCATGCCCTAATATGGGGTCAAAAGCACAATTTCTTCTTCCTACTTCCAAAAACAATGGGCTTTTTTGATTTCTAGGAATAAATATTCATACTTATCCCTACCTTGTGATACAGAGAATATACTAGTAAAGAGTATGCTAGCAATAACAGGCCAGATAAACACAATTAAGGATAAGTTATTTGCTTAAAATAAAACAATATTTTATTTATTTTTATAAAATATTTTATTTATTTATTTTACAGAGAGAGAGAGAGAGAGGACACAAGCAGAGGGAGTGGCACAGGGAGAGGGAGAAGCAGGCTCCGTGCTGAGCAGGAAGCCTGATGTGGGGCTTGATCCCAGGACTCTGGGATCATGATGTGAGCCATAAGGCAGGTGCTTAACCGACTGAGCCACCCAGGCACCCCAATAATACAATATTTTAAAGTATTCAAGCCAATTATACATCTGATAAGTGGACACAATGTACTGACAGGACTGGAGGTAACTTACACTATCCATGAATGAAGACATACTATATAATTTATGGGCAACACAAAATTCCATTTGGTTCAACCACCTCTTTTCACTTTACTAACATGGCTAACAGAGCACCAAAACTAACAGCAATTTCCTTGCTCCTGTGTTACTTTTCAGTACCTGACAAGTTGCAAGGGGAAAAAAAAGCCAAGAGTCCTTTACACTTTAAAATCAGCAGAAAGATTCTGAAATTTAGAAACATGCTCCATGTGGAATGCATACCTCAACTATATGGTAGTTCAAGGGGATCTTGTTCTTCCCTGGATAGCTCACCAGCTGTGCAGCGCTACAAAAAAATGTAAGTGAGGTTTAATAAGTATACAAAGATACAAAAAAAAAATATATATAGATAGATAGATAGATATCTCTCTCTATATATATATATGTATCTCAAACAGGCAGCTCTAAAAGCAGCACATTTGGATTTAAGGAAAAGAAATCTTTTCTGAAATGCTCTAGATTTCATACTTCACTTAATTACAGCACATATTACTTTGTTTATCATAAGGAAACTCTTTAATGCAGCCCCAAATCCTTGAAAGATCAAAAAGAGTATATTCAAATCTACTAACTTTGAAAGTGATAATAGGGTAGACCACTCCACAAATACTATATTCCTTTCCACCTTAAAATCTAAACCAAAACTTTCCAAGGCTCAAGGAAACACTAAAAATAAACTTTTCCAAAGCGTGATATCTAAATGCTAGAAAGCTATTAATATTCTTTTATTCTCATAGCATTTATACCAAAACCAGTTGATTCCAGTTAGTCTGTCCATAGCAGATGGCAAATATCCACACAAAAAAGTTATCATGTGCACATTACTAAAAAGCACCACAGTGTTATGAAGCAGCCAGAGAGATACTGTTTGAGTGTGAAAGGCCGTGGAAAAGCAAAGAAGTGTCTTTAGAGACTGGTCTTATTTAGCAAGACAGGGCATCAGAAGAGAGGAAGTTTTTCTTACACTCTTAACATATATTTAACCAAATCAAAATTGCTACTTTTTCTCCACTCAAAAAGTTACCATGAAATCTTACCAAGTTTTCCTTTCCTTCCAGTGGGACTTAATGATGCAGTGAAGATTCTCTTCTATAACAAATCTTTCAACTGAATGACTCCCTGGCATTACAGGACCCTGGAAAGAAAACCAAATGTATATACTACAAACCTAGAAAAAGATACTGCCTTTCATTTATCCAACAAGTATTTGAGAGCTTATTATGATCAAGAAACTACTGGGTGTTAAAGATAAAAGTTCAGAAGTGTGAAAACTCCTATCACCATCATAGTCACTTCTATCGAATACCATTAGAATGGCAGTTGCAGCACTTCCGCTAGTGCTCCGGACACTGTACCATCATCATCCATCTCAATTAAACCAGAGTTCATATTATTAGCTCTATATGGTTTGATTTTTTTTTAAATCATGAGGTAGATTAACTTCTATAATAAATACGAAAAGAGGAAAAATTTTTATTTCAATTACTGTATAGACATAAAAACTCATACATTGCATTGAAAGACAGCCATACTCAGGGCACCTGGGGTAGCTCAGTCAGTTAAGCACCTGTCTTTGGTTCAGGTCATGATTTCCAGGTTCTGGGATCGAGCTTTGCATCAGCTCCCTGCTCAGTGGGGAGCCTGACTCTCCCTCTCCCTCTCCCTCTGCCCTTCCCCCTTTAGTTGTGCTTTCTCTCTCTCTAATACATAAAATCTTAAAAAAAAAAAAAAAAAAAAGACAGCCATATTATATTGTTTAAGAAAATAGTTAAAAAACGTTACCTGCATGTTATTATTCTTTTTTAAGGTATATGCATAACAAAAAGGTTCAAAGAGTTTTATTTTTACTTATTATTTACTCTTGTAGACTTTTAATCTCTATTAATTTTAATTTTTACTAATAAACATTTTTTTTCAAAGACCAAAACAAAAGAACCAAATCCTTTTCATTTTTAGGGGAATAAATCTTTTATATGTTTATACTCTTCTGGCAAAGGAATATGGCCACATTAGAGAGGCAATACCAATTAAGTACACATTACTTAAAAATTAAGTAGAAATACACATGCAACATCAATTAAGAGAAAAACATTTTGAGGTTCTATTCTAGTTTCTCTTGTACAAACAAGTGCCTAACTACAAAGATTCTAGCCATCTTAAACGTATATTAGATTCCAATTAGATATCCCTAATTAGACCATTACATAATGTCAACTAAAAGTACTTCACTATATATGCAGTATAGTAAAGTGGGTAGCAAACTGATAATTCTGTAAATACAACTGATTATCTGACAGTGTTTTACTCTGAGACCAGTTATACATATACTAAATTTTCACTGCCCAAAAGCAATTTACGGTACAACAGAAAAGAGAAAACACGAGGAAGAAAATGCCATGTTTGATCTCTGGTGGCAATACTGGTTCTCAAAACGGAGTAATTTTGCCCTCAGGGATCACCTGGAAATCTCTGGTGAGAGTTGTGGTTGTCACACCTGACATTTTCCCTCTACAGGCTGCTGGTAGAGCCCAGGGGTGCTGCTAAGCATCCTACAGTCACTGGACAGCCCCCCACCACAAAGAATTCTCCAGCTCCAAACATCAACTCTGCCAAGGCTGAGAAACCCTACTCTCTGCTGACTAGGATGTACTAAGCAATGGGTACGGTACTTTAGCAGAACTGATCCAGTCTTCGCCATGCTTGCTGCTGGAATGTTCAAGTTAAGACAGTCATTCAAATGCAAAGATATAAAATAAAATGTAAAAATATAAATATAATAAAAATAAATACATAAATATAACATAATAATATTATAATAAAATAAGTAAAAAATACATATAAATGTGAAAATATAAAATAAAATGTGAAATTTTATACCAAAAGTTAATATCAAAATCATACATTTTCTTAATTGGTGAAGTGTCATAGCTGTTAACACCTTGGCTTCATAATAAAGAATATGTATATTTAAAAACTATAGTCAGCTTATACTCATCTTTGAGGTTTTTAAATTAAAAATATTTCTAAAATATTTTAAGATTTATTTACTTAAGAGAGAGAATGAGTGAATGTGGGGGAGAGGGAGGGGCAGAGGGAGAGAGAGAGAATCCCAAGCAGACTCCATGCTTACTCAGCACAGATCCCAGGACCCTGAGATCGCGAGCTAAGCCTGAAATCAAGAGTTGGATGCTTAGATGACTGAGCCACCCAGGGCCCCTAAAAATATTTCATAATATTAAAAAAAAAAAAAATTACATAGTACAAATAATAAGACAAGCTGTGAGAGTTAGAGAGAGATAATCTCAAAAACTGGGTATTTTGGGGGGGTGCCTGGATGGCTCAGTCAGTTGAGTCTGCCTTTGGCTCAGGTGGTGATCCTGGAGTCCTAGGACCGAGCCTGCCATCAGGATCCCTGCTCAGTGGGGAGCCTGCTTCTCCCTCTCCCTCTGCCCCTACCCCCACACCCCTGGCTCATGCTTTCTCTCCCAAATGGATAAAATCTTAAGAAACCAAAAAACAGCAACCAAAAAAAGTCCAAAGAACAACACAACCAATAAACAAAAAAGCCACCAAAACCAATAAACAAAAACCAACCCTTCCCTAAAACTTGGGTATCTTTCTTAAAAAAAAGTTTTATTAATAAGCTAAAATTATTGAGCACTCATGTCACATACCGTTCTATGCATTTTATGCTTTAGTAATTCAATCCTCATTAAAACTTTATTAGAACATACTTTTATTATTATTCCATTATGAAACAAAGGCAGAGAAGAAAGTAACTCACTCAATCAAGATCATACAGCTAGGATCTAACTAAATAAGATTAAAACTTAAACCAATGTGGCTGGTTTGACTCACAGGTGTGAGTCACACCTGTGAGTCAGACTCAGACCTGTGTGGCTCAGATGGTTGGGCATCTGCCTTTGGCTCTGGTCATGATCTCCACGTCCATGGGATTTCCATGGAATCTCCATGGGATCGAGCCCCATGTCGGGCTCCCTGCTCAGCAGAATCTGCTTCTCCCTCTCCCTCTGCCTCTCCCCCTGCTTGTGCTCTGTCTCTCTCCCACTCTCAAATGAATAAATAAAATACTTAAAAAAAAAAAAAAAAAGTTTAAAAAAATAAATAAATAAAAATAAAACCCAGACGAGTCTGGCTGCAGAACCTATTGTACACTGTACTCTCAATCTACTTGCACACGCTGAGCAGAATTTCTTGCATAATGAGGAGATACCATTCACTAAATTAAACTGCTAACTTCACTGCTGTTGGTCCTCTCAAATAAACCACTCGAAATTAAAATGTATCACAGGCATTATTCAGACAAGATTAGGCCACAAGTACAATGCAGTATAAGCCCTCTGACAGGAACTTACAGTTGGTCACATACCTCGGGATCATCCGTGTAATCAAACATTCGGAAGATGACCCGTGGCATCGGGTACACGGAGTCTTCCGTGTGAGGAGGTGGCGTAAAAGGAGGCAGGTTGTGCTGCAGTGCTTCACAGAGGATGCTGTCAAAGGCAAGATAAGGTCTTAGGATGTGCCGCTCCTGCCAGCGATCCTTTTTCAATTTCTGAATCTGGGCCCACAGGCAATCTAAATACTAAAGACAGATTAATTTTTAATAATTAATATATATATTTGGAGGTACATAAAAATTAACATTATGACTACGTAAACCAAAAACCATTACTTTATAAAAGACAGGATACAAAAGTAAGCTTGTTTGCAATTACATACAGTACAGAGGAACGGTGCTAAGTTTTTGTTTTTAATTACTTTATAAAGTCTACCTGTCTGAGGCTGTGACCACTTCCATTTTCAAACAGGGCATTTAAATAAAAAATAACTAACTGGGGCGCCTGGGTGGCTCAGTGGGTTAAGTCTCTACCTTCGGCTCAGGTCATGATCCCAGGGTGCTGGGATCGAGCCCTGCACTGGGCTCTCTGCTCAGCGGGGAGCCTGCTTCCCTTTCTCTCTCTGCCTGCCTCTCTGCCTACTTGTGATCTCTCTCTCTGTCAAATAAATAAATAAAATTAAAAAAAAAAAAACTGTAACTGGAATCATACAGAACAGGGAATGCTTTGATTACATTCTAACACTTATTAAAAATGCACTATATGCCGGGGCGCCTGCATAGCTCAGACAGTTGAAGTGTCTGACTCTTGATTTTGGCTCAGGTCATGATCTTGAGTTTGGGGGATCAAGCCCCACGTTGCGCTCCATGCTAAGCAAGGAGTCTGCTGGAGATCGTCTCTCCCTCTCCGACTGCCGACACTCCCTGACTGACCCCAACCCCTGCCCCTGCACATGTTTTCTCTCTCAAATAAATAAAATCTTTAAAAAAAAAAAAACCCACTATACACCTAGAGCTCTGAGGAGCTGGACCACTGATATGATATGTGGAAAACAAGCTAATGTATATAAATGGAGTGATCTGACAACGTCAGAGATAAGAATCTGCTCAAGAGCTGGCTGTGCTTATATCCTGAGACGCTGAGAATCCACTCACCTCTTCTTGTGGGTGTGGTTTCTCAGCCGTCCATACCTGTAACATGGGCACATGTGTCTTTTGGCGTCTTCTAAACATAAAAATAAAAATCTACACTTAGGTTTCTAACAACACAGAAAGATGTTCATAATTAATAAAATGCAAATTAAAGCAGTAAAGTAACATTTTTACCTATCAGATTGGCAGATAACAAAAATTTTGATCACGTATATTGCTGAAATGTGCGCAAGCACACAATTTCAAACACTGCTGGCAGAGGGATTAATTGTTATCATCTCTTTAGAGGAGATCTGGAAGAGTATAATCTCTTTGGAAGGCCGTTTGACTAAGTCTATCAAAATTAAGATTGTTAAGCCCAGCAATGCCTTTTCTAAAAACTCCCACTCTCCACAGATAAATATCTTACGTACATGAAGACACATACATAAGGATATTCACTGAAGCACTGTTTATAATACCAAAAGACTGGAAATAACCTAAATGTCTACTAACAAGGGACTTGTTAAATTATGGTATGTTAAAAGAGTGGAATAGTCTACAGCTGTTAAAAAAGAATGAGGCACGGATGCCTGGGTGGCTCAGTTGGTTAAGGGTCTGCCTTGGGCTCAGGTCATGATCCCAGTGTGCTGGGATCGAGTCCTACATCAGGCTCCCTGCTCAGTGGGGAGCCTCTTCTCCCCTGCTTGGGCTCTCTGTCTCTCTCTCTGTCAAATAAATAAATAAAATCTTAAAACAAACAGTGAGGCAGTCCTATGTACTTTTACGCAATAAGTTCAAGTTATATTGAGTGGGGAAAAAGAAAGCAAGTGAAGAACAGTATGTATACTGGACTACCATCTGTATAAAAAAGGGGAAGGATATATACTCAAATGTTAAGATATTCATATTCTTTTATTTTTATTCTTTTGCAAACACCTACATTCTAAAAAGAACCAGTATGACTTTCAACAACATAAAAATGTTAGAGATTTACCATTTAAAAGTAACTTAAGAACAAAGGAGATTTTTATCTTTAGATTTCTTGTAGCTTTGTTTGTAACTGACTGATTAACAATATCCAAACAAGTTACCTAGTGATAGAATACAAAACTTAAAACAAAATTATTTTGAAAGAACTTAAGGGGACACAAAACCATTACCATGCTGCTGGTTAACTGCTAGATTTATGAACAAGCCCTATTGTTAGTATTATACCTAATAAGACAAACCAAGTTTTTGCACCACTTGGAAGAAAAGGTAATAAGAGGACATGAGACTATTTTAACTGAAATGTGTCATATTATTCAGGAAGTGTGCACTGGGTAGAAGTTAGAGCCACTGTTTTAAGGACTTGGTTTGGGATTAACTTACATGAAATAAATACATTGCATGTGCTAACCCTCTCTCTCCAATACTGTGAATCAGTAGGTCTGCAGGCTGGGGTCAGAGTCTATTTAAGTACCATTGGTGAGTCTATGCACACTACGATTTGAGAACCACTATGTGAGGACAAAAGATATTTTATGGCTTTGCTAATATGTACCAAAGCAGCTGAAAAGGAGCTATGTTACCAACTCCTTCGCACCAGCAAAGTAAGCAAACATTTGATTACTCTGAGGTCTCAGTAAATTACAACAGCAGGGGAATGAAGTTACTTAGAAGAAGCCATAGCGAAACCTACAGCTTATCTTTGAGAAATGAAACTAACACAGCAATACTAACAGATACAACACAAACACATTCATCTTATCAGTAAGAACTATGAGCTGTGTCCTTACTTAAGATAGCTTTCAGTGTTAGCGAAGATGCGGTCCATCTCTGCATCTTTCTTTTCGTACAACTCCTTTCCAACCCAGGGCAAAGACGACAGAAACGCATAAACATACCAATCTCTCCGCACCTGAAGAATTTTTAAAAAGGCAAATTTAAAATATGTGCTAGTTAATTTTCATTCATATTGTGTTTACTTTTGAATGAAATCGTATGGAGGCTTAAGTAAGACACCTGGCTTAATCAGATCATTTCTACCTTTTATTAGTTTTAATTTTATTGCAATCATTTGAATTAACATAGAAATACCAAGAGAACCCACCACTATGGCAGCTGACTTAGCTTGCAGATATTAAGAATCTAGAGTGTGATAATCTACTGTTATCTTTTGGTTTTGATTACTAAGAGGTCACCAAGTGAAAAATTCTTTGTACTATATGGGCAAGATTCAACATAAGGGGTTTTCTTACCTGAGGTACATCTTCTTCCTGAGTTACACTTACAAAATTTTCAAACATAGCAACCATGGATGGGGCAGCAATGACATGACAATTCACAAGATCAGATAAAAAACGGACCTATGAGGGAAAACAATTTCTATTAAATCTAAACGTGATATAACCACACAACAAGCAATCTTGTAATGACTGAGACCACAGGTCTGAAAAACTACCCCTTAAGGCCGAAGCTAGCCTGTGGCCCATTTTTCTTTTGCGTAGCCTGTGAACTAAGAGTGGTTTTGGATAGTTAAATGCTTGAAAAAATCCAAGGGTATTTTACAATTTATACAAATCATATGAAATCAAGTTTCAGTGTCCAGAAATAAACGTGTACTGGAACATAGCATGCTCACTCATTTATATACTGTCTATGGCTGCTTCTGTTCTGCAACAGCAGAGCTGAGTAGTTATGACTGGAACAGGATGACGGACAGGAATCTGCATTTACAGGTTCCTATTCCACAGAGCTACCTCAACCTATCATATTCTTTTCTGTTCTCTGTGAAAAAATTTTCCCTGGACTACAGAACTGGAAATTTCTAAACAGGTATCTGTTGGATATCCTTTGTGTGCCACTGCTAAGCAGTATTAAGATTCCTGTCATGTGGGAGCTCACAGTCTAGTGTGACGAGCATAATCTCAACCCAAAAGGATGACTCCTATACTAGCGGGTAGATAAAAAGCATTCTAGGAACAGTGCTAAGAGGAGTAGGGGAGAGCATTGTAAAGGAGGTAACACCAGGACTAGGTCATAAAGGATGAGTGAAGTATGCCTCAGGCGGGGAGCAACAAGACTATTCTAGGCAGAAGGGTTCAAAAGGATGTGTTCAGGGATCTGTAAGTAACCGCTGACAGCTGGAGGGTATATGGGGGTATGTGTGTGTGTGTGTGTGTGTGTGTATGTATATACATATACGTGTATATACATATATGTATATACACGTATATGTGCACACATGTACGTATATATACATATATGTGCATACGCATACATGTTTATACATACATGTAATATATACATAGTACATATATACATATGTATATACTTATACATATATGTATGCATACACACACACACACACACACCCCTATGTCCACATATGTATATATATATTATAAGGACAGAGAAACAGATTGGGGCAACCATAAAACGTCAATATGGAATCTGGACTTAATCTTACAGCCTGATTGGTGGCTAACTTTTTTTGATAACATACTCAATAAAAGAATTTGATCACATGCCTCCAACTCCATGTGATATAAATAAACATATGCATCATACTTAAATAAATACGTATAATACACACTGGCGCACTGTCAATCCATGTATTACACATTAGTAGGGCTTATTAATTCCATTTTCTTTTAAGATAAATATTTATTTCTGCTAACCCAGTGAATCATCTTATGCACAGGCTTTTAAGACCCTCCACTTTAGAGAATGGGAAAGAACAGGGGTTTGTGATCTATACCAACATGAGCAGAATGAGTTACAGGAAGACCAGTCTGGTGCCACAGTAGACAATACAGTGAAAGGCAGAGAATCCGGATGCAAAAGAACAGTTAAGAGGCTATTTGAAGAGATGAAGAGGAAGGGAGTGCCTGGTTGGCTTAGTTTAGGGCATGAGACTCTGGATCTTGGGAGTCGTGAGTTCAAGCCCCATGCTGGGCATAAAGCTTACTTAAACAAAAGAAATAAAAAAGCACAAGAGGAAGGTATGAACTATGCCAGAGGCCCTGGAGACAAAAGGGACAGACCAGAGAGCAATTTAGAAGGCAAACGTGACAGGACCTGGGGATTGCTTAAAGGATGAGGGGGCAAAGGGAAGGCAAACATTTAACACTGAGGTCCCTAGCTGGGTTATGCAGTAGACAGCAGTCCCTGCGTGCAGTTTGGAGAGAAGACAGAATGATGCATTACTTTTAGGAATTTCCAGGCAAGATATCTTAGGGCTATCCAGCAGTATTTGGAACACAGGTCTGGAGCTCAAGAGAAAGACTGAAACAGGACATTCAGTTACTGACTTGTCAGGATGGGGGTAGTGTCACCCAAATAAAGATGGTTAGTAATGCAATGAGAGAATAAGAATGCTTCAGGGGAGAGTGTTTAAAGTGAAGTGAGGACAGAATCCTGGGAAACACAAAATGTAAGGGGTAAAGGAAGATGACCCAGTAAAAGGAGACAGAGGAATAGAAGGGAGTGGCAGCAGCAGGAGATCCCGAAATAGTGGTGTTGCAGAAACCCAAGACAAAAAAGGAATGTAAAGCATCACATGCTACAGGAAGGTCAACTAGGATTTAAGAGTGAAAAGAAGCAACTGGATTTGGTAATGAGCTCTGTGGCACCTTAAGTGAGAATGGTTTCAGAAAAACAGCTACTGTGGTGAGTGGGGAACTCTCTTTCAGAAGAAAGGATAAATTCGTTGGCTGTAGCTCACTTCTCCTCTCCAACCCAACACTAAGTCATAATACACCAAAAAAGTAACTTACCAAATATACAGCTTCATTATAATTGTTTGCTTTTAATGATTCCTTAAGTTGTCGAATCATAGCTTCTACAAACTCTCCACCAAAGTTGTAATTCCTGGCATTCAGCAGTCCAACTAATGTTGTATAAATTGTCAACTTCTCAGGTAACAGGCGTGCACTGATTTGAGAACCCAGTACAAGAAAATCCCAAAACAACAGTATTATGTTAAGTTGCTCAATTCTATATTATATAATTCTTTTATCATTTTACCAACATGGGAACAGAGTTACTTTGAGCAATATTTAAAAAAAATTTTTTAAGAGTTTTTTTTTTTAATTTTTTTAAGAGTTTTATTTGGAAGACAGAGAGAGACACTGCACAAAAGCAGGGGAAGAGGCAGAGAGAAGGGGAGAAGCAGACTCCCCACTGAGCAGGGAGCCCAGTGCAGGGCTCAATCCCAGGACCCTGGGATCATGACCTGGTTTGAAGGCAGATCCTTAACCAACTGAGCCACCCAGGTGCCCCATACTTTGAGTTACATTTTTAAAACTACTTCAGAAAAGGCACAAATGTTGAGATGAGTTGCAGACATGACCCCTAAAATTTTTCATTTTATTTTGAGCTAATCCAAGAATTAGGTAAAATACTTTAATTATAAAGTTATCAAACTAAAATAAATGTAATTAATGCTAGACCAGTCTTTCTTCCAATGTGTTTAGTGAACTCTAAGAGTAGTTCTACAGAAGATGTTTCCATGGTAAAACATCTGGGGAATGCTGGGTGAAACCAGTTTCTTTAATGCGGAATCATTAAGGGGGAGATAGAACATTCGTTATTTCTAAACTTAGCTAACCAAATGTCACAGGATCAGAATTCCACTTTGAGAAACACTATTCTAGTTGCTAAGAAAAAATTCAGAACTAAAACCACTTCCAACTAGGTTCCTATCAGTTAAATTGCTGAATGTCAAGATGGTACTTGGACATAGTAAGATTTCTTTACATCCCAGTTTGCTTACTCTAGGTGTGTTAATTTTCATTAAAGTTATTTGAAAAGCAGGGAAGAGGATTACAATAATTAACCTTTGGAAAAAGGAAAAGCTGTTTCCTAATTTAGGTAGCCTTTAGAAAATCTCTCAAAAAGAAAAGCAAATAGGAGCTAATGATCAGTCAGACTCTTACACATTTTGTGTTTTCCCAAGGTGCTTAGCAGAGCAGTAGGGACAATTTAGGTTTAAAAAAATACTTGCTCTAAGAGTAACCATATTCTCCACCCCCAAAGCCATGGTTTCCATCACAGTTTTAGCATAAATCTCTTCTATTTTAATAAGCACTTTCAAATTAAGGCACCTTCTAGATCACTACAGCAAAATAATTTTTCTTAGTCATTTCTTAGTCTAAGGACAGGTCTTCTTGAATATGAACTGGATTTCTTTCAAAAACTAGAACCCAAATAATTTGTACTTTATGAGAGGTTAAAATGAAATCTACTGATAGCTATGATTTATGCATACATTTTTTAAATTTCAAAAATGAGCTTAAAGCATTAATATTAATCAAAATATTTGAAATAACTTACAAGTCAACTTCATGTTTGAAATTTTAAAATACCTCATAATATAAAGTACAGCACAAAGACCCCTTTTATCAAAAGTTGTGACCATTTCTTCACAAAGCATAAAATTCAGAATGCTCAATGTCCATCTGACAGATAAGAAAGCCTGGATTGTTAATTCCACCATGGGAAAGACTGTTTCATGATTTCATGAGTCTTTTCCCACTTTAATTTGCTCATGGATTAAATAATATTTGTTCTAGCTAACTTAACTCAAAGAAAGATAAAGCAAAGTAATAGCTTCAAAAGCTTCTTCAGTTTTCTAGGAAGGACTATTACTCAAGTGACCAGTTCCCACATTTGTTTGGTACTACTGGCTAAAAATAACACATTAAATTCTTATATTAAATGCATATGCTTCAAAGAAAAATCTCTGAATGTGAAAAGTGTCTACTTTCACAAAAAAATAGTCAACTCAAACGATCTGAAAGTTCCAAGAAACAAAATGTAAGGAAAATGCTCAATTTTAGCCTTATTTATCTCTAAGAAAAAGAGAGTTCACAAAGGTCATTTTGTTCATATAAATTTCCTATTAGAAGAAAAGCTAATGAAATATGAATGTAAACACATCTTTTGCACATTCCCAAAGCATTTAAGAGTAGATAATACATTATCACCTGGATTCATAAATCTTTTGCATACATACACTGTACAAAGAAGCCTTAAGATCTTGCTCTTGTAGTTAGGAAGATCAGCTTCTAAAACACCTGCCAAGCCTTCTAGGTTGCTCTCCAGAGAGCAGGCACTCTGTAGAGGACAGCATATCAAATATCTGTTAAGTACTCAGCAATTAGTGAGTTAAAATTTTCTATGTGGTCATAAAAAAGTTAAAGCCTTACATGCATAAGGCACTATGACAGGTTTAGTATAAACCAATTCAGGTAGTTACTGTTCTTTAGAAATTCATAAAAAGAGAATGAATGAAATTTTAAAAGCAAGCAGTCTAAGGTAGCAGAGTAAGAATCAAAAATGGGGGACATCATTGGCTCTCTTGTATCTCACACTTAATATAAGACTCTGAGCAAATTACCTTAGGTATCCAGGACTTGTTTGGTTCATTATTTATAAACTGAGAGGGTTATTCCTTAAAGTCTCTTCTAAGATTCATATTTATGTTATATGGAGGTTACTAATAACATTTAACTCTTAATTATCTGCATCCCAAGGGTTTAAAATGAATTTATGTTGGGATACAGATTAATGGTAATACAAGTTTCACCTAAAACCTAGATCACCAAGTTTCAGCTCCAGAAAAGAATCAAGCATGGTCAACTACAACCCTAACCCCATCACAGTTTGGGCCTATTTGGCACATACCTTTTCTCCCACTTTGCATATTAACGATTCCAAATGATCTTCAGTTTCATTGGCATCAGAGGTCTTTCTCCTTTTGTGAGGCTGTCCTCCTGTTTCAACAATGTAAAAAAATTAGTATTACATGATGAATCCGCTATTGCAAATTTTACTTAACCTTTTAAATACTAGTATTTCTTTCCTATCAGAAACCCTAGTTTTTACACACAGGAGAAGCTCTTTTGTTTTTTTTTTTCCCTAGACCTTTATTTCTCTGTGAAAAGGGAAAACAGGAATAAAATAAAAACAGCACAGTTGACACACACACACAAAAAAACACTGAGGGAGAGGGGGAGAGGAGGGGGGAAGGAAGAAAGGAGGTGGAGAAGTAGATGAGGTAGGTGTACAGGAGAAGCTCTTAACTGACCCACCACCTCTCTGACTGGGCTAGCTAGATCCACCAAAGGTCTCCATACCCATGGACACTATTGTAACTCCAAAAGGCATTCGTTAAGTTCAGTTTGCTGTGACCAGTGCCCCATGAGGCTATGCAAGGCAGCAGCCCTGTCCACTCCTGGGGATAGACAGAAACGCTGCTTATAACATCCTAACCACTGTAGTTATTCTGTGGAACACTCCTCTACTGCTACTCCCATTCTTTAGACAGAATTGTTCACTGATCTTCAGTTGCTTGGTCCTAAAGCCTCCTATTGCCAGCAGTACTCATTATTCTAGTAATGAAAATTATTTTGTAAACTGATGATATATGGGTACAAAAACCAAGCTAAATGCTTTGGAAAGACTAGACTAGGCCAAAAAAAAAAAAAAACCAACAAAAAAAAACAAAACAAAACCCAACCCAACAAAAACAAACAAACAAAAAACTTCAGAAGATGGGAAAGGGAACATAAAACATTAGGATTCCTCAGTAGTTTCACAGGGGTCTGAACTTCTTCTAACTCTTCAATTAATAGCTTTGGTTCTATAGACCATGCAGTATTAGGGTATTGCTTACCCCAAGCAATGGGAATCATAATCAACAGACATATACTCAAAGAAACATCCTGAGCACTTTATCAAATAATTGGTGGGGGAAAAGTATGTTTAATCATTTCCTACTTCAACCACTAGTCTATTATATTAAAAAACTGTATCATTTAAAGAATCTAAAAAAAAAAAAACAAAAAACAAACAAAACAAAACAAAAAAAAACCCCTACCACACTGAAATCATTACCAATCATCCATCTGTCCTTTTGGTTGCTGAAGAATTCAAGGTGAACAAACTACAAATCAACTTAGGCATTGAACTGCCTACTATTGTTCAGATTCTTACTATTAATCATCTCTTACCATTTTGTTTAAAACCTTAATACACATACTTTATATCCTTTTGTGGGATAACCTACAGCTTAGAATTTTTAAATTAATAGTGTTAAGTATAGAATATGATGCTGTTGATAAACACAATGTTGGCTAGTCTCCCAATATAATTCAATTTTGATTTCCACCAATTAGATTTTTAGGACAGCATGTGAACAAGGAAGCAATACTCTGTAACAGTGTTAGGGATCTCCATTAATAATGAAATCTGCACTTGGATCTAGAATTACCCAGGAGTAAGTTAAATATAACCTCAATCTTCTCCAGACTAGTATAGACAAAGGAACTGGGCCATTTTTATAGAATTCATAATTGCTTACTTGCCACTGTAACATCTGGCTTAAAATATATGGTGATTCTTACAAAACAGCGCTCCACTATCCTAAGCTTGGGTGTTAAAAGTCTCTTTAATGACTGAAATGATCTTCAAGTACCACTTGAACTAAGCTGAATAAAACCAATCTGTTACAATCCAGATAGGACCAGATGGAAGTGCTATACAAGGCCACAGAGTAAAGCACTTTGTGCTTTAACCCCCCCTCCCCCCATCCCTTGTTATTATTATGATCTGGCTTAAATAATAAATGAATATAGTTTTGAAAGGATAATCCCATAAAAAGATTTATCACACACGCAGTGTTACAGAGCTGAGATGTATTCCTGGAGATCCCAGCACATGTAAAGTAGACATGTGTGACACAGTGGAATCAGTGACCTTCATTCTCAAGTATGCATCAAACCTACTACATTACAGGATCTATAATGGTTCCATCACCCAAACAGCCAACTTTGACACGAAAGTCTTCTATTTCTAGGATCTATTTCTAGGATTTATTCACTGAAAAAACCCTCATATTCAAAGCAATGTTTATATAAGCTGACAGCCAGGATGTTAAAATAGCAGTGGTTCTTAATTGGGTGAGTTTTGCCCCCGCTAGGGGCAGCGTGGCAATCTCTGGAGACATTTTTAGCTGTCACAACTGGGGGAGTGCTAATGACATCCAGTGGGTAGAGGCCATGGATTCTGCTAAACATATTACATTGCTTAGGACAACTCCCAACAACAAAGAATAATCTAGCCCGAAATGTCAATGATGGCTGAGCAACTCTGTCTAGAAAGCAGAATATTCTAACGGTGTTCTTCAGAACCAGATTCCGGTAGGGTTGGGAAAAGCAGATAGTGAAAAACTAGCTGAATGAGAGCATTTTTTTTTTAATTACTGTTTTTTAAACTTTAACTACCGTTACTTTCTTTCTGGCCCATCTACTCCACTCACCCTTTATCTCACATCCCACCCTCCACATCCTCCCTAAATTACTCTCCAGCTGGCTTGTTCCCAAATCAATCTGGAATCATATTCCAGTGTTTAAAGCAACCCTCCCAGACCCTCTTGTAACCTAGAAAAGGAGAAAATAATGCAGTAGGAAAGAAGGAGGATTTCTGAAGAAAACAGAAAATACAAGTACATGGTCCTCCCTGAACTACAACTCCTATTTTCTCTCTTGCCATTCTGACTGACTATAAGAAAGCACACGTTTTGTTTGGAGAATGGGAGGAGGCAGAAAGTATTAAGCAGATATGCCCCACTCTCACCTGATATTTGAAAGGATATGAAGGAGGGGTGGTAAAATTACAGACATATCTGAACTCATGACAGTACAGGATATTGAACTCAGAAGAGAACCTGGGCACACAGAATAAAGCACCTTCATTAAGAATAAAATTTTGGGAATTAGCTGAATGTTTTCATATATCCTCAAGAAAACCTATCTATGGTAGCTCACAAGGCAAGAACAGATTTTATATTAAATGTATCAATGCAGAAGTTTTATAATATAGATTTAAGTTACATATTGCCACTTCATTCTGATACCTTTGGCTAGTATAGGAGAGAAACAGAGACAGGTCTTTATTAAAACACATTTGTGGGCTCCTGGGTAGCTCAGAGGGTTGAGCCTCTGACTCTTAGTTTCTGCTCAGGTCTTGATCCGAGGGTCATGAGGAAGAACCCCTGCATCAGGCTCCACACTGGACATGGAGTCTGCTTGAGATTCTGTCTCTTCCTCTGCCATTCCCCCTGCTTGTATGTGTACTCTCTCTCTCTCCAATAAATAAATCTTAAAAAATTTTTTGAAAGCATCTCCATATACCAGTATTTTCTCTGTAAGACAAATCCTAACTTTATATGGATATACTGAACTACATCTTAAACCCTTAATTATTATAAAACCCACAAACTGGAAAACAAAGACCAACCCTATAAAAAAGAAAGTAAAGTAGCAAAACCAACCAGGTAAAAGGCAAAAGTAAAGTACCTTGATTTTGAAGATTTAAGGCAGAGGTGACTATCATGCCTGAAACAAACTATACTCTTCCCTGGAGTAACAAATCCTTCCACCTTTAATCATTTTTTGTACAGTTAAGTTAAAAAAGGTAGTCATAGTCTGAAAGATAAGGACCTAATTCTAAGTAGCTTAAAAAGGGATTAATATGGGTTTTTTTTTTAAAGATTTTATTTATTTATTTGACAGAGAGAGATTACAAGTAGGCAGAGAGGCAGGTAGAGAGAGAAGGAGGAGGAAGCAGGCTCCCTGCTGAGCAGAGAGCCCGATGCAGGACTCGATCCCAGGACCCCGAGATCATGACCTGAGCCGAAGGCAGCGGCTTAACCCACTGAGCCACCCAGGCGCCCTTAATATGGGTTTTTGACAAAGGTTATGGATGATATACTTTCTCAGAGGAACAAAATAAGCAATGTACTGAACAGCTGTTATATGTATATCCTATAATAACTGAAAAGCTTCAGAGAAATTTTTAAAGGAATTCTAAGAAATGAGTTAGATTTAGCATTGAACCAGTATCCACACACACTAATTTCCAACTTAGGGTTTCCCTTTCCTTCTCTACAAATTGAACTCCACTCCAGCAGAACTAGACTGGTAGTCTCCTAACTTATTTCCCTGGATCCTGGATACTCTAGTCTCAACAAAGAGATACAATTTTAAAAACTCTATGAGCTTTAACTCTATTAAGCCCTCTATGAGCTGATCCTCCCAACCTCTCTTGATCTTAGTTCCTACAACTTCCCCAACCCCACCTCTCCCACTCCGCTCTGCTCCAGGGACACTGGCCTCCTTGAATGCTCCAGCTTTAAGTCCTCTGCACTCACGGTTCTCTTTTCTTAGACCTCTTTTCCCCATACAGCCACCTGGTTTGCTCCCTTATTTCCTCCAAGTCTTTGATCAGATGCCATTCATAGTGCAGCCTTTCCTGATCAACCCTAATAAAACAGCAAAGCCACCTCGCCAATAGTCTCTACCCTCTTTACCCATTTTCGTTTTTTTCCATAGCACTTACCATCATGTGATGCACTATATTTTATTTGATTGTGTTCTGTCTGTAAAAGGGAGGCTTAACCATTACACTGTTCACTACTGTACTGCCAGTAGTTAGGACAGTGCCTGGCACTGTTAAAGGCTTGTTGAATAAATGATTGTATCTTGTCAAGCATATGGAAAGTCAGGGCAGCCAGTGACAGATAACAGCTGACAATAATCCAGAAGTGCTCAAATGTATCAAATTAATTACGACTACTACAATTTAGGCTATTTTAAAATAGCCTTCTATAACATTTAAATGTCTACTATTTCAGATATTTAAAAATCAGTAGATACTTAGCTAAAATATTTAACTCACTGTTTAGGGTAAACCCCAGCTGATCATTTCCCAAATTGTGGCAATTTATAAAAGTTCCAGATTTGGTAGAGTATCCCAGAGAACTATAAACTGCCCCTCTACTACTAAATTATTGACCAGAGTAAACTTTAATTAATTCATTTTACTTCTTTTTGTCTTAATTATTCTAAGATTTCAAATGGACCATGATTTACTGTCCAGCTGGCATTAAAAGAAACTAACTCCCAAGAAAGTTATGCCACTATCACAGTAGCAAAAGCAAAAGTTGTTTTCTACATATTCACATTCAATTCTCCAGGTTGCTCTCTGGAAACATTTTCTCTCCCTTTAAGGGTGCCTCAGAAGGGAGAAGAGTGGAAAAAAGAAAGTATGAGAAAAGCAAGAAAATGGGAAGAAATTTAAAAGATTCGAGTTCCCTAAACCCCAAGCAATCACTTCAATTTTAACAAATCCAACTCAAAGCATATGAAAACTGTGTTTTCTGTGCCCTGTATGTCCATTATACAAAAAACCTCACGTGTTTAGAAAAAAAAAATATCTAAGCACGCAACATAGAATACTTGGGTAGTGAAGAGAACCCTGGATTTGCTTTCACCAGTGTCTGGGCACTGCTAGCTATGTCTCCATGTTTACTGCACTAAAACTCTGGATCCTTAGGTATCAGATAAGGATGAACTAGAATATTCTCTCAAGCCATTCCCTAGCAGAGATCCAATGTTTCATTACTAAAACCAAAGACATGTGGTTCTGTTCCTACTCCCAAATGTCCCAAAACTCAAGGATAAGAAAACGTTAGTGAAGAAAATTAATTAAACAAAACATTTTCTTCCATATTTTTTCTTATATCATTGACATCTGCCAATGTTTGTCAGTTCTTAAGCATTAACAGATGATAAGTAAATATCATCATGAGATATTTGTTACATGTATTAACTCCACCCTCATAAAACGGAGAAGAGGTATGTATCACTACATTATAGACTTCTACTTTAAATTTCTACATTACAGACTAAGCCTTACAGAGGTGAGAGAGTCTGGGAAAGATCATGAAGTAATGGTAGAGTCTAGCTTTGAACTTAAACCCTCGGATTCCAAAGTCTGGCCTCTTAACCACCACACCACATCCCTTTTAAAGAACAATAAGCTAAAATATAAGAACAGAATTACTCAGTTTCTTCCTTGTTTGGTGAACGTATGTTTTTGACGCATTTCTGTAATGTAAGCATCTTTTCCTGTTTTTTTTTTTTTAAGATTTTGTTTATTTATTTGACAGAGAGAGAGAGATCACAAGTAGGCAGAGAAAGAGGGGGAAGCAGGCTCCTTGCTGAGCAGAGAGCCCGACGTGGGGCTTGATCCTAGGACCCTGAGATCATGACCTGAGCTGAAGGCAGAGGCTTTAACCCACTGAGCCACCCAGGCGCCCCATCCTTTCCTGTTTTTAGCAAAATTATCCTTGGTTTTTATGGTGGCAACATCATGATCCCCTGGAGCGCAAACCATCCAAAAGGAGTAGAGAACCCCTGATCTCAATCCCTAAGTGGTCTCCAGTTAGTTTTCCGGCACTTTTCTCTTCATGAGGGAAATACACTTGCAGCTAGTTCGAAATCTACCGTAACAATGTGCATCTGTTTACTGGTAAACAGATGTGGGTGAGTGTGGGTAACAGACTTCTCTCCTTGCAGCATGAAAGAAGGCAAACCAAAGGATGAGGGGGACAGCAGAGCTCTCAGACTGCGGTTCATCAGATCTCCCACTCACCGCTTTGTTTCTTCCCTTCTGGGAGCCCTTTTTCAGGTGCAGTCTGAGGGTCAAAACGAGACACCGGGACTAGGGGGTACCTGTCACTGTGGCCTAAGAGGTGGCCGCACAGACCCAGGTGTGCTTCCCTACTCGGCGGTACTAAAGACCAGATCCTGAGGAGTCCTTAGAGACCAGAGGTCCACGAGGCCAGCCACTAAAGGAGTTGGGGAGGGGGACAGCGGGAGGCTTTTTAGAAGTCGCTCGGCCACATTCCCGCTCTGCCTGCCTGGTCCCCCAAACGCTGCCGGGGTGTGTGTGTTGGGCGTGGGGGCTTCCCATCCCTTTCCTCGAGTCCCCGAGACCTCGGCCCCCGCGTGGGCGCGGCCTCGGCGGTCCGGCTGAGGGCACTCACCGTCGTTCTCGTCGCTGTGCCGCCGCCGGGACATGCCGCACGCCGGGGCGCTGCCGAGCTGAGCGAGGCCGGGAGGGGAGCGCGGCAGGAACTGTCGGGCCGCCGGCCGGTGAGAGGACAGCGACGAGGCGCGCGCGGTGGCAGGCGCGCAGGCGCACTCGCTCCCGACGGGTGCAGCAGCACAAGCAGGAGAGGCGGCCGGCTGGGCTCGGCTGGCTCGGGTGCCCGAGAGCCGGCGTCTGGAAGCTCAGCAGGCCCAGAGCGTCCAGTCCGCACGCAACCACCCCCTCGGGCTTCCTCCGCCTTTCGGCTGCTTCCTTCTCCCGCCTTTCGCTCTAAGTCCTTCCGGGGACACGCGGAAAGCACCGCCTCTTCAGCTAGCCGGAGGACGCCGGCCGCGAGCCAAGCCTGACGGATGCTGGTCCACCGCGCACACTGGAGTCCCCGCCTCAACTTCAGACCCTCCCCGGGGCTCGCGGTATTTCCCGGCGGCCCTTTCGCCAACAACCTCCCTCCCCACCCCACCCCACCCCCGAAGACTTCCGGGGCGAGGTGACGTCTCCAGGGTTCCTTCCTCCGTGAACTCCAGGTCGGGGACAGGTGGAAGGTCTTGGGACGGGGAGCAGTGAATATTGCTAGGCGGACACGGCTCGATGAAGAAAGAGCTAAGAAAGGACCGGGACTGGCGGGTGCGTGCTCCTCTTACTCCCACTTCCGGGGCTTTGCCTCGTCGGGAAAGCCGGGCGGAACGATTGGCCCGGCCCGGGCCGGCGCGCGGGGTGGGGCCGGGCAGGGGGCGGCGCCGCGCTTGAGGCTCCAGGCACTGTACAGCCGCCGGAGAAAGTTTCTCCTGCTACGGGGTTCCTCCGGCGGTCGTCCTACCCGTCACCCTTCTCAGTTATTTGGGAAGGAACAGGTGATTGCTTTAGTAATGTTTTCAATAGTGGGTCCCTATTTACATGGATGTGAACGTCCCCTGCCCTGGCGTCTCTAATGAGCACCACACCTGCTTATCTGACTGCCTGGTCCGTGGTCACTGAAATTCCACACGTCGAACTGGAGCTCTTGTTTCACTCTCCTGCCCTAACCTATTCCTGTCAGTCATACCCATTTCAGTGAATGGCACCATCCACCTGATTGCTTCATCCAAAAGTGTAGGTTGGAGTCATTCTTGGGTCCTCCTTTTCCTTTACTTTTTTTTTTTTTTTAAAGATTTTATTTATTTATTTGAGAGAGAGAGAGAGAGACAGTGAGAGAGAGCACGAGCGAGGAGAAAGTCAGAGAGTGAAGCAGACTCCCCATGGAGCTGGGAGCCTGATGTGGGACTCGATCCCGGGACTCCAGGATCACGCCCTGAGCCGAAGGCAGTCGTCCAAACAACTGAGCCACCCAGGCGTCCCTTTCCTTTACTTCTTAACAGTCTATCTGTAAGTTTTGCCAGCTCTACTTTCAAGACAAATCCAGAATCAGACCACGTTACGCCTTTGCTTACAACACTCCAGTTACTTTGCATCGCAAACTCCATACCCTGACCTACAGGGCTGTGCTCTCTCATCACTGCCCTGCATCCATTCTTTCTTCCTGTTTCTCTAAAAGGCAAGCTACTGGGTGCCTGGGTGGCTCAGTTAGTTAAGCAACTGCCTTCCACTCAGGTCATGATCCTGGAGTCCCAGGATCGAGTCCCGCATCAGGCACCCTGCTCAGTGGGGAGTCTTTCTCCCTCTGACCTCTTCCCTCTCATGCTCTCTCTTTCTCTCAAATAAGTAAATAGAACCTTTAAAAAAATAAATAAATAAAAGGCAAGCTCCTTCCCATTTGAGGAATTTATACTATTTCCTCAGCTTCTGCTCTTAAATCTGCATGGATGGCTCCTTGTCCTTTAGGTATCCGCTCAAACATCAAGTCCTTAGTGAAGCCTGTCTTGGCTATCCAATCACTGGTTTATTTCATTCTACAAATGTTGTACTTACTGACATTTAGCATCTTCTGTATGCCAGGCAGTGCTAAGGGTGAAGAGGTGAACAAAGGAAGGCCCTTGCTTTCTTGGTGCTAGTGATCCATTCAGGAATGAACAGACATAGTGCAGTCAGAAGAGTGATCAAAGGGACAGTAGTAGAAGAGACTAGAGAGGTGGTGTTGGGAGGGGCTTTGGAAGGACTTTATCAGAGTATGTTGAGAAGTCTGGACTACTTTTAGCAAACTCTCTGAGGAAGAGGGCAGTTAGGCTATTGCAGTAATTCAGTCAAGAAATGATGGTGGCTTGGGATGCCTGGGTGGCTCAGTGGGTGGAGCATCTGCCTTTAGCTCAGGTTCTGGTCTTGGGCTCCTGCTGAGGGTGGGGCGGTGGGGGTCTGCTTCTCCCTCTCTCTCTCTGACCCTCCTCCCCACTTGTGCTCTCTCTTTGCTCATATAAATTAAAAAAAAATGATGGTGGTTTGAATGGGGTTGGTAATATGTCCATTTTGACAAGATTTGGCCATACTAGAGATTTTTTTTTTAAAGATTTTATTTATTCATTTGACAGAGAGAGGTCACAAGTAGGCAGAGAGGCAGGCAGAGAGAGAGGAGGAAGCAGTCTCCCTGCTGAGCAGAGAGCCCGATGCGGGACTCGATCCCAGGACCCTGAGATCATGACCTGAGCCGAAGGCAGCGGCTCAACCCACCGAGCCACCCAGGCGCCCCCATACTAGAGATTTTTATATTTTATATTTCTGTTTATTAAAATGGGGCTTTCCTAGTTGTTATGTCATCTAAGGAATGGAATTTGCACAGCTCTAAAATTAAAGGGCAAAGAAAAACAAAGTGTTTATAACTGAAGGTACTAGCACGTAGCTTGGTTGATTTTGGTTGTCCCTGGTGCTTTTCTGGTATCATTTACCTTAAATGTTTGTAGGGCTAACCCCTAATTGAGGTTCCTGCTCAAATGCTACTGCCTCAGAAAGACTTTCCCTACTCTCTGTTTTTAAGAGTCCCTCCATCACTCCTGACTCCCTACCCTGCTTTTTGTCTTTGTGGGCCCTTTTTCCTTTCTGACTTTATAAATTTAATCAATATATTCATTTGTTTATTTTCTTTCTCTCCCCACTGGAATATAAACCCCAAGAAAGCAGAGAATTTTTCTGTTTCTTTCACTGCTATATTCCCATTGTCTAGAACAGTGCTTGGCATAGAGTAGGTGCTAAACAATTATTTGTTGAATGAATGAGTGAATGGATGGATGGCTTGGGCTGCTGGGCCCATGCTCATTTGCCTGACTGATTGATTCAAGTTTACTTCAGGTAGAATCAAAGACTGACATTGTTTCTCCCTTGCTTCCTAGGAGAAAGTGAACTGAAAGGAACCTGCCCTACGACTGCAGTCAAACCAGATGCCTTCTTTCACTTCACCAGACCAAGCAGATGACCTGGAGGCCTGTGTTTTAAGATTTTCCGACCTAGATTTAAAAGACACAAGGCTTATCAATCCCAGTAACAGTCTCAGAGCAGAGTTAGATGTCAGTACAAAGAAGAAATACCCGTATGCCAAGAAAAAGGTAAAATGGCTATATGGCTCTTGTTTCAGGATCGTGTATGAACGTTAACTCATACATATATTAGTAGCTCATCAATCATCAAGGTTTTCCTCCAGGGAGAAGGAGGCTGCTGCCATGTTCAAAGTAAGTTCTAGTCAGGGTCATGATCCAGTGATCTTAAGTCAGTGCCAGGCAAAGAAGAATCATGGGCAAGGTATGGCTCTGTAACAGTTATGGTTGAGTACTTGAGGATAGATCCTAGACAGATGGGCTGGATTTTTTTTTCCCACCTAGGGTTAGAATCACAGGAACCTAGGAGATCTTGTCATTAGGAGAACAGATAGGCAGTAGGATAGTTGCCATGTAAGGCTCCTGATCTGAGCTAGCTGGCTGGGTTCTCTTGGTTAGGAGAAAGGTGAACAATTCAGAATGGTTGTGCAAGCTTACTGAGGACAGTGGGATTGGATTATAATGGGAGGTCCATTGATATGCTGCTCTTCTATGTCATTTAACCTTTTTTCAGAGATCATTATCTCAAACCTCCTACTCTTCAAGCCCGAGGAAGGAACATGACTTGGCCGAGGACATGCAATTGAGACTCAGTTTTCTAACTTCCAGTCTGCTATCCTTCTGCAGTTAGTTTTTTTGGCTTCTCGTCAGTGAAGAATAGATGTCTTCATTACTTATAACTTCTCATCTGTTGCCCCTCTGCTCTCAGTCTCACACAGATGTCCTTGAAAATGAAACCCAAAGGGTACAGAAAGGTTTTTTCAAATATCATCCTGCAATAATTTCAGACTTGGAGAATAGTTGCCAGAATTGTATTGAGGATCCTCATATCCCCTTGCACACAAGCTCCATTCATGTTTCATCAAGTGTCCCAAATGGCTTTTATAGATCTACTCTAGGGTCACATGTTACATTGAGTTGCCATATCTTATATCCTCCTCAGTCTGGAGCACTCTCTCATTTTTTCTACCCTGAAATTATGACCATGATATATTTGAAGATTGCATGAGTTATTTTGTAGACTATCCCTTTGATTTTCACTCATGTTTCCTTACCGTTACATTGAGATTAGTGTTTTGTTTTGTTTTTTAAATAAGACTGTTCCACAAGAGATGCTCTGTTCATCTGGCTACAGTCTTATCAGGTGGTTCACAGTGGCAGTTTGTCCCAAATTGGTGATTTTAACTTTGGTTACTTGGTTAAGGGAGTGCCTGTCAGATTTTTCTGCTATAAAAATATTTTACCCCCTTTTAGTTGCTCAGTATTCTGGGGGGAAATGGTTTGAGACTGTGTAATTATCTTATTCCTCATCCAACTTTCATCTGTCAGTTTTAGATTCTTTGATGTTTGTTTGCTTAGTTGATTGTTACTATGAAGGTTGCCAAAGGGTGATTTTCTAATTGCTTCATTCCTTCTAGATTTGTTCTTCTAGATTCCTTCTAGATAGTGTTTGGCATTCTGCTGTAAGGAAGAGCTTTCTCTTCTCCCAATTTATTTGTATCCGTGTGGACTCAGGTTACATTTTATTTGTTGAGTTATAGGCCATTATGTTACTATTGATTTTGATGCTCAGATTATCTCAGATTTGGCTGAGAGCTCTTTTAAGCTAGTATCTGTGTCCTTTCGACTTGCTCCCATCATTCTTTGAGCATTTCCTCACTTTCTGACTGAATAAAGTATTCCAGGCTCATCTTGAATTTTTTCTGACCCATCCCTGGAATCAAACATTTCTTCAAGGAGCTCTGGTTCCTTCTAGCAGAGGACTGTCAAAAACCAAAACCTGGAGGCTCGGCAAACTCTTTGCTACTAAATGTTGCCTCTCCCAGGACTTCTGATGTATGGAGCTAGGAAACTATATAGATAAATACATAAATGTTGACATGTGCTATACATAAACTTCTATACATACATACATACACTTCTATATTTACTACTCTCTAAATATGAACCAGTTCTATTCCAGCCTCATAAGAGTTTTTCCTAACTCTCCCTTCCCCATATTTATAACTTCCCTATTTGATGTGATTTGGTGAGAAACTGAGTTCCTATTAGTTCCAGTGTATTTCCTTATTTGCTTTTTCTCCTGTATGTAAAGTGTACTCACCCTGCCAAGCTGCCTCCCTACCAGGGCCTGCTTTCCCCTTGTGGGCCTCTGAGCTGCCATCCTGGCTCTGGCCTGTCTCTTCTTGAACAGACTCCACATGGACCCTAAACGTTGCTGGGCCCTCAATGCCTTGTTCACGAGGCCTTAAAAGACCAGATAAGATTTGAAAATCCCAAGTTTCCTATAAAGAAGCACTTATATTGACGTACATACTATCTCCTTTTTTTTTCTCCTATTTTAAAGGGTTTACTCTCATAAATCCTAAAAAAATGCTCTCCAGTGTAATTTCCTGCTGCTTCAGTCTTAGACAGTTCTTAGACAGTCCAGATACAGTTGTGAGCAGCTAGGATGGTCCCACAGTGGTGCTTCATGTCTATGACCAATGTTTAGAGTGCCTATTTTTGGTAGTCTCCATATGCATTAAAAAAGTTAAGAAACACACATATACACACACATATTTATAAATATTATACATCCCTATTAGACCAGAAGGGAACAGTTGTTGAGAGGCTGATGATTATAGATTCCATTCAGCCTCTATTTGTACATCAGAAATACCACAAAGTTGAAAAACATGACAGACTGGGAAACAAATTTGTGACAACCCTGATCAAAAAAAAGTCACTTAAGAAAACTTACAAACCAGGAAGAAAATAAATGCTGCAGCAGAAAAACAGGCAACAGATAGGAACAAGCAGGTTAGACAAGAACAAGAAATGGATATGGAAAAATATTCAGCCTTACGAATCAAAGACATGCACATAAAAACAATATGTCTCTTTTGCCTCGTATTCAGGTCAACACTAAAAATATTGACAATAAAGAATTGAATGCTGATAAAACTTGGTGCTGTGGATAAAATACCTCCTTGTTGGTGAGCATATAAATTGGTTGGTTTTTCTGGAAGTCACTATTTATCACAATTTGAAGCTTCATGTTTCTTTACCCCAAAAGCTTTACTCTAGATGTTTATTTAAAGTAGATAGTTAAAGAGGTATAGGAAGATAGATGCATAGAATGCTCATTCAACATTGCTCATAACTGCAAATATTGGAAACAAAAAAAATGGCCATTCATTAGGAATTGGTTAAGAGAATTATGGTACATCTATAGTTTTCTTTTTTTTTTAAAAGGTTTTATTTATTTATTTGACAGAGATCATAAGTAGGCAGAGAGGCAGGTAGAGAGAGAGGGGGAAGCAAGTTCCCCGCTAAGCAGAGAGCCCAGTGCAGACCTAGATCCCAGGACCCTGGGATCATGACCTGAGCCAAAGGCAGAGACTTTAACCCACTGAGCCACCCAGGTGCCCCCATCCATAGTTTTCTGTTTAATTTTTTTAAACAGTGAATATAAATCATTTTTATAAAAACAATAAAATTATTTTGCAAAAATACAGGTCAAACATCTTGGTATATTTCTTTCCAGTCGTTTTCAGTGTACTTTTTAATATAGTTGAGATTATGTTGTATAAGCAAATTTGATCCATTATTTTTCATTTAACATTATGTCATAAATATTTTCCTACATAATTTAAAACTAGCTGCTCAATATTCCATAATAAGTATACTCCATATTTTCCTTGACCATTTCCTTTTTAGAAATGACTGATAGTGTTGTTTGTTAGGTTTTACTGATATTCACTTGAAACTCAAGCCCTTTCCTTAAGAACAGCCCCTAATGGGGCACCTGGGTGGCTCAGTCGTTAAGCATCTGCCTTTGGCTCGGGTTGTGATCTCAGAGTCCTGGGATCGAGTGCTGCATGGGGCTCCCTGCTTAGCGGGGAGCCTGCTTCTCCCTCTCCCACTCACACTGCTTGTGTTCCTGTTCTCGCTGTCTCTCTCTGTCAAATAAATAAATAAAATCTTAAAAAAAAAAGAACAGTCCCTAACAAATTTTAGATTGAAGTATAGTTTAAAGAAAACTGTTAATCTCAGGAGGTTCTTCTATAGAAAAATAGGACATAGAATTAAAAACCCCTGTGGAAAGATAATATAAGGGAGTCACTGAGATTCCTGCCAGCTTTAACCTAAGGTTAACAGTGGCGTATTTGAAATGTGACTGCAGGCATTTGCCCTTTTCGTCAAAACCAAAGAAGTTCCAGCATGTCCTCTTGAATGTAAAGAAAAATGGTGGCGATGCTGTCAGCAGCTCTTCAGAGACCAGATCAGCATCCACAGACACGTGGCAACACAGCATGCTGATGAGATTCGCCACCAGACTGCTGCTGTGTTACAGCAGCTGGCTGTGACATTGAACACCTCAAAGGGCCTTACGACTGAGGACAATAGGATTCCTCTACAAGAGGCTTTCTCCTGTAATCCGGATGTGTCTATCTGGCTTCCTGATATAAGCTGCTTTAGCCCTGATGAGCTGATAAGGTAAGAATTTCATTCTGTACTTTGGCTTAATTTTAAAAGTTTTTCCAGCCACAAGGAGACACCACTACCTATCCATGAAAATGGCAAGATCTTTGAGGCACAGAATTTCTCTACAGGCCTAAGCTAGGCCAGTAGCCACATACTCTGTATCCCGGAACCATAGCATATTACCCATGCAGCTGGCCACATACGCTAGGAACGCTACATCTCATCTCCTCTAGGGACAGGTGATAAACAGAACAGTATATTATTTTTAAAGAGAAACTGGAAGGCTCAGAAATGTGAATGATCTCTCTACCCTCATAATATTGGAGCTTAAAAACATTGTTGCCAAATGTTTTCTGAGTTGAGTATGTTTTAGAAAGGATGTTGACTTTTAGCACTGGGACACAGGATTAGAAGTTTAGATCCTGCCTTTGAAAAACTCACCAAATTATATGACAGAATTCTAGAGGACTTTTAAGCAATTCCTGAACTATTTGGTGAATAGAAAATGTCCAAATTTCATATACTTTTGTCATTAGCATTCAGTTTCTCCTACCTTTGAAAAACTCACTAAATTATATATATTGTTATATATAATTGTTTCTTGTTTATCAAGAAAAGGAGCAAATTAGAGAATTGAACTTGGAGTCAGAATTGAGCTAGTCACTAAAATTCTTGGTACCTTTATTTCCTCACCTCTAAAATAATAATGATGCCTGCCCTGCTTACCACACAGTGTTACTATATAAATTCTATAAAATGAGGATGGTGAGAGCACCGCTGAACTATAAAGTGCTGTACAGACATGGCCTTTTTGTTTCTAGATGGCCCTGTGCCTCAAGGAATTTACTTCCTAGTGGGAGAAACAAAGAATGGATATGCAAAATAACTCGCAGAGGATATGAGCAGGTTACCTAAGTATCAGTTAAATTGTGTGGTGCAGATCCTAATTTGTTAACAGCAGTGTAGAAAGGAAAACAGGTTCTGAAATAGACAGGGTTTCAGAGGGGAGGCAGCCCTGCCATATGATGAGGATATTGATGAGTGTCAGATTCCAGAGTCAGGAGGGGCCATAATTATCATCTACCGTAGCCGTCTCTAAAATAAGTTCTATGCAACACCAGTTCTGAAGGATGCTAACAGGTGTTGAAAAGACATGCTAAAGAGAAGTAAGGTTAGGAAGGACTAGCTTAAATGTCCTTTACTGCAGGGCTTTTCAGAGCCTTCAGTAGATAAGGGCTTTCACTGAGATTCTCAGAGAGGAAGATACTGTCAGCAAGGTTTCTCCAATGTGTAATTTCATGGAATAGCTTCAGAGTACACTTTGGGAAATGAAATTTATTTCACTTCTCTGGTTTGACAGTTGAGGAAATCAGTCTCAGAGATGATAAGAGACCCTCCCAGGTCCCACAACTAGTTAGTATAAGACAGCACAGTGCCGCAGAAAGAGTATGGGTTCTAGGGTCAGAAGACTGTTGTCCAAGTCTTGACAGTCACTCTGCTTGTCTCACCTGGGAGGAATTGGCCTTGGTTTACTCACCTGTAAAGTGGGGATAATAAGAATCCTTCTCACGGTTAAGAGGATTATGTGAAATAATGGAAATGAAACCTTCTTGTATGCTGATGAAATGAGGAAATCAGTAAACTCACTTTTTTACAAAGTTGGGTGCAGATAATGTCCTCTGCAGAGCAAATACTGACAGGAGCTGCTTCTTACTTCAGAAGAGTTAGGTTCCATCTCGGCCTTCCCTCTGACACTGCCTGGGGATACTTTGTGAATTGTGGCTTCTTTATGCCAGTGGCTCAAGTGCTTTCCCCCTGTGGTTTTCTTCTTCTAGCGGCCAGGGCAGTGATGGAGGAGAGGTGCTGCTTTATTACTGCTACCGTGACCTGGAGGACCCCCACTGGGTGTGTGCCTGGCAGACGGCTCTGTGTCAGCTCCTGTCCCTCACGGGCAAGGTAACACTTCCCCATCCCATCCTTCACGGGACTCTTCTTGTCTCCAGTTTGGATTACAGAGGCTGTGCTGGAGACAAAAAGGATTTACTGTTAGGTTCTCAGAAGTCCGCAAAATGCTGCAAGGCTTTCAGTAGACTGCCAAACAGTTGTTAGCATGGCCTTTTATGACAGTATTTCATGGACTAAGAGTCAGCAGACTTTTTCTTACAGAGCAAAATAGTGAGTATTTTCGGCTTTGCACAAAGACTACTCACTCCTGCTTCTATTAAACCCTAAAATTGTGTGTGGAATTATGAAGAAATTATAACAAGATACAGTTGGGCTAATTCTGCACTGTTTCTTATCAGTTGTCTAGCCATTGTATATTGTTTAAAAACTAAAGTGTAAAACCTTGTGATCTTGCCTGCTAGATAAGCTGTTCTTGGTAGAAAATTCCTATAGTCTGTATTCAAGTGCCTAAAATCGATTTTATTGATTTTTCTTAAGACTTTATTTATTTATTGAGAGAGTGTAATTATTTATTTATTGAGAGAGTGTAAGTGAAGGGAGGAACAAACGGAGAGGGAGACAAATCTCAAGTGCACTCTGCACTGAGCACGGAGCCTGACGTGGGCTCAGCCTCATAACCCTGAGGTCATGACCTGAGCTGAAACCAAGATTCGAATGCTTAACGGACTGAGCTGCCCGGGCACCCTTGATTTTGTTGATTTTTAAGTCCCTCTAATAAATTGCATCTGTTTCCTAAACACATGCCAAGGTCTCTTACCAGTTTGTGGTATTGACATTTACTATTTCTTCTCTCTAGAGTGCTTTCCCCCTAGATCTTTGCTTGGCTCATTTCCTCACTTCAGATCTCTGCCTGTGTACATGTTATCTCCTCAGAACTCTGATCCAAAGTAGTCCTCTCTCTAAATCTTATCACCTCCTTCTGCTCAGAGAGTATCAAAGAATTTGTTACCATCTGAAAGTACAATATTTGTTTAATTTGTTACAATCTGCCTCCCTAATAAAAGCTTGGTAAGGACAGGAACTTTATCTTAATTAATTGATGTATTCTTAGTGCTAGAACAGGGCTTGGCGCATAGCAGACAATAAATATTTGGGGAATTTTGAATAAAGGACTGAATATATTTCATTCATAACAAAACCACAAGTGTTTGTGTATAAAGATGGAAGGTAGTAGATAGAAAAATGTTAAATGATTATGTCTGCATGATAAGATTGTGGATGGTTTTTGTTATTTTCCTAAAAGAATTTTTTTTTTTAAAGAGGTAGGGCGCTTGGGTGTTTCATTTGTGTCTGACTCTTGATTTTGGCTCAAGTCATAATCTCAGGGTTGTGAGACTGATTGAGCCCAGCAGTGGGCTCTGTGCCGAGTGTGGAACCTACTTAAGATTCTCTTTCTCCTCTGCCCCTCCCCACTTTGTGCTCTCTTTCTCTAAAAAAGGTTCGCTCTCTTTTTATAAAAAAAAGGGTGGGGTCAGGGAAGGGGGAGAGGGAGAGAGAGGGGCTCCATCTCACAACCGTGAGATCATGACCTGAGTGGAAATCAAGAGTTGGATACTTAACTGACTGAGCCACCCACGTGCCACTTTTCTAAAACATTCTTGATGATCACACACACACACAGATTTGTAAATACATATATACATATCTGCATATAAATATATATGTAAAAACATAGAGATAAATATCATACTTTTATAAACTTAATAGGAAATGAACTAGGTTTGTTCTGAGATCCCTTTGGGGTATGACACTGTACTATCTTAAGCCTATTCTTTTCCATAGGTGTTTTGACTCCCCGAGGCAGTCCTTTGATCAGTGGTTTTCCACACCCCTGTTTCCTAAGAGATGATGCCAAAAGCTTCCTTTACGTCATTCAGTGCATTATCACATCCTGCCCTTTCTGCTTCTACAGTATCCCTTACCTCCATCCACTCCCAGACCCCTTCCACCACCTGACAGCACTCTCTCGTCCACATCAGTAGCTTTCAGACCGTCTTATTCTCCTGTCCTTGCGTGCCATTTAATCTGTTCTCACTCTGCAGCCAGAGTCATCTTAAAAAGTAAATTGAACACTGCTGCTCAGAATCTCTCAGTGGCTATCATTGCATTTAGAGCAAAACCCAAATCCTTAACATACCCGTAGGTTCCTGCATGATTTGGCCCCTTCCTACCTTTTCTGTCTATCTAATGTTCTTCACTCACCATACTCCAGCGACATGCTCTTTCAGTTTTTTGGAGCCCACAAAGGTTTTTGTTTTTGTTTTATGTATCTTTGTATCTTTTTACAGGCAAATTCTCTTCAAGGAATGCTCCCACACCCACTCAGTTTCTCCTGTAAAATTTCTACTCAATCTTCAGTTCTCAGTTTCAATGATACTTCCTCAAAGAGACCTTTCTTGACCTTCAGTCTTAAGTTCACTTTTTCCGGTACATTCTCCCAAAGCATCTTGTGGTTATTTTTCATAGTTCTTTTCATTTTGTAACTTTTATCTTAATACCTGTCACCTCTCCTAGATTGTAAGCCCTAAGAGGGCAAGAGCTCTTTTATTTATTTATTTATTTATTTTGTTAACAGCTAGATTACGAACTCCTAACACAATTCCTGATGCATAGTTAAAAAAAAAAAAAAAGTAGTAAGTATTTGTGGAATGAATACCTTTGTAAAATAGCCTGACATGGGGCTCCAACTCATAGCCCTGAGATCAAGACCTGAGCCAAAATCAAGACTCTGACACTTAACTGACTCAACCACACACGTGCCCCTGGGCTGACTTACATTTATTGTCATCTCTATTTAGAGAACACCCTGAAAGATGGGTGTTTTCACAGTGAACCCGAATGTACAAAATATGAAATCAGTCTCTTTCCTCGTTTGGGGGACAGATTATTTTCCTTGTTTGCCTAGCCTGAGGTGAACCTGCAATGAGGGTGTCCACCCACAAGGTGGCAGCACCTGCATAAATCTTAGTCTAAAGCCTTCGGCTTCAGTGATACATGCGCAGTTTACTGAGGTAATTTTCTGGGGTGGGAGATTTGGCAGAATTGGCATTTAGGTGGAGAGAGAAGAGAACTTGAAAATTCTAGAAAGAAGTTTTTGATTCCTATAGCTATATGTTTCTTTTTGCCTCAAGAAATCTGAGGGGACATATTGGAGGCTTCAGTAGGGAAAATTACATGATTTGAAGGAGCAGTATCTGGCTTTGAATCCCAGATCTCCTACCTACCAGCTCTGTGCCCTTGGGCAAGTTACTTGATTTCTCTGAACTTTTGTTTCCTTTTCTGTCAAATGGAGATTATGATACCTACCTTTCAGGATTATAATATAAAGCTCATATATCATAGTAGGTGCTCAATAAATGCTAACCATTGCTTTCCATCCCTGAGGTGTAAGGCCTTCCTCACCAGGGAGCCACTCTGAAGCTTTGTCTTGAACAATCTTAGGGATTGAAAGGCTAGTAGTGTATGAGTTTAGAGACTGCTCTGCCCCAGCTAAACAGGGATTAGGTGTGCTGGTTCTTTATTTGGGTTTTGAGATTAAAACAACATGGGAAAGAATCTACTAGCCTACTCTAAAGACAGCTCCATAGAAGTATGTACTTTATCTGCCACAGTCAAAGACAGTTTTAGAGTAGACTTCCTGACACATTGGTTCACCTCTATTTTTCTGTGTAGGTCTTTCTCTGTAGGCCCAACCAACCTTAGTTGGTTGGTGGGAGAGTAGTCTATACAGCAGGGATGGCATATTCCTTCTGCTTTCCTCTCTCATGCCCAGAACAGGCTTTATCAGATTGCAGTATTTTCCCAAGGAGCCCGGATGTGATCCAGAATCCTCATCATGAAACTCTGGCTGGCCACTACTAGTGAGTTGGCACTAGTTTATGAAATGAATCCCATTTATATCCGGGCCCTAAAGAGTGAAGTGAGGCAACAAATAAAATGATGTCTTCTCTGGGCCCTGAAAAAGGACAGCTTTTACATTTTTCAAGTTCTAATGCACTGGTAGGTATCATTGTTTTATCAATGGTATTAACAATAATAGAGGACCTCTCTCTCCATAGAGTACCATGATACTAGAGCATTGTGCTTTGTCTCTAGCACGTTGCTCTAGAGAGCTCAGCTTCTTCTAAAGAGGATCCAGCTTTAAACTCATCCACAGGGTTTTATAGTACCAGGACAACTAACTTTGCAGGCCTCCCTAAGCATTGTCTCTTAAAGGAAGAACTTAACCCAGGTCCTAAAGTGCCCCAACCACTGAAGCATTTCAAAGAAACTATGTGTTTGAGAAGCCAAAAACCTTCCAAAATGGATATACATTCATTTGTTCAACAAATATGAATCAGGTATCTACTTGGCAGGCACTGTTCTAAGCACTTATGCAGCAGTGAACAACAGACACAGACCCTTATGGAACTGGCATTCTAGTGGGTGGGTTTGGGGTTGTGTGCTTCCCCCCAAACGCTGGGCAGAGGCGTACTCATGCATTCCTTGCTCTCAGCTGTGCTCTGACTTGGATAATATCTCCTCAGCAGTCCTCTTCATTATTGGTTCTCTTCTGTCTCAGTTTTAGCAAGGTGAAGAAATTGGGGTTCAGAGAAGTAAGTTAATTTTCTCAGGGCCACACAGCAAGTAAGTGGCAAAGCTGAGTTTTGATCCTAGATGTGCTGACCTGGATTTAGGTTAAGCTTGAAATTTATTTCTTTGGTCATTGGACAGCAAATGGGGCTTTCCAGAACTTTCACTCAATCCATTCTCTCATCCAGTGCACATCTATTAAGTACCTTGTCTGAATTGTGGGCAGTGCCATTTTAGAAAGCTACAAGTATCTTCATGTGCTAACACTTCTATTGTGTCTCTGCTATTTTTGTTAACCTCATGGACACACACAAGCCTGTTCTGGCCCGGGAAGATTTAAACTTTGCTAAGAACAGACTGCATTCCCCTTCTCTCACTGTCTTGTGTCCCAGGTTCGAATTGCTACAGAAGGAATCAATGGGACAGTTGGTGGAAGCAAACTCGCCACCAGACTCTATGTGGAAGTCATGCTTTCCTGCCCATTGTTTAAGGATTATATGTGTAAGGATGATTTTAAGGTAAGAGAAATTGAAAAAAAAAATGGATTTAGAGTCATTGCCTTCTGCCTCACTGCCTCTTCATGCTCTAGGCACTGAAGAGGAGAGTGTACGAAGGAAGCAGTGCCAGATAAACACCTTTTCCCTACTAGGCTGCGAGGCCATGTGGTCAAAGGAGCATCCACATCCAGTTCTTTACGAAGCCACCATGTGGTCTCGGGCAAGTTAGTGCCCTCTTGTATCTCAGTCTCCCTTCTTGTAGAATAAGGACAGGACAGTTTGCACAATCTAACTCTAAACTTAAATGATATTTGCTCACTGGAGGGACCACCTGGCTATTTCAGGGCATCACTATGTTTTTAGTAAACTTGGAATTACAAGACCAGCACTTCATGCCACATGGGGGATAAAGCTGCTGCTGTCACAGCTGAGCTCCTTGAGTCACCTTGTGCTTGGTAGGCTTGGTAGGTGATAAAGGTGGGAAATGCCTTACCTAGGGTTAGTGCTGGTGGTGGCAGGGAGAGAAAGCTCATTGCTCCAGAGCAAAAGCTAGGATGTAATCTCACATAATGAAATTACTCAGTGTTGTTTCAGTTTTATAGTTAAATGCTTATAGCTGTAGAAACACTTTTTTAATTTAACATTTCTGTATGTGGAATGTATGCAATAAATATTTATTAGTGTTGAATTATTTGAAACATTTTAGGCCCTGGATCCCTTTCCCTATTAAAACATTAGTTCTTACTTTGAGGTTTCTTAAAGACTTGAACTATCATATTATTATACAACAGATACAATTGTTATATTTGGCAGTTGTCTTATATCTGGAGATGGGAGAGTAAGACTGTTCTGTTTTGCTTCTCATTGGCTAGACCAGCAAAGGAGGGGCTTGCTGTTTTCCAGAATTGCGTGTTGGTGTATTTGAAGAAATTGTGCCCATGGGGATCAGTCCCAATAAGATCTCCTACAAGAAGCCTGGTATGCTTGCTTTTAGAAGAAAAATTTTGCTTTTCTGCAGAGGGACAAAATTTGATATAGAAACAAATGTGGAAGTCAGACACTCTGATCAACAATCACCTCTTTAAAGTAGCTTTGGGGTATGGAATTTAAGAAACAAAGAAAAAAGAGACAAAAAACCAGATTCTTAGGTGCAGAGAAGAACTGGTAGTTTCCAGAGGGAAGGAGGGTGAAGTAGATGAAGGGGGTTAAGAGTACACTTGTCATGATAAGTACTGAGCACTGTGCAGAACTGTTTAATCGTTACACATCTGAAGCTAATATAACATTGTATGTTAATTATACCTATAAAAAAATAGCTGTAATAGCTAGCCTGTGAGTTATTCAGTGTTTAAACTGGTCTTCTCTTTGGTGCTATGGTAATTGAAGACTCACCCCTTAGAATGCTTTTTCTTCTTGATGATTTGGCAAGAAGTTGTTTTCTTGTTCCAAAGATAGCAACCTGGGAGGAATGTAATTATTACTTGTAAATAGTTCATCAACTGAATAACGCATAGGCTTTTTGCTACAGGAAACAAGTGGCTTTCAAATCCAGAGCAGTTTGTTTGCAAGTATGCTAGAATGTTCTCTTACTCTTTTTCCTTGTGGTTACCATAGATGGTTGAAAGACATTTGTGTGGTGGGTTTTTTGTTTTTGTTTTGCTTTTCACTATGAAAATTTCAAATGCTAGAAAAAAGTACAGAAAAGAATACAGTGAACTCATGTACCTGTCATATAGCTTCAGCAATTACTCATTCATCGTCAGTTTTCTTCTATAGCCTGTCCCCTTCCCCCATCCTGGATCATTTTGAAGGGAATCCAGTGTCATGTCATTACATTCATAAATATTTTAGTAGAGACCTCTAAAAGAGAAATGTTTAAAAAAAAAACTGTAAAGCCATTATTACATTTAAATAAAACATCATAATAATAGTTCCTTAATATTATCAAATATCTAGCCAGTGCTTAAAATTAAAATATCCAGCAAAGGAGGAGCTTGCTGTTCTCCAGAATTGTGTATCAGCATATGTGAAGAAATCGTACCCATGGGGATCTCATAACTTTTTTAGTTGTTTTTATTGGGATTCAAGTAAGGTCCACTCATAGTGATGGGTCCCTGTGTCTCTTTAAGTCTCTTTTAACCTATACACTTGCCTCCCTTTTTCCCTCCTTCCCTTTTTTCCCCCCTCCTTTGTTTATTTTTTGAAGAAACTAGGTCATTTTGTCTATAAGAGATTCCCACAGTATGGCTAAAGCTGCCTGCATCTCCTCTGTCCTCTGTGTTTCCAACAGAGTGGTAGTTAGCTTTAGAGCAGTGCTAATAGAAATGTAATTGTGAGGCACATATGTAATTTAATGTTTTTTAGTAGTCACATTTTAAAACTAAAAGGAAACAAGTGAAATTCATTTTAATAATATGCCTCAATGCAATATAGGCAAAATATTTTCACATGTAATCGATGTAAAAATTACTGTTGAGATCATTTACCCTTTTTTGCTTACTAAGTACTTGAAATCCTGGATTGGTGTCACTCTTATTCTAGCATATCTCTGGCTACATTCCAAGAGCCTGACATCCCCATGTGGCTGGTGGCTAGTTAGACACCTCAGATCCAGAGACTTGGTTAGATTCAGATTTAACTTCCTTTTTTTCTTTCTTTCCTTCCCTCCTTCCCCAAGACTGCCTGACAGGTAGTATTGTCCTCTTTCATCAGGAAGCACAAAAGTCTGGCTGTCTCTGCTCACTTCCCCATATGTAGGGATTTAAAAGAATGCTAGGGGTTAAGCCAGAAGGAAATGGGAGTAGGATACAAATATCCAGGTAAAGAGACACGTGCATGAGGAGGGAAGGGCCCAAAAGGGCTGTGTCTGCACAGTGTCCCAAACTCAGCAAGATGACTGAAGAGCTCCTTCTTGGTGCTACAGGCCATTGCTTGGGACAGTGGGCTCCACGCCATGCTGGGCTGCTTGGATTTAAGCCACGTGGTGTGAAGGCAGCTCTTGTAAATATGTCTCTCTGAGTCCCTGTCCAGTTGGCCTTTGCAGGGCCAGGAGAGCAGCAGTGGGGAGCAGGTTGGGTTCCCCATGGCACCCTGTCAGTAGAAGTCTTAGCAGATTTCCAAGCTTCTCATCCCAGTTTTGAGCCTCCCTTTGCACCCCCCTGTTTTGGTAACCATGTAATTAGGTGGTAAGAATGAATAAATTCTGGTCTCATTACATTCGCCTTATAATTCTGGGTTGGGCAGGTAAGAACCTAGAGTCCTTGGCCATGCTGGGGCCTCTAGCCCCACCTGGGTACTTAGCAGCTTCAGGTGGTTGTTGAGGTTCCCCACTGAGCAGAATGAGGCTCCTTTGGTGCCATCACTCTACCAAGAGTGGTTGGTGACTGCCATCCCCAGAGCCCCTGTCCTTGAGCGGGGGTTACTGCTCATTGCCAAATTCACCAGAAGTTCTTCACAATCGATTGGAATGTCTGGACCTCCAAAGATACAGGAATATTTCTATTCTGGAGAGTCCAGAAGGCCAGGTACCCCACCAGACTGAGGTGCTCTCCTTTTAGTCTCCTTGGATTTGACTTACTTTGTTCCTTTCCTTTCTCTCCTGCCTGCTTTAGCTTTTCCCTCCTCTCCCTCCTGCTCTATTCTCTCATGTGTCCCTCCTGCTGTCAGCCCCTCCTACCCTTTCTCTTTCACTCATGGACACAGACTTAGACACATTCTTCTTACTCTTTTGTATTTTTAAAGAACAGTCCAACTTTATTCCATAAATTTATACTCAAGGTTCTTAGCCTTGAACTTGGGCTTGCCTTTGTTACAGTCAAAGCTTATTGTCAAGCACATACATGCCCAGTCCCCTCCCTGTACAATGAAAATAGAACACTGGCCATGTAAGACCAGCAAACCCACATGGCAGTTTAACTGTATGGCCTTTATCACTGCGTTAGACCAAGTATGAGAATGGAGAATTCTTTGACTAATCATTTCTAAACCTCCAGGTCTCCACAGTGCTTATCTTTGTAAGAAGGAAAGTGAGGATATCTGGAATCACTGAATAATTTCATCATGGTCATCAGAGTTATTTTCAGACAACAATTGCAATTATGAATAATGGTTTGGGTGGAAGAAAACAGAGCAACATCTAAGTCATTAGGCAGGGCTAGCTGTGATTGGATTTTTTGTCTTAAGTAAATTTTTGGCTTGGTTTTAGGAATCCATTTATCCCCAGGTGAATTTCATAAAGAAGTAGAAAAATTTTTGTCTCAGGCAAATGAAGAACAAAGTGATACTATCTTACTGGACTGCAGAAACTTCTATGAAAGCAAAATAGTAAGTAAGGACCAGAAGCGAGGTCCGTGAAATGGTAGGTCTCCCCCTTCCCACATCATGACATGTTTGCCAAGTGAAGCCGTGTGTGCCCACTTGTGGCCAAGTCACCCAGATCTCCCCCCAGTACTAGAAGCTTCAGAGGAAACCCAAGCCTTTGAACTCAGGATCTGCTGAGAAAGTCTAAGAAAAGAAGAATGAAAGACATCTTGACACATAATGTACTTCTTGGCTCTCGTGTGCCTACCTTTGACATGTGTCGAGGACCCTGTAAAGCTGGCTTTGGGCAGCTTGTCCAGTTCCACTGAGGACTCTGGGAAAGATGACCCATAGCCCACTAGCCTTGTTTCTGAGTTCCAGATCTTGAAGTTGAAAGTTCAGAGAGTAGGATGAGAACAGCAACTGGTCAGTGCTCCCTTATCTCTGACTGGGTTCAACACACCTTTTCTTCTTACCAGGTATGTTTTTCTGATCATTTTCCTTCTGCTTTTCCTATATTGTAGGGACGATTCCAGGGCTGCTTAGCCCCAGACATCAGGAAATTCAGTTACTTCCCTAGCTACATTGACAAAAATCTGGAACTTTTCCAAGGGAAGAAGGTGCTGATGTACTGCACTGGGGGCATCCGGTGTGAGCGGGGTTCAGCCTACCTCAAGGCCAAGGTGAGTTAGCACCCTTGGGGGTGATGCAGGTGTAGGGGTAAGGAAGGTTCCACCAACAGCATGGGCTGAGCTTTCCACCCCCACCTTCAGTCCTCCTCCCACCCCTGGCCCGCCAGGGATTTCTTTTTCCCTTGAATGGTTCCAGCACAGAGTCTGTAGGTACAAAACCTGAAGTTCTTACATCTCAAGATGTGGGAGAGTATTTCACGGTCTTAGAGGCTCCTCAAGTACAGAAGGGAAAGCTTAGTTAACCTCTCCCTTTTCCTAATCTGTATGCTTGATCCTGAGAAGAACAAATTCCCATTACATGTTCCAACAGGTGTCTTTCTATATTTAGGGGTGAGCAAAAATAGCTGGGCTCCCCAGGATCTAGTGAAGGCCCTGACTGCTGTCATCACCTGCTGCTCGTCTCTGCAGCTTCTTACCAGTCTTTGCCTGTCTCCTCAAATTTCCTCCTGTTTTTCCTCATACAGGGCGTGTGCCAGGAAGTGTTCCAGCTCAAAGGGGGCATCCACAAGTACCTGGAGGAGTTTCCCAGTGGTTTCTACAAAGGGAAGTTGTTTGTTTTTGATGAGCGCTATGCCTTATCCTACAACAGTGATACAGTGTCAGGTAGGTCAGCATAGGCTGGGCCCTAGACTCCCCATCAGGCATGTTCTGTGTATGAACCCTTCTGGAAGGCAGGCCAGTACTGGTCATGTGAAGAGAAAACAGGGAAAAGAAGTAACATAGTATGACCAGTTTCCCAGCAGAGTTGACAATGTAACAGTGAAACAGACAGAACTCTGGATCAGGAATCGGGAGGCCTGTCCCGGGTCCTGGCTTCCCCGTTTGCCAGTTAGGCGAGTCTTTTATAGGGGGGACGAGGTCACTTGCTCTGCCTATGTGCTGGGAGTTAAACTAATAGGCTGAAACAAGGGGTTGTAGAATTTGGTGGTTCTGTGTGAATTTGGATGGGAAAATAAATACATCTTTATTTTCAGCACCCCACACTAAATGTAGCACTTCCTGTGCTTGTTAATGTCAGCAACAAATCAATAATATTAGATGCACCAGTGACTTCACCACCAACAGAAACCACCATCAACAGAAACCACCGTAGTTTCATGTTGCTGCAGACTTCTCCCAATAGCGTTTATGCTCATCATTGTCTCAAAGTGGAAGTAGTTATAGCCCCCACCCCTGCCTTATTTAATGTGTTAATAAATATTTTACCTATATCATAGATTCCTAAAAATGTTTTGATATTTTGTATTTCTATATAATTGGCTTCCTTTGTAATCCTGTGTGTTTTATTTTAAGAACCTCCAGTTCATGTCATCTGTAGACACATGTGGTAGGTTAGGTACTTCTCAATGGTGGCCGGGGCATTCCACGGTGGGAGCTGAACCCAGGGCCAAGCCCAGAGGCAGGGGTGGCCACAGGAGGATGTGAGCTCAAGAGGCCTATGCTTGGACTCTAGTTTTAAGTCCTCACTGATGTGGGGTTACCAGATGAGGTCAGTAAAAGGAGGATGGAAATAATCCTTAAGAAAATTGACTCTGTCTGGATGCCCTAGTTTTAAACAGGAAAGGTCATAGGCAGACAACCCTAGTGGCTGCTGTAACTTTCTAGAACTCCTGTGATCAGGGCCCAAGATTGAATTACCACTGTGATAATGAATAAGATTTGAGTATGATTGCCTTCTTCCCTTTCTTCTTGATCTTTTTATTAATTTTAATTATCTTGTATTTGTGTCTCAAAAGCTACTCAAAGTCTGTTTTTAAGCTAGATGAAGTATACATTACAAATAAGTAGAAATAGTGGATTTGCGAAATGTTACTGAGGACATGTTGGCAGGATTTGATGGGTACTTGCATGTGAGTGTGAAGGCAAGAGGGAAGGCCCAAAGGTAGTTTAGATAAAACTAGTTGAGGAGACTTGAAGAATGATGTTTTTGTCATTGCTAACAGAAAGTCGGCTGAGAAAATAGATAATGGGAGTTTTTTTAGGAATTGGGTGATCAGGTATCAGTTAGCAAAAGCAGGAGAACCTCAGGCTTGGGGAGGAGGGGTGTGGACTGCAGGAGCTGAATATAGGTGTGGCATCATTTGTATTCACATATGCTATCTCCCATGAGAAAGGGGAATGAGGATCATTCCTCATTTATTCCTCATTCATTCAATCAGGATCATTGAACTAAGGGGTAGTTGACCAGCTTTGGAATGAAGGTTATTGACATGGGACTGATCTGTTGCTGACATTAACAATCAAAGGAAGTGCTACATTTGGTGTGGGGTGGTGAAAATAAAGATAATTATTTTCCCATCCAAATTCACACAGAACTATCAATTCTGCAACTTGTGCTTAAGACCCTTGTTTCCTATTTTCTAAATAGGAAAAAGAAAAAAATGAGTCACAGAATGTTGCAATCAGGAAGACAGTTCCCAGGGGCGCCTGGGTGACTCAGGGTTAAAGCCTCTGCCTTCGGCTCAGGTCACGATCTCAGGGTCCTGGGATCAAGCACTGCATCAGGCTCTGCTCAGCAGGGAGCCTGCTTCCCCGAATCTCTGCCTGCCTCTCTTCCTACTTGTGATCTCTGTCAAATACATAAATAAAATCTTTAAAAAAAAAAAAAAAGGAAGACAGTTTCCAGATGACTCCCCCACCACCAAATAGTGGGGGTGAGGACAGGAGACTTACTCTTTAGAAACCTTCCCAGGCCTAATGGGGTATATTAGCTCGTGTGCTAAGAGTTACCTTTAGGACCTGGAGAAGTACCTGTCTACATGTGTACACGTGTATGTATGTGTTTAGAACTGGGACTTTTCTTTCTTCCCCAGAATGTTCATACTGTGGAGCCCCATGGGACCAGTATAAACTCTGCTCAACTCCCCAGTGCCGCCAGCTCATCTTGACCTGCCCTGCTTGCCAACAACAAGGATTCACAGCCTGTTGTGTCACATGTCAAGACAAAGGGAGGAGGTTGGCTTTGAGTCCCACCCAGAACAGCTTTAAAGAGGAATGTGAGTGTACTGCCCGACGGCCACGCATACCCAGCGAGCTGCCACGGCAGGTGCGGCTCCCCATGAGCCCTGAGCTGAGGCCAGATATTGGTGAGGATGGGCCACGCATATGTGAGGAGAAGCAGCACTTCCCCAGGCCTGCACAAAGCTAGTTCACAGTGACCACACATTGGAAAATATCAGAGCTGCAGCAGCAAAAAAACTTGAACTTGAATGCTGGTTTTGCCAGCATCGTAAACTGGGTACCATATTGGCCACCTAAGCTTCAGAGGGGCCGGGAAGAGGGGGTAGGGTACTGACCACTTACCTGAGACATTTGACTCAGAAGATGCCCGAACACAGGAAAAGGTGAGCTGTATAGGATCCCAGCACTGCTGGGGGAGAGAGCCTTGAGCCTGGTGACCAGGTCATGCCCTTTCTGTGCCATGCAGCAGGCTGGTAATAGTTACTTGTCTCGTCAGCAGACCGGTTCATCCTGGTGGCAAAAGCATGAAAGCTATGTCCTTGGAGGGGGACTCCTCGGAAGCAGGCCATTCCTGCGACCTACCATCACCTACCATCCGCTCCTACCCTCATCCCTAAATCAGGATCTGCAGAAGAGGGCATTTGACTGGCCTTCTGGTTTTGTAAATAGTTTTAGTGGAATAGCCACACCCATTGATTTGCATATGATCTGTGGCAGAATTAAGTAGTTACAACAGAGACCATACGGCCTGCAAAGCCAAAAACGTTTGCGATCTGGCCTCTTTATGGAAAAAAATAGCCATCCCCTGGTCAAAACCCAACAGCTCACCTGATGGAGCAGGTGATCTGAGAGGTGGCCCACCTTCATTGTTTTGATTCGGTTTCTGTGAGTGATCTCCCTCTAAGAGACCCTGTTTCCCCCCAATACCCACACTCTTAGCTTTTAAGTACAGTCTTTGAGAGATTCATATTAGCTTGAGGACCCTGATGTTTGGGCAGGTTGGACGTGAACGTGCCGGGATATAAACACATTCGGAGTGAGGCCGTTCGGCACTACTGGGGTGGTCTCCCGGCCTCTGGCCAACGTGTCAGGCGCATGTCCATGTCACACGAGCCACAAGAAACACATACACGACCATCCATAGACCAACAGATTTAATACTATATTGCAGTTTCCAGTGATGCAGAATGCAGCCGCAGTTGTGTTTCAAGAAGCCTAGTGGGGCTGGCCATCCCAGCAGCGTAGTGCCTCTCCCGGCCCGCCCGTAGCCTCGGTAGACACTCTTCCATCTCGGGGAGGCCCTGGCTGCACCTCCGGTTACCCTGCACTGGCCGCGTCATTACAGTTCAGTGTGCGAGACTTTTCCTTCCTCATCAAAAGCCTCTGCTCAGTGCTCTGCAGCTTGGTTTGCGCTTGTCAGATCTTTGGCCTGTCCTTTATCATAAGATTTGCTGAACCACTCAGGAAAAGAACTCCCAAGCAACAGACATGCTAGTTTAACTGGCACTGTGGTATATTAAAAGGCACAAGGGCATAGTGGCTTAACATTTTTGCTGGATCCCAATAGATGCACATGATGTTAAAAAGGGATCTGGCAGAAACACCATAATTACATTTTCAGAATCATCATCTTGGGATGGTTTGGCCAAGGTTTCCTAATTCTTTAATATCTGGATTTTCTTCACCGTTGGCCTTCAGAGGCTTTCTTTACAGGCATGATCAGTGGTGAATTGTTTAATGAGTGTCGTGACACATGGTTGAAATCTGTAAGCAGAGCCGCGATGGACTAGAAATTTCTCTAGCGTTTTACCTCACGTTAGCCATCGGACCACCGTGCTATGTGGAAGGGTGTTTTCAAGTATTTGGCCATAGGTTTTCACATCGTTGCGGTTGACATTCAATAAGGAAAAAGTTCTTTCCAATTCCAATATCAAAATTTAAATAAATCCCAAATGTTCATAAAGAACACTCAGGGAAATGTTTGTTGCCTGGGATTGGTAAAGAAAGGACAGTTTTTGAAACCTGAAATTTCACCATTGGCTTTTTCATCATTTCCTCGTATCCAGCAAAAGGAATCTCACATTCCTGGATTCCTGGCAGAGCTCTGTGGCTTCGATCTCTCTTTCTTGAAGGGCAGAATTGTGTTCCTGACCCAGTAATCTATTTGGCAACTTTAATCTTGAGGTTCTTCAAATTTAAAGGAGGATTAATAGAGAACGATGATCTGTTTGCTAAATACTAAAATCAAATTCATAATAAAGTATTTTATAACGCGTCTCAGCCACATGGAAGAGTGGGCTGTTTGTTCCTATGGTACACATGCTAAATACCCCTGAAACACCACGCAGTGAGGCCACCAAAACTGGGCTCCCAGGGCTAAGTCCTGCTGCTAGAACAACTTTAGTAAGATCTGTTGGTTTGGGGTCTTCTTAGTTTTTAAATAATAACCAGACTGAACTTCTGTGACTAAAGAAAAACTTCACATTAACCATAGTTTATAAAATTTTCAACTACAACCATTAGTTAACCTAAACCTTAGTGCATCAAGAACTGAACCACAAAAGGGTTCTGTGCCGGCATTTTGCCTTCTGGTTTCCACTGCAGAGCACGGATGATCAGTAGGACATGTGCAGTTCAAAGGCGCCGTCCTCCCCGCCACACACTAGACACCACTTCGGACCTTGGGAATGATGGGCCCAGTCAAGTCTGCGAGCCTCCTCTTCCTCACTGGAAAGGAATGGAGATGAGAAATAAGCCAGCTGACCCTGTGCTCTGGGAACCGCCTTTGTGGCTCCGAGAAAGCCCTAGGCGGCTTCTCGCTAACTTTTCTGTTAGCAAGGTCCAATGTCTGTTGTTTCTAAAGGATGGTTATGTGTGAGCTGTGTAACGGCCCTCCTGCTGGTCAGCGTTCCCTGATGAGGGCTGCGTGTTGACTCGTTCATAAACTACTGCTAATCCTCTGACCACACAGGCGTAAAACCCGCTTTATCTGTCTCCACTGTGTTTGGTTTTAGACCAGAGGCCCTGCAGTTGAAGATCTTTCCTCCCAGAGGCTCAGATAAGGGCCAAAGTTCAGTTGATGGTAATGAGAGTAGGGTTTTAACCTGCTGGAATCATTTCCCACAGCTCCTTCGGAGTTCCTGGCCTGCCTCCTGTCTTATAAAAAAAAAAAAAGTTTTCACCCTTGAAGATTACCCTGCAGTATCTGTGTCCCCTTAGTGTTAACCTTGACATTTTCCCAGAGGCAAGACAAGAGAAGCTCAAGTACTGTTCACTTAACCAAGTTGTGAAATGCCATAAAGAGGAAAGCACAAGCCAGAAGGTTGCAGGCTGGAGTCGTTACATGTTGGTGACGGAGAGGAGGAAGGGGGGCCCTGTGCTGTCACATGGGAGAGTGTTTTGAAAGAATTTCAGTGTCTGTAGATGGCAGACCAAGGAGCCCGCTAGATCCGCCCCAAGAGAAAGGTCAAAAAGTCCGGAGAACCGGTAGGTGGCAGCCAAGGAAAGAAGTCTGTCTGTACTTAGATGTCTTCCATTTCCTGAGCTGAGCCAGTAGACCTGTGGCCACCAGACTGCCGCACGCTGCACCAAGAACCTGGTCAGCTTGTGCAGGACATGGAGAATAACAGAGCAGAAGTTCCTGGGAAGGGGTGGTATGGGGTTGTGGCTGGGAGCCGGAGCACACAGCTCACCCAGACTGGGGCTAGAGTTCAGCCTGTCCCTGAGCTCCGACCCACCCCCCCACCCCTGTAGAGAATAATGAATGCAAATCGGTGGGCTGTCTTCCCGGAGAGAAGACACTGCATCCAGCCCAGCCCCCGGACACCATCAGAATGTCCAGCAGCTTGGGAGAAAAGGTCAGGAAACAAAAACCAGAACCCGAAGAGCAGAGAAGTTTTGTCCAAAGTGACCAGAGAGTTTACATGAACCAGACATGTGAGTATCGGCACATTAGCTGTGCAAGCATGACCCGCAGGGCGGTCCTCATTACACCTCTTCTACACCCAGAACCTCACCAGAGCCCGCCACCAATTCTGGTCAGCATTGTTATCTTCCCCACATTACGGAGCAGGAAAGTACAGCAGAGAGGTTACATTTCATGCCCGAAGCAGTAAAGCTGGTTCTAGACAGACCCAGGGTGTGTAGCTCATCTGGAGCCTCAGCCTAGCACCTCCCTCAGGACAATCTGGGACTGTCTACGTAGGCCTACACAGCTGATTCTTACAAGAGCATCTGCAGATTTCCCCTGGAGAACAAAAGGGAGCGAGAACCCCTAAGAGCTAGCGGCAGAATCAGGATGGGAACCCGAGTCCCCAGCCCATGGTTCAGGATACAGACAGGGATCCCAGGTTTCTTTTCCCCACCACGTGCCCTCACTGTGTACCCTGGGCAGGAGCCCCACAGCTCCCCTAGCCCTGGCTCTCATGGGGACTGGGTGGGGGAAAAGGGCAAGGCAGCCACCTGCTTAGGTGTTACTCTTTTCCATTTTAATGATGAAGGAAATTGAGGCCAAGAGAGGGAAGTAAGTTGGCCCAAGTCTCGGGGAATAAGTGACAGAAGCAGAAGCCCAAGTCTCCCAACATCTTCCTTCAATTCAATCTGCTTTTTACTTCCATTAGAGCAAAATCCTTATCACGGCAATGGCCAGACCTGTTCGCTGGGACAGAAGGAATCTTTGGGCGTCTGGACCAACCTCTATCTACTGCTCAAGCTCGAACCCCTCTATCATGTCTTTGGGAAGCATTTTAAATTCACATGTTCAATAATATTCACCGAGTGCCATTATGTGCCAGGCACAAGGATCAGAAGTAACAATCTAGCTTAACAGGGCACCAAGCTATACCAACAGTGAGTGTGAGAGCATACTATATGTTCCCCAGTAGCTCTCTATCAAGTACGAGGCATAATGAAGGAAGTGGTCGGAAGGACGGCAGGGAACGTGTGCACTGAGTCTGGAAGGATAAAGGGGCAGACTGAGAAGGGAAGGGGAGGGTTAGGAGTAGGGACCCTCTACAGGGATACTTTGGCCTGGGTCACTGGGAGGCGCTCAAGCTCCCGGGACTGGCTGAGGCTAATATGGGGTGAGAGGATGGCTCGTCGGGGGACAGAGAAGTCCCAGCACGTCCTCACCACGAAGGGAGACGGGGGCACAGGCTCTGAGGTCCGACTGCAGCTCAAACCCCACTTGCACCCACGGACTGCAGGTAGCCTTACCTACTTCTCCAGTCCTCCATTTCCTTCCTGCAGAGTGGGGGGTAGTAATGGGACCTCACTCAGCCAGTTGTTGGGGGCCTCACGTGGTTAAGTAAGACAGGAAGTGTTCACGGCAGCACCTGGCACTCAGGAAGCGTGGTGGACATATCAGCTCTGACTACTGAGGGACGTGTTGAGGACTGTCCCCTGAGGGAAGAGGGAGCCCAGCAAGGGTACTAAGCAAAGGGACAGACAAACTCTGGGATGGGCGCTCTGTGAGAGTTGCTGGCCACTCACAGAAGTTGCAGGACAGGAGGCGAATGTGCTGAGGGCTTGGCACGAGGCAGGGCAAGGGGGCTGGCCCAGAGAGGGCTGACTGGCTGCGGTGGGAGCAGCATGTAGACAGAGGCCCAGATTTCGGGCTTGGAGGCCTGTGAGGAAAGTAATACCCTTTGTATGAGTACTTCTGGGGGATGATGATGAAATTGATTTGGGGTACATGGTGTCTGGGGTGCATTTTAGAAAAGCCTTCCTTGAGAATACAGTAGAAGAGAGACTTCCCCAGGAACGGGTGTTTCCTGCTTTGAAACAGGTTAGCCCTCGTCCCACTCCACCTCCACACTACAACGGTCTTAAGTTGGAGCTGGCAATTCTGAGTTCATTAAGTGGAGAGAGCTTTGGAGGCCAATTTACAGGACCCGAGAGCCATGCTTAGCTCTCAGCTATAAATAGTGTAGAGGTAGGAGTCATCTGAGGTATCGCTATACGAAAACATAGATGGGGACCCGCGGTTCCTCCCTGACATCGCCATGCAGTTGGCCGCTCAGTGCAAAGGATGGGAAAGACTGAAGACACACCAGCTGGAATGGGTCCCGGCAGGCTGCACGTAAGCAGAGGCACAGGCTGACCTCTGGCCTTGGGGATCGAGCAGCCCCCAAGGAAGAGCCCACCACCCTGCAGGTAGGCAAAACCCACCACCGAGGCTGTCTGTGAGCCAGGAGCCAGCAGGGTGCAGGCTGGAGTGAGAAGGAAGCTGGAGAGGCTGGGCCCCACCTGCCTTCCCTGCTGCAGCAGCGAACACTGCTAACCACCGCAGAGGCTAGGTACGACCCACGGGAGGCGCTTGGGATACAAACATGCAGCTGGAGAGCAGGATGAAAATGTCGTGTTGGAAAGAAAGGACTTTTTTGCAGGAGAAAGCTGGTGCACTATCTGAATCAGAAGCATTTCTTTAACAAAATTTAGCAGATGGGCACAAATTGGCCTTTAAAGCTAGAAATCCTATTTCACCCACCAGCACTCAATATTATGTGTAATCATGTAAGCGATTCTGCTCCAATGCCTTTGGTGGGAAACCCCAAGGGAACAGCTGCACAGTCCCCTGGGCTAACCCTGAGGCCCATTTTGATCACCTGGCAGTCCTGTCCGGGAAGCTGTCAGTCTTACCTCCTACCTGCTCTCATCACCAAACTCCTGGTCCTGCCTTTGCTCTTGCTGTTCCTTCTGCTTGGCATGCCCTTCCCTCCCTTCTCTGTGAGTTCCTATTTTTCCTTCTAGGTCTAACTCCCTATAACAGTCCTTCCACTCCTTTTGAATTTTTCTGTCTCTCCTAGCTGAAATACTAGGTCCTCCCACCTTGCCTTTGCCTGTGCTAGTACCGCCACCGAGAACACCTGACACCCCCCTACCCCCCGACAATCTCTCTCTTCCCTGCAAGGCTGGTCAAAGCCCCCCCCCCGCCCATTGGCCCACCCCCAATGAGGATGCTTTGTTTAACCAGCCTCTGTCCTCTCAAGTCACTTCCTCACACTGGGCACACTTTGCAGGCATTCTTGAATTTTCAGGCACACCTTGAGTCTTTTCTCTCCTAAAAGGCCATAAAGGTTCTGGAGTCAAAGAACCAGCCTTTCTGCTGCCCTTTACATCCCCTGGCACAGTCCTGGGCACACCAGAGTTGCCCCCAAAATGCTGCTGTAACTAACAATGGGTGGGACTTGGCTGAGCCGCTCCCTTAGAAAGGGAGTCCACCCCCACAGGCTTCAGTTTCCCTGAAAGGGAACCGAGAGTGCGGGAGTCTGAAGAGCCCTTCCAGCTCTGGCAGTCTAGGACCCCACCGTTGTAACTTCACAAGCTGCTGGGGATAGGAGTCGGGCCTGGGTTTTGGAGGCACAAACCCTCAGGACTGGAAGAGTCCTCAAGGGCCAGGTTATCCAGGCCACAGCTAATTCTGGTGCCCCTCCCCCACCACAGCACCCCTACCCCCTGGTCATCTGGAACCTCTGTCCCTAGAAAAGGCCTCCAGACCATTTTGCCACTGGAAGACAAAAGCTGCTGGAAAAAGCCACTGGAAGACAAAAGTTGGCCCTGGGACAGGGAGCCAGGGGCACAGTTGAAGCTTCATCTAATCTGGGAGGGGAAAATTCGAGGCTATGGGTATCAGAACATAGGGCTGGCTCTGAAGCTGGATCCCAGCCAAGCCCAGAGCGTTCGGACTGCTGGCCTTCCTCCACAGCTCAGTGCAGCCCTCACCTCTGTGATGCCATAATAATGATTCATAATTATTTGTGCTTATTTCAAATAAGGGCACGTCAGATAAACCTGGATACTAGGTGCGTATTTCTTTGTTTTATGGACTTTTCTAGACCTGCAGCTCTAGAAAAAAGTGACACCTAGAGTGGGCAATGAATGAATAACTTCTGGACTATGATATCCTCCAGAGTAGGAACCCATATTGCCTTACAGAACTTTGACAAATGCTTGTTAAATTGAGTAACTCAATTTAAAGTGTGTGTGAGTGAGCACGCACGCGCGCATGTGCAGCTCTGTGGTTATCAGTGCAGAGGTTCTGTGAGTACCTGCCTTGTGCACCTACACACCCCCCTCCATTCTTCTAGGCCTTCCAGGTAATAGCTTAGCCTCAGACTCATCACTAGAAAGTGACGTACCTGAACTTTGAGACATGCTTCAGTATTAAACCCTTTGCATTTTACTGAGTGATAGAAACAGAAAACATAAACCCCACGTGTAGAACAGGCTTGAATTTGATGAAAAGTTCACTGAAGACACTGTCCTTTAGAAAACATAGTCATTTCATAATTCAATCCCAGAAAGAAACTCTCTTTCCTTTCTTTTCTTTTTTCCCTTTCTTTCTGAGCTTGTTATGCTTCCTTCTCTTCTGTAATAAGAGTATTGTAACTTGGTTCGTCTTCTTGCCTTGGTTGAGAAAACTCACAGCTGAATACGATGATCAATTATGTTAATGTATTAGGTCAACTCCTTTTCTCGTTTTTTTACCTCCTATTTCCCTACAGTCTCAGAAGGCAAAGTCGTTTTTGGACACTGTATCAGATCCTTTTAGCAGCCAGCAGGAATACAAGTCATAAACGCTCGGAGAGCTTGAAAACAACAGGCACCTGGAAGTAAGTCAATGATCAACTGCACTTCTCATCCAGAGGACTCGAATACCTGTTTGGCCCACGCTCATCAAAAACGATGGTGACATTTTCTTTCCTTTTCTTTTCAGAAAAAAATATAAGCTATGCTTTTAACTGAGATGAAATTAATGGAACTGGCTTAACTTTCTAGGAAGTCAACATTTTCAGCTTTTACCTTGAAAGCCCTGTGAGGTTGCTGGGCCTGGGTTTTGGGTAGGTGTGCTGGTCCCGTGGCTTTGGCGGCTGGGACTAGAGCCAGACACGATGCTCTGGTGGTCAGGGAGAGGGAAGACTCTGAGCTCGGGAAGGGTATTCAGAGAGGG